>NC_053140.1:18063194-19369342 GCF_016808335.1 Panicum virgatum | reverse complement strand
TAATCCCAAAAATTATCAGAGTAGGCCTCCGCTGCCTGAAGATGTGCCCTTCGCGCATACTAACTCAAGTGTGCATCTAACTTCTTTTGCCTTGTATTCTGATTTAAAATTGCCTTTGGATCCTTGTTTGATCGTAGTTGATTTTTGTTTGCAGGTCCTTCGGCGAGTCGAACGGCGTCGGACGTCTAGGAGCGGGCGGCGGATGAGCCGTCCGTCGAGTTTGTGAAGACTCAGAAGCGTAGCGCCGCCTCTGCGAGTAGTGACAAGTGAGTACGTCTTGGTTTCCTTCTGAGTTATTGCCTTTTCTTGATGGCTTTTCCTCTTCATAGGCCTCCTCCTTCCAAGAGGCAGGCAGTGGGCTCTGTCATGAGTCCTACCGACTCGACTCCTGTTACGCCGGCTGAGTCCGGTGGGAGCGGCTCTGCTAAGGGGCAGAGTGCTTCAGGACAGAGCGTTGTCCCGAAGTTTGTCAGGGCGAAGAGATTCGTTCTGAAGCACTCCTCTCAGTAAGTGTGTTGATCGACTATTTGTATTTGATCTTTTGATACTGTTATTGAGGTGTCGAGTGCTTCTTCCTTTTGTAGCAATTCCGACGCCCTTGGATTTGATGAGTCGGAAAAGGGGATTTTTGATTCCCTTAAGAACATTGCCCGACTGCCTCTGGATTCGCCGAAGGAGGGTGATTGGGTGGTTGATTCTGCTGCTGGTATGGCGGGGAATCAGGCCCTTGGGGAGGAGGACGGGAAGTCCCCTGCTGCCTGCACTGGTAGGTGTCTTGGTGTAGTCGACTCCTTTTTCTATCGAGTTTTGACTGACTGACTTTGTGTGCTTCAGATAAGCAGACTAAGGATCGGCTGAAGAGCCCTTCGGCCGCTGCCATAGTTGATCCCTCCTTGTAGGAGGTGGTGCAGCAGGAGGTGGAGAAGCCGGTCGAGGGGTCGACTGCTTTTGGCCGGGAGATTCTGGGCTATCATTCTGCTCTTGTTGTGAGTAGCTTTTTTGTACTCGAGTACTTTGGCTTGTTGTTGTCGAGTACTTTGTCTTAATCATGCTTTGTTTGTAGAATCTGGCCAAACAAGTCGCGGAGCAGGCTGAGTTTCTTCGGCTGACTGGAGAGGGTCTCCAGTTGACGACTGACCAAGCGTTGCAACTTGAGAAGATGGCTGCTCTTGAGAAGTCTTCTCGGGAGCAGTCGGAGAAGGTCAGGCTTCTGGAGGCCTGCGTCGAAGCTTTGGAGCAGGATAATTCTGCTCTGAAGGATAAGGCCTCCAAGCTGGAGGAGAAAGTCAAGACTGCTACCAAGGAGAAGAAAGGTATTTTCTTCCTTCTTCTGTGTTCTTCGAGTGGTTTTCTTCAGTCCTCATGTTTTCCTTGATTTGACAGAGCTTAAAAGCTTGTTGTTGCGAAAGGATAACGACATGACTGATCTAACCAATATTATTTATCATCACACAGATGCTGTGGAGAAGCTGACCAAACTCGAGGCCAATGCTGATAGGTAGATGGTCAGCGATATGAAGCAGATCAGGGAGCTGGCGGCTGATCGTGATCAAAAGGCCCAGCAGCTGGCTGATCTTGAAGCGGCAGCTCAAGTAGTCGTCGAAATGGTGGAGGACGAGGAAGCTGCTGGGAAGAGTCTACTGGAGCGGCTTCGTGTGGCCCCCTAGAGACTTGGTAGCTTTTTCTCTGATACCTCTAAGGACTTACAATGTCTAGGATTAGTTTTACTCAAATTTAAGCAATTGGAGTTATATTATTGTCTATTTAAATACTTAAAAGTTCTAAAAAGTCCTATCCTATAGTAATAACGTAGAACAAGAATGTACTTTTTTTATGCGATCAGGAACAAGAGTGAACTTAATGCCAGTCAAAAAACATCTCAATGTTGATTTAGGTTATAATCTATATAAACATTCCCTCTTCAGCGATTGTAGTATCCTATAAATAAATATTATAATGTCGTGTAAATCTGCAAGCTTTGGTTGTTTTAAAAGATTAATTTTTTTGCCGCAGAAATCAGAACCGGAGGACTACTTCCCGTGCCAACAAGCAAACTCCATACACTTAATCTTGCCTTTTAGGAATGAACGTCATATACTCCTATGTATCCATCTTCCAATAAGAAAAAGGAAACTTTATGCTCGGTACTTAACAGTACAATTACTTCGCTATTAGGATAAATTTCATTTCGCTTGCGCTGGGCGCGCAAGGGCGCGTGCAAAGCACTCGTGGTCGTGAGATAAGAGCACAGAGTGGCCGAGCACTGCATCTGCATGCTGCCGTGCGTGTTTTGAGTGTCCTCGACCCCACCCCTAAGATTATTGGGCCAGCCCACCGTACCTGATTAGCTGCTGGTGCTAGATCTTTTTTTTTGAATGGTCAGGGGTGGGGGGAGAGTATCCCCACCTAAATTGTATTCAAAAGGTGTGGCGGACCATAGATCAAAGGCCTCATTTTTAGGGAAAATGAGACAAAACCCACATTGCTCGGTTAATTTAAGAAAACCGGGCTAAAACCTCAACAACCACCTAGCTAAACTAGGTCTAAACCAACTCCAGAGCCCAAGCACATGGGCAAATTTGTGGCATAACCACGAATAGAAAAAAAACGCACACCCCAGCATAAGGGTGGAAATGTGGCACAACCACGAATAGCAACAAAGCTATTTTCGGCCTTAGGAAGTTAGGGTAGTCGCTTGCGCCGTCTTCCAACGATGTACTGCACCACGGTCTGCTGCAAGCCAAGTCGTCTCACGAAGTCGTAGCAGCAAGCGCCGTCCATTGACGCTGCCCCACGCTGCACTTAGTTGCCGTCGTGGTTCGCTGCAAGCAGCTAGCCGACAACGACGAGACAACCCCTAGCTGCCAACCAGCTATCAATGTTATATGTTGAGTTGATTCTCAAGCAGCGACACCTCCAAGGAGGGGGACGCCGCCGCCAATCGCCATGAGCCATGGCCGCAGGCTGCAATGGAACAGGTTCTCCAACGACGACGTTTCCAAGGAAGGAACGATGCCAAGGGCGCCACCACCGCCCGCCTGAGCGAACTCAGGCAAGGTTTTCACCGAGAAAACTAACAACCAATATGCTATCATTTTTCTTTTTGCTTGGTACGTTGTGATCTACTAGTATGGCTGAGGGACACCAAAGAAGTATTATTTACATTATGGAAAGGTACGTGAGTTTTCTTCTTAGATTAGAAGTCACCTGTAGTGCATTTTGGTCCGCTTTTTTCTTTCCAAAAACAAATGTTGAAGTGGCACAGCCTATAATATTTTTTTCTTTACCATCATTGTGGTTTGAGCATGATATCAAATTTATGATGATTTCTATTTTCATTCTATGACGTTTTCAGAGGTTTGTCACAGATACTGGGCCCAAATTAGAGCCTGTATGGGCTATTTGCAAATCTGTGATGAAAATTTATAAATCGTCATAGATTTTGTCTGCTTATGACAGTTTTCATAAACGTCACCGAAAATTCGTCATGGATTAACAGATTTCTTGTAGTGTAAGGACCTGCCTACTTGACATTTTGTGCTACGTAAGGTTCCTATCTGCAAGTACTGTGGAGCAAAAAGGTTTCCAGGTGAAGGTCTTGGATTCTGTTGCAGGCAGGGAAAAGTTAATATATTTACTACATTGATTCCTGATGACCTACGTCGTCTGTTCACCAGCCACAATGATATGGACGCGTAATATTTTAGAAACAACATTCGGTACTTCAACTCACATTTCTCATTCACCAGCTTTGGGGCTTCTGTTGACATTAGTATATATTGCTGCAGGTAATCTAGATACATATTCATTTCATTAGTATATATGTTAACCAATGTTATAAACTCTGATATGGAATTGTAATTAGATTGCAGTTGCCACCGCTACATCAGATATTGCTGCATCAATTATGTGTAAGTGCATTTGGCCCCCTAAGTGAGTTTTGATGTTTATGACATGCACAATTAAGGAGCAAATGAGTTCATTGAGCTATAAGCAGTATCAACAATCATTGAAATGAAAAAGAGCAATTAAGATGCCATATTCGCTAAAGAGACGGTGTATGAGCTTCATTGAAGATCTTTTGCAATTTTTTATTTTGAATTTGAGTATAGAAAACACCGTACTACTAAGAGGGACGTGGAAAAATAGTGTGGAGATGCCATAATGTCTAGTTGAGATGCTAAAAACCCATTGAGAGACACCACACACTCAATTGCAGTTGAACCTGCCTTTTTAGTAGGGGTCGGAAGTTCCGACCCCCCCTCAAAAGTTTTGTGCTTCTGCCGATGGGTCCTCGGCCAGCTGTTTTTTAGTGGGTCAGAAGTTCCGACTCCCTATCGGAGGTCCCTTCCTGTTTTCGACAATACCCTCTCGACCAAATAGTTTTAACTTCATCGGAGGTTCCGACCTCATGTCAGAAGTTCTGATAAACACATAAACAGCCCAGTAACGGCTAGTTTTTGGGGCTCGGGTATATAAATCCCCTCAGACCTCCACGAACACAAACACCTCTCAAGCTTTCAAAACATCTTCCCAACCCTTCCAAGATGCTTAGGTGTGAGCAAGATTCGAGTGTGAGCTTGAGCCTTTGACTTGAGAGTGTAGCCAAGTTCATCTCAAGAGCACTAGAAGCATCTCCATTCTTCGATTCACATTTGTTACTTTTGGAGCTTGCTCTTAGACAGTTCAGCGTCGCCCGTGGAGCGTCCTCTCATGTGTGAGCACCCCGAGAAGTTTGTATTACCCTGTCCTTTGTGGGCATCACTAGTAAGAGACTCAATCTTCCTAAGTGGTTGATTGGGTGAGGAAAAGGGTTAGAGGGCAACCCTGCTCTTTATGAGCTCCTCAATGGAGACCTAGCTTACTTTGTTGGAGTGAACTTCAGGAACAAATCTTGTGTCACGTGTTCTTCATGTTCATATCATGTTCTAGTTGACCTAGTGATTGTTTTGTCCCGATCTATGTTTGTGTGTTGTTCTTTCACGTGAGATCACTTGCAGGTTTCTCTAGGACATACTTGTGAACTTTTGATTCAAGCACTTTTCTTAGGTTCCTCTGAAAACTTGTAATTTGTTCAAATTTTTATCCTCGTTGGAACTTCCTTCACTGGGTCGGAAGGGTCGACAGACTAATCCGCTACGAAGAATTTTTTTAATTTTTTCAGGCTCGCCTATTCACACCCCCCTCTTAGGCATCACCAAGATCCTTTCAATTGGTACAAGAGCCATTTTGATGTCTCAAAGCGGGGACGGTGTCGACGCCGCCAAAGTTGCTGCGCAAGAAGTCGGAGTCATTCCATCGGTATTCCCAGAAGCTCCATCAACCCCTTCTCCTCAAGTCGACCACCCTTCATCCATGATGCAGCATCAAGCGATGATTCGAGTTCAAGTGATGAAGATGAAAGTGAGATGTCGGAGGCAAGAAGGAGAAGAAAAGAAAAGATGAACACCAAGATTGAGAAGAAGGCGAGAAAGTTGATGAAGAAAAGAATCATGGAAGAAAAGGAGAAGCACCCTTTCTTCGGCATGCATCAAGTTCCTCACAACTACGACTAATCACCGTATTCCTCTTCTCAATTTCAATCCGTTCACTTGGAACGTGATCCGTACTTTGATGGGATGGATTATTCCAAGTGGTCTTTTGATATGAAAATGCACCTCTACGGGCTTCACCCTTCGGTTTGGGAGGCTGTGTGTGTAGGTGTGACTCCACACGTCAATGGTGTGCCCACAGCCGAACAAGCACAAGATTACTTCCGCAATGCGCAAGTCATGAGACTCATCATAAGCTCCCTTTGTCTCCAAGAATGCAACAAAGTCCGCAATGTTAAGATTGCAAAGAAGATTTGGTATACATTGAATGAAGCTCATGAGAGAACAGATCAAGTCCGAGAAGGCAAGATGGACTTGTTGCAAGGAGAATTTGAGCACTTTGTCATGAATGATGATGAAACCGTGATCCAAATGTATGAAAGATTAATGGTTCTTGTTTCGGACATTACTGCACTTGGAAGCACGGAATGGGATGATCACAAGGTCACAAAGAAGTTGCTTAGAGCTTTCACTCCAAGAAATCCTACCCTCGCAACAATGATTAAAAGAGATTCAAAATTCAAGACCAAGATACCAAATCAACTTCTTGGTGAAATTCTCCATCAAGAACTAGTTGAGAGGGATGTTGCGAAGTCACTTAGCCGCAAAGTGAACAAGAGTGTTGCACTCAATGCAACTCCAAGCAACCCGGTTGATACAAGCTCAAAGGCCCTCAGGTCAACCAAAGAAGATTCAAGTGATGAGGGATCAACCGATGAAGAAATGGCTTTATTAGTCTTGAGAAACTTCAAGAAATTCATGAAGAAGAAATATCACAAGAAGGATGGCTATGACAAGAAGAAGCCAAATCATAGAAGATGCTATGAGTGCAAGGAGATGGGCCATTATATTGCTGATTGCCCAAAGCTCAAGAATAAGGAGGAGGAAGAGAAGAAGTACAAGGAGAAGAGCAAGGACTTCAAAAAGAAATATCAAGGTCGTGCTCATGTTGGTGAAGAGTGCGAGTCAAGTCATGAAGGCTTCGACAAGGAGGGTATGGCATCTCTAGCCATGTCCAAGTTTACAAGGAGGCTCTTCAACAACATCTCCGACGATGAGGATGACACTCAGTTTTGCCTCATGGCAATAGGCAACAAAGTACAACAATCATCCTCCACCTCTTCCCATCCTTCCTCTACATCTAGTAGTGTAGAAAATGATTTTGAAAATGAGGAAAAGCAACATGACGCTTACATGATAAAAGAATTAGGAAAGAAAGGTTTTAAAGAAATTAAAAAGCTTATGGAGAAGTTGGAGAAAAAGAAAGATACTCTTGATAGGCAAGAAGACTTGCCCATCCAAGAAAAGGAGAGAAACTTTACATTAGAGAAGTCCCTTGCCGAGGAAAAAGCTAAAATAGAGAAGTTATCCATAGACTTGTCTTTGGCTAATGACTCTAACAAGAGGTTGATGAAGGAGAGCACCATGGCAAGTGATTCTCTAGCTTCCCTAAAGGCCACTAATAGTGAACTTCAAGATAGCTTATCAAGCTTGACTATCAAATACAAAGGCCTTGAAGTTAACTATAATGTCCTTTGGGAAAGCACAAAAATCAATTCCAAGGCCGTTCTTGACTCCAACATTTCCACAAGTGAAGGTTGCTCCAATTGCTATAAAATTGATATACACGCTTATGTTACTAACTTCGCAAAACTAGAAGAATTGGTCAATGCCAAGGATCTAGAAATCAAGAGGCTCAACATGATAGTCAAGAATAGCTATGAAGGTAATGTGAAGCCCAAGCCCAAGGTCAACTACAAGGATGGTAGATATCCTACCATAAAGGACAGGCTTGGTCATTACAAGGGAGCCAAGGTAAATGAGAGAAAGGTGGTCAAAGGCAAAGAAACCCTCACTTTCACCAAGGGTGGTAATCTTGGTGAGTTGATGGACATGGCACATAGAGTGACCCCCTTGATCTCTACTCTAGTTAAGAAGAAAGTAGAAGCTCCCATCAAGAACAAGAGTGTCACACATGAGCGTTCACCAAGCTATACAACGGACTACATGGTGACAATGGACCACAATGGTAAAATAGTGATCAAATATGTTGGTGCCTACACAAAGAAGATTCTTAGGAGTGTGTGGGTTCCAAAGATGTATCCGTCTAACCTACAAAGACCCAACTCTATTTGGGTACCTAAATTCCAAGCATAACTTGTTTTGTAGGCATACTCCTCCGGTGGCACTGCATGGTTGCTTGAAAATGGATGCTCAAATCATATAACCAAAGAAGAATTTGTTCACCTCATATTCCAAAGGAGACCATTGTCTTGGAGACAATAGCACGGGTAAGGTAGTTGGATTGGGAAAGATTGCTCTCACTCATAACAATTTATTATCAATGTATGTTTGGTTGAAACTTTGGGATACAATTTGTTGTCGGTCTCACAACTTTGTGGAATGGGCTACAATTGTCTCTTTACTGGTAAGAGTGTGACCATCTTTAGAAGCGACAACTCCTCTATTGCCTTTAAGGGTCAATTAAGGGGCAAAATCTATAGTGTGGACATTTCAATGGAAAAGGTTGAGCCCAAGACTTGTATGGTGACAAAATCCGATATGGGTTGGCTGTGGCATCGCCTACTAGCCCATGTGGAAATGAGGAACTTGGCCAAGCTTCAAAGAGAGGGGCACATCCTTGGGCTAACCAATGTTGTTTTTGAGAAAGATAGGTTGTGTAGCGCATGCCAAGCCAGGAAGCAAGTTGGTGCTCCACATCTTGCCAAGAATATCTTAACCTCGACAAGACCGTTGAAGCTTCTACATATGGATTTGTTTGGACAAATTGCCTACATAAGCATTGGCGGTAACAAATATAGTCTTGTTATTGTTGATGATTTTTTCCATTTCACTTGGGTGTTCTTTTTGCAAGATAAAAGTGAAGCTCAAGGGATAGTCAAGAAATTCATTAGAAAAACCCAAAATGAATATGAATTGAAGATGAAGCACATAAGAAGTGATAATGGATCGGAACTCTGGAACACCAATGTTGAAGAATTTCTTGATGAAGAAGGGATCAAGCATGAATTCTCCGCTCCATACACTCTGCAACAAAATGGCATTGTGGAGAGGAAGAATAGAACCTTGATTGAAGCTGTAAGAACCATGCTTGATGAGTACAAGACTCCGGATAGCTTTTGGGCCGAAGCAATCAACACCGCTTGCCATGCAATCAACCGCCTCTACATCCACAAGTACTTGGGCAAGACTCCATAAGAGATAATAACCGGTAATAAACCTAAGGTGCATTACTTTAGAGTTGGTTGTAAGTGTTTCATACCTAACAAGAAAACCAAAACCTCAAAGTTTACACCAAAGATAGATGAAGGCTTTCTCCATGGTTATGATACTAACGAACATGCATATCGTGTTTTCAACAAAACCACCAATTGTGTGGAGATCACGGTAGATGTGACTTTTGATGAATCCAATGGCTCTCAAGTAAAGCAAGTTGATAAGAACCTTGTAGATATAGAGGAGCCACCAAGTGTATCAATCATGAGGTTGAGCTTGGGTGAAGTGAGACCACGGGAATCAAGCACTGTCAATAAATGATGCCTCTGAAAATTTATTCTTTGAATATATATATATATATACCCCTAAAGTGGTAAAATGTTCTTGCAACTCTATAGTAGTGTATACCTTCCTGGTTCACAAATATTATAGATTTTCGTTGCATTACGAACCCACAAACTTATCTGTGAGGACCAGAACATTTATAATTAGCAAACAGGAACAACAAATAACTTATCTATGAAGCCATTGTAAAAGCCATACTCAAAATGAAGCTGCATCTAGAGTACAACCCTCCTTATGTACATATAAGAACTAGCATTGTTGCCACGGGCACCAATTCAATGCTCGGAACTATGCTAGGGATGACACTGTCCCTGTCCACCTGCATAGATGTGACCTCAAAAAAATTTGGCCAAAAGCATAAGGGCATAGTACGAAACACTCCTGCTACGATTGATAGCAATTCTGTAGGCAGTAACACTGGCAACACACAGGTTGACTCCCCAAAGTTCTAGTAAAATATAAATTAGTATAAAATTACATGAAAATACGAGAACCGATGACAATACATGTGCATCAAGCATGACTTATAGTGGAAATATAAATTACGGTTATTCTACATTGTAAGTGCAATAAATAATAGCATAGAACAATCAGAAACAAGGTTAATCTAGTGATCTTTCATTAAACTAAATTTAAAGCACGACTGCATGAGAAAGATAAAGAATTAAAAGGACTGGAAATATGAAAAGGAAGAAAGACAAAAAGAGAGAATGCCCTGGTCAAACCTCCTCTTCTCTACCACTTAGAAATGGCACAGATTACATATAAGATGCAAATTCCATAGGCAGTACGTGGCAGGGGATAAATAAAAGTGGAAGGTAAAAGGAGGGCAGAGATGTGAAAAGTGTAAGCAAGTCATATTTCAAATTTATATAACACATTGCACATCTAATTCGAGCTATTGTTCCCATCTTTTCACCTAGTGTAGACTAAATGTAACAAAAAGCAAAATAGCATCATACATAATTTAAAAGAGACAAAATATAGGACCAGTAATACCTGTTTTTAATTGTAGTTCTAGAGTATTTGAGTTCCTGATTCATATCAGTAAAACAAAGATAGCTCCAATCATTATAAGAAGCTCCTGAAATAGGATAGTTGCACACAGGTAGGTGATATTATTTCATAGCCCAACAAACTCAACCATACATATAGCTGCAGATTTGATTTAGAGCGCCCGTATCCCTGAATGCACCAAAGAGAATCACGAATGCTGCTTGCTATCCCTCTCAAACTTACAACGCATTTCCCACTTCAAATAAAAAATTCTGAGATAAAGAGCAAATCATATCATATAATTCTAAAAAGAAAATAACCATCACATACCTAAAACCCTTGCCAAAATCCTAGCAAGTATTCAGCCACCTCAAATCCTCGATAGTGTGGGAGTGTAAATTAGCTACTTGCTATATGAAATACCCGGTACACCATTCCCCATGGAACCCCAGAATCCCCTACCAAACAAGTTTTGCAAACCCTACCATGCAAAAAGACACCAACCTGTAGCTGCATTTATGTTGAGGGGTTGTAATATATCAGGAAAAAAAAAAGAGGTGCAGGATACCTCGTGCAGTTTGCTCCTATATACATATAATTAACTTATTATTGTCGAATTGGCTCCAGACAGTAGTAGAATAGCAACAATGGTTAATAGCCCCCTAAGGGCAACTCCAACCGAACTCTCAAATTTGAACCCCTATTCCTCTACATGAGGAGCTCTCATCCAGATTCCAGCCCCCTACTTCTTTCCAACTCCAACCGAACTCTTATATGTCTCCCTATATCTTCAATGTCTCTTTTCAATTGATATCATGTAACTAACAATGGTAGAACTATATAAGCAAATGGTGTTTATTAGCAATAATGATTATCTCAATGAATATATTTCGGACTAATAATTTTTGAATGGGATTATTTATAATAATTAATTATTCAATAATTTGGCCGCTAACGATAATTTGAACGATGACTAATATTCCAACGGCTATATTTCAAATGGGTATATGTCAACGGCTATAATGCAATCGAGTATATGAAACGTCTATATTTCGAACGGTTATATTTGAAATGGCTATTTGAAATGACTATATTTCAAACGGTCATATCCCAACGGCTATATTTCAAACGGCAATGTCTTTCATCTCAATATACACAGACTCATTCACCCTATTCTGCAAAGAGCCAATCACTTCGTTGTTGCTTCGTCACATCAAAATGAGTAGACTCTATCGCTTGGACTCGTTGTCCTCGTCAGATGATGATGACGAGCCTAAACTCACCCTTGGTGCACTACATCAAGCTCATATGAGATACCTGGCTATGCATAGTTCACAATGGGGGGGCTCTATACCTGGCCGGCAATATATTCATCACGATAGAGAAAGTGGACATTGGAGGTTGTACCATGACTATTTTTCAGAAGCTCCAACATATGATGCATCTATCTTTCGGCGCAGGTATGTGAAATTGTCTTTTTTTCCCTCGCATTCTCAATCCATCGATAAGAAGCTCCTACATTTTTCTTATTATTGTTTCTTCGACTCAGGTTTAGAATGGCTCGTCCTCTATTTCTTCGCATAGCACATGCTGTAGAGGAGCATGATAATTGCTTTGTGCAAAAATGGGACAGATGTGGAAGGCTTGGGTTATCTTGTCTGCAGAAAATTTGTGCTGCCTACATGATGATTAGTTATGGCGTTCCCGCAGATTTTATGGACCAATATTTTCGTATTGGAGAAAGTACTGTCATAGAGAGTCTTAGGAGGCTAGTTAGAGCTATTATTGAAGTGTTTGGGGATGAGTACTTGAGATCTCCAAACGAGCAAGACACAGCTAGATTGCTTGCAAGTGCCGAGCGTAGGGGTTTTCCTGGAATGCTTGGGTCCCTAGATTGTATGCATTGGGTGTGGAGAAACTGCCCTACAGCATGGAAAGGTCAGTATACGGGACATGTCCATGAGCCTACAATCATTCTTGAAGCCATTGCTTCTAAAGATCTTTGGATTTGGCATGCTTTCTTGGGATTACCAGGCTCTCACAATGATATCAATGTGTTCCATCGATCGCATCTGTTTGCAAGGCTAGCGGATGGGCAAGCCCCCAAAGTTGATTTTACCATCAACGGACATAGTTACAACATGGGCTATTACCTTACTGATGGCATCTATCCTCAATGGGCAACATTTGTGAAGACCATACAATCTCCACTAGGCAATAAGAGGAAATACTTTGCCAAGGCTCAAGAAGCAGTTAGAAAGTATGTTGAACGAGCTTTTGGAGTTTTGCAATCTCGTTTTGCCATTGTTCGTGGACCGGCTCGTTTCTGGGATAAGGATACACTTAGGGAAATTATGACAGCTTGTGTTATAATGCACAATATGATAATTGAAGATGAGAGAAATGAAGATGAAGATGTTGACATCCACTACGAGGGGGTTGGCCAACTTGTAAGCACTATGCCACCTGAACAACGCAACCATACACGTGAGTTTTCTTATTTCATTCAAGCTCATCGTGATATCAGAAAATAGAGAAACACACCAACAACTTCAGCAAGATCTGATCGAGCACCTTTGGCAACGCCATGCAGACTTGTATTGATCATCCACTATGTATCTCTATTTCTAATTCATGTACTTGTTGTTCAATGAAATATGTATTTCTCATTCATGCACAGCTTTATGTATTGAACACAAATTAGCATAAACAGTCCAAGACAAATAATTAAATTGTTCATACATACCGATGCAAATAATTAAATTGTTCATACATACCGAGGCAAATAATTAAATTGTTCATACATAACTGACAAAGGCCCATAATCTCAAGTATTACCGCTACCCAAGCGTCGAGCAATGATCTGTTTTTGCAGCATACTATAGAATATTTTTTGGTCCCCATTCAATTGAGTTAAATCCACATTCATTATTTTCTCATCATCCATCCTTTGTTTCAACAGCAATTCTTGTTGTTGGAGATCAATGCGTCTATTCTCCACTTGTTCCTTGATATCAAGCCTCCTAGTCTCCACTTCTTGCTTCATTTGCATCCTTTTAATTTCTACAGCAAGCCTCTCATCATTGCGCTCTTTTTCCCTAAGCTCTTTTAGCTCATCAGCCTTTTCTTTCTTAGACCAACTATATTCTACTGCTCCCAAGTAAAGAGTTTCAGCTTGAGCTATAGGATTTTTACCTCGCCTTTCTTTCTCCTTCTTCTGACCATCAGGCCTACCTTTACTTGGTGAAGTATGACTTGGACCATCTTCTTCATCACCATGGTGACTTTCATGTGTTCCAGGAGTAGCAGCCTTGGACTTGCTGTTGATGATGTCTTCTGTTTTTTGTTGGTGCTGTTACAAGGGAGGTCTTTCCACTTCTGGGCATGCTGCAGCAGGTTCCAACAATGCAGCAAACCAAATGACTTGTTATCCGGATCTGCATCCTTGTATAACACACATGCTTGTTGAATCTGGACAAATAGCAATGTGTTAGTAATAATAAACATGCATGCATATACATTTCCAAACCAGACAAGAAAAATATTGTATACCTTGTCTTGCTCTGTGACACCACTTTGATTGGAACGAAGTACTTGACTGTACCATGAACAAAACTTGCTAACACTTGCTTAAATGACACCCCAACGGTGTGAGAGAGAACTGATATTATGATCAGATTCGAATGTCTTGTACTTGTGGTAGAACTCATGAATTCGCTGCCAATAAGTACTACGATTTTGATCAACATATTGAACACGATCCATGCTTACTTCTAGCCATGCCGATGCCAACAAAATATCCTCCTTCTCGCTGAAATTCCTTATTCTCTTCTTGTTCTTCTTTCCTATCTTCAAGGACGGAGAAACCTCTATAGGCGTAGGTTCCTCCGTATTTGCTTGTTCATCGGGCATTGCTCCAAAATTGATCTCATCAGCGTCAAGCTCACTGCTTCCAATATTGCTCTCCACCAAATTAACCCAGCTTTGCATTTCTACCGCCTGCAATTAAATATGAAAAAAACAGCAGATAAGCAATCAGAAAGCACCAGGCCCTATCCCCTAGCTCCCTCACGCAGCAACAGCAGCAACAGGGCGCGGCCTCCCTCACGCAGCAGCAAGCCAGTACTGCACCCCCTCACGCAGCAGCAGTAGCAGCAACAGGGCACGGGGCACCCCTGGCGCGCAAAGGACAGGGCGCCACCACCGCCCTTGGCCTCGGCCTCCTGCCGCACGGCCGCCGGCCCCTGATGCGTGGATCTAGGCAGGTGGCCCCTCACGCGCGGATCTCGGCAGGCCGCAAGCCCCATCTAGCGTAGGCGGCACACCGCTAGCCCCATGGCCGCCGCCGCCCTCCATGGTGCCGCCGGATCTACAGGTGCTATTTCCCCTCCCTCTCCTAGACTGCACAGCTGCTTTAGAGGAGAAATCAACGTACCTAGCTTGGGGAAACTTTCCTGGACGGCGCGAGGAAAGCTCCGTGGAGGCGCGGGAGGGCAGACCGTTGGCGCCGCCACTGGATGAGAGTCCGGTAGAGGACCTCCTACAAGTGAGAGTTCGAGGGGAGGAAATGAGGCCGCCCCATCTGTCGGGGGCCGGATGAGAGACCAATTGGAGCATGTTTTTTGCGTTTCAACCCTCAAAGATGAGGTAGGGGTGCAAAAAGGGTCTCGGTTGGAGTTGCCCTAACATACTATGCATTCACGCTTCTAAAAGTTGGGAGAGAACCAGATCCGAGAGAGATGCAAAGCTTCAAAAGAAATGTCACAATCAGATTCAGAATATGTATGTTGGGACTTGTCGGTAACATCAAAAGCTTGAAAATCGAAATCACTAGACTGTACAGACCTAGGATTGACAACTAATCCTGTAGATCTCTTTGGAGAGCCATCTAAGTAAGAAAAAAGAGGCATATAAGACTCCACATGAAGGCAACTGACAGATTCACACAAATCAGCATAAATAGAACTATTAAAAGAGAAAGCACACAGTGCATAGCGGGATAGAAAAATTTACTACAACCTTATGCTAAGCAGCATGTCAATTGTATACATCAAAATTTCTAATGTATCCAACAAGTGGGAAATGGGGAAAAACAAATGAAGGAAGCAACATTTAAAAAAGCTGACACTGGAAGTACAGTAATCATAAAACTATATGCATGAATGGTCTGCAATACTACTACAACTAAAAAATAGAACTAAACAACCAAAATACCCTCATCTTATCCATTCTATTTTAGTTATAATCTCCAATCAGTCAGAAATGTCTTCCAGGAAACAAGTTAGAATAAGTTTATATGTACACAATTCATATGATTCTGTTCTAGTCAGTATTCAGGACTGATTACTTATGTCTGAAGTGTCTAGTATACTTGATTACAGAGAAACACATGGGTCCGAGTCATAAAAAGTACTATCTCTGATTAATGGGGGATTTTATCGTACTAATGGATCGGTTCAATGAGAACTCTTGTGTCCATCTTTCAAAAAGAAGATTAAACTCCAGCCTGCAACCACTACCAAATGCCTGCTCAGGGGACCGTTGCTCACCGAGGAGAACACAACTTATTAGCCAAAAAGAACGAAATGGTTAGGAAAAAATGAACAAATCAGCGACTTTGTTGCGAAACTAAGAAAAATCAACCTTAACCAAACAGATCAAGCGGATCTACAATAAAAAATCAGTTAGCCAGCTACTCATTCAAAAAACTGAGAACAGCATTCCCAGCAAACCCTCTAAATCCTCTAGCAAAGAGTTTTGCGCCGTATTATACAGATAACAAATTCAGCCACCTATGGATTAAAATAAGGCAAATCAAAAGGCTACACATAGGAATGACGCAGAGATATCAGGGAATCGACCTGCTAGAACATCGCTCCTCAAAATAATCCCAGGCAAAAAAAAGGGGTTGAAGATCAAGGAGAAGTGATATCGATGGAAATCAACAATCAACAATGAATGTGCAGATGGAGATGGGGATCGATGAACCCTACGGCCGCTTGTGTCGATTCGCTTCTCCGCTCTAGGCAACAGGAACGAGGAAGATGACGTGATGAGCGACAATGTGCGGCTTTGGAAATAAACTCATCATTCTGGTATGCGATGGAAATAATGCTGCTAGCATATAACTAGAATGGCGTGGAGATCATTTTTTTTTGAAATAAGAGATGGTTTTTTGTTGCGAGGAGGATGATGTCACTGTTGACACCCAAAATTGGCACGATTGAGGTTTTCTAGATGATCTGGACAGACCGGTCAGATCTCTCATACAAACCGGTCAGACCTGTCAGGAAAAGTATGTCAAATCATCAATTGGACTACACCATTGCGTAGATCTCGTTGAGATGATCGAAATGCATATATGAAGCGTCCATTTTGGAGTCCGGATGAGGAAGTTATGCCTCCCGGAAGACCTGCACCCCGGTCTAACCAGTCCAGGGGCGGTCAGACCGGTCCGAAACGCCCAATCCGAGTTAGGAGTTGTATTTTGACACGAGATTTATTAGGGTTTCGACTCCTAATGGGTATATACCTCCCCACCCTATATATATGAAGGGCCACGACCGATTGAGGGTAATCCCAATCGATTCACACAATTACCTTTACCTTTTATCCTCCAAACTCTAGCTTTTCCAACCCCATCTTCTGTTCTTCGCTCTTCTCCATGGCGTTTGATGATGTTCTGAGTGGCCTGCCGACCTTAGAGCAACCCTAGCTCCATTAGCTCTGACGAGGTCCCTCCCGAGCTCTTGGTTCTAGGTCTTCGCCGTCTTCCTGGAGCACCGGTCTGACCGGTCCGCTATATTGGTCTGACTGGTCGGCGCAGGGAGGGTGCTGGTGTTGATCATTTTGACGATCTTGCCACACGTTCTAGCACGTTCGAGTGTGTGACCAGATTTTGCGTCAACACACTTTTTGGCAACTTTGCTGGGGGAATGATTAATCTGGTTATTCAAAACCGATCTAATCTACTCTCTAGATGGGTGTCATCACCGACCTCAATGAAGGCAACATCTCTGCATCTATCGAGGAACTCAGTGAGGAGGAGTGTCAAGATTACTTGGTGGCCAGAGAGCACCTCATGTCACAATTCTTGAAGGGGATTGAAGAAAGATGAAAAATGCCAAGTCACGAAGGTTCAAGACTTTGTGATACCCTCCTTCACACTTAAGAATAAGCAAGTCGAGGTAATAAGCTGTAGCGAAAATGGCCTCTCATGCCATATTTCAATATAATGTTTTGGTGATTGATATAAGACAACACAACACTTGGACTAATATAATTGTTAAGATGACCATTCTCAGGCTTTTAGGTTCAAGTGATAACAAAGAGAAGATAGGCGTAGCTAGGCCCAAAGGACAAGAATTGAAGAGACCATGAAGAAATCCAAGTCAAAGAAGTCAAGACAGAGATACATTTGTATCACCGGTTGAACCGACGCTGAGAAAATTACATACGTCGGTGCATTGACTTGGAGCACACCAGGAATTTTGCTTTCACCGATTGAACCGACGTTAGGGAAGTTGAATACGTCGGTGCAATGGACCCAGAAGCTGAGGCAAGGTCTATACACCGGATGAACTGACGATTGGGTCTTGGTGAACGTCGGTGCAGTTGTCCAGAGAGTTTGTTTTTCAGAGTTCACAGGACAACTACACTCACCGGTTAAACCGACGCAGCATCGGTTGATTGCTCGTATACATAACGGCTAGTTTCTGAGGCGGGCAGTTTAGTATCACCGGTTGAACCGACGATGGCTATTGGAGGTGCGTCGGATTAACCGGCGTTAAGTATTTTTCTGACAGCTTTTCTCCAACGGCTATATTTGCTTGTGCTGCTGTAGGATCAAGAACACCGACTAGAGGGGGGGTGAATAGGCGGTTTAAAATCTAAAACCAATAACACTAGAGAAATTTAATTAGTAACAAAGGAAATGGCTCAAAAATACCTCAAAAAATCAGAAAATCATGAAAACTCATAAATGGCTCAAAAATACCTCAAAAAATCAGAAAAATGAAACAACTAGTGCATGAAAGAACCATATGCCACATGTGCTAGTTATCAAGCCACATTTGAGAAGTCAATGATATTTAACTCATTTCTCAACTTGCAAAACCGAGATTCATCCAAAGGCTTGGTAAATATATCGGCTAATTGATCATCCGTGCCAATACCATCAATCTTGATATCACCCTTGTTCACATGATCTCTAAGAAAATGATGGCGGATATCAATATGCTTGGTTCTTGAATGTTGGACCTGATTAGAGACAATCTTCACAGCACTTTCATTATCACACAACAAGAGAATTTCATCAAATTTCACACCATAGTCAAGAAGAGTTTGCTTCATCCATAATAATTGTGCACAACAACTTCCGACCGAGATATATTCCGCTTCGGCGGTTGAAAGAGCCACAGAATTTTGCTTCTTTGATGACCATGATACAAGAGATCTTCCAAGAAATTGACAACCACCGGATGTGCTTTTTCTATCAACCTTGCACCCCGCATAATCCGAATCCGAGAATCCAACCAAATCAAAATGAGCACCCTTGGGATACCATAAACCAATATTAGGAGAATATTTCAAGTATCTCAAGATCCTTTTGACGGCGGTCAAATGACATTCTCTAGGTGCGGCTTGAAATCGTGCATACATGCAAACACTAAACATGATGTCGGGCCTAGATGCAGTCAAATAAAGCAAACTACCAATCATAGAACGGTAAAGCTTTTGGTCAACCAGGTTACCTCCCTCATCTAGGTCGAGATGCCCATTGGTGGCCATAAGAGTCTTGATTGGTTTTGCATCTTCCATACCAAATTTCTTCAAGATATCCTTCACATATTTTGATTGACACACAAAGGTGCCTTCCTTGAGTTGCTTGATTTGAAGTCCAAGAAAGAAACTCAATTCACCAATCATGGACATTTCAAATTCCCTAGACATCATTTCACCAAATTCCTCACAAAAACTTGGGTTAGTTGAACCAAAGATAATATCATCAACATAAATTTGACAAACAAACAAATCTTTACCAATATCTTTAGTGAACAAAGTAGTGTCAACCTTACCAATTTTGAAGCCCTTAGAGATTAGAAAGTCCCTCAATCTTTCATACCAAGCTCGTGGAGCTTGCTTAAGACCATAAAGAGCTTTAGAGAGCTTGTATACATGATTTGGCTTCTTGGGATCTTCAAAACCGGGAGGTTGCTCAACAAAAACAAGTTCACTAATCTTGCCATTCAAGAAAGCACTTTTCACATCCATTTGAAAAAGTTTTATGTTGTGAGAGCAAGCATAAGCTAATAAAATTCTAATAGCTTCTAATCTAGCAACGGGAGCAAAAGTTTCACCGAAATCCAAACCTTCGACTTGAGTGAAGCCTTGAGCTACCAATCTTGCCTTGTTTCTCACAACCATTCCATCTTCATTTTGCTTGTTTCTAAAGACCCATTTAGTGCCGATAACATTATAATTCTTGGGCCTCTCAACTAAATCCCAAACTTGATTCCGGGTGAAATTATTTAATTCTTCATGCATAGCATTCACCCAATCCGGATCTCTCAATGCTTCATCTACACGGTTAGGTTCAAAAAAAGATACAAAAGAATAATGTTCACAAAATGAAGCAATGCGAGATCGAGTTTGGACACCTTTACTAATATCACCCATGATTTGATCCACCGGATGATCCTTTGCAAGAACATGATGAATTCTTTGAGGAACAATGGGTTCTTGAGTTGATGAAGGAGGTGCACTAGATGAACCAACTTGATCTTGTACTTGAGAATCATCATTACTTGAATCTTGTACAATTTGTTGTGCTTGATCATTTGAGATAGAAGTTGAAGGATTAACTCTAATAGAGATAGAAGGACCATCTTCATCTTCATCTTCTTCTCTTGGTCTAACATCACCAATTGACATATTTTTCATTGCATTTCTCAAGCCATCACTTCTCACATCATCAAGATTTTCTTGTTCATTATGAGAACCATTTGTTTCATCAAACTCAACATCATATGCTTCTTCAACAATGCCATGAGTTTTGTTGTAGACCCGATAAGCCTTGCTATTAGATGAATATCCAAGAAGAAAACCCTCATCACATTTGCTTTGAAACTTTGATAACCGAGTTCCCTTCTTGAGAATATAGCATTTGCAACCAAACACTCTAAAATATGATATATTTGGCTTCCTTCCAATGAGCAACTCATATGGGGTCTTGTTATGAAATCTATGGCAATACAATCTATTTGAGGCATGACAAGCCGTGTTGATTGCTTCGGCCCAAAAGCTATCCGAAACATTATACTCAGAGAGCATTGATCTTGCCATATCAATTAAGGTTCTATTTTTCCTCTCAACAAGACCATTTTATTCCGGAGTGTACTTGGTTGAGAATTCATGCTTGATTCCTTTCTCATCACACCATTCCTCAACTCTTGTGTTTCTAAACTCACTTCCATTGTCACTCCTCACTTTCTTCACCTTGAGCTCAAATTCATTTTCGGCCCTTGTAAAGAATTTCTTGAATGTGTCATATGTATCGGTCTTGTCATGAAGAAAGAAAACCCATGTATATCTTGAGTAATCATCCACTACCACAAGACAATAGCAATTTCCACCAATACTTCTATATGTTGTAGGACCAAATAAATCCATATGCAATAATTCCAAAGGTCTCTCGGTTGACATGACAATCTTAGTGGGATGAGTATTTGCAACTTGCTTTCCGGCTTGACATGCACTACAAAGCTTATCTTTATCAAACTTCACATTCTTCAAGCCAACTACTAAATCATGCTTCAAAAGTCGGTTAAGTTGCTTCATGCCAACATGACCAAGCCTTCTATGCCATAACCAACCCAAAGATGATTGAGTGAATAAGCAAGTGGACAAGTTTGCCTCTTTAGTAGCAAAATCCACAAGATATACATCCTCATGTCTAAATCCCGTAAAGATGTGATCTTTTCCATCCAAGCTAGTCACTACAACATCTTCTCTAGTGAAACTACACTTATATCCAAAATCACAAAGTTGAGTGACCGCTAAGAGATTAAACTTGAGAGAATCAACCAACAATACATTTGAAAGAGAATGATTGCTTGAGATAGGAATTGTACCAACTCCTTTGACTTTGCCCCGGCTATTGTCATCAAAGATGATGTCACTATAGCCACCCACATTCTCATCTAGAGAGGAAAACATCATTTGATCTCCGGTCATGTGTTGAGTGCATCCACTATCAAGCACCCAATGTCTTCCTCCGGACTTGTAATTCACCTACAAAGAGGAAGTAACTCTTTTAGGTACCCAAACTTTCTTGGGTCCTTGAACGTTAGTGACCACATTAGTGACCAAGACTTTTGGCACCCAAATGGCATTCTTTTTAGCACCATTTATAGGTATCCCAACAAATTTTGCACTAACATTGCCATTTGAATTTTTCATAAGCATGTAACTTGAATCAATGGATATGACTTTCTTGTTGGTGTAATTTTTCTCAACATGACCAACCTTCTTGCATCTTTCACAATATGGCTTGCCACTACTCTTCACAAAAGTAGTTTTGGTTTGCACAAAAGCCTTCTTCCCTTTCTTAGGAATATATCCAAATCCTTGCTTGTTCAAGGTGAACTTTTGGCTTGCCCAACAATGATTAAACTTTGCTCTACTATCATAGTATTTTCTCAAATCATTAGTCAAGCAAGTAACCTCTTTCTTTAACAAATCATTTTCCATAATGAGAGATTCATTGCAAGAAGGGTTATCAATTTTAGTGCAAAGAGAACTAGTAGAGCTAGAGCCACAAGATTTATCATCAATTAAATCACAACTAACACCAATGCTCAAAGTTGCTTTTCTTTCATGACTAAGCAAGGTATTGTGAGCTTCCTCAAGCTTCTCATGAGTTTCTTTGAGATTCTCATGAGAAGTCTTTAGCTCCTCATAGGAAACTTGAAGAGAAGTAAACTTCAACTTCAAGTCCTTCAATTTAGCCTTTTCTTTTGTCATGAATTCATCGGCATCATTTAGCATTTCAACAAGATCATCATATGAAAGTTCATCAAGTTCACCATCTTGTTGTACCTTTGCACCACCCTTTGCCATAAGACAATGTGGTGTAGAGAAGAGTGATGGAGCCTCCTTGATGGCGATCCCGGCAACTCCCTTGGATGGCTTGTCATCATCATCATCATCATCATCATCATCGGAGCTTGCATTGGAATACCATTCAACAAAATAAGCTTGCCCATTCTTCTTCTTCTTGATGAACTTCTTCTTCTTCTTTTCATCATTTTTCTTGTCCTTTTTCTTGTTTGGACAATTGACAATGATATGACCTACTTCACCACAATTGAAGCAAGTCTTGTCCACAAAAGGATTTTTTCTTGATGATTGACCTCTCTTGCCAAAGTTCTTCTTGCTCATCATTCTATTGAATCTCTTGACAAAGAGAGCCATCTCCTCATCCGATTCTTCTTCTTGGCACCCACTTTCTTCTTCATTTTTGCTATCTTGAGCTTTGAATGCTACACTTTTCTTTTTCACATCAATTTCTCCACCATGAGCTTCATCTTGAGATTTCTTGAACATGTCATGGGTGAGAATTTCTCCCAATATTTGTGTGGGAGTTGCGGTCTTCACATTTGACCTTACAAGTAAAGTCACAATTGTGTCATATCTTTCCGGAAGACATCTAAGAAATTTGTGGTTGAAATCCCCATCCGGTACCTCAAATCCAAGTCCCTTGAGGTCATTCACAATGTCATTTAGCCGGTTGAACATCTCGGCTATACTCTCATCCTTCTTCATGGTGAATTCACTAAAATTTACTTTAAGCAAATATAACTTGGCCTCCTTCACGGTTGATGTGCCCTCATGAATTTCCATGAGCTTCTTCCATATGTCATTTGCATTTGTGAGGCTCTTGACTCTATTAAATTCATTCACATCAAAAGCATTAAAGAGCACATTAACCCCTTGATCATTTAGTGTCTCATTTTCCTCATCTAGGGGTGTCAAACTCTTTGGGTCCAAAATGACATATCCATCATTTACTACTCTCCATAGCTTTCTACTCATGGCTTTGAGATGAGCCGACATCCTAGTCTTCTAATAATCATAATTGTTCCCATCAAAGAATGGTGGCTTCCCAACATGAATCCCATGATCACTAGTCATTGTTCTACTCCAAGATGGTTAAATCCGTAATTAAAGGAGTACTTAGCTCTGGTACCACTTGTAGGATCAAGAACACCGACTAGAGGGGGGTGAATAGGCGGTTTAAAATCTAAAACCAATAACACTAGAGAAATTTAATTAGTAACAAAGGAAAGCCCTATGTCATGCTATTACTATTTCTAGATGGGTTTGCAACCTAGGGTGAAAAGACACAAATCAAGCTCTAGTAAAGTAAATTGCTCAAAGTAAAGACAAGAATAAAAGTGAGCAAGAGAAGTAACCAAGCTTGACACAAGAATATGTCCCGTGGTGTCGATGACTTGCCGGTCACCCCTAATCCACGTTGAGGTGGATTCCAAGAATCAACCGCTCCTCTATCAAGAACCTCTTGATCTTGAGCTGGCTTGAATCAAGAAACCGCTCCACACCTCGATTCCACTAGAGTTGCTCTTCACCACTCCGGTGAGGTGAGCACAAAACCTCTCACAACCGAAATCGGGGCTCCTCAACAATCTCCTTGGAGGTGCTCCACGAAATCCTCTTCTCCAAGCCGTCTAGGGAGCGGCAACTCCCAAGAGTAACAAGTTGATGACGCTTGCTTGAAGTTTCCCTAATGCCACAAAGCTCAAACTCTTGATGCAATGCACTAGGAAGTTCTCACACTCTCAAGAATGCAAAATCTAAGCAAGTGTGTGTGAGAGAGGGATGCCTTAGCTCTAATGTGTCAAGAATGCTGTCCAAATGGCCAAGAGAGTCACCCAATGGCCGGGCATTGGGTATATATAGACACCCCTCAAAAAACTAGCCGTTACACTCTTTTCTGCGAAGTCGCCGACCGTCCGCGTTACAAAAACCGGACTGTCCGCCATTATAAACCAGTGAGTTAGAGTGCAATAAATGCATGTCAGAACTAGCCGTTAAGCCCTGGCGGACCGTCCGCGCCCCAGTGGCGGACCGTCCGCAGTTAAGAGTTCCACACCACCAGAGACTAACATCGTCTCTGGAACAACTTTGAGATTAGCCTGCGGACCGTCCGCGCCTCAGGAGCGGACCGTCCGCAGTTAACTTTTTAGCCCAAACCAGAGAAACAACCTTTCTGGTACAAAACTGAGATTAGCAGGCGGACCGTCCGCACCCCATGGCTGGACTGTCCGCCGTTCAACTTTGAAGCTCACACCAGACAGACACCCTTTCTGGTACACATTTGAAAAACAGTGGCGGACCGTCCGCCCACCTGGGCCGGACCGTCCGCGAGCCCACCAGAGACTCTGCAAGCTCTCTGGAACGGGCGCGGACTGTTCGCCCCTCTGGTGCGGACTGTCCGCCGTTACTCAGTCAGCTCTCAAACTTAGTCTTTTTCAAATCTTTTCAAAACGCCGTTAGCCCTCATGCATGCAACTAGACATTTTGAGCAAAATGGCGCTAAAGACCCGTCAAGCAGGAGTACACAACCCCTCTTGATAGTACGGCTATCTATCCAACAAATCCGGTCACTTTTCATCCACTAAACGCCTTGTGACCGGTAAAATACAAAAGCCCTATTTTATACCTTTGCCTTGAGCCCGAGCTTTGCTCATCATCTCCAAAAACTCCATACGTTCACAATCAAATCTCTTTCATCCGTGGATCAACCTATACTCATTATCTCAACTGAAATCGTTAATCCACAAACCATTGTCATTAATTACCAAAACTTGAATTAGGGGCCTAGATGCTTTCAGCTGCCTATATATACCCCCAAGGCTGGGTCATTTGGGGTGTGCTGGAGTTGCTGAACCCTACTACACTTGAAGAACACCTCCAACCACCATAGAGCTTCATTGTACATCATATAGGCTTAAGCACACTTATGAGAGTGCTTAGTGCTTGGTTAGGCTTAGCTCTTGAGAGAGCAAAGCTTAAGTGAAAGCCTTGCTGCGGCAAGCATCTTGTGTATTCGTCGTGTGACCCTCCGACTTGGTGTGGAGCGGCAACGACACTTTGTGTGGGGAAGGAGACCCCTCTTGGTGAGAAGCTCCAATAGTGAAGACAGTGCCGTTGGTGACGCTTTGAGAGAGACGGTGGTTGTGGCCTAGTCTTGGTGACTTGGCGCCACTTAACCTTTGCTTGCCGGGAGCCTTGGTGGCGAACGCAAGATGGTGATCAAGCGAAGAGACTTGGCATCACACTTGTTCTTGTTGGACAAGTGGCCGTGGACGTAGGGAGGGACTTGGTGTCCTAACCGAACCATGTTAAATCGTGTGTCTTGGTGTCTTCACGGGAGTTTGCATATTCTCTCCCTTACCTCTTTACTTACCGTATTACATTTCCGCATTTACTCTATCTTGTGTGCATTTACTTTCCTAGTTAGTTTGATTAGGATTGGCTATAGGTTGCAAGTCTTTTAGGGGTAAGTAGAGAGTAGCATAGATAAATCTTAGTTATAACTAGCATGTGTAGGACATGTTAGGTTTATCTTATGCAAATAGATTGAGCCCTAGGTTAGAAAGCGATTAGCGATCCTATTCACCCCCTCCCCCTCTAGGGTCGAACACCCTGGTGATCCTTACATAAGCGATGTAAGCACTTCATCTCCCGACTTGTTCAGCTAGTTATCATCTATTATGGATCAAAAAAATGCCGATATGTATAAAACCACGAATGATTTGTCTGGTAATTTAAAGGGTCAAGTAGAAATTATGAAAAAAGCAAGTCTGTAGATGATAATTGTGCTTTCCAAATGTTGACGGTCACTAACGACCCATTTTGACCGTCAACTATCGTGCAAAAGTCGAGCATCATAAGGAATAAATATTAGCATAGGATGATTATTTGATGAATTCCACAGATGCTGGTCTGAGAATGTGTGCAGGTGAATTTGGGCCAAAATTGCATGTGACAAGCATATTATCCAAGGCATAAATTTCTAGGCCAAGCACCAGCAAGCCCAAAGGCTAAAAGGGCCCACTTGGCAGCTGCACATAAGAGAAAGACGCAGCCCATAAGCAAGGTGACACATCACCGATCCGAGGTAACATCTTCTCGACGAATCAGACGCGTTCACGAGGATCTACGGGCCCACCAGAGCTACCAAACCGACTTAAGACAGGCCCTTACCCATATACATGACATGGGGGCCCACCTAGCAGCCACCTAACTGAAGACCAGGCCGAACGGACCCAGCCCACGGTCGGCCGACCTCCAGGTCGCCCGACCCAGTGGTGGCAGCCCACGGGCCCCACCGCCTCTCAGCGACACGTGGCTTCGCGTGGTTGGCTACCTATGGCGGTTTGGCTTCATTCCCGGGGTGGCTCCCTCCTATAAATACAAGGGGAGGGGGTGAGAATTAGAACACACACCACACACACAACACACACAACACACAACACATTCCACTCTTCTCTTGAGTTCTCACTTGAGTGAGAGTTGTCTTAGGGAGTTTAGGAGTAGAGGTACACATGAGGGGCACCGATAACGGTGCTCTTCTCCAAATTGTACCTCTACGAGAGTGAGGGAGATAATCGGGGGATGTGCCGGGCTTGTCGGCGCTCTTCTCCGCTTGTACCTCGACAGATGCTTATTCGGTTGTAAGTGTTCGAGACTTTCTTTGATTATTTAGAATTAGAGTCTAGATCGTAAGTTATCATCTCTGCCTTATATTAGTTGATGTGTATGCTAGCGAGTAGCATTTGACTCTAGAGTGGGCTCCGGATAGAAAAGGATAACCCTGTATGCCTCTAGAGTTAGTAGGGAAAGGCGTAGACGTGGTGTCTAGGCCTGGACTATACCACTCAGTTGTCTGATAGTCCCACGGTTTGTAGAGGTAGCCGACAGGTGGTGACAGCTCTGTTCGAGCCCTAGTAATCCTCCACGTCCGGATATTGGATAGAGCATAATATTGGAGCTATCGGCTTGTATAAGCCGGTCGATACCTTTAGCTCAAAATATAACGGCGACGTGATCTCTTCTTCTAGGCATAGATTCTAGATCATAGAAAGTCCTCTCTCCCTATCCTCCTACACCAGTGTGTGTGTCCTTGGACTGTCTGAACCCGTAGATAGTGTACTCACATTTCCCAGTGGATACGATACCCTGGATTACTCTTGGGTGAAAGCTTCAGCGGTATCCGTGCGCTTGCGTATTTTATTTGTGACGTTACAAAATACCAACACCAAACTCCTAGCTTATCGGCTATGCCAGCATATTCTCATCAACCACAATACTGCATGCCGATGGATTATTTTGCAGGGCAAACACGACCTCCTCTATCGGTCCACGCAGGACAGGTCAAACCGGTCCATGTGACCGGTCAGACCGGTCAGATGGGTCAGCTGACCGATCCAACCGATGCTTTGGTGGTTAGCCTGCCGATTGTGTCAACTACTTGTTTGGCGGCTCCAAGCTGAATAAATGAGTTGACAAATTATGTGCCGCCTTTGCTTTCATAGGAATCTGGTTCTCCACATGAAACGATTTTTGAAAATGTATATGAAAATTCTTTGGGGCTTGCACCGGTGAATTCGATTCAGACGATGGAACAAGATGATCCCATAGCACATCATCTTAATTTCGCAGCACAAACATCTACGAGTGGTAGATGCGAAGCCGATCTTGCTGAGTTAAAAGATGATCTGGCTGGGCACAATGAAGATAAATTGTCAGATTTAGCATCGGTTAGACAAGGCCAAAATGAGTCAGTCTCGGATTATTTCCAAATATTCAAAGCTATAAAAAACTGATGCTTTAATTTGACAATTTTTGAAAAAGATTTAGCGAACTTAGCTTACAATGGTTTGCGTTCTTACTTGAAAGAAAAACTCGATGGTTTTGATTTTATTACTATTAATCAATTGCAAATGAGAGCCATTGAGTTAGAATTTAAATTTAAGAATGCTATCTTTCGAGATTCATCAGTCCATACATATTGATGGTAAATCTGATTCGAACGATGAGAAAAAGGAAGTTGCTGAATTTATATGGCCATCAGAAGCTAAGCCATGCTCTTGTTCATCGCTTAAGCCGATTTCAAAGAATCGGCAAGAACAAGTTCATTTTACATTTGATGTTTCTAAGTGTGATCGCATATTTGATAAATTGCTTAAAAGAGGAAACATCAAGTGTTCTCATGCCATACCACCGCTTGAGGAGATAAAGCGGCATGCATATTGCAAGCGGCATAATTCTTTTTCTCATGCAACTAATGATTGTAATGTTTTTCGTCAAAAAGTCCAATCGGCCGTTAATGAAGGACGATTGGCAATGCATGAGATGCAGGTTGACAAGGTGTCAACCCCGGTTCATACCATTGATCTAGATAACGCCAAGGTGCTCATTCGGCTGGAACAAGCCGAAGGAGCTGAAGGAAAGAATGTTATCATTGGTGAGCCAAGGCCGAAGAATGTCAATGATAAGATTCTAGCCAGGGAAGTAACATAGGAGAAGACTCCTGATGGTAAGAAGTCATTAAAAATTACTGTCAAAGCTTCAAGACCCGGGGGGCAAGAGAGTTCCTCGCAAGACACGCGTCGGCCTGCTGCCCAGGCATGACCGGTCAGACCGGTCGCTACAACTGGTCAGACTGGTCAGGCATAGAGATGACCCAGGACTTTCAAGTCTAAGCACTCGGAAGTGGGTACTTGGAAAGTCAATGAGTCAAAGGTGCAAAGGAAATTAGAGAAGCAGAAACTTACCTTTGATCAATTACTGAACAAGTACACGAAGGTCGTTCCAAAAGATCGGCCACTAAAAAAGGGACCAAGTTCACCTCCGCATCATGGCAAGCGTTCTTCTCCTGAGGGAGAATCTAGCAAGCGTAGGGGTGATAGCACCACAGCGTTCCCTCCTCAGAAGGGGTATGGTACTACTCCGTGGGCATCGTCGGCATCGGATTTTTCTTATCCTGCATGGGAGCATGAAGGAATTTGGATGTATTGTTATCCGATGCTACACACACCATTTTACCAAAGGGAGGAGGATCAGAGGAGACTTGTGTTCAACAGGGTGACACGACTAGTGCATGACCAATTGGGACCCCACCAATCAAGTCAGAGGCGGCAGCCAGCACCGGTCAGACCGGCCTCATCAGAGGCCGGGCAAAGCTCCTTTCCCAAGAGAAGAGTACCGTGTCAAGGGAAGCAAAGTAGAAGTGCATCCTACTGTTGATCCAGAGAAGATTAAAACTGATGATGTTGTTCAGATCGGTGATACTAAAGTGGCTATTGATAATGTGGGTAAAAAACTGATAATGTTTATTAAATAGGTTAATTCCCCTGTTCAAAGGCCGATCAGGGCTAATGATCATCAGGCCCGCAGCAGTAGTTCAGTGTCAAAGTACTTTCAACTAAGGTGGTGTAATCCAGGGTTGACTCGTACTCAAAAGAGGAAGCTGCAACACCTACGATTTCAAGAGAAGAAGGAGAAGGAGATCTAGAAGCTGAGGGACAAACAATTCAATCAGTGCAAACCCATGGTCTCTCAGGGAAAGGTATGGAGGGTCAAAGTAGCTGACCAGCCAGCATGATCGGTCAAGCCATCTCAGGCGACCGGTCTGACTGCCCTGAACAACCGGTCAGACCGATTGACCCATCAATTCAGTAGAAAGCCGAATCAGCAATACCTGTTTCGGTTCCTTGCGATCGAGAAACACCACTATCATTCTCGGTACAAGGTGATGAGGAAGTAGTGGATCATGAGGTCACACCAAAAACACAGTAATATGGAGCTCAACGACATTTAAGTGCTCGGGGGGCAAAATATTGGCAGGTGATAATTTACCTCATGAAATTTTTATTCAATACATCAGTTTGCAAAGGGCTTTCAAGATCTTGACTATGCTTTGTTTCAAAATCTTGAGTTGTTTGAAAGATTTAACATTAGTAAATAAAGCCGAATTAGAAGTTTATTCAATTTGAACTATAAAATTGGCAAACTGTTAGTAATAAGGCATATTGATGCTCTTACTCCTATTCTTCAATTAAAGAATAAAGCCGAATTTACTTGGGGGCAAAACAGCAAGGAGTATTTGAGAAGATTAAGCAATATTTGTCTTCACCACCGGTTCTCAAGGTGCCTAGGAGAGGGTTCGTTTTAGGCTTTTTGTGGCAGCGGAAGACAAAGTTATGGGGCTGTTTTGACTCAAGAAACCGAAGGCAAGGAGTATGTTATCACTTATATAAGCCGACGACTTATTGATGCAGAGACAAGGTATATTTTTATTGAGAAATTATGTTTGTCTCTCTATTATATGCTTGTACCAAATTGAGCCATTATCTACTATCTAGTACTTGCATAGTAGTGTGTCAAACTGATGTAATCAAACGTATGTCGCAAAAGCCGATTTTGAGTAGTACAATCGGCCAATGGGCACATGCTTTAGTTGAGTACAATTTGGCTTGTGATTCTTTAATCTATGAGAGGCCAAATTGTAGCGAATTTTATTGTTAAGCATCGGATTAATGATCAAAATGATTTGGGAGTCGGCTATATTATATGCACACCATGGAAGTTATATTTCGATAGATCGGTTTGTGATAATGGTTAAGGATTTGGTGCTGTCTTGATTTCTTCAAGTGGTGCTATCTTTGGGTTCTCAAACCGATTGAAAGAGGATTGCACAAATAATCAAAGTTGAGTACGAAGCCCTTTTATTTGGCTTCAAATTTCTGCAATCTATGGGCGTGAAACATGTGGAAGCCTTTGATGATTTACTTCTGATGGTGTAGAAAGTATCCAAGGTATGCTAATGTTACAATAGATCTTTAAATGCATATATTGACGAGTGCCTCGATATTATTTCTTCCTTTCATGAATTTGTTGTAAGACATATACCAAGGAAGGAGAATGGACAGGCTAACACTCTGGCTCCTGGCTATGCAAGTGTGAAGAAATATTTTCACATTCGAAAGCCAATACAAGCAAAAGCCGAGTTGCAGGTTTTGGATGAACTGGTCCGACCGGTCGATGCAACCGATCTGACCGCCTAGACCGGTCTGACCGCCCAGACTACTGGAGGCACCAATTCGGCTATGAAAAATCATTCAATCACTAATGCCGAAGATCGGGATTGAAGAAATCCTAGTTGAGGTGTAGAGAGGAATATTCGGCATATGACATTCAAATATGTTTTGATCGATGATGAGCTCTATCTTTGAACTGCCGAATATTTATTTCTTAAGTGTTTAGACTCGGATCGGGCCAAAGTTGTCATGGGCAAAGTTCATGAAGGCATTGATTGTATACATTGATCGGCTACCAATATGAAGTGATTGTTTAGAAGAGCCGATTTTTATTACCTTATCCTAATGTCTGGTTATTTCAAGTGGTATAAGGGGTGTGAAGAATGTCGGCGGTTTGGTGATTTACAGTTGGTGCCCGCTGCGTTGATACATCCTATTATCAAATCATGGCCTTTCCAAAGTTGAGGATTGAAGTTCATTGGTCAGATTAGTCCTTCATCTTTAATAGAGCGTCGCTTCGTGTTAATTAATACAGATTATATTACTAAATGGACCGAAGCAATTGCTTAGAGGAACATGACTCACAGCCGAGGTAATGTGTACTTAGGCTTGTCTCATTTATACAAGATGACATGGCCGATACACAATATCGCCCTTGCAAACGACATGATTTGTGCGTAGGTGCTTTGCATTGTGTCAGTGCATGTTAGTTCTGGAAAATAATCTAATCTTGGCTATTTGCATTGTGATTGTGGCATAGTCATTTATGAGGCCAATTGGAATATTTTGCACTAACAAGCAAACTGAATATGGTTCTTTTATTTCAGCTAGAGGTTTATGATTCATGAATATAAGGCTGGTGGACACCATATATATTCATTATACGCTCTCAGTTGTGATTATAGAAGACAAAAGACCAATTGCTATTCATTGTAATTGGGTCAATTTGTGCATCCATGGTCATTTGAAGTGTGAGATTGATTTTGAACCGTATTCCAAACAATCATAGCCGAAGTGGTGTGTACTCAGGTTCGTATCTCACAAGAGATGCAGGCATATGAGCAGCAAGGTGAAACCATCGTCTTGAGCCATATCAAGATATGTGGTTAATCGGATTCCTTCATCATTAGAGACAAGATGTGATTGGTGCACAAGTGCTTCTCATTGTTTCAATATAGTTTTGGCTTGAAGAAATGTTTCTTGATACGCAAGCTTTACCAAGAAACAGGGGGCATATGTTGACACCCAAAATTGGCACGATTTAGGTTTTCTGGATGATCTGGACAGACCGGTCAGACCTCTCGTACAAACCGGTCAGACCGGTCAGGAAAAGTTTGTCAAATTGTCAATTGGACTGCACCATTACATAGATCTCGTCGAGACGATCGAAATGCATATATGGAACGTCCAATTTGGAGTCCGGATGATGAAGTTATGCCTCCCGGAAGACCTGTACCCCGGTCTGCCCGGTCAGACGGGTCCAGGGGCGGTCAGACCGGTCCGAAACACCCAATCCGAGTTAGGAGTTGTATTTTGACATGAGATTTGTTAGTGTTTCGACTCCTAATGGGTATAGACCTCCCCACCCTATATATATGAAGGGCCATGGCCGATTGAGGGTAATCCCAATCGATTCACACAATTACCTTTACCTTTTATCCTCCAAACCCTAACTTTTCCAACCCCATCTTCTGTTCTTTGCTCGTCTCCACGGCGTTCGATGACGTTCTGAGTATCCTGCCGACCTCAGAGCAACCCTAGCTCCATTAGCTCCGACGGAGTCCCTCTCGAGCTCTTGATTCTAGGTCTTTGTCGTGTTCCTGGAGCACCGGTCTGACCGGTCCGCTATACCGGTATGACCGGTCGGCGCAAAGAGGCTGCTGGTGTTGATCGTTTTGACGATCTTACTGCGCGTTCTAGCGCGTTCGAATGTGTGACCAGATTTTGCGTCAACTGTCACAAAGGGTGAGGAGGGCCGCACCAAGTAATCAGCAGGGTTCGGCGGGTCGGAAATAAAAAGAAATTAAAAACAAATACAACCAGATCCAGAAACGATCAACCAATGGCCGCGGAAACTAGAATTTTCTCAATCGCGTGCTGTTTTGTACTTTTACTGAAAATGTTTAGACTGTACCAGAACCAATCAACCACCACATACTGAAAACAACAGTACTCCGTAACTTCGATGATGTGATGTTGGCACACGTTGTTTCTCCAGAAAATGTTCTTAAAAAATTGCGGTAAACCATCTCAAAACAGGTTACTGGCCGCATTCAGCTTTCCAAGCTCGTATTTATCGCATAAAGTGAGCCTTATTGGAATAAAAAATCCTGTTCTGTAGTCACAATGTTTTCTATCGCTTCTCTCCATCCAAAAGTAGACTATAGTGCTACGTAATAAAATCCATGTAAGCGCGAAGAAAAGAACTGTGAACCACAAAATGATAAAAGTATCACGTATGCTCGAGGGAAACCCCCAAAATTAGTTCTACCAACAATCAACTCTCATTATCACATCCCCTAAACTTGCAGTTCTCTTCGCCTATATCTGAAACATGAAAGTTGGGCCAGCCGTTGCCTTAGGAAGAGAATGTCGAAAGAACGTTCTTCTTGATGGTAAATTCATCTGCCTTCGTGGGGCTGATGGACTGCAACAAGGAAAAGACCACAAACATGAGTAACCAAATCTAGACGATGGAACACATCAACAAAAGCTGGGCATTGAGATAATCGTTCCCCACCTTCTCCAACATGCGCTGAAGCCTGTCAGTTTCCTTCTTAGTATAGTCATTGCCTTTCTCTAGGATCTTCTTTGCGATGGTTACATAGACCTTTCCATGCCTGATTTAAGTAACCAAGGGAAATTCAATGAAATTCTACTCACGGAACTGATAGCATTACTACAATATGAATTGAGATCATTAAATAGCTTAAAATTAAGTAATAACTGAGGCGAGAGTTTACTTGGCAGCAGAACCACTGAGCATAGCTACCTCCTCCTCCATACTGGAAAGGACTTCCTTCCGCTTGTCACTGGCAGCACCAAGGAACTCCTTTGCCAGGGCATCCAAACTTGCTATGTGGCCAGCCTAACAAATAACAAACAGAGCGTGGCCAGAGTTAGCATTTTGCCTGAATGTGCAGCCATCCAGTATTGTGAGTATGTCACAAACCTCTGAGGTGAGTTGACCCTTTGTATCACGGCTGGTACCACTCTTCTCATTAATGAACTTGACAAAGTCACCCAAGTCCCTGCCGCCATCATAATCTTCACCAGCTTTGTTTCCCTTTGGGAAAAACTTCAACGTAGGGAATCCGGTAACTCCATACCTGAAAGTGGCATCACAAGTTATAGACAATCATGTACAGTACAGTATTTATTGAATACAAAAGAGCAAGCCAACAAACATGTTAAATGTTGTGTTAAGAGCAAGCCAACGAACGTGTTCAATGTTGTGTTGCATATGAATACTTGTATTCACAGGAAAATGACATCACAGCCCATGTACTAGATAGCAAAATCAGGGCAATATCTGTAGATGAATCATTTTTTGATGTAAGATAGAACATACTTCTCAGCCAAATCCCTGTGTTTGTCAGCATCAAGGTTTGCAATAACAACCCCCTCATCCAACTTGAAAACAGAAGCCACCTTCTCATAAATCTGAAAAAAAAATACAAGAATTCCTATTAGACATGCAGAGATGACAAAGATCGCTAACGATGCTTGCAAGAGTAAAATTGCAATAGAATATGTAGCATAAACTCAAAGCTAGACTCATGTACTAACAGGAGCAAGACTCTTGCAGTGACCACACCTGTACAGCAAAAAAAAATACCCAATCAATTAGATAACCAGGAAAAGTTCAGGGACTGATGGTGCAGAAGACCATCTGTAAGCCTAACACCACCTAGAAACCTACCATGGGGCATAGAACTCAACAAGGACGTCTTTTGTTTCATCAAGGACAACTGAGTCAAAAGTCTCTGGGGTGAGCACCACAACACTTGAAGGAATGGTTGCCAGCTTTACATTTGTGCCTGAAAGCCAGAACCCACAAACGTTTAGACATTTGTTTAGCATAATGTGACTGCTTCATAATGCATATTATATAGCTAATTTGAAAACTTGAAAATAGTTTTGTTACTTTCTATACAACAAGCAGAGTGAAGATCAAGAAGTGTGCGTGTTAAAACAATAAATTCAAAGGAATCTATAGAGGGTTAAATTGCCACCTCCTTCAGTATTAACAAATTCAGCAAGGGCTTCCGCAGTGCGTTGTCCTTCATACCTAAATTGTCAAAGAAATTTGTCATGTCATAACTCATGAATCATGGAAACAGAGAAAGCCCTGGAAAATTTAATATTGTGTAGCCTCACTTTTTGGGCTCCAAGGATCCTTTTGGGAACCACTGAATTGTTGGATATCCAGAAACTCCATATTTGCTGCACACACTCTTGTGCTCATCACAATCAACCTAGAACAAGAAATTGGAGTTCAATAATAAGTCCGTGATATTATCATGTATGCACCAAGTGCCTATCACTTTCCAGTCCATCGTTTGTGGCATAGAATTTATATCAGGGATTGAGGCATAAAATTCCATACCTTCGCGATCAAGACGGATTTAGCTTTCTTAAAACTTGCGCCAAGCCTTTCATACTCAGGAGCAAGCTTCTTGCAGTGACCACACCTGAACAAACAAAATAGGCAGATCATTAGATCAGATATTCTTTGAGGTGCTGAAATGCTCATACACAGAAACACTCAATTCCAAATGCAGTACTACTTTCAGAAGTTTAAACTATTCACTAACAAGCGAGCACTATGCTGCATGTAGTGTCTAAGAAACCATAAGTAATTCCAGCTAGATCTTACAACCCCACTAGAAACCTATTAAACGCATGCCCTCATGATCCTACTGTGAGGAAGTGAAGATCCTGATCTCAGGTTCATGTTTGATGATGAAAATAAATGAACAAACCTTCATGATTCGTAATTCAACTGAATTCAGGATTAGTTTTACCAATTGTGCAGAAATTTAATCACAGCCTGATCAATTCATACCGAAAGATACGGAAAACCAAAGATCCAAACTCTGGAACTACAGGGTGCTCCTACAAAGAAAATCCAAAAAAACAGTACCCACCAGACTTTCTGAGCCCAAATCGGAACCACTAGAGAACTACAGCAGCCTCAGCATCCCCCAATCCCAGTAGCAGCTAAATCGACCCACTCAGGTGCGCGAAGATCTAGACTCCGCAATCCACTGCCCAACCCAAACACGGACCCGATCCGATCCGATCCATCTAAATCGCGCGTCGATCCGGGAGGCAGAGAGAACGGGGACGACGGCGAACCAGGGGGCGTAGAACTCGACGAGGGCGCCGCGGTCCTGCCCGACCTCCTTTTCGAAGGTGGACTCGGTGAGGGCCAACACGTCGTCGCCGTCGGCGAGCGCTGCTGGGGCGGCGGCGAAGGCGGCGGCGAGGAGGAGGAGGAGGGCCAGGGCCCCGCGGGAGATCTGGGAGATCGCCATGGATGTGTTGTGGTCTGGTCTGGGAAGCACCCTCGAGGTTTAGGCGAAACTGGCGAAGCCAAAGTCTCCTCCGGCTCACTTGTCGTTTTAAACCAGAAATAATTCCTCCAAAAAATAAATCAGAATCACGCCTTTTTTTTTCTCCAATAATATACTCCAGCTTACCTCGTGTGGGGAGAGTAACGTATAAGACTGACTCCAACCGACTAAGCAACGGGCCATGCAAAGGCAAAATGCCTGGGTCGGGTGCACTGTAGCGCGAGGCATAATCTCTAATCGACCCTGCATACCGGGCGTGCAAAATAAATCTGAGGTGAGAGAAAGTGCAAAATAGCACTCGCTCGGCCGCGAGGCAAAGGACAGTCCTCCAACCGTCGACCCAGGAGAGAGAAGAACAAGCGGTCGCGGGTGCGTTCGGGACTTCGGCCTCCACGCGCGGCGGGACTCCAGGCGGGTGATGACGAAGCGCGTGGCGGAGCTCCAGGCGACCGACGACGAAGGAAGCGGCGGAGGCAAGGCGGTTTGCAAGGTGAGCTCCGCCATTCCCCACCTTGATTCGTTCTTCCGGCGCTAGGGTGTAGGGAGATTTTGGTCGCGCGGTGCAGATCCATGGGATTGGAACCCAACCTGTCTCGATTCGCAGTGCTTCGAACTGATTGGAGTCGGATTTGGTCGATTTGATTGCATTGCTCGGCCATGGTTGCTGTGCCTAGATCTAGCACGCTGCGGGTGGGGGGTCCTCACTCCTAGTGTCCGATAACTTGTTTCTCCCTTTGCAGTTGCAGATGACCACCCCTGAGAACACCCTTCAGTACTCGGTGTGTCCGATAACTTGTTTCTCTAATCTATGACACTTTTTTGTTTTGTTACCGGCGCCGGAACGTGGTGTCGTCGAACAGCGGCTCCGACGCGAAGTAACATCGAACAAGCTCAGCCCAAGCGCCTTCCCTGTCTCTCCGAAGTACCTTGTGCTCTGGGACCGAACCACCCCATTTCCGATGTCGGCGCGTCGTCGCCAAGACAGCAGCATGAGTAGCTGCGGCTTGCAGGTGGAGCCTCCTCTTGCGCGAACTTGAGAAAAAAATCTGAAACTCTGCAGAACGCCGACATGGTGGGGGATTGGGGGAAGAACCTGACGATGCAAACCGAAATGCGAGTGAACTAGTGCAATACAATCACACCGGCTACAGCAATGGAGCGAGGGAAGGAGTACCTTCATTCCCGGAGTGATGGAGAGCGCGCGTGGAGCGTGCGGCGCTGCGCTCCGCCACCTCCGCCACCAACGCATTGCCCTATCTGCGCGCGTCGATTTGGGGCGGAGGGAAATGTCCCTGCTTTGCCGCCAACAGATTTCGGTGGGCTAGACAATGTTTTTTTGCCTCTCACGATTGGAGGACCGGCAGTGCAAAGCGGGCCGGCAAAATGGCCCAGCCATGCAAATGGCGAAATGCATGGCCAATATGCCTCGCGCCGATTGGAGTTAGTCTAAGCGATGATCTACAGCTTCAGATCGGTCCTTGTGTTGATTGAGTGGATTTCACTCCAAATTGTCTTCAAATCTCTAACCTATTTGTTTGACACATGCCTAGCAGTTTATTGCATATCGGTCCTTGTCTGATTGAGTGGAATTGTATAGGTGAAAAAAAAGCGGTAAACACCACGACGAGAAAAGGTAAAAAACTATACTCCTCCTATATTAGATAAAGAATACAATCTACTTTTTTCAGACATATTAGTGGTGGTTTCAAAAGACTCTTGTACCCTAATTTATTGACCTCACAAATCTAACTATTTAATTACGTAAGTAGTTCATATCCAATTTCTAGAATTGCACTATTTGTGAAATTGTTTTCAAACGTTAGGATTGTACTTTTCGGGGGATGATGGGATTATAGTGTGTACGTTATATCCTTATCATGGTACTTTTCTGATCATTGATATATCTGAAATTTTAACCTTGACCCGTTTTAAAGAAGTAAATTGCATCTGTACAACAACTTTTAGAATGCTTAATTTAGTATATGACCATATCTAAGCGCCACAACGGCAATGTATATGTCGGATCGTATGGAGAGGGTTCATTCACGCAAGAATAAATAATTGAGCATTATTTTGATGTTAATATTTGTGTTGCAAAGCAATGTATTTAGCCAAGATGAGAACAAGTTTAACAAAAACTGTCCACTTTGAAATTAAGAGATATTTTTTAGGAGCATGAGATATATTTGTTTTCTTTATGTAGAAGTATAATATTACCCGTGTGTTACCACGGAAGCTGAAAATCTTCCAACTCAATAAGTAAGAGTAACATAAAGATTGATTGTGGAATATTATTTTTTGGTGCCTTTTATTTGACAGCTATTTCAGTCCAACACGAGAGCATCCTTGACTGTAGGCAATAACACCTGCGTCTGAACTTATAAATAGGTTTCAACTCCGTTCAACAATCAACCATAGAGATTGTACGTATTCCCACTATTCTAAAACAGACTCTTACTTGCGGTTCTTCCATCGGTACTAAGGAAGTGAGACCAAAAACCTTGGTCTTGGACATCGGATATCACCCAGTGCCTAAGGCCACCTTTAATACCGGTTAGAAAGATTAAAGTTGTTGGACCAATATGTATCCACCATCAAATTGTTGATGGTGGTTATAAGTTACTCTTTAAAATATGTTGTTTGAAAATAGGAAGATATGAGTAGTTTTGTTTAAATATAACACTTTCATAGTCCCATAGACATCATACTACATTTTTCATAGATTTTTTTGTTAAAGTTTTAGCTCAAAGACCATATAGATTAAAAAAAAGAGTCATAAAAAATTTAGCATGAGCATAATGCTAAGAGCAGACGCACCGCAATTTTACTGATCTGAGTTGCCGAAAGCGGAGCAAGGGATAGTGCCGCTTCACTAGGACGACGAACCATTGTATGTCTATCTCTACTATTTCTAAAGCAAGTAATATTTTTTTGGTCCATCAATCGGAACTCTAAACGGCATCTAGGCAAATCAATCAGAAATCCTAATCGAAATACTGACAGATCAATCAGAATCCCAATCGAAACACGGACAATCAATATCTCTCGCACAATTACGATGTCTGTACATGAAGTGAACGAACACAAATTGATGGTTTACGTTAATCTATTATATTACTCGTAGCATGCGCTAGAAGAAACCATTTATTCTGTGACGGAACAATTTCGTCATAGACCACTGCAAAATCGTCATAAAACAATATCTATGATGTTTTTATAAAACGTCATGGATTGAGCGTCACAGATTGAACAATCCGTGATGGTTTCTAACTGTCATAGATTGACCCTGAGCATGCACAGCCTAGCCAGATCCAATGTTTGTGACGAAAATAAACGTCACAAACTTCGTCACGGATGCAATAGTGGAGTGACGTGGCTACTGTCATGAATGTCTACATGACTAATGACATGGCATGTTGTGCTGACGTGTAATTGATGTGGACAATGACATGGCCACTGACGTGGATGATGATATCATCATGGATGCCAATTTATTGACAGGCCAAAATGAGCACAGACTATTTTTTCGAGGAGAGTGTAGCCCATTTATTAGCAAGCCAAAATAATTACCGGGACAAATGTTCCTAGGCCCAACAGCACACTAAATTCAACAAAATATATGGCCCAACAGATTTGAATAGCTCATTTTCACAACCATTTCAGCCCAGCCCAAGAGAAATCATACCATACAACAACAGTCATTTTTTCGCACAATAATCAGTTTTAATATTAACACACGGATACATCATCTCTGGTTTTCATCCAGATTCTAACACATCCAGCAATCCAGAAATTGAGCATGACAACACACAAGTTTGTTGAAGCAAACATCACATCCCATCCCATCCCATGATGTATTCTACAACAAACTTTTGTTGCTTCTGCAACAAAATGCTGATGTAGCAACAAAAGTTTATTGCAGAACACATCCAATCCCATGGCACATAGGCACTCCACCAAAAACAGCAAAACACCGCAGCAAGCAGCAACAGAATGGTAGCAGTGGTACAACAAAACAACATATGCAGTTGCTTAACTTCGTCGAACCTGACTTAGCACTAGTTCAAGTTTCGCTTCCACCTCAGCTTGCTTCTTACTTGTCTCTTCTTTGTCCTTGATTCTTTCCTCCTCTATTTTCTATACTTTCATTGTCAAATCATCAATCTGTCTATGTTGGGTGTTGATAATTGATCGAAGTTCAGCATTCTCTGCTTGCAAATCTAGAACATCACCATTCTATTGACTGGATGTAGGCTGTGCAATCTCGATCACCACATTGCGAAGGAACTGATTCTTTCGTGTTTTCTCAGCAAGCACATCAGCTACAACCTGATCCACAGCCTTGGGTGCTTCACTTTATGTAGTTGTAGATAACTTGTTCTCCATTTGAGCCTAGCAAGCAAGCAGCAAACCTGGTTCATGATCATTAGCTGTAGATTGAAAATGATCATTTAAAATAGTATCATTTAATACACGGGCATTATGCTAGTATTATCAACTTCTTGATTACTTTGGCAACCATAACAGCAACTGTGTCAGATGTGGTCGTTTCTCCTTTTGTCCCGGTCGGCAACTCCTTTTAGTCCCGGATCTTAGAACCCGAACTAAAGGGTCTGCGAAGCAAAAAAAATAATTGCACAAAGTCAGCCCAACTCTACACAATCCAATCTCACCTCGTGCAAAACTTAGTTACCACCTCAACTGCACAACACATGTGATCCTATGGAATGCTTTTCTTTTAAACTCAATCATAGATGACCCTTTAGTTCTGGGTAGTACCACTAACTAGGACTAAAAGTCCTTTAGTCCCGGTTAGTGATATCACCCGAGACTAAATACTCAAGATCTTTAGTCTCAGTTGGAGCCACCAACCGGAACTAAGAGTCACACTTTAGTTCCTGTTGGTGGCTCCAACCACAACTAAAGTTCTCCACCATCCCCTAACCGTTGGACCCGAGACCAACACCTCTACCGGACGGTAGCAGGACCAAAGCGTAGTAGTGCCACCAGTATGCTAATAACACAGACCCGGCCACTAGTCAGCCATTGCCACATAGTTGACGAACTGCGTATAGCTACCTAAACCATGCACCTATGCCAAGTTGGTGAGGCGAAGATCGATTGTTTAGAAAAAAATTAAGCCACAATATTTGGTCGTAGCAACAGATTAAAGCATACATACATATTATACACAAGCATACATACACGAGATACATTACTAATCCGGTAGCTGCTCTCCGGCCCGGCAGGGCGAATTGAATCGACACATCGCTAAGCTAATTGGAGTCCGGGTTGGCGCCGCTTGGCACCTGATGTTTACTCACTGCGTCCACGAACGCTGAGCCGCCGCTGCCGCTTCTTCTCGTTGCTGTACTCTCCATGGCCCGTGGATGCGCCGCCACCTTCTCCTTCATCACCGCCTGATCCACGGGCTGCAGCTCGGGCACTGCGTGCGCGGGGAGAAGCCGCCGCCCAGCAGTGGGGTCCGCGACGGCGGCGTGCGCCGAACGAGAACCGAGCAACGACGGGATCTGCAGGACGAGGAAGGAGGAGAAGAAGAGGAGCAGCAGCAGCAGGGGGCGCGCGGCGGCTGAGCTGGGCATCGGCCACGCATGCCTCGAGCTGAGTAGAACTGGATCAGATGGTCAGCAGCGTCCACGCCATGGATCGAGCCACGCACCTTGTTAAAGCCAGCCAGCCAACGGGTTGGGACTTGGGAGAAGTGAAAGCTAGCGGAGACCGGAGAGCTTGGGAGAGAGGGATTGGTCTTGCTGCACTGCAAGGTGTGAAAGCCGATGCTCTGGACTTTATTTTTTCATCACTCACACTCACAGTCAGAGAGTCACAGTCACAGGTGAGGTGAGGGGGTGTCTCAAAAGCAGTTGACGCGCAAAACTCGAGTGTTGCCTACTGTGTGTGCGCGCCCTGCCTGCCTTTGTGTGTGTGCAACATAGACATGGGTGCGTGCACGGAAGCGGCTAGCTAGCATAGCAAAAGCCTACCTGAGGTCTTGACAGAAAGGGCACACACTTTATTTCGCTGCTTTTTTCAGATCAGAGGACTTGACGCCCAGGGCTGGTCGCGCGGGGGGGGGGGGGGGGGGGGGGGGGGGGTGTTAATAATTATATTATATAAATTCTATCAATAAGTCAGGAGCGTCCAGTTGATTCATGTAAAAAAATTATACATATTGCTACCTCCATCCCAAAATATTAAACTTTTTGACTTTTCAAATTCAAATTTTTCATCTTTTTTTGACCGTAGATGGTAAAAAGTATATAAAGATTGACAACATAAAAGTGATATTAGTTTATTCGTAATGAAACCAACTATTATAACATGTAATTTTTTTATTTAAAAGTAATTATATTTTAAGATATTATTGGTCAAAGATGAAAATGTTTGACTTTGAAAAGTCAAAAGTTGTTATATTTTGGACCGAGGTAGTAGTATTTATGATATTATCGTAAAAACGTGTTCTAGCAATTCTATAGGGAAAGTCATTAATAATTAAATGTATAAATCAATATTACCCATATATTTCTTGAAAATTTAAAAACAAATAGCAATTGAAACTAGAAATCTAGTGCAGGCTGTGTTCGAGAGTGTTCAAGAGTTGCTTGGCTTCCTATGTTCGAGAGTCATCGTGACGCTTAGCAAAGTACGACTCGTGGGGATGCCGGCCTGCAGGTGCTAGAGGGAGTCACGCAAAGGCCAGGCACAATGTAGACATGAATTATGAATTATAGTAGCGGTGGCAACAGCATGGTTCTTGCCCGGAGCACTAGAGGTGTGGAGCCTCTAGTGTGGCCATGTGGATGTGGTGGTGTAATCTCCAATGTGGCTACTAATCAGCAACGTCAGGTAATTGCACCATAATAAGGAGCGAGAAGATGGCATAACGACGTCAGGCTTTGAAATTGTAGTATCCATCTCATCGTCAGAGAGAAATTTGTCGTAGTCACTTGAATTGTAGTCGACGAGGTCGACCCTCGCCATAGGGTCATCGTCGAGTTCTTGGATTTCTGTAATAATTGCCATGAAGATTTCGCGAGAAAGGTCTTGTGTGATCGGAGTTTCTGCTTCATGCAAGGGGGGTGCCTTCTTGAAAGGGAATGACCACGCTCTAGAAACTATGATTCAGATCAATGTTCTGAATCCGGATTCAGAGTTCTGTGTTATCTAGTTTGAGTATTTGATTTTAAATTTGTGCATAGTATTATGCATGACTCATGTCATGGATTATGTTGGTGTAAGCACTTGCGGTTTTGTAATCAGTGTATGGACTTATGTTTTGTAAACAGCGTATGAACATGTGACACTTTTTATGATAGTGAATTATTTTTATGTGTTTACTACGTCACGTGAGATTTGATGTACTTATTATGAGAATTGTATCAAATTACTGAAATGTCGTTTAATTTGATAATGGTGACAATTCTATTTTCACTGTCTGCCCGTAACACAGAGCGGCGGTGAAAATGTGGTCACCGCTACCCTAAACCTATTTTCACCGCTGGTCTATAATAGGGACCGGCGGTGATCGTGTTACAGACCGACGATGGAAATATATTATCATTGCTGGCACGAAAACCGACGGTGAAAATATCCATTTTCACCGCCGATATTTCACCGCCGGCTGAGTTTAGAGTTGGCGGTGAAAATGAATCTGTAATAGTGCATGACTGACACGCGGGCCATCCGCTGCCGCCGGCCAAGGCATCGTCGGTCCTACCAGCCAATGACCTGCCGAGCGCCGTTGTGGCCGGGCCGGCCTCCTCGATCGGTACACTGGCCGATGTGCGCAATGTTGTTTGACTTGTTTGTTCCGTGCCGGGAGCGGGTGCTTTGGGTACCCATTTTCACACCGATGGCACACGCTAGCTAGTCGTGGGGGACCCAGCCGGCACCGAGCAATGCTGATGTAGCCCAAGATTTCTATTCATCACGCGGGTGGGATCCGTCCTGTTGTGAAAGGCTGCCGCCACTACTATTTATCTTCCATGGCGAGGTTAGCGGCGGCCGGAGTTTCGGGGTGGAGGTTTAGAAGATGGGGAGAGGGCAGGGAAGCTTGGCGGCAGAGGCGGGTTGCGGGTGGTGTTGGTCGCCTGGTCGGCGGCGGGTTGACATGTGGTGGGGCGGGAAAGCTTGGGTCCGAGTTTATTTAGCGTCAGCGATGGTGAAGGGCTGCAGTGGAGGTACCGTCGGAACCAGAGGTACGGTGGCGGGGCGTTTACCGTTCAAATCGCAGCGCGTGATGAATAGATGCCCCGTATAAGGGGCTGTTTGATATCAGGAGCTAAAATTTAGTTCATATCACATCAAAGAAAATTTTAATATTTAGAAATATTAAATAAAGATTAATTATAAAACTAACTGTAGAATACTAGGGTTATATTGGGATACGAATTTAATGAGGTATAGTAACTCATAATTAGTGGATGGTTATTGTAACATCACTATAGCAAATTATAAATTAATTAAATTTATTAGATTCGTCTCGCGAATTAACACTCAGCTATCAAAAATATTTATAAATAAATTTTATTTAATACTTCAAAATGATAATATTTCTTTTATTGTGACAGAAACTTTAAAAAATATCTCTGAAAATAAACACGACCTGGCCGGAGAGCGGACCGGGCGACGTGCATCAACAGCAACCCAATATTATAGGCTACTGGTTGTCGCTTCGACGGGTCGCCGAGCTCGTGTCACGTCGTGCCGGGGAAGAAGCCGAGCCGCGCACGGTGGTGTAGCGTTGGAGGTGGAGCGACTCGCGTGCTTCGCGTCAGGCCACTCGTCTGCTACTCCTACGAACCTATCTAGCTGGCAAATTTGAATCGTCAGCAGTAGCAGTGGAACGACGGAATGAATGCTTGGAGCCAGGGAAAATCCGCGGGCATGCCGGACAAGTGAGTGGCAACCGGCAGGGTATCGCCCCAAATTAGACTTTTTCACGAAGTATTTTATTAAGAGAAAAATTTAAAATTAAACTTGGTACAACAAAATGCATGAGTGGCAAGGTTTTTTTACCGACCGGAACCGGTTCGGAAACCGCGGTTACCGGTGTAATCGGTCCGGACCGGTTCCGGTACTGGCCGGTTTCAAACCGGCCCCAATTCAAAATTCAAATTTGAATTCAAAAAAATGAAAAAATTCCAAAAAATTCTAAAAATACTTCAAGTTGCGACGAATCTAATGGTGTCAAATTTTTTCAAGTATTCGTTCATTTAGTATACTTTGCGGGCATTTGAAGTTAAACAAAAAAAATATGCCGGCCCATTAAGGCCCACTTTGGCCCATCGCGCCGGCATCATCACTCACGCCCCCCCCCCCCCGAACCCTGACGCCCGACGCCCCCCAGAACCCGCTCCCACTCCTTCTCCCGCCTGTTCCGCCGCCACCACGCCCCGACCGACACTCACCCCCGGCCAGCCGCCCGGTGTGCGCGGCTAGCCGGGCGGTAGGTCCGATAAGCCGGCCTGGCAGCGGATCTACCGGCCCCCACCAGTAAACTGCGCGCGCCGACGGTTTACCGGCCCGGAGCGGCGGTTAGCCGCCACAGGTATGAGCTCGATTTTTTTTACCCTATGATTTTATTTAGAATATTAGATGGTTTGTTTTAGGATTTAGGTAAGATTTAGGTGTATGACTTAGGTGTATTTAGGATTTAGGTAAAATTTAGGTGTATGACTTAGGTGTATTAGATGATTTTTTACACTATGACTTAGGATTTATGTAGATTTGTTTTAGGTGTATTTAGGATTTAGGTAGATTTGAATATTAAGGTGCATATATGATTTAGCTAGATTTTATTTAGATGTATATTTGATTTATGTAGATTTTATTTATTTGACTTGAGAAGTTTTTGTTGTCCATTTATACAGATAGACAATGTCAGGCAGAGATAAAGATATTGTATGGGAACATGGTGAAATTTTTTATCTTGGGCGGCGATGCAAATATTGTCATGCACAGAAAGGAGGAGGTAGTGTGACTAGATTAAAACAACATTTGGCTGGACGCGGGGCGGAGGTGATCCATTGCAGGAATGTGCCACCAAATGTGCGGGAGTACTTTCAGCATGACATTGAGAGGGCTAAGAAGGCAACTGCTGACCGGACTCGAGAGAGATTGAGACGGCAGAAGGCTGCTGCGGAGAGAAACAATCCCGATGAAGAAGAAGATGAGGAGGCTCAGATGTAGCGTGCCATGGACCTATCGAGAGCGGAAGCAGAGTACCGAAGGGGGGTGGAAGAGAGAGGAGGTGCATACGAGCATGGATGGGGTAGTGATTCAACGAGGGGAATCCTATGCAGAGGATGTTTCGAAGGGCAACTTCGCAGAGAGAGAGAGAGTCCTGTGGTGGAGGACTATAACTTGGCATCCGGTGGGAGAAGAGGAATGACGCAACTAAGGATTGATATAGACTCCTGGATGCAGAAGGGTAGGAATGCAAAGGAAGCTATTGGTAAAGTTTGGTCAAAGTTTTTCCATATTGTGGGAGTACCTGGAAGACAAGCTGACAATCCATACTTTGTCAGCGCAAGCAGGGAGACACAGAAGTGGGGTAAGTTTTCTTTCATTCGTATGACACCTATGGGCTTACATTCTTGTATCTCATGATTTCCATATGGTTACAGGTGAAGGTATCGCATCACCCACTGGACAGGATATTGATGGCAAGTACCTTAATCAGAACGAGCAAGACTTGAAGACGAGGTACGAAAAGTTTCAGAATGACTGGCCCTTATTTGGCGTCACGTTGATGTGTGATTCATGGACTGGGCCGACGAGGATGAGTGTAATCAACTTTTTGATATATTGCAATAGAGTCATGTGGTTCCACAAGTCTATTGATGCGAGTGGAACAACTCAAGATGCCGCATATTTGGTCAAGGTAGTCCCTAAACATGTTCCATTGACTTTGAGTATGTTTTGAAGGTTACTAAAGATTCTGCCTATTTTGATAGGAGATTCGAATGGTGGTGGATGAGATTGGACCGGAGCATGTCGTGCATATAGTCACCGACAACGGCTCGAACTACAAGAAATCTTTCAAGGCACTAGGAGAGGTGTATGAACACATTATTTGGACACCTTGTCTGGCACACACCGTCAATTTGATGTTGAAGGATATAGCTCAAAGGCCCGAACATCCTGGTACGATTAAGCAATGCAAGCGAATTTCAAATTGGTTACAAAATCATGGTCAGTTGAATACAATGATGAGGAACGCAATCGGCGGTAAGTTGGTTAAGTGGAATGCCACTCGATTTGGAACCAACTACATGTTTCTAGAGAGCATCTATCGGAAACGTGATCATTTCATACAGTGGATGGCATCTACTGAGTTTTTACAAAGCAAATGGGCGGATACCGAAGATGGTAGATTTACTCATGCCAGGTTTTCAAGTATGGAGTGGTGGGAGGGATTGAAATATATCATCGACACAGTTCAAGCAATATAAAAGTTCTTTCGCTTCGCTGATCAGGACAAGCGGCCCAACAGATGCGAAGTCGTGATGGCCTACCAGAATACGAGCAGGAGCTGGAGTCTTTCTTTGGAAACAATGTTTCCACTCGGACGGAGTATCTTGTTCATAGGCACGTATGTGGGTCCAGGTAAGACTATACGAGTCATCTATTTTGAAGCTCTATTGACTTTATGCTTATCTGAAGTGATTTATATTTTGCAGCTGTTGTACTAATCCGAGGTATTCATATACGATGGATCCAACTCAAGAAATGTTTTGTGGACTCAAGGATACATTTCAGTGCATGACGGATGTCCAGAGCGTCGTGCAGGCATTGCAAGAGCTTGAGCTGATTCGGATGAAGGTTGGCGAGTTTGCCAGTGAAATGGCAATGAAAATGGCGATGGACCCAAAGATATCCCCAGGTAAGAGTTATTCCATACGACATTGTTGTTTTCTCTATTTGAATATATTGCTTACATACTCGGTAGCACATGCAGCGTCCTGGTGGATGATGTTCGGATCAAGCACTCCAAAGCTACAGTACCTTGCTATGCGGCTTGTTTCAAAATTTTGTTCGTCCAGTGGATGCGAGCGGAACTGGAGTACTTTTGCTTTGCTGCATACAAAGGTTCGCAATCGGTTGTTGCACAAAAAACTTAACAAGCTTGTCTATGTCAACTACAACCTTCGTCTGTGATTTGAGGACGTCTTCGGCCCACCGATGCGTGAAGAAGGTGATTTTATTGACCAGCTGGTCCATCTTTCATTCTATGATGAGAATAATTCGGTGTGGAAATGGATGGAATTTGGTAGATCTAACCGGGCTCCAGTTCTGGATGAGGATGGTGATGACGGAGACGTCCCTCTCCCATCCCATATTGTGAGGGATCAAATAAATCTCTCATATCTACGTGAGGCTACGGGGGATGATTGCATCAGCGATTGGGCACGTAAACATGTGGGTGACACTTACCTAGGGAAGAGGAAGTTCCAAAAGGGGCCTACGAAGGGTGACCCGAAGCGTCAAAAACAAAAAGGAAAAGCAGCAGCAAAATCAGTGAGCAGTGACACCTCCACTGATGATGGCGATGGTGAGCATAGTTCACCGTATCAGGAGACTGGGGATAGTAGCTCCGCTGATGATGGTGATGACGGTGCTGATGCTGGTGGTGGTGGTGCTAGTGGTGGTGGTGGTGCTAGTGGTGGTGGTGGTGCTGGTGGTAGTGGCGGCGGTGGTGGTCCAATTCATTTCACAGGTATATATTGCACCTACATATACACACATGTTTCTGGCTATGAGTACTAATTATGATATATGGTTAATTGCAGGGGAGACTCAGTTCACACATGCTACTCAGGACCCCGACCATGGAGCACCGAAATCGCCGAGGAGAACGGTTGGACCGACGGACTACGACACTCCACAGTATTTTTCTTCCTCCTACAGCGATACCTCGCACTCTTTTCACTATCCCATTTCTGACATCAGCATGCAGCCACCGACCAGATGGGTGTACGAATGGGAAAACCCTCATTTTTACACTATGTTAGTTCAGGAATGGGAGACAACATCGGCGTGGACAGGGCAATCTTGGCAAGACTACAAGGGTGAGCTGCTTAGAGTGCGATGTTTGAATGTGATGTCCACCGCCGAATACCAAATGACGTCTCAAATTGGGGTCTTCCCATTCTTACGTTGAACTTTTATTGATTTGTATCAGTGACTCTTGTATTTGTATGCAAGATTATGACTATGGTATTTGTATGCACGCTTATTACTACTGTATTTGTATGCATGATTATAAATTGTTGCTTTGGTGTGGTCTTTTACATTAATATGTGCATAGCTCATGCCAAAATTTTTATTTATTTCACAGCGGAGAACCACTTTAAAACCGTCGGTTTTTTGGTTCAATGGACCGGTTACCACTCAAACCGGACCGGTTTACCAGCCGAACCGGTCGGCTAACCGGTGGAAACCGATTAAACTGTCCACTATGGTTTGAAATTTGAATTTGACCGGTTTTTACCGGTTTCTGGTCAAACCGGACCGGTTTACCGGAACTGGAGGGCGGCGGTTTCATCAGACCGATCGGGGAAAAAAAACCTAATGAGTGGTCACGGTGTTGGTTAGGGTGTTTCATCAGTTTGCACATCCTATTCACAAAACTGTAAATTGTGGTAGTTAGACTCACCGATCACGGTGATACGGTCAACCAGTCATTAGCTCAATAATTAGGTTTTTTATCTACACCATTACAATTATAGTACTTCGGAGATATATCATTACTATTTGCGATATTTTGCGATACTGTAAATGTACCATTATAATTTCACAGTTTATAAAAAGATATACCATTATGTACCTTTTCAATATATTTATAAAAAAATTTAGATCAAAATATCCTCATCTTCAATCCTATCTCATTTCTCCCCCATCCTCTCTCTCCGAAGCAACAGCTACATCACGTCCCCATGTCCGCCTGGCCGTGTCCTTCACCGGGTTCCAAACCAAATTATACCCACCACTCCGTTCTTATGAGAGAAATTATATGATCCCAGTCCACTCTAAACCACCACCACCACACACCAATCCAACCTAAACATTTGAGCTCATAATGTAACAAACTATTAGCAAAACTATGGTTACAACACAATAAGAACATGTTTCTAAAAAAATTATAATGTAGATCTTGTCACACTATTTTGCACAGAGTATCTACCAATTATGCTGAGTCATCTCAAAATAATTTTGGTCAATTTTGATAAAATTTTATAGTGTGAACGCGAGGTTTTAATTATAGGGTCCGGCTCTTGACATGGGGCCCACGTGTAGGTCTACCCACAATGCTTTGTACAGAGTAATTTTTAGTCATACTGAGTCATCTCCAACAAATTCCGATCAATTTCGACCAAATTTTATAGTGTGAATGCGAAGTTTTAATTTCAAGGTCCGGTTCTTGACATGGGTCCACGTATAGGTCTAGCCATACTGCTTTACTGCTTTGCACAAGTAGCTTCCAGTCATATTGAGTGATCTTCAACAAATTCGGTCAATTTCGATAAAAAATTATAATGTGAATGCGAGGTTTTATTTTCAGAGTCCGGCTCTGCACAAAGGATCCGTTGCAACCCACCACAACTCACTCCAACTCGCATTTACATAGAACTTGCTCCATCCCAACCTATTACTTAATACAATCCATTTCAACCCACCCAAACACATTCCACATCAAAACTCAAACCATTAAACCCATTTGAACCCATACCGTTTGCAGGCTGATGGGTCCTCGGCCCGGCCCGGCCCGGCCCGCGCGTTCGCGCACAAGCCCAAGAACCCACACCAACACCACAGCTCAACCTGCTAACGGTTTGGGTTAAAACCGGTTTTAGTGGTTTGGATTTTGTGTTGGTTCTACTTCAATTTGGTGGGAAATGGTTTCTTTAGCAATCAATCCGGTTTGGTTTGGTTTGACAAAAGAAACGGTTTGCTTTGGTTTTACAAAAGAAACTGTTTGCTTTGGTTTGGAACATTAACAAGCGGCTGTTCTCTTGACGTCAGGTCCACGTATAGGTCTAGCCACACTATTTTGCACAGAGTAGCTGCCAGTCATACTGAGTCATCTCTAAAAAATTCAGTCAATTTTGATAAAATTTTATAGTGTGAACGCGAGGTTTTATTTCTAGGGTCCGGCTCTTGACATGGGCCCACATGTTGGTTTAGGCATACCGCTTTGCATAGAGTAGCTGTCGATCACAATAAATCATCTCCAACAAATTTCAGTCAATTTCGATAAAATTTTGTGGTGTGAACACGAGGTTTTATTTTTAGGGTCCGGCTCTTGACGTGGGGCCCACATATAGGTTTAGCCGCACCGCTTTGCACAGAGTAGCTGCCAGTCATAATAAGTCATCTCCAACAAATTTCAGTCAATTTTGATAAAATTTTATAGTGTGAACGCGATGTTTTATTTTCAGGGTCCAGTTCTCAACGCGGAACCCATATTTATACTCCCTCCTTCCCCATTTATAAGGCATGGTGGAACATGACACGGTCTTCTAAACAACACTTTGACCATTTATTTATCATATATTATATCACTTTTGATTATAAACTTATAATTATTGTAAACTATATTTGATTATGAATCCAATCATATGAAATTTGCATTATAAAAATAAAAATTTAATAGTCAAATTATTGGTCAAAGATGAGAAGGTTTGAATCTTGATATACGTGTATGCCTTATAAACGGGGAAGGAGGGAGTATATATAGGACAGAGTATCTATTTCAACCTAACCTTCTTTTTCGTGAACTTCAACCAAACCTTCTAGCGGACCTAAATGGGGCAGTGTGGTTTGGTTTTTATATGCTATGGGATGGTTTGGGTTGGATTATATTATCATATTTAATGTAAGTGGTTTGGTGCGGTTTTGGTTTGGATCTCAAACCACTGTCACCTTGAACCACAGCAACACGTGTACTACCATTACTTCCACGAACCCTCTCCGCGTGCGAACGGCGCGGACCTAAGGTTGCGCCGCGTGACTGCCGGGACTGCTCCGCTGCTGACGCACTGCCGCCCTTCATGTCCATCACCTCGCCGGAGCACAGGCACTGCCTCTGATCGACCTGGTTTGCGATCACTACTAGAAAACATATCAAAGTCCATCCCAAAAGTACCACTAGCAAGATGACTCGATTCTAATTCTAGCATCAGTTCGGAGTCATCTTCCTCCCGATAGTTTTGAGGTGGATGAAAAGGTCCTAGACCGTACACCACTCGATACCAAAAACTAGATATAAATACCGGCTGGTGTTATCACACGGTACTAAAAGTTCCACCCACATTAGTACCGGCTAGAAACATCACCCGGTACTTATATCTAGTTTTTAGTATCGGGTGGTATTACCAATCGGTATTAAAGAGTCATTTATGGGTTATTTTAAAATAAAAATATCTCTCTTTCTATCACAAGTGCTGTGTAGGTGAGATGGTAAGAGAGGTATGCACAACCTAATAGATTCTTAGTTCGATTCCCAGCCACCGCATGTTCCCGTATATTGGTGTCCTCGTTAAAAAATACTATGCTTAGGGTCAGTCTTAGTGGGAGTGTCATCGATACAGTTATATAAACTGAAATCTTAAGAACTGTGCTAGTAGAGTATCATGATGATGACACTCCTCTCCTCTCTCTCTCCTAGTACTATTAGTATATATTAGCAAATTTAATGTCTATAGCTATTTGTTTAAGTAGTGGATCTCTTCGTGTCGCTCGACAAGTTTGATGTCAGCTGACATCGATGACTTATGGCAAAATCAATAGCAAATCACTATTCCATACTGTCCACCTAAAGAGCTGACACCAGTACGTAGTAGAGCCAACACTGATGGCTGCGACGGCTGTCTCCGCCCCTGCGGCAGGGCCTGGAGGTCACCAGCCGGCCATACCTATGGGTGGCGCGCACGGCCATGAAAGCTTTGGTTCTGAATCTTCTCAAGGACAGCAGCCATTGCACTGATGGATCTACAGACGACGCGGTGGAAGAGAGGACGAGAGAAATAAGAAGATATAAAGATATTTTGGTCCATAAATTTTTAAAAACATATCGAAAGAGCAAGTAATAGTGTATCTTAAGAAACTGTGAAATTATAAGGGCACATTTACAATATCACGAATAGTAATGATATATTTCAGAAGTATGATAATTATAATGGTATAGATCTAAAACCCCCCAATAATTATACTATACGCATTTAGATGACGTGAATTAGATTTGTTGATGACTCGTGTTGTAGCGTACGTGAACCATACGGAAAAGAAAAATGTAGCTATTAGCGATTAACATGCCTACTTATATTAATTATTAGGTATATACTCATACAATGCTACGAGGGAAACAAATTCTCTTTTTAAGTATCAATTTTCATATGTACTCTCATCATAGTTCCAAATTATAGTTTGTTTGACTTTTTTGACCTCAAATTTTACCACTCGTCTTATTCAAAAATTTGCGCAAAATGTCATTTTTTGTTGTAGCTTATTTTTATCAATACAAGTTCCTCAAGCATGACTTAAATTTAACTACATTTGCATAATTTTTTTAAATAAGATGAGTGGTTAAACTTAGTGTCGAAAAAGTCAAATGACCTATAATTGAAACAGAGGGAGTAGTAATTAATGGTTGCTCCTTCCATTCCAAATAAAAACAATTGGTTTGATTTTTTATCCTAAGCTTGAGCACTCGTCTTATTAAAAAATATGTGCAAAATATTATTTTTTGCTGTGGTGTGCTTTATTAGTAGAAGGCCTTCAAAATAATTTAAATTTGACTATATTTGAGGTAAAACTTGAAGCATAAAAAGGACCGGAGAGAACCGATTTTATGTGTGCTCAGTTGGATATATGTCGTTTTCCTTAAAAAAAATACACATGCTGACTACTAATAGTTTAAGAAATATTTTTCACAATGTCAATTAATTATGATAAATTAAAAAGAACTAAGCATGTTACAACTAAAAATGGACTTTTGCTACCAAAAATATTGTAACAATTTAAAAATTGTTGCAATAAGTTGGTGATATTGCCCCAATTTAAAAACTGATGGCAATATATTTGTTGTATTACCAAGAATTTTAATGCATTGCCATATGTTCAACTTTTGTTGTAATAATATGTTAACATCTATTCCAATATTAACTTATGTTATTGTATTAAGGTGATTGTTTTGTCACATTATAATATTCATATATTGCAATGCTACTTCACTCTTAGCAATAATAACTTTTTTGTGGGAATTATTTTTTAAAATATTACCACACTAGTTTAATGTGAAAATTATAGATGTCCTTAACCTTATCTTACATCGGATATTTCGATGCCAATTAGAAAAACTAAATATGAACTAATTATAAAACTAATTGTAGAAGCCTGTGACTAATTAGAAACGAATCTTTTAAACCTATTTAATTCATAATTAGAATCATACATGCTAATCATAGATTAGTTAGGATTAATAGATTTGTTTCACGAATTAACCTAGAGATTATGTAATTAATTTTATCATTAGTCTATGTTTACCTCTTCTAATTAGTAGCTAAATACATGGCTAAAGTTTAAACCGACCAGATTCAGACAGGATAACTTCGGAACAAGATCCTTTGACGTGCTGTACTGTCACTGCGCGTGAGGCCGAGTCCACGTGTGTGACACGGTAGTACGTCAGAGAACCACCTCCCTTCCGGCCTGTCCTGCCTGATGAGATCTCAGTCTGCGAAGGGAGCGGATCGGGCTGACCCTTTCCCTGCTCCTGCGATCCGCCGCATTCAAACTCCGGATCAGGGTCGAACCATATGGTTACGTTTCCCTGCTCCTGTTGTCCGCGGTGACCCGCGGGGCAAACAGCACACCTGCTGCCTTGCTTTGGTGATCGATCGAGGAGAGCTAGGATGCGGCCCTGTCCCTGAAATATGCAGTACGCACACATACACATGTCTGGAGGCAGGGGCAGGTAGACGTTGCTGTTCCACACGTCAGGGCCCGGCCGGCCTTTTCTTGCTTGACTAGCAGAGAAACACAATGCAATGCATGCAGCAGTACTACTAGAAACACAATGCATTGCTGCATGTACTGTGTGCCATACTTGGATCACATCATGCATGTTCACCCTTCTCCTTTGTTTTTCTAATAATAAGACTAGCATGTTCATCCTTCTCCCTTGTTTTTCTAATAATAAGACTAGTAGTACTACTGTGGGTGTGTTTGAGTGAGTGAGATAGATGGGAAAAGACTAGCTAGCTTGTGGTACGGCATGAACCAGCATGTTTCAAAATCAGACAAGACAACTGCTCATTTGACAAAGAATGTAAAAATACTTCAAAACCACCATACCAGTCACCAGTAACACCTTCATGAAACTGAAGAATGCAAAATTTTCTTGTCTGTGTTAGCTTCAACTCTAACATTTCATCAGTGCTGAATAGTCTCCCTGTGTTGCCCCATCTGAACAGGTCCCCTTCTGCTCCCTGTATTGATAGACCACAGGAAGAGAGCATCAGTACTCTGTGTTGCCTTTATTAGCCAGTCGCACAAAGAACCATACATCCTTTATAAATGGAGACTGCAAGAGATTTTCGGACGGGTGGTGAACAAAGAACCATACATCCGTTGTATGTGAAAAAGAATTAAGACATTAACAACTAGCACACTCCTCTACCACTATATCTAGCACGCCAAAAGGCACAACAAGGCTGCAACGAGCAGAAGATGGCTATAGGAAAAGAAAGAGCATATGAAGCAAAGGATAAGACATTAACAACTAGCACACTCCTAGAAAACAAGGGCGAAAAAACAGCGCTTTTCTTTTCATCCTAATCTGCCGATAAGCCACCATGATCTTGTAGAACCAATATTCCTAGCTAACTGTGTACAGTACACCAGCAAGCTTACTGCACACAGCGGTAAAAGGAGAGGTGTGCAAGCAGATCAACCCCCTTCACAATTACAGCTCACAAGACAAGTCAAGAACCAGCCATAGATCCAGACCAGCTTGGCATTAGCAGTTTAGCACAGAGCCGAATCCTGAACCATCTCTCTCTCTCTCTAGATAGGACTTGCAAATTGCAATTTGAAGATGGCTATAGGAAAAGAAAGAGCATATGAAGCAAAGGATATCTCACCATGGATCTCCCAGCCGACGACGCGGAAGCAGAGCACGCGGCGCTCGTCGTCGAGGATCTCGAGCCGCTCGCGGCTGATGGTGGATCCACAGGGCAGGGGTACGCACGGCCCCCTCCCCTCCTCTCCCCCAACCGTCGGTCGCGGCCTCGGGAGATCAGGGCGGAGCTCGCCGCGCCGCGGGACCCTGCACGCGCGGCCGCCTCTGCGTGGCAGCTGGGCCCTGCGCGCGCCGCCCCCTGGCGCCCCCGCCGCGGGCCTCCTGCAGGCCGCGCCGCCGCCCCCTGGCGCCCCCGTCGCGGGCCGCCTGCAGGCCGCGCCGCCGCCCCCTGTGACGGCCGTCGGAGCGCTGTCCTTCGTGAGGGAGGAGGAGGGGCGATGCTGTCGCGGGAGGAGGAGAAGCGCCGTCGGGGTCGACCTAGGGTCGATTGGGATCGATCGGATCTTAACCCTACTGCTCCTCTTTTGTTTAGGGTCGAACCGCTCCGGCCCACAAGCCAATGAGGAGCGAAGCGACTTCACAGGTGGGTCGACCCGGACCCCTTGCAGGGCGAGTGAGATCAGATATGACGTAATTGGACGCTTTCGGATGGGTTCGAGAGAAAGTAGCTAACACTGCCGTTTCGACAAGGTAACTAAAATAATATAGAGGTGAGCGATGCTTCTTACGGTGACGACATCTAGTCAGGGCCGTCCCGCAAAAATTGCGGGCCCTGTGCTAAATTTCAATTTAGGCCCTGACTATAGTAATAATATAACTAAGGTTCATTTTATAGCCACTTCAATCAAGTAAGTTAATATAATGATTGTGCATGTCGCTTTAACTCATTTCTTCAACGTCTTATGTTAGATAGAGCTATTTTTTTAGCATCATGAATCTCAATCTTGGAACGAAATGAAAATTCTTTAATAATAAACATACACATTTAGCTCTTTTCATAACTGTAGTAATATTTTCTAATCCGATTAAACACCGGTGCACAAGTATAAAAAAGATCAAATTACCATAATTTATGAGCATATATTGTATAGTACGTCCCTGGGATACTATTGCTCTTGATGGGCCCGATCCTATGTTCGGCGTCACAAAGATCCCCATGGATTAAAAAATGTTGGACCAAGACGTAAGAAGAAATGAGATATAGAGAAATACTATGCCTTGAGCGCATAAAGAAACAAATAGATTGGATTGGGGGTGATTTATGGTCCACAGCAATAGAAGGATCAACAGCTATTAGCACTATTAGCACTAGTAGTTAGCACATAAATTAATTTTGGGGGCCCCACACTTTTGGGGGCCCTGTGCAAGTGCACAGGTTGCACGCCCCTTGGGACGGGCCTGCATCTAGTGCATGCTAGTTGCTCATGAAAAATCGGTTTCACTCCCGTTTACGTTGCCCTCATGATGATTACGCCACCTCTGATCTCATTGGACAAAATACAGCCTTTCCTTTTTTTTTTGGCTATAACGGTCGTGCTGTAGCCAAAATTAGCAACGGGAATGCACTGTATCGCCCGTGCTGGGGCCGAAGCTTTTTTTCTCCTAGATTTCAATCTCTCACAGCTCGTTTGGTACGGGGTAATTGGCGAAGGGATGGAAGTTTAGATACATGAGACTAAAATTCTCTTGTTTGTTTCTTCGGAGTGGGAGTTCACATTTGATGGGGAAAGAGAGTTTAGAGCTCAATTCCCAGTTTCCCACCAATCTCTTCCGATCGGGAGGGGTGATAATTGGAAGGAAATTATGCTTTATGATGAAACGAATGATCTTAACCGTTAATCGTGAACTATGATATGTGTTAAAACCCACATACTAAACAAAGGATATGATTCCCTCTCCAACTCCCTTTGTAAATTTTCTTCACAAACCAAATAAGGGATTGTGACTAAAAATCAAACTACCAAGCGAATTCCTCCATCAACTCCCACTGTTGGTAGACAGATCTCTTACTGGCCCTCGTGTCGTCCCTGGGACGACTCGGGCAGCGCCGGCCCTCTCACCCAGGCACCCGTTCCCACCTTCTCTCCGGATCATCGCCGTCGGAGCTTGTCCGGTGGAAGTCCTCTCGGCCACGATGAGGGTGGCGGTGGGCGCACCCCTCCATTCTCTTATCTCTTCCACAAACTCCTCCACCCTTTTCCTCCTTTTTTTCCCCACTGGAGTTGCTGGTGGTTGCTGCCATTCCTACACTGGTGGTGCCATGATCTACCCTGGCAAGTTCGGATCTTGTGATTCCCGATCCGTTTGGGGCCTGCCCCTCGTGGATCTGCTTGGGGGCTCAAATTTTGTGGGTGGTGCCTGAGCATGACGCCCCCACCCTCCACCCACCGGCGGGCCGATGCGACAGCAGATGGGGATCGGAACAACCTGCTCACGGTGGGTCGTCGCTTAGCTTTGGCTCTCAAGCAGCCCGCTGGCTTGGGGCTACTGGTGGGTGCTTGCTCGGGGGTTTGACCGACGGTGAGTAGGATGACGGCTTCATCGGTGTCCAACCTTCTTGTACTGGCGTGCGGACATGGGAGAAATCTCAGCCGGCATCATGCCGGTCGGAAATGGTGATGCTTGTTGCAGGGCTTTGCTCACTAGAGGTTTTGTTGAAGTGCTATCCTACTTGCAGGTTCATGAATGTCGGGTGATACATGAAACTGATCGAGGAAATCATTGTCCGGCGTAGCGCTGGTGTTGGCATTGGTGACATCGTATGTTGTCATTCCCTCTCTGAAGATGATGTTGACATATCCTCCTACCCTTGCGCGAGACGGAGCTTTATGTGAAAAGGGCAAGCAACAGACCGTCTAGACATTAAGCTTCTAAGCATGCGAGTGATGTGATGAATTGGTACGCATGAATACATTGCAAGACTGAAGCGGGAACCAGGAATGAGTTTGAAGCTTAATCCTCTATGTTTCTTTCTTTGTTTTATAGTTTTTTCTTGTATTTGTGAAATCTCTCATTTGAGGTCTAGAGTCCAAGAACTCATTTAAATTTTTTGGCCGTAGTCATTCGCATGTGAATAATCGAGTTCGGAACTTTTTCCCACCGTTAATTCCTATACCTCTTCTATTCATTCCCACCGTTAATTCATATACCTCTTCTATTCATTTTTTTTAGAAACACAGTACAGACCCAGTTGCTCATAAACACGCACACACACTCATCCCTATGAATACACGCATGTAGCCCTACCCCTATGAGCACCTCCGAGAGACTGAGCCGGCAAATCCTTAAAATTGATGAAGTCACCACAGGCGCTCCGCTATCGACAGGAACGTCGCCTACCACTGAAACCACAAAAACCATTAAATCCTAGAAAATTCACTCCCACAGGGAGTCGAACCCAGGATCTCAGGTGCTACTGAAGCTCTTGTAACCACTAGGCTACATGCTCTTTCGCCCATTCATTTTTTTGGCACCTTCAGATTTCAAGACATGAGCATTTTGGTTGGGTCTACCCCACCCATGGCCTCATCAAACCCAGCCCAAACCAGGCGCAGTTATTATTAGAGCAGGCAGAGTGACATATAATAAGAAAGTCCCAAGAATGTAAGACCCACCGGAAAAAAAAAGGTTTACACGAGTTTAAAAAAATGGAAAAAAGGTTTACACATAAATTTTTTTCACATGCAAAACTGATTAGATTGGACCAAACCTGCAAAACTGATAAGGCTGCCTAGCCCTATTTTGGGTCCGGCCTTAGACACAAAGCATCCAGCCCTTTGGTGGTCCGGCCCAGCCGCAAAATACTCAGAACTCAACGTGAAGGCTGAAGTGACCCGGTGCTGTTGTTTCGGAGAGAGACATGCAAGTAAACAAGAGTAGTACAGTTCCGAGCAGGCAATCCACCAGACTGCGGAAGTCTTCTAGAATGGCTGCTTTCCGGTAGTCAACTTGGATGTCCTCTTGAAGGCAATTCGCTTTGATTACCGAGTTGTTTTGTTTGCAAATAGGGGGCCAGTACTTTTGCTTTGCCTAGAAGATCTCAGTCACCGTCACTTCAACTGCCGAGGACGTCTTTTACGCACGCGGCTAATTGCCCCCAAGATCACTCACTGTTCGTGGTGACGTCAGTTCTGATCCAAACCAAGATAGGAACTTACCGTGTCGTTCTGGTTCTGGATGCCCGGCCTTTTGCTCCCAACAATCCTATCCTATATATATACTTCTCCTCTCCATAGATCAGAGCACGCCTCGACACAACCGAAACATCTTCAGCTCACACACACACAAGCAAATTAATTAAGAGATCAAAAAATGGATGCCTCCATGGGTTCAGTCTTGGTCTTGGGAGCCCTCCTGGTGGTGCTCGTCTCGACGCTGCTGATCAGGGTGCTGTTCCTTCTGGTGTGGAAGCCCTTCACCGTCACCAGGTGGTTCAGGGGTCAGGGCGTCGGCGGCCGGGGCTACAGGTTCTTCGTTTGCTCCATGCCGGAGATCAGGCGGATGATGGCCGCCGGGAGCGAGGTCATCCTCGACGCCGGCTCCCATGACTTCATCCCCATCGTGCAGCCGCAGTTCCGCAAATGGATCGCCGATTACGGTATGTGCGGTAATTGATTCCGACGTCATCTACATTGTCCACCCTAACCTTTCTCTGCACCATTTCTGCCACAGGAAGCCAATCTTGGTATCCAAATGGGTCCTCATATTTTTTTTCAGAACTGTAAAATTTTAGAGATACGAACGCTGCTAAGTGGCCTATATATATGTTTCATGTATAGGCATGTACACTCAATTACAAAAAGTTGCCCATAATTCAGTAATTAATAACTGATAATTGTGTTGTTCAGGGAAAACTTTTCTGTACTGGTACGGGGCCGCGCCGAGCGTCTGCGTCGCCGACGTCGACCTGGTGAAGCAGGTGCTCGCGGAGAGGACGGGTCTGTTCCCCAAGAACTACCTCAACGCCAACCTGGAGACGCTCCTCGGCAAGGGCCTCGTCCTCGTCAACGGCGACGACTGGAAGCGCCACCGCAAGGTAGTGCACCCGGCCTTCAACCTCGAGAAGTTGAAGGTCTGAATTCTGATGAAAAAGCAAACCTCAATTACCTAGTGCATTCTTTTCACTAACCTCGTCTCTTCCGCAGGCGATGTCCGTGGTCATGGCGGACTTGGCGGAGCGGATGATGCAGAAATGGCAGTCTCACATACAGCAGGCCGGCAGCCATCAGGCTGAAATTGAACTGAGCAGCGAGTTCTCCGAGCTGACTTCGGATGTGATCGCGCACACGGCCTTCGGGAGCAGCTACAAGCAGGGCAAAAAGGTCTTCTCCGCAGCTCCCGCACTGCGCGGGGTCTTAAGGAGGTTATTAGTGGGAGGTCTTTTTCACGCACCGTGCAATGTGTAGATCCCACCGCTCGAATATGTGACCTCTCAGTCTCAGTTCATAGACGGCAAGCACTACCACTTGCACCAGGCCGCCCTTTTTAACATATTCATGTTGGAAATAAATTTCAGTTAAGATATTTGTGATCTTCACTATTAAGGAAGCGTTTAAACCATCTAAATGCGATTAAGGAAACCTAATAATAAAACCCTAATGGGCTGTGATCAACAGTCCCATTAAGCCCGTTTCCAGAGGCTAGCCCCCAGCCCCACAGTGCCTATAAATATAAAGTCGTGGTTAGCACCTTAATGACCCCTTCATCTCAATCTAAAACCCTAGCCACAGCTAGTCTGATCGCTAAGGGCACTGGAGGGGTTTGGAAGGCCAAGCACTCTCGTTGGCGCACGAAGGACGCCGATTCGCTGCTGCATCTTCTACACCGACAAGAACACATACTTCCTCTACGGATCTGGCGTAAATGGCTGCTGTTACTGCTAACGCTGGTATAATGATTACCATTTATTCCGCATTAGATTGATTTGTCATGAACTAGGTTATGTTAAGATCCTGAAGTAACGTGCCACTAATATTAAGTTTTGGCAATTCTAACAATCAGTATCATGAGCCATCTTAAACTAGTCATGCACAGTCAATTTTTTGAGCCATGTTTATGCCTCTTTTTTCGTCAGTTTAAGATGCAAAACGTGTTGTGCAGATTAGATCCTATTGCACAGTTAAGTTTGATTCATGTTTTAGATGCAATTGGATCCTGCAGAATGGCTTTTATGTGTTAATCATGTGTGATTAGATCTAAATCATGGTTAATTAAGTTTCTGATCACGAGATTAGATCTAATCTAATTCAGTTTATGTCAAGTTTAAGATTAATCTTGATCTGTTAATGCTAAGTGTCTCGGATTAGATGCAAACGTTTTAATGTTTATGCTAATTCATGTTTAGACCGAGACAATTACATGATTAAGTTGAGTAATTAAGGTTTTAGGGTTTCGGTTCTTAATCTGTTCCCCAAATTAGATCTCTGTTCATGTTTAATTTTTTGCAAATTAAAGTTAGATCCATGAGATTAGATGCATCAGTGAGCATTTAGAAGAAGAGGAATAGTCAAATTTCAGATCACATAAGGAATATCCCAAATCTCATGAACTCTAAACCTAAGTGAAGTGGCTTACCTTACTTACCTCCAGTTCACACGCCATGAGCTACATGGCACGCCGAGAGGCACCAAGTGGAGCCCCTCGACGGCATGTCGCACGACTGGCTCGCACGGCACGACGGCGAGAGGGCCCACCGGGCGCCATGGCGGCCGAGCTCTCTGGGCGGCACATCAGGAAGTGGGTCCTCTGGACCTGCGCGCGTGCCATAGAGGCGGAGGCTGGTGGTGCAGGCCGACGCGTGGCAGCAGCTCCCGGACGAGCGCTCGGTGCACGCGGCTCCGGTCGGGGCCGCCGACACCCACCACGATGCGCGCGCATGAGGAGGCGTGCGGCCCCCGAGTGCGGACGGCGGCCGCAGCACCCAGGCGCAGGCCGGGGCTCACGAGCGGTGGCCGGGCCCGCCGTCCCACCGCGCGTGACGTGCAGCGGCGGCGCGAGCCCGCACAGGTGCTCGCGTGTGCGCATCAAGCGGTGGCGGGGCCACGGCTGCTGCGCATGCAGGCCACGCCTCGCGTGGCGTGGGGTTGGGGCGCCAATGGGCCGGACGGCGGCGGCGCTGGACCCTGAGTAGCGGCGGCTCTGATGTCGGGCTGGGAGAAAGAAAGGGAGTGTGGCTGGATTAGGGTTCTCAGACCAGACTCCACATTTTTATACAGCATCAGATTAGTTTGTGGCCCTCCGATCGTAACGAACGGCTGAGGTTGTTCCGCATTAGGGTTTCGCGGGTTGGGCCGAATTGGGCCGCTGGCACGATTTTTGGGCCGCACGCAGAGGGGAATGTTTTGGGTTGTTTACGAGTTTTAGCCCAGTTTAAGTTGTAAAGCCTTTTCTATTACTATTTCTTATGATTTAAGCTCAATTTAATTGCTGTTATGTTTAAAGACTTTAATTATTTCTGTTGCACTTATTATTACCAGCATTATATTTATTTAATTTTTCTATGAGTTATGTAAATGCTTTTAATTATGTTTTAATTGCATTTATTCACTGAAAAATATGTTCATCCACCATAAGCAATTAAGATGCACTCTATTTAAATGGAACCGTCGGGAAGTTTATTTAGAGCACTTGTAATTAATTCTGACCATCGTTGATTTAATTATGAGTTTTAATGATAAATTTCGTTTGTTTTCCCCATTGGTGATGCAAATTGAAATTTATGTATGATTTTAATCAGACCATCGTAGGGTTAATTTCATACTTCTTATGCGCATCTTAATTGTGAGTTTAATTAAGTTATTGTTCTCATGATTTTCAGTGAACACTGTGACGGGCTACCTGAAATCCATTGAGCCCCTGAATGGCACCAACTATCCAAGCTGGTATAAAGATGTTAATGTTGCCATTGCTGTGTGCGAGTATGATCTCGCCTTACGTCAAAACAAGCCAGCAGAGCCCGCTGATCCCAATGGTGATCGTACTGCCATTGAGAAGTGGGAGAGATCAGACATGATGGCCAACATGATCATTAAGAACACGATCACTCCAGCCATCTGTGGTGCTATTCCTGATAAGGACCAGGATGGTAATGATCTGAGCGCCAAGGCATACCTTGCCAAGGTGGAGGAGAACTTTAAGAGTTCTTCCAAGACTTATGCTAGCACCCTGATCATGAAAATGCTGACTTCACAGTATGATGGGCAAAGTGGAATCAGGGAGCACATTATGAGCATGTGTGACATGGCAAATAAGCTGAAGACACTGGATATGGCTATCTCTGATGGTTTTCTGGTGCACTTCATCATGACTTCTCTGCCAGTACAGTACATTCCCTTCAAAATAAGCTACAACACTCAGAAGGCGACTTGGAGCATGGCTGAGCTCATTAGTTACTGTGTTGAGGAAGAAGAAAAGCAAAAAGCTGAAAGGATGAAGGATGCTGTCAACATGGTCAGCGAGCGCTTTGGGCGTGTTAGCATGAGCAACACTCCTAAGCATCAGGCTGAGTCTGGTAGCAGCAGGCAGCATAAGAGAAAGTTTAAGGGCCATAAGAGCAAGGCCGTGTCACATAAGAAGACCTCTAATGAGAGGCTGTGCAAGTTCTGCAAGTCACCTAAACATGAGCAGAAGGATTGCCATGTATTTAAGGAGTGGCTTAAGAACAAAGGTACAATTACTGATTATGTATCTTTTATTGATGAATCATTCTTAGTGAATTTTTCTCCTAATACCTGGTGGATTGACTCAGGTGCCACTGTGCACATTTCCAATTCACTGCAGGTATTCAGTTCGATCCAAACTATAAGAGAGAAGGAGCGAAGCCTAAGAGTGGCTGATGGCAATGAAGTGAAGGTTGAAGGCATTGGGAGTTTCAATTTGGAGTTACCAGGCGGCTTCAACCTTAGTTTGCATGATGTTCTTTATGTTCCCAGTTTGAAGAGAAACCTTATTTCTGTTTCATGTTTAGATAAGTCGGGACATATTTGTGAGTTTGGCAACTCTGTGTGCAACATTAAATTTCATAATTTAAGTGTGAGCCTTGGTCATTTGCAAGGCGATCTTTATTTGCTCTCTCTTGATAATGTTTATTCTGCAATGAATGTGGATGATGTATCGCATAAGCGTAAGCGTGATGATGAGACTTCTTCGAAATTGTGGCATTGTCGTTTGGGCCACATTTCGAGGGGGAGAATTGAGCGTCTCATAAGAGAAGAGATACTCCATTCATTAGATCTCTCAGACTTAGATCAACAATGCGTTGATTGTATTAAGGGGAAATTCGCTAAGACAATTAAAAAAGGAGCTACTCGGAGTTCGGGCCTATTAGAAATAATTCATACTGATATTTGTGGCCCGTTCCCAGTAAAGTCTGTTGATGGTTTTGACTCGTTCATTACTTTCACATATGACTTCTCTCGTTATGGTTATATTTACCCCATTCGTGATCGATCCGAGTCATTAGATAAATTCAAAATATTCAAGGCTGAAGTGGAAAATCAGCATAATGTCACTATTAAATTAGTGAGATCGGATCGAGGTGGTGAATATTATGGGAGACATGCTCCATTCGGCCAAGTACCTGGACCATTCGTCAAGTATCTTGAAGAGAATAGTATAAAGGCCCAGTACAGTATACCGGGCGAACCACAGCAAAACGGAGTTGCTGAGCGTCGTAATCGTACACTAATGGACATGGTACGTAGCATGCTTAGTTATTCTATTTTGTTTGTGGAGCTGTAGATGGAAACATTAAAAATAGTTGCACACATACTTAATCGTGTTCCTTCCAAATCCGTGCCAAAAACACCTTATGAGTTGTGGTTTGGGAAGAAGCCATCGCTTAATTATTTGCGTGTGTGGGGCTGTCCAGCCGAAGCTAAGTTATTTAATCCACAGCAAAAGAAATTAGATGATAAGACGGTGAGCTGCTATTTCATCGGATACCCTGATAAGTCTAAGGGATACCGATTCTACTGTCCTGATCGTTTCACTAAGTTCGTTGAGACCTGGCAGGCTGTATTCCTAGAGGATGCAGGAATCAGTGGGAGCTTTCTGAGGAGGGAAATTAATCATGAAGAAATACGGGCTGAGCTTCCCATCCCGGTGATTCAAGAAACAGTAACACCTCAGTTAGTGCCGCTGTTCGTTCCTTCCGTTCAGAGTACACCATCTGTTCAGATTACGCCTCCTATTTAGAGTACTAGCGCTGCTCCGCCTGTTGAAGTAGCTCCTGAGCCTGCGAGCGAACAACAAGATGAGCAAATGGCGCCTAATGCTGAAGTTGAGAACCCTGTCAAGGTGCCTTAGACTGCACCTCAACTAGCACCTCAGCCTGTTGAACCATTAAGAAGATCACAGCGGGCTAGGAAACAGACAGTTTTCCCTGATTATGAGACATACTTAAGTGAAGACATGTATGATATTGGGAAAGCTGATGATCCTAACTCGTTTAGAGAGGCAGTATCATGTGAGAACTCTGCCAAATGGGTTGAGGCCATGGAAGAAGAGCTTAAGTCCATGAGTTCCAATGATGTTTGGGATCTGGTAGATATTCCTAATGGAGTCAAACCAGTAGGCTGTAAATGGGTCTACAAGACTAAACGTGATTCTAAACGGAATGTCGAACGATTCAAAGCAAGGCTTATAGCCAAAGGTTTTACACAAAAGGAAGGGGTTGATTATAATGAAACTTTCTCCCCTGTGTCCAAGAAAGATTCATTCAAAATCGTTATGTCGCTAGTAGCTCATTATGACTTAGAGCTACATCAGATGGATGTCAAAACTGCGTTCCTTAATGGTGACTTGGATGAGACCATCTTCATGGCACAACCGGAAGGTTTTGTTGTGAAGGGCAAGGAACATTTAGGATGCAGACTTAAGAAATCTATTTACGGGCTTAAGCAAGCGTCAAGACAGTGGAACCTTAAATTCGATCAAGTGATTAAGAAATTCAGATTTAAGGAGAATGATGTGGATAATTGTATCTACACTAAGATAAAGGGTGGTAAATTTATAATTCTAGTGCTTTATGTGGATGATATCCTATTAGCGAGCAGCGATAAGCGTATGCTGCATGAGACAAAGGGATTTCTTTGATCCAATTTTGATATGAAAGATCTTGGTGAAGCCTCTTATGTTCTAGGCATTGAGATACACCGAGATAGGACCAAAGGAGTACTAGGATTGTCTCAAAAAGCATATATTGAGAAAATGCTTAAGAGATTTAATATGGATAAGAGTAAGGCCACACCTGTTCCATTAGCGAAGGGCGATAAGTTTAGTGAAGCCCAATGTCCTAAGAACCAATTGGAATCAGATGAGATGAAGGACATACCTTATGCTTCAGCTGTCGGAAGCCTGATGTATGCACAAGTCTGTACGCGTCCTGACTTGGCACTTGCTACCGAAATGTTTGGAAGATATCAGAAAAATCCCGGAAAGGTCCACTGGGTTGGTGTCAAGAAGGCATTACGTTACTGCCAAGGCACTAAAGACTTCATGCTCACATACAAAAGATCAGATAACCTTGAAGTTGTGGGTTATACTGATGCTGACTTTGCTGGATATGTGGATAGTAGGAAATCTACATCAGGATATATCTACACGTTAGCTGGTGGAGCTATATCATGGAAAAGCTCTAAGCAAAGTTAAGTTGCAGCGTCGACGATGCAAGCTGAGTTTGTGGCATGCTATGAAGCAACTGGACAGGCTGTTTGGCTTAAGAATTTTATTCCGGGCCTCAAGGTAATTGACAGCATTATGGAACCTATAACATTATACTGCGATAATCAATCTGTAGTATTCTTTTCGAGTAACAACAAGTCAAGTGGTGCTTCCAAACACATTGACCTTAAATATCGTGTTGTGAAAGAAAGATGCCAGGATCGAACCATTAAGATTGAGCACATAAAAACTAATTCTATGTTAGCGGATCCGCTCACTAAAGGCTTACCACAGAACGTGTTTAAGCAGCACGTTACTAATATGGGTTTGGTGGATAGTCTTTAGGTCCTGGTTTAGGGCCATTATGACTCCTAACTAACGAATAAGCGTTCTACCGAGGTGTTTCAGTGAGACTGTGGGTAATGGGGTCCCAGTAGTGCATCAAGCTACTGACGACGCATTGGTCCGGTACTTTCTGTTACTATTAAGGGTGAACATTAGTATGATACGAACATTAGCCTTAACCGTTCGATCAAGTGGGAGAATGTTGGAAATAAATTTCAGTTAAGTTATTTGTGATCTTCACTATTAAGGAAGCGTTTAAACCATCTAAACGCGATTAAGGAAACCTAATGATAAAACCCTAATGGGTTGTGATCAGCAGGCCCATTAGGCCCGTTTCCAGAGGCTGGCCCCTAGCCCCACAGTGCCTATAAATATAAGGTCGTGGTTAGCACCTTAATGACCCATTCATCTCAATCTAAAACCCTAGCCACCGCTAGTCTGATCGCTAAGGGCACTGGAGGGGTTTGGAAGGCCAAGCACTCTCGTTGGCGCCCGAAGGACGCCGATTCGCTGCTGCATCTTCTACACCGACAAGAACGCCTACTTCCTCTACGGATCAGGCGTAAATGGCTGCTATTACTGCTAACGCTGGTATAATGATTACCATTTATTCCGCATTAGATTGATTTGTCATGAACTAGGTTATGTTAAGATCCTGAAGTAACGTGCCACTAATATTAAGTTTTGGCAATTTTAACAATTCAAACAATACTTTAAAATTTGGAATGCACGCTAGTACGCTACTTTGCGAACATCTGAATTACTAACTGATGATTTATTATTATGTCCTTGTATTTGAATACATGAAGGAACCTGAGATTGCCTACTAGCAAGAGGAGCATGTGAGTTCTGAAACTGGACGAGAAGGTGAGGAGCATGTGAGCTCAAACTTGTAAGTAAAACTCTACATCTTTTCGACTAACTTTCAGTGCTCAAATGCAATTTCCCAAATTGTACAAACAACTGCTCCGTTTGACATTGATCTCCAATCCCTTTTGCTGTTCAGGTCAACATGGTGCTTCTTGAGTCGCTGAGGCTCTACAGCCCGGTGGTGTTCATACGAAGAGCTGCCGGTTCAGACATTCAGCTCGGCAGGATAAGGGTGCCCGAGGGAACCCTGCTCTCGATACCGATCGCGTTGCTGCACCGGGACAATGATGTCTGGGGCCATGACGCCGACGAGTTCAACCCTGCCAGGTTCGAGCATGGCATCTCCAAGGCCGCCGCCAACCACCCCAACGCCCTGCTGTCCTTCTCCCAGGGGCCAGGATAATAAGGAACCTTCCTGTTAGATATGCGTCGAATATATATACAGTTTGGTTACGATTAGACTTGAGTTGTAATTTGGTAGGTTAGGAATAGAGTTCGGGTCGTACTTTATATCCCTAGGGCCTATAAATATAAGGGCACTACTGTGTAACCGTGAGACGACTTGGGCAGCTGGTGTGGGCGGCGGCGTGGCCGCGGTGGTGCCCGGATGCCGGTGTAGCTGGTGTTTATAGGGAGGAGCGCCCGTAGTCATGCCCCGAGGATATAGACATATCGCCGAACCTCGTTAAAAAATATCGTGCCTCGGTGCCGTTCTCGTTTGTCTGATCTTGTGATTTAGTTCTGCGTTCTTGAGTTATCGCTTCCGCGCTATTATTCTAACAAGTGGTATCAAAACCAGATTCAGCGAGAAGATCCACGTGGAGGTGCGATGGGCATGTTCCACACCGCGCAAGGTCGCACAAGCTGTCCAGGGAGGGACATGGCGCAAGGTGGAGCATGGCGGCGATCGACGACTCGATCGGTGGTGTTGGACACTTCGTGCGGGTGGCTTGAACCGTCCAATGAGCTGCAATCAACGAGGATGCGTCCAGACGTGGAGATCGTGTTGATAGTGGCTGGAGGCTGATGTTCAACGGTGCGGCTGACGAAGACGGCGGCTTCGACTCGCGATCAGATTGACGGGCGGTCGATCGTGATCTGGGTGGTCATCGCGGGCTCAAGTTGGAGCTGCGACGATGGTGGTGAAGGCCACGATGGACTCGGTGTGTTGATGGAGGTGGCTTGTTTCAGGATATGTGATTGCGATCGCGAGCGACGCAGTAGTGGTTCGGAGTTGCTTGGCGTAGTCGCATGTGATCTGGACCAGGGGCAGGTGGTGGCGTGTGTGGTGCAAGGCAAGGAGTAGAACTCTGAGTTACATCTGAGATGCGCACGACAAGGCGAGGAGGCACTAGTGATCAGATTAGGAGGAAATTGATGCAAGTTGATTGCTTCTTCAATTGATCAGAGACATGCCTTTCTCGGACTCGGTGTCCTGCGGCGGCCGTCCACCAGGAGAGCCCCATGGTAGGTCCCTTGGGCACAAGATGTGGTAGACACGTGCAGCAATTGGAGTTTTGGAGGGACCGCAAGCAAGGAAATTTCAGGTGCATGGTTATTAACTTGGACGTGTGCATGTCGGATTCCGTTGCAAGTTGAATTAATCTCCATCGCAATTTTTGGAAGCTGCCGTGTACACCACGGAAAAGAAAAAAATCTTAAAAACAAGGAAAGGATTGGAACATGGAAGTTGGAGTCCGTTTCTATATGGACTCGGTGGTCCGATCTCCATATAATCAACTAGAGAGTACGTGAAGATTGCAAGCATATTGTAATCGGGCGGTTCGTGATCTGCAGCTTGCAGCAGTTGCGACGAACAGCAGACGGCGCTCGGACAGATCGACATCGTCGTGTGCGACGGCGAGGAAGTCGACGGGGTTCTTGAGCGGCATGGCTGTGCACAGGCGGTGTACGGCGGCGGCAGCACACCGGCAGCAGCACACGCAGGCGGCGTGTGTACTGAGCGACGTGTGTGCAGGCAGCAAGGTTTGTTCGGCGAGGGCGCAAGGATGTACAGTAGGCACATGGCTTTGTCATAACTATTGGATCGACTAGGGTATAGATCGAGAGGTTACTTCCTTAATCCAGAGCCACCGTAGGTTCGTCGGTGAAGTTCTGCGCTAGGGCAGCGATGCGCAGTGCAGTAGCTGGTGCCGGTGGCGCTTCCCATCGCTTCAGCCCCTCGCTGATCGGTTTGTGACTAGGGTATCGGTGGGGAAAACTGGTCGGCGGCGAACCTTGTGCCTTGAGCCGCCAGTCCCCATCCTGTCTTTATAGGGCTACACGATGGGGCCCACCAGCCTTATCTTGGGCTGGGCGCTCCCGATCAAAGTGCGAGTCAAAGGCCCAGTTGACCGTTGGGCCAACTGGTGGAGATCAACCCAACATTCTCCCCCTTATCTCATCTTTTACTTTTAGCTTCATACGTTTTACTTCTTTTCATATTTCATCACAGATTAATGCATAGAGCAGTTTCATCGTCACGGTCAGTTGCCGATAGATTCAACCGCTACAATACACTTCTCTGTACTGAAATAGATTATTTAACTTATTTAACTTTGGGCCCTTTATTATCCGGAAAACATAGGCTATACCGTAAACCCATGTCGACTGTGTGTTCTCTGTACACACTGGGCGGCAAGCCTTTTAGTAAGCGGATCCGCAACAACTTTCTGTCATTTAAACTCACAATCCATTTCAATCATGATTCCGGACTTTCTCATTTACAACGTATAACTTTGTGTCAACATGTTTGGCACCACAGTTGACTTGTTGTCACAGGAGCAAACTACTTTAATGGTTATTGCTGTTGTCAACCATTATCAACTCCGGGTAAAGGTTCCCTTAACTATTTTGCCTGTCCCTCGGCCTCGTATCATGCTATACTATATCTTTGCATCACATTGATCATAATTGCTTTGTTTTGGAGCTTTTCCACACAAAACCTCCAAATGTGAAAGTCAGCGACAATTGTGGATTTCGCTACACATTTCACAAGTTCTACTTTTGTACTCACAACCTTTTGAGAGTACTTGATCTTTCCAACTCAGCATGAGGCCAACATTCTCAATTTCAATTCCAGTGATCTATCTCTGGATTGTACTTTTGCCAAAATAACCCGGATACACAAACTATATCAGGGTAAGTTCTTTACTTGCGCGCTTATAAGGCTTCCAACAGCTGAAGCATATGAGACTATTTCTATTTCACATTGATTCCTGGAACACTAAGGTTCCCAAAACTATTACCCTTGATGATAAGAACAGGCGTAGATTTATTCATTCGCATACTTTATTTCTTTAGAAGCTTTTCTGAGTATGCCTTTGCAGTAACCATAATACCCCTTTTCTTTTATCTCAATTAGTCTCAATTCATATAATGAAAAACTCATCACCGAGATCAAAATTTGAGGACAAGAATTCTTTATTTATAACAATATATTAACACCACCACTAGAAAATAGGATGTTATCTTCATTTAAGATGTGGAAATCATATTTCCCATTCCTTTTACTTTGTTTAAAACTATTGTCCTCCTCAATCTCTTTTAAAACCCAAGCTTTCTTACTATTTCATGAACTTTAGATATTACTGTCTCGAAGCTTACTTCAATCCATAAATGGATTTGATGTTGTGCTATTTCACATGTTCCTTCTTCTCTGTAACTAAAACTTTTGCCATAAGTCTTGCTTTATACCTTTCAATATTCCCTCTGGAGTCACATTTCGCTTTGTAGGTCCATTATAACCTATTGTGATGGCTCTTTTAGGAATCATTCCTTTTTCCATGGACTTAACACATGGAATTCTTATGACTTCTTCAAATGAGGTGGAATCGATCTCCATTTGATTTTCTTTACTTTGTATAGGGCTGTTGTTGCTCCTTTTGCCAAATGGCAATGGATTAACAAGATCCTGCATAACAGGATCCTTCTTTGACAGCTAACAACAAGTGTTGTACGCAACATCAGTAGGCATGAGAAACTTTTGTTCTTGAATCATTGAAGTAGACACGCATTCCTACTTCTCTTCAAGTCTTAGGTCTCTATATACCATACTCCCCCAGATTTGCCATCATTTGTAAATATAGCGTATCAGTAAATCTCTTTATTTGGGTTCCATCTGTTAAAAAATTTATATGTGCTCTGTAAGCACCATCTTACTATCTTTGAGGTCATCCAACATGAATACTGGAATTTAGCTATTTCTTTACATAGGTGTATCAGTATAGTGACTGTTGTACTCCCCGTGACAGTCACATTCATTCTTTAATAGATCATCTCTTGCTTTCAATGCACGTTACAGGAGAGTATCTTTCTTAACTGTCTCATATTTGCACATTCATTCTTTAATAGATCATCTCTTGCTTTCAATGCACGTTACAGGAGAGTATCTTTCTTAACTGTCTCATATTTCTCCCCCTCGAAATGTGGCTTTAACTTTTCTACCACAATTTTGAAAACTATTCACAACTTTTGTGAATGAGGAAACTTTTATTACTTCATCCACATGATTACATCATGCAGAACAAAGTAATTTCTTAATTTGTATGGAGTACATTTTATTCATTTTGCTTTGAGAACTCAATGGAGTCATTTATTCGATATGGCAATACTTTTTCCTCATTTCATTTCACAAACTCAACAGAGTCCTTTATTACAAGTACTTTAGCAAGTCATGCTTGCATACCTTTCTTATCTCGAGGTTCACATGTAACTTTCCATTCTTTTTAAACTCATTGAGTGCTTAATCACTATGACACAATAGAAGTGCCCGATCAATTCTAGAATAGCAAAGCTACTACAAACTTTTCTCCCAGTATGGGATAAACTAGTACATGAGTCATCACAACTTTCTCCCGCCATACAGGATTAGCACTATGCCAACTTTATCCCATCATGCAGGTTATTTCATACTTTTCCAATCAAAAATGTCAGGATCGGTTCATATCAAATTCAGAAATAAATCTGAATATTCCATGACACACATGCTTAATCCGACGTTGGTCAAATTAAACATGTATTGACTTATCACAACTTTGACTGAACTCAAAATAAAATCTTCTTGATAGAAAGTACATAAGAGACATTTCTCAAAATGAACTCTTATTGCTTTATCTACTCTTCTTGGATAAATATCCTAAGTACTTTTCCTGTCAAGCCGTTCTTTACAGAGAATATATTCTCTTATATAATGACCTTCTTTCTTTCTGAGTCACAAGTACCCAGTTCATTGTCTTTCGTCCTTCAACGACAACATAGAACTTTTTGTCTGAAAAATCAATAATCAATACTTTAAGTTCTATTCTATATCACCGTTGGGCAGAAATAGAATAATCTTTTACATTAATTCTGTATCACCGTTGGGCAGAAAAACGGAATTAATGTATGGGAAACTCAATAAACTTTAAAACCATATATCTGTTCCTCAAAATTAAATTCTTCCAATGGTTCGAATTTAATTAGAGGATGATTAACTTTATTGCAGCGGAAACAAGAAAATACATTTCTTTACTTTAACAGCAGTTCTTTATGTATTCTCTCAAAAAGGTCACTTTAATGCAACATTTACGAAGGACTTTAAACTTTAAGCTATGACTCATAAAATTATAATATTGTTATCATCAATGTTGGTCAGAAAATAACAATACTATAATTAACTTTAAAATCTATTCTTTGAGAGCTTTCTTTATGGCTCCTGTTGTGAAGACAAACCAATGCTCAACTTTGAGACTTTAAATGGCGAAATGATGCCAGAATTTAACTTTAACTTAAGACACCATAAGCTTTTCTGAGGCTTTAAACTTTAAATGTGTCTTTAACCCACAGGGAAAAACTCATTTAAGAGTTTTATACTATTCTTTCAATTAAATCTTCTCGTTGGTTCCGATTTAATTGAAAGATAACATCATTGTAGCAGCGGAAAACATTTTCTTTATAGGCACAATACTTTGTGCTCAGTTTCTCTCTAAATAATTTATCTCGTTGGTTCAAAATTGAATAGAGGTAAAACTTACTCAAAGTAGGCCTTTTAATCATGCTCTTAAAATTTATTTGTCTCGTTGGTTCTAATTAAATGAAAGAGCAACAATATGAACTTTGCAGCGGAAACATGTAGGAATTTCTATTTTCAGAAGCAATACTGTGAACTTTTATCTCTAAACAATATACACGCTGGTGCAAAATTGAATAGAGATCAAACTATAAACAAATCCATTCAAAATTCTATAGAAAATGCTTCTGAAAAATAGAAAAAACAATAAAAGATTGTCACCGTCCAGGAGGCCCATGCGCGAAATCAGCCCGCGGCCTTTTCGGCCGCCTCCTCTTGGGCCCGAAGCCCGACAGCCAACAGCCGGGCCGTCGAAACAGCCTGCCGAGCGTCTCCCTCCTCCGCCCGTGTGGGCCACTTGCCAGCCCAAGAGGCGAGGCGCTATCCTGGCCGTCGATCCGGGATCGGACGGCCGGCCGTGTTCCTCGCAGGAACAAAAGGGGCGACGCCGGCCCCCCCCCCCAAACCCTAGGCCATTTCTTTCCCCCCTTTCTCTCTCCACACGGCAGCGGCGGCCATGGCGACCAAGGACGAGCGTGTGGCGGCGCCGCCGCGGCTTCCTCGCCAGCGCGTGCACTCGTCAGAGGGTGAGCACGCCGCCGTCAAGTGAGCCGTGGTCGGCGCCTTTTCACACGAGAACCGTGAGCGCACGCCACCGGCGTCCCGACGGCGGCGAACAGCGGCTCGGCTCAGTGCCGGGCCGGCGAGGGAGCGACCCTGCACGGCCGGTGAACGGTGGGGAGGAACCGCAGGTAGGTCCCGCGGACCTCAAACCCTAGGGTTAGGGTTCAATGTTTGCTTTTCTTTTTCGATTCGAAAATTGATTTCGTTCCTGAGCCCGAGCTTGCGCGTGGCCTCTGTTCCACACGACGGCGGCTCGGCTCTCTGTTCCGCGCAACAGTGGCGGTCTGCCGGCGAAACGGCGGCTCTCATGGCCTTCCCGCGCGGCGGTGGTCGGCGATGGAGTGCACAGCGCGACAGGTAGGTCGCGCCGGCCTATGTTCTTCCCTAGGGTTAGGGTTTGGCTGCATTCTAAACTTTGATTCGTGATCGAATTGTTCTCTTTCCTTTGTTTCTTTTCGATCCAAGATCGAGATCTTTCTTTTCCTTTCGATTCGTGACTGAATGATGCAATCTTTCGAATCCTCCATACCAACTAGGGCTTCGGATTCATTTGCTTTGTCGATCCGAGATCGATTTGATTCCTTCTTGTCTCCTTTTCTGTCGATTCGCAAACGAATCCTTCCCTATCTCAATCTGCACACTAGATTGGCTCCTGATGCCATTGTCATAACTATTGGATCGACTAGGGTGTAGATCGAGAGGTTACTTCCTTAATCCAGAGCCACTGTAGGTTCGTCGGTGAAGTTCTGCGCTAGGACAGCGACGCGCAGTGCAGTAGCTGGTGCCGATGGCGCTTCCCATCGCTTCAGCCCCTCGCTGATCGGTTCGTGACTAGGGTTTCGGTGGGGAAAACTGGTCGGCGGCGAACCTTGTGCCTTGAGCCGCCAGTCCCCATCCTGTCTTTATAGGGCTACGCGATGGGGCCCCACCAGCCTTATCTTGGGCTGGGCGCTCCCGATCAGAGCGCGAGTCAAAGGCCCAGTTGACCGTTGGGCCAACTGGTGGAGATCAACCCAACAGGCTTCAACACGTGAAGGCAGCGGGCATGCAGGAGGCGTGTAGTTCGTGTGTGTGAATGTTTTTTCGACGATCTGTGGCAACAGGCAGATGGCGTCGATGGCTTCCAAATTTGAGGTGGCAAGATTTGATGGCACCGGAAACTTCGGGTTGTGGCAGACGAGAGTGAAGGACCTGTTGGCTCAGCAGAGTATCTCGAGGGCTCTCAATGAGAAGAAGCCGGCGAAGGTGGATGATAATAAGTGGGAGGAGATGCGGGAACAAGCATATGCTACTATAGGGCTATGTCTCAAAGATCATATCATGTACCATGTCATGGATGAAACATCGCCGGAGAAAATTTGGGACAAGTTGGAAGAGCAGTTTATGTCCAAGACATTGACTCGGAAGCTGTATCTGAAGCAAAAATTGTATGGGCTGAAGATGCAGGAGGGGTCAGATCTTGCAGAGCATATTAATGTCTTCAATCAATTAATTGCTGATCTTGGGAAGGTCGATGTGAAGATTGATGAAGAAGACAGGGCTATTATTCTTCTATGTTCGTTGCCGGGGTCTTATGAGCACTTGGTTACTACACTGACTTATGGCAAGGAGGATGTTAAGGTGTATGAAATTGTTACCGCTTTACTCGATCATGAGCAAAGGAGGAAGAACAATTTATCTAAAGATCCTTCTGGAGGTGCTTTTGTAGTCAGGAAAGAACAATTTTTGAAGATTTTTCTTTGCTAATTTTATACTTCATATGATTTTTTCCTGATATAGTTTTTTGAGAAATTCATGAGCATGAAAAAAATTCAATAATGATTGACTACAATAATAACTGAATGGTCAAGATGGACCGCGGAAACATTACTCCCACCTGATATAAATACTTGACACTTTGACCAAAATCACATCAAACTTTTAAAACTTTGATCATCAACAGTTTTAAAAATATTTAGTTGAATAACACAAAATTTGAATGCCCGATTTGTCTTAGAATAGTGGTCAAAACTAAATCAAATACCATAACATGTGAATGGTGTCAAGTATTTACAACCAAAGGTAGTACAACATATCTACATTGATAGCTGACAGTTTCATTGTGCGCACCTCAATTTTTTCCTAGAAAAATATACATGCACATAGTTCTTTAATAGAGGGACCTCCATATCTACGGCACCACCAGCATGACTAACATTGAACAAATCTTATTATTACTAATTGGATATTTCTATGGGAGCCTCCATGTCAATCCTCATAGGACATGGTACAAGAGATCAAAACATCTGACCATCAATATTGTGCACTCCATTTTTTAAAACAATATTCATTGTGGATCCTATTTCATTCAAAATAATCCATCTATGTCATATAAAAATACAATATAAAGTAAGCATTGAATTTACACTAAATTAACCATTTGAATATATAAAGTAAAATTCAAAATAAATTGACCATTTGGGTCAATATGAAAATAACATAAAGGAGCCACTAAAGTTACCCACACTTGTCATTATAAAAATAGTCCAAAGAAAACTCTAAATTATATCTAAACTACCCATCTATACCATTATTAATATATGAAAATACTAACTGAAGTTTGCTACTTTACATACATTTATTTTATTTTCACTAAAACATTACAACATATCTACATCCATAGGTTATAAATGTGAGCACCTCAACTTTTTGTTTCGTGGGGTGTGGAAAGAATTTATATATGTTCAAATCATTGTATTTTGTGTCGTGGGGATACTTTCAAAGACTTGGATAAATGCCATGTATGTTCTGCAAGTCGATACAAAAACAATGCCGATTATTGTGGTGGCTGTTGATGGTCTATTCTGACCCATTTTGACTGTCAAATCTTGCGCAAAATTTGAGCATCAAAGAGAATAAATGTTATCATAGGATGATTTATTGAAAAATTTCACATATGCTGTTCTGAAAATGTGTGTAGGTGAATTTGAGCAAAAAATGTAAGAAAGTGGCAAGAATGATCCAAGGTATAAATGCCCAAACAATTACAAGCAAGCATAAGGATCAAAGGGCTCACTTGATAACCTCACATGAGAAGACAACGCAGCCCATGAGCAAGTGACACATCATCAATCCGAGGCAACCTCTTCTCGACCAAATAGACGCAAGCACAAGGATTCTTGGGCCCACTTGACAGTCATGCACGAGGAGAAAACAAGGCATGCGCGCATACCTGCAATGGGAACCCACATGGTAGCCTACTGGACCAAAATGAGGTCGGTTGACCACCAAAACCGGTCGCCCGACTAGCCAGGTCGCCCGACCGGGTTTTGGCCCCACCGACCTTGATCTTCCACTTTTCATCTCCGTATTGGATGCCAATGGCGGTTCTAGAAGGCCCGGGCTTCAACTCATGGCAGAAGACCCCTGGTTCCCTTCTATAAATAGTAGAGGGGGGCTCTAAATGGCACATAACTCACTTCAACTCTCATCTCTCTTGGAGCTTGAGGTCTTACCTTAGAGGCTTAGGTTGCCTATTTAGTGCTTAGAAATTAGAGAGAGAGAGTGAGGGGAAGTCGAGGGAGGTGCTGAGTTCGTGGCTTCGGTACTCTCCTACATCCTGTACCTCGACGAATGCTTATCGATCATAGTAAGTATTTGTGATCTTCTTTGCGCTTTAGCTTCTTAGTTAAGTAGTGCTAGTCCCCTAGTTGTTTACGAGACCATCGTTCGCTAGTTTAGTGGATACCTATAGAGGCTACAGTATGACTCCAGATAGAAATGGATGTTATGTACAACTCTAACATTAGTAGAAGATGATGTAGACTTGGTGTCTAGACTAGACTCTATCTTTGGTTGTGATATCACCCCACGGTTTGTAGTGGTAGCCTGCAGGTGATGACGGTCATGTTTTGTGTCATCAAAATCTTCCACTTTCGGGTATATCGTAGTAGCTGTATTACCAGATCTCGCTGGTGTTATCCAGGGAAAGCTGGTAGCCCGAAGTAAGCAACTAGTTAGCTCTATCTTACCTTTGATTCTGAGCCTTAGAAATCCTCTCTACCCCTTACCTCTTTGGTAATGTGGTATCCTTGGACGAATTGAAGCCTTAGATAATATACTCACGTTCTCTATGGATACGCACCCTGAAATTCTCTTTGGTGAAAGCTACGATGATATCTGTGCGCTTGCTGATTTATTTGTGATGCTATAAAATATCAACAATGGCGACAATCAAGGTCCAGCCAATGGGAATAAAAGGAAGAGGAAGAGTTTAAGCAATAGTGTTGCCTCTTTTGAGCGAGCTGATACTATTTTAGGCATTTCTTAGAACTAGAGCCAGTTGATACTACTTTAGGCATTTCTTAGAAATAGAGCAAAATTCCTATCATGGTTGTGTGGTACCAGTTTTCGATCATATGAGGCATTTCTTCTCAAACTCAAAGGATACTGAACTGATGCGATGGTGGGATTTAGATAAGTGCAAGAAGGGCGACATAATGCTTCAACATCAAGCTGATGCTCACTAGTTGAAGAAGTTCGATGAACAGTATTATCTGAAATTTGGAAAGGACCTGAGTAATGTTCGGTTTGCATTGAGTACAAACAGAATGACTCACTTTCGTGAAAGGATAGCACTCACAACACATGGTCAGTGATCATGACGATGTTTAACCTGCCAACATGGATGTACGTGAAGAGAAAGTATACGCACAAACTTCCTCTGCTACAAGCAACCTTATGGTTTTGTGTACTGTGGGTACTATATGTGCTAGCACACTAGGATGCTCAAGAGATATATATATACTACTGATCCCGAACATGCAAGAGGATACTCTTTATTAGAGATAGATGCATATGTGTATATTGTTTTTACCCCTATCTAACTTGCTTAATTTTTGCATGGATTTATTAATTGCATATTCAACTGGGAAGACACGAGGAGCAACTTCATGAGCAACAACTCCTAAATGCAGTCGACGATTTATGTTGTTTCATTATGTATCAAGTGATCAACATAAGGGGCAAAGTTTTTAACGATGAACACGTATTAGCAACTGACCCTAAATACATTATTCTTCATGAGTGGGAGAATCAAGAGCATCGTGCTGCCTCTAGTAGCATTCATAGGAATAGGAAAAAATATGTATTCAATGTGCACTTTAATGATATACTCTAATGATGCTCTGTAGTGATATATATCCATGTTTTATTTCTATAGAATTTAATTTTATATGCGTAATTATTTATATTTATGAAACATATTACATGTCGACTATGATATTCGATCACGCACTAGCTTGATAGATCAAAATTAGCGGGAATCTAAATTTTAAAAAATAACAGGAAACATATTCGAGAAATTCAAATACAAATCAGTCAGCCCATGACCTGCCCCTGGCAGTGGTATTTCTAGAGGCAGGTTAGGGCACAACCTGCGTGTAAAAATTGGTTTCAAGGGGCAGGTTAGGGCATGACCTGCCCCTGGAAATGGATTTCCCTCAGGGCGGCACATTACCCACCTTGGCAAACAACTGTTTCTAGCTGCGAGAAGCAGGGGCGGGTACTACACCTACCCCTAGAAATATGTTTTCAACCGCTTCTAAAAACTGTTTTCGTAGTAGTGACTCCTTAAGGATCACTGTTCTGCAAATTTCAATGGCATTATTTTTCTTTTTCATATACAAACATGCATGTCACTTGGTGCTTCATATAACCCAATTTCCACATGTGCTTCAGATTTTGAACTATATTGTGTTATTTGATCAAGAAAGGTGATATAAATTGGTGGTATTTGTTCAAACATAATTTGGGCTTGCATATGCTATATCTTCTAAGGCAGGTAGGACAGTTCACCGCCGATCCTCTAGTGAACTCGTTGATGATCAACAACTCCACTAACGTGCTCGGAGAGTACAACCTTCATCTTCGGCTCCTAGGTCTGCGTCGCCGACAGCCACGACGATTTGAACAACCAGCTGGCCAACCCTAGGGAGTCGGAGGCATCCGTGTCCGTTTCTAGCCATGACACCGACCAACTCGCTAGTGATCTCAACAAAATTCAATTTTCCGATCTAATAGAAAGCCACGCGAGTCGCTTCAGAGCAACCCGTTTTCCCTCCGTCAGCGCTGATGACCTCATCGCCGGAACAGATCGGGTTGGCCACCACATCAATGAGTACATCGAGCTCACGGAGACCATGCTCCAACCCCCGAGCCACTCGGATTCCTAGGCACAAAATCACCCTGGGACCCTCATTGACCCACCCCTAATATCTTCTCCAGAACAGATCGAGTCAATCTTTCTATTGCCAAGTGCCTCGCGGAAGCCACCCTCTAACGCTCGACCTACTCGGAAAAATCGGATGTTCCGCCATGCATCAACCATCCAACTAAACCCAAGGAGATGGGAGCGCCCACAGCAACATTCTACTGTGATCTCGAGGAATTCATCGACAATCTTGATGAGGTGCTCCTTCTAGGACATTGGTTTGACCGACCTAAAGTTGCTTCCTTTCACCCCATCTTCGCCCCAGGTGACTCACAAGCAGATCCTTAAGTCTGTTCTAGTTGCTTCGTGCCGGTTACTCCCTCTGGTGAGCCCATGGATTCTCGTGGTCACAATTGATTCATCAAGAATATGTTCCCTCAGATTGAGAGTGTGTTTCCCTTGTTCTTGAGGTGTGTTTCCTTCTAATTTCTAAGGATAAGGGATCTGCATACAAATACTCATCAAAACTTTATGGAATTTGATAGTAATAACCCCTACCACTAATATTGATGCTCATCTTTTTATGTGTTCATGCAAGAGATAACGGCATGGATTCGGCACTTAAGATCCATCAAGAGTGGCCCGGTTATGGGCCCTGCCCTTTGATCCATAGGAGACTGAACGATATGTGCTCTAATTGATCGAACTTTTGTAGCTTGGCATGGAGCGTGTATTACCTGCATTTCTGCTCAAATTTCAATATAGCAATATTTTCCAAAGGACATGGGGATTAGACATTATTTTAGATAAATATGAAGGCACAAGAAGTTAATTCTTAAAATTTTTGGCTCAAAATGACACTCAAAATAGGTCTGTAGCGAGCGTCAACAAGCTCCCCCACACTTAATTCTTTGCTAATCCTCGAGTGAAAACTAGGACTAAGACGGACCCTGCTTCATTTTGACATGACACCTGCATATACAGATTATTCCAAACTTCACCTTCATCTTTTATCCCTTTCACTGTTCATCATTTCATTTTGAATCCTGGAAGTCTGAATTGCTGTTGACTAATCAAGTTCGATTTTGTGACAGCCGGAGCCAAAACTTTTCGAAGAGTTTGAACAAAGACGCCAACACATAGGTACAGGACACGAGTAGGAGAACGCTATGCTGTGCAATCCACCAGCTTTTATACCCTTTATACAAGGAAAGAAAAGGAGAGCAAACGGTTAAAAAAATAGAAACCTAAGAAATCTATTTTTTTTCGAGCTGCTGTTGTTTGCCTCGCCCTCCCGAGTCCTCACACTCACAGGCAGGGGTCTCAATTCTCAAACCTGTCTTCTTCTCAGGTGCGAGGTGAGGTTGACTTGACCTCAGGCTGGCAGCTCCAGCCTCCAGCCGCAGGCGGCCGATGAGGCTCGACACCGCGCGCGTTCAGGTCGCAACGGGGAGAACGCGCCTTCGCCTGCCTCGGCAGCTGGCTGGAGCCCGAGCGTGAGCTCCAGCCCAACATCCTCTTCTTCCTGATCCTCTTCCAGCACCTGGCTGCTCGCCGGCGCCGCATGGCTCTGCGGCTCGGCCTCGGCCTCGGCCTGACTCACGTGGGAGCCCGCCTCCACGTCGGTGTCCATCGACCCCTGCCCATGGTGGTCGTGGCTGCCGGCGGAATCCTCCTTGTCGTGCTCAACGACCATCGGCTCAGGCTCCAATTCCTCCTGCTCCTGTTGTTGCCTCAAGGGAGGGCTGGGCGGCGACGCGCGCTTGTTGTTGCTGGCCCTTGCCTTGAGGTGGGGCTTGGAGGACGTGGAGGAGGAGGCGCGCTTGAACCGCGAGCGCCGCCCGCCGCGGGCGACGCGGAGGAGGTCGGCCGTGGCGGCGGCGTCGGGGTCCTTGGCGACATGGCGGATGTCGTAGGCAGCCGCGCCCGGCGCCCTGGAGCCGAGCGGCGGCGGCGGGGCATCTGACGCGGCGTCGACCTGCACGACGGGGTCCCCCTTGAGCACGGCCTCGACGGCGGCCTGGCACGCCTGCCACTGGCCCGACCAGAGCAGGCCGACGGAGCCGTAGACCGGGTTGACGATGCGGCCGCACGCCTCGTAGAGCAGGGAGCGGAAGACCGCCCGGCGGAGGTGGTCGGCGCCGGCGGGCGCGGCGGCGAGCAGGTTGAGCAGCCCGGCCCGGCCGTAGAACTTGGCGAGGAAGACGGTGGCGTTGGCCTGCGCCTCGGGGGTCTTGATCCACTGCAGGCAGGGGCGGATGGTGCAGGCGTCGCTGCAGCCCTTGCGCAGGACGCGGCAGCCGTTGCAGCTCATCCGCATCTCGAATCCGCGCCGAGGTTGTTGGGGACGGAGGATCGAGGCACCGACGACGGGGAACTTGGAGGTGGTGGAGCAGGGTGGAAGGAGGGTGGGCTGTTTTATAAAAGGGAGGGAAGGAGAGGCTGGGTTGGGTTGGGCGCCGCGCCGAGCCAGTGGTTTCGGAAAGGCAGGTCCGGAGGAGGCGCCCGCAGCCGCAGCGCGGGGCCTCCACGTCCGTGGGCAGCCGCCCGCGCCCACCAGACTTGCGGAAAAACTCAAACGAAGAAGAGGCGGCCAGCTGGGCTCCCGGTTTTGTGGAAATCATGCAGCGAGGGCCCCTGTTTCCGCTGTCTCCGTGGGCGGGAGCCAATACCGTGGGCGGGTTTTCGATCTGCCCGCTCCCGCACTCTCCATCCCTCCTCGTCGTCCAAGCCGCAGGAACAAGTGACCAAGTGTGTCCTCTCCATGGTTTCTGGCTCTTGTGGGCCGCCCGCGGGTCCGGTCCCATCCCATCCCAGGCTTATCTGTTTAGGACCAGCCTCTTGTTTAAGGATACTATACTAATCCCATTAAGCGAGTTTCAATATCATCGTCACAGTTACCAAAATCATGAACTAGATATAATCGAGCCGGAGAAGTGTCAGATAGTCTTAATAAGAATGTCATCGTACAGTTGCTAAGACCATGAACTAGATATGGTGATAATACTCCTCTCACACCTTATTTAACTCTTTATCATCTCTCTTTATAATGACTCTGTCATGTCAGTAAATTTAATAATCATGATGTTTCTATGACACTCCCATTAAGATGGGTCTGATATAGTGATGACACAGTCTCTCACATTACATGACACTCTTCATCATCTATCTTCCTAATAACTCTGTCATATCAATATATTTAATTCTATGACACTTACATGGCTGGCACTGAGACTGGCCTTGACTGGCCTTAGTTTTGGGCGGTATAGCATCCAACACCAAATGAAGGACTGCGGGCTCAGGTCTTATGCAGTTCTTGGTCATGAGACTCAAAAACTAGCAATTAATTCCTCTATTTTAAATTATAGGTTCTTTTAACTTTTCTAGATGTACTATTTGGAATGGGAGAAGTACAACTTATGTAACTATTTGTTTCCATGGATGAACTATTTATCTATATCAAAATGAGTACAGATCTAACATAAATTCTATTTAATCTTCATCAATTGCTGTGCGATCCATTTACACAGCCCAACAAACATTTTGAAACTAGCAATTTTGATTGAATTTGCTTGAGAAATAAAATGTGAAATATTCATTTTCGTCCTCAAATTTTCCATTAAATCTTAATATCGTCTTCAACTACCAGAACAACTGCTTTAGTCCTCAATTTGTTTCCACACTTTAAATTTTTCCTAGGTGTCTTTCCTCGTTGGGGTGCCACTTCAACATCTGGCCATCCATGCACGGTTTGAAGCCAGGTTGAATTAACCTCTTACCGCCTCTTATTTTCCCATTATGTGTGGAAAACAAACAGCCATGTTTCAAAATCATAAGGGATATTGATACCTTTTTTTTAAGATGCCCAAGAAAACAATCTCATAAAAAAATTTCTCGCATTCGACAACAACCGGTGCTATATGGGTAACTATCCGCTCTCCTACATCCAACAATCCCTGTTTGAATCTTACCTGTAAATAGGAAAATGATAGAAGGGGGAGGGGCTTAGGTGGGTAAAATGGTAGACTCAAGTATGGTTGAAACAATTAGATTACTTATAAGCTAGAAGTGAAGTAAAGATGTCAAATATTTCGTCACTTCAAATATGGCCATCCCAGCCAAGAAAGACAGAAAGAGGTAGGAAGGGAGCCTTGATGATCAAGGTCTCCTTCCTACACACACTAAGGAAAAAGGGTAAATAGATAAATTATGAATTAAGATATTTAAATCATTTGCTTACCCTATTAGAATATGATTGACATATTTATGTATTATTACCTAAGACACTAGAGATGTATTTAAGAACATATCAATATATTAAATTTATATGAAGAAAAACTTGCTACATAATTTACTTTTGGGCCTGTTTGGTTTTCAAAGGCTTAAAATAAGTCCTGTCACATCGAATGTTTCGATGCCAATTAGAAATACTAAATATAAGCTCATTATAAAACTTACTATATAAGCCTAGGCATTATTCACGAGACAAATCTATTAAGTCCAATTAATTCATGATTAACATTTGTTTACTGTAGCATCACATGGAGTAATTAGACTTAGTAGATTCATCTCGCGAATAAGCCAAGAGGTTATGGAATTTATCTTGTTATTATTTATTATTTTTAATTAGCATCCAAATATCCGATATGATGGGGCTTATTTTAAACCCTATGGGAACCAAATCTGACCTCAGTTTAAATTTTGTATCTGCCTCTGTTCTATAATGTTGGCACAATCATATCATGCCCACTAAGGGAGTACTTTTTTAAAAGGATCAATGTGAAATAATCAGGTGTCCCTCTTAAATAAGATTCTACTTCTTTCAAAACATTAAGTTAGAGATAGGTCTAAAATATCTATTATAAGAACTATAATATAATGTTGACTCTTCTCATTAGAAATTATGGGATGACACTTTTTTTTGAAGGGTCTCATCTGAGTAGTATCCGGTAGATCTGAATTAAGATCCTCACCGGAGCGAATTTAAGAGAGAAATGTCCCAGCAAAGCTTTAGTTTGGGAGTTTTCTTTTTGGAAAGTGAAGTAATTTGGGAGTTTTCCGGACCAAGGTATGGTTGCTTCTTGTTAGGTCAATCTTAATGGAAGTTTCATGTACACAGTTACCTAGACTGAGAGCTAGATATTTATGTCAGATGGGTTTTATGGTGATGAAATTTTCACATCCCATAAAACTTCATACTTCTCTCTCCTTGTATACTTCTCTCTCCTTGTCATGTCAGCAAAATTGATAATATTTAATGTCATAAAACTCCCCAAAAAACTTCCATTGAGACTGACCTTAATAAAAGATTTTGGGACCACTTAATTTATGCCGGAAAAAGCTTGGGATATCTTAACCCCACCGATCTTTTTTTTCCAAAGACATGAACCACCATAAACGGTAATTGTACAGTGCTACTGTCTGGTCTGTGACGAAAAGAAAAAACAGCCTAGCGGAGACCCCTCCCCCCGCGTCGTCCCCCGTGTGGGCGGCCGCAGCCCCTCCCCCTCCCACCTCGCCGCCGCTGGAGACGGGCCGCGCGGAACCTCGTGCATGCCCCCAAGGAAGGCGGCGGCGAGGCCTTTGGCCAGGAGAGTCACGGCTCCCGGTGTTCGCGCGGGGAGGGAGCTCAGCAAGCCATGGCGGGGTCGTCGCTGTGTGGCTCGGCGAGGCACGGCGGGGCTGCGGACGAGGAGCCGGGGAGGTGGAGGGGGCAGGAGTTCGTCGGCGGCCTTCCCCCAGCAGCGGCGACGGCGGGATCTGATGCTAGACGGCGCCACCGGGTTTCGTCGGCGGGGGAGGCTCGGGGCGCTAGATCCGCCGCTCAAGTGGGCTGATTTGGTGCCCCCGAGGCTCGATCTGCCCGTGCTGGCGGTGCGGCAGCCGCGGCGGTGGCTGGCGGCTCCCTGTGCTGTGGTGCGTGCCGTTCGTGCGGCAACTGCGGCGGGTTGCTGGCGGCGCGCTGGGCAGCGGTCGGGTGCACAGCGGTGGTGCGGCGGACGGCGGTGAAGGCGGAGGTGGTGGTGGGGGAGGCCAGTGATGCTCCCTTCTTTCCGCTTCCTGTCTTCGGCTGGAGCTTGCGGCTCCGCCATGGTGGTGGGTCTAGGGTGGTCTGGACTGCATTTGCAGGGCATCATGGAGGAGCTGCGGGGTGTGCCGGGCCACCACTCTGGCGTAGGCGTCGTGGTGGCTGTGGAGAAGGTCTGTCTGTCGCAAGTGTCGCCCATTGGCTCGCTGCCGCAGCTCGTCGGCGCGGGGTGGTCTGTGTTTGTGCAACAGGTAGGTGATGCTCCAGGCGAAAGCTTTGGTGACGGCGCCCTTGGGCGTAGTTTTCCCCGTTGGGGGCGCCATTGTGGAGCTACTCTACCTGTTGCATGAGAGGTCTCTGGGTGAAAGCCCTGTCCATTCATGGACGAGCGTCGGCGGCGCCATTGGAGTCATGCCCTTCTTGGAGGCGTCGCTTCTTGAGATCGGGTTTGGCTTGCGGCAGTGTTGTGTTGCCAGTGGTGGGGAAGGCGGCCTTGGGTGGGGGTGGCTCGTTCGTGGCTGTGTTTGTAGGTGCTGAGGGCTTACGGTGGCTGTTAGCTTTAGGTCGGCGTTTGTGGTGCGGTGGTGATAGGTTAATCTTTAAACCATGGCGGCTTAGCAAGTCTTGGCGAAGCAGTGTCCAGCGGCGGAGTGTCGCTTTAAGGTGGTTTTGCTTCAGTGTTGTGAGGCGGTGGATGTGGCGAGACCCCCACGCGGTTGAGGTGTATTCGGGGGTCAAGATTTGGTTTTGTTTCGCGGTGCCGACTGGGAGATCGACGACTATGTGCGTGCGGCATGAGGAGGACAGTGCCACGATGGAGGAGTTGTGGTTTCTATCCAAACTTGCAGCGGGCTGCGCTAGTGTGGGCGTGGAACAGTGTTGAATAACGGCGCTTGCTTTGGTGGTCTCTTGTAGGTTCCTCTCCCAGGGTGTGGTGGTGTGACATCGTGTTGGTTTTCGCTCGGTTTTTCTAATTAACTGAGCATTGTATGATTTGGCCTCGTTTTCTTTAATATGAGGCACATTCTTCTTATATGACATGACAGTGCTCTTGCTTTTAAATTCACTGTCTGATCTGTGAGTCGACGGCTCACAAGGTTTCTTCCGCGAAAAGCCTAGCAGCACCAAACTGCTGATCCGTCTGTCTGCCGTTGGAAGGCTGCAATGATTTATACTAATCATGGTACTATATGTTATTTGTCTCCCCTATATTTCCGGGGCTCGGCCGGCCGAAGAAAAAAAAGTTCTCGCCCCATCGCAGCTTTGCGCAACCAAACAAAACCGGCAGCTGCGCCCACGGTATTGGGATCCCTGGTTTCCATCTTTGTTGGAGTTGGAGGGTGGGGGCTATCTAGAGCAGCTCCAGAGTTGAAAATTTGGAGGGTGCTCCCAAATGCTGACCCCTTAGACCGTCTCCAGCCGTCTTCTCTAAAACTCACCCTCTAAAAAGAATATTCTCCTCCTCCTAAATAGATTCCGCACTCCATATCAAAATCCTCTCCAACAATGCACTCCATACCACACCCCTATATCCCATCATCTAATATTATATCCCCTATACCCCACCATACAGTTGGCCGGGCAGGACTCGTCGGGCCCACGAGCGCGGGGTAGAGGGCGGGCGTACACCCTCCAGGTTTGGCGATCCTCTCTCCTCCCCCTAAGTTTGCCGGCTCATTTTCAGTGCATCGCTGGAGCGGGTAGCGGTCGATGGCGCCCCTAAAAGGTAGTACCGGGCCGTTTCCAGGCGGCCGCTGGAGACCGTCTTACGGGGAAGTGGTTCCTCTTCGGTAGTGCAGTGTCGCTGATGTGTGGAGCCGGATCCACATGTCAGTGACCCAGCTGCACCATACGCTCCTGTGCCCTGAAGAGTCAGACACCATCGGCCCTCTCTCTCTATGTGCATGGCGTGGACGGTGCCGCGGTTTGCGCGACTTGGACGAGAAGCCAAGCGAGCCACTGGTATCCACACTCGTGAACGACCTGCGGCTCCCATTTCCGCGGTTTCTTCCATGCAACTTGGAATGGAACTGATGGCCACGAGGGGAACCCAAACCCAGCCAGGATTGGCCACCTGATTTCATTTGCCATTGGTGGGTGACTAGGGCTCTGTTTGGTTCCAATTTTTTTTCAAAAGTCCCTATCACATCAAAAGGAATCTTACTATTTTATATTATTAAATAAAATCTGTTTATAAATTTTTTTTTAAAGTTGAGTGTTTTTTCGCGAGACGAATCATATATTAAGATACATCATTAGATTCGTCTCGCAGTTTAGTCCCAGGGTTCTGCAGTTAGTTTTATAATTAACTTTTATTTAATACTTCTAAATACTAAAAAGTCTCTAGAACTTTTTTAAGTCCCTGTTCCAAAACACCCTCTAGGTCGGATGCATCCGAGCTCGGCAACAGGAAGTTTTTTTAATAATAAGCTACTTGGCCATTTCATTTATTAATGGTAACCCTTTCTTAATCCATGGGCAGACGCGGTTACATCCCCCTTGGCCGCTGCCCCGTGGTTGGGCACGTCCAGGGTGCTTCGATGGGCGTATACAATTACATATTCATGGTGGTTGAGCCCGAAAAAGTCATCGGTTCAGATGGAGAGAATCTAGTGGGCGATTGCTGACATGTTGTGGGCGGTCCCAGGAAGTGGGCGGGTAGCGTCACTGCGTGCCGTCCGGATTTATCTACTGCACTTCACTATAAAAAAAATATTTTTTATAAGTGGATAAGAATATATTTTTAGAAACGGTAGCGATATCCGCTCCTAATTCTCGTAGCTAAAAAATCGATTGATAGGGCCGGGTGAGCCATAATTTGTCTCTGTAAATTATTTTCTAGAAAACAAAAAAAATTTAGAAAACACTTGAAAATAACAAAACAAAAATAAAAATATATCCTAGCTAACCAGCTACCACCACAAGCCCCTTTACTATCGAGGTACAACTTTTTTTAACGAAATATGCATATTTGCGTATACCAGGGTTCGAACCGCACCTACCTTGTATCTTTCTCTCCACCACACTACACAATCTCTTGTGACTCTATAGGTTATGCTATTCTATTATATTAACTTTGAAATCGGTTTGTAGGAGCGGGTGAGGCCTTGACCCACCTCTAAAAATATTTTAATTTTATTTTAAAAATTCATTTAATTTTTTAAATATAGTAGGAAAATAAGAAAGTCAAACTTCAACACTATGGTTATTGTGACCTATAGATACAGAAAAAAGGAAACATATCAGATACAAACCAATCTATTCGTGCAAACTATGGAAACTTCAATTTAGGCCATCAGATCAACATTCAAGGGGAGGGGCGCAAAGAGGTGGGAGGGGGATTTGCAAAAGTGTGATTATCCAATCCAAGGGTGGGTCCAGATTATAAAATTATCCAATCTCTCATACGCCTTGGATGTTGATCTAATGACTCAGATTGAAGTTTTCATAGTTTGCACGGAGAGGTTGGTTTGCACCTGATACGTTCCCCATAAAAAATATATCAAATATATTTCATTGTATATACATGTTAACATTGTGGAAACTTGAAAATATGACTTGAGTTGTATAAGATACTATATAGTCATAGCTATATGTAGGGCACAACTAGCAAATGATCTTGTGGTACTAAACGTTCTTAAATAAATAATGTATAATCTATCAAATTTGAGATCTTACCATAAAACCTTTAATACGTAACTACTCTACCTTTTATGGTCGAGATTGTTTCAAAACAATTTAAAACTTGTAGATATTGAAACCGGATAACTTACAATATTTTTTAGAATATAAAATGACATTAAATGAAAAAGTTGTCAACTTCAAAGTTTTAAATCTTGTCAAGATCTACAATTTTGCTTTAAAGTTTGTCTTCATCCAAGGTGATATGAAAAAGTTATAAAAACTTTTTGCGTGGGAACATTTGTAGGGCAAGTGATGCCATCACCTGCTCCTAGAAATAGTGGTCATTTTCGAGGCAGGTCATAGTGTCATCCACCCCTAAAAATGATGGTCATTTCTAGGGATGAGTGACGTCATCACCAGCCTCTAGAAGTGCATAGGGCGGGTCAACTTCTATACTAGGTCCATTCCATTTGTAGGAGTGGGTTACATTTTAACCTGTCATAAGAAAAAAATCGAGGCGTTTCTACATATTGTTTTGGAGTCTATTAACGCGCGACCGGTCGCGCTCGGGGAGAGTGCGCGACCCCTTCCACTCTACCTCTCTCCTGTAATTCTCTCCATCTCACATGTCTTTTCCACCTCACATGTCTTTTCCAAGCCGGGCTATCTCTCCCACCATGTAGAGCATACATGTAGGACTTTTTTACCATGTGATTTGTGTATAATAAACATTTTATCTCTTTCGTATGATCTCTGTTTTGAATACCGATTTCACTGTTGTGTTCTACGTGATGAGACGAACAAAACTAGATCCCACTTACATATATTTTGAAGACATTTGCACTAGTAGCAACTTATGAGTAAATTTAATTTTGATATTCTTGAAAGATTTGCTACAATATACATATATAAGTTGCTAGTGTGTATGTAATATCAACTTACATGCATAACATATAACAACTATTAGTATTTTTAGCTATAAAATATATATTAATCATAATATATCTATCTTATAAGTTGCTATTGTAGTTATATCAGTTGCTAGAGTACTTTCTAAAATTGTTAATAGACAAAAAGTCTATATGTAAGATGTCACATTGTCTGTCTATAGGTTGCTATTTGTTACATCTGTCATATACATAAGTTGTCACAAATATAAGATGTCGTACACAAAAATAGTAAAAAGAGTAAGTTGTCTGTATGCATAAATTTGTATACAAATTATCACAAAAATAAAAGTTGTCAAACATTTAAATAAAAGTTACCAAAAATCAGAATTTATTATACAATGAGTTGCCACACATATAATATTACTATAAACAAAATCTAAAATACACTCATACATATAAATTGACATAAAGCAAAAGTTGTTATTCACATTAATTGTTATTACAATAAACCAATATACACATAAGTTGCTACAGACAGAGAACAAATCATCATATAAGTTACTAGCAGTTCACAAATATCATAAAAAATATATGCAAGTGGAGTCTATTTTTGTTCATTCATTGCGTATAACAAAACGGTGTATTCATATAAAATCACATCTTATTTTTTACTCCTGAGAGGAATTCCTAATCTCAAAATCGTTCTGAGATGCACCAGAAGGGCCGCGGCTGTGGGCGCACTAGGCGGCGACGAGCACTCCACAAAACTAGCCCCAGAATTATGCTATTAGTTTTGTAATTAGAGTTTATTTAATACTTCTAAATGTTAAAAAAATATTGATGTGACATCGTCTAAAGTTTAGCCCCTGAAAATGAGTATATTCATAGAGGTGGGTGTGTATATGTGAGCATTTTTATTTGTACCATGTTTCGTAAAAAAATAAGATGCGATTTATATACATAAGTTATCACAAGAATAGAATCAGCCATATACATAAGTTGTCACAAAAATAGAATCAGTTGTCAGAAACATAACAAATAATATTGCTATATATAGAAATAAATTTTTTCACACATGTAAAAAAAGTTGCCACAAAAAACAGCATGTGCTACACATGAGTTGCCCCACATATATGAGATAAATTATTATAAATAAAATAATTATACACTTATACATATAAGTTGATACAAAATAATAGTTGATATACATACAAGTTGTTACTACAATAATATAATATACACATAAATTGCTACAGAAAAAGTGCAAATTATTACATAAGTTGCTACTAGCGTAAAACATCGTTAAAATATATGCATGTGGGGTTTAGTTTTGTTCGTCTCGCCTTGTAGAACATATTGGTGCAATCGGTTCTCGAAACAGAGATAATATGAACTATATAAAATATTTTTTAGATGGCTTATATAAAAAGTTGATCTCCTTATATGTGCTCTGCGGATGAGTATGCATGTGACAACACACGATAGCAATGCGCAGGGATGCATGGGATTGTTGGGCCGTAGGAAAAAAGTAGATCAAAACATTAGTACGTGCGATTGTTGGGCCGCAGACTCAAAATAAGCTAGAAACGGGCCGGAGCGGTCGCGCGCTGGCGCGGACGCGCGACTAGTCGTTGCTTAGCTTTTTCCTATTGTTTTTGTAGTAGTGCTTCTAGTGCATGGCATTTCAGACATGATGGCTCGGCCCGAAGAGTGGTAATCACCTATAGCTGCAATACATTTGTCATCTTCTTGCATCCAGGGGCGAGCCATTATTTTTACAAAAAAGTATAATCACATACATGTACATACATTGAGAAAATAAGAGACATCCAGCCCACCTCCCTTCTCGAATGGGCCAAAAGCCCAAAACATCCCACTGACCAGCCTAGATGTCTCCTCTGTTTTAATATTTTCACTTTTATATGTAGATCATTTAGTACGTCTATTATTTATAAGTTGAAATTTTTTAAATTATAAATAATTTGTGTTATCAGTATGTTTTTTTTGAAAAACTTGTGTTATCAGTATGTGAAAGGGAAATATAACAAGTAAAAAATTGCTCACCGTGCCTTGCGTGTTTCACTGTGCTGGACTGCCACCAACGAGTGTGGGCTGGTTGCCCTCGGGCCTCGTGCACCTGCAGGCCAGGCGCTGGAACCAGCCAGTGGCCTGGGCCCTGTTTGGTTTAGGTTAGCACAAGTAGCACAAAAATTTTGATCAATAATTAAGGGTACTAAATAAAGGTAATTTACAAAACTAACTCCACAGCCGTGTTCTACTTCGCGAGACGAACCTAACGAGGCCTTTGACCGCACGATTCGAGGATAGTTACTGTAGCATCACTGTAGCCAATCATCGATTAATTACTATCATTAGATTCGTCGTGAAAAGTTACACCCATCCATGAAAAGGTTTTGCAAATAAACTTCGTTTAGTACTCCATGCATTGAAGATTCTTTTCTCGGAAAATGTGTGCTAGTAGTACTAGCAGTAAACCAAACAGGGCCCTGGTTGCCGCGCCGTACGACCCTGCCTGGGATGGCCTGCCGTGTTCGGCTGGTCTTCAGCCTTCCAGCTAAGTATTTCTCTCTTATACCACTCCAGCTCTAGTCTCCAGTCACCAGTCAGATAATAGTACTTTTCTTTCACACCATTTCAGCTCCAACCTGCGGAACACGATGTCTCAGCTGGCCCGTGCCTGCTAGAGCTAGCTCCCGGCCTGGCCCGTGAGCTGCGTGCCGGGCACGTGCTTCGCCCAGGCAACACGAGCAGGCGCTCGCTCGAACGCAGCCGCCACCGGTGCTAGCTGCCTGAGAGCCTCGCTGCTCGCCGAGCCGCCGCGCCTGCGCCGCCGCACGCCGCGCTGGCGCTGCTGGCTCGCGCACCGTACGACACGTCGCCGCGTCTGTCTGTTCCCCCCGACCGAGAGTTCCTGGAGGCAAAGGAACAGAGAAGAAAAAGGGGGGAATACTTCGAACTCAAATTACTCTATCAACACTCGATGGATCCGGTTGAAACTTGAGCCATAGAGTCGTGAAAACTAGGTCTAGCAGTCTAACAGATTCAAAAAGAATTTCGTGAAAAACTAGAGTAAACTCGCGAATCAAAAATCACACGAAAATCCGTCCGAAAATCACAGAAAAGAAAAACGATTAAGAGCACAAAATTGAACACCAATTTGATCTTTTAATTACTACACCAGATCCGCTTACAAGCTACCCCTAAACAAACTCCAAGCTAGGATGGTGAAAAGCTCACATTAAAGAGCCCTCATCTCTCCCTCTCTCAAACTCTACAAATCTCTCTCACAAAACAAATGAGAGGACCTTAGCAAGAGGTGGATTGCCCACATAACCCCTCCACATATATAGGCACTTGGAGACTGACCAAAATGCCCTTACATTAAGTACACACCCCTCGGGGTAAAACCGTCCATCTTTTTGTCACTTTTCTGGACAGACACGCCGCCTTCACGTCTTCTCTTTGCCTCGACGCAAGCTTCACAATGATGCCATGTGCCATCTGCAACTGCCATCCGGCCACACCAGACGCGCCTCTAGTTTTTGTAACAGTCTATTTTTTAAGAGCATGGATTAACCCCAAGAGACTAGGGTTAAGAGAATAAAAAGCAGAAGAGACAGGAGAAAAGAGGAAACGAATAAAGGAAAGTCAAAATTTGTCAAACTTCATCCTAATTTGAAAATTTTGAAAAAGTATGGATGCCAAACTCTCCGAAGAGTGTCAAAGATAAAAGATACTTAAAGAAGTACGGAATTCAAATTCTACAAGAAAGGGGTTGAATTTAAGAAGTCACACAAAGGGACAAATATGCTACATAGCCATGTTCAATAGCTTGTCATGTGGAGTGTTGCTAAGCAAGTCAACCCAACCCTTGGTTAGTATGAAAATACATTAGAAAGAATGTATTTTGCAATGGAACCAAAGTTGAAGTGTTTTGGAAGTAATAAGAATTTATTTGAGGGATTCAAGGTTTGGAAGAAGTACTGAATCAACCTAACAACCCTAAACTCTAAACCCTAGGTTTGACATTTCAGCAAAAATAGGTTACTTTTAGTCCAAGTAAAGTGTCATTATATTGGATAACTTTGGACGAAAAGTACCCCATTTCAAATCTAGTTGAATGAACTATGCAAATATGTCATTTGTTCTCATGAAAAAGTGTAGTAACATAGTCAGATCTAAATTCAAACAGGGGTCGTTTGAAAGAGCTTAACTGAATATTCAGAAAGACAGCATGAACACTATTTGTTCATAGAAAGTTTTGAAAAGGTTAGAGACCAAACTAGCAAAAGTGAACAAAAATTATAGATAGATGTAGGAGTTGAAACTTTTGTTTTATCCGATTTCATAGTTTAGTAACAAAATTTGGAGATCATTGAACCCAAAGATGGCCAGTTTGAATAGAAGTACTCAAAACTAATATGAGGCAGAAGAAATGGATGGAGATCATTGGACCCAAAGATCATTGGACCCATTCGCTTATCTTCCTCCTTTCTTCTTTTGTGGAGCAGAAGTGGGTGGCAGGCGCGGGTGGGTAGCAGCAGCCCGACTCGGGCCTGATTGCGGCAGACCAGGGGCAAGGGCGGCAATTCAGAAATACATCGACCTGCATGTGGGCCCAGGGGCATGGGAGACGTAGGAAATGGCATGAATCGATGTATTCAGGAGTTGTAATGGCACAACTCTAATTAGGTGAATTATAATCGTAGATCCCCAAATTTGAATATTTGTAATGGTACCAACCCAATAACCCTAAAAAATACGTTCACCTCAAGAATATCATTGTCAAGAAACAAATCTACAAAGTCCATTACACATCATGAAATGAAAGATAAGCTGACACTAACATCTGAGCACAGTAATTGTTGAAAACTAGGGAAAAGACTACAGGAATCTCAAGTATTGAACTTAACAGCACGGGCGTTGACTTCTGCTACAGGTTCAGGCGCGTCTGTCACTTTGGGAGCTGCTTCTGCTTGTGATTTTTCCTCGTGCTTTCGAATCGCACCTGAAATTGCGAAGAGGCAGATTGAGCACCTTGTTCCCATAGAAATGTTGCGCTATAATAGAATACGATAAAATGAACTCCTGCAAGCTTAATTAGTAAGATCTATGGCCGGTCGTCAAGCAAACAACAAGTATGCCCTAAAGAAAACAGTAATATGAAATTATGTGCAAGGTCTATCCATTTAGTATTAGTAACCAGAATAAAATAAGTTTTTCAACAAAATAAGATGATAATTTACATGGTCGAATAAATCATAGAAATGTAGAGCGAACCTAGCAATCACTACAAAAAACTTGTTATAATCTGTGACGCTTAATTCATGACGATATCTTGAAAACGTCATGATGTCCTGGAAGAATCTGTGACGGTTTTCAGATATCGTCAGGGATTGAGCGTCACATATTAACATAGTGAATTTATGGTTTGACATATAGCAAGCCCTGTCACAATTTTACTATTGCCACGCCTGGTCTTGACCTAGTACGATGCCATACATTGTATGTAGTGCAGGAAATTAAATTACCAAAAAAAATGAACATAAAAGAAGAGAACTGGGCATTTATAATGGGTGTGCAGAGCTATGTCAGTTAAGGTTTAGTTTCAACACAGTTTGAGAGCTAATAACCAAATGTAGCATATCAAATCATTTTCATAATCACCACTACTTATTGCCATGAGCCAAAATTAAAACATGCAAATTAAACTGACTGCCCTAAAAACATAAACCTTTGAACAAACATCATCAGCGTACGTACCTCCCTTCCAGAGATTAGGTCGAATCCAACCCAGAGCTTCAGAGCCAAGCATCTTTTCGCTGAAAGGCTTCATCACTTTCGATGCACTGGCAGCAACATCAGCGATCTCCAATCGATGGGCCAAGTCGAATGGATCCCCATACAACGGCTCCGAGAAGTAGATGATGTTCTTCTTGTACTTGGACACACTTGTTCCGCTGAAGCTTTCACTGAAATTCTTGGACACGAACAGTGTCAGATCACCGACGTCCTTCACCCTGGTCCACTCCGGCGCACGGTCAAGGAGGTTGCACTTGTAGATCATGCTTCTGTAGGCGAACTCCTGCGTCTCATGGAACGTGCTCACCATGGCGCCGACCATGTGCAGCTCACCGTCTGATTCCAGGTAGCTGCGGTGGCAGAGCCCAGCAGGTGGTGACAGCGATGGCAACGGCGTTGCGGTTGGAGTTGCATCGGCGGCGCCGTTGCTGCTGAAGATTGAGATTTCTCCAGTGACGTCGATAGCCAGGAACTTGTCTTGGCAGTGGACGATGGAGGCCACGGAGCATTCCAGCTTGGTGTCGAGCAGCGTCCACGCGCTGTCCACCCCGGCCCGGCAGAACGCGACCTCCGTGGAGGACGCGAGCACGGCCACGGCCACGCACTCGCGGCCGGCGTCAGGCGGCGCGGAGAGCACGATCTCGTGGAAGAAGACGCCCCTCATCTCTTCCAGCTTGATGGCGTTGGCTGCAAGCGCGTTGCCGGAACGGAGGAACCACCGGCCGCGGACCTTGGACACGCGTTCCCATGAGCTCGCCGCCGCGACATGTTCGTCCGCCGGCGGGAGGTCGACGCGGGCGCCGGTGAAGGGATTCAGCAGCGTCACGGACGCCGCCTCGTCCATCAGCGCCAGCCATCCGCAGGACGAGCCGCACGGCACCTTGCCGCGCGCGTCGGGGAGCGTCAGGGAGAAGGCCTTCTCCTCCGAGACGCAGTAGAAGCTGACGGTGCCCGAGTCGGGGTCCAACGGGAGCAGCAGGAGCGGCCCGAAGGTCGCGAACGGCACGGCGGCGCGCCACGGCGAGCACGCGGACCGGAAGGACGCTGCGTCGTGGCCGGACGCGAGACGCCTCCCGATGGACTGGAGGAGATCCCTCGGCATCGAGCTCCAGTCCGGCAGAGGCTGCCGCTGAGCCATGGAGGACAGCTGAGATGGCGACATCAACTATGGATGATCGCGCAAGAAATGGTTGTCTAGTGTGTCGATGGTCGATGGATTTTTGGAGAAGAGGAGATGGGGATCGAAAGCATTTCAAAATGAACAGATGCATCCAGGGCACTTTTAGCAAGAAACGGCTGAGGGTGAAATGGCCAACACGTGAATGTGTGAAATCCAAATGAAACGAGGAAGAAGCCAAGCCTGGAGTAATCTTTCCGTTTTGCAAATGCAAAGAGAGGAAGTCATTGAATGTAGTGTCATTAAGACATGCCTGAGATACAGCACGCATATTTGGCAAGGTGCTCAGAAAGGCCAAAACAAATCGCTTTGCTTTTGACCTATTCGCAGATCTTTTATTTCTTGATACTACTAGGATAGCATGAATCGTTGCATACTTGCATGCACCTGGCCATGGCCTGAAGAACCGTCTAGGCTAACACAGTGCCAGAAACTGCCAGTTTGTCTGGCACACTACGTTACTACGTTTATTTCTGAAAGGTAGCCAGTGCTTGATAACATATAACATGTATGTTTTTGCAGTGATGAGGCAAATAAAGGCACCTTTAAAGCATGAGATAAGGCCAAAGGGTTTGTTCACTCCTTTGCCCTTTGCCGGCCAGCTTAATACCCCCTATTCTCCCTTGATCCGGAACTGCGTATTCACCAATATCCACTACTACAAAAACAATTTGTAGGAACACCTAATTGTTTTTAGGAACAGATAAAAATGACTTGTAGCTACAAATGCAGCAGGTTCACTGTAGCAATAGACACGTCTCTGAAAATGCATTTTTAGAGGCGGATCACCCCTCACCCGCTCCTACAAATGATTTTCAAAATTATTCTAGAATTCGTTTAATTCAAAAAATAGCAAAACACATAAAAAAAGTGAAATTTGTACCATGAGCCTATTGTGATCTATAGAACTAGAAAAATATTAAAAGCATATTTTGGTGTATATAGTGATTATGAGTGTGGAAACCACAAAGTAAGCCTTGAGTTGTATGAGAGAGTAGAGTGAGTAAGTATACGGTAAAACTGTAGCACCCTGTTCCTAAAATTGCTAGGGATTAGTAACTATGTGAAATTGAGAATAATTGCATCACAGATGAAGCTATTTTGCTAAGGATAGAAAATTGAGATTCTTACAACAGGGCATGATGTTTCGTCATCCGCATTGAGGGAAACTTTCATAAAAGAATACCCCACCACCTCCGACGCCAATGAGCACTACCCTCCTCCCACCCCTTCCCTCCTCCACATCCCCTTCTCTTCAAAACCATCTAGCCTCCGCCCATTCTAGCTTTGCCCCCGATGCCCGCCTATGTCCCGAGCGCCTCGGTGTCACCTCCGACGCTGGTGGGGGACTGCCCTATCCTATTCCTCCCCTCACCCTCACCCTCCCCCTCCACTAGATGTCCTTGCCACCAGCACCGCCCAACTGGCATCCTCCACCACCCACCTGACAATGCCCTCGCCGCCCACAGCCTGCAACCACCGCCGATCCTGCAGCCTCCTGAAGCATTCCCTTTAGATCCAACAGACACCAATCCCCTCGCCCAACTCGAAACCCTGAAACCCAAACTCAAACCCGAATGGAGCTCGCCGGAGAAGATGTGGTACCCTCGAGAGGAGGAGGAGGTTGTCAGAGAAGAAGGTGCTCGCTCAGCATAGAGTTACTTCCTTCTCATGTTTTCTTAATTTCTGGAAGTTTCTTCTCACGATAGTTACTTTCTCAAGTATGCTAATGGAAATACAGTAGGGCTCTTGATTTATCCTTAAACCGAGGGGTCTCTCCACGTAGCTTTAAGGTTTCTGAAAAACAAAAGCTAGAAATGTGGTGGCCTAACCCCACCAATTAACCTATAAATGAAGTATCTTGCCACAATGTGAATCATGCGACATCGTGGACCTCCATCTTATCTTATCTTATTATTACTAATTGGAGGCTCCTTCCGAAGCCTCTAGGTGATGCCACCTAGGATCCTAGGTGGACAGTCTAAAAAAAATAGAGAAATCCTATAAATTCTCATAAAAATCGGAAACATCTGGCATTAATTCGGCAACTAATCATAATAGCCATTGGATCTGTTATCTTTTTATAATAAATTATCCACATTTGCCATTATGATAATAGACTAAAGTAACCCCTACAAATGTATCTAAATTACCCACCCCTTTCATTATAAAAAGATAATCTAAAGGAACCCCCTAATCTTCATTAAATTACCCACTTATGCCATTATAAAATAATATAAAATAACCCCCTAAAATTTTCATATATATTATTCAATGATATCATAATAAAAATTTAAAATAAATCCCAAATCTGAATCATAATCTTACTGTAACTAACTGGAGGCTACTTTTGAAGCTTCTAGGTGAAGCCACATAGTATCCTAGGTGGACAGTTTAAAAAATAGAGAAATTCTATAAATTCTCACAAAATCAGAAATATTTGGCCATCAATTCGGCAACTCTAATCATAACGCCATTGGATCTGTTATACAATGATATCATAATAAAAAGTTAAAATAAACCCCAAACCTGAATCAAAATTTACTGTTACTAATTGGAGGCTTCTTTTGAAGCCTCCAGGTGAAGCCACCTAGGATCCTAGGTGGAAAGTCCAAAAAAATAGAGAAATTCTACAAATTCTCGTAAAAATAAAAAAAATGTGGCCATCAATTCAGCAACTCTAACCATAATAGCCATTGAATTTTTTTTATCTTTTTTCTAATAAACTACCCACATTTGCCATTATAAAAATAGACTAGAGTAACCCATACATATGTATCTAAATTACCTACCTCTGCTATTATAAAAAATAATCTAAAGTAACCCCTAATCTTCATGTAAATTAACCACTTGTGCCATTATAAAATAATATCAAATAACCCCCTAAATTTTTGTAGATATTATCCAATGATATCAGAATAAAAAGTTAAAATAAACCCCAAAGCTGTAGAAAAATTATATTATTATAATAAAATCTTAAATATAAAATTCTAAATTACTTTTTCTATCATTATTAGTATATTATTTGTATTATTATTTATATAAAAATACTAACCACAATGTGTGTGTCACCATATATTCATGTATAAGAGAAGAGATAAGAATATCAATTTTCATATTGTTCACGTAGCTCAAACAAAGTGTTCAATTAAATACATATCAAACATATATGGATGTATGATGTGAAGTGAGAAAAAATTATTAGTAACTAAACCTATCACATTTATTACAATTACATTATGATAAATATGTATCTTTACAGTACTGGATTAGAATATTTAATTGGTTAAAGAGAGCGTGAGATAGGTAATTATTAGATATCTCTAACTAGCCCGTGCGAGAGCACGGGTTGATAGGCTAGTGTCCTTAATACAGATGCATACCATATTTATCTCTGATCATCAAGTGGGCATCATATGTTGAAATGTGAATTTATATTTCCTTTGACCTTTTCTTTACCATATTCATCACTCACAATCGAAAAAATGAATAAAAATATTACTATGATATTAATGAAAATATCGTTCCATAATAAATAATCCTACTGTATTTTAACTAACGAATTAAGAGCTCGGCCGCCTCCACTAGGTCAGACTAAATAAGGGCCATCATATATATCCAGCTATCCTACACAAATGTTGTCACCTGGATCTAACTAAAAAAGAGGCTTTATTTGCTGCCACTGTAGCTAAAGAACGATTTAACTAACCAATGCGTTGCAGCCTAGGCCCAAGTAATTAATCGATGAATTACTGGCTAGGCTTTGCTTTTAGCTAGTCGTCGTCATTGTCCTCCTACTCATCGTCGGCCTCTCCCACACGGCCGCCACACCCGTATACGCGATCCACTTGTTTCTCACTCCATGATGACACCCATTACGCACACCTGTTTTATCCGTATGTTATTTTTATTTTAAAACATGCTGGTAAATCGCAATAATCTCTCTCTCTCTCATATATATATATATTCTCATATATGTATATATATATAGTCTCGATTACTCCTGCTAATGGGGCGGGGCTTGACGGGTTTTTTGGGTGGGTTTTAATACGGGTACTATTGGATGGGTGGAAATGAGTGATACTATGAAGCAGGTTGGGGCGGGTTAGGTTGACGACACAAACGGGTTGGGACGCTATGGTAGTAGATCGGCGCGTAAGTCGCATATCATCTTCCGTCGTGACTTCGGGTTGGGGCGGGTTGGGGCATTGGGCCGACGGGGTGGGTCGGGGCGGGTGGTAGTTAGGACTCTTGAAATATGGGTAGGGACGGATTTGAGGCGGGTTCAACTGCATTAGCAGGCGTAGTCTCGATCGGCCTCATCATTCACATGCATGATGAAATGAGGGGGGCACCTAGCTAGCAAGTGAGGTTGCTCCCCGGGTCCACGCCGAACTGGCTGCAGTACTGCACGTAGAAGCGCACCCGCGCTGCCATCTCGGCGGTGTTCTTCCCGCCGGGCTGGCACTCGCCGCCGCCGTTGATGGCCCTGATGGTGGCGCCGAACCCCTGGGGCATGACCCGCTGCACGTTGGTCATCCAGAACCAGAACGCCGACTTGAAGGACAGCACGGGGTCCTGCGCCACCCTGTCCGGGTCCCTCAGCCCGTCGAAGCCGAGGCTGCTCCCCGCCGCCCCGTAGTACGTTGAAGTTCCACGACAGCTGCAGCGGGCCCCGCCCGAAGTACCCCTGCCCTGGGTAGCACGGCCACTGCGTGTCGCCCGAGACGCAGTAGTTCGAGCTCGGGTCCTCCTCGTTGATGTGGCACATATCTGCAGCAAAATTAGCAACAAATTCATAGCTAACTCGCATGCACTACTACAAAAACGAATGTTTCAGTTCTGCATTTTTTTTCTAAATGAAGAAAGTTTTTTTAATTAGTAATGAAGTTTTGGCTGATGCAACTACTGCAACAATATAATCCCTTGCTAGCACAAATAATATATTTCAGTATTAGTTCTGCATTTTAGTCGTGATGATGCATGATGCCTGCAGCAACTTACATCCGGTCTCGTGCGTGACGTGCGCGAAGAAGGCGGCGATCTCACGCTTGCCGTCGGCCTCCGAGCCGTCGCGCGCGAACCCCGGGTACGCGCCGGCAGCCTCCAGGAAGGCGCCCAGCGTGTAGAAGCCGAGGCCCTCGCACCATGTCCCGGCGTGGGACTTGATGCCGTTCAAGAACGAGCTGGTGACGACGCTCGCCACGGACGCGCCGGTGCCGGCGCCGCCGCCCCCCGACGACCCCTGGCACGGGCCCGACTGGCACCCCTCGCCGCAGTAGGCGCCGGTGGTGCCGCAGAAGCCGTACTTGCTGCAGCAGACGCCTGGCTGGCAGCCGCAGTTTTGCGCGGCCGCGGGGCCGGCGGCGATGAGGAGTGTCGCCGCCAGGCCAACGGCCAAGACCGCGGCTAGGATCGTGGTCGCCGGCGTTGGTGAGTTTGCCATGCTGGTGGGTAGGAGCTTCAGTTGCTTGTAATTAAGCTCTATGCTTTCAGGTAATTGAGCGTGGCAATGGCATGCTGGCCCTGGTGGATCTTTATAGGGATCGAGAGACCAATCAGGCTGCAGGCGTGCATCTCTCGATGTGGACGATCCATTGTTAATTATGGTAGCCTCAGTTTGAAATAACTTAATCAGGAACATCAGTCAGTACGTACCTCGTGGAGGAAAAACCAAGAACAACGTACCTGCCTTAAGCTGAAAGCCTGAAACATATATATACTGGATTTGGATCGCTGCCGTGCAGGACTACTTGGTGGAAATCCGCATCCTAAATTCCTAATGGTAGACGTTCCTTTCCACACTCGGCTATAGAAACGCGAAGTTTACAACAAAGGCAAAATTTGACAAATCTTATGTCAAAAAAATGTTAACACGTCTATTTTTTTTAAAAAAAAAGCACCGAGAAAAGTTTTGTTAGGCATATATTTTTTTCAATAAAATCACGGTTATATATTAATAAAGAAAAAGTATTACAACAAACGACAACACAAACACACACAACGATGATAGCGACTAACAAGACAAACCACCAGAATAACACAATTCAAGTATAAGATACCTCTGTATCAAGTATTAACAATAATGAAGTGTCACTTGCACAAGCATAACAGCACCTGCATACGGGAGGAGGGATTCTTCATAGATAGCATTGCCTTCAAGGAGGGTATGATATGATGTTCACAGACGCCCCACCATTGCACTTGCAACACTGGCTAGAGATCCAGCCTTAGGTTCCTCAACCAAGAGAATCCTAAGAGATGGAAAACCTCATGATAATGCCTCTAATGAGAAACATGGTGCCAAAGACATCACTAATGTCAGCAACGGTGTAAGGAACATAGCCCCATTTAAGCCATTGTTTGTGATTTTGGTGATTGAGTGACAACATAATCAATGGGACTAATGAGTTTGTGAGATCACACTTGTAGGCGTTATTAGGTCCCATGGATATGAGTCAACACATCTAATTCATCGTCGAGACGCAATGTCCAATCCATCGTCAAGACGCCATGTCCAATCCACCATCAAGATGACAAGTCCAATCCGTTGTTGTAGAGGTGTCAAAGTATAGTGAAAATCCCGAGATAGAAGATATTTGAAGTATCCAAAAGATCGCCGCGCATATTGGACGAGAAGTTGCAGATTGAGCTACACCGGTTAAACCGATGGCCCCACCATCAGTGCATCCGATGGTTGTCGAAAGATCCGAAGCCCTATGCATCGGCGCAATTTGGTGCGCCAACTGAGCCAAGTGAGGAAATCTCAGTGGCACCGGTTGAACCGACGAGATCAAGACGAGCATCGGTACATTCAACGTACTATGTTCCATAGACGATGTAAAATGCGGAGGAGCCACGCCTTCAACACCGGTTGAACCGGCGATGCATCGGAGCATCCCATCGGTGCAATGACGTCAGCTGAAGAAGGAGGTCCAATGGCTAGTTCAGATGCTGTGAGTGACCGGTTTAACCGACACCCAGTCATCGGTTAAACCGATGGTTCCGCAGACAATGCGTCAGAAGCTCAACGGCTACTTTAGGTCTGAGAGTAACCGGATGAACCGACGCCACCCATGCAGAGGCATCGGTTCATTCGATGGTTTGCTGATTTCAGCTATCCGTTAGAGCAACGGCTCCAAGACATGGTGGCCTATATATACGCCTCACCCCGGCCTTTTTGAGGTTGCTGGAGACTAGAGAGACCCCATACACATTGAAGAACACCTCCAAGCCAACCCAAGTGCATATTGATCATATCCTTAGGTTTTAGCACTAGCTTTGTAAGTGTGAGTGCTAAATTAGCTCTTGAGAGAGTGAACAAGCAAGGTTGTGATCCTTGTGGCTGGTTTTAGAGTGAACCAAATTTATATTTCAGTGGGCCGGCCTCCTTGGAGCATTGGTGGCTAGCTGGCACATCAACGACCATCCGGCTTGGTGTGGAGCGGCGTCGACAATATTGTGCGGGGACGGAGACCCCTCCTTCGTGGGCAAGCTTCCTTAGTGAAGATCGGGATCAAGGTGACCGTGATTGTGTTCACGGAAGAGACTTGATTGCTGGGAAGCGATACTCTTCGTGAGTACTTCAACAACGTGGATGTAGGGGCGACTTTGTGGCACTCCGAACCACGGGATAAATCCTCGTGTCGAGAATTTGTTTTCTCTCATCCCTCCTCTTTAAGCTTCCGCATTTCATATTGCAATCTTTGTGCATTTACTTTCATAGAGTAGTATCTTGATTTTGGGATGAGGGTTTCACACTAGAAGAACCATAGTTTCACATCTAGATAGGTTATTTAGTTTAAGTTTTTGTGCAAACTAGTTGGAGCCAAATGTTAAGGTTTTAGAGTGCCTAATTCACCCCCTTCCCCTCTTAGACTAGAGCACCCGATCACTTTCAAACGGTAAGGTGACAAGCAAGGCTTACACCTGAAAACCCCCCATAATCCACACCCCCACATGTAGGAGACCCGGCTTTACCGCACCAAGCTAGCCCTCACCAAGCAAGATTAGCTGCCCAAGCAACATATGCAGCCTACACACACGTAATTATATAGTCTACAAATCAGAACACAAGACGGTTAATCGGCAATCCTCTACACAACGCCTTCCAAACATTGTATGTTGGTGTCAATAATACTAGGTGATTCCCTTCGCGTTGCTGCGGGACTTGAGACATAAAAGGAAGATTATTTTAGCTAAATAAATGATTAATGACAAAATAGCACTCGTAAATTATGAGACATAATTTTCTTTCTATTTCTTTATACTTTTTTCTTTTTCTCTCTCATTTTATTTGTTCCTGTTTATTTTCTTACCTTTTCCTTTTCTTCTTTCTTTTTCTTCTTTTTTTCCCTTTTCCCTTTAATCTTTATCCTTGTATTCTTATTATTACATTATTCTTTGTTTACCTCTTTTCCTCCCTATCAAAAAACCATAAAAAAGGAGATTGAAAACCAAACACCTTGAAGATGAGCGTAAATACCACCAAAGACCTTTATCTCTTTTTTCTAGATGCTGCTCTGGTTGGGGAGCGAACAACGGGCATGGAGATTGCAACCCTGCAGCACAGCGACAACGTTGCCGAAGATGAAGTCGACGGTGCCCTTAGCTACAGTCGCGCCGAGTAGGAAAGAGCATGCCGGAGGTGGAGTGGAGTTATTTAAACTCGATTGTAGGGACGATGTTTGGGTTTCTTTATATTGCAGTGATAGCCTTTGATTTTCTTCAACTCCTTTCAGGTGTGTTTGTTGTGGTGGAGGAATTATTTGTGCTAGAATTGATGACTTACAATAGTGACTTGCGGTTGTGCATAGAAAATCGGTAGAATGCATAAATAGAAGGTCCTAGTGGATGATGACGTGGATAGCTTGCATGTTGAGAGAAATAGACTTAATGACTATTAGTGGGGACTAACTTTATAGGTTTTATTCAGGTGTGTTTGTTGTGGTGGAGGAATCATTTGTGCTAGAATTGATGACTTACAATATCGACTTGCGGTTGTGAACAGAAAATTGGTAGAAGGCATAAATAGAAGATCCTTGTGAATGATGACGTGGATTGCTTGCATGTTGAGAGAAATAGAGCTAATGACTGTTATTGGGGACTAACTTTATAGATTTTATAGATTCACTACTACTAGCAATGGCCCAAAAATGACATTTGTAGGGGCGGGTCATCTCCTCGCCCGCGCCTAAAATAATTTTTTAAATTATGTTGAAATTTTTTTCAACTCAAAAAATAACAAAACACATAAAAAAGAGTAAAATTTGTACCATAAGTCTATTCTGATCTATAGAACTAGAAAAATATATCAAAACCATATTTCAGTGTATATAGTGAGTATGAGTGTGGAAAGCACAATGTGAAATTTGAGTTGTATGAGATAGTAGTATGAGCGAGTTATACATTATGATTTCACACACTTAACCATTATATACACCTTAGCAAAAAAACCATTATAATGCTAAAATATGGTTTTGATATTTTCTTAAGTTCTACATGTCAAAGTAAGCTTATGATAAAAATTTCACTTTTTATGTGTTTTGCTATATGTTTTTATTTAAATAAAATTTTAGAATAAAAAATTATTTATAGAGGTGGGTGGGGGTGGTAGCAAGTGGTGGTGATCCGCATGCAGAGCGAAGATGCAAGCCTATTGGCTGGAGCAAGTCGGGTCAGGATTGCCGAATGTACCCGTCGGGCCCGCCGCTCCACTACATCTCATCCCCACCTTTCTATGTTCCTTATATCTTCCTTCTCCCCCATCTTCTCTCTCCCCCTGCCGCCTCCTGAGTCCTGCCCACTATGGGTGTGTTTAGATCCGTGAAAAGCTGGTAAAAAAGGTCACATCGGATACTGTAATATACTGTAGCACTTTTCATTTGTTTGTGGTATATATTGTCCTACTATAGGCTAACTAAGCTCAAAAGATTCATCTCGCAACGTACATCAAAACTATGCAATTAGTTTTTTTATTTACCTACATTTAGTACTCTATGCATGAGTTATTTGTTATATTTAATGTTTCCATATGATTTCGATGTGATGAAAAATTTGTAAAATTTGAGGGAAGTGAATACAGCCTATACCGCGCCGCCGTCCCTGCTGCTTCTCCGCTCGCCCCTGCCTGCCGCGCGTGCCGGCTTGCCTGGCCACTGTCGAATCACGGGCCTTGCGCCCACCAGCTCCACCGGCTGCTCGATGGACCCGTGAATGTCTGGCGCAGGGGCGGGGGTGCAGCTCCGACCAACCTGGTGCGGCAGCCCGGCCCTTGCCTGCCGCACGTGCCGGCCTAGTTCGAAAGGCGCTAGCGGCTCGAGGCCGACGCGCAACCAGGGTTAACCGAACCATCGGTAACCGGTCAAACCGGTCCGGACCGGTTCCGGTTCGGTCCGGTATGAAACCGATCAAAATTTAAAATTTAAATTTGAATTCAAAAAATGAAAAAATTCCAAAAAATTCCTAAAAATATTTCAAGGTGCAAAGAATCTAATGGTGTTAAATTTTCTCAAAAATTCGTTCATTTAGTATGGTTTGCGGAATTTGTAAGTTAAATAAAAAAAGCGTGCATACGAAATTATACAAATACAATATAAAAGTAGTATAAAAAAGGGTTGGAGGGTTCATTTAGACTAAAATATGTTATACAAATATTTATTTAGTATACTTTGTGGGCATTTCAATTTAAACCAAAAAGAAAAAAATTTGAATTTGACCGGTTACCAGTCAAACCGGCCGGTATACCGGTCTAACCGACCGGTATACCGGTCGGAACCGGTTGAACGTGTGCGTTTGAATTCAAATTTGAATTCCACCGGTTCCGACCGGTAACCGGCCAAACCGGACCGGTATACCGGAACCGGAGGCCGGCGGTTACCGGTCACCGGTCGGGATTCAAAACCCTGTGCGCAACTAGACCAGGAGGCCGCCTCGGCCTTTAACGCTGCTCCAGAAGAAGGAAGCGAAGAGGGCGCCGGAGAGCAACGGCAGTCAGCGGTGGCTGTGGCAGCGGCGCGCCCATGATGCATAGAGGCGGTGGCGCTTGGCACAGCTCGGACGTGGGGAACGGTGACGGCGACGGCGCAATCAAGGGAGGCACGTGCACCCTGCTGCTGGTATTTTTTATTTGTTTTTAATTCAATCTGGAGGGGCCGGTCGCAGCGTGACCCGCCTCTGAAAATCCATCTCTAGGGTCGGGTGAGGGCATAATCCGCCCCTACAAATGTATTTCTAGGGGCTGGTGAGGGCGTGGCCCGCCCCTCGAAAAAAAATCAGCTGTGGGTACATTATCCGTTCCTGCAAATAGCATTTTTTGCTGAAAAAACAAGATCGGATGCGGTATCCATCTCTAAAAATGCTATTTCATCCATCCCAACAAATCTTTTTTATAACAGTGTATTAAGGTCTCTTTAAATGTGATTTATGAACTGGACCGTGAACAAACTATAAAGATTGAACTATAAAGATGAGTATCTTGTGACTTGCGTTTTATGTTGTTGTTTTATAGGACTTTAGGACTTATCAATCACCATCAGAAGTTACGCACTGTTCCAACTATTTCAGAAATTTTCTGACTATTTTAATCCACCTTCGCTCCGTTCCAACTCCATATCATTTGCAACATCCTAAAATATCTGTTTCTATTAATGGCATTTTTAAATTGGCCGATAGCATGACTTACACAGAATGCAGAGGAATATGACAAATTGATTTGCGCACGTCAATCAGAATGAAGAAGGTGGGATCCGGGATCAATTAATTTCAAGTGGTGCTAGGTTTTTAAAGTTTTCACAAGTATTGTTGGACCCATTTTTATTTGAACGCTTGAGATGCTTGTATTTTAGTATATAGACGGAGTATAGTTCTCTTGATTGCGCAGGTGCACCTGACTTCCATATATAGCTAGGATACGCTGGCATTGTTTAGGTGCATCCATCCGGCCCTCTCCAAGAAGGCTACTACATTAACTGCTAGGGATGTGCACAACATATAGTTCGTTCAAAAGAAAATGCGCACACAGCATATACAAAAAGAACAATCGAGCAACGCACGCATGCCAACAATATGATGATGGGCGGCGGCCATGGCGGCCGCTTGAACTCAGACTAGTGGATTGCGCGCGTTACGCGCGCGCATAATTCCTTTGTAATCTTACTGGTAATTATTATGGTAGTAGTAGATGTTTTGAAGTGCAGAGAAATTAAAAATAGTATGTAAATTTTATAAGATCTGATAGGAAAATGGATAAAGGAATGTCAGAGTTAAAGTTTTATAAATTTCTATATTTTTTCCAGGTGTAACCTAATAAGATCGTAACGGGTCAGTTCGTACAAAACAGCCCAGATAGCATATGTAGCCTAAGTATTAAAGAGGACTCACACTCAAGTAGAAAATGTAACCCAAATGTCAAGGAGTACAGAGATATTGTAAGCAGTTTGGGGAGCGCAAGAAGTATTTGAAATCGTCAAAGAGTTAAATTATTGCCATCATTTTTGTCAGACCCGGGGCAGTCCCAAGCCAAATATGACATCTGTTTTTTTGCTTTAGAAAGCACAGTAACTGCATGAAACAAGATAGTTAACAGCATATTGGAAATAGGATGTCTTTATACTGAAACAGGTCTGAAATCCTAAGGACATTAGTTGTTCAAAATACGCAAACATTAACACAAGGTTTCTCACTGAAGTAGTGATCGTCCAAGATCTAACACGACACAAATAATTTATATTAGGGAATTTAACATTGATAGGAACTACTGGCTTCAACAGCATACGGTTATTCTGATTACGATCGCCTACAAATTAACAGGAAATATGTGAATCGATAGAGATGGCAATGCTGGATCTGCATGTAAATTACAGTGGCATTAAACAGTGAGGAAAATCTGGAAAAGACGCAAGACCACATGATACGTGACTGGAGTAAATTGCAGAACACATGCTTGTTAGAGGTAATCTAAGAGAGGGGAAAGATAAAAACTGTTTAGAAAGCCAAGCAAACATATAGTTCAGCTGAAATATCAGATCTGAGAATATTAATAGAAGGTTTCTTAGTTTTCCTTTTGAATTAGGAATTGCAACTTTGTCGAACTGTGTGTACCTGGTTGCTGATTTCGAATTGTGAGCGAAGATGCTAGCTTCTCAGTGTTGCATGCCGAGTTCACACTGGAGGAGAGGAGTTCTTGAGGAGGTAAAAGCTATAGCCTGCAAAGCCGACTGCTCATAAGCCACAGCAAAAGAGGTAGTAACAGTACTAAAAAAATAACGATGGCGAGGTATAACAAGCTCTAGTTGAGGTAATGCCAATTCAACTCCGCACAATATATCGCCGTCAGATCCAATCTCGGTTATCAGAGAGGTATATGGCAGGCAGTAATGTCTAGACAAGATAGCAAGAAAAATCTATGGAGCTCCCACCGGATGGAATCATATTGTATACACGCAGGCAGCGATCTAAGATAGTTACTGGACAAATTAAAACACACGTGTACCAAGAAAATCATCAATTTGTTGTACCAATAATATGCAATATAGTATTTAAGAGGACAAATAGCTCTATAAATATTTTTTTAGCTCGATGTAAGGACAGCATTGTCGAAATCATAATTCTGAAATTAACAACTATTAAGCATTTAGAGTGATGTACCTGAATATTTAAACTGGAGCCAAGTCACAAACGAGATAAGAATACTTCAGCAGCTGGAACCTACCAGAAATTCATAGAAAAAAAAACTAATTAGTAACCACCAAGTATTGAGGGACAAAACTAAATAGATGGCACAGAAACAGTTATAATAGGTGGCACAGAAACAGTTATATTACCCGTAATAATTGTTTATCCATGAAAATATGGTAATATAAAAGTCATCACTACATATACAATCTTATCCACAAGAAGCATTTAGAGTGATGTACCTGATTAATTATAGTAGATCCAAATCACTAAGGAGATGAGAATACTTTAGCAGTTGGAACCTACCAGAATTTCAGGTAAAAACTAATTAGTAACCACCAAGTATTGAGGAACAAAACTGATAGTTAACACAGATACAGTTATATCATCCATATTAATTGTGTAGTCATAAAAATGTGGTAATATAAAAGGCATCACTACATATACAATCTTATCCACAAGACCACCTGGCATTTATAAGCCTAATCAGGTTAACCTCGTCAATCCAGTCAATAAAAAGTCATAGTTTTCGAGAAAGGGGAAAGAAAGTGGCTGTAGCTTTCGAGAAAGGAGGAGAAGGGGAAACAATACTTTTATGTTAGTTAAGGCAAAATAACCTTTTTTCTTAAAATTTTTTGCACTATCATATAGGCATGTAGGCGGGCCCTTTAATTGTTGAGTTCACGGTCCATTTAGCATGGGTGTTTCCTGATTCTCTCTTTCCCAAACTTTCTTCTCTTTTTTATTCAACTACTATTGTTCTACTTTTTCTTTCTCGTTTTGTTTTCCTTTACCTTTTTCTATTCTATAATCCTCCCACAGATGTTTTCTTCTTTGGATGTAGTCTTCCCTTTACTATAATTCGTGTCATTAATATGTATTTCTGTTATTGTTGCTTTTTTTATTCTTGGTGCTTACAACAATTTATCTGGAACATCATCCCTATTGCTCTAAACGATTTTTATATTTTATCACAACTCTTTCTGGGATTTTATTAGATGCAGTATGGTCCGCCACCAAATTTCAGATTTTTTTTAAATAAATTGGGTATTATTAAAAGTATAAAACTATTAATTAATTAAGAAAAAATATTTTAAAGAATAAAAGCATTACCATTTTATTTCATATTTGCGTATGATCACAGCATGTATCCATGTGTACTCATATATATATAACTTCTTCTCTCCTGCAATATAAAAATATTATTTACCACACGTGAAATGGTAATGAAGACATGAAGTGAAGGCCATACTAGATTAGTGAATGACGCGCGCCACCGCGCGCGTTCCTGTTTGGCCTGTATAAATGTGGTTTTATTTTGTGTAGCACAATAGGATTTAGTTGATAGTGAATAGTAAAAGTTCTTTCGTAAGCAAAAGAGAAAGTGAGATATGCGCTCATCTTGCAGACTTTGTACCCGTGTGTTTTTTTTCCTATAGAACTATTTGATATATATTGATGGGCAGATTCTGTTTCATCCAATGGTCTTATAATTTCTAGAATACGCATGCACACTGGAAAAGTATTTGGGCCAGTGGAAGCATCTGGCAAGAGTAGTGGTTTTATTACAATTTAAATAATCTTCATTTTAAGCAGCTCAGGAACTACTGGGGACAAAGAGGGTTGATGAGCTAAACAGCTAGAGTGTGTAGGTGGAGTTGACCATGTCAGATAGCAGAATTTGGTAGCTTGAATTTGATAGCCAGATATCTGAACTACGTCGAATCGAAAAATATGCAAAAGTTAAATCGCGGGGCACAACTCATAGATTAAAAATGTAGATCTAACTGCTTTGATTTTTTTTTTGTTTCAGGTAACTCACCTTGGTACAGATGAGATTCAACCGAAGCGTGTTGACAAAGCTCTAAACCAGCGCTGAAATGCATAGCACTGGAAACATTAGTGAATGTATACAAACTAAACATACAAAGCTTTAGTTTAGAAGAGGAACAAACCAGTAAACCCGAGAACAAGAATGTCTGCGCTCCGCCGCCGCCACCTGTGTGCGCGGGCCTGCGTGCCGCCGCCCCTGTTGCCTGCCCTGGCTCCTTGTCTTGCGGGGAGTGGAGCAGGGTGGCGGTGAGCATAAAGCGTCCGCCAACCGCCGACTGCTTGAGGGAGTCGAGTTGCGAGGCGCATTGGGCTCAATGGCGTCAAGAAACCCCATCTGCGGACACCGATGTTGGGGGCATCGAGCGTGGTGACGGCGGCGTAGATCTAGGCACTGGAACCCAAGCGCCGCTAGATGCGGCGATGACTGCGCAGTGAGCTGGTACCGGAGTTGGCCGCCGCCGAGGACTCCGCGTTGCCGCCGTAGTCGGGCCGGGCCAACGGCCTCGATCTCACGCCAGTGCTGAATGAGTGATGGCGACCGAAGCTCGGCCATGGAGCTGCAGACCAAGACAGGAGCAGAAGGTGGGAGAGAGTAAAAGAGGCCGTCTGCAATTTCTCCCCTAGCAGTAGGAAGTTTCTTGGCAGCTGCCTTTTATTAACTTCCGTGGTTTTGAAACAATAGTATATAGTATGAAGAGGACGCGGAGCAAAAGGAAGAGAGAAGGGAAGAGAAGTTTCCTGGAAAGGCATGCTGTGTGAAACAAGAGACCAGAAACGAGACTCGGCGGGCAGACGCTGTGATGTGAAAAGACGAGGCGGTGGTGGGCGTCCGCTGCAGTGTGAAAGCAAGAAAATCGATGCGGCAGCCGCTGTGCGGTGAAAAAGCTGCGCGGACGCTGGGAATCGATCTTCACCATCAGATAGAAATCGTAGGGGCGGTAAGTTTTTTTACTGACGTGGATACGCTCAAAGCCCACGGAGCCGAGGGGGAATAATATATAGAAATATAGTATGAAGAGGACGCGGAGCAAAAGGAAGAGAGAAGGGAAGAGAAGTTTCCTGGAAAGGCATGCTGTGTGAAACGAGAGACCAGAAACGAGACTCGGCGGGCAGGCGCTGTGATGTGAAAAGACGAGGCGGTGGTGGGCGTCCGCTGCAGTGTGAAAGCAAGAAAATCGATGCGGCAGCCGCTGTGCGGTGAAAAAGCTGCGCGGACGCTGGGAATCGATCTTCACCATCAAATAGAAATCGTAGGAGCGGTAAGTTTTTTTACTGACGTGGATACGCTCAAAGCCCACGGAGCCGAGGGGAATAATATATAGAAATATAGTATGAAGAGGACGCGGAACAAAAGGAAGAGAGAAGGGAAGAGAAGTTTCCTGGAAAGGCATGCTGTGTGAAACGAGAGACCAGAAACGAGACTCGGCGGGCAGGCGCTGTGATGTGAAAAGACGAGGCGGTGGTGGGCGTCCGCTGCAGTGTGAAAGCAAGAAAATCGATGCGGCAGCCGCTGTGCAGGTGAAAAAGCTGCGCGGACGCTGGGAATCGATCTTCACCATCAGATAGAAATCGTAGGGGCGGTAAGTTTTTTTACTGACGTGGATACGCTCAAAGCCCACGGAGCCGAGGGGGAATAATATATAGAAACGCGGCGGCGGCGATTCTGCTCGCCGTGCTACTCGGAAACCTCGCCATCTCCGCAAGCTGTAAGCGCACCACGCATTTCATGACGAGTGTTTGTGAAATTTCTCTAGCCCGTCTTGTCGCCAAATTCACCGGTAGTTCTGTTGACAGCTAAATTTTGCACTAGTCGAGGCCGACCGGTCTGTACAGTCCGAGTAGAATTATGATTTTTGTAAAGAGTCCTCATATAATCCTACTCGTGAAGGGGTAAGTCTTCCCCGGCCTATAAATATAAAGGCTAAAGCCGATTGAGGTTATTCCCAATCGAATCAATACAAAAATTGCATTACTTTTTATCTCTCAAATCCTATCCTTTTCTAACCCTAGATATCTTCCTTCCTTCGTCTCGACGGCGTTTGAAGACATTCTGAGTGGTCTGCCGATCTCAGAGCAACCCTAGCACGAACAGGGTCCCTCCCGATCTCACTATTCTAGGCTTTCAGCGAAGCCTCGCCTGAACCGGTCAGACCGGCCTGCCCAGGGGTTCGTGGGTGTTGATCGTTTTGACGATCGTTTGCGCGTAATAGCGCATTCGAGTGTGTTGGCGCGATTTTGTGTCAACATACTTTTTGGCGACTCCGCTGGGGAATAGATTAATCTGGTTTAAAACCGATCTAATCTAGCTTCTCTAAGAAAATGGGTACTCATGGTGAAATCCACAACGATAACGTTATCAAAGCGACCATGGAGGAGCTCACCGAAGAGGAGTGCAAGGCCTACCTCATCACTGAAGAGCACCTGAGGGAGCACTTCCTTCAGGGATTCAAGAAGGAGAGAGGGGGTCTATTCAAGAGGGTCGGGGAGTTCGTGATGCCATCGTTCAAGTTAAACCAAGACAAGGTCGAGGTACTTTCTAATGATCCCTCCGAATTAGGTAAGCACTTCTTTCTCATGGTAGATTCGAAAATATCTGCTGCACAAGTAGCCGCGGGAGAGACTTTGGCTGGGCTTAACGATGAGATTGCAGCGCTAAAAAAGGGTAAAACTGTCGAGCGTGGCGCTCAATTCTCAGACGCAGATTCGGCTGGCACATCTGTTACCCAAGATCAATTCTATGGGACACTGCCGAATTCGTTTCCAGGGCAAACACCACTGCTATCTACTGTTCACATGCCACCGGTCCCACCGGTCTCGTCGACCGGTCAGACCGGTGCAGGCGATCAGACCTGTTATACGACCGGTCATACCGGTCTGACTGGGCATTACCCAGTGTCCTCTGCACCACACGCTTCTATCCCTAGTTCGATTGCCCCTAGCCGAACTAATGAGATAGTAATCCACATAGGGCCCCATGCTACGTCACCGCAGGGAGCTGGACCTCACCGAGGACTGATTCCTAATACTAACATGGCTTACACCGGACCTACCGCACAACGTTTTTCATCCTCTTCATATACTTCGGCCAGTGGTGCTTATCAGGCCGATTTCAATAGATTTAAAGAGGATTTGGCTGGTGTAATTAAATCTAAACTTGGGATTGATATGGGTGGGTCGCGTTTATATCAAAAGCCATATCCTCCTGAGTTTGATTTTATGTCATATCCTGCTGGTTGGCACGTTCCCGAATTTGTTAAATTCAATGGTGAAGATTCTCGTACGACTTGGGAGCATGTTAGCCAATATGTCTTGCAATTGGGAGAAGCGGGTCTTAATGATGCTTTGCGGGTTCGCTTGTTTTCTTTGTCTTTGACCGGAACCGCTTTCTCTTGGTTTTCCTCGCTTGCGCCGGGATCTATTTTAAATTAGAATCAATTAGAGCGCAAATTTCATGATCACTTCTATAGTGGGGAAGCCGAAGTTCGATTGCTAGATTTGACATCGGTTAAACAAAACCGAGATGAATCGGTTTTAGATTACTTCCAAAGACTTAAAGCTTTAAAAAATCGGTGTTTTAATTCATCTCTTTCGGAAAAGGATTTGGCGGATTTGACGTTTAATGGCTTGTGTTCTTATTTGAAGGAGAAATTTGAAAGTTTTGATTTCATTACGGTTAATCATTTGCAAATGCGAGCTATTGGCACCGAATTTAAGTACAAGAATTCTGAAGATTCCTTCAAGCCTCATCGGTCCAACACGCATGTTGTTGAGAATGATTCCGACTGTTCGGACAATGAGGAAAAGGGAGTGTACACCGCTGAATTTGTTTGGCCATCAAAGGACAAACCTTCTACGTGTCCTTCGCTTAAGCCGGTTCAAAAGAATCGGCAAAATGAGATGAAATTTACTTTTGATGTTTCCAAATGCGATAGGATTTTTGATGAATTACTTAAACATGGAAACATTCGTTTGTCTCATACTATACCACCGCCAGAAGAGCAAAAAAGGAATGCATATTGTAAATGGCATAATTATTTCTCGCATGCTACTAATGATTGTAATATTTTCCGTCGACAGATCCAATCGGCTGTAGATGAAAGACGATTGGTGCTTTCTGAGATGCAAGTAGACATGACTCCCTTCCCTGTCCACACTTTGGAACTGAATAATCCAAAGGTTCTCCTTCGGCCGGAGCAAGCCGAAGGGGCTCAAGGGAAGAATGTGGTGATCGGAGTTCCGGGGCCGATGAATGCAAATGACAAAATTCTGGCCCAAGAAGTCGTTGCTGAGAAGACTCCTAATGGGAAACCGACTTTGAGGATATAAAATAAAAGATCGGGTTGCCTCCCGCAAAGCGCTTCATTTAAAGTCATAGAACTCGACTTTCTCACATACCTTCTAATTGATGCGAAGCCATGGTCCTTCATGTGAGAAACCGAAGTGTCCATGCAGCTTGATGTCGCCTCTTGTAATCCATCGTGGTTTGCTTGCAACATATTCATTTGTCGAAAGTCGACCACTTGTGTCTTCATTTGCCAATGTCATTGTGGTTCTTCCTTTGCTCCAAGCCTCTGAATTTTATCATGTACTCTTGATGAAAGCATCGCCCAAGCTCCCCTTCATTGTTGTCATCGTTATCTTCTCTATCTTGTTCTCATCGCGTTGCTCCTGCCTCTTCTTCATGGAATCTCTCATGTATACTCAACAGAACATATACCAAAATATAGATCTATTGAAATGTTTATGAAATTACCTTTCCAACGAGTGGTCATTCATCTAAAACCGAGTCCAAACGAGAGAGTTATGACCGTTTTACTTTAGCGCTGCGTGCTGTCCAGAAAATTTCAGAGTGCACGACATTCGATGTTTTGGCCATAACTTCTTGTACAAAACTTCGATCGACTTCATTCTTGATCCGTTGGAACCAGAACTTCATGGGGCTTTTTAATATCCAAAAATATGCCGCTATTTGCTTCTGAGGTCGAGCTGGACATTGATGAGAATAATATCTTCTTGTGAATTCATTCGAAGATGTCAATGATCTCGATCATGTGGTCTTTGGAGCATAGTGTCGTGCGTCCCTAGGCTTCAAGGTCAGCATCATTGATTACCAGAAAATATCGCGGCTTCAATAATGTGTCTTCTCTGTTGTTCTTGCTTTATCCAAGGTGTCGGGATTAGAAGATGCTCATGTGCTTCGTGTTGATGATCCGAACGGTTTCCTTCCTTGATAGCATCACTCGATTAGAAGTATATCGAGCATCCCACTGGAGAAGATAGGTGGTGTCATGGTTCTTCTAATCTTGTTGTCTTCAGCTTTGGTTAACTTCAAATCATCATCTTTTGTGTACACAGCCTTCCAATCATCCTTTGACATCATCATCACCTTCTTCGTCGGTTGCTACTGCCTCTGTCCTCGTTGAATTCCCCTTCATCCAGAGCAGAGAATGTACCAAACTTCAAATCCATTGCAAGGTGCATCAAATTATCTTTCCAACAAGTGGTTATTCGCCCCGATTGGACTCCGGATAAAGAAGTTATGCTTGTTTTATTACGGCGCTGCAATCTGTCCACAGGGATTTCAGAACGCGCAGCGTTGATAGATTTTATCATACCTCTTCACACCGATCTCCAAAGTTGATGGTTCTTGATCCGTTGGAAAGAAGACTTGATGGAGATTCAAAATAATCTATTATTTGATCATGGTACTTCTCTGATCTTGGATGAAAAACTCATCACAACAGTAACACTTCATAGATGATAATGATCGCACGATTTTCTTCGCGGGCATGCTTCATACCTATTGCTTGAACAAATAATTCTTCCCAAAAACATCAGTCTTTAAAATCAATTGACACGGCGGCGTACCTTATTTATCATCTTTTTCTTTGGGGAGTGGGGACTCGATAGCGGATGCTGGGCCACTAACAAAAGTTATCACCTACCACTAAAGAGTGAATCTTGATGTTGTTGACGTCATGTCGATGTGGACGTTGTCGATGTTCCATATCGAGGTTCCTCGATCATCTTGTTGCCGATTGTTGAAATTTGTTGAAGTGGACTATGGACTTCTCGAAGTCCAAGTTTGGTGTCTAGCTTTTTCCACCTGCTTTCAAGGACACAAACAAGAAAACAAGGGTATATGCAATAATAAAAATTAGGGTTAGTCCAAAAACTAGATAGATCACCCTAGGGTTCGAGTTGCCAATCCCCGGCAACGGCGCCAGAAAAGCTTGTTGACGCTTCTTAAAGCGCCAATTTACATACCGCAAGCGCACGGATCGTGGTAGCTTTTCCCTTAGAGTACTCCCCCAAGGTTTATCCTCCGTAGATCGGAAGCGAACCGACTAGGGTTTACCATCTAATCTATCAAACCTATCCTAAACATGAAGCGAAGATTGCATATAAATTGAACACTTGATAGATATGAATGAAGCATAAGTGTTCATCACACCCACAACCATAGATGAGATAACACAACCAAGGAGCTAGGGCCTATTGTCTCTAGGTACGGTTCTAGTGAAAAAGGTGATCAAAGCATAGATTGCATCTCAACTAAAGGTAAACGAAATCATCTCTCAGAAAGGCAGCTCGCAAGCGGCCTACTTTCCCAACGTCGCCGGTGCGAGGTGCGTGTCGACGCCTTAAGGTTTCCCAAAGCTTTACCCCAGACTCCCATGGTACTCGCCATCGATCCTATTCCACATCATGTCGTCGCTAGAACTTTTCCCTCCGCCATGCTGTCACCACACCAGGGTAATCAACCACTAGCTAAAACATGCTACCTCAATGTATCCGCAAGATGTAGATTAATTACCACGAATAGATCTAATCTTACTATGAACATATGGATGCATTACATATGAGAAAGAAAGCATGCATTGAAGTAGACCAAAGTCGAGACAACTAGAATAAAGAGTAGATTGATATCACCATCGTGTGTGTACATACCCCGACGAATGTTGGGGATGACTCTCGAACCCCACCATGGCACAACCTCGCAGGGAGGCCATGGCGGCTAGGGGTGGCCTAAGCCATCTCCTAGGTACCCTCGAAGACTTGCGGCGGCCGTCGTCTCCCTCCGATCTTATCCCTAGGTTTTCGTCGAGTTCTGGGTGGATTGGATCCCCTCCCTTGGGCGCCTAGGGGTTGTATTTATGCCCTTGGGGAGCCTTGGGGCGTGTTCCACCTTGCCTTGCATGAGATCTTCCTTGGGAGAGAAGCAAACTTGGTTTCCATAAAATTAGCCTCGCCAGATTTTACTGTTTCGCAGCCCTTCCTTGCCGACGACATATCTCCTATGTCCGGACTCTAAATAATGCAAATTCGGTGTCCAGATTTTGTGCCACTAAATTATCTCCAACTTTGGTATTCATTGCTTTCCTTGGAAACGAAGATAAGTTCCCCAAAACAGCCTCGGAAGAAAATCTGTCTGATTTCGGGTTTGTCTGCGCAGCAGGTATTTCGGGGGCCATATCTCCTAGCTCCTTGACCCGAATTGGGCCTTCCATATGTCCAAATCGAAGCTCTAATCGAGGCCCACAACTTTGGTATTCAACCTTTTTCCATTAGAGACCGTTTAAGTCTCTGAATCCGCACCGAAAGATCATGCTGTTTGCGCGAATATCTCTCGGGCTCAGTTGATCTCATGGGTAAACCTCCAAATCTCAAGCCCATCTTCCTCCATGTGGCTTTTCTCGACATTTTGACTTTCTTCACCTCTACATGTGGGCTTTAGACGTCATTATCTCCGCGATTTAGATAGGGGTGCTTGTCGTCCAAGCTCCAGCATCTTCTGTTTAAGTCCCCAGAGTTTTTCGGCTTCGTGCTTTGGTCCTTGGGCTCTCTTGGAAGGTGGATGTGCATGAATGGGCTTCGAATCAACATGGGCTTTGGTCCTTTCTTTGGGCTTTGGCCTTCGTCTTTCTCCGTGTTAGCGCTCGATCACGGGTCTCATCATTTCATGCTCCAAAATAGGCCAAAAATCTACAAAAACGAAGTTCCTCCAAAATATATGTGCAAATGTGAAAATGACCAATAATTAGGCCGGGGTTAGGACGGTTAGTGATTTTGATATTGAATTCATGCCATTATTAAGGATAAATAAGGGATAAAACGGGTACTTAAGGAGCGCCAACATGTCCCGAGGGATTGACACATACCCAAAAGAGGAAGCTCCAATGTCTTCGCAATAAGGAAAAGAGAGAGCAGGAGGCAGAGAAGGCGAGGGATGAATACTTCAACAAATACAGGCCCATGATCCCTCAAGGCAAAGTATGGCAGGCTAAGACGATTGACCAGCCATCAGAAAGACCGGTCAAACCGACCCCGACGACCGGTCATACTGGTTCTCTCAACCGGTCAGACCACCCTGAGCCACCGGTCAGACCGGTTGAGCCCAGTGCAGAAAGTACAGTTGAATCAGCGGTGCCTGTTTCGGTTTCTCGAGTTGATGAAGTGAAACCAACTCCTCCAGCGACGGAAGACGAGGAACTGGTAGATTATGAGGCGTCCCCGGAGCGCAACGATTTGGAGATTAACGTTGTGCATATGTCTTTGGATTACCTCATAATTCCCGAAGAGGAGGTGGCACATCTTCAATTTGGGTCTCGTGATGCTATGTTTCAGAAGCCCAAGGAATCGGATAACCATTTGAAGGCTCTCTACATGAGGGGACATCTCATTGGAAAGCCGATTTCTCGTATGTTAGTGGATGGTGGGGCCATTATAAATCTTATGCCCTACTCATTGTACAAGAAGCTTGGCGGGAAGGACAAGGAGCTGATCAAGACCAACATGACAGTTAGCGGCGTGGGTGGAGGTGAGCCCATTGGTGCCAAAGGGGTAGCGTCCATGGAGTTGACCGTTTGAAGCAAGACACTCGCTACAACCTTCTTTGTCTCCGAGGTGCAAGGTAACTTCAGCTTAATACTTGGGCGTGATTGGATTCATGCCAATCAATGTGTTCCGTCTACCTTGCATCAATTTCTTATTCGGTGGATCGGCGATGAAGTTGAGATTGTACCTGGTGATACTTCCTCCTTTATTGCTACCGCCGATTCCAACTCCATTGGTGCCAATGACAACGTCAAGTGCTTATCGGGCTTGGATCTGTCCGATTATGAGCTTATCAGCTGCACCAAGGAGGGTTTCGTTCCTGCAACTCTAAAGCCGATGGAAAATCGGCTAAATCACTTAATGCTGTAAAGATGAGTCCAGCAGGTGACTCAGGTGCAACCGGTCAGACCGGGTCCCACGTCCGGTCAGACCAGACTTCTTCGGATCGGCCATCGAAGCCGATCGGTCAGACCGGTGGGTCAGACCGGTCCAATGCAGAGTGGCTTCAGCAGCGCATTGAGCACTATCGGGCGCATACGAACGATATGTGCGAAACTATTAAAGAATCAGAAGACATGGACAAGCTGGGCCAAGGTTTTACGTCGGCTGGTCCTTTAGAAAAGGTAGATCTAGGTGATGGTACTATTCCTAGGCCAACTTTTGTAAACAAGAATTTATCGGTTGAGTTTAAAGCTGAATTAATAAAGTTATTGAAAGAATATATTGATTATTTTGCTTGGGAGTATTCTGAAATGCCGGGATTGAGTCGTGATCTTGTTAAGCATCGTTTATCGATCAAATCCAGTTTTAAACCTTATAAACAACCAGGTAGATGTTTCAATCCTAGTATTTATGACCGAATTAAAGAGGAGATTAATCGATTATTAGATGCTGGTTTTATTCGGTCTTGTCGCTATGCGGATTGGATCTCTAATATTGTGCCCGTTGAAAAGAAAGATTCGGGCAAGATTCGTGTTTGCATTGATTTTAGAGATCTCAATAAAGCTACTCCCAAAGATGAGTATCCTATGCCCATAGCCGATATGCTAATTAATGAAGCATCGGGACATCGTGTTATTAGCTTTCTTGATGGTAACGCGGGTTACAATCAAATATTCATGGCCGAAGAAGATACGTCTAAAACGGCTTTTGTATGTCCCGGATTTGTTGGTTTGTTTGAGTGGGTGGTTATGACTTTTGGTTTGAAGAATGCTGGTGCAATTTATCAGAGAGTTATGAATTTAATCTTTCATGATTTGCTTGGTGTCATCTTGGAAGTGTATATTGATGATATTGTCATTAAATCGGTCAGTTTGGATTCTCATTTAGCCGATTTAAGACTTGCTCTTGAAAGAATGTGTCGGTATGGTTTGAAGATGAATCCAATCAAATGTGCTTTTGGAGTATCGGCGGGAAAATTCCTTGGTTTCATTATTCATGAGAAGGGCATAGAGATTGATCCTAAAAGAATTGAGACTATGAGGAAAGTTGAGGCTCCTACTTGCAAAAGAGACTTGCAAAAATTTCTGGGCAAAGTAAATTACTTGAGAAGATTTATTTCTAATTTGTCTGGAAAGATTGATGTTTTTACTCCTATTCTTCAGTTAAAGAATGAAGCCGAATTTACTTGGGGGGCAAAACAGCAAGAAGCATTTGAGAAAATTAAATACTACTTGACTTCGCCGCCGGTTCATAAAGCACATAGAAGAGGTGTTCCTTTTAAACTTTATAAAGAGGGCGAAGATAAAGTTATTGGAGCTGTTTTGACTCGAGAAACCGAAGGATAGGAGTATGTTGTTACTTATATAGGCCGACGACTTATTGATGCGGAAATAAGGTATACTTTTATTGAAAAGTTGTGCTTGCCATTATATCATGCTTGTACCAAATTGCGACACTATCTACTATCTAGTACATGCATAGTAGTATATCAAACCGATGTGATAAAACATATGTTGCAAAAGCCGATTTTGAGTAGTAGAATCGGCAAGTGGGCATATGCTTTGATTGAATATGATTTGGCTTGTGAACCTTTGAAATTTATGAAAGGCCAAATCGTAGCAGACTTCATTGTTGAACATCGGATTAATGATGAGCATGATTTAGAAATTGGTCATATTTTTTGCACACCATGGAAGCGCTTTATTTTGATGGATCGGTTTGTGATGATATGAGAGGAATTGGTGTTGTTCTTATATCTCCAAGTGGTGCTGTTTTTGAGTTCTCAAACCGATTAGAAGAGTATTGTACAAATAACCAAGTTGAGTATGAAGCATTATTATTTGGCTTGGAGATTTTACAATCCATGGGCGTGAAGCATGTTGAGGTTTTTGGTGATTCGCTTCTCGTTGTGCAGCAAGTATTCAAGGTATGCCAATGTATAATGGTTCATTAAATGCATATCTTGATAAATGCCTCGACACTATTTCTTCTTTTGATGAATTTGTTATAAAATATTTGCGAAGAGAAGAAAATGGACAGGCTAATGCTCTGGCTCAGCAAGCATCTGGTTATAATGTTAGAAAAGGAAAATTCAACATTAGAAAATCGATGCAAATTGAAGCCAAGCTGCAGGTTCTGGACGAACCGGTCCGACCGGTTGCAGCGACTGGTCTGACCAGTTCTGAGACTAGTCTGACCGATCAAACAGCAGAGAATACCAATTCGGCTGTGTGAGGGGCCGAAGATCAGGATTGGAGAGTTCCTATAATCTCCTATCTTAAAGATCCTGGTCATGGTGCAGAGAGAAATATTCGGCATGCAGCATTTAAATATGTTTTGATTGATAATGAACTTTATCGACGAACTGCCGAAGATTTGCTTCTCAAGTATTTGGACTCAGATCAAGCCAAAGTTGCTATGGGAGAAGTTTATGAAGGCATATGTGGTACTCATCAATCGCCTCCTAAAATGAAGTGGTTGCTTAGGAGAGCCGGTTTTTATTGGCCTTCTATGATTTCAGATTGCTTTAAGTATTATAAAGGATGCAAAAAGTGTCAACGGTTTGGAGATTTGCAGTTAGTACCTGCTGCATCGTTGCATCATATTATTAAACCATGGCCGTTCCGAGGTTGGGGGTTGGATTTTATTGGGCAAATTAATCCTCCATCTTCAAAAGGGCATCGCTTCGCGTTGGTTGCTACGGATTATTTTACTAAGTGGACCAAAGCAGTTCCTTTGAAGAATATGACACATAGAGAAGTGATTGAGTTTATAACTGAGCGTATTATCCATAGATTCGGTATTCCTAAAACTTTGACTACGGATCAAAGTTCTTCATTCATATCAAAAGAGGTGCGTGCATTCATCGAATCTTACAAGATCAAGTTGCTCAATTCATCTCCATATTATGCTCAGGCCAATGGACAGGCGAGTCAAGTAATAAGATTTTGATCAAGCTTATCAAGAAGAAAATAGAGGAAAATCCTAAGAGGTGGCATGAAGTGTTATCTGAAGCATTGTGGGCTCATCGTATATCTCGTCATGGTGCTACCAAGGTTACTCCTTTTGAACTTGTGTATGGTCAAGAGACTGTTTTACCCGTTCAGATAAATCTAGGCGCTTATAGATTGGCTAAGCAAAGTGATCTTTCTACCGTTGATTATTATAATTCAATGATGGATAATATTGATGAGGTGACCGACAAGCGGATGAAGGCCTTAAAAGAGATTGAGAAGGATAAGCTTCGGCTTGCTAGAGCTTACAACAAGAAGGTAAAAGATAAATCTTTCCAAATTGGAGATCTAGTTTGGAAGACAATATTGCCTCTTGGGTTGAAAAGCAATAAGTTTGGTAAGTGTTCATTGAGTTGGGAGGGTCCATATAGGGTTGTTAAAGTTATCTTCGGGAATTCCTATATGATGGAGACGCTGCAAGAAGATCGACTACCTAGAGCTATTAATGAGAAATACTTGAAGAAATTTTACCCAAGCGTGTGGCAAGATGTATGAAGAAGAGATGGATGATTCATGAAAATCGTCCTTAGCAGTGTTTTTAGGCCCTAGTGTTGTATAGAATATTTCTATTTTGCTTTTTAGCTTGTAAACTCACTAAAAAGTAGGGGGCATAAGTTGACAGCCAAATTTGACACCTGCCGAGGCCGACCGGTCTAACCAGTCGGGCCGACCGGTCAGACCGGTCTGGTCTGTACAGTCCGAGTAGAATTAGGGTTTTTGTAATGAGTCCTCATGTAATTCTACTCGTGAAGGAGTACGTCTTCCCCGACCTATAAATATAAAGACTAAGGCCGATTGAGGTTATTCCCAATCTAATCAATACAAAAATTGCATTATTTTTTATCTCTTAAATCCTAGCATTTTCCAACTCTAAATTGCTTTCTTCCTTCGTCTCGATGGCGTTTGAAGACGTTCTGAGTGGCCTACCGATCTCAGAGCAACCCTAGCACGAGCTCCGATGGGGTCCCTCTTGAGCTCGTTGTTCTAGGCTTTCAACGAAGCCTTGCCTGAACCGGTCAGACCGGCCTCCCTAGGGGTTCGTGGGTGTTGATCGTTTTGACGGTCGTTTGCACGTACTAGCGCATTCAAGTGTGTTGGCGTGATTCTGTGTCAACAAGTTGCTGCGTATTTTCCTGGAAGCAGGAACGAGGTGGCAGCAGTTACTGGGTGTTGCCGGAGGAGGGACCGCGGTGGTCGCGGCTGGACGGTGCCGAGTAGTGTTAAAAAAAACTGACTGGAAGCGGTCCGGTTACCGCGGTAACCGGTCCGAACCGGTTCAGGTTTGGGGCGGTTACAAACCGGCCCAAATTCAAATTTCAAATTTGAATTTCTAAAAATGGAAAAATCCCAAAAAATTCCTAAAAATACTTCAAGTGGCCACGAATCTAATGGTGTCAAAAATTTTCAAATATTCGTTCATTTGGTATACTTTGCGGGCATTTGACTTTAAACAAAAAAACGTGCATACAAAAGTATACAAATATAATGTAAAATATGTTATACATTATATTAATATAAAAGTAGTTCAAAAGAGGGTTGGAGGGTTCATTTAGGCTAAAACATGTTATACAAAAATTCAAATTTTGAACTAAAGTCGGTTTTTTTGTTCAACGGACTGGTTTCCACTCAAATCGGACCGGTTTACCGGTCAAACCGGTCGGCTAACCGGTGGAAACCGATTGAACTAGCGTCTATAATTTGAAATTTGAATTTGACCGGTTTTTACTGGTTTCCGGTCAAACCGATCCGGTTTATCGGAACCGGACCCCGGCGGTTTCAGGGGACCGGTCGGTAAAAAAATCCCTGGCGCCGAGATGACAGGGACGGGAGCAAGATCTACCTGATATTCTGCCAGAGGTCGAAATGCGTCGACAACGGCCACGAGTTCACCTGCTACTGCTGCTTGCACTGGAAGACGGCGTGCTACAAGCAGGGTTTACGTTACCGACCGGTCCGACCAAACCGGTCGATGTCAAATTTGAATTTAAAATCTTCTGTGCAAACGATTCGTACCGGTATACCGGTCGGTCTGACCGGTTTACCGCCCGGTTTGACTGGTAACCCGCCAAATTCAAATTTTTTTCTTTTTTGGTTTAAATTCAAATGCCCGCAAAGTATACTAAATGAATATTTGTATAACATGTTTTATCCTAAATGAACGCGCTAACCCTCTTTTGTACAACTTTTACATTGTATTTGTATACTTTTGTATGCACGCTTTTTTGTTTAACTTCAAATCCCCGCAAACTATACTTAATTAACGAATTTTTGAGAAAATTTGACACCATTAGATTTGTCGCACCTTGAAGTATTTTTAGAAATTTTTTGGGAATTTTTCATTTTTTTAAATTCAATTTTGAATTTGGGCCGGTTTGATACCGGCCCGGACCGGTTTGACCGATAACCGGTCAAACCGGACCAGTTCCCAACGGTTTTGTGAACCCTGGCTACAAGACGACGGAAACCTGCCGGAGCATCTGCCCGGTGTGCGACCCCAAGTGCCACCTGCCGCGGCCGCCGGCGGCCCACCGTCGTCGGAGCTCAACGGTGGCTAGGGACGGGTCGAGATAGCCGTGCATTGAAATATGATATGACTTACAGATATGTAGAATAAATGAGATTGGTAAAAAGAAAGTAGGAAATTAGTTAACTGACCGTTTCTTAAAGATATAAAATAAACAAAGTTCGTAAAAGAAAAGCTGGAAATGGCAATAAGGACAGAATAAATAGAATTAAAAAAAGTTGGATAAAAATTAAAAGACGCAATAAGTTAAAAAGATAATAAATAAAGAAAAATTATTTGTAATAAGAATGGAGATTAAAAATGAATTTTGTAAAAACTGTGGGGAAACAATATAGATAGAATAATTAAAATTGGTAATGAAAAGTTGGAAATTGGAAAAAGGAAAATAATAAATATGGGGATTGTAATAAAACTGGTAAGGAAAAGAACTAAACTGAAGTCAGAAATTGGACAAATGAAAATAATAAATATGGGGATTGTAATAAAACTGGTAAGGAAAAGAACAAAAATTGAAGTCGGAAATTGGAAAAATGAAAATAGTAAATATGGGGATTACAATAAAACTGGTAAGGAAAAGAACAAAAATTGGATAAAAAACGCTAGAGGGAGGGCTTGAACCTCCGACCTTGTGGTTAACAGCCACACGCTCTAACCAACTGAGCTACTCCAGCTTTTGACACAAAATTGGAGTTAACTTTATCTATCCTAATAATACAGAATGTACATTGTTAGTTTTACTAGAATGTACATTGTTAGTTTTATTTTTGTTTATATTTTGTATTGAGAATATAGGTGGTTGTTACTTTTATTTTTGTTTATATTTTGTATTGAGAATATAGGTGGGGTTTACACGTACCAATGCGTGACTTAGTTGCAACAAAATTTATCGTACACAGATGTAAACGAAGCAAAAGCACTGACTTGCCAGAACCATCCGTTGATTGAAATGGCTGGCCGACCAATCCAGTTCGAATTGTGCAAGAATTTCCTCAGATTTTAGTTCTATTTTGATCAAAAGAAAAGTTGTGTTGTTCTCTTGAGATTGTACGAGCAGAAAACCCTAACGATAATCCTACTTCGAGAGGCCTCTCGATTTAGACCCTGTTTGGGACTGCCGTTGAGAAATGCGCGCGCACAATAAGCCAACGCGGTCCGCTACTTGCTTCACATGATTCTCAAGGACGCAGTACAAATCCCGCTTAAACTGCAGGCCGGTGAGCGAGATAAGCACGTCAAACGCGCGCCGTTTGGCGTGTTTATTCCGCTTCTTTCGCGGATAAGCCTCGCGGATGCGGAAACAAACAGGCCTTTAAGCTAAATCGAGAGTCCCTCTCCTTACAATAGAAAAGCAAAGGGAAAGGAAAAGAAGGTAACAAATGAGAAGAAGAAAGCAACGAGACCATCATCAGCCGGCCGTGGGCGGCGGGGGCCGGCTTAGGGTTCTGGGGTTTCCGAGGTTCGGGATTGGGGGAGCTTCCATGGCCAGCAGCTTTAGAGGAATGGTTGTGGGCGGTGGCCGGCCCAGCGGAGGAGGCGGGTTGTGGGCGGCGAGGCTAGCGGCGATGGCGCCGCCGACCGGGTGGTGGACATCCAGTTGGTAGGGTCGGCGACGAGGGCACGAGCGGCAGAGGGGAGGGGTTCGAGCTGCAGTCCTCGCTGGCGTCGGAAGCGACGTCGGCGAGGGGGAGGTCGGCCACAGGGAGAGCCCTCTCCGGGTAGTTGCCTCCAAACCCTAAACCTACATTTGTCCAAGGTTTATATTAGCACACAAGCGAAATAAAGAAAACGCTACATCGACTAAACTGCAAGCCTGCAATGTCCCTGGCTTTCAGGAGTTGATACGATGCATTTGTCTCGAGGGATAACCTTTCAGACCATATGTAAGCTGAGAAAAAACCCCGCACACAAAGCATCCATTAAAAGCCTTCACAAATCACAACAAATAACATGGAAACCTAATGTCTCGTATAAAATAATAAATTGAGCTCAAACAATCGATGGAATTTAATGTTATTTAGGTCAAACATTCAACGAGGTACAAAGATCATGGCTTAAAAATTAAATACAGCACTTCCTCGTCTTGTCACATGAAGCCTTGCGAGGTTAAAGGGATGAATTACAACAAGGCTTCGAGCCCTCAAGGACCTTGAAGGTAACCAATTTTCTCTATACAATGCAATAGCTATGTACAACTGCTTACATAAGAATATGTATTTCTTAAGCACAACTAAAAAAATAAGGCAGCGATTTGTTGAACTGCCTGAAGTATAGGCTCCAAATAGACCGAGTGAAGTAGAGCTGCGTCATCGTTCTCGGAGATCAATCATGTCAAACTTTATATCGGTGTCCATGTAGACATGGGAGCACTGCTCGTAAATTGGTGAGCCATCCAGAGGTGCCTTATGAGGATGGAAACCTCTCTCTTGACAATCATGGATAACACCCATACCGCCTGGATCCGTGAGATGAAATATACCATGTTTTCTGGTTAAACAAATACATAACCATGATTAGTCAAATGTCCCCCAATGCTACAAGGCGTACAAACTACGGTAACACGAGCTATCAAGCATCCAAGCAATACAAAGGTCAGTTAAATCGGGTTGAGCAAATTTACCAATAGGGAAGTGATATATCAACGAAAGTGTTAAATATCAAATGCAAGAAACGGATGTCAACAGCATAGATGGAGAATATACCTTGTTGTTTCAGTAGGTGCCATAACTATTGCAATTGCCTCAGGTAGCATGACCTATCGACACAAAAAAAAAAGGTAGACCAAATAATCAAATTAAATATTTAACACTCTCAATTTGATCAGCCAGTAATAGTAAGCAGATGAGCCAGACACACTATTGTTTTTTTATGGGAGGGCAAACTAACTGTTTAACACATAAGAAAAAATTGCCTTAGTCTAATCTTTGTGCAGCATTCCAGATAAGAATATAGGATCAAACAAACAGAAATTTATGACCAGTCATAAAGTAGGTTCCCCTAACACAATAAGGACGAACAGATGACCAAATCTCATTGAACTATTCAATTGGTCATTCGATCTGGAACTGTGAAAAATGAATTGGGAACCTGTATTAGTATTGAAGAACATCTTCACAATAGCAAGAATTAAGTTTTCCACATTTAAACATTTAGCAATAAGGAAACAGTTAAAGACTCAAATGATCAAGTGCTTAGAGCAACAAAGACACCAAGTACTCTAATATAAGTACATAACCATCAAAGTGTGACACCAAATAAGCAGTAACATATTGTGAGATCCAGTCTGCCAGCAAGCATTACCTGATAAGAATAATGATTGTGGAGATCAATGGAAGACAGGAAGCAGGACTGCGTTGGATGTGTCTGGAAAAAATAAAAGGAATAAATTGAGGAATGCTATATTTTCTCTAGTATAGTGGAAAGTAATCAGTCAACCATAGACTATTTGTAGTTACAGAAAACATAAAACATCCAATGACATTTAATAGAGGTTCGTGACTCCTTGAAGGTTAGAAGAATATTTAACACCCAATTTTTTTTGAAAGCTTTTAACACCCAAATTACACAGCAACATTTATAATATAAATATGTGGAAGAGCAAGATGTGTTGCTCTAAAAGTTGACTAACCATTCATAGTCTACGAAGTTCATACAGTGGTTTGCATGCATGTTAAATGCTGTTTAAATTCTTCTGTACTATAGAGTATAGAGCACATTTGTAATCCTAATATATAAATAATGAAGACCATAGGCCTATATAAAAAATCTTTCTCTAAGACATCCAACTATCCATATCCAACTGTCACATGTCAATGCAAGCTACTGATTTTGATATCCTAGTATCCACATTCGTAAAGAACTCCCACGCTTAAGTAGAGATTTTTGCACTTTAAAAGGCAGCGAAGCAGCTTTTCTTCACTAGTCCTTTCAGTAAATAGTTACACAGGTGGAGAACAAGAAAGCATCTTCATCGGTTTCTTATTTACCTATATCAAGTATGGTACATATACCATATAACCTTTTCTTCTTTTCTTTCGAGGGGATAAAGACATACAGCACATCTACATTATTGACTTGAGCAAACAAAAGAAAATGTCCAAGTAAAATTGAACTCACATGAATCCAACCAAGAGTGAAAAGTGAGCATGAGTCCTGAACTTCAAATAGTTCTTCTTCATTTGTAGCTTCACACTGGAAAAAGAAAAACATGGCATTCAGTACTATGTTTACGTACTGTATTACACATGTCACTAGCAACTTTCACAAAACGAATGGAGAAAAAAACAAGGACAACAAAGACAAAACGGAAGTAAAAAACTAACATCTTACCGTATTAGCTGTCGATTTCTGCTTTGGAATAATTAATGTGGTCACATAAAAAGTTCTTTTTTTCTACATGAAAATACAACTAGTGTTAGAAATTCTGCCAAAACGCCATCCTGATTTCCTATAAGCAATGTACGTACCAGGGTACCAGCAAGAACCCCACAAGTTTCTAGGCTTCTTTTTGTGTTTGATTCAGCAACCCGTAGAAAGCACTCCATCAACTTGATCGGCTAACAACAATGTAAATTGAAATAATCAATCAAAAAAGCCAAAAGAGTACATGAGTTAGACATGGAATGCTGATGGAAGAACCTAACTTGTTACAGATAAAATACCGATGTAAGAAACATAATGTGATTGGTATAGCTGCAAGCCCAAATCACACGATGATTTTAAAAGGAAAAGATGCATTCTGAACTTACAACATGCAAGTTCTGAAAGCGGGCGGTTCCTGAGGTTGGAAGTCCTGGTGTTGGATCAGCAACTCTTGATGGAGATATAGGTCTTTGTACCTCCGCCAGGACTGGTGGAGGAGAAGGCTGTTTGATATTCAATTGGAACAACTCTTCTTCCAAACTAGCAGAAGGGATTAGGGTTTGCTCTTCTGCTGGTACAGACCATCGACCATCATCAAGAGAGAGAACAGATTTCATATCCTCATTTTCATTTGTGGAGCTATCTGGAGGTGACGTACTGGGACCAAATGAACCATCTTGGTTCAAGATGGATGGCACTAAACTGCAGAAGAAAGCAAGATAATGTCAAACAAAAGGAAATGGCATAGTTATATGACTAATTTCCTATTGTAGTCCCTCTTCCAATAATTTTCATGTGTCTCTCCGTCTTCTAGTCTAATCTCAAGCGTAACGTTAAGTTTCTCATTCAACTAGGTTGATCGAGTAACCCCTCTTTTAAAATTATACCTGTTCAGATCGCTTTATATTGATATGGTACATCACCTTTAAAAATATTTCAAAACTTTGTTAAAAACTAACTAAAAATTACAAAACAGATAGATCATTAAAACGATACATCCTAAAAAGATAAGGCTTGTTCAACTTGCAAATATCTCCAAAATTGAAATTTAATCAGCAAATGCCCTTATGATATACCAATAGAATTATTATAACAATATATTAAATTCTTATCAAATATGAGTATCTCACTACATGTGTTAAGAAATAACTATTGCTAGGACAATGTTGGACTCTCAAAATGTATAGATACATACAGGTGTTTACATACAATATAAATCCAAACATTAAAATTTCAAAAGCAAGCAGAAACCCAATATAAAGTAAAAACATCCTAAATTTTAGAAAAGAAAAAAGATAGTAGTTTATACTTAAAAAATGTTGGCAAGTTCCTGGTGAAAATTGGAAATTGCCCATATCAGTGATTTTTGGCATAAATTATTCTTTGCTAATTTCTATAAAAGTTGGATTGTTTTGGTTTTCCTGCAATTTTTTACATGCTGAGACAGCACACATTGTTCCTCAATGATATATTATGCTTAGATCGTAAGAATTTTTCAGGAAACAGTCAAGGTCCTAAAAGTATCCAAATTGGGAGCATGGTTGAGACGTTGAGATGAGGTAGAACAACTTGAAACAAAGTGGTCTCAGTTTTCTTTGAAATGAAAGGAATTATAAGAGCCGATTGCAGCAGAGCAATAGAAAAGAACTTCTACAAATAGAAAAGCTAAAACTATCATAGTTAATGAATTATCACCTTGTCATATCATTTTGTGTTAACTCAAAATTGTTTGGATATTGAACCTGGAAAGAGCAGTAGAGATACATTAGATAATGCTTGCTTGTGTTCAAATTTTCAGCCAAATACACCAAAACATTGAAACTAAAAGAATCATACCTTAATTCCAGTAACAGGCACATTCCACCGGCCATGAAGACCATTAGGTCCTAATATCGAATGTCTAGCTAGTGTTTCTTCACTTGGATAAGGCAGGTTCATAAATCTGCATAGTTTAGACAGAAAAAGAGAAGGTTCAGTGCACAAAACACCATAGAAAGAAAAAAACCAAAGATACAACTAACGCATATGGCTACATGTACACCAGGGAAAGAATAGCTCATTGTTTATCTACAGAAAGCACACTGGATAATAACAATATCTAGAAAAGTAAAGGAAAATAGAAGTTAGACGAAGGAAATGGAAGGAATAGATTAATTATTATTGTGCCAAAGCACTTAACTACATAAGTTGCTGGTCTCTGCCAAAAACACTGATTTTGTAAACTTCTTGGTATTTTTCCTCTCTTTAGAATGTTGTTTCTCAAATTTACAAACACAAAGTGTGTGAAATGACTAATCAACAGAAAACCTACATGTAGTGTTATTCATTTATCTAATTGTTGGAAATTCTGAACAGATAGATAAAACCAACTGATTGGAAATATGGCACTGTTTGTTTGTAATGAAAGAAAATATAAAATTTTCAAAAAGTATGCTTTGTTTCCTGCAAAGTTCCTCTCAAATAACCACCCTTGAAATTAAGCTAGTATATGAGGGCCATATGTTCCCTATAAGCCTATCATTTCGCTTAACAATCATCAAGCCACTACAGTGTCTTTGTTAGATAACTAACATGCCAGCACTCCTTTTACATAAGTGATGGATAACTGTTAATCAGAAAATAACTAAATGGCCACACCATAGTTAAGCCAAGTGAAACAAATCATATCACATACATAAATATGACCAAAAGATATACATACTGTTTATGCATCTGCCTATCATGTTGGACACTTGGTAATGATGGCACTTGTCTCCCAATTTGGAAGGATTTTTGCAGCGCTCCATTAGCGCTACCTACAGATGGCTGAGGAAGAAAAAGGATGAAAAATTATAACATAAGTACAGCACATGAGAATATTAAAAAGTACAAATTCTCCATATCTTCTTCTCAGAATTCTTCACAGTATTACATTATTACAGACTTGGAAATGCAATATAATGCAATGCATACCTGTGGAGTATACAAGCTTGGGGAATGTTGCTCTATCCTACGAGTTGTAGCATAGGTTCCATTTAGACTATTAGTATTAGATTCCACAGTACCTCCTCTGTTATGCTCGGCAACCTGCCGCTGCACAACTGGCTTCAATGACTCAAGCTCTTTGATAACATCAGTAAGTTTCTGCAACAAAGGCTCATTCATTTAGATAAAACTGGAAAATAAATAGAGAGTTCGGAGATGAAATAAAGGTCAAAAACAAGTTATTCGCAAAAAAGTTCTACAAGCCCAGTTGGGATTTGAAAAGCCTATGTTGCTCAAGAGTAGATTTAAGGCGACAGATGTGATATCTAATAATGAATAGAGTGGACTTACATCGAAAAACGCCTTTTCTCTGAACTTGAAGGCAAGGAAATCACGATGCTTGGGTATCGTCTCGCACAACAAGCTGCAGCCAATCAAGTTTCAGGTGCAACAAACAATCACGGAACCAAGATGCGAGTATCAAATGATTGAGTGCTCAGCCCACCTCGAGTATCTCAGCAGGATTACATACAGGTCGAGGATGTTTTTCTCGTTCCGATATATATTAGCCTGCGCCGACAACATCAGAGCACCAAAGCTCAACACAATTTGACTCCAAACTTAAGACCAATCGCATTAACATCATAACAAAAACAACCCCCAATTCGTTCGCCCAAACCAATCGAAGAGCCCCGCGTGCAATCGACTATAAAACAATCGCACAGCTAACACTTCACGCGGCAGAAGGCGAGATCTAGAGAGGGCAGGGGCGATCCCCCGCACGAGATTCCCAAGGGGGCGGCTAGGGTTGGACCTGCCGGAGGAGGCTGCCCGCGATGCGGAAGTAGTAGGGAAGGCTGATGCGGTTGTCGACGGCGATCGGCCGCGCGCACGCCTCGATGTTGATGGGGCCGCCCCTGGCTGGCTGCGGCGGGCCCATGGCCTCTTCTCCGGCGAGGCCGCCCCTCCTTCGCCGGCGCGGTGAAAGCTCGTGGCGACGCGGGGGTAGGAATGGCAGTAGACTTGGGTAGCGGTGAAGGAATTGCTGAATTGGGTCACGTTGGAATTGGGACTGCGGGCGGGTGCGGCTCCGGCGGTCCACTCCGGCCTAGTCTCTTTCCTTTTTGCGGCTGCACCCCTGTAATATGCGCGAATTAAAGTTTGCGGTCTTTTTGCCACTTTTTGCAAAAAAAAAAACGTTTACATTATGCCTTTTCTCTTCAGATATGTCTTACTTTTATAGCCGTTAATTAAGTACAGAATTGGCAATGCTATTGGTGTTTAGGCCCGTTTGGATCACCTAGGACTAAAGTTTAGTTCCGACTAAACTTTAGCTGACTAAACAATAGGTAACTACATTTTAGTCCATGAATATTTGGATCCATGGACTAAACATTAGGTGGAAAACCATATGAAACATATAAATGGGCGAAACTAAATTTTAGTCTGAATTAGGGTGGGTTCTATGGACTAAACTTTAGTTGGGATGAAACTAAACTTTAGTTCAAAGTTTAGTCCACCTATTTGGATCACCTAATGGACTAAACTTTAGGCCTAAATTTAGTCCATGGATCCAAACAAAGCTTAGTTATCAAATAATGTTCCATGTCATGGCATTAGGTGGCTTACTACATAGTGGATGGTGGATGATTTAACAAAACCATCACTAGTATTAAAAAAATACAAAAAATAGTATGTCTTAGTTTTATGTGTTAGTATGATTATTATATCCAAATCTTGCGTATTTTCCCTTTTTATTTTATCTTACTTCTTTTCCTTATCTTGTTTCACTAATTCTACTTATTAATTAGTTCCTCTCTCCATTTAGCAGATGTTGTTTTGAATTATGCTCATAATTACTTCTATGTTCTAATGACTGCTACTTATAGAGAGTGGCCCCAAAGATACATCTTGTAGTATGTTCTAATAATTTTTATTTTTACTATCAAAATGATCGAAAGAGCTGGCTGCTGCAACAACCGCTGCCAGCCATAATTGTTTGCGAGTGCCATCGAGCGGCTGGGCTATGCAGCTACTCCTAACACAGACAATCAGGGTCTATATTGTAGTCATCATTCCTATTATAATAGCTAAGCTTCCTATATATTTCATTCTGTCCAATTTTTTTTAAGATTCACTACCACACAAAAAAAAATTGTTTTGTCACCGCTCAACACCATTACACCCTCTTCATATCTTCGATCATGTTCATTCTTCCATAGCCACTGCTTTTATTTTTTGTGGCCCGTCCTACAAAGAGATTGAAGTCTCTACTCTATCTCTGGGTTGAAAAGTGGTCTACATTTTCTCGTGTCATATAGTTTTTTTTTAACGGACTCGTGTCATATAGTTTGTGAGATGAATAGATGATCAAAGGAGAAAAAAGGGCTCCTAGATTGAAAAAGTCAAATATTAACAAAGCTTCTATATATATATATATATATATATATATATATATATATATATATACATAGCACAAACTCTACAAAGTGTAATCTATACGTATGCTCAGATCACATTGCGTATTGTATTTGTAGGCATGGTTTACCTTTTATCATCATGCAGATTTTATTTTTAGTTAGTTGGCATGTGTAAATTATTGACGTGTCACTGATAACCCATTTTTTCAATTTATCCACATGCAAATAGAAATAGAAATTCGTTATAATAAGCGTGACTTGAGCCGCACGAAAACATATATCATATATGTTGTGTCCCATATTATTTGTGTTTTTACGTAGTTTACATATATACTTGGTCAAATTTACACTTTAATTTACTAGTAGCTATCTACCTACACATCGCGCCCCCTTCCATATTGAGCTCAATTCCACCACAATCGACGACGGTGCGTGCTCGACCTTCCACGAAGTGGTTAGCATAGGTGCATCTAACACGTTACCATTATTAGAGCAACTCGTTACCAATATTAGAGCAACTCCATCAAGTAAATAGCCTTCAAATCAGACCCTACAAATAATAAATGAGGGTTGTCTCGATTTTTAGGGGCTTCCAAATTTTCTTTAACTTCAACAATAACCTCAATTCTAACTTATAATAGAAACCTCCCTAGGATGGATAAGGGGATTTGGAGGTCGCGCCTTTCCAAACTAAAGGGTTAGTATAGATGGTCTGCTTTTTATTTTATCCTCTAAATTTAAAATTTAAGATAGGGGATTGTTTAGATGATTTGTTGAAGTCTACATGGTGTTCATCAGCGACGTGCAAAGGGATTGATAACTGAAGATATATATATATATATATATATATGTATATATATATATGTATATATATGTATATATATATATGTATATATATGTATATATATATATGTATATATATGTATATATATATATGTATATATATGTATATATATATATATGTATATATATATATATATGTATATATATATATGTATATATATATGTATATATATATGTATATATATATGTATATGTATATATGTATATATATATATGTATATGTATACGGCAGCGCTATTCTACACCCTAGGTGTAGAATAGAATTCTACACCCAACCACCCCTTCACCGGCCAGGCCCAACTACCCATCTACTGACCAGCCTGCAAGCAAGCACCCCGTCCACCTATTCCAGCCCACGAGCGCGAGCCGCGACTCGGGAGACGCGCAGAGCGCGGCGAGCGCGAGCCGTTCTGCGCTAGCTTCTGCGCCGCTCGCGAGTTCACGCGGGTAGCAGCGCGGCGCGCGGATTCAGGCGCAGCAGAGCGAGTAGCGTAGCGCGGCGCGGCCGGCGTGGGGCGAGTGGCGGCGCGGCAGCGCACGCGGCGCACCGCGTGGGCGCGAGCCAGAGCTCCTCCTCCCCGCATCCTCCTCAAATCAGGCTGCTCCTCCTCCCTCCATCCTTCTGATCTCTCTTATTTTGCATTGATTGGTGGTTAATCCACATCTACCTCAATAATTGAGCCCTCTAGGGACCCCTAATCCCTCTATCCCTAGTGATTTTGTTGTAATTTTGGTCAATTCGTGGAGAACAGGTTGGGGATTGCAAATTACTGAAACCTTCAAACTGGAATTCAAAAAATTACAGAAAAACGCAACATCTTCTATCAGTAATTACCCTACTCGACTGACTGGTCTCTGTATGTTTTGATGTGATGTATTTCAGTAATTTGTGTTATACATCTCGGCGGTTCATTAAATTGGATGGATGGTTCAGTAATTGGATAGGGATGGTTGAGTATTTTTTTGTCAGTAATTTTGATCAGTTTAGTCTTATACACAAAGTGATGGTTCAGTAATTTGATGGATCCGACATGTTTATCGAGTGTGCACTTCATTACCGGAAACACTTAAAAATGATCCCGTTGAATACATAATTTCTTAAATTACTGAAATACTAAAATACTAAAATTACTGTCATAGCTAAAATAATTTTTCTCATGTAGCTCGATAGTCCAAAATACTAATTACTAAAATGCTAAAATTTTCATGTAGCTCCATAGTCCAAATAATTTGTCTTGTTCCGTGTGTGATGGTGGTGGTTCATTGGTCTTTTTAATTAGCTAGGTAGTCCAATTTTTCAATTACTAAAGAAATGTATTCTCCAGTTATGGTCAGATCACCAGAAAAATGCATTCTATTCGCTAGTTTTTGAAGTTCAGTATTTTTTTAGTTATTGCGTAGCAATATTCTATAATTGTTGAGTATTGTAGTACTTGTATTTCAGTTAATCCGCGGGAAGCAGCAGCATTGTACCTGAAGGCGGCCGTGTGTGAGCTCCGAGGTGAGCAGGTTGGCGGGTGGAAAATTACTGAAAGCTTCGCCAGGGTTTGAACTATCTAGCTTTGGATGGTTTAGTAATAAGCATATTCAAATTATGTTGAGTTACTGAATATGAAATTCATTAAGCTCAGTATTTTTTTAGTTTCTAAAACAGGGGAGTATAAGCTCTCTCAATCATCTATACTTTTTAGTACTTTGAGAAGCTATATCAGGGTTTCAGTCTTGTATTTTTCAGTAGTTTATGAGGTCAAATTTGATCCATTCTATGCTGCATATGAGTTCTACGGAATGTACACCGAGCTTGATGGTTTTCCTACCAAGAAGAACATGATAAAATCAACTGAAAATTCAATTGCTCGTTCTATAGGGGGAAGCACAAGTCGAAGGTTGGGGGATGACCACAGGACATCAAATACATCAAAGCATGATAGGTGCAAAAAAAAAGCAATGGTTTGTGCTAGAACAGCAGGGATGGACGGCGTGACTTTTTACGTGGATTGTGCTTTAGCATAACCACAAGCTCATGCCTAGAACGCGCATGACGAAATGTATACATGCGCACAAGGCGAAAGACCCAGCAATGTTGATGAACATGTATTACTAGATGATATCTGTATTACTGAATCCAAGACATACATTGGAATTATACGATGTATTACAGAATCTAAATGTGCATAGGTATTATTGGATGTACTTGAAACTCTGCACTACTAAATCCAAGCATGTACATGGGTATTACTAGAAAACAATTACTCAAAAATATAAAAAATTACTGGAAGTGCATATACTGAATAATTGTTTATCTAGATTACCGAAAATCCAAGTATATACATATAATTGGCGGTGAGCATGAATCTGTATACATATTAGTCACAAATTAACAGTCTCTTGTAGTCTAAAAAGATCTACAAAATGAGTGTAGCTGCTGGAGTATTCTCATCATCACCACCATATACAGTTGCATGTTTCTAATTCAACTGTGTCCTATGTCGCGACCACGAAAGCATCTGGAGACTAGGTCTGTGTGAGGTCCATCTGGAACTCGACACCTCCGCAATCCCTCAATGATATACCTTTGATGCCTTTAAAATGCCGCCTATGATTTTAATCCATGGCGTTTACACCCCTATCATATAAAAAATATAGACTATTAATGATATAAGTTTGATAACAGTGTCGGAAACTTGCTGAAACTACAAGCTCGCATATAAACAGCTGAACTACTGGAACCACTACTGAAAACTACACTAGCATAAATTACTGGGCTACTGAAACTAAAAAGGCAGAACGAAATTGAGCTGCTACTATTAAAAAAACTACTAAACTAAACAACTAGCTCAAATTACTGGGTTAAACTACTGTCCTAACAACTTAATTTAGAGCATCAACATTTAGTAATTGCCGACAAAAAAAGTGGTGTTACGAATATTACTGTGCCAAAGGAAAAAAGCCACGGTACTACTGACCAAACAAAAAATTACTGATAATAGATGTTGACCAAAATTCATTATTTCATCCAGTAGTTCAGTAATGACTACAGAACTACTGTACTAACTCAAAGCATCAAATGTTTAGTAGTGACCGAAAATTACTGATACTAGACGCTAACACAACTACTGAAAATAATATAGTACTGAGCCTAAACTAAGCAAAAAAAGTATTACTGAAAGTAGAAAAATTACTAAATACCTCATCTAGTGAGCTCGGGATGAATGTAGCTGGTGTAGCTATCTCATCATCACCACAGCCTACAGCTGCACGTTCCGATTAAGACTGTGTCCAGTGCAGCATCTGCAGGACTATCTCAAGATCTCGAGGCTGGGTCTGTGTGAGGTCTATCGGAACTCGGCACCTTGGCTATCCCTCAATGATATACCTTTGATGCCTTTAGGAAGATCGCCTTTGATTTTAACCCTTGGCATTTACATCACTGTTATAGATAAAAAATAGCTTCCATCAGTGATACTGATATACCTTGGACAACTATAATAAAGTACTGGGCAAAATCCAAAAATTATGGGCCTAAACAAGATTACCGAAGAATTTATGATACCAACTAAAGATTACTGAATAATTTGTGATAATAACAACTGAACACATAAAAAAATACTGAAATACTACGACAAAAACAAATGTATGGATCATATGAACAAAATTTACTGACACACGTGTGGTACTGAACTAACGGACCTAACAAAAAAAGAGCAATTGTACTTGAGCTAACAAGTTACTGGACTAAAGATGAATATTGTACTAACTACTCAGCTCATCATCAACATTCAGTAATCACAAAAAATATGGTGTTGGGAAATATTATTGAGCCTAAGGAAAAAAAACATGGTAATACTGACCTACATAAAAATTACTGATACTGGACGTTGGCACAAAAATTACTGGATCGTGATCCCAATCCGAGCCGAATCTACAAGGATACACCGGAAAAGCAAGCGGGCGGAGGGGACGCGTGCTTACCCACTTGTAGCGGCGAAGAACGAGAACTCGATGGAGAACAGCGGCTGGCACAAGCCACGGGCGTCGTCGTCGTCCCCGCTCAAGGGTGCGGGAGGGCGTGCCGCCTGGGCTCCCGCCGCTGCTCGGGTGCGCCGCCTGGGATCCACGCCACGCTAGGGTGCGCAGGAGTAGTTGGGCGGGAGGGATGCGCCACCTGAAATCGCGTCGTCGTCGCCGCCGCCGAATCGAGCCTCGAATCGCTGTTTGGGCAGCATGTTAGCGTGGACAGGGTGGTGGCCTGGTGGGTAGTAACATGACTCGTGGATGGGCCGTGGGCCAAATGGGAGGTTGGATCGGGTCGGGCAAAGAGGATGGTTGGTGGGCTAGTTGGTTTGGGTGCTGGGTGTAGTATAGCACATAGGTATATATATATGTATGTATATATATATGTATATGTATATATATGTATATATATATATGTATGTATATATATGTGTATATATATATATATATGCATTGATATAGTACGTGTTTGGCTAGAGTGAAGGGAGGGGGGGGGGGCGAACTGCCTTCACATTTTTTTTGAACTTGTCGGTTTCAAAATCTGCCTTCACATGAACACGCGGCGTACAACTAGCAACTAGCAGGTGCTGCAGCCGGAGACCGAAGCCGAAGCCGCAGCCGCGCAGGCCGCCAAAAAGGCACAAGAGCCCGGCCAAAAGCGCCCGTTGTCCCAAAGCCCCCCCGGGCATTATTGCCACACCACGGCCCCGCACGCGAACCGCGCAGCAAAGAGAAGACGACGACGTCACTCCTCGTGGACTGGAAGCTCTCGAGTCTCTCGATCGAGAGAGGACGAAGGGCCGCCGGCGACGAGAGACCCCGGGCTCGTTCGCTCGCCACAGCGCCAGCCACGCTCTCTCGTCTTGTTTGGCCAGCCTCGCCGTTTGAGCCGAGGCGAGGCGCGCCCGCGTCTCGTGGTGCGTGGGGAGGCAGGCAATGGCGGCGCGGTGGAGAGCGGCGCTGCTCGCCGCCGTCCTCCTCCTCCTCCTGCACCACTCGGTGTCCGCGCTCTCTCGGTACGACCCTGGATCCGTCACAGCTTAGCTCTTCCCAGATTCCAATTGTATCCGGCCGGGGTTCTTTCGTGTTCTCGGGGTTCGCTTTTGCATACGCGTGTTACTGTCAGATCGGTTTGTTGGAGGGCAAAGATAGCATCTTGCTCAAGGGTTTCGATTGGATCCCGAATAGCTTTCACGATGTACTGCTCAAAATCACTTCCTTCGCTTCTGGGAAGCTAAGAGTTCTTTGCTGCATATTTGATCATATCTTCTTTTACAATTTCCTATTCCTTTTGCCGTTCAACTACTAGCTGCTTAGTATGTTTAAACTTTCAGTTCTTGGAAGTCCTGGTTGCTCAATTCCTGAGTATTTTTACAATACGTCACAGCTTCACATGTAAACATTGATGAAATTGTTCTGATAATTCTGATGGTTTTTCTGCATCAATGGATTAGAACGAGCTACTACGACATACTGCAAGTGTCGAAAGATGCATCAGACGAGCAAATCAAGAGGGCTTACCGCAAGCTCGCGCTGAAATACCACCCTGATAAGAACCCCAACAACGAGGAGGCCGACGCGCGGTTCGCAGAGATCAACAGTGGTATGTACTGGTAGTATATATGGAGAATAAAGGGAGTACTTGAGTGCTCATGCTTGAGCTTAAATAAAGCGTTGGTTTTATTGAGTGGTGAAGTTGTGAACTTGCAGCCTATGAGGTCTTGATGGACCAGGAGAAGAGGAAGGTCTATGACTGGTATGGCGAGGATGCTTTAAAGCAATTACAGGACGGGCGTAGTGGTGGAGGTGGTCGTGCTATGAACGTCGAACACGTGTTTAGCAAGTAAGAGGAAAAATGCATGCTATCCTAATGTTTTTCTTTGTTCATATCATCTTATCATGACTGCTAAATATATTATTAATTGTTCATGACATAGAAAGACAAACTTGTTGCGAGCTATATTGCATTATATGTTGATGCTATTATTATTTTTCAACTTAAAATGGCGGGTTCCAGTACTTCAACAACATCTGTTATTTTTCGAAGAGTGACATGATGGAATTTTATTTTTTTTCTTAAGAGATTTATTGAATATCTTGTGGATTACGTTAAAATATGTGTAGTTTCTCAACAAATACAGTGAAGTGACTCGCAATATTTTTGTTGGATCCATAGACATCTGAAAATGAGGATTATAGAATCATAGTTGCGATGCTCCTGACCAACTCATTTTTTCGTGTGTGAATTTTACACCTTTTGTTTATTCTTTTGCTGGGGGTCCCTTCATTCTGCAAAATTGCTGATTAATGTGCTGTCAATGAAAATAATTAATGTGGAACAGAATATTTTTTCATGATTTAATTGAAACTATTAAACATTTTGTCAGGCAAGCTACTATGTTGAGTTGTAGGCTAATGGAATTTGGCTCTATGAAGAATAGAATGCAACCATGTGGTACGATAGTCATCCATGTCTGGCTGTACTTGTCTTTTATATATATTCGTTCACCTAACAATCAGCAAACTCTATATGCTAAAAGTTTAGTGCATGTACATTAGTGCACTCCTGTCATGCACATTTGTTTACTGATTATATGTAGTTAGGCAGATATATCTTGTTACTCAAATAAAATATGTTACTAATCTTTACTTGAATGTAACTCAGTGTTGACAAATATTTAGCATGTTTGTATATCACCTAAATCTTCACTTGTTTCCCATTGTTAACGATCTTTTTCCATTCATTCTAAAAAACTTCAGTTTTTTTGGTGGCGGAGGGATGGAAAAGGAGGAAGAGCAAATAATTAAGGGTGATGATGTCATTGTTGAATTGGATGCTTCGCTTGAGGTCTTGTACATGGGTTGTTCTGTAAAGGTAACATCACTATGCAACTCTGACTTATGATAAAAAATTAAGAGTCACGGTAACATTTTTAATTCATTCTTCAAGTAAGTTTCATACTTTTATGGAAATGATTTGCACTTACGGCATCTTATAAGTTATTTGCTTTGGTATTTTTCTGGTGAATGATAGGTTTGGAGGGAGAAAAATGTGATTAAACCAGCTCCTGGCAAGAGGCCATGCAAATGTATGAATGAAATTCGTCAACAAGAAATTGCCCCTGGAGCGTTTTTTTTTCAAATTAGTGAGCAGGTAAATTTCTAATCTATCAAATTCTTCTATGCTGTTGGTATGATTTAGCTTATATTTTTTTAAAAAAATTACTATAATGTAATGTTCAGATATATTTTCTTGTTTCATCTTTTCATGGTTTTCATGATGAAGAACATTCATCTTCCATATTTTATTTTGAAGGGTGTTCATGGTTTAATTTGCTACATTGTGCAATGATATGGGGTTACATTTCGTATTCCAGGTTTGTGAATCATGCCCAAATGTGAAGTACGTAAGAGAAGGTGATTTCATTAACGTTGATATAGAAAAGGGAATGCAAAATGGACAGGTACAAAGCTACTGCCTATTGTTTCTTCTAGTTATTTATGTATATAGTGGTTGGCATCCTGCAACCTTTTGGAGCTAAATGACTGAACACCCTGGTTTCTGTACTATTCTAAACCAACAACATTTTTTCCTGTATCGGCATCATTACAAGAATTTCTTAAGCTGATTCTCTATGGCATGTGGATTGTGGAATCATGGGTGCAAAGCACTTTTGTTTGATTTGTTTTTTCGTGTGATCTTAATAGATTATATATTTTCTGCTTCTAGGAAATTTTATTTTACGAGGATGGTGAACCTAAGATTGATGGAGAACCTGGGGATTTGAAGGTTGTTATCTACCCTAGTTTTTTTATGCAAATAAGTAGGGAATGATCAGCTTGGCAGCATCTTTTCCTGACAAAATCCACTTTCTGGGCAGTTTAAGATTCGGACAACACGGAATGAACACTTCAGAAGAGAAGGGAATGATTTACATGCAGCAGCGACAATTTCATTGGTAATCTTCACTTCAAGGGCTTTTAATCAAAGAAGGTCTGGTCACGTTGAGAGAACAATACCAATATTTGTGCTTGTTCCTGGATGACGATCTTTCTGGATAGATGATAATAAACAGATAAAGCATTCGGTTACAAGCTTACATTCAACGATAGCAATTCAGCCAAACAATTTTGTCAATATTTATGCTGATTCTATGGTCTCGCTGAAGGCCTTAGTAGTATGAACCTCTAGCCTCATTCATTCCATCAGAGTAGCCATCCATTAGCTTATTTATTTAATCTCATCGCAGCAACTTTGGTAATCGTCGCGGCCTCTTCCATTTTCTCATGCTCTTCCATTGGTTCTGTTGTCTTTTGTCAACCACTGAAGCTCCCATTTCTCCTGCAGCTCGAAGCTCTTGTTGGTTTCAAGAAAAAAACTTCAACCACCTCGACAACCATTTGGTGAAAATTGGGACCAAGGTAATTAGAGTTTTACACACTTAAAGAATTTGTCGTGAGTGAAACTGCAATAGCTCAACTTTGCCTTGCTTTGAATTTGCAGGGGATCACCAAGCCGAGAGAGGTTAGAAAATTCGAAGGCGAGGGCATGGCACTGTACAAGAGCACCAAGAAAGGAGACCTCTACATCACTTTCCATGTAGTCTTCCCTGAAGGCCTAACTGATGACCAGAAGGCCAAGCTGGCGGGCATATTCACTTAAACACCGTCAGATTCGTCCCCCGGACTAACTGCCGAAAGCACAGGCTGATGTAGAGACCTAGCGTGCTCATGTAATTTTTCATGAACATACAAACAAACAGTATCCTGGCCAAACTGACGAGTATCTTCACTTAAACACCGTAGGTTTCAACCCCTGGACTACTAACTGCCGAGAGCACAGGTGAACAGGCGAGGCGAGTGGATGTTCATGAACATACAAACAAACAAACAAATATTTGACCTAGCGTGCTCATGTGATTTTTCATGAACATACAAACAAACATTTATATTGGCTGTGTTTAGATCCCTGGAAAAGGTGGTTGAAAAAATTACATCGGTCACTGTAGCACAGTGTACCATTTTTCGTTTGTTTGTGGTAAATATTGTCCTACCATGACCTAACTAGGCTCAAAAGATTCGTCTCGCAACGTACATCAAAACTATGTAATTAGTTTTTTTATTTAACTACATTTAGTACCCATACATGGGTCATTTGCTATATTTAATGTTTCGATGTGATAAAAGATGTGATGAAAAATTTGGAAATTTTGTGGTATCTAAACACACTCACCAGAGCAAACCGAATGGTCATCTCAAGTCAATCGGGCTTCGTCCTGTGCCATCCCATCATGAACAGTCACTCTGATTGAAGGCCTCGGGTCAAGGTCTCCTTTTTTTTTTCCCTTGCAGTCCCACTACCTCTTTGTCCTGGCCCTTCCCTCACCTCTAGCCGCAGCTAGCTTTAAGCTCGGTAGGTGAGCAAGAGGAGCAGCAGCTGGAGCAGATAGAGAGTGATCCTCCATGGGAAACGCCCTCATCAGGTGCTTCGAGGGACAAGAAGACCATCAAGGTCGTCCAAGGGTTCAAGGGGGCGGTGGCCACTACCCCTACTACCAGCCGCAGTACTACAGCCATGATCCGCTTGCTTCTGCTGCTCCACGGCCTCATCAGCAAGCTCTAGGCCGCCATGGCGTCCCGCCGGCCACAATCGGCGGCGGCGCCCTGACGCAGGTTCGTATCCACGTCTATGGTAACAGAATACTGGCAGTAGCATACAGTATTCTTCCTTCATTTCCTTCCCCTGATTCCCTGCTGTGTATGTTCTTGTTCTCACACTGTCGGCAGTCTTCCCTGTCTGGAAGAGGAGTTTGGGGATACAAATCCTTAGGACTTAGTGTAAAAACTTGAGCTAAATCCTATGGATTCCTGGAGTGATCCTCCTCTTCCAAACAGGAATCTTAGTTCCAACCGTCCCAATCCATTTTAGTAAAATGCTAAATCCTTGGCAACGTACTTAGAGCTCCACAATCAAGATCGACATTTAGTTTACAGTAAAATCTTGCCTTCTCAGGATGAAAAAGTAATATGAGGAATCTCATCCTTCAACAACCGTCCCATGACATGAGAACTTTTTCTTTTTTAAAAAAGAAAAAAGAAAAAGGCGAAAGATTCTTCCTTCTCTAAAAGAAACTGATTAGTACGACCCTGCTGGACACCCATCTGTTTGTGTACAATTTTTTTCACTTGAATGTTTATTGTTTCGTGTGCATGGTTGGGCGTTGCCGGCAGGCTGCTGGTCCAAACTTTGGACCCCTGCTGTGGAGTAATGGAGCACTTGCCAACGGAGTAGCTTCTCAGTATCAAAACAAGTGAGATTGCTGCTTCGTCAGAGCACTCATCTTTTTTATTCAGTTTTACTATCCGTGGCAACACACTCATTTTTGCTATCCGTGTTCATAGCGCCGAGGACATCGACGAGTCGTCCGCCGAGGGCCTGCGCGACGCCAAGAGCTACGCCAAGGCCAACCCGATGCTGATCCAGGTCCAGGTGCTGGGAACAAGGAGGAAATTCTGGCGGCTATCCGACAACGCGACCAGGATCAGCAGGAAGCTCGCGTTGATACTGAGGAGCCAGCACTCGGTTGGCAGGTGCCTCGCCGCTCCCCTGCAGGTGTCCAACGTCTGGATCGGGAGCACCGGGAGCGTCAAGCTGAGGGGGGCCAATTTCAGTGGCAAAGGATTCAGCATCGAGCGTGTGAGGGACGACTACAGGAACCTGTCCAAGGTCCTGCAGGCGTTGATCAGAATGTCCGGTGGGGATGTCGCCAAGCTGCCTCCGGATTACAGGGCATTCCTCGCGCTCTTGGGAGATGACAACCTTATGATGGAAGATGAGTTCTTGATCGTGAACAATGCCGCGCTGCTGCCCATGAAAAACCGGTAAATTTTTCGACCCGGTTTTACCGTCTTTGTTTGTTGCCAAAGGCTCATTGTGTTGCTTGTTGTTGACACTTGACAGCACCGAGGTTTTCCTGATGCTACACGATAGGATTGTCAAGTACCTTGGTCGTACAAACAAGGCAAAGAAGAAGAGGATACTCTCTAAGCTCCCCTACGAGAATGACTGGCTGGATACTGCCAGGGCAAATGCACAGATCAACCAGTGGGTTGTCAATGCTCAAAACCAGTACAAAAATACTCAGTCCGATTTACTGCGGCTCAACAGAAATGTAAGAAGCCACATGCATGAGTACAACGATGACGACATTGAGGAAATCCTGTATTGCGAATGGCCCGAGCTGCTCGCGGTCATGGCGAAGACGTTACACTTGGAAGGAGAGCTTGAAGTCACTGACATTGAAAGCAAGTTTGGCTAGTCATCCTACCGCAAAACAGATGCATTCTGCATTTTCATGCAGTGGTTAAGCTACTGTGCTTCGATCTTCAGTGCCAAGGTTTATGGTGGAGACGTGAAGTGATATGCTGCCTGGACTATGCTCTCTCAACTTGAAGGAAAGGCTGGGTCAGCTTTATAAAACTATGCTGTAAATTATTGCCTTAAATCTCAGAACTATGCCACAAATCTACTTACCATTGAGTCCGCGTCTCTAATCAGGGTTCTTGAACAGCTTGCAGGCAATTAATGCGAATTAGTAGAAACAAAAGGCCAAAAAGTGTGGTTTATGTTAGGCGATAATACTTTACCAGAAGTGCTTTCTGAAGTTTGAAACCAGGAATGCATAGGTGAATTGCTGTCAGTACGTATCAACTGTTAAGTATCGGCAACAAGAACGATATGATAGTTTGGTGAGTACAAGGCAAAAGCACTCAAAAACCAACATTATAAATTCCTTTCAGCAGAAACAGCTGAAAGGAAAACTAATGCATATTGTACGAAGGTTTCTGAGGCTTCCGTGAAGATATCAAATGGCATTTGTAGCCAGCGTCTCTTCATCCACGTCAAAAGCTTTCCTTGCTTGCTTGAGCTCTTCATTCATGGAGAGTAGTTCAGTAGCACGGTGCAGTTTCCGTAAATCCTAAAAACCAGCAATGAAATGTGAGCTGCACTGCAAATAAGCAATGTAATCAAATGTGGAGTTAGGAAAATGTACCTTGCGTATAAGGTAAAGAAAATCCTCTGTCAGTAGCTTCCCCCTCTTTGATGCAACATTCTGCGCCTTGTGGACCTGAGAAAAAGGCACATTATGAACCCAGTGAATGATGAAGCTGCAAATAATATTACACTATATATGCCAATGTGTCTGATTTTATCATCTACCAAGTCGCAGCTACTTTCAGACAGTGATAATCTACTTCGATATTTCAACCACAAGTGTGTATATTTGAAGCACATGAATTTGCTCAAAACAGTGTGAAGTACACGTGGTGAATGGGGAAGGCCTGGCTGTTAACTAAACAGCCCATAATTTTCATACAGCAAAATCATGTATGAAAAAACATAGTGCGTTCAGAAAGTAATCAAATTAGCAAATCAAGGCTCCATGTGACATGATTGAATTTTCACTCAGCAAGCTATGATAACAGTTGGCCAGATAAAATTCTGGATGATTCGACAAAGCCCTGATGCCAACTACTTGATGCGAACAAATTCATGTATAGTATAAGTTCCGATCCAAAGCAATGCTCAAACAACATCAACTACCGAAGTTTTATGATGAAAGATATATTTGTGGCATAAAAGGCCGCGTTGGACACAGCACAGATTAGTCAGACTCAATACCCAGCTACACGATACCTCTTCAATTTATATAAAAAAGGACAAACTGCATAGGCATACCACAAAAATAGATCTCAAAAGCATAGGCAATGCACAGTGGTTCTAAACTTAATTTGTCTTCTTAGAACACCAGAACACTAAGTGAAGGTAACAAACATGAATGTTGGGACAGGAATAACATTTGAACATTCCAAATCATTAAAACAGGGCCACAAGGCAAAGCATCAATCGTTTTACCATCCATCTATAAAGCCTTACAAATAGTGAATGGATCTTGGCATTGCACGGAAGACAGAAACGCATAATAAGTTTACCAGATCAGTGACATATTCGACAACAATGTCCTCCACCAGCGCAACAGTTTCTGGAAGTGGCTGCAAAGTCAGGAACAACACATATGTGAGCAAAGAAGATTTCAACTTTTTGTAAGGAAACACTATGTGCTTCTTCCTTTACATGGAAGTTATTTAAATCATGATACATTAGCATTGAGAATTGAAGGTTCAATGCATATTATCATCAGTACGGCCTTCTATCATCAGTTGATATCTAAATTCCTGATCTAAAATATATTAACTGCATTACAGTCCCCATCATATCCTTATAGTTCAGTAAACTCACATTTGGATCGTCCCCAAATCCATACATCATGTGCTGCACTGCAAGAACGCCAGCAAAAATTTCAACACACAAATTGAGAAATGAGCAACAACTGAATTGAATGCCCAAAAGACAGAACAAAGGCTAAAATTAGCCAAATTAGGGGGGATTATAAGCATCACGTACGGTCTTTCTGGAAGACGCCGCGCTTGCGCTTGAGGGTGGGGGCGGACGCATTGGCGCCAGCGCCGCCGCCGACTTGCCCTTGGACGGCGTCCCAGACGGTCGTCGCGGCGTGGTGCCCGCTAGGGTTCTGCGCCGCCGACTTGCCCTTGGACGGGGCCGCCGCCGGGGCGGGCGTGGTGGGGTTCTCCATCCCTGCGCCGGCCCTGGCGTACGCCAGACACCGGACATCATGTGCTGGTGTAGAAGCCGGCTTTCGACTGATTCAATAGTATTTTGTCAGAGAAAATAAGTCAAAACAAGCCAGCTGGTGCTGCTGTAGGCCAACCGAACAGAGTGAGGGCAAGGCGGAGGTGAGGGCGAGGCCTGGGCTGGGCTGGTGGTGTACGCTGGACACTGAGGAGAGCATCGGAGGTGGGAGGGGAGGACTGCCGCCTTCGCTTCCCGGACGGGGAGGATAAGTTCGATTTCGGAGAGCAAGGGCGAAACCGCTTCAGCCGGCTCGTGAGTCACCGCACTCCGTTCTGCTGGTGCAGAAGCCAGCTGATTTTCGCTAATTCAATAGTATTCTGTGAGAGGAAATAAGCCGAAAGTGCTGCTGCTAGTGGCCAACCGAACAGAGTGACTTAGATGCGTCGCGGAGGCGAGGGCGAGGGCTGGGCTGGTGGTGTACGCCGGACACCGAGGAGAGCACGGGAGGTGGGAGGGGAGGACTGCCGCCTTCGCTTCCCGGACGGGGGAGGAGGAGTTCGATTTCGGAGAGCAAGGCGGAACCGCTTCAGCCGGCTCGCGACTCGCAGCTCTGGGCTACCAGTATCTCAGATGCGTCATGGAGGTGAGGGCGAGGGCTGGGCTGGTGGCATTTGCCGGTGAGGCCGCCACCGCGACGGTCGAGCGTGCAGTGAGACAGGGGTAAAATCGGCGATGTGCGGGTGGAATTGCGATGAAGTACTACTGTACGAGCGGCATCGGCTATTCTCCCTTTTTTAACCGGGTTTATATATTACACGTTTACATCACAAATCTTACAAAGACACCCCTAAAGAAAGAAAAAATTACAGCTCAGTCCGCCGATCGGAGTGGCCATCGGCAACTTAAACCGAACTTGAAACCAATCTCCTATCTGACGATGAGACTTCATAATTTATCGATGGAGCATGTCGAATACATCAACATACCGTAAATCTGCTGAACGTGTTGGCCGAAAAAGATGGTCGCTGACCATCACATCGTCAGGAAGCTAGAGATCTAGCATTTCAATAATCGCCAGGGACTCCGACTCACCAGACAAGAACACAACCCAAAAGAGGGGAAATAAACCACCAAACAAGGTGGGAGACAAAACCCAACCCGATTTCTCGGAACGTTGGCACCTCCCAAAGCTTTCAACAGACAAACCTGCAACATTGTGTCAGCAACTCCAGCCCAACTACGACTAGTCCAAGACGTTCCACCAAGCCCACGAAGAAAAATGCACGAGTGATCGGAGGTGACTGGGTTTAGCGCTTGCATGCACGTCGGGCGAGGCCCATGTACCGAGCTATTAATAGAACAGTAGATTGAGGGGAGAGAATAACTTGTAACAGCTAAACTACTTGCTACACGCAAGCTGTCCTCTTGCGAATCAATCTGTACTCCCTATCTCGGTTCTTGCTGCCTCCCTAAATTCCCTTGTCTCTTCGATCCCCTTTACCCTGCTGTGTTCATGGTTTTTAAGGCGGTAAGGCGAGATGCGGCGACCTAATCCCTTCCAGATGCCTAGGCGACTAAGGCGCGCGACGAGGCGACGCCATACACATATTCTAACTTACAATGAAGCAGCCAAAAAACACACCTAATGCAAACTAATCAAACACGAATTTACACAAAACTGCCATGCTATATAATAGACCAGAGTAGAGTAGCCAATGGCACAACAGTGTTCATATCCTACCAGGCTACCACAGGCAGCACAGAAGAGCAAAGCATACCCAAATCCAAGCACGCTAAGAGCAGAGGAGGGGAGAGGAAGGGGTACCAGTGACCAGCAGGTCAGCGGACGGGAAGGCTGAGCAGAGGAAGTAGATCAAATAGGTCACTGGCTCGCAGCAGAAGGGGCAGGAGCCGCTGGATAAGGCGGGCGCTGCCGCCAAGGATTCCAGGTTCTCCCGCCTACAACTCCCCTCCTATTCCCGCGGGTGCGCAACTCCACGGCCTCAATTCCAGGTGCCGCCGGTTCGTGTCTCTCTCTATTTCCCTCTCGTTGAATCTGCCCTCTCTGTTTCCCTCTCGTTGAATCTGCCCTCTCTATTTCCCTCTCGTTCTGAATCTGCGAGCAACTGAAATACATCGCGGCGGGGAGGGGTAGGCGCGCGGAATCCCCCGATTTTCACCCGCGCACGGCCCGCGAAAACTGCCATGCGCCGTCCGCCTTGCGGAAAACCGACGCCATACCCGCCTAGGCGACGACTCCAGACGCCATAAGCATCGTTTGCCTGGCGTGAAGGACGTTGTGAATCAATTTCCGCATGGACGCCTAGGCGACGACTTAAAAACCACAATTGGTATCAGATTCGTTCGATCCCGGAGATTCCTTCTACGAGCTGGAGTACCACCCGCCCCACGAACACTTCACTCGGTTTCAGCGCCGCCACGGCGCCATGACTCCCGAGAACCAGATCCTCCTCGACGAGCTAACCAAGCGGCTGGACGAGCGGGACACGCGTTGGGAGAAGAGATTCGACGACTACGACGACAAGTGGGAGCGCCGTTTCTCTGATCTCACCGTCTCCAACGACGCCCGCATCACCAAACTTGAGCGCGTCGCGGGGTCGCTCGAGTCCTGGCGGCCCGACATCGACGGCACCGTCGACGACCTCCGCCTGGAGGTGAACAAGCTGAACAAGCACTACGAGAGATCCGTACTCGAGCGAGATCCGTTGCCCCCTCTGCTCGAGACTACTCCACCACTGGCTGCCGAGCGCCCATCTGCTCCGGCGACAGCCACCAGGCCCAACGGGCACCACTGGGATCTACACCACCGGGAAGATGTACATGGGGTCGTCATGACCTTTGTTCCTCCCCCGGTCAAGGGCATGCCTCCCGAGCCTCCTCGTGTGTTTTCCGCTTCCCGTGTTTCCAATACTGTGCCTCATGGTCGTAGTACTAGTACTGAGTGTGGTCGTTCTTATGGTGGCAAGCTGCCCAAACTTAATTTCCCCACCTTTGATGGCGAGAATCCTAAGTTGTGGCTCAATAGGTGTGAAGATTACTTTGATCTCTATAGTTTAGATACTGATATGTGGGTCAAGTGATCTGCAATGCATTTCACCGATGCTGCAGGGCGTTGGTTTCAGTCTGTGGAAAAGAAAATTAGAGCTGCCTCCTGGTCCGAGTTTTGCAAATTAGTCTTATATCGGTTTGGGCGTGACCAGCATGAGCTGTTGGTACGTCAGCTGTTTCACATCAAACAGCAAGGATCTGTGGCTGATTATATTACCCAGTTTTCCTCATTGATGGATCAACTTTTGGCTTATGAAGGCCATACTGATCCACTCCATTATACTATGAAGTTTATTGATGGATTGAAACCTGAATTTAAATCTGCTATATTGCTTCAACGTCCTTCTACCCTCGATACTGCGTTTGTTCTTGCACAATTGCAGGAAGAGGTGGTGAACCTATCAAGAAGGAGTATGGGCGCAATGAATTTCAGTATTCATCTAAGTATCCTGTCAAGTCTGCTCTGCCCTTGCCATTACCACCGGGAAGGCAGACTAAACCTGCTGCTAATCAAGCTGATGACAGTCGTACTACTGAAACGGCTTAAGCCAAAACCAATGAAGACAAATGGAGAACATTAAGAGCATTTTGTCGAGCAAAAGGTCTCTGCCAATATTGTGCTAAAAAATGGTCGAAGGATCATAAGTGTGCTGATACAGTGCAGCTTCATGCATTTCACGAGGTGTTGGATGCATTCAATATTCAGGATGATTTGCATTCTATCCATGATCACCAGTCAGTATCTGGGGAAGAACAATTGTTCCTTTGTTCGCAGCGGCTGTGTCTGGGGGTACTTCTGCTACTACTATGGTGTTGTTGGGGGTTATTCAGAACCAAGAGATCAAAATTTTGGTGGATTCTGGTAGTTCCCATACATTTATCAGCTCTCAGCTGGCAGCTTCTTTGACAGGAATTGAGCCAGTACATTCTTCTATGACAGTACAGGTAGCCAATGGTTCTAAGTTACAGTGTGTGGAACATATTCCTCAAGCCTCTTGGTCCCTGTCAGGGTATTCCTTTTGGTCTAACCTTAAGATTTTGCCTCTGAGTGGATATGATATGATTTTGGGTCTTGATTGGTTACAATGCTATAGTCCCATGAAAGTACATTGGGGGCAGAAATCGATGTTGATTCCATATAAGGGCACTACAATTTTGCTGTGTGGGGATGATCATGACATACCTGCTGGATCAGTGGTGCAAGTACACCTAGTGGAAGAGGATCCACTTCCTGATCAATCTACTGTTCCGCCTTTGGAGATTACATAGTTGTTACAAGAGTATGTTGTGCTTTTTGAAGTACCATATGAACTACCACCTTCCACACCTTTTGATTATTCCATTCCCCTAGTGGATGGTGTTGTCCCTGTGCATATCAGACCCTATAGGTATGCACCTCAGTTAAAGGATGAAATTGAAAAACAGATTCAGAGTATGCTCCAAAGTGGTTTAATTCAGAAAAGTAACAGTCCTTTCTCTTTGTCTGTGCTTCTAGTAAAGAAGAAGGATAATACTTGGCGATTTTGTGTTGATTATAGGCATCTTAATGCAATCACTGCAAAGGGCAAATATCCAGTTCCTATTATTGATGAGTTTCTGGATGAATTGTCAAGGGCTAGTTGGTTTTCCAGCCTGGATCTAAGAGTAGGATTTCACCAAATCAGATTGAAGAAGGGTGAAGAGTATAAAACAGCTTTTCAGGCACACTGTGGTCACTATGAATTCTTAGTCGCGCCGTTTGGGTTGATTGGGGCTCCTGGTACCTTTCAAGAAGCCATGAATTGCACATTAGCTCCATATCTCAGAAAGTCTGTGTTGGTATTTTTTGATGACATCTTAATTTATAGTCAGTCCTATGAAGAACATGTGCACCATGTCAGGCTGGTATTTGAGCTACTAGCCAAATCTCACTAGAAGATAAAGCTTTCGAAGTGCTCCTTTGCACAAAGGCAAATTTCTTATTTAGGCCATGTGATCAGTGAAAGAGGCGTGGCAACTGATCCTAGTAAGATTTCAGCTATATCCCAGTGGCCTACTCCTACAAATGTCAAAGAATTAAGAAGTTTCTTGGGATTGGCTGGTTATTACAGAAAGTTTGTGAGACATTTTGGAGTTATTTCTAAACCACTGACTGAGTTGCTTAAGAAGAATGTGGTCTTTGTCTGGACTTCCACCCATGACAAGTCTTTTGCTGCTCTCAAATCTGCTTTGTGCAATTCACCTGTCTTAGCTCTCCCTGATTTCTCCAAGCAGTTTTCCATTGAAACTGATGCCAGTGGTTATGGTGTGGGAGCAGTTTTAATGCAGGAGGGCCATCCATTAGCCTTCATCAGTAAAGCATTGGGTCCCAGATCTCAAGGCCTGTCCACATATGAAAAGGAATACTTAGCTATCTTGTTAGCTGTGCAGCAATGGAGAGCTTATCTTCAGCATGGTGAATTCCTGATTCTAACAGACCAGAAAAGCCTCACCCAGTTGTCTGATCAAAGAATTCACACTCATTGGCAACAGAAAGTCCTCACAAAACTGTTGGGCCTCCAATATAAAATTGTCTATTGAAAAGGAGTTGAGAATAAGGTGGCAGATGCTCTATCTAGAAAATCATCCCATGATTCCATTTGTGCTGCTGTGTCGTCTTGCACTCCACAGTGGGTGTCATCAGTGTTAGAAGGGTACCAGACCGATGAAGTGGCATTAGCTATGCTGGCCAAACTGGCAATGGATCCCCTTTCTGTTCCTAATTTCACTCTGTCTGAAGGTGTGCTGAGGTATAAAAACAGAATTTGGATTGGTTCTAATGAAGCATTGCAGCAGCAGTTGTTGGGTGCTTGCCACTCCAGTGCTATTGGAGGCCACTCCGGTGTCCCAGTGACATACATGAGAATGAAAAAATTATTTGCTTGGAAGGGTATGAAAAAAGCAGTGCATCAATTTGTGAAAACATGTGTGATCTGTCAGAAGGCTAAGCCAGATCGAGCTAAACTTCCAGGCCTCTTGCAACCTTTGCCAGTTCCTTCTCAGGCATGGCAGATTATTTCTCTTGATTTTGTGGAAGGCCTTCCTAAGTCAGGACATGCCAACTGTATTTTGGTGGTGATTGACTACTTTATCAAGTGTGCTCACTTTATTCCTCTACATCATCCTTTCACAGCTGCTAGCATTGCAAAGGTGTTTCTGCAACAAGTGTACAGATTGCATGGGATGCATGCTGCCATAGTATCAGATCGCGATAGAATATTCACGAGCAAATTCTGGACAGAATTATTTCGGTTGGCTGATGTTAAGCTGCAGATGAGTTCCTCTTATAATCCTCAATCAGATGGTCAAACCGAGAGACTGAATCAAACCATGGAAATGTTTCTCAGGTGTTTTGTCAGTGCCTATCCTACTAAGTGGTTCCATTGGATTCCTTCAGCGGAATTTTGGTATAACTCTTGTCACCATTCTGCTATTGGCCGCTCTCCATTTGAAGCTCTGTATGGGTACCCTCCTCGGCACTTTGGCATTTCAGCAATTGATTTTGTGCACAATCCTGAGTTGGATAGCTGGTTGCAAGATCGTCAGCTGATGACTTCCTTGATTAAGCAACACCTTCAGCGCTCTAGACTCAGAATGAAAAAGCAAGCTGATCAGAAACGTTCAGAAAGGACTTTTGAGGTGGGTGACTGGGTTTTTCTTAAGCTTCAGCCCTATGTTCAATTCTCCTTGGCCCCCCGTACAAATCAGAAGTTGGCGTTTAAATACTTCGGCCCTTAAGAGATCATTGCTCGTGTTGGGACAGTGGCTTACAAATTGCAGTTACCAGCTTCATCGTCCATACATCCAGTGTTCCATGTGTCTCAGATGAAGCCAATGGCACCGGATACTCAGGTAACTCCTTCAGTTCCTGATGATTTGGATTCTCCTCGTGTCCCAGAGTAGGTATTGGATCGTCGTATGGTTACTCGAGGGTTATCATCAGTACCTCAAGTGCTAATCAAGTGGTCTGATTGGCCGCCTTCGATGTCAACTTGGGAAGATCTGGAGAGTATCAAGCAGAGGTTTCCTTTCGTGCCTGCTTGGGGACAAGCGGCGTTTCAACCGCCGGGGGACGTCAGCAACTCCAGCCCAACTACAACTAGGCCAAGACGTTTTGATGAGGACATCCTCCACTATTAACCGCTGGCAAAAACGCAACAAAAAAGGGGCCAAGTGGCCCAGTTGTAGTCGGGCGGCTACCGTGTGAGCCTCTGAATAATCCCACCTTACTTAATTTGGGAGGAGGAAGCCATCTTAAAAGGGAGAGCTACCCTTCCCCTATTGGACTAGTCTTTTAGGGAGATTGGGCTTTTCTCTGAGTGAGTGTGCCTAAGAACTGTTGGGGTTCGGGCAACCTTAATTTATTGGGCCTCGGCCAATCCCACTTAGGCCGGATCCATCAAGTGGTATCAAAGCTTCAGGCGTGAGGTATATTATCGTGTACCCTTTAGATTCATCTTGTTTTTCATTACCTATAGTCCAAAAAAAGCTCTACAAAAAAAATTCCGCTGTCCTATAATCCCTTTGTGCCCCCACAATTTTTCAGTTCAGTTTGCTTTGCTGAATTTTAGTCTCTCGTTGTGTCCTTGTGTTCGTGGTGTTTAGATTTTGTTCGTGGTCTAGTGTCAACTCTTGCTTTCGATTTGCACACATCATAAGTTATAAAGTGAGAGAAAAGAAATTTTTTCCACCACCAGATTTGGTTGCTACATTTATTGGAGAGAAGGACAGTCTGAATCGTTTGTATTTGGTTTTCATTGTATACTCGTAGATGAAAGAGAAAAGAAAAAGGCAAAGGTGCAAAAGAAGAAGAAAGAGCCGCACCAAAAAAGAAAGAAAGGAAGAAACCAAAAGAAGAAAAAAAAATCAAAAGTGCTTGCATCATTTTGTGGTCTTGTTGTGAGTTGATTTGTTTCTTGCTTAAACTAGGTCCAGGACGAGTTTAGGCCGGCGACATAGACTATCTTGGAACTAGTTTTCAGTTTTGCATTTCTGAATTGAAATTTTGATATTCCTTACTACCATATTGTGCCAACCCAACAACAACATAGCTTTTTTTCCCAAGCAAGTTGGGGTAGGCTATATTGTGCCAACCCAAAGCTCCACAAATACTTCTGTCAGCACAGGTTCATCTTGCAACTGTTACACTCAAGTTTGACAACAGATTGTACCATCCTGTTGGTTTTGGTAAGAACACTTGTAAGACGGTGGTAAGCCGTTTGAGATATTGCAATCCACTTTCCCACCTTTCCGTCCTAGTAGTTGCTAGTCGATAGGGATAATACTTTTGTGTTATCTTTTGCTATCTTTTAACAATGATAGGTTCTTCATATCCACCAACTTATGATGGCATCGGTGCTGATGAGTACATTGCGTGGGAAATTGTAATAGACAATATATTTGCTAATCGCTTTATGTGTCCAAGGAGGAAGGTAAACAATGCAGCTAGTGTTTTGCGACTTTCTGCTTTAACTTGGTGGGAGAGCTTAACTCCATTAGATAAACCTCAAACTTGGGATTACATGAAAATTCTTATGAGAGAGAATTTTGTTGATCCATCTCTTGTAATTAATTCAAATGATGAGGTGCATCCATTAGATAAGTCTCTTGTTATTCCTTCTACTATGCCTAACCTTTTCCAGGATCATTACAAAAGAGAGAGGATGACGTGATAGAACGTGAGGTGCTCACAACCTCGTGAAAATTCAGAACCATCACCTAATATAGCTGCTGCACAAGAAATCAATGGTAATGCTAAACTCATAGAAGGTGAGAGTTCTCTTGACGTGCTCAATTTTTTCGCCATTCTTGCAATGATAGAGCAAATATTTGTGAAACCTTCGCTTGATTTTCCTTTGTCACAAAATGTTTTATTTGATGTTCTTTGTGATAAAGATGATTTGCATGATGATATACCCATGCCACCGATGATGAATGATCATACTATCTGTTCTTTGGAGTTGAACACTTATGCTGAAAATAAATATGTTATTCATAATGCTAGTGATATTGATGAGCCCCAACTATTGTCTTTTTAAATCCTGTAGGTTACATTGAATTTGATATTTTGTGTAGTCTTAGTGATTTGGAAGAGAAAATTTTTGTATATGCTGATTTGCCATGGTTGTCTAGACAAACATATCATGTTATTGGCAAATATAACAACAAAGGACAATATCTGATACATCGGGTTTACATTTGTACAAATCTGAATTCTCCTTTTGTTGTACAAAATTTTCATCAATTAGAGGGCTGTAATAACAGTAATATTGTCATGCCATGTTCCTCTAGTTTTTTTTTTGAATAAATAGGTTGGAAGGTGAGCATATGTTTCTTGTTAGTACTAATCTTTTGGAGGATAGTATTGATAAGGATCGTGGGCCATATGATCGACGCGCTTACAAGTTTGATGACATCCAGACCAATTGGATACATGGTCTTGTTTCACCTCGGAGTTTCAGTTTCCATTATTATGGCAACCCCGTTTGTTTTCGTGTTGTGTAGAATCTCTTTCAAGCAGACTCGACGCTGAGGACAGCTTTTCCTCAAGAAAGGGAGGATGATGGGGACATGTCCTCCATGGGTACGACCACACTTAGAGAATGGCATAGACCCAAGAGACCAGCATGGATTTTCAAATAGAGATGGAGGTCCAAAGCTTATCCGATTTGAGTCGCCAAGGTGGAGACCCAAATCAAGTTCGAGTTCATCTCGGAGTCCAGGAGCAGCACGTTCCAAAAATGATGCCCAGGCCGCATATGGAGTCCGTTTTGGATGCTCTTTATATGAATGAAAAGATAATTTCAAGGAGCTTCCAATGGCACCGGATTCAGGCCCAAATTCATTCGGAGTTGATGGGAATCGTCAAAACAAGAGGACGTCCAGAATCTGTCACGGTGCTGCGACACCATCTTTTGGGTTGTTGGTCTGTGTATCATGTTGGGGTTCATTATGGTCGTGGCTAGGCGGATATGCACGCCCCAACCATCATATAATCAGTAGCTGCCGGCACATTAGGGTTAGGGTTTTGTTGAGTTTAGTTTTCCATTGAGAAACAGACTTCGATCATTGTAACTGTGACGTCGAGTCCTTTTGCTGTGATTAAGGACCCTCGTTCTTGTTCTACACCACTTTTGCTTCGATCATTTGTTCTACCCTTGTTTAAGGTGGTGGGAATGATGAGGACATCCTCCACTATTAACCGCTGGCAAAGACGCAACAAAAAAGGGGCCAAGTGGCCTAGTTGTAATCGGGCGGCGACCGTGTGAGCCTCTGAATAATTTCACTTTGCTTTGGAGGAGGAAGCCACCTTAAAAGAGAGAGCTACCCTTTTATTGGATTAGTTTTTTAGGGAGATTGGGCCTTTCTTTGAGTGCGTGTGCCTAAAAACTGTTGGGGTCCGGACAACTTTAATTTATTGGGCCTCGGCCAATCCCACCTAGGCTGGATGCATCACGTTCCACCAGGCCCACGAAGAAGAATGCACGAGCGATCGGAGGTGACTGGGTTTAGTGCTTGCATGCACATCGGGCGAGGCCCATGTACCGAGCTATTAATAGAACAGTAAATGAAGGGGAGAGGATAACTTGTAACAGCTAAACTACTTGCTACACGCAAGCTATCCTCCTATGAATCAATCTGTCCTCCCTATCTCGGTTCTTGCGGCCTCCCTAAATTCCCTTGTCTCTTCGATCCCCTTTACCCTGCTGTATTCACACATTGCTGCTGGTGTCGACGAAACCAAGGGAGGGAGAAGAGAGTCTGACGAGATCTGAAGCAAGTACTTCAGATCCGGCAAACTCTCACCAAACCAGCTCTTCACCGGCAGCACAGAACTCACCAGCGAGATGAAGGAAGAACTGGAACCGTTTATTCTGTAGATGCAGCACTGCCTCCGCCCAAACGACACCGTATAGACATAAACAACCTATATTAGATAGATCTATATACAACGACCACCTCAATCCCCGTTCCCCGTCCTCTCCTGCGCCAGTCGGACAGGGAACAACGGAAATCGGTGTCGGAGCGGACGGGGAACAGCGGAAATCGGCGCCAGAAGGTTGTCGCCTGCTTTTGGCCTCTTCGATCAAGAAGGTTGATGCCTGCTGTCGCAGGGGAATGAACGAGAAGCTACTGGTCACACCATCGGCTATTCTGCTATGCACTTTACAGTTGAGCACGAAAAGGCCCAGCAAAAGAAGCCTAAGCCTAGACGGGTCTGGCCCAATTTTGGCCGCCAGTCAAGCCCGTTGACTTCTATGAATCTAAGCCTAGACGGGTCTGGCCCAATTTTGGCCGCCAGTCAAGCCCGTTGACTTCTATGAATAGGCCGGGGCAACCGTTTGCGGGCTAAAATTGTGTGTCCCAATCTAAAAACATTAAGCATTTGGCTTCCAATTTTTGCCATGTTAAAATAAAGGCATGCCAATAAAATTTGGTCATCATTTGGTTCATGTCTAAAAATTGGCATGCCAATATTTGTGACCAAAACCATGGCAAGTTTCTGGAAATTTCTTAAACCTTACAAAAATAAAAAATATCGATTGTCATATTTTAGCACTAAACCAAATATCTAAATTTTTTACCCATACTTTGGCATACCTTAATTTTGGCATGCCGATATGTTGGCTAACCATGAATTTGGCATGGCAAAAATTGAAAGCCAACCAGTCAGGCTCTAAATGCGAAAGGTGTCATGCGGTGGGGAATCTGCCCACTCGGGTTCAAGTCTCCGACTCGGCACAGGTGCTCGCATTTTCCTGAATTTATTCCAGAATTTAACTAGTGTTATTCTTTCAGTGGTAGGCGACATGCCCGTCGACAGCGAAGCACCAATCTACTTCGTTAATGTCGAGGATCTGCCGGCCCAGTCTCTCGGAGGTGCTTATAGGGGTATGGTTGCGTGCGTCTATTAATAGGGGTGAGTTTCCGTGCATGTTTGTGAGCGTTTGCGTTTCTAAAAAAAATCTAAAAACGTTAAATGGACTTATGTTAGAAAGCTTTCAAATTGGGCATTTCCCATATATTTTTCATGAGTTGTGTGTATAGCATGTGCATGATATCCAAACTAGAAAGCGAGATGAGAAGAAACGTGTATATACCAAAACATAAAACCAGACCCTTTGAGTTCTTCTTCAATGATGTAATCTAGTTTCTCCCCATCAATTCACTAGTACAGTTCCCCCAATCGCCCACCTTCTCTCTCCTAAAAACATAGATTTCTCAATAGTAAGGACAAGTTCTTCTTTTTTCTTACTTGCAAGCAACTAAGAGTCTCAAAGCTGCATAACCTCCACCTTATCAAGAACACTACCATCTTGTTCCTCATTGTTAAATGGATCCACCTAGGAACAATGCAAGCCAAGCCTTCCATTATCTCTTGTACTTTAAGAAAAGAACCCCCTTAGGCTTTGTGGCGCTCTCTTTTCGAATGCTCAAGGCAAACAATCCCGGAAGAGGCCCATGGAATGAGAAACCCTTGCAAAACATATTAAATGTTGAACCCAACTTAGTGGTATGTCCATTGGCGAATCAGGAAGCAAATTGTAGAGGGTGGGCAATCTCAAATAAAAATCCACTGTGATCCGGAGCCTAGCAATAGAGGCATACAAGGCTGGACATCGTGGGCTACTGGGCTGGTAATTTCCATGGGCTACAGAGGTATAGTTTGAAATCTTATTTTGGGCAAAGGGGGCCGGAGCCCAACTTCGCCTCCACTATGGTCCGCCCGTGGATATGTCCCTTGTATCTCCCATCCAAAAGTGCCTTTGCGACGCAAAATCATCATCCTTAGGATCTTGACAGATATACACAATGTGGCAACCATGACCTTCCACGGAATCCGAAAGCAATGAGGGGGGGCATGTGGGTAGCAACAAGCTTTGGGGAGATGAGTGCCTCGACGTAGGTAAGATCCTTGTTTAAAGGTAACTTGAGGTGTGGCACGACATTGTGTGCATGACAAGTGAGGAGAGGGTGGTTATTAAAGTCATTGAGCTGGTGCAAGAGCCTTCAACCGAGTGGTTCCACACTTGGGCTTGGCGGTGAGGATGATGTCGTGCTGGCAAGCCTAGAAGTTCGTCCCGAAGAAGCGTAATGTTCTGAGCGAAATGTGGTTGCTGCCACTTGTTGTAGAGGACTAGTGGGTGGAGCCAGCCTTCTCTTGTTGGAAGTTTAGTCAGAAAGTCGACATGCCTTACGTTTGTGGGGTGTGCCATAGCTGAATTGTTTTGATTTTCTTTTGGAGTGGATCTATCCAACAGATGGAGCATGCCAAATGTATTGTTGTGTGGATTGAGCTGCTTTTTCTATTGGCAATATATATAGCTGAACGCTTGGGCAATCATTGGAAGTGCTCGGTTGCAGGTATAATAATGATTGGACGACAGTCTCTTGTACTAGCTAACAAGAGGAGTGAATAATGATTTGCAAAAAACAATCATAAGAGAAAAGGGAAAACTGGAAGCGAGCCCGATCAGCATGAGAGTATCTCTCCAAAGGAAGAGAGAAACAGTAGACAAATTGCTGGCGTGCTGTGTTAGCACACGAATCTGCAAGTAATAGGGATTGAGACCAAGGAGACCAGGTGTTCGCACGTGCAAGAACTTGTTTTCCTTTTTGACAATCAGAAAGGGACAGCCGCCTATACTCTTCACACGCGCCAAGATGTTCGATGACCACAAGCAAAAATAAATTGAGGCAAATAAGATGACCTCCAGCAAAAAGGATTTTTAAAACATTGTTTGCATGAACATACGCAGATTTTTGCACACAAACCATGTCGTCCTTCTCCAAGCTCCATTCCATGTAGGGTAGGGAGTTATATCTCACGACAAAATCATAATTTGAAAACTCGGGACCTGTTTGGCATGGTTCCAACTCTGTCTGGAGTAGCTCCACTCCAAAACTCTAGCTGGAGCTAGCTCTGGGTGGAGTTGGAGCAGGCTGGATGGGGTGTTTGGCATGGAGGGTGCCCCCAGCTCCAGAATAGAGGGTTTTGAGGGTGGATTGTCTTTTTTGCCTCCTGTTTGATTGACTGTACCAATAATGAGAGAGATGAAATAGCTACGACTACTTTTGCCATACATTAATAACATGTTCATGAAAAAAATAAAATGCAAATATTTTATGCCTATTGTCTCCAACCAAATATTCCATAAATTATAGTACAAATATATTATAGATCCAATGTCCGCACCCAAATATTCCTTAATAACATGATCATAATAATAAAAATTATTACACTAATTCCATGCAAGTGCAATAGATGTAGCCATACTATCACGGAATGCGTCCATAGTCACGAAGCATGATTTCGAAGTTGATCCATTGGAGGCATGCTGAGACACAGCATATTATGAATACTTGTTATTGTATTTCCTGCTCAACCAATTGAACCTTATCGTGTCAGTAGGCAAGGTCATAAACATCTCCCATAGTTCCTTCTTCACAAACAATTCAGATGCAATGTAATGTTCATTGCTCCCATAGCCGGCACCACAAGCAATCACAAGTTCCATCACTTGGTCAATCGAATATTTTCCCTCTCTATTGGCATACATGTAACTGCTTCTTGAATGAGTAGTGCATTCCCTGTCTTATGCTTCTTTTCTTTGTGTTTTCCTTGAATAGGCTTTGCCAATCTCTTGCCACTAGCAGGGGAAGGAGAAATAACATTTTCTTCATCTTCATTTTCATTTTCAGCATTGATCGCATCATCTTGTGTCCCAAAATTGGATGGCTCCTCTTGTGTGTCACCGTCAACTGGAGTATTTGAAAATGCTTCTAGTATTTGACGTATCTGCCTATTGGAAAGTACTAAAATGCATCTCATAATTGATATATTTGCCTACTGAAAAGTAATGAAATGATTCTTGTAATTAATTGCAAATGAAATGCTTTCTCGAGGATCTCTTGCAACATTTATTTGTGTTAGTATAAATTGTTAGTAGCATATACATCCTAACCATATCTAGGTGGATACTTAAAAGTAGGATTGAGTTTCTGTCTTTCATTGAATACACATCTACACAAACATATCATCCATTGGCAAAAGAACTTCTACCAATAAATAAACTTATCAATTAATAGATCTATGCAAATAGAGGTTACTTAAATAGTGTATTATCATCTTATATTTGTATCATGAATTTGCTATTTGGAAGATGAAATAGTCAGCATATCTCATTTACGTGCAGAGTGACAAATGTTTTTAGCTCAGCTCTACAGAAGATAGCTATTTGACCATGACCACCAAGCACACAGTCTAGTAGCTACAACAGAAAGGATAGAATTTGAGTCCATATATATTGGAGAATTTGTTAAGCAAAGATAACACGATCAATTTGCCCATATGTTTATTACTTTTCTTATAGGATAGGCAACGGAAAGCAGATCCAAACAAGCACACGGACTAAAGGAGCAACTGAAGCACCAATAGCCAGCCGTAAATGTGAGTAGATGGACTGGTAAAATCTACTCATACCAAAATATTAGCATACAACACCAAATTTGAGACTTGAAGCAGAGCAACAGTAAACAAATTTTGGATGATTCACCTCACCAAAAACTCGCACCCCAAGCATTCACCTATCAAGGAATATGGGCAAAACCTAATTACAGACAGAACCATTCCATCACAAGTAATTTATGGGGATGTCTTAAACTCAAACCATTTGGGAATTATTGAAAGTGAAGAGCGAAACCTCCATCGCGGCAACATTGCAAATCAGAAGAGTGCATAGCAGAATGTGCAGGTTCTTCACAACAGGCAAAATTTTACGTACAAAATATATCTAGTAAAATGCTTCTAAATTTGACAAATATACACTAAATTGCCTACAATCTGCACTAGACCAACCCCCAATTATATATAGTTCATGACCCATGAAAACCATAGGATCAAGCAGAAATGCATATCTGATAGCTTGCGGGCATCAGCTAGGAAATGCTAGGCAAAAATGTTAGGGGGGGGGGTACAATGTTATTGGCTAAATATACAAGTAAAATTGCAAATGAAATACAATATTACTGCCAATAAGTACAATATAATTGCCTAATCAGTCCCGAACCCCTTTACCCTCTCGGTTCACGGTGGCGGCACCTAGAGCATCGATGAGGCAGTAGGTTCCATGGATCTGCATGCCGAGCAAAAATAAACAGAAACATCATGATGAGGGGTGGTTCTAGGGAAGAAATGGGAAGGAAAACATGGCTTCTACCTGCACCCCGCCACCGCTCCCGAGGGCCGTCATGGCTGCTCGTGCCGCACGTTGTGGCTCCGCAACACCGCAGGGAGGGGAGGGGAGGGGTGTGCGAGGAGGAGGGGCGCACATGGGAGAGGAAGTGCGATGGTGTTCACACTACGCGCCGGTGCGGCTGTGTGCAGAGCCGTAAGCAATGTGTATTCTAGTTCTCTTAGATGCACAGCAGGATAATATATGCACTTAGGCAAAAAAAAATGTTCAGAAAAAGTAAAAGTAAACATGTTTATATACACATGTTTACACATATTCAGATTTAATTATCTAAAAAATAATAACTAGAAATGTTCATATTTAATTATCTGAATGGAAAATAACTACACATGTTCAGATATAGTTACCTGAAAAATAGGAAAAAAAGCTAGTAACTGGACATGCACAGAATAACTAGATTAACTACAGTGGGACACAAGTAAAGAAAAATCTCAGACCACATGCACCCATTGGGCCTAGAAAAAATCATCCTAAAAAAAGCACATAGCGCATGCACCAAAAAGCTAAAATCACAGAGCACATGCTTGAATTTGGTTGGGGTGAGGGGTGGGGCATCAAGTTGATTTGACTCACGTGGTGAAATCCCCTCCTGCTGCGGTGTGAGCCTCTCCCTTGTCATGAAGACTTTGATTCCAAAAACACTGAAGAAACGAGGCCCAAACAAATCACAGGTGAGAAAACTACTGCTGAAATCCAGTATGGGGGAGGCACTAGGAGGCTGGGGAATCGCTCACCAGATTCAGATCTGAGATTCTGCCGAACCCCTCCCTTGATTTCCGCTTGCAGTCATCTACGGATTCCTTGGATGTGCTCGCCGATGAGATCCACTAAAAAAACAAGGAGAAGGGATTATAATCGCTAGAGGAAAAAAAAAGCATCTGGAAATCAAACACTCCTGTGGGTGAGGAAAAAAACAAGGGTGTGGATTTGAGCGGCGAGAGCATGGGTCATGTACTCACCTACAGAGATCTGCTCTTGCCCCATCCATCCCTTGATTCCAAATGACCTCAGCGAGGGCGAGCAGATGCAACAAATCAGAAATGAATAGAACATGTTCCAGGGGAGTAGATGCAGCAAACGGGGCACAAAAAAGGCAACCACCTGCCTAGTGGATTTGCACTTCGATCCCCTCGGAAATGCTCTCGCGAGAGCCCGGATGTGTGCACGGATGGTGGTGGATTCGAGAAAAATGGCCTCCGGCGGAGGAGAGTGAGGAACCCTAGAGAGAGGGGATGAGTAGAGGAAATGACGGGATAGGAGAATGAGTAGAAGAATAAAAAGTTGCCACTACCCACTGATACGTGGGTCTGCCATATTAGGGTTGCAGCCGGCCGTGCGACAGGACTAGAGTACGGCCGGCTGTAATGGAGTCTTTACCTTGTTTTATTGTATACCTTTTGCCCTTTTCCCCTCTCTTCCCCTTCCATCTCTATATAAAGACATCTACACACGGACGGCTGCCCATTCCACTCACTTCCCAGCGACCACAACTTTCAATCCTACGCAGCAAAGCAACAATGGCCCATTCAGAAGACCATAGTCCATGCATGTGCATAAAGGTACACCCTATGAACTTTTAATTCAATTGCATATCTTAGGCTGCTTGTCGGGTACCATAACTATGGGGCACCCTAACCCTGGGCTAAAACACACGAAAACATAATTCGGCACCCGGGCCGGATCCTTCTCGAACTCGGACGCCCGAAGCCTCTTTAAGGTACGGAAAGCCCAAGACGCGCTTGGCCCACGGTCCAGCACCACGATTCGGCCCCTCTAAGGCTTCGCTGACCGAAGACGAAATCTCCGCCTGGCTCGAGGGTCGCCCGTCGGGGCCCCTCGGTGCGAGGATGATCTCCGCCTCGCTCGAGGGTCACCCGTCGGGGCCCCTCGGTGCGAGGATGAACTCCGCTTCGCTCGAGGGTCGCCCGTCGGGGCCCTTCGGTGAGAGGATGATCTCCGCCTCGCTCGAGGGTCGCCCGTCAGGGCCCCTCGATGCGAGGACAGACTCCGCCTCGCTCGAGGCTCCCTCAGCTGAGCCCTCCATGGGGCCTCGGTGTAGGGGAAATCTCTGCCTTGTTCGAGACTACCCTCGGCGGACGGAAGCTACAGCTCAATCACCCCGCCGGCGCGGGACGCATTTACTCGCCAACCATTCCGCGGCAGCGGGCGGGTGGTGGACGGTGTTAGGCGGCGTCAGCTGGCGTTGGCCATCATGCCACACAGCGGACGTGATAGGCGTCTCATCAGCCTGCACCCGCCACTGTGCCGCTATTCCCGGCGCGGGGCAGGACTGTGGAGCCCTGTGCGGACTTGCTTGACACCCCCCCGCTACTGTGTCGCCTACCCCTTGTACTTTTCCTCTCCGCAGGACTTTCAGAGGGCATGGGCGGCGACCCTCGAACGCAACACATCTCTTGACCGGGGCAAGATTTGGGCGGCGGCACCCTCGACGCCTCACCTCATCTGACATGGGGTTCCGCGCACTTCTACAGCCGTCACATGGCGTTGACTGGTGCCACAGGACAAAGACACGCTCTGGGCATGGGCGGAAGGATTCGCAAGGACGATGGCCATGACTTGCGCCATGCCCCACAGCGCTCGGCGACAGGGAAGACCAACTGTTCTCGCCCGGACCACGGGGGGAGAAGTAGATGCCCTCACTGATCCCCATGCATGTAACCCTACTTGAGTCTATAAAAAGAGGAAGGGGGAACGGATCGAAGAAGGATGACGAGAGCTCACGCTCATCCCTACACACTCACACCCCATCCGATATTGGCACTTGCCTCAATCAAACCCCTATGCACCAAGGGACTTGGGAGCTTTCCTCCCTCTCTCGCCACAGTTTGTACCCCCTACTACGAGCACTTAGGTGCAAGTAATATAGTGCATACCCCTCTGCTGGAAATGTCGGCCGGAACTAGGATAAACCCGGTGTCATTGTGTTTCTTCTTGCATCAACCATCTGGAGGAAGGGACACGCATCATACTCACTAGTTGGTGCAAGCCCGCAAGGTCCGAACACCGACAGTTGGCGCGCCAGGTAGGGGACGCTGCGTGACAACTCTTTTCTGTTTCCCAGTTGTTCTCCAGATGGCGGGCAGACCAAACCCGTTCTCGATGGGCATGTCGGATCCGTTCCCAGCCGGGTATGTGATCTGGTTCGGGAGCCTCGAGTTTCGGGCAACCGGCAACGGTTACTTCATGGAGCACCTCCCACCCAGAGCCAACTCCGACTTCCTTACACCACCACCACAACACCAGAGCCGCACGGGTCGACGCGCGCGGCAAGCGTGCGCCAAAGGGCGTAGGGTGGCACCCCCTGCCCCCCCCCCCCCCGCGCTGGTTGGGGCGAGCATGCCACGAATCGCCAGCAACATCGACAGCGACGCTGACAGGAGGATCGTCAAGGCCACCGCCCCTCCCTTGCGGGATGCGGTCCTCTGCCATGACCTACGCGTCATCTGTCAGCACCAACATGAGCGCGTACGAGGATTTGCCTGGGCATCATCTGCTCTCGATCCGCAACCTCATCACGTCTACGCCCGACAGCTCATACCCTGGCTCCTCGGACGAGGAGTCTATCACCGCGCAAGGTCGCATGAACCCGGAGTGGGATTACTGCGGGGTCTGTGATCTCGAAGCTTTCTTGTCATTTCAGGCCGCGGTGGACTATTGCCTCACCTGTTTCTACGACTCCAACGAGGGGGACTACGATCCAACTCGGGAGGGCTTCTTCGCTGTGATAGGAGAGCCCAGCGACGACAATGTCGTCGCGGCTGACGCAGCCCGCGCTGCGATGACCGCGGCAGGTCCAGCTGTGGCGCCTGGGCCATCCACCCCGGCAAACGCGGCGGAGCAGCAGGCGTAGCTGGCGCAACTCCGAGAGCTTGAAGCCAAGCACGACGAGGAGCGCCAGCAAATGCAGACGCTGCGCCACACGCTCGAGCAAGGACGCACCGGTCATGAAACAGGAGCTCGGGAGTTGGGACGTGTTGCCGGGAGCGAATCCTGGCGGAAGGCTGCGAAGAAAGCCCCTGGCGTTACCCAGGACAAGTCAGAAGATCACCGCGGCGGCACTCCTGATCCGCGCAATGCCCGAGCCATCTACGCCCTAGGGCCTCAACCTGCGCAAAGAGGCGCAAGTACTCCTCGAGGAAGCTACAGTACAGCAGGCCGAGAGTTTCGCGTCTCGGCTGCGCTCAGGGGCCTCGGCGAGAGCTGATGAGGCGACGCGGCAGGACCATGAAGCCTCGGTGCATACCCCACCAGCGAACAAGGTGAAGGCACCCTCTGTGCACGATCGTGTCAAGCTGACTTCTGTGAAAGACCGACTTCGGGACATGCATGGCAACACCCACGACGGCGACGCCCGCAATGTCCTGAACCAGAAAAAGGAGGATGGTGCCGCTCACGGTTACCACCCTCGACATGGCAGACGCTGTGATCGCAAGGAGTATAGGAGCCCATCACCGGAGCCTCCGGGCACCCGTGTGTTTAGCCGGGAAATCCGTGCCGCTCCCTTCCCCCCACGCTTTCGGCAACCCACCACACTCACCATGTACTCAGGGGAGATGGATCCCAGGTTCTGGCTCAATGACTACCGCCTGGCGTGCCAGCTGGGCCGTGCGACTGACGATGCGGTCATCATCCGCAACCTTCCCTTGCACCTCGTGGACTCTGCACGAACATTGTTCGAGCATCTTCCGGCCAACCAGATCTACGACTGGTCCGACTTGGTCAAAACTTTCGTGGGAAACTTCCAGGGCACATACGTGCACCTGGGGAACTCCTGGGATCTTCGAGGGTGTCGTCAGCAACCTGACGAGCCCCTGCGGGACTACATCCGGCGCTTCTCCAAGCAGTGCACTAAGCTCCCCAGCGTCAAGGACTCCGAAGTCATTAGTGCCTTTCATCTGGGCACCACGTGCTGGGATCTCGTACGCGAGTTAGGGCGGAACCCTCCCTCCAGTGCGAACGAGATATTTGACATAGCGACCAACTTCACCTCTGGCGAAGAGGCAATTGGTGCTATCTTCGACAACAAAAGGGGCAAACGCAAGGTGGACGCGCCCGCGGAGGGCAGCAAAGCCAAGGAAACCCCGAAGAAGCCCAAACGGGGCAAGAAAGGCAAGAAGAAGGGCCCGCCTAACTAGCACGATCAGGGGCAAGAGGAGGACTCTGACGAGGCTCTCATTGTCACCCCCGACGGCAAAGGTCCTCGAGGCCCTCCTCGAGGCGGCGGCCTGTTCGACGATATGCTCAAGAAGCCATGCCCTTATCACAAGGGCGGGGTCAATCACACCCTCGAAGAGTGTGACATGCTCCGCAAGTACTTCAACCGTCTTGGCCATAAGGACGAGGCCAAGAAGGAAAAGGACGAGGACGACAAGGGTGGTGACGGCTACCCATCGGTGGAGAATGTGTTCTTTATCTTCGGCGGGTCTACGGCGAACATGACCGCTTGGCAGCGCAAGAGGGAGCACCGAGAAGTCTTCTCCGTCACTAAGGCTATGCCATCCTACCTCGACTGGTCGGACAACACCATCTCCTTCAGTCGCGACGACCACCCCAACTACATCCCGAACCCGGGTGTAGCGCCCAAACCTTGCCAAGCCTCCAAATTCCCTGCCACCTTGTTTGAGGTAATGAGCAAGGTAAAAGGATGATCTCAATTTCATTTGATATCCTTCATGCATCATTGTAGCTCACTGCCTCTCTAGGAATGCATGATCTTATCTTTACAATTGGTATTTACAATTGGTATCTTTTATTTGATATGCTTTCCTAGAAATTTCATATGGTAGTTTGCTTGTACTAATAATTATTCTTGAAGCATTCTACATGAGCTTAATCTTGGTGTAAAATGCACCACTCTTGCATGGCACAAGCACTTCAAAATGGTACCACCTTCCACAAATAAAATCTTACAAGTGGTATCTCAAATTCAACAAAGGTATGTTGTTTCAATTAGTGCCATGTTTTTCAAGTTGTAGAGTTTGATCCCCACTATGTGAAATACAAGTGCATACATTTGGTTAGGTGATTCAAATACTATTGCACACATTTAGGGGGAGCTAACTCTATAGCTTGTGTTTTTGTGACTAACATGCTTTCAAAGTAATATTTGTTGTAGTCACACTCCCTTAGTCCATATGGTTATACACTCAATCATTCGATATCAAGATGATACACATTGCAATTAATCCTACAATTGGTATCAATTGATCAAGAAAGATTGGACAAGGGAAGAAGACCAAGCCATAACTCCCAAAGGTTAAAGAGATAAATGATATAGGGAGGCATGGCTAGTCACCAGAGTTATCTCCATGAGTTCAATTTCTTTTGAACACTACCCCTACAAGTCACAATTGGCATCACAATTGATGTCAAGATAGGAGGTGCCACAAGCTTTGAAAAAGGGGGAGTTTGTTCAAACAAAGGGAGATATGCCGAACTTAGTTGGTATAACACTCTATCACTAGTGAATTTCTTTTGCTACTAATGCTCCTTGTTGCTAGTGGTTATGAAGCTTTTAGGTGTTTTGATGACAAAGGGGAGAAATGTACCCTAAAAGCAAGCAAATAGTTTAGAGTAATTGATGCCATTAGCAAGGGGGAGGAATGGAAAATGCAATGCAAAAGGATGCATGGTGATAGGGGGAGGTACTTAGTCAATGTGGGGGAGAAGTGCAATTTGATGATCCCATGGACTAAGGTACAAAACTTTTTTATTGCTCACATGGTTCAAACCACAAACAAGACATTGTTCTACAATTGGTATCAATTCCAAATACCGGTGGCTTTTAAAATGAGCATTGAAATGTCATCCGAGCAAGCTAAGTAGTTTCTAACTTTTCGAATTGGTATCAATTTCATATTCTTGCAATTCATCTTGCTTGCTTTTGGTTGTGTTGTCATCAATAACCAAAAATGGGGAGATTGTAGCGAAAATGGCCTCTCATGCCATATTTCAATATAATGTTTTGGCGATTGATGACACACACAACACTTGGACTAATATGATTGTTAAGATGACCATTCTCAGGCTTTTAGGTTCAAGTGATGACAAAGAGAAGATAGGCATAGCTAGGCCCGAAGGGCCGCCCCTACGGTGGTTCTGCTAAGAAAGATTGAAGAGACCGTGAAGAAACCAAGTCAAAACAAGTCAAAACAATCAAGACAGAGATATTTTAGTATCACCGGTTGAACCGACGCTAAGAAAATTACATACGTCGGTGCATTGACTTGGAGCACATCTGGGAGTTTTGATAACACCGGTTGAACCGACGCCAGGAAAGTTGAATACGTCGGTGCAATGAACTCAGCAGCAGAGGCAAAATCTATACACCGGATGAACCGATGCTAGATATTGGTGAACGTCGGTGCAGTTGTCCAGAGAGTTAGTTTTTCAGCAACTACGCTCACCGGTTAAACCGACGCTGCATCGGTTGATTACGTCGGTCGATTGAGGTAGCCGTTGAAGTATAACGGCTAGTTGGAAAATACACTCACCGGTTAAACCGGTGATGACAAAAACGGGAGCATCGGTTTAACCGGTGATAGCGCTTTTTGTCAGCCTTTTTCCAACGGCTTGTTTGGGGTGTGTGGGCTATATATATGCCACCCCACGGCTCATTTGAGGTAGCTGGAGACTAAGGAAGCATAAGACACTTGAAGAACACCTCCAACCACCATAGAACTTCATTGTACATCATATAGGCTTAAGCACACTTGTGAGAGTGCTTAGTGCTTGTAATAGGGATTAGTTCTTGCGAGAGCTCCCTTGAGAGAAGTCTTGCTACGGCAAGCAATCCTTGTGATCCGTCGTGTGACCCTCCGACTTGGTGTGGAGTGGCAACGACACTTTGTGCGGGGGAAGAGGACACCCCCTCCTTTGTGGAGAAGCTCCGTAGTGGATTTCGGCTGGGTGACCGAGAGAGACGGTGGCGGTGCACGAGACTCGGTGTCTTGTGGGCACTTGCCTTTGCTTGCCGGCATTGCCTTGGTGGCATAGTGCAAGACGGTGATCGGAAGAGCCTCGGTGTCCCGTGGACGTAGGCGTTCGTGCCGAACCACGTTACATGACCGTGTCTACTCGGGAGTTTGCATCCCTCTTGCACTTACCTCTTTACTTACCTTATAACGTTTCCGCATTTACTTTATCTTGCATGCCTTTACTTTCCTAGTTAGTTTGTTTAGGATTGGCTATAGGTTGTAAGTATTTTGGGGTAAGTAGAGAGTAGCAAAGATAAACCTTAGTCATAACTAGCATGTATAGGACGTGTTAGGTTTATCTTATACAAGTAGTTTGAGCCCTAGGTTAAAAAGCGATTAGCGACCCTATTCACCCCCTCCCCCTCTAGGGTCGGACACCCCGGTGATCCTTACACCGGGTCTATACCCACTCGTTGTGGACCCCATCATTGGTAACACCCGATTCTCCAAGGTGCTCATGGACGGGGGCAGCAGCCTCAACATCCTTTATGCCCACACCCTCGAGCTCATGGGGATCGGTCTGGACAAGCTGCGTCCCAGCCTGTCGCCGTTTCATGGCGTCGCGCCGGGAAAGCGAGTTCAACCACTCGGGCAGATCGACTTGCCCGTCTGCTTCGGCGCGCCTTCGAATTTCAGCAAGAAAGTACTCACCTTCGAGGTGGTTGGGTTCCGTAGGGCGTACCACGCCATACTCGGACGACCATGCTACGCCAAGTTCATGGCGGTCCCCAACTACAGCTACCTCGAGATGAAGATGCCAGGTCCGAAGGGTGTCATCACCGTCGGCCCGTCGTTCGAGCACGCCTATGAATGCGACGTCGAGTGCGTCAAACGCACCGAAGCTCAGGCGGACGACGAGGCCCTCGCGGCCAACCTCGACAAGATGGCAAGCGAGGCCTTGGACTCCACGCACCGGCGCGCAGGCAGCTTCGAGCCAGCTGAGGGTACCAAGAAGGTGCCCCTCGACCCAAGCCATCCCGACGGCAAGGCGTTGAGAGTTAGCGATGCCCTCAGTAGCAAATAGGAAGTGGTGCTCGTCGACTTTCTCCACGCCAACGCCGACATCTTCGCGTGGAGTCCCTCGGACATGCCGGGCATACCGAGGGAGGTCGCCGAGTACTCCATTGACATCCGACCCAACTCCAAGCTGGTGAAGCAGCGCCTGCGACGCTTTGATGAGCTCAAGCGCCAGGCGATCGACGAGGAGCTGCAAAAACTTCTGGCGGCCGGATTCATCAAGGAGGTATTTCATCCCGAGTGGCTAGCTAATCCTGTATTAGTTAAGAAAAAGAACAGAAGCTGGAGGATGTGTATAGATTACACTAGTTTAAATAAAGCATGTCCGAAGGTTCCCTTTCCTTTGCCACGTATTGATCAAATCGTCAATTCAACTGCGGGATGTGAACTTTTGTTCTTTCTGTTCGGGGTGCCTCGAGGCATGCTCTTGGGTTTCATTGTCTCCCAGCGAGGCATCGAGCCCAACCCTGAAAAGGTCGAGGCCACCAGACGGATGGGACCAATCCGAGACCTGAAGGGGGTGCAGAGGGTCATGGGTTGCCTTGCAGCCCTCAGTCGGTTCATCTCACGCCTCGGTGAGAAGGGCTTGCCTCTGTACCGACTCCTGAGGAAAACCGAGCACTTCACATGGACCCCCGAGGCTCAAGAAGCCATCGACAGGCTGAAGGCGTCACTCACTTACGCCCCCATTTTAACGCCACCAACGGACGGCGAGCCCTTCTACCTATACGTAGCCGCGATGACCCAAGTGGTCAGCACGGGGATCGTAGTGTAAAGACAAGAGGAGGGTCACGCTCTGCCCGTCCAGCGGCCGGTGTACTACATTAGTGAAGTATTGTCCGAAACCAAGACGCGGTATCCGCAGATCCGGAAACTGCTATACGCGATAGTCTTGGCCCGGCGCAAGCTGCGTCACTACTTCGAGGCCCATCCCATCACCGTGGTCTCGTCTTTCCCCCTGGGAGAGATAGTCCGCAACAGGGAAGCCAAGGGTAGGATTGCCAAGTGGTCGGTGGAACTAATGGGAGAAACCCTCACCTACGCGCCCCGCAAAGCGGTCAAATCCCAAATGCTAGCTGACTTCGTTGTTGAATGGACCGACACCCAGCTGCCCCCACCACAGATTCAAGCGGAATGTTGGACCATGTACTTTGATGGGTTTGTGATGAAGACTGGTGCCGGCGCCGGCCTCCTCTTCATCTCCCCCCTCGGAGAGCACATGCAATATGTGATTCGCCTAGACTTCCCAGCGTCCAACAACATGGCGGAGTACGAGGCGCTCCTCAGCGGCCTCCGCATCGCCATCGAACTCGGCATCAAACGCCTCGACGTGCGTGGCGACTCACAGCTTGTCATCGACCAAGTGATGAAGGAGTCCATCTATCACGATCCGAAGATGGAGGCATACTGCAATGCAGTGTACCGCCTCGAAGATAGGTTCGACAGCCTAGAACTTAACCATGTCCCGCGCAAGCATAACGAGGATGCGGATGAACTAGCAAAGATTATGTCGGGGCGAACCACCGTTCCCCCAAACATCTTTGCTCGCGACATCGCCAAACCCTCTGTCAACTTCAAGGATTCAGAGGAACCGAGCCCCTCAACTGCCGAGCCCTCCAACGGGAACCCCTCGGAGGACGAGGCCGAGCCTATGGAGACAGAAACCGAGATCTCCTCGGCGGATGAGGGTGAGGCCATGCAGATCGACGAGGCTCCACTATCGCAAGACTGGCGCGACCAGTACCTCGACTGGATCAACCGAGGGGTACTACCCTCGGATCGCGCTGAGACGCGACGCATCGCCAGGCGAGCCAAGTCTTTCACCGTGATCGACAGAGAGCTCTACAAGCGCAGCCCCTCGGGGGTCCTGCGACGATGCATCCCTATCCCCGAGGGCAGGGAGCTGCTTCGAGACATCCACGCTAGAGTCTGTGGCCATCATGCGGCGCCACGCACCCTCGTGGGCAACGCGTTCCGACAGGGTTTCTACTGGCCAACCGCGGTCGCCGACGCCACAGAGATCGTGCGAACATGTGAAGGTTGCCAATTCTACGCCTGTCAGACGCACCTCCCGGCTCACGCTCTGCAAACCATTCCCGTCACATGGCCCTTTGCCGTGTGGGGACTGGATCTCGTCGAACTGCTGCAGAGAGCGCCCGGGGGGCTACACCCACTTGCTAGTGGCAGTGGACAAATTCTCCAAGTGGATCGAGGCACGACCCATCGCCAAGATCAAATCCGAGCAAGCCGTGCAATTTTTCACCGACATAGTCTATAGGTTCGGGGTTCCAAACTCAATCATTACGGACAACGGCACCCAATTCACAGGCAAAAAATTCTTAAGGTTCTGCGACGACTTCCACATACGCGTGGATTGGTCGGCTGTGGCGCACCCACAGACAAACGGTCAAGTAGAACGTACCAACGGCATGATCCTACAAAGCCTCAAGCCAAGAATCTTCAATAAGCTGGACATGTTCGGCCGAACATGGCTCACGGAGCTACCCTCGGTTATCTGGAGTCTGAGAACAACCCCGAGCTGAGCCACGGGGTTTGGCCCGTTCTTCCTGGTCTATGGTGCCGAGGCCATCCTTCCCACTGACCTGGAATACGGGTCCCCGAGACTCAAAGCCTACCAGGAGCACCAAAGCCGACAAGCCCACGAGGACTCACTGGACCAGGTGGACGAGGCTCGAGACGTGGCGCTTCTACACTCGGCGCGCTACCAACAGTCTCTGCGACGATACCAGGCGTAGAGGGTTCGACGTCGTGACCTCAACAAGGGAGATCTCGTGTTGAGGCTGCGGCAAGACAGCCGAGGGCGCCACAAGCTCACGCCACCATGGGAAGGCCCATACATCATCGTGGAAGTCTTAAAGCCCGGCACCTACAAGCTAGCTAATGAGAAGGGCGAAGTCTACACCAATGCTTGGAACATTCAGCAGCTACGTCGCTTCTATCCTTGAAACTCCAAGTCATTTGTACATACTTTGTACTCGTATCTTAAGTTTCTCGGGACAATAAAGAAGTATGCTTTACTTTTGAAATTTCTTGGGAGTCGCCCAAACCCTCGGGGGCTCGGACACGCGCACGACACTGAGTGAGCCTCGGCTTTGCCCTCGACAAAGCCGAGCCTCCCTCGGGGGGCTACAATGGGGGGAACCCCCAAAACGTCCCCAAAACGCTATGTTTTTTTTCCGAAAATTTCTTGCTTCCAAGTCTCTCGAGCGCTTAGAAAAACGAACACAAGGCGTAAATGACTCGAGCGCGGGATCGGCTGAGCCGCGGGATCGCCTACGCCTAAGGGATACGGCATCATCACTCACCTCCCTATGCTTATGTAGTTTACGAACGCGATAGTCCTTGCAGAAGTTTGTCTGAGTTACACGCGAGCATGCGAGAGAGCGAAGAAATAAGTAGGAAAAAACAACAACACACGAATATACACGCAAAGGCCTCGAACGGCCACTCCATTAAGATATTGTCTTTACACAGCAAGGCAAAATCCTAACTTATCTACTTGGGCCTCGAAGCCCAGGCTATCTACAGGTTGCTGCCTCCCACTTCGTCGCGCCCCTCCTCTTTGTCGTCCACGGCGTCGGGAAAGAGGTCACCTTCGAAGAGCCCGGCCAAGGTGGTGGCAGCACCTTCTGCACCTGCATTAGCCTGCTCCATAGCCTCGATCTTGGCGTCATCATCGCTGTCGGGAACGATGTAGCTCGTGGGTAGGTACTCGAAGTCGACGACATAGTGTGTCGAGACGACGCCGAGGGCCTTCTGGACGCCGAGGCGAAGGGCGCCCTTGAGCCGCTCAGTCACCTGGTCACCTAAAGATCTCAGGCGACTGACCAATGAGCTGCCCGATTGGCCGCCCTCTCCCTCGGCATCCTGTCACGCGGCTATGGCGGCTTCCTCCAAGTCATCGTGGTGCCTCTACTGGGACGCGTACACGGCCTGGAGGGCCTCCTTCGCCGCGGTCTCCTCCGACACTTTCTTCCGCAGCTCTGGACACAAACAAAAGATAAGCCTCGGCAAAATCCAGTACACTAAATTTAACCATGGTACTTACCGCAAGGCATTTCCTCCCCTCTTCTATCTCCACCTTCGCAGCGGTGAGGGTAATCTCGGCGGTGAGGATGGCGCTTTCCTGCCTCTCGATGAGGGCCTCCTTCTCCGTGTGGGAGACGGCCTGCGCATCTCGAGCCTCCTCTAGCCGTGCGCACTAGGCCGCCCTCGCCTCGAGAGCCTCGTCATTCTGCCACAGCGTAGCATTGAGCAGCTCGACCTCTTGGGCCTTCCGCTCCGTCGCGGCCCTCTGGGCATCGCACTCCTCGATAGCTCGGGCCAGCTCCTCCTTCCGCGCACGATCTTGTGCCCCCAGGTCGGACACCAAGGTGTTGGCCTCGCCCAGTCGCTCGATTAGAGTGGCGTTTTGCTGGTCGAGCCACTGCACCTCGGAGTGCTGCTGGGCCAGCTCGGCGCTCTTGTCGTGCAAAATTTGCCTCAGACGCTGCGGGCGGAGAGTGTAAGCGGAAGATGCACAAATGAGATCAGAAATAGACGAGTCCCGGGGAAAGGCACTTACACATCTAATTTCGAAGTCCGTCGTCTTGTGGAGCTGAAAGGCGCATTCGAGGGCGGCTTGGATTTGGGAGCCGACTTCGTACTGCGCCTTCCAGACCTCCTCCTCCTCCTCCTGTTCGCAGCGATTAAAACCCAAGGCACCCCCGTGCTGGACCATCACCCACTCGGCTCCCATGGGGGGGCCCTTGTCCAGCATCAAGGCCACCCTCGAAAGCAGCAGCGACGCCGGTAGCGCCGGGGGCGATGTTTGGGGCGACCCGCTCTGGATCGTCAGACTGCCCCAACACCCTCACCTCTGGCTCGTCTTCCGTCGGCATCTCCACCACCGGCACCACCTCTGGAGCCAGCCACAACACCGGCTGCACCACCAACTTCACCACCATGGCTCCTTCGTCCCTGGCCTCCGTGGGCTCCGGGATGGGGTCTGTTCTCTCCACCTAACCGACGGGCTGCTCCGCTGCAGCCCTGTCGGTCCTCTCCTCTCCCTCGGTGTTCGGCCGGGCGACGCCTTCCTCGCCGCCACGGCCGGTCTCTCCCTCGGCACCCCGGCCGGACTCCTCCTCGGCGCTCAATTGTGCGCGGATGACGTCCTTCGCGCCATGCCGACCGGCGACATCCGCGCCCAATTGTGCGCGGACCGACGCAGCCCCTCGGGCCATCACCGCCCAGAGCTCCTCGGCGATCTCCTCCGCCGTCCAAGGCCCCCCGCTCGGGGGTTGCGACGCCGTGCTTAGCATCGTGGACCTCCCTATCTTGTGGGCCTTGGCAGGCGCTAGCAGAGCGGTCCGGGCGGCAGAGACTCTCATGCTGAGTCGAGGGAGAAAAGCGTCAGAACTAGAAAGGAGTAGTGTGCAAGAAAGCAGAAAACAAGCGGAGGGAAACATACCCTGATGCGGCGCCGAGCTTGCGCTTCTTCGAGCCGCTCTTCGGGGCCCGCGATGACCTGGTGGCTCCTGCCGAGCGACCACCAGACGTCGCGCCCGGGCCGGTTTGACCCCTCGGCAGCGACGCTCGTTCGAGGGTCCCCGCGCCTGGCTGCGCGGGTGACCCCTCAGCCGGCGACTGCGCGCGCATATCCTCGCCCTCAGCCTGCACCGGGGCTCGGTGCCAGCCCGACGTTGGCCCGGTGATCGGCCCCCGGCCCCCTCTGTATCGGACTCGGGCCACATCGAGTAGTCGACTTGGCTCGCCACCACAGAGGACGGAGACTCCGGCTCCGGCTCCGGCGTAGAGTCGGTCATCGGGATGGGCGGCTTGCCCTCCTTCTCCAGTGCCCGTAGTGGTGGCAGAGCGCACGGATGAACCTGCCGGCGGGGACGCCGAAGCCCCGCTTGTGCAGTCGCGCCAAACTGATGACGTAACCGCTCAGAGGGTTCGGCGTCGTCTCCGACCTCTGCGCAATCCACATTGGGCGCGCCGGATCAGTGTTTGGCGCAAGCAGCTCGCTGGCGACCAGCGACTCCAGATGCTGCCGATCGGCGGTGGACCGGCCCCATGGCACCGGGTCGATGAGTTGCACCCTCACCATCATGACGATGGAGGACAGGGGGAGAAAAAAGGGCTCGAAGAAGAGGAAGGTGCGCCCGCTCTCTCTCTCTCTGCCTCTCTTTCTCTTTCGTCTGTTTGCTCGATCGAAGGGCAGCGAGAGGAGGAAGAAGGCGACGGCAAGGTAAGCCGTACCATCCCGCCCGTGCCTCCCTATTTAACTGCAGCAACGAGGCGGATTCTCCGCGATGGTTCCCAATCTACCGCATTCAATGCGGTAGATACCGCTGACACCGACAACTGGGCCCCACGATCACGAAAGCACGCGTGCGTGCGCAGTAACTGCAGCGGGACGGCTCCCGAAGCGGCGCAGGCGCACAATTGATGGTGTCCCATCACTCTACGGCCGCCCGCGCCGTTCCGTCTGCCCGAGAGCACCACCTCAAAAGGCGCGCCCACTCTGCGCGCATCGAACCATGGCGCGCATTACTCCCCGATTCCGCGCGCTACACCAAAAACTGTGATGGAATATTCCCTTCCAAGGAGGGTTCCTTACCTACGAAGGAACAACTATTCTGAGCCCTACTGAATCAGGGGTTCGAAGGCTGACCCGTCGAGGGTTCGACAGCAGCCCCAGATCAACAGAGTTAGGGGCAACCCGAGCATGCTCATACAAAGCCTAAGCCTCGAACGCGGAGTTCGAGATGCCCGACATTGTGTTCGAGGTCGGACAGAGGCGGCTAGTTCGAGGGATCCCATCGAGGGAGAGCATCGAGCCCTCGGACCCAATCCAACAGGTCCGAGCCCTGCCTAGCGAACCTCTGCGAGCGCTTTATGGAACGTGTCTCCGGACCACGAGCCGACCCTCATCTAATGGGGCACGGACGTTCACTCGAAGTACCCGCTAACAGCTTGCTGAAGCATCCATGTCTCGCGGCCCGGGCCAGGGTAGCATGGCTTGTTTCACCCCTCCTCCTCGCGGAGAGGATGACCGAGGGTCGTACTAACACGATGAGGGTCCCCTTTGATCGTCCTCATATGGGCTAGCACTCGAGGGCTCCTCACACATCCCGGCAAGAGCAATACCCTCGAGCAAGCCGGTCATCGCCCGGTGGTGAAGTCCTGCATGTTGGGCTAGCCCCCTTGCGCGCTTAGAGAGCCGTTTGAATCGGTCTAGAGGGAATACGGGTCGCATTTCCAGCTGAATGCCGATGCCGGCTGAAATAATGCCGAGGCCGGCTGAAACGAACGCTGAATGACCCTGCTGCCCAGCCAACCATCAAACATTATGCTCATTGCCCTTGGACGAGTGTTCCCACTTCTCCAAGGCCTCGGGGGCTACACCCGCGGGTGCGCTGACGCACCCCACGGAAAGAGCTTCACAAACTTGAGGGACAAAACCCCGAATAAACAAGCAAAAGGCACGCCGCACCAAAGAAATGAAGACTTCAATTCTTTTTTGCAAACCGAGATTACAAAGGGTCATCGGCTCGAAGCCGTCGAAAAGTACAAACGCATTGCCACCTGCGTGGCAATTTTCTCTGTCTTGGGGAGGAGCGAGCGCCGATGAAGAGCACCGAGTCCTTGGCCGACATTACGTCCAGGCTGCCCAGAATTGCGAGAAGCAGCCCCTAGACCGCACGGGTCCGAAGGGATGCCCTTCTCGCAATCTTTCTTATAGCTTCTCCTCCACTGAAGACCTTGCGGGTGGTCAAGCTAGCGGACAACACCCTCTACGCCACCTCCCCGAGAGCGACATTATCGCCAAGAGGGACGGTGCGAAGAACGGCCGCCAAACCTGGCGCCGACGCCATGGTCAGGCGTCTCAACGCCCCTTCAGGCTGAGGGACATCGCAGAAGCAGGACCCCACGGGCCCAATATTCTTCTGCTAATTCCACTGAAGCTGAGGGACGGTGAGCACGCCCTCTCCAGCTTTCGCCCGCCACTCGCAAGCATTCTTCTAGCCTCAAACCTAAGTACTTTGGACCACCCAGTCTGGGGGTCGGCCATGGGAAATGGGAGGAAACATTGCAAGTTAAAGGGAGGTTAGGAGCAAGAGCAGGGAAGTTGGAACGGAAAGGGAGTCCCTGGACCCCTATTTATACCCCAATCGGACACTAAGCCTTAGCCCAGCAGCGTGAGCAAGGTCTGTGGCACCCGTGAAGGCACAATGCCTCACAAGCACAAAGTGCCCTCGGTGACCGTGCCGAGGCGTGACCAAACAAGGCAAAGCCGAAGCCCCTGGATGCTAGGCAGCACAGCACCGGCGTGAGCTCAATGATCGATCCTCCTGCCGATGCATCAATAATCCCCCTTGATGCAGTAGTGAGGCCTTGATAGAACTTCTGGACCACATCTTCCATTGAGAACTTGTGATGAGGTACGGCGCGGATGTTGTCGTTGAAGCGCTCATAGGCTTCCGCAATAGTCTCTGTCGGGGCTTACGCGAATGTAGCAATCTTGTTGCGCAAAATTTGGGTCTTGCCCGGCGAGTAGAACTCCGTCATGAACTCCTTCATCAAGGACTCCCAATTTTGCACCATGTGTACCGGTAGAGAATGAAACCATTGCAGCGCTCTCCCAAGTACAGAGAATGGAAAGAGCATCGCTCTCATTTGATCTTGAGTCATCCCTTGCATGTCGAAGGTGCGGCATAGTTGGAGGAACGCTTGAAGATGTAGATTAGCGTCTTCTTTTCCAGTGAAAGGGCGAGCTTTGCGCCAAACTTATGATTGAAGTCTTGATCTTGAATGGAACTCCGATGTTGTCGAGATTTTGGATCGGCAAGTCCCGAATGTCCGGAGTGCATAGCTCTCCAATCGTACGCTCCTGCTCCGGTAGCGCCATCCCTTGGTGAAGTGGCGCCTCCTTTGGACTTGTCGGTGGAGTCGCTTGACGTGAAGACGATGAACCGGCGACTTCTTCTTTTGGATCTACTAGTTCCAGCTTCCTTGATCGTGCTTCTCGTCTCCTTTGCCTGTAAATTTTTTCTGGATCATCCACAAAATTTTCGGGTATGTTGGAGAGGCTCCCGTCCATCTCCTGTTTGGGGTTAGTGAAAAGAAAAATATATACGAGATCTAAAAGATGAATATACAAGATCTAAAACATAAAAGAAAAATAAAGCAAAATAAAGCAAACTCTAGATTAGATTGATTTTCGTGGAATAGATCCGTTTTTTAGTTAGCACAAAAAAATAAGAGATCTAAAAAGGTCAAAAAGAAAAATCAAGAAAAATAAATATTTATGAATGCAAGTAAGATTGGATCTTAAATCGATGGTTCCCCGGCGACGGCGCCAGAAAAGCTTGTTGACGCTCCTTAGCGCCCCAATTTATATACCGCAAGCGCACGGGATCGTGTAGCTTTTCCCTTAGAGTATTCCCCCAAGGTTTATCAATCCACGGAACCAAAGATACAAGAAACAATCTACTAACATAGAGAATCCTTTGTGTTGAGGTGGTGTAAAACGAATCTAATCTACTAAAAATAGTAAACACCGAAGGTAGCAAGAGAAAGTTAGAGATAACCAATCTAGATCACCTAGATCATGCATATGTTGTAGTTCAAGCCAGATGTAGTGAAGCAAGACAGATGTGAATCTCAATGAAAAGCATCTTTAAACTCAAAATCTGCAATCCGATCCTTCGATACCCCCATCTACTAAAGCAACGCCCTGTCACGACGCCCCCCTTTGGACGAAAGCACCCAGAAGCAAGTCGAACCCCCTTTGGTAATTCCACCATGAACCTCTAGCCACCATGACTACAAGATCATGCTAAGCGATCTATCTCGATAATAGATCTAGGATGAAGCAAACCCAAAGAAAAGAATGAAATCGAAAGAGAGAACATGGTCGCTAAAGATTCGGAATCACAAGTAACTTCACCATGAATGATTATACATCACAAGATCACAACCGGGGCCCTACCTTGATCTTGATGATCCTAGCTCCAGAACTCCATCATGGTCTTCCTTGCAAGGTTCCCACGTCGGCTAGGGAAACCCCTTTACAACTAGCACGACCCTCGGCTCTCCGAGAGGTGTCCCTCTATCTTCTCTGCTCCTTGGCATCGTCTCCCGAATGATCCTCTCCGTGAGCCTGGGGGAGGGGTCTTTAAATAGCCTCAGGAAACACTAGGTCGAAGGGGAGGCCGAGACTCCCCGAAAAGGGCCTGGGCCGGCCGGCCTGGCCCATTTTCTCGCTGCCTCGCGTCCTCCTTTCTCCCCAAGTCTTCTGGAGTTTATGCCTTTCACGATTGCACCCCGTTGGACGTCGTTATCTTCGAGATTTCTTCGAGGGAAAGGATAGGACGGAGAATCCTTCCTTAAATCTCTATTTGCTTTGCTTAGCCCCGAAGTATCTCGATCTCATCTTGTGGGCTTTATCATTTGGGCTTCATTGGAGGGTGGATGTGCATGAACGGGCTTCTAGTCGTCATGGCCTTTGGTCTTTTGTTTGGGCTTTGGCCTTCGTCTTTCTTCGTGTAATTCCGTGATCATGGCCCTCGTCGTTTCATGCTCCAAAATTGGTCAAAAACCTGCAAAAACGAAGTACCTCCAAAATATATGTGCAAATGTGAAAACGACCAATAATCGGGCCGAGGTTAGGATGGTTAGTGATTTTGATATTAAATTCATGCCATTATCAAAGTTAAACAGGGGATAAAATGGATACTTAAAGAGCGCCAACACCGGCATTTCATCAGCCTGTACCCGCCACTGTGCTGCTATTCCCGGCTAGGGGCGGGACTGTGGAGCCCTGTGCGGACTTTCCTGACACCCCCCGCTACTGTGTCGCCTACCCCTTGTACTTTTCCTCTCCGCAGGACTTTCAGAGGGCATGGGCGGCGACCCTCGAATGCAGTACGGCTCTTGACTGGGGCAAGATTTGGGCGGCGGCACCCTCGACGCCTCACCTCATCCAACGTGGGGTTCCGCGCACTTCTACAGCCGTCACATGACGTTGACTGGTGCCACAGGACAAGGATGCGCTCCGGGCATGGGCGGAAGGATTCGCAAGGACGATGGCCATGACTTGCGCCATGCCCCACAGCGCTCGGCGACAGGGAAGACCAACTGTTCTCCCCCGGACCACGGGGGGAGAAGTAGACGCCCTCACTGATCCCCATGCATGTAACCCTACTTCCTTGAGTCTATAAAAGGAGGAAGGGGGAACGGATCGAAGAAGGACGATGAGAGCTCACGCTCATCCCTACACACTCACACCCCATCCGATATTGGCACTTGCCTCAATCAAATCCCTACGCACCAAGGGACTTGGGAGCTTTCCTCCCTCTCTCGCCACAGCTTGTACCCCCTACTACGAGCACTTAGGTGCAAATAATACAGTGCATACCCCTCTGCTGGACGTACAGCATCGTCGGCCGGAACCAGGATAAACCCGGTGTCATTGTGTTTTTTCTTGCATCAACCATCTGGAGGAAGGGACACGCGGCATACTCACTAGTTGGTGCTAGACCGCGAGGTCCGGACACCGACACTGCTGCTACTTTCTTTGTACAAAATCGCATATATCTTTCCATATCACTTAAACTTAGATTCTTTATACAGGTTCCTACAACTGTGCATATCAGCAGAAAAACAATTTTTGATCAGGTTGCAGAAACCATAGGATTATCTATAAAGCAAGAATTAGCAATCCAAGTTGGCCAAAACAATTATCTCGGAAAGATTGAAATAGATGGCATCCTAAACAAAACCACACTGTTACCTGAAAGTAAGGAGTTCTATGGTGACCACGCACAGACAGCAGCACAAGCAATTGATAGTGCCAACAACAAAGCATTGGAGTTCCTTGAAGAACAGAAGGTCATAAACTCATAATTGTGGATGACTACAACAACAAAGCTCTTGCTAAAGCTAAGTGCGACTTATTCACAGCAGAGATTTTTCTCATGTTCTCAGATGAAAGTGAAGACCTCACGCAAAGGGAATTGGATTTCAAGATCAAAGGTTAAAAAAAAAGCTGCCTACTGTACGTGCTGCTTGTCAAGAAGCATCATCCATACTACCAATATCAATCAGTTACTACAATAACAAATGAAATGATGAGGAAAGAAGCGAAGCTACCTACACTGGCGACCCTGACTCAGCAAATCCATTGGACAAGGTAGCACGTTCCCTTGTCAAACTCCATGATGATGTCAATCGCTATGGATGGAACATAAACCAGGCAAACCTATGTAAAAGAAAAGCTCTTCATCCCCTTATGTAACTCCATGCGTATGTTTACATAAATAAATATTCTCGCATGTACATTCGCAAATCACTATGGTTTTCTTCTTCTCTTATTCCCACCTTTATATATACTAGCAACATGCTCGTGCGTTGCAACAGGAAGATATAGATGGGCATAAAAAGTTATTAGAATTGCATGTATTATAGAATCATAGTACTTGCAAAATTAGTCATCAAAGATGTTAAATCTGAAAATATATTTCATAATATATATAATGGTGTTTGTTTGTAATTTAGGATAGTTTGACTTATGATAAACTTTAAAAAAATATATGATGTTTTTGGATACGCATGAACTATATATCATGTAAAAGAAGAAACCAACAATTTTTAATTGCCCTCCATTCATACTTCTCTTTTTAGTGCTTTATTTATTTTCAGATCCAATACTTAACAAGAGCCCGTGCTCTGCATGTGAAAACTGAATTATACATAACATAAATAAACAACTTTAGCTTTGTCATCGGTCAATGGCCAGTCATCCTACACGAACAACACATACACAAAATTTTGTTTAAGATGTTATTTCCAGGAGCATCCGAGTTGATTATTTTTCCCAGAAAAGCAAACTTTTTTTTGGATGGATTAGTCTTGCATTCTAAGAGCTAATAAAGACGAGTAAAATTACTATTTTCTGGAAACCCAGCCAGCGATAGTGATCCATAACGTAGCCCATTGACTTGCCTGGAATGTTCTATTCGTTGGAATCTTGCTTCCTCTTCCTCTGCAGGCGATGCGATTCCTTCAGCTCGACTCCTCTGCTCCTTCCGCTCTCTGCAAATCCAATCCAATTCCGATCCCTTCCCCTTTCCTATTCCATTAGGGCACCAACAGCACCACGATGACATCGGGGTCGCTGGCCGTGGCAATGGCTGTCGAGCCCCAAGTGGTGCGGTGGTGGCCGGCAACTCTCTGCTCCTTCCGCTCTCTGAAAATTCGATCCAATTCCGATCCCTTGGCATGGCTGTCGAGTGGCTGCTAGGCACGGGGATGGCGTAGGCAGTGAGGCACACGACGGCGTTGGTGCCTCATGCGGCCATGGACAGCCCAGCAACCACACGGCGCAGCCACAACAACCGCGAACGCCGAGAAGAGCATCCCCATATCATCCTCACGAGATCTGTTCAACCTCATGTAGGTACCCTGCAAAGCACGAGCACCGATCAAAGCTGCTAGAGTCGTCGGCCGCTTGAAAGCTCTGACGGGAATCGGGTAGGGGAATTGACGTGATGGAATGTGCGACGAAGATGATAGAGTTCGCCTCGGGCCGGTGCGTGGGCACGGCGTGGTATTTGGGGTAAATACCAAGCCAATGACCCATCGGTCATTGGGTATTGCCAGACCAAAGTCAATGATACCGCAAAAACGGTCCGCTAAAGATTAATATGAATATGCTATCTATGTTTGTATATATTTATTTATATGCTTATCCTTCCACATAACTCGGAGTACAGTATATATACTTATACTATATACACTACATATTACTTCATTAAAACCCAATCTATTCAATCCAAACTAAAATATATTCCCAAATGAAATCAAGCAAACAGTTTACGCGCGCGGTGGTGCACGCACTGCACTCGTTTTAATAGATTTCACAAGTTATCGATTTCTATCAAGTTCTCGTAAGGCTGTATCGTTTGATCTCTTGTTAATACTTAATAGATCTCATAATTTATCCGAACAACTATCAAAAATTCATCGGCTTGTCTTGATCTAACATCATATTAATCTTTTAGCCTATACATTTTTTATAAGTTGTTTAATCCTGAAACGTGTCAATCTTGTTCCTAGATATAATTAGATCTATTGGCTGGTATTGTTTAATTTATTGCCCTGCTATCGTAAGCTGTTTCGGTTAGGTCCGATCCTTCGATGGTGACGTTAAATTAGATTTCATCAGTTAGATGGAATTCTTTATAAAAAAGGACTTGTTTTAATACGGTTCATGACATCAATCGACTGTTCTAGCCGATAAACAATGGAATATGCCTAAACAATCAATTATCTTATCTGATGCAGAAGAATAGCCGATAATTTCTTATTTTCAAGTATCGGATCTTATAGAAGATGCCACCTTCACCGCGTTCGGCAGGCTGGAGCTGGAGTGGTCTGAGAGAAAAACACTGTTACCTGGCTGGTGGCTGCAGGCTGGAGCTGGAGTGGTGTGAGAGGGAATTACTGTACTGTAGGGCTGGAGCCCTACCCAACAGCCGAACACGGTGCTTGTAACTCTTCCGAATCCCAACAGATACATTCCTATTGTTTACTGATTAAATTTTATTCTCTTATCAAGTATAGGTAAAACTGTCTGGCACTCCGCGAACCTGGAGATTTGAACTATCACCGGAGTTAAGTAGAGCTTTAAAGCCTTAGCGTGTCTCATTATGTGAGAATTATCGGCTGATTTTTGCGGCAGCACCAACATTATCGTGACCAAAAGCAAACCGAAGGCTTCGTCCTGTGCCATCCCATCATGAACAGTCGCTCTGATTGAAGGTCTCAGATCGAGTCTCCTTTATTTTTCTTCTTTTGCAGTCCCACTGCCTCTTTGTCTTGCAGCTTGCTGTCTTTTTCTGGCTGATTTTACTATACCAGCTGATTCAATAGTGTTTTGTGAGACGATGTGGTACTGTAGCGGCTGGTAGCGGCTGATAGCGGCTGGTTACTATAGCGTCTGTTAGCTGTATGGACTCAGATACGTACAATACCACAATACGTGTAGGTATTGTACCTACAGTACCACCTGCCAACCATCCGAACGCGGCCTTAGCCCTTAAGGAAACCTCTGGCCGCAGCTATAAGCTCGGTAGGTGAGCAAGTGGAGCAGCAGCTGGAGCAGGTAGAGAGTGATCCTCCATGGGAAACGCCCTCATCAGGTACTTCGAGGGACAAGAAGACCATCAAGGTCCAAGGGCTCACGGGCGCGGTGGCCACTACCCCTACTACCAGCCGAAGTATTACAGCCATGATCCGCCTGCTTTTGCTCCACGGCCTCATCAGCAGGCTCTAGGCCGCCATGGCGTCTCGCCGGCCACCGTCGGCGGCGGCGCCCTGACGCAGGTTCGAATCCACGTCCATGGTAACAGAATACTGGCAGTAGCATACAGTGTTCTTCCTTCATTTCCTTCCCCTGCTTCCCTGCTGTGGATGTGCTTGTTCTCACACTGTCGGCAGTCTTCCCTGTCTGGAAGTGGAAGAGGAGTTTGGGGTTACAAATCCCCAGGACTTAGTGTAAAAACTTGAGCTAAATCTTAAGAATTCTTAGAGTGATCCTCCTCTTCCAAACAGGAATCTTAGTTCCAACCGTCCCAATCCATTTTAGTAAAATGCTAAATCCTTGACAACGTACTTAGAGCTCCACAATCAAGATCGACATTTAATTTACAGTAAAATCTTGCCTTCTCAGGATGAAAAGGCAATATGAGGAATCTCATCCTTTAACAACCGTCCCATGACATGAGAACTTTCTTTTTTAAAGAAAGAAAAAGAAAAAGAAAAAGAAAAAGGCAAAAGATTCTTCTTTCTCTAAAAGAAACTGATTAGTTCCTACTGGACACCCATCTGTTTGTGTCTGAGACCACAGCAGGTTGTGCAATTCTTTCACTTGAATGTTTTTTGTTTCGTGTGCATGATTGGGTATTGCCGGCAGGTTGCTGGTCCAAACATTGGACACCTGCAGTGGAGCAATGGAGTACTTGCCAACGGAGTAGCCGCTTCTCAGTATCAAAACAAGTGAGATTGCTGCTTCGTCAGAGCACTTATTTTTTATTCAGTTTTACTATCTGTGGCAACAGACTCATTTTTGCTCTCTTTGTTCATAGCACTGAGGACATCGACGAGTCGTCTGCCAAGGGGCTGTGCGACGCGAAGAGCTACGCCAAGGCCAACCCGATGCTGATCCAGGTCCCGGTGCTAGGAACAAGGAGGAAATTCTGGCGATTATCCGACAACGCGACCAGGATCAGCAGGAAGCTCGCGTTGATACTGAGGAGCCAGCACTCGGTTGGCAAGTGCCTCACCGCTCCTCTGCAGGTGTCCAACGTCTGGATCGGGAGCACCGGGAGTGTCAAGCTGAGGGGGGCCAGTTTCAGTGGCAAAGGATTCAGCATCGAGCGTGTGAGAGACGACTACAAGAACCTGTCCAAGGTCCTGCAGGCATTGATCACAATCGCCGGTGGGGATGTTGCCAAGCTGCCTCCGGATTACAGGACATTCCTCGCGCTCTTGGGAGATGACAACCTTACAATGAAAGATGAGTTCTTGATTGTGAACAATGCCGCGCTGCTGCCCATGGAAAACCGGTAAATTTTTCGACCCAGTTTTACTGTCTTTGTTTGTTGCCAAAGGCTCATTTTGCTGCTTGTGTTCGCAGCACCGAGGTCTTCCTGATGCTACACGACAGGATTGTCAAGTCCCTTGGTCGTACAAACAAGGCAAAGAAGAATAAGATACTCTCTAAGCTCCCCTACGAGAATGATTGGCTGGATACTGCCAGGGCAAATGCACAGATCAACCAGTGGCTTGTCAATTCTCAATACGAGTACAAAAAGACTCAGTACGATCTACTGCGGCTCAACAGAAATGTAAGAAGCCACTTGCATGATTACAACGATGACGATATTGAGGAAATCCTGTATTGCGAATGGCCCGAGCTGCTCGCGGTCATGGCGAAGATGTTACACTTGGAAGGAGAGCTCGAAGTCACTGACATTCAAAGCAAGTTCGGCTAGTCATCCTACTGCAAAACAGATGCATTCTGCATTTTCCTGTTATTGTTAAGCTACTGTTCTTCTATCTTCGGTGCCAAGGTTTATGCTGGAGACGTGAAGTGCTATGCTGCCTGGACTATGCTCTCTCAACTTGAAGGAAAAGCTGGGTCAGTTTTATGAAACTATGCTGTAAATTATTGCCTTAAATCTCAGAACTATGCTATAAAATCTAATTATCATCGAGTCTGCGTCTCTAATCAAGTTGCCGGCAATTAATGCGTATCTATCTATACTATAAAGATCGAAAACAATCGAAAACGTTTCTCACCCAAATCGGACCTACCATACTCCTCACGCTGGACCCACCTAGGGAGGTGGGAGGGAGGGTAGACCCAGGAAATCGCATGTTCGAGAACGTTTTTGCCAAAAACGGATTGTTTTTCTCACCTTATGCAATTGTACCCGTCGGCTACACCCGTGGTACCCCACATGGACTTTTTTTAATCTAACAACCCATGTTAACGATGAGAGGGCATCTCTCTAGACTTTGTAGATGTGTTATCCGAGCAATCCCATGTAGAGTTCTAGCCCGGAGAAGGCATGCACGCTGCTTCTGTCCTTCCATCAGGACTCTGATAACAAAAAAGATTAGGACTTCATTATTGATACAATCCTCGAGAAATATCTCCCCTAAAAAAATATTATTAGGATTTCGATAGTGATACTTACTGGTGATTAGTTTTTTTAAAAAAAATACTGCTGATTAGTTTAATGTTTACAAAATATCATCACGATAAGCAAAGGAAAGCAACGACCAAACCGAGCCAAACTCTCGGCGAGCTATCCTCACCGTATCCACGAAGCCACTGGAAAAATCAGAGATATCCCAACCAAAATCGAGTAGAAGCCTCAAGAAACTGAGTGCACTTGTTTGCGGTGCATTTGTGCTGGTTAGGATTTTGCCGAGCAAATTATTATTATCTCTATTTATTGATGGTATTTTTCACTTATTTGCACTTGTTTGCATCTGTGTTGGGGTTAACATGTTTGGGCAAGACCTGTAGTGTTAATTGTTGAGTCCGCTAATTGTTTCAATTTGATTCAGAAAGTCTAGCATAGAGTCTAGAAGTCAAGGTTAGTAGAAGGCCACTATAGCCATGTTTAGACGGCCACCAGACCATTATAGTTGTTACTTTTGCCAGTCTATATGCTTTCCTTGCTTGCTTGAGCTCTTCATTCATGGAGAGTAGTTCAGTAGCACGGTGCAGTTTCCGTAAATCCTAAAAACCAGCAATGAAATGTGAGCTGCACTGCAAATAAGCAATGTAATCAAATGTGGAGTTAGAAAAATGTACCTTGCGTATAAGGTAAAGAAAATCCTCTGTCAGCAGCTTCCCCCTCTTTGAGGCAACATTCTGCGCCTTGTGGACCTGAGAAAAAGGCACATTATGAATCCAGTGAATGATGAAGCTGCAAATAATAGTACACTATATATATGCCAGATGTGCCTGTGATTTTATCCATCTACCAAGTTGCAGCTACTTGCAGACAGTGACAATCTACTTCGATGTTTCAACCACACTCACCTGTAGTGCACACCAATGCGTATATTTGAAGCACATGAATTTGCTCAAAACAGAGAGCATAGATGGTAAATGGGGAAAGTTCCGGCTGTTAATAAACAGCCCATAATTTTCATATAGCAAAATCATGTATGAATAAACATAATGCGTTCAGAAAGTAATCAAATTAGCAAATCAAGGCTCCATGTGACACGATTAAATTTTCACTCTGTAAGCTATGATAGCAGTTGGCCAAACAAAATTCTGGCACATTCGACAAAGCCCTGACGCCAACTGCTTGATGTGACAAATTCATGTATAGTATAACTTTTGATCCAAAGCAATGCTCAAACAACATCAACTACCAAAGTTATATGATGAAAGATACAATTTGAGGCATAAAAGAGCGCATTGGGCACAGCAGATTAGTCATACTCGATACCCAGCTACATGATAACTCTTCAATTTATAAAAAAAATGGACAAACTGCATAGGCATATGACAAAAATAGATCTCAAAAGAATAGCAAATAATGACTCCAGAAGCTTCGATTAGAGGCAATGCACAGTGGTTCTAAACTTAATCCGTCTTCTTAGAACACCAGAACACTAAGTGAAGGTAACAAACATGAACGTTGGAACAGGAATAACATTTCAACATTCTAAATCATTAAAACATCGCCATAAGGCAAAGCATCAATCGTTTTTACCACCCATCTACAAAGCCTTACAAATAGTGAACATTGGACCTTGGCATTGCACGGAAGACAGAAACGCATAATAAGCTTACCAGATCGGTGACATATTCGACAACAATGTCCTCCACAAGTGCAACTGTTTCTGGAAGTGGCTGCAAAGTCAGGAACAACACATATATGAGCAAAGAAGATTTCAACTTTTTGCAAGGAAACACTATGTGCTTCTTCCTTTACATGGAAGTTATTTAAATCATCATACATTAGCATTGAGAATTAAAGGTTCAATGCAGATTATCATCAGTACAGCCTTCTATTATCAGTTGATATCTAAATTCCTGATCTAAAATATATTAGCTGCATTATAGTCCCCATCATATCCTTATAGTTCAGTAAACTCACATTTGGATCGTCCCCAAATCCATACATCATGTGCTGCACTGCAAGAACGCCAACAAAAAATACAACACACAAATTTTAGAATGAGCAGAAACTGAATCAAATGCCCAAAAGACAGAACAAAGGCTAAAATTAGCCAAATTTGGGGGGTTATATGCGTCACATACGGTCTTTCTGGAAGACGCCGCGCTTGCGCTTGAGGGTGGGGGCGGACGCGTCGGCGCCGGCGCCGGCGGAGTGGTGATGCGAGGAGGAGCCCTGGCCCTGGCCCGCGACCGCGGCCTGCGCCGCCGCCGACTTGCCCTTGGACGGGGCCGCCGCCGGGGCGGGCGTCGCGGGGTTCTGCATCTCTGCGCCGGCCGTGGAGTACAATGGTGGGGAAATCAACGGATCTCGGCTCTCCACCGTCAGGCGTAGACTTCTTTGTTCCTGGCCTCTCCTTCAACAAGCGCCGCAACTCGCAAGGGCGCTGGAGCCGTCGCCGGCCGCTGGGGGGGGGGGGGGGGGGGGGGCGAAGGCCGGCGGCCGGCGGGTCGAGCAGATGCCGCCGGCCCTTTTCTGGCTCCCTGCGCAGTCGGCTCGAGAGGAGGTGCGCCGGCAGGCGTTGCCCCCCACGTGAGGAGGCGACGAAGCTGTGGCGATGCGGTCTGGGCCTGCTAGCCTAGAGCGGCGGCGGTCAGCGGATGCCGGATGGGAGGTGTGCGGCGGCGGCGGCAGGGATCGGGTGGGGGAATCGGGCTGGTGGTTGGGTGGGCTGGTCGGAATAGCTATTATGGTCAGATCGGTGAATTAGGTATATATGTACCTATATTATAATTTTATCATTATGTGTTTCCCTTTTATTTGAGTTCATTTCAATATTTAGGAATATTATTATGGATATCACACGTACCAGCAAGAAGAGACCGAAGAATGATTAAATTGATATGCCGAATGACTTCATGTATGGACTATGTGCTTGCTAGTTTGTACATGGCTTGTATACACTATGTACTCTTGTTTTCTATGCACTATGAGGTTTGTATGAACGATGCACTCTTTTGTCTATGTGAACTATAAAGTTTGTATGGACTATGCACTCGTTTGTTTATATGGACTATGCACTTCGTGGTTTGTATACATGTGCAAATTCATGTGCTTTATGCAATTTCATGGGCAAAATATGTAAACATGTTTATTTCTTAGGGAATTCCATATGCAAAATTGTGCATATATGTGTAATTTATCTAATATAATGCAATACATAAACTAAAAAAATTAAATGCTATCAAACCTTTATATTTTTCCCACTGGCAAAACATATTTTCAGTAGGCGAAGCGATAAATCGTTCGGTTTCCATCGATTATCGACGATAAATTGTCGATTTTCGTTTTTTTTAATTTGGCTCCTTTTACAGATCGGTTTTGGCGATTTTTCACCGATTTTCGTTACCGGAGCTCACTGATAAATGATGTATCGCCGGTAATGTAATCCTTGATTATGGCCGTGTTTGGTTACTCCGGGACTTACCGCCAACTAGGGGTGTCACACACAAACTCAGTTTATAAAACCAACTTCAGAACTCTGCGATAGAAACTCTGACGAATCTAATAAAACATTTGACCGCGTGATTTGAGGATGGTACTGTAGCATCACTGTAACCAATCATTGATTAATTACTGTCATTAAATTCGTCGCGAAAAGTTACACCCATCCCTGAAGAGGTTTTACAAATAGACTTCATTTAGTACTTTATGCGGAACCTAGAAGTAGTCTTCTAGAACCTCGTATTGGGCAGGGCCAAATACGTTATTGGGTCAAATTTTAGATATCTCGAGTATTTCGGTTACCCGGGCCGTGTTTGGATGTGGGCGAAAAAAATTTCGCGAAAACTTTTTACAACTTTGACCACTAATTAGAGGTATTAAATGAAGTCTAATTACAAAAGCACCTCCACAATCATGGTACTGTAGCAATACTGTAGCTAATGAGGCCTTTGACCGCATGATTGGAGGATGATTAGAGCATGTTTACTGTAGTATTACTGTATCTAATTATGGATTAATTAAGCTCATTAGATTCGGCTCGCAAAATTGCACCTATCTGTGAAAAGGTTTTACAAATAGATTTTATTTAATACTCCATGCATGTAAGATTCCCTTTTCGTGAAAAAAATTTCACACCAACCAAACACGGCCTCGAGGTCTGGAACTCAATTGACCGAGATTATTTTGGTTATTTTTTTAAGGGGAGGTCCCTGTAACTTTATTAAAAATAAAAATGAAAGTAAAGAAAAATTTACTGAGCTGCTATAAAGCTGTGAAAGAGCTAAAGAAAATAACAGAAAGAGAAAACAGATTGTGTATTATACAAGTATAATTGACTAAATCCTTGAATTGACCCATTCGAAGAAAGGTGACTTGAGAGTTTGACTGAATCTATAAGCCTGCAAAAAGCATTCATGAATGAACTTGCTCTTCCAGTTGCCGATTGTGGGTGGCCGGTTATCAAAGACAAAGCCATTCCTTTGCTTCTAGATGCACCAGGTTGAGACGATAAAGACCTCCATGAAAAACTACTTATGGAAACTGATTTTTGAAGTTGACAGCATATCATAGAAAGGAAGTAGAGAATTTCATTGCAGACCAATCCTCTGCCAACATTCTTTACTGAATGGACATCTAAAGAAGAGGTGATATGCAGTTTCTTCAGTATTACTGGAGCACAGCACACAATTATAGTTTGAATCTTGAATGGTGAAGTTTTTCTCTTGAGGATATTTCTAGTATTTAGTCTATCCATTAGTAACAACCAGGAAAATATCCTCAGCTTGTTGCAGCATTTTGAGCTCCAGATCCACAGAAAGGGAGGAGGAGACTGGACATTCTTGTAAGGGTATATATAGAATTTTTTGGAGGAGTATTGAGCAGATCCCCAGATATATGTCCACTTGTCCCTACTGTGTTCTTGAATTTGCAAGTTTTGTATTATAGTCTGGAGCTCTTGGTATTCCTGAAATGCCTCCTCAGAGAGAGGCAAGAAAAACTGGTCATTGATAACGTTGTTTCTGAGAAAAGCAGCTACTAAAATTTTGTCAATTTTAGCATAGGTGAAAAGCCTTGGGAATTTTTGCTGAAGACAATGCCCATTCCATATGTATGCCAGAATAAGACGGTTGTGCCATCACCTATTTGACAAGTTGCAACACCTCTGAAGTGATCATAGAGTTTGAGCAGGTCCCTACACCAGAAGGAACTCTTGTTGGTGCTTGCATGTGGAACTTGATCATTTGAGTAGTGTGAATGCCAGATCATGTTCACCCAGGGAATGCCCCTTTTGTTGTAGAACTTGTCTAGATGCTTCAAGAGTAAAGCCTTGTTTTGTGCTCTCAAATTTACCACTCCAAGTCCTCCTTTATTCTTCGGCCTCATGACCTTATTCCAAGCAGCCAAAACTTTACCTTTTGCATTAATATCTGAGCCTCTCCATAGGCAAAGTCTTCTAGCTCTATCAATATATTCAATCACAGTTACAGGGATGTCCAAAGAGCACATTGTGTAAGTTGGTAGAGAAGACAGGATTGAATTAACCAGTTGGAGCCATCCTGCATAAGTTAACATTGAAGATATGGAGGACAATCTTCTTTCAGTATAGTTCATTAGTGGCATGTAATCATCAACTCTTGGCTTAGTTGTCCCCAGTGGAATCCCTAGATAAGTGAAAGGTAGGGTTGCCAACCTGCAACCAAATGTTTGTGCTAGCATTTCTGCATGATCATCAGTTATGTTAAGAGGCACCATGCTGGATTTGGCATAGTTAATCTTGAGTCCAGTAGAGTCAGAGAATGATTGCAGTAATCCTTTGAGGTAGAACAACTCTCTCTGAGAAGCTTTCATGATTATGATTGTATCATCAGCATACTATATTATGGGGAACTTGTTGCTTGGGTCAGCTTCAATGGGCAATGAGAAGAGGTTTTGCTGATATGCTTTATTAACAATGCATTGTAGGAGATCTACAGCTAATACAAAAGGCAATGGTGATAGTGGATCACCCTGGCGTACACCTCTCTTGCATGGAAAATTCTTTCCTGGGACCCCATTAAGTAGAACAGCAGATGAGCCAGTTTCAAGGATTCTTTAAACCCCAGATGATGAAGCATTGCAAGGATGGTATTGTGCTCTATAGTGTCAAAAGCCTTTTCAAAGTTGAGTTTGAGGATTACCAATTCCCTTTTAGATTGTTGCCATTGATGAATATACTCAAAAGCCCAGGCCACACAGTCTTGGATTGATCGAGTCTTGATGAAACTATATTGATTCCTATGGATGAGAGGAATAATATGTTTTGCAGCTTGTCAGCAAGCAGCTTAGTGATCGGCTTCAATATAGAATTCAGTAGAGAAATTGGACTGAAATCATTGATAGTTGTGGGGTTGTTGCATTTGTGCACTAGAGTGATGAATGAGCTGTTTATTGCATGCAGGCTCACTATACCATTAAAGAAATCATTGCAGAGCTCATAGATATCATGCTTAATGATATGCCAACATTTTTTTATGAACATGCCATTGTATCCATATGGGCCAGGCGCTTTGTCAGTTGGCATTCTTTTAACAGCTTCATCTATCTCCTCCTTTGTGAAAGGTTCCGAAAGGTGACTCAGGCTGTCACTCCTTTGTACCAAGTTTGGCAGTTCATAAGGCATATTGGGGTTCATAGAAAGGCCCATTCTTTGCTTGTAAGTTTGCCACAAGAGGGTGGCCTTTTCATAGTGTTCAGTGACGGTTCTATCATCTGGAGTTTGCAAACTGGTGATTGTATTATGTCTATATCTTTCTGTTGCTGCTGCGTGAAAGAAGCTAGTACTAGGAACCTAAGACTAAACAGTGACCACATTTTTCGGTTTCGATTTTGGGTAATTCGGTTCTTCGGTTAATTAAGCTAAGGCCTAATGAGAATGATTGATCTGGATGTGATATAAAGTGACTGATTATATGTAGGCTGCACGGATGGTTCTTGAAGGGTTTGTTCACTGGTGCATAAGTAATTTAGATCTCATCATTCTCAATGTACCACCGCTAGGATTCTTAGACGACTGACTATTTCTATTCTATGTATGTATCTATCTATATCGGTATCATCATATTATATATATATATAATAACTAAAACTCTTTTTCATCAAAATTAGGCCCACCGTACTCCTCATGGAGATCCTGCTTGTCAGGCCAAAGGTTTGACGAAAGAGGTTGTAGCACCACAAAATTGATAGAAGGAAAATATTTCCACCAAAATTCTAATTTTTTTTACACCAAACATTCATCTGCCCACATGTTGTACCCGCATATTACTTCCATTTAGCACACACTTTACTTTCCTTTCTTTTGCACATGCATTCACCCATAATTCGCGTCATTATTTGTGTTGGAAGAATAATAATTGACATCATTATTTTATGAAAGGACCCATAATTTGTGTTATTATTTTAATTGAAAGGATAATAATTAATATCATTGTTTTATGGAAAGAAAAGAAAGATGTGTATTATTTTTGGAAGAAAAATAAATAACATTTGGCACTCACCCGTAATTCATGTCATTATTTGTTTTGGATGGATAATAATTGACATTATTATTTTATAGAAGGAAAATAAATGCACTCACCCATAATTATTTTATGGAAGGATAATAATTGATATCATTATTTCATGGAAGAAAAATAAATGAAATTGTTGCTTGATGGAAGGAAAATTAAATATGTTCCTGTGGCACGTACATCTCCACTAGTAGTATTATAGTGTAGTACTATAAAGATTGAAAATAATTGAAAACATTTCTTACTCATATCAGGTCGGCCGTACCCCTCACGCTCGACCCACCTGTCACGATCGAGGAGGTGGGAGGAAGGACAGACCTATAGAAGTCACGAGGTGGAGAATATTTCTGCCAAAAACCAATTATTTTTTTCACCTCCGCAATCTTACCCACATGTCCAACCCACCGCGCACAGAATCCAACACATTGATGTGGCGTCGGAGGCTGGGAGCTCGTGCTCCCACCCCGCCCCGCCGCTCCGCTCGCACTCCTCATTCCGTTCCCCCGCCCGCCACTGCTTGCACTCCCCATCCCTCTCCCCTGCAGGCATGGTTGTGCATTGCCGATCCCAAGCCGCATGCACGCATTGCGCCCCGCCATCCCAGTGTAGGTCATACCGTTGCGGGTGACAAGGAACTGCTTATGGGTAGGGAGATACGGCTTCTGCTTGCTCTTGCTCGGGTCGCCCGCTTCCCTGCAAACCCACGCACAACCCAACGGGGACTAAAGGACCCTTTAGTTCTAGTTGGAGACATCAACCGGGACTAAAGAACCCTCCTGCCCCTAGCCGTTGGACCCAGAATTAATACTTTCATTAGTTCTTGGCCCAACCTCAACCGTAACTAATATCAAAGATCAAAGACCATTTATGTACTAGTGTAGAATTTGAGATGTACCTAACACGTAGAGGGAGGGTTCCTGATTCTTTTGCAGCTTAGATGGTGGGGGACATGATGCAAATGGGTGAAGGTGGAAGAGGTGAAAAAGTTCTTGCACTGGTAATTAAGTTTTATGTAGGCTGGAGGTATGAGGTATCTTTTCCCTGTAATGGAAGCAAAACTCACTTTTTACATTAGTTCCCTTATTCTACTCTTTGCTGATTATCTGATACCTTTTTTTTTGGGGACAGATTATCTGATACCTTTTGGCAAGGGAAAATGGTGAAGCAATACTCACTTTTTACATTACTTCCTTTATTCTACTCTTGCTGATTATCTGATACCTTTTGACAAGGGAAAATGGTGCCATATGTCAGACTAAATATATAGCTTGTAACATGTGGTTTGTTCCTTAGCCTTTTAAAGAGCTATCTATCTATCTATGTATATAGCTTCAGTTTTAAAATCTAAAATATAGGATGGCGACTAATATATTCAAGTTATCTCGTTGGGAACATGTCAACGAGAATCTGGATCTCTTGTTTGCTCGAGTCGCAGAGCTCAACAGATCTCAGCATCGTTTGGAAACCAATTTCGACCTCAACACGAAGATCATGGAGCAGATGTTGAAAGATCAGCAACTTCTATCGAAGCAGATGGAGGTGACAGCAAACACAGTGGCACAGCTAACCCTCAATCAGCGTCCTGCTTATGAGGAAGAGCCAGGAAGTCCTACATCTTCAGTCAATGCTCGGGATTCACACTTGCGGTAGCCACGCCAGAGTCAGGGCGGACCTTCTGTTACTCGTCTGAATACTGGTAAAGGTCGTCATCCATCTGAAGATCGCACTAGTACCAGGTCTCATGTTCCCAAGCTGGCATTTCCAAGGTTCGAAGAGGTCGATGCTCGTGTCTGGAAATCTAAGTGTATGGATTTCTTTCAGCTGTATGATGTTCCTCAGAATTTGTGGGTGATGCATGCCTCTCTGCATATGGATGACAATGCAGCCAAGTGGTTACAGGTTTACAAACTCAAGTATGGTATGGACAACTGGGATCATTTCATTGATGCAGTGGAGGTAAAATTTGGAGCAAATGCTTATAGATCTGCAATGGAAGAGTTGCTGGAGCTACAGTAGACATCTACAGTTGAAGACTATGCTCATGCTTTTGAGAATCTGCAATTTGAGATTACCATGCATAATGCTGGATTTGATGACATGTTCTTTGTAGCACAGTTTATCAAGGGCTTAAAACCAGAGATATATGTTGCTGTTCAGCCACAGGTGCCTCAAACTATGGACAGAGCAATCATCCTAGCCAAAGTTCAACAGCAAGTATTGGCCAAAGGGAAATACAAACCTTCCAAGTTTCAATATGGGGGTCGAACTCAATCTGCTGGGGGTCGATCTGACAGTAAATCCTCAACCTCTAGTGCCACATTGTGGAAGGAGAGACAAACCTTGAACTATAGAAAAGCCAACAATTTGTGCTATTATTGTGGAGAGAAGTTTGATCCATCTCATGCAGCAGTATGTACTCAGAGACCTAAAGCACAAGCTAATGCTATGGTGGTTAATGATTTGGACATGCCTTTGTCTGAAGAGATCATTTCACAACTGGAGTTGGAAGATGCTATATCAGCCGATTTCTGTCAGCACTCACTGAATGCAATTGCTGGTACAGACATTGGGTAAGCTATGAGAATTAAAGCTTTGGTACAGAACAAGGTCCTGTTGACATTGATTGACAGTGGCAGTTCACATAGCTTCATCAGTGCTGCATTCTTGAAAAAGCTAGGAGTCACTCATGTCCCTACTACTGCCAAACAAGTTAAACTGCCTAATGGGGAAATTCTTGTCTCTGATCACATTGTTCCAGACTTGTCTTGGTGGTGCAATGGTCATACTCTACATACCCATCTAAGAGTGTTAGATTTCACTACTTATGATGCTATATTGGGTTATGATTGGCTCAAACCCCATTCCCCTATGATTTGTCATTGGGAAAACAGAACCTTGGAATTTCAGGAAGCAGGGAAGATTGTTATACTGCAGGGAGTGCCACCACCACTCCAACCTATCACAGAGATGTCTGCTAAGTCCTTGGCCAAATGCTACCAAACTAATGATATTTGGGCATTAGTTATGGTCTCATCTGAAACCACTGACCTGCCACAACAATATGGTGAAGAGGTCCAATCCTTGCTGCAGAGATACAAAGATGCATTTGATGACCCCAAGACATTACCTCCACCTAGAGTTTATGACCATACCATTCCTTTGGTTCCTGATGCAATACCAGTGAATGCAAAACCATATAGATATTCTCCCCAACATAAAGATGAGATAGAAAGGCAAGTCAAGGAGATGCTAGCTGCTGGATTAGTGGTCCCTAGTACCATTCCCTTTGCTTCACCAGTATTGCTTATCCAAAAGAAAGATGGCAGTTGGCATTTTTGTGTGGATTACAGAAACTCAATGATCTGACCATCAAAAACAGATTTCCCATGCCAATCATTGAAGAGATCTTGGAGGAATTGGCTGGCAGTAAATATTTTTCCAAGCTGGATATGAAATCTGGGTATCACCAAGTGAGGATGAAAGTGGAAGATGAGTATAAGACAACATTCAAGACTCATCATGGGCACTATCAGTTTAGAGTTATGCCTTTTGGCCTTACCAATGCCCCAGCCACATTTCAATGTATCATGAATGAAGTGTTGTCACCATTTTTAAGGAAGTTTGTTATGGTATTTTTGGATGACATTTTGATTTACAGCCCATCATTGCAGACTCATCTACAACATTTAGAGCAAGTATTTCAGAAACTAAGAGAACACAACTTATATATGAAGGCTAATAAGTGCTCATTTTCTCAACATCGATTGGACTACTTGGGTCACATTATTTCTGGTGCGGGAGTGTCTACTGATCCCAGCAAAACCAGTGATATGATATAGTGGCCTACCCCAAAGTCTGTCACTGAGTTAAGGGGATTCTTAGGTCTGACTGGTTATTATCGAAGATTTGTGAAGAATTATGGAATCATTGCAAAACCTCTCACTAAACTGTTGCAAAAGAATCAGTTCATCTGGTCTTCTACTGCTGAACAAGCATTTGACAAGTTGAAACAGGCTATGGCTACTACCCCAGTATTGGCTCTGCCCAATTTTCAAGATACTTTTGAAGTTGAAACTGATGCATCTGATATTGGCATAGGAGCAGTGCACATGCAGAAAGGACAACCTATTGCTTTCCTTAGTAAAGCCTTGGGGGATACACACAAACACATGTCTATATATGAGAAGGAGTTCTTAGCTCTAATAATGGCTGTGGAAAAGTGGAGGCAATACCCACAGAGACAGGAGTTTGTAATTAAAATAGACCACAAAAGTTTGGCATATCTGAATGAGCAGAATTTACACTCTGAGATGCAAAGAAAGGCAATGACTAGACTCATGGGCTTGCAATTTAAGGTGGTCTACAGAAAAGGCAAGGATAATGTGGCAGCTGATGCCTTGTCACGTATGGGTCACATGATGGCTATACAGTCAGTTTCTACTGTTCAACCATTTTGGATTCAGGAGGTCCTAAATTCCTATGTTACTGACAGTCAAGCCAAAGCCTTGTTAGCTCGACTGGCCATTGCCAATCCTGATCCTCTTGGATATTCACTACATGATGGTCTTATTAGATACAAGGATAGAATTTGGATAGGCTGCAACTCTGCTTTGCAAACCAAACTGATCACTGCTCTGCATTCCAGTGCAGTGGGGGGCCATTCTGGGCAATTGGCCACTTACCACAGAATCAAGAAGATGTTCTATTGGAAGGGACTGAAACAGGATGTGGAATAGTTTGTCAAACAATGCCAAGTTTGCCAGCAGGCCAAACATCTCAACACTCACACACCTGGACTGTTACAACCACTGCCAATTCCCCAAGGAGTGTGGCAGGATATTTCCTTGGACTTTGTAGAAGGTCTACCCAAATATGAGGGGTTTGAAGTGATTCTGGTAGTTGTGGATCACTTCACAAATGAAGCGTCCCCTCATAAGAGAAGACACGGAAGTGGGCAGTGAAGCGCCACTATCGCGAGGATAACAACTAACACCCACACAACGATATTAACTACGAAGAGGGGGTCATCAGAGTCTTGTGCCATACGGAACTTCCTGCGGGTGACCCTATCCACAGGCAAGGTTGGGTGCTGGTCGAAACCTCTACTCAACGTCTTCGGGAATGAAGTCTGGGTCTTCCTCTGTAAAAATTAAGAATGGGGTGAGTACAACGTACTCAGCAAGTCCAACCACACCCACGGAGGGGGTATAAGCAGAATATAATGCACAGGGTAAATCAAGGATAAGGCTAGGGTTTAACTTGCGGAAAACGAATTTTTATGCAGGGGTTCATTTGAAAGAAAGGATTTTCAAAGCAAGTTTTCTGGTACCGAGTAACACGTAGTGTTGAGCCACACAGGATCCCAGTTTTAAGTTGCTACCGGATTCCTCATCCGCCGTAGCACACGGCACGACTGCCGGACACTTTTCCAAAACAACTCACGCCAACCCATCCAATCCCAGAAGAAGCAATAGTTATGTGACCACACCATAACCCGCCCAGTACCGTGGGCATGGCTATTCGAATAGATTTTAACTCTGCAGAGGTGGGCAACTTTACCCACAAGCGGGGTACCACAGCTCGATCACCGTAGTGTCGGTGCAGATCCCAACAAAGCCATTACCCAGCTTAGCTAGACCAGACTAGCCATCACGGGATCCACCAAGGGGTCATTGACCTATCACAGAGGTTGTAACTGGGGCATAAGTCACACAGAGCTAATCCCTTCTCCTTGATCACCCGTTGCTCTCAGCTCTCCTGATGGCTATTAGACTAACTAGTGCGGTTTATGCTAAGTCGTTGCCTATACAACGGTCGAGCGGTTTGCACGATAGTGGAGTTACGTAGAGTACTTTCCTCCAGCTGCCCCAGCCAGTCACGACCACGAGGCAGGAGGGTCCGGAGAGCCAGCTCCTCCGACTTCAGCAGCTGCTACAGTCTCTGAGTCCCAGGTGACTCAGCCGTCCGAGCTCACTGCACTACTACAGCAGCTCGTGACTCAGCAGAGGGAGGACCGACTTGCTCAAGAGAAGGCCAGGAGAGCCCATGAGGCTCAGATTGCGGCTATTCAGAGAGAGGCAGCCCGAGAGCGTGCAGCAACAGAGGAGCGTTTTGTCGGCCTCATTGACAGAGTTTCACAGAGGACAGACGCTCAGTTCCAGCAGATGCAGCAGGGCATGATGACGATGTTCGGGATGATCTCCCAGCTTTACTCTCACACCGGACTCGCCCCACAGCAGCAGCAGCCCGGACTTCAGGGTGTTGGAGCACCTCAGCTTGCAGTCACACCAGCTCCTCCTCCTCCAGCCCCTACTGCAGCTCCAGCTACTACAGCGACACCAGAGACCACGTTCTCGATGTCCGCACTCTTTGGATCTGCCGGTCGTCCGCTCTTTTCACCACTGCCAGCGACCACACTCTTTCAGGACTCACCGTCAGCGGTTCAGTCGGTAGCCCTCCCTACCTCACTTCAGGCAGCACCTTCAGGGGGGAGCAGTAGAGGAGTCCCTGCTTCCACAGTCGCTGCAGCCGGCAGCCTCAGCGGTCACTTCTTCAGATATTGATACTTCTTCTGCTGACCCGGTTACGACTTCTACGGATCCTCTACCAGGCAGTGCCAGCACGAGAGCCTCCACGACAGTCACTCCCCCAGTGAGCTCAGACCCAGACCAGCAGCTTCCGTCTGTCACCGAGGGTGAGGGTTCTCCGTCCGACGATGATGACGACGACGACCCGGACCGCTTCCTCGCCGTACCACGACAGCACGACCCGTAGCTCGCCTTTTGGTGCTTTGATGCCAAAGGGGGAGAGGTGTTAGGGGGAGCCACAGAGTTAGGGGGAGGGTAGAGCTAGAGAGAGCTCGTAGTTTCAGGACCTTGCTTATCTTTGATTCTTTGTATCACATTTGGTGTTAATTCATGGATATGTACATTTGTCGCTTGAGTATGCCGTTCTTTGAGACATATCTATGGATTTCGTTTGAGCCGTTGAGCTCTTTGGTCCTTCTTTTCGAGTTTGCTTGTGTTTATCTTGTTTTATCTTTCTCACTCTCTCGTTATTTATGTTTGTGTTGTCATCAATCACCAAAAAGGGGGAGATTGTAAGCATCTAGGCCCTCAAGGTATGTTTCGGTGATTAATGACAACCATTATTGTGACTAATGAGTTTGTGCAGCTTAATAAATCATTTTCGCTCATTTGGTCTTATGTCAAAAGAGGCCCCTCAATTTCGGTTATTCAAAAAGGCGATCTCGGTTTTCAACTTATATATGTCAAGGCTAAGGATCTTTCTAGTCCTAAGTGTCACAAGGTTGAGAAGGACACTTAGGTTCGTATAGGTTTTATAGTTTTGTAGTGATCGCACTATTAAGAGGGGTTAAGGCTAAGTAACTTGAGCATGGACATGGTTATTTGAAAATGGATGCACACTATGGTCACTCAGGTTTCTAGAAGTTCAAATAAGTGGTTCTCAAACTATATCTCAAGAATATTTGGATTTCATTCAAGACTCAAATCAGAAAAGACAAAATCAGAAAAAGTCTATACACCGGTTTAACCGACGCTCTCAATTTTCTATACGTCGGTTAAACGAAGTCAGCAGAGTCTGGACAATTCAATACACCGGTTAAACCGACGTGTTTGAATTTAACGTCGGTGCATTAGTCCAGAGTTGGTTTTTCCAGGGTATTTCAAGTTCTATACACCGGTTAAACCGACGATGTTTGAATCAAGACGTCGGTGCAATTGACCAGTGAGATGGTTTTTCAAAGGAATTCAGAAGTTGTACTCACCGGTTAAACCGACGATAGGTTTGAGTTAACGTCGGTGCAGTTGTCCCGAGACTTGGTTTTTCAGTTGATCAGTGGACAACTACACTCACCGGTTAAACCGATGATACGTCGGTTAATCTGCCCAAGTCATAACGGCTAGTTTTCAGAAGGGGCAGTTTACATTCACCGGTTAAACCGACGATGACTATTGGAGGGACGTCGGATTAACCGGCGCTATGCAGTTTTCTGGCAGCTTTTGTCCAACGGCTCTATTCGTGTGAGCTGCCTATATATACCCCTCCAATGGGTCATTTTGCTACTCTTGACACCAGGCAACATCCAAACACTCATACTATAGTCAAGAGTCACCTTGAGCTTCATCCTTCACATATTTGTTCATTCAATCAATCAAGAAGCAAGATTAAGGACTTGAGTAGAGAGAAGCTTGTGTGCATCCGTTCTTGGTGATCGGTTCTTGCTCAAAGTGAAGGCTTTAGCTTGTTACTCTTGGTGATTGGCATCACCTAGGCGATCTTGGTGATCGAGGTGTTTCTTGCGGAGCTTGCCAAGGATTGTGGGAGCCCGGAGAAGAAGATTGTACGTGGCTTGATCTCCACCACGCCGGGATGGTGAACGGAGACTCTTAGTGAGCGCCCTCGTCTCGGTGACTTGGGAGGTGACAAGACTCTTTGTGAGTGTCACAACGTGGATTAGGGGTGTGTGCCAACACATCGATACCACGGGAAAAAATCCGGTTGTCTCTTGTCCACTCTCTTTATTCAAGCATTTTCTTTCATGCAATTTATTCATGTGCTTGACTTAGAGATCATAACTTAGCTCTACCTTGCTAGGCTTTACTTCTCTTTTTATCTCTCTTAGCTTGTGTAGGTAGCTTAGTTATCCGGTTGGTGAATTGGTGCCTTACTAACATTGCATAGGTTAAGGTTGCTTTACTTTGTTTTAGAAATTGAAAAAGACCCAATTCACCCCCCCCCCCCCCTCTTGGTCCATCGATCCTTACACCTTCCCACACACTCACGCATTTTCCTTTTATAAAACAAGTTGTATCATGTTTAAGGTCATAAGCGCTCTAGCAGCGATTAACGACCAAATAAATCACATTCAGACATTAATCTAGGTGATCAAGGAATGGTTATAACAAATCAAGTGGTGGCTATCCAACCATGTTTTCAGCAGGCAAAACATATGCAATTTTATAAAATAGGCCAATAGGTTGTGTTTATAAAAACTAGGACAAAATATGCATCAAAGGGCGGGATTGAACTTGCCGTCTTCGAAGCCTTCCGGGAAGTCCTGATTGAGGTACTGTCCTTCGGGTTCGGGGTCGCGGAACTGGTCCTCGTTTGCTTGCTCACAGTACTGCTCGTCGACGGGTTCTCCCTCGTTCACACCGTGATCTACGATGCATACAAACAAACACACAATCAAGAAAAAGAAATAAAAGTTTCATCGCTGAGCTCGATTCGGGAACAATTAAGATACGGATATAAAAGTAATATTTTTGGGCGGTTTCCTAATGCAATGGCCAAAACTATGCTAGGAATGGCATGGTAAAGTTTCGGGTCGATCGGAGATCGTTTGGCGCATGAAATGATAGGTTGGAGAGGGATTTAGGGTTAAATAAGGATCCAGGGGCTCATTTGTAAATCGTCTGGAATAGAAAAGGACTTAGTTGTAATTTCTAGAAATATTTGGGGCATACTAAAATGTGTGGGGGTTTATTTAGAATTAAGTTTATATGGTGGAAGGGTTTATTTTGAAAAATAATAAGAGAGAGGGTTTATTTTGCAAAAAGCTAAAGAGTGGGAGGTTCTTAAACAAATAGAATAGAGGGGAGGGGGTTTTGGGCAATTGTGCCCTTCTTCTTCCTCTCCCCCGCGACCAGAACAGGGGAGGGAGAGGGGCGGCGTACGGCAGTCGGGGCTGGCGGCCCTGGGGGCTCGGCGGCGGCCAAGGGAAGGGGGGAAAGGGAGAGGAGGAGGTAGGGGTTCGATTCCCCTACCTAGCTCGAGCTGGGGTGGAGCGGGGAAGGCTGTCCGCGGAGGCCAGCGGCGATGGGCAGAGCTATGTGCGGTTGCGGCACTGGGAGCTTGGGGAGGGAGCTAGGAGCGGCGGTGGAGGTCGTGGGGGAGGTGAGCTACGCGGGAAGTCTATTTAAAGGCGAAGTAAGGCGGTGGAGGGGGAGCGAGGCGGTGATAGCGGCCGGCGAGCATCGCGTGCCACCATTAATGGCGCCCCGGCCGCTTGCGGCTGTCATGGAGTGGCGCACGGGTGGCGAGGCGGGCATAGGGTGACAGGACGTCTCGGGCAGGCGGCGAGCGGCGCAGGCGGCACTGTGCAGCTTGGCGCGGCGAGCAGTGCCGCACGTGATGCGCGTGGGCGTGCACAGGGGTGGCCGGTGGCGAAGGCGGGGCTCGCACGCGGCACGGCTCGCTGGCAGACGCGGAAGCCCAGGCGCCGAAGCAGGCGAGCAGGACAGCGGCTCAGCGAGGCGGGGCGTGCACGGGGCGACCGTCAGCGGTGCGGCTACGAGGTGCGCGTGCGCACTCCTGGGCCGGGAGCGCGTCGAGGCGGTGAGGGGCTCGACGTGCTGGGGGGTGCGTGTGCGCGTGGGCAGGCTGCGAGCGGGGCGCGCGCAGGAGCGGGCGAGGACCAAGGTCGACGCGGCGGTGAGCTGCTCTGTTGCATGCGGGGGAGAAAGGAGAGAGAGAAGGAAGAGAGTGGAAGGAGGAAAAGAAAATGGAAAAAGGAAAAAGAAAAAGAAAAAGAAAAGGAGAGAGAGCGAGCGCACGCCGGCGGGATTCGCGGTCAGCTACAGCGGCCCGATCGGCCACGCGTGCCGCGACGTCCGGTCGGACGACGCACGTTGAGCGAAGAGAAAAAGGAAGACGGGACAGCGGTCGGATTCGGGTGTCGGGTCAGGAAAGAGTTCCGGGGAATTAGGGGCTTGGATAGGAAGGATCGAACTCAACGACGAAAAGAATTTTGAAAATTATTTTTAGCGTGTGATTTATTTGGTAAATTTTTCGGGGTGTCACAACAAAGTATGCTCATTTATTTGCCCTCAAACACCCTTATTCTGCTCTCACAGTGGCTCGAGTACTATATGATGGTGTGGTCAAATTGCATGGTCTACCTCAAACAATGGTATCTGACAGAGACAAAGTATTTACTAGCAATGTGTGGACTGAAATGTTCAAGCTGGTGGGAGTCAAGCTATTGTTCAGTACGGCCTATCACCCACAAACGGATGGCCAAACCGAGCGCGTCAACTAGTGCTTGGAGATGTATTTGCGCTGTGCAGTGGGTGACAATCCCAAACAATGGAAGAAGCTACTGGCTCAGGCGGAGTATAGGTACAACACTAACTTTCATACAACATTGGGATGTTCTCCATTCAAGGCTCTGTACGGATATGACCCCACCTTGGGAATATCTGTTATCTCCAGAATTTGACCAGGATTGGTAGGCAAAATGTCAGAAGAAGCCCACGGTAAAGGAGTCCACTTAGCCAGGCTTATATCATAAGTTTGGCCAAATACAATGATAATTGGGCACTCAAGGGTCAAGCTGAGATAGGGTCATGGGCCTAATCCATGTTGAAGCCCAGTCTATTCGCGAGGCTGGTTCGGACTGCAGGAAGAGGCCTCACAAAAATGGACGCCCAGGCCAGATATGGACTCCGTTTTGGATGTTCTAGATATGCATGGAAAGCTAAGGAGATAAGCTTTCCAATACAACTGGAATCACGTCCAGATTCGCTCGGAGTTGACGGGAACTGCCAAAACAATAGGACGACCAGAATCTGCCACAATTATACGACATGTTTCGGCTAATATTTGGAAGCTTCATGAAGATCTGGACCGGTGGAGGGAAGAGTCCAGATCATGTTATCTAATCTTCAAGTCTTTATTGAGTTGTAATCTATCTCTAGTCTTCATTTAGGAAAGAGTTTAGAGGTTGCTTTGCACGGCAAGAAGTCTCCGGACTATAAATATGTACCCTATGACATTTGTAAAGGAGAACGTCATCACGTTTCGCAAACAACAACTCTCGGCGAACCGCCACCCCTAATTCTAGGGTTTCATCCAAGTAAGCGTCATGCTGCCCTGATCGCTTCTTGCGATCAGGGCAGCGTTGTTCTTGCTTTTACCTTGGTATTACTCGTACTGAATCATTTTTTATGGCGAGTAGTGCTAGTTATCCTGATATTCGTAGCATGATTTTTAGTAGATTCATCGTACTTTTGTTGCTTATCATCTACGAATATCATGTCATCTCTGCGCGATCATGTTTGAATCTTATACTAATTCTCGTTGCATGAAATTGGTCGCGTAGAGATGACACTCTGCTTCTTTTTATCTAGTAGATCTAATCTGTTATGGTTTGTTCTTATACTTAAGAATTGGCGTAATATCTGCTAGTTTAGGCCTTGCAAACGGGTTGGACGATCTGGCGACGTATTAGATGCTTTGACTTGATCTTAATAGGGATTGATCCGGGAATCGGCTTTCGCTTATTCTTAGGCCTCTATTCTGGTTAAGGTTTGGTTGTTTATTACGCTCGCTAGGCCTAACTATGTGTAGGATGTTCCGATCTAGCAGTGAAGCTTTTACCGTCGTGGATTAGATTAGCTAGATTCAATTGAAGCAGCTTTACAGTTATTTGCTTTATCCATTATCATCTGGATATGCAGATCCAATCTGACAACGGGACTCGATCGGCTCTTTAAAGCCGATGCAAGAGGCGTCCCGGGGAGCCGACCACGGCTCGGACTAATGTTTACACGTGTTTGTGTATGCAGGCAAATCGTTGCAAGCACGTTCGCACCTTCTTGATCAGGTATAGGTCAGGTGGCACGCCCTGTGTCTTAGAAAGCCGCGGCGTGTGCCAGGATTGCGGGCCGTTGATGAGGGAGCAGTGCCTGCCAGCGCCCCGGTGACCTCCCGGCTCTTCGTGTTGCCTGTCGCTACTCGCCGGTGGGTTTTGACCGACAACACATTCTGGCACGCCCGGTGGGACCCTCATCAGCAACAACGTCCGCCGGAGAGATGACAGGACCTCAGGACCAAGCACACATTCCGTCGGTCATCAAACCTGTCACGTATCAAGAGCTGATTCCAGAACACAAGCAAAAATATGATGAGGTCAAAGCTCAGTTCGAAGCCGATCTCATCGGCTCTTTCGAGAGGACCCGCAACCACGGCATCAGGTGGAAGGGGTTCTCACCCGAAGGCGCTCTCGACAACGTTGACATGTCCGTACCATCAGAGGAGCGCACCAGAGCCCTGCGCCAGGAGATGAACTACATGGTGGCTCACACGCTTCATCGGCACTCAGAAAGCCTGGTGAATGAGCTCGAGCGTGTGGCACATCGTGTCGTCCAGGAGGTGATCAAGAACCAGTACTCCCCATCAGGACCAATCCTAGGGGGTCACAGGGGAGAAGCCTTGCTCCACTCTAGGCCACCAGTATCGTACTCGCTCACGGCCCCAGGACCGCAAGGTTCGCCGATCTACGTCGTCTACAAGATCGGCGGTGACCCTGGAGAAGGCCAGTTCCTGAGCGAGCCTCCTAAGGATATCCCGCACGGCTACACGTGTGTGTACATACCTGATAACATTAACCCAACGCGCGTGGGACAGCTGGCGAATACGGGAGCTTCAGGGACAGATGCGGAGAAGCAGGCATGGCTAGCGAAGTACACTACGGGGTCGAGTGATGAGCCCTCGGCCCCAGGAGTTCTGAGTGTGGGCCAGGTCAGTGCAATATTAAGCCGATGCAAGAGTCATCCCGGGGAGCCGACCACGGCTCGGACTAATGTTTACACGTGTTTGTGTATGCAGGCAAATCGTTGCAAGCACGTCCGCACCTTTCTGATCAGGTATAGGTCAGGTGGCACGCCCTGCGTCTTAGAAAGCCGCGGCGTGTGCCAGGATTGCGGGCCGTTGACGAGGGAGCAGTGCCTGCCAGCGCCCCGGCGACCTCCCGGCTCTTCGTGTTGACTGTCGCTACTCGCCGGTGGGTTTTGACCGACAACAATATCTCCTGCAGTTCCACATAACACTCACCCAATAGTTTCAGAGTTTATGGAGGATCGCGAAAGACAGCTCGCACTGCTGAAAGAACATCTGTTGAAGGCCCAAAACAGGATGAAACTTCATGCAGATAAGAAGCGTCAGGAAATCACCTTTCAGGTGGGAGATTCAGTTCTACTCAAGTTACAACCGTATGCACAGTCGTCCCTGGTGAATCGGCCCTTTCCAAAGTTGGCACTGAAATATTTTGGTCCATACAAAATCCTCGAGAAGATTGGGGCAGTGGCATATCGCCTGGAACTGCCTGACCATACTCAAATTCACCCAGTCTTTCACGTTTCGCAGCTCAAGTCATTTGTGGCTGATCATACTCCAGTGTATTCTGATTTGCTTTGAACAGGTTCAATTGGACGCCGCCAACGTCGTTCCTGAGCAAATTTTGGACCGTCGTTTGGTTCAGAAAGGAGGTATAGCAATTCCTCAGGTGCTCATCAAGTGGAGGACATTGCCAGCTTCTTCGGCTACCTGGGAGGACTACTACGTCGTCAAGCAGACTTTTCCGACTGCTCTTGCTTGGGGTAAGCAAGTGATCGTGCGGGGGGAGATGTCACGACTGCATCGGCGTGAAGGCGTCTTCATGTGGCGGATACGTAGTGTGTTAGCGCGGGAGCGTGAGTCGCGTGTGTGGTGGGCCCTGCGTGGCAGAGTCTGGCCGGGGGAATAAAGCCCGTGCCCTGTATCATGAAGAACTTGACTAGCTTTGGATTCTGAACTGGAGAAATCGAATTGAGGAAGGTGACCTCCGCCTTTCCTCCGCTATCTGGATCTCTACCCTTGTTTGATCTCACGTCGTGATGTGAATTGCGGCCACGGGTTATTACAGATTTTTGCAGGTTCATGTGAAAGAAATTTCTTAATTTCAAAAGAAAGGGTCGGCGACGCAGCATGGCAGGTAGTGCTGAAGATGGATATGGAGGAGACTAACTTCTGGCCATGGTGGGCAGACTTATCCGGGTTGAGTTTGTAATTTTTTTTCTTTCTAATAATGCCAAGGGAAACCTTTTTGTAAATGGAACAACAATATATTATATCTGCCAGTGTAAATAAATTTGTGAAAAAAAGACATGACAACCAATTAAAAATTTGGCTTGAATACAATATGACGTGATTATAATGAATTGTTGTGAATTAAATTATTGGCAGCTGTCCGCACACCTTTGTGCCAGTTATAAGATATATAGGACGTGCGTGTCGCCCATACATGGTTACTAAGCTTAAAGCAAGCGTCTAGTACACTCTCTTATACTAGCTAACAAGGGGAGCTGTTGGAAATATGTGTTTCAAAAGACCAGATTCAATTTGAGGCAAAATACAAACAATAATGCTACTCAAACAGATTGAATAGATGACAGAGCAAAACGAGTTGAATCAAGCTCATGTAAAATTTCATTACACTTACAGATTAGCGCTCCGTCCTCGTGAAGAAACGGTGCAGTGCAGATTATAGCAGTGCAAAACGTAGTCGATTGGCCTCGAGCGGTCGTGCAGTTGCGCTACCCAAAAATCTTATTGTCGTACCTCGTGCAGGCTTCACGACGGCAACGGCCCAAAGATACCGCTCACCTTTCTCCTCAGTGCACGCCAAGGAGAAGAGCCGGCGAGAACAAGCAACTCAGTATCACAGCACAGCTAACCAGTAGAAAAAAGAGAGGAGGATGTGGATGTTTGCGTGTGTGTTTCCTCGACGTTTCCAGGTTTCTCATAGGCGAGATGGCTGCTCACAGCTGACCGTTTGGGCTATAAAAACACCATTTAATGATAATAGTAATCACCCAATTAACTCAGATTAATATAGCTCATTTAACTCAGAATTTTAGCATTGGCTGGTGTCACAAGTCACGCGAATACATGTTGTATGAACCAGCTTCACTCTTCCCTTTTTGCTGTGTGTTCAAACACAAGGAGAACTCTTCTATTTATTTGGCATGCACCAACTTAAACTAACAATGCGGGACTAAAGGATATCATGCATTTTTGCTTTGGAATTTCTGAAATGGACCTCTTCGTGGGTCTATTTTTTAGCATGAGCGAATAATGATTTGTAAAACAAAAATCATAAGAGAAAAAGGGAAAATTGGAAGCCAGCCCGATCGACATGAGAGAGTATCTCTCCAAAGGACGAGAGAAACAGTAGACAAATTGTTGGCGTGCTGTGTCAGCCCACGAATCTGCAAGTAATATATAGAGCAAGGAGATTAGGTGTTCGCACGTGCAAGAGCTTGTTTTCCTTTTAAAAAAGTCTATTTTACTCTCTTCACCATTTTATTTTGTCCGCTTAACCTCATGAACAAAATTTAGGCTTAATTTACTCGCCCGTCAATTTCAATTAATCCAATCTACACTCTAATGATATTTATCTTTTTTGTTTCTCTCTGTACAAATTGAATTTTAAGTTTAAATTTTTTTGAGTGGACAGAGAACATGATGTCCTATGTTAAAAAAATACATTAATAATTTTTCATGTTTATTTTCACAGGTTGAAAGTATTTAACACGAAAATAATCACAGAGATACAATTTGGCATGGAAATTATTCATAAAAAATCATAATATATTTTTCTAGCATAGGGCATCATATTACAAGTTAAATAGCAAAATTTGAAATCATTCCACTTGTACGCGGAGAAATGAAAAAGAAAAATCTCGATAAGGGTAGATTTGATCGTCAATCGAAATAGTTTGCGGAAGTAAATTGAGCCTAAAGTTTAGTTTGTTCAGAGGTTAAGCAGACAAAGTGAATAAGGGGAGTAAAATAGACTTTTTCCTTTCATCTTTTGACAATCACAAAGGGACAGCCGCCCATACTCTTCACACGCGCCAAGATGATCAATGACCACAAGCAAAAATAATCGAGGCAAATAAGGTGACCTCCAGCAAAAATATTTTTGAAACATTTTTTGCATGAACATTTGCAGACTTTTGCCCACAACCTCGTCGTTCTCCTCCAAGTTCCATTCCATGTAGGGTAGGGAGTTATATCAATGATGAATCACGACCAAAATAAAAATTTGAAACTCACTATCAAAATCCAAATGTATGAAGTATAATTGTAGAACACAAATTTTACACTAGTTCTGCAAGAACTCCGTAGGAAATGCTTCAGTTCCCGTGGGAAAACGAGCTTAAACCTAGCTCCTTCACAGCACAAGATGAACTAAAAGGAGGCACCTGACTTGGGAAATACGACCTCCTTGTAATCGCATAGACATAGTCCAGTCGAAATGGAACTCCAAATTCTGAACCGAGCCATCTCATTTTTACCCATTCCTTTTATCACGCGCACACGATTGTACTGCAGAAAATGTGTTGCGCTATCATTTTCTTGAGAAAGGATGTGACTCTCAGCACCAGGGCTAAGGGGAAAAATCATCAGACTAAGTAACACAGCATTGAAATTGTACCGGCAACCCTTGAGCTGTAATCCATGAATAAAAGACATAATTTAAGAAACCAATAATCTTATAATCCATCGCCACTAAGTCCTTAGTAAACGTCCTATGGAAAAGCAAAAGAATTTCAGGAGTTTGACATAACAAACTGTTTTGGGGCTAAAGATTCAACATGTTCCCCAATGTTAAGCACTGTTTTCCTCTTCATACCCTCCTCGATACCGTCGTGATGATCATCATTGTCGTGACGAACAACCAACCAAAACAAATGACAAGGCAAAAAATAGCTGGGCTGAGCATGCCTTGGCAAGCACCCTACTTGATGTACTGGGAGACCCACTTGAATCCGTCTCCATAGCCCATCTTGCGGACAACACTGCACATGAAAACTTCAAGAGGACGGACATTAGAGTCACCAAGGTTGACCTTCCCCTTCCCGGTTGTGAAGTTGCTAAGGCCTAGGTGATACCGCAGCTCCTCTTCAGAGGCAGCATATGGGATATCAATCTTGTTGCCAAGGATGAGAAATGGAACATTGGCCAATGAATCATCAGACAGGAGAGCATCAAGTTCCTTCTTTGATTCAGCAAATCGCTCCTTATCATATGCATCTACCAGGTATACTACAGCATCAACCTGTTGTGATATGAAAAAAAAATCAGGTAAACATATGAATAGCTACTCCAGATGGAAGACAAGTATAAACCCAAGTGAATGAATTAGCTAATAACAACTGACTGCAGATAATTACAGTTTCACCTATTTTAGTACGAGGAATAAGGACAGTACATTAAAACAAAGATATACAAAAAATATATGATAACATCAGCCTGTACCCAAAGCTATGTACCAAAACACATTTAGCCCAACATTCAATTTAAAAGGGAATGTGTTTGTGTTATGATTTGGCGAGCTTGCGAGGATGAACCATGCAAACAAAATTTGGGTGTCCCTTTACAGTAAAATGAGGCGTGACCATATGTTAGCAATAAACCATTGCATGCATGAATCTGTCCAGGTTCATAGTGTCTAGGTGCAGTCTTTAGTAGCAGATTTCCAGCTGCTAGTTAGTGCGAAGCCAAATCGAAGTAGTAATGGCTGTGGTTATTAGCTTATTGACCCAAGCTATTTTGAAGCGTACATACAGCTGTGTACAGATAGGAGAGAAGTCAGAAAATACAGCACGCAATTGCAGAACCAAAACCACCGTGTACGTGTGTGTTCTCCGAGTGTGTCAGCTCCTGGGCTACCTGTGAGCCTTCTTGGCTTTCACCATACACCATTGCAAATAAACACAAAATAACAACAGATGTAGTACTATTATAAGATAGAGCAAGATGACAAATTACCGGCTCAAAGCAAAGGTATATGCTAATGCATTCCAGAATGGCTAGTTAGCCACCACCACCAATTGGCTAAAGGTCCAAGGTGCACTTTCGCTAAAAAACAGTTGAAAATGAAGAGTAGAATATTTACTTCGTCGAAAACCTTTTAAGTCACAGTAACAAAAAGTGAAGGAAGTTGTGTGCCATACAAGCAAATGTTTATGTCTAAAGAACGCAAACTATAAATGTCAAAGAACACCCATGCCCCCAAAGAAAAGTTATTGAAAGACATATCGGTACATACACAATGTATTATGTGTATCAGTATTATGTTTATTAAAAAAGCTATAGTTGATGCAGTCACCTCCCACAATAGTAATGTGTACAATACACAATAGCATGCACCTTTCCACAAATGATCTTCTAAACATTAGCTCTTCTTTAGTACCCTCACCTTTATCTCTATATGCAGATCAACCCACAACACAAACAAGGATATCAAACTTCTATGTCCAAACATACTCCATCAACCACAGCTGGCCCACGAAATTCGATATGGCAACGGCCGATGCATATGAATCACATCCGTATAGAACTAGTGGATTCATCAGAATTACTAAACCAAAACTCAATTTCGTCAAGTCGCCCATTTCCGGCGCCCCATCAACATCGCCAGAAAAGGGAAAGAGTAATCTTTCCTAACCTCGCACGGATCGAAACAAACGTTGTTTTCAACCAAGCGCCCAAAGTGACGAGCACATCACGCAAAGGCACACGGATCTGGCCCGACCACACGACACGTATATAGAGGAAAGGAAGGATCCGAGGCCGACCTTGGCGTAGTAGTCCTTCCAGACGCGGCGCGCGATCTGGTGGCCGCCGAGGTCGAAGGCCTTGAACTTGATCTTGCCGATGCTGAGCTCCTCCGACGTGGGGTGCTGCGTCGGCTGGTGCTGCACCAACCGCTGCAGACGATCGAGAGACGAGGCACGGATCAGAGGGGGGGCGGGTGGGAAGCCGCGAAATGGGCAGGATCCGACCAACCGACCGGCGGCGGGTCAGATCTGGGGGCTGAGCGGCGGGCGGCGCACCTCGTCCTTGAGCATGTGGAGCAGCGTGGTCTTGCCGGCGTTGTCGAGGCCGAGGAAGAGGATCTTGGCCTCCTTCTGCCAGAGGCCGAGCGAGGCCAGCACCCCGTAGAACCAGTCCCACAGGAACATCTCGCCCCCCTCGGCGCCCGCCGCGCCTCCCGCCCCTCTACGCCCGTGCCTCGCTCGCGCCTCCCCGGAGAGGGCGGCTGGCGGGGGATGGCCGGGATCTGGGGGTTGGTGGTGGTGGTGGTGGGAGAGGAAACCGAGGAGGACGCGGATGTGTGGATCTGAATCTCCCTCTGTCTCTTTGTGTGCGTTGGTGTTGTTGCCCCCTTCCCCTTGTATGGCTCGCTAGCTAGCTTTGGCGTTGGGGAAGGAAGGAAAGGGTCATTAAGGCAAGGCAATTAACTGGTGGGTGCTGCATGTGGGCCCCGCCCCCGCCTAATTCCGATCGGCTGGCTCCTCCCTCCCCGCAGCAAAGAAACAGGGGATTCTGAGGGTGCGGAGCCGGTAGTGATATACCACGCTGTCTGACCTTCTGGAATGTGTCTCGAGGTCATGCCGCGTGCGTCACCCGGTTGAGGCAGCAAAACAGTCGGGAATCCGACGGTGGAGTAGGCAACCAACAGCATCGGATAGACGGATGATCTGGATAACCAGGCACCTGAAATGTAATAGCCAGGCTCCACATAGATGCTCATATTTTAAATTTCAACCTTTTCCATCAATATTTCATTATAGATCACATCCCATCGTATCGGACTGTATTCAATTTTTTTTTCAACTCTTTGTAATCAGATATTTTTATTATTGACCATATCAGACTGTATTATTAAAAGTTATTTTTTTTTTGCGATTTTATTCAAAGTTAAATCTTTTACGCGCACCAAGTTGCTTATTAGCATGATTGTAGTAACACGTCAGATCATACGCTGGTGAGACCAGGAACCCTTTTTCTAACCACATGCAGAAATTTTGTGCGGCATTTACAATAGGGAAGGGCCCCGGCGCCCCGGCGTGACGACGTGTCTTGGGTCGCAATGTGCGAGTCCTTAGGCTGTCCGCAGCAGCTACTGTAAGCCGTGCGCTACCCTGTTTACAGAGCGATTTTACAGAGAAAAAGCAGCGTCGGCCTTCGCACGCTACTCCCAGCGCGGGTGTGCGAGCGTCTGTATCGGCTGACGCAGCGCGGGGCCCGTATGGGTGCGCGGCATCCCACCCGCCGCCGTGCCCGACCTCCGCAGCCTGCCGCCACCATGGACGGAGAGAGAGAAGGGAAGGGGAGCTCGAGGCCCTGCGCCGTCCCACCCGCTCGGTCGACCTCGGCTCGGCAAAGCTCCAGGCCGGCGAGCTGCCCCGCGTCGAGGGAGGAGGAGGGGCTCACCGCCGAGCTCGAGCTCGTTCGCCGTTGTCCGGCCCCGATCCGCCGCCGTCCGCACCGGATCCGTGTCGGAGAGAGGGAGAGGACGGAGGAGGGAGGAGACATGGGGAAGGCGGCGCGGCGTGGAGGAGTCTTGCGGGCCGTGCGCCGGCCGCCCCGGTCCGCCGCGCCGGCCGGCCATGGGAGGCGAGGGAGGCCGGGCCGCTCGCCGGCCGCCATGGGCTTCGCGCCTGCTCTCGCCGTTGCCGTTGCCCCGCCGCTGCAGCAACGGCCCGCTGTTGCCCCGCCGTTGCGGCGCAGCGAGGTCCGCCGGCGAGGCCCGCCGTCGGGGACGTGCCCCCCGCCACGCGCGAGGGCCACTGCGAGGCCTGCCGCCGGGGGAGGGGGAGCGCCGGCGAGCCCTGGTGCGGCGACGGCCTCGACACCGCCGCCGCGCCCTACCTCTCCGCATGGCGAGGGAGGAGGGAGGAGGAGGGGGCGCCGGTGGGGAGGGAGGTCGCCCTGCTGCCTCCATGCCACCGCCCTGTGCTCGCCGCGGCCCAGATCCGCCGCTCGGCCCGGCTCGCCGCCGGCACGCCCAGCGCCTGCCCCCGCGCGCCTGGAGCAAGGCCGCTCCACCGCGGCGTGCTCGGCCCGCCGCTGCTCGGCTCGGCGCGCTCCAACCCCTCCATGCCGTGCGCCGGCCGCCCTGCCCTGCCGGGCCACGCGCCAGGGGCCCTGCCCTGCCGCGCGCCATGGCCGCCAAGGGAGGGTGCAGGCCCCCTGCCGCGTGCCGACCGCCGCGCCGCGAGCAAGCCACGTGGCGAGGGAGGAGGGCGGAGGGACCAGTGCGGCGAGGGAGGACGGCCGCCGGCACCGTACCCGTGCTCCCCACGGCGCCGCGCCCCTACTCCCCGCCCACACCGGCTCGGCGGAGCTCGAGCTTGCCGGCGGCCGCAGCTCGGCGGAACTACCATGCCAAAGAGAGAGAATTAACTGCTCTAGGAATGGGCATCGAGGGTTCAAACTTCGGCAGCTTGACCCACTACAAATAAAAATATTCCATCTTTAAAAAAAAATCAAGATTCATAATTTAAAATAATATTTTAAAATTATGACTCAAGTGTAGTCTTGTTTTGAAGATTTTATATAAGAAACATGTTATCAAATTTTAATTTAGAAAAAAGTTTGGCAGGCATCTTCCCAAAGACCAAGTCTGAAGCTGGAGGAGGCTTCCGTGATATCGCTATCAAACTCATTTTAGCTCTAGGAAACTGCTAATCACAGCTGAAAACTCTCCAACACTATTAACTTAGTTGCCTCCACCTAGCTACAAAAAATTAACTGGATAGCTGAAGCTAGAATGTATCCAAACAGGCCTAATACTCCCCCAAACATGCCGTATATCAAGCGATCCCAAGTTCAGACAAGATAGTTCGACAAAGTAAAGGCATCACACATTTACTCTTTACGAAGGGCTGCAAAATTTGGAGTTCTCTCATACATAGGGATGACTTCTTTAAAAAAAAATACATAGGGAGGACAAATGGATCTCCCTTTCCCTCAATAAATAGGAAGTGTCCGTACTAGTCCCTAACGAAAATGCCCCGCGAATGGCTACAAAAATCAGTTTTATACGAGTACAAGATACATCTAGCACTAAGGATATATAACTGGAGTTACTAAGGACGTATAACTGGAGTTGGGATGTTGCAGATGGTTTCTTTCCCACTCTTGTTTCTCTCTACGCCGCAACTGGCTCATTTACAGAATGCGAAACACCAGCATTAACCTGTTGAAGGGAAAAAAGAGCAAGACATGAAGTTTCCTTATAGTTTCAGTACAATGAATTATATGCATAGTACAACAAGGGTAAATAGGCACATGTACCTTGGCAGCCTTGAAGAGCTCATCCAGAACCTCCGACAAGGTTGGGTGTGCATGAACGGCAAACTTGATGTCCTGCAGGGTTCAAACGGTTATGTGAAAATTCAAGCTTTTTATCATTATGCAGACAGCACAAATGCTACAAAACTAACAAAGTCCATATCAAACTCACTTGCACACGAGTTCCAAGGGCAATGGCATTTGATGCCTCGTGGATGAGGTCTGCAGCATGCAACCTCAAAATGTGAACTCCAAGAATTTCTCCGGTGTCAGGACGATAAATCATCTGAGGCAAAAAGAGTAAATTTCGTCAATTCAAAGCTAGAGGTTACAGGACCCATGAAGAGTCCTTAGCATAACAGTCTGGTGTTTGTATCCACTGCAAGTCTCTGTTGTATCTAGAATGCAGCAGGGTCAGAAAGTAGTCCTGTATTACTTTAGCAAGTTCATCTCCTTCATTCTCCGCCAGAGCCTTTGTGTTAGCCTAAAAACTGGTCTTTACAACACTTACTTCAAATCCTTCCTTGTCAGCCTGCTCCCTAGCTTGTGGCTGCAAAAGCACGAGAAAATTTGATTGGAGAATCATTTTGCTACCAAAAAAACGAAGAGTTGATAAAGGTAGTGAATTTACGAAAAGTGACCTAGTCAGATTAAATTTACCACACTGATTCTCACTATGTTGAGCAGAGGATATTTAAGATTGGAGAAAGATGCCTGACTTACCTCTGTCAACCCAACCATGCTGATCTCAGGATGAGTGAAACAGGCAGCTGGGATGCTTAGGTGATTTAGGATGTTGTCTCTCCCACTGATTTGCTCCACAACTACATCCAGATGAACACTTGTTCATAAAACAACTATAGTGATCGGTAGAAGAGCATGCATAAAAGTAAAAGGTGAACATAATATTTACCTGAGATTCCTTGTGCACTGGCTGCATGAGCAAGCATAAGCTTACCATTGGCATCTCCAATGCAATACAAATTAGGAACCTAGATACCAATCGATGTTTATGATGCAAAAGTGAATGAAACACGCTCTAGTGTTATAATTGTTGCAAAGGAAGAAAATTGTAACAGTGACACATGATATATTTAGCATACCACATTGCCATCTGCATCCATAACTTGCATCCGTTCATCAACAGGAACAAAACCACGTTGTGTAATAACATTGATCTGCACAACAGGGGCATCATTTAGATACTACCATAATTAAAAATATCAAAATTATGATGGCAACCTTTCCCATGTACTTACATTTTCCAAGCCAAGTCCTTTGGTGAAGGGTGCCCTTCCAGTAGCTATAAGTGTGGCATCCACCTGTGGATAGAAATTCCCAGTTTCAAGATAAAAATATATATATCATGTATGAAACAAGCAGAAATACTGTTTATTTGAGTAAAGCATGACTGTAATTTGTAATAATTGAAGGTCCACTGATATAAGCAATTTTTGAAATGCCTGATTATGTCATATTAAAAGCACCACCAGAATGCCAATATCTGACATTACAAGCATCAAACTACTACATACTGCCCACACTATCCTGACATTTACTTTAGCATATCAGTTTGGATAATTCATAATAGCATGTATATAGAATAGTTATAACTAGGTTGGCAATGTTAATTTATTGTAGCGGCATAAAATACACAGCTATCTTCCAGTGTAAGCCATTCAGCTCAAGAGAACATAATGATGCAAGTACCCCCAAATATTTGTAGAAACTACCTAAAGTAAGAACTAAAGGGAAAAGGGAATAATCCATTACCTCAAGTGTCTCCTTGTGTTCTTTTGTCTTAGCATCAATCAACTCAATTAGAACAGGTTTACCATCCTTTGCTGGGGTAATCTAGAGGCATGAATACTTCGAGGGATAAATTATACAACCATGTTGGAAGACGTCATTAAAAACCTTTTGAGGTTAGCTTTACCTTGCTCGCAAAAACACCAGTGTGATAATCAATTTTACGAGGATTAATAAGAATCCTCTGCGCCAATTTCCCAATCTCAGGATCAAACCCAGGCATTAATTGATCAAGAGCTTCAACAAAAGTAACCTGATCGATCAAAATTTGTATGACTATAGATGAAACTTCATCTGATAAAAGAAAAGTTCAATTGCACATCAAAGCATAATGCGGTTTTCAGGTTCATCCTCACTTGTGATTCTGTGTATCAAATTAATCACCAAACATTGGATCTTAACATTGCAACCCAGTTCGTATGTAAAGTAGAGAAGATCCATTCCACTAAATGGTTTTGAAATAGGCCCACGTGGCCAACCATGAAACCATCAGCATTTAGAAGGACACACACAAATATACCAGAGCGAAAGGGGTGTGTGTGTTGGGGGGGGGGGGGGGGGGGGGGGGGGGGGGGGGTTGCGATTGATGGCTCATGAGCACCAATACTGAGAGATGTATGAAGAATGGTGTATGTACTGATATCATGACCACGTTATCTTGAGATGAAGTTGTAAATCATTTAAGGTAACATCAGAAATACAAAGCAGGTTTTTTGTTATAGAGAATTCCTTAGGCCAACAATATCAAGATGATGTCATCTCAAGAATGGAATTTTAAATCATTTTAGCTCAACATAAAAAATATCAAGCAGGCCTGTTATGGCACATTCTGCAAGAAAAATAAAGTACTGCAACATACAAGGGCGCTTAGGTCAATATGTATATAATGCATAGAATGTACACTATTACGTCAATATAATGAACCAACAAAACAGAAATAAAAGGTAAGTGTGTTGGTGGTTAAACTGAGAAAGAAATAAGCAAATAATGCAACAACTTCAAATGCCCTCCGAATACACTATTCATGTGCATGGTTTTTTTTTTACTTTCTTACACTGCATGAGACCATGTTTCCATGATAGATGGTAAAGGAATATTTGCTAAACTAACTGCCACAACTAACTCTTCCTAGCATGTATTTAGGCAAATGATGCGTTGAATGATTGATCATATACCTCACTTCCCAGAGCCGTGTATACATCACTGAATTCAAGTCCAATGTAACCACTTCCAACAATAGCTATCCAGTCGGGGACTGACTCAAGTTTTAGTGCATGATCACTAGTGAATACAGTTTTACCTGCATAAAACCATGGCGAAGCTTTTAAAGAATGTACAATGTAATAGGAATGACCAATAATTCATTTTAGCTACAGTATACAACATATATATGAAGCGTTGAAATTTCAAGGTACACTTGTGCTTCAACACTAAACTATCTTCCAGATCCAAGATACAGTTAAAACAACAGCAGGTAGATAGATCTGATTTCTTATGCAGTTATTACCAGGTCCCTTGGTACATTGATTGAAAGGATAGATAACAAAGAAAAGACTACCCAACATTCATATAACTATCCAAAAACAGCAAAAGGTAGTTCCTGTTTTCATCTCTACTCATTAACAGGGATCGTCTAGGATCGACTTTTACATTTCTACAACTAGCTTAATACACACTATCCTGTGATAATGGTAAATGAATGGACTACAATGCAAAGTTAATTAAATAGGAGACAGTTATATGCTAATATCTTAAACAAAGAAGGTGGCTTAAATGTGTGATGTCCAACACTCCTTGCAGCAAATTACTTTGAATGAGCTAAAGGGTAAAAAAAATTATAATAATAGTAGTGGCAGTGTGCATGTCTAGATGCACTTCAGTGTTACTTACACTAAAACAAAACGGAATGTGGATCACATACTATCCCAAGTATTGGAGAGAATAATTGCCTTGTATTCCTCCAAACCCTAGAAGGGTGGGATGTATAGATTCTATACATGGGCCTCTAGATGGGCCTCTATACATGGGCTCACATATACACCAACACCCCCCGCAGTCTGAACTACTGGCACAGTGGTGTTCAAGAATGGACAACAAAAAAGCCAACACCCCCCGGCAGTCTGAACAACCGGTGCAGCGGTGTTCAAGACTGGACAAGAAGAGAGTACAAAGGGCAAATACCCCCGCAGCCACAACTAGCCACCTGCTACGTTGAGGCTGGAGCGAAACTCCGAGAAGGTCGAGGAGGGTAGTCTCTTGGTGAAGATGTCGGCAAACTGAGAGGTAGTCGGGACATGGAGTACCCGAACATCGCCGACGGCGATCCTGTCGCGCACGAAGTGTAGGTCGATCTCCACATGCTTCGTCCGCTGATACTGGACGGGGTTGGTGGAGAGATACACGGCGCTGACGTTGTCGCAGTAGACGAGCGTGCTCTTGGCGAGCGGGCTGTGGAGCTCCGACAAGAGCTGTCGTAGCCAGGACGCCTCCGCCACGCCGTTAGCGACAGCCCGGTACTCCGCCTCGGCACTGGAGCGCGAGACAACCGGCTGCCGGTTGGACGACCAGGAGACCAGGTTGCCGCCTAGGAAGACGGCGTAGCCGGAAGTGGAGCGACGAGTGTCCGGGCAGCCAGCCCAGTCAGCGTCGGTGTAGATCACCAGCTCAGCAGAGGACGAGCGGTGAAGCACCAGGCCGAGATCCACAGTGCCACGGACGTAGCGGAGGAGACGCTTCAGGGCAGCAAGGTGTGACTCCCGGGGATCATGCACATGGAGACAGACCTGCTGAACAGCGTAGGTGAGGTCCGGCCTGGTGAAGGTAAGGTACTGCAAGGCACCGACTAGACTCCGGTAGGTAGTAGGATCAGCCACAGGAGCACCCAGATCAGCAGACAGCTTCGCCTGAGTGCCGACAGGAGTAGAGCAGGGCTTGCAATCAGTCATCCCAGCCCGCTCCAGAATATCGAGTGCGTACCGCCGCTGGTGAAGGAGAAGGCTAGACGGGCGAGACTCAACAGTGACGCCCAAGAAGTGGTGGAGCTGACCAAGATCCTTCATAACAAACTCCTGCTGCAGAGAGTAGATAATGTGCTCAAGCAACTGCTGACCGGAGGCGGTGAGCACAATATCATCAATATAGAGCAGCAGTGTCGGGTACCACAATTAGGGACACCCTAATTGGGGTACTCAGACCGCTTTAAAAACGCAAACACATGTTAAGCGACTGAGCCCACGAAGGCCCACGGACTCCTTCCAAATCTGGAAGAAAGGAAAGGACTCAAAGAAGCCCAGCGTGCGGCCCATTCGCATCCCCCTCGAACCCGCGGGACGATATCCGCCTCGCTCGAGGGTCCCCGTCGAGACCCCTCGACTGCGCCCTGCACCTCCGCCTCGCTCGAGGGTAGCGAGCCCACCCTTGAGCGGGTCACTCATCTCCGCCTCGCTCGAGGGCTCCCCTCGGGACCCTCGACCGCGCAACGCATCTCCGCCTCGCTCGAGGGTAGCGAATCTACCCTCGAGCGGGTAAGTCATCTCCGCCTCGCTTGAGGCCACCCTTCAGCACAAGGGACGAACGGCCCCGCCGCCCAACCGCTCGCCGTACGGAGGCATTGAATGCCCATCGCTCTTCCACAGTGCTCAGGACAGGCGGCGTCGGGACGCCATTCCCACAGTAGCTGTGACAGGAGTCCCATCCATCACCTCCGGTCACTGCTCCGCCATCCCGGACGCTGTGGCGGTACTATGGAACCTGCGACGCGGGACACGACGCGCTCAGCACAGTTCCCGTCACTATTCTGCCAACTCCGGCCGTCCGGACTCTACCTCATCATACGCATGGCCCCGGGCCCGCCTCCTGCTCGGGAGGGGGTCCGGTGTCGCCACGGGCCCCTCGAGGAGGGAAGTCCATCACCCGCAGCCGGAGTCCCGGACCCCCCTCCAGGGGTCCGGGACCTCCACGTGTCTCCCAGACTTCCTGGTGCGCGCGCCTGCACTCCGTCCAGGGGGTTCAGGACCGCCGCGTGCCCCACCCCCGCTGGTGCACGCAAGACTTTGACCTGCGGGGCCCACCGGACGCCACCGCGCCACATATGGAAGACCGTACCTCCAACAGCGACGACCACACCGCCCGCAAGGACTGGCAGGACGCCGGCGCGATCTTCGCGGGGCGAAGGACGATATCCAGGACGACCGCTTCGCTGGTCACCATGCCCCCACAGTGTACTTTCTACAGTATCCGACCACTGTACCCCCGCGATTCGGGGGAAAACGACGACTTCCACGCTCCCCTACTCATGCACGCCGCCCCTCCTTGTGACTATAAAAGGAGGAGGCGGGCTTCATCTAGACGGGACGCTTCCAGACGAGATCCATCATCACTTACACTCCGGCATCCCTATTCGCCACGTTCAAGCCCTCTTCTAGCAGAGACTTGGGAGCCTTCCTCCCTCTCTCGCCTTGCTTGTACCCCCTACTACAAGCACTCCGGGTGCAAGATAATACAGTGCCCTCGCACACATTCTTTGCTGGACGCACGGCCCCGCGGCCGGAACCAGGATAAACCGTGTGTTACTGTGTTGTCTCTTACATCATCATCTGGGACGAGTAAACACACAGCATTTACTAGTTGGGATCCGGCCCCCAGGGTCGGGACACCGACAAGCAGATAGGCAGTCTCATCCCCACGGTGGTAGATGAACAGAGAAGTGTCAGCCTTGGCCTCGGTGAATCCCAAAGTCAGCAAAAACGTGGCGAACTGAGAATACCAAGCCCGAGAAGCCTGCTTCAGACCATAGAGAGACTTGTTGAGCCGGCAGACCATATCCGGACGACTGGAGTCCACAAATCCCGCGGGCCGAGAGCAGTAGACTGTCTCTGACAGAATGCCATGAAGAAACGCATTCTTCACATCGAGCTGGTGCACAGGCCAAGAGCGAGAGAGTGCAAGCGAGAGGACCGTGCGCACAATAGCAGGCTTCACCACTGGACTGAAGGTCTCATCATAGTCCACACCCGGCCGCTGGGTGAAACCCCGGAGAACCCAGCGAGCCTTGTAGCGCTCCTGTGTACCGTCACTTGCCGGTGACCACATTGCCATCAGATGGACGCGGCACGAGATCCCACATCTGGTTAGCAAGACGAGCCGCGTACTCCTCTTCCATCGCGCGACGCCAGTGAGGATCCGCCAAGGCGTCGCGGACAGAGGAGGGTACCTGAGAGACCCGCGGCTCTCCTTCGGTGGCGGAGAGAGTCGCAGCCTGAGACACCATCCGCCGAGTCACCATGGAATGGATATGTCGAGGATCCCGATGGACGACTGGCGGGTGGTACACCGCCGGCTCGACTCGAGAGCGAGGCGGCGGAGGCGGCGGCGGCTCCGATGTAGGCGTCACAGGAGCCTCCGGAGCCAGAGGCGGCGCCGGTGTCGGCACCGAACGACGCCGGTACACCTGCACCGGCTGAGCGTACCACGGCGGCACCGGTGCCGGCGCCGAACGACGCTGGTACACCTGCACCGGCTGAGCGTACCGTGCAGGTGCAGGGAGAGGCACCGGGGCCGCGTGTGGCGTAGCAGGGGACCCCGGGGCCGCGCACGGCACGACAGAAGGTCCGGGGGCCGCGCGTGGCGCAACTGCAAGCACCGGGGCCGCACGTGGCGCGACAATGGGCACCGGGGCCACGCGTGCCGCAGCAGGGGTCACCGAAAGCGGTGCCGGTGCACCGGGAAAACCTGCAGGGAAAGGGCAGACAGGTAACGGTGGCTGAACCACCGGATCAGTCGGAAACAGGGACGCCAACTCGGGGTCAGGAGAAGGTGTGGAGGAGGTGGAGTAGGAGAAATCCGACTCGTCAAACACGACATGTCGGGAGATCAGGACGCGGCGAGAGGTGAGGTCAAAGCATCGATACCCCTTGTGGTCAGGAGAGTACCCAAGAAACACACAACGAATCGAGCGGGGCGCCAGCTTGTGAGGAGCAGTGGCGGAGGTCGGGTAACACGCACACCCGAAGACCCGAAGGTGGTCGTAGCGAGGAGGGGTACCGAAGAGAGCGTGGTGTGGAGTGGGAGCAGGAGAAGCAGTGGACGGAAGGCGGTTAATCAAGTAGGTGGCGGTGTGGAGGCCCTCGGCCCAGAAGCGCGGGGGCAGAGAGGCCTGGATCAGAAGAGTGCGCACGACGTCGTTCGTCATGCGAATCATCCGCTCAGCCTTGCCGTTCTGAGGAGAGGTATACGGACAAGACATACGCAGCTGAACACCCCGAGAGAGGAAGAAAGAACGGGAGGTGGAGTTGTCGAACTCACGCCCGTTGTCATACTGGACGACCTTAATGGTGAGGCCGAACTGAGTGGACACCTAGGCAAAGAAGTGGAGGAGGGTGGGGAAGGTCTCAGACTTGGCGCGCAAAGGGAAAGTCCAAGAGTAGTGTGAGAAATCATTGACAACCACCAGATAGTATTTGTAGCCAGAGAGGCTGAGAACAGGAGAGGTCCACAGGTCACAGTGAACCAGATCGAAGGCATGCGTCGCATGCGAAGAAGAAGAGGAAAAAGGAAGCCGAACATGATGACCAAGCTGACACGCATGGCAGAGGTGCTCAGTAGGAGCCCTAGTACCAGGAACATCGGTACTACGACTGAGCTGAGCTAGAACGTCGCGGCCAGGGTGACCAAGACGGCGGTGCCAGGTGGTGGAAGACGGCGTCGCGGCAAAAGCGGCAGACGAAGAAGGCGAGAGTGGTGCAGCAGAAGACGGAAGACGAAGGGTGTAAAGGAGCCCCATGCTGTCACACCGGAGGAGCGGACGCCAGGAGGCCGAATCCTTGACAGTGAGGCCAGAAGAGTCAAACTCGATGGAACAAGAGTTGTCAGCTGTAAACTGACGAATGAAAAGAAGATTATGAACCATCCGAGGAGAAACAAGGACATTGGAAAGACGAAAAGAACCATGAGCAAAACCGACGGCGGTGACAGGAAGGCAAGACCCATGACCAACCATGATGGAAGAAGGACAAAAGGGGTGTGGGGGTCGGACAGAAGAGAGGATACCGGCATCAAGGGTGGTGTGGAAAGTGGCACCCGAGTCGGCGATTCACTCGGTGCTGACCGGCGGCGTCCGTCCCATGGCGCTGAAGGACTGCGCCAGTGCGGCCTGATCCCACCCCCCAGGCTAGGTCGGCTGCTAGCTGGGCTGAGCGGGCGGGGTCCAGAACGGCGCGAACATGGGAGCAGCACCGGTGAACATGGCCGCCGGCTGGGGCTGAGGACGAGGCCCCCCTGACCCTGAAACGGCCACAGCGGGATGTGCCCGGACCATGGGGCGCTGAAGGATGGCCAGGGCGAACCTCCAGGGGCAGGAGCAGGAGTGGGAGCCGGAGTCGGGTCCGGAGTGCCCCGACGGCCTCCACCAACACAACCCGGAGCCGGAGTAGCGCCGTCAGCACCACTATGCCGACGACGCCCGCGGCCTCCCCCACCCCCGGTCTGGCCGGTGAGAGGAGCACCAAGGAGGGGGAGGGGATCGGGTGGGTCGATCCGGGGTCCAGATCCAGAGAGCGGAGTCTGGTGATAGGACGAAGTGCCGTGCTCGGGGAAGAAGACGACAGGCTGCTTGCCGGAGGAGACAAGGAGGTAGTGTTCCGCCTCGGTGACCCGACAAGTGAGAGTGTCGGCCGCGGAGCGCTCGTGCTCCCAAGCGAGGGCCGCCGCACGGACCCGCTCCTGAGCCGCCGAAAACTCGGACTTGGCGGCGAGGAGGGCCGAGGCGTCGGCCTGCTGCCCACGGAGGGCGGCGGCGGCATACGGCGCATCCGCGGGGGGCATCCCGAGCCCAGGCCATGCGAACGCGGCCGCGGCCGGCGCGGTAAGGGCGACGACGGCGGGAAGGGGCTGCTTGTCCGCGGCGACACCTGTCGGAGGGCGGCGGCCGCCGCCGCGGAGGGCGGCGGCAGCGGCGGCGGACTGGGCGGCGGCGGGGCCCTCGGCGCCCGCGGCATTCGCAGCGCCCCCGAGCCAGGTCGTGCTGTGGGTGAGCGGGCTCGCGGTGGGCAGGAGGGCGGCGGCACTGGGGGCGCGGCGGCGGGGCGGGGGTGCCCGCGGCGCGCGCAGCGCTCGCGGCTGCAGGGGCTCCGGGCGGCGCGCCCTGCTGCTGGAGGGCGGCGCAGCAGGGGCGGCCGTGCGCGAGGTTGCACTGCTCCAGGCGGCGGGGGAAGGACCTGCGGCACTCGCGGCTGCAGGGGCGCCGGACGGCTGCTGGAGGGCGGCGCAGCAGGGGGGCGCACGAGGAGCAGTCCAGGCGGCGGCAATCGCGGCGGTGGCAGCAGCGCTCCCCGCGCCGGGAGCAGGGGCGGCGCGCAGCCCGCTGGATCCGCCCGCACTCCCTGCGCCCTGGGCGGCGGCAACCAGAGCAGAGAAGGTGGCGGCGCCCGGTATCCATGCAGGCGACGCAGGAGTGGCGGCAGCAGCGCTCCCCGCGCCGGGAGCGGGGGCGGCGCGCGGCGTGCCGGATCCGCCCGCGCCCCCTGCGCCCTGGGCGGCGGCAACCAGAGCAGAGGAGGTGGCGACGCCCGGGATCCACGCAAGCGACGCAGGAGCAGAAGAGCTGCTGCCGGGAAAGGAAGAGAGGGAAGGGAAGGAGGAGAGGGAAGGGAAGGAGGAGAGGGAAGGGAGGGGCGGCGCCGGTGGCCGGCCGACCATGGCGGCGGCGGCGGCGGCGGTTGGAGGAGAGGGAGGAGAGAGATGCTAGGCTAATGATACCATATTGGAGAGAATAATTGCCTTGTATTCCTCCAAACCCTAGAAGGGTGGGATATATAGATCCTATAGATGGGCCTCTATACATGGGCTCATATATACACCAACACAAAGCATGATAGGTTTGTACAGTATGTTTCTCATTTCACTAGGTCAATTGTATTGGTGACATGAAGTTCCAGAGAAAACAGCAATTACCATCTATTTCAATGCCCTTGGGGACAAAAGGAACAGATCCGGTGGCAATTATGATGTTTCTAGCAGTGATTTCATTGTCTGGAAAACCAGCTTTTTCATATCTCACTTTTTGCTTCCCCTACAGACATCAGAAACAGTAACATTTTTAATCACTACAAATGATATTCTATGACATTTAAATAAAAAACTATACAGCACACAGCAGGCATAGCTCAATCCAATGTTTATACATGACATCTTATATAGCTGAATATACATGTTTTCAGATTGAGCATATTTGACTCAGTGTTCCAATACAGGAAGATGTACATTGTACTCCTATAGGCTGATATGATAACTACTGTGTTCAACTCCTTAAGTAGCCCAGATGCAATCGACTCATACTAACGACTCCTCAAGTAGCTCAGATGCAACATAAGTTCACCAATTTTAGTCATTGGAATGCTAAACCATATACAAGTTTTTTGAAAATTCGGGAAAGACCCCACGATTTAGCCAACTGTGATTCCTTGATTGCTAAGAATAGCAAGTGAAAGTGAAGTTTACATACGGACCAGACCAGATGATGGCAAACACTACTTACTTGCAACCAACACAACATTAGATAGAAAAGTATCTGACAAAAGAAAAAGGAAAATGTAGAGATGACCTACCACAATTGTACCAATACCAGTCAGTATATCCACACCCAGAGCTTTCATTGAATTAGTCAAGTTGCTGCGTATTTTAGAGGCAAGATTATTTGCATGGTCAGCAACACCCTGTCTGTCATATCCTGGTGAGGAGACCTGTTACAAGCATGGCAAATGATTAGCAGGGTCAGGAGAAGAATAACATGATTCCAGAAAAAAAAAGGTAGAAATCATAGTTAATGGTCTAAGAGAAAAGGTAAATTCTGGGCTGATTTTTATTTTCAAAATAAAATGCAGAGTATAGGCCAGCATATGCTTGGAGCAAAGACAGGGTGTCATAATGTGTTAAAAAGAACCAAAGATGAACAAAATAAGTCCAAGTAAACAGAGCTCGACTTAGATTATCTACAAACTGCAGTTACTATGGTACGATGGTCCATTAAATGTATTCCCATTTTTAAGCTAAGATAAGAAAAGAATCTACCAAGGCCTTGTTAATTGGTTGATCAAATTGATGTGCCAACGCCTGATAGTAAAACAATTAGTACAGCACAGATTCAACACGACTATTTATTGAGGTTCAATGCAGTTTGTAAACCATTGTTGATACATCACAATGACTAGTTCCATTACGACAGTATCACCTGCAGGCCCAGTGACTTCATGTGATGTTCATCTTGAAGTTCCCGCATCCTACCACTTACAGCAAGGAGAGCCTTTGATGGAACACAACCTCTGTTCACACAAGTCCCACCCACGACATCTCCCTCAATTATCGCAGTTTTCAAACCCTGCAAGAGCCAAATCATCAGCAACACTTCTTGAAATATGTGAAGTTATCAATTGCTGGCAGAATAAATAGAGCTCAATGTCCATAAACCAGTCTGTGCCCTTTGAGTAACTTGGAATTTCGTACCAATCATGAAATTCATTCATAGGATAACTCCAAAAGATACAGACACGTTTGATAGATTATATGCACCTACTGCCATCCAGACAGTTAGTTATTATTGGGAAAATACATATGTCAAGACTTCTTGCTGCAGTCATCAGATCTAGCAAAGCAATACTGCTTTCTGAAGAAAGCAGAAGTAATACTACTACAGAACAGTTCCCTATATATTCAAAGCAAACTCAATGCTCTGGTGGCAGTAACAGCACAATGCCAAAAAGATAGCCAAACTTTGTCACTTCTTAAAGCCAATGCCAGATCATCAGAGAGTAACTACAAAGAACCAACTCAAGTGGGAGCCAGACACAAAGACTACTCTTGCTATTTATTTTGTCTGACTGGAGAAAGTAATATAAACACAATGTAAGCAATATAGCAAATGATGCATTGTAAGAAAAAGAAGAGAAATTCCCATCACACTTTAGCAATTAGCAGTATATACACAAAAGGCTTTGCCAATCCACTAGCTCCAATTAGTGAGTACTAAAATACCAACATAAATCCAATAATAATTTCCGGTGAAATTAGATCTCTGGGCATGTAGAGGCATAGAGCAAGTAAAAATGTCTTAACAATAATATGCCCATTGTCACAAATACTTATAGAGCAAGTAAAAATGTCTTAACAATAATATGCCCATTGTCACAAATACTTAGTCATTGAGAAAAGTTCAAACTCGAGCAAATACTAAGCACGAGATGTCCCAAGTTCAGCGGGGCATCCTTGCAACTGCATGATTCTACATTCTCTTCTCACTATTTCTACAAAGGCCAATGTTAATTACTACAGCATTGTATCTAAACTACTGAAAGATCTTCTTGAAACGATCAAATTATAGAACCACCCAAAACTAACGATTCAGAGAGATTTCCCAAGGAACTAACTCTAGCACCAAGCCACTCCGGTTGAATTTGAGCAGGCCTACAGCTCTTACCTTACTAAGACAGATTCCAAGTCTTAGTATGAGCATAGCAGCCACAGTACATTCCTTAGCCTGAACTTGGACACAAACTACAAGCAAGCTTCGAGAGTCGGCGCCACCATCTCTCGATCTGCGTTGGACCGGATCACGACCACAGCGGCAACCGCGCCCACCATGCATTACACGCCCCCCAGCAAGACCTGCAGCGCAGCGTGAGCGTAACTGACCTTCTCGACGGCGTGGAGGGCGGCGCCGTGGCCGCCTACGCCGGCTCCGATGATCACGAGGTCGTAGTCGAAGCCGCCGCTCCCGGCCGCGCCATTCCCCGCCGTCGCCGCAGCCGCCACGCTCCGCCTGGCGGCCACCACCCGCGGCGAGGAGCGGGCCGAGCGGAGCCCGAGGGCCTCGCGCCGGAGGCCGCAGAAGCGGAGCCCGGCGGCCGGCCGGATCGCGTTGGGCCTGGGTGCGGGAGCTAGCGCGAGAGGCGGTGGGGCCGAGACGTTTAAGAGGAGGCGAGGTGAGCAGGCGGAGGCGGCGACGGCGAGGGTGGGGGGAGCGTGGGTTTTGGCGACGGGCGGAGGATTCGAAGCAGGGAAAGGGAATGATGATGGTTTCGATGATGCACAGGTGCCAGACTGCCAGTGCCAGGTAGGCAGTCAGCCGGGAAATGTTTCTATTTGGAACGGGTATCTCGTAATTTTCATTTATATATATATATATAATGTTTTCTTCTTTTTCTATCTTGCTACTTGCTATACTCACTCCGTTCATCTCTCTATGGCTGGTGACTGGTGTTGATTTGTTGTGAGAAAAAAATATTGCTGGCTGTCTGGTGGCTGGTGCTGATTTGGTGTGAGAGAAAAACACTGTTGACTTATCGAAGCGAACACAATGACTATCTCTCCCTTTATTCTCCACCTTGGTCGAGTTGGAGTCTTATGCATAAGCTCTTCTGTAATACTAGTTTTCGAGTAAAATGCTTTGGCAATCTTTAAACCTATCATGAAATATCTTCTAGCATCATAAGTCTAATAATAAAAACAATAAAATTAATAAACTCGTTAAATATGCTATCTAGGCCCAAGCATTGAAAGTATCTCTATAAGTTTGATTTTATCGATATGATATCTCCATACAGATATGCAACATTAATAATTATATGAGGTATTTTAGAAATTCTTTTATAAATAATATATCTAGGAAACAATTTGAATATGCATTTCAAATCGAGTTGGTCTAAATGATACTCTTAACAAGTTTAAGAAGCGACTACAATTTATTCAAAGTTTTGTAAGGATTTTGAGAGTTCAGACAGGTTAAGAGGATGTGAGAAAACCTTTAAATTTAAGTTTAGAATTAATTTAAATAAAAGATAATCAATAATAATGACCGGTTGGCAATTGATATATAAGAGAACACTTGGTACTTAGTGAGGAGGATGCGGTAGAAGGTTGATGTGGTGCAGGAAGTAAAAGAGCTACAAGAATTATTAGTTCATAATAGGAGCAATGGTAGGTGTCGATATTTTTATTGTCAACCTATTGAAGGATATCCCAATGTAGTCGATTCGTAGGCAGAGTGTCGTCGAGATCAAGAACTCAACAGTGCACATAAACACATGTTTTAAGCATGTTTAGGCCGCCAAAAAGTGTAATACTCTATATTATGTTTGATGATTTTGTATTGCGTGAGATTGTTCGTGTTTTGCCTAGTTTAAGTTTGAGATGGTTTTGACGATTTACGTACCACTACCCTCCTTTATATATTCTAAGGGATGAATTACTAGTCGATTACAAGGTAGGAGTCCTAATAGGATAATAAATAAATCCTGGCGTCTTCTTCCTTCTTTAGGGCAGCTGCAATGTGTGTGCTATGTAGTGCTAGAGATGAGAGAGAGAAAAAGATTCACTGGTGCAATACATTGGAGCACAGGTGCTAGGCTAGCACCTTCAAGCACCTGTGGCTTACTTGAGCACCCGGTGTCCTGAATAAAGAAATAGTATGTGGTTGCATAGACATGTGCAGGAGGTGTGAGTGGTGAGGAGAGAGGAAATGATATTTGGTGAATCCTACAATTGGACGTGCAAAGGTACAAAACGTTGGATCAAATTTTGCTAAGCTAGCACATGTGATATGGTTTCATCTTAGTACTACCTTCTATCTCAAACACTAAAGCTGCCCTTACAGTCATTGCGATTTATCCTCGTCAATAGATGAAAGTCATGAAGAAATAAGATAAAGCGATGCAAACAATAAGTTATATTAAAAATTTATTTGATCAATATTAATGTATAAAATTGATCCAAAATAGCACTGCTACGTTTCTTGACAAAATAAAAACACATAGGCCACAAAAAACACCTAAGTACTATGATTATGAGAAAGCATTATGACACGCTACTCTAATATCAATTTGTTATAAATTAATTTGAGCTTCAAAATTACCTAGCTAAATTCAATGGCAGAAGCTCAAGGTCAAATTTATTTGTACTTTTTTGTGCATATATCTTTTTCCTACCTTTCTAGTGTTTCACTGCATTTGAGATCAATGCATGTAGTTTCTCCAAAATATATTCAATGTAAGATTAGTAACTGACTATATTAGATTAATGGATTGGATCATATCATATCCTCTTCAATATTATATTTTACATTATTATGTTTGTTTTACTTGCGAGCGTATGATCTTTTTTATGTTTTTTCTTCCTTTGCATTGAAAATTTCCATCTCAACTTTCCCATTTCATTTTGCTTAGAACAAAAAGACTCGGTGAAGAGCTTCTTTGCGGATGCAATCATCACCTTCGTCAGCATTTCTAGAATGCATCTTGCGACAATCTTACATTATAGCTAGATAACCTTCCTTCTTAATAAAAAAAAGTGATCAAGTGCGATCCTGAAAAATTACTGCTAGATGACCTATCAAACACAATATTAATACATGATTGTTGTTAGAGGTTAGAATATCGAAGGCGGTGCTGGATAGGATATCGAAAACAATAAAAGTATGTTTTCATTTTGTTTCTATATCTCATTTTTAGGCATTTTCTTTTCATATGGTCTTTTATTATGGATGTCACAATTATTTTGAATTTGACTAGTATTTCTCTCTCTATATCTTTTTTGCTATTATTTGTCTCGATTTTAGTGTAAATTTTATCTACATTCTATGTATCAGTTAAAAGGGAACATATCAGGTGCAAACCAACCTCTCCATGCAAACTATGGAAATTTCAATCTGGGCCATCAGATCAACATCTGAGGGGAGGGACGTAGAGAGGTGGGAGGGGGGATTTGCAAAAGTGTGATTACTCAATCCAAGGACGGGTCCAGATTGTAAAATTATCCAATCTCTCATACCCCTTGGGTGCTGATCTAATGATTCAGATTGAAGTTTCCATAGTTTGCACGAAGAGATTGGTTTGCACATGATACGTTGCCCAGTTAAAAATCATAAGTTTTTTGACAATCAAAGGAAATCAGTGAAAATGTTTTGTTCACCACTTGTTTTTGGAGCAGAGTTTGGGAAAAGCTATTTCATATTTAACAGATTTGAAGGAGCCAGGAGTAATAGATTCACATAGGAGGTAAGCGTGAAGCTGGAGGATGGAAAGGGGGTTGGCGAAGCAATAGGAATGCCAGCAGCTTGGGACATATATAGGATAAACTGATGGCCAAACGGAGGTTTAACAACAAGATGAAGGGGGAAAATCTAGCTGGTGGTTGGATTTCGTTTGTGTAGTTCTGGTTGATTGAAAGAAAATCAGTTTTTAGGTGCGTGCTAAATATTGTTTTATAGGGATGATGTTGTTATAAAGATGATGCTAAAATTTGGTAGCAAACTAGTAAAAAGCTTGAGCTTTAACTGCGTGTTACTAAATTTAGGTCATGTCCACCGGTCTCAAACCAAGCTGCACGATTGCGCTAATATTTTTTATGGAGGGAATCGCGACGACTGATGAGACGATGACCAATACTATCTCCGACCATGACGTCACACACTCACATCGCCTCCTTCCACATAGGAGGTAAGAATGAAGGTGGAGGATGAAAAGAGGGTTGGCAAAGCAATAGAAATGCCAGCAGCTTGGGGCATACATAGGATAAACTGATGGCCAAACGAAGGTTTAAGAACAAGATGAAAGAAAGAAATCTAACTGGTGGTTGGATTTCGTTTGTGTAGTTCTGGTTGATCGAAAGAAAATCAGTTTTCAGGTGCGTGCTAAATATCGTTTAGGGATGATGCTATAAAGATAATGCTAAAATTTGGTAGCAAACTAGTAAAAAGTTTGAGCTTTATCTGCGTGTTACTAAATTTGGGTCATGTCCACCGGTCTTAAACCAAGCTATGCGCCTGCGCGGCTGCGCTAATATTTTTTATAGAAGGAATCACGACGACTGATGAGACGATGACCAATACTATCTCCGACCATGACGTCACACACTCACACCGCCTCCTTCCACACAGAAGGTAAGCATGAAGCTTGAGGATGGGAAGAGGGTTGGCGAAGTAATAGAAATGCCAGTAGCTTGGGACATATATAGGATAAACTAATGGCCAAATGGAGGTTTAAGAACAAGATGAAGAGAAGAAATCTAGCTGTGGTTGGATTTCGTTTGTGTAGTTCTGGTTGATTGAAAGAAAATCAATTTTTCAGACGCGTGCTAAATATTATTTTATAGGGATGATAAATATTATTTTATAGAAATAATGTTATAAAGATGATGCTAAAATTTGGTAGCAAACTATTCAAAAGCTTGAGTAACTGTGTGTTACTAAATTTGGATCAGGTCCACCGGTCTCAAACCCAGGGTTCTCCTTTTCGTTTTTGGACCGAATCCCGCCATCCGGCGGAAACGGAATTTCGGGCGAAATTTCGCTAAATTTCGGTAATTCCGACCGAAAAGTGTTTTTGAATTCGAAAAACGAAATTTTGTTGTATTCCGACCGAAATTTCGGTTTTTCCGACCGGAATTTCGGTAATTTTGACCGAAATTTCGGTTTTGCCACCGTAAAATGATGCAAATTAACAGAAAATGATGTGTACATATGGGAAAATTGAAAATTTTGGCAAAATTTCCCCTGATTATGTGTATATTGACAGTTTATAATGCATAACATATATATAACTCCACAAAACAATGACAAATACACCATTTAACACATAACTCATGTCCAAAGTCCACACATACAACGTAATACATCCAAAGTCCATTACAATTATTACACATAACTCATGTCCAAAGTCCACACATAGAACACAATACATCCAAAGTCCATTAGAATTATTACAATCCAAAGATACAACAGAGGCAAAGGCATAGTCCAGAATAATCCATGTAGCATATTCTCTGCATTTAAATATTTATGTGAAATAAATTAAATAAGTAGAGGAAGCAAAACGTATAGATAATTTCTGTTGATAGGATAAGTACCTGCATTCTTCAGTCCTCAAATCTCTCTCCCGGTGGTCCCTCATACGGCTCGTCTGTTGGTGGCAAATACACGTACGTAGGTGGGTGATGTTGCAACAGTGGAGCTCCATATGGTAGGTAGCCGTGATAATCCAAATAAGACAATGCTGCAACTGCCTGCGGAAGTGGCGGGTTCACCACCCCTGGTGGTGGCCACAGAAAGCCCCCTGCAGGGGGAGAAGTACTGTAAGGGTTGTAGTACTGACCACTAGAGGCAGAGTTGGAGCTATCTTCATCATATGCAAGTGGGGCATGTCGACCATGTCGACTTGTCGATGTTGTTTGTCGTTGTGAAGTAGGTGCTCCATGATCTGTATCTTGTGTTGCATGGGTGAAGTCCTCCTCCCCAGTGAACCTTATAGTAGGAGATATACGATAACCACCACTTTCGTTGCCATCATTGCCATCACCATCACCATCACCATCACCATCACCATCACCATCACCATCACCATCATCATCATCATCATCATCATCATCATCATCATCATCATCATCATCATCATCATCACCAATGTCCTCACCACCACTAGGCTCAGGTGTGGTATCGTCACTACCTAACTCCTCCTCAGTGCGTGGTTTCTTCCCTTTTCTCATTTCGGGACCAATCTTAGTCTTCCTTTTTCCCAGATGTGTGTCCCCAATTGTTTCTTCGGCCCATGTCTCCACATCTTCATCGTGACCATGAGAAGAGCCTATGTCAGTGAACATCTGGCTCGGCAATGGAGTGTCAGTGAAGTCTGAGTCTTCATCAAATGCTGGGTCTCCATTGGACCTTGATTGCTTCATCCAATCTTGAATTGCTGATGACTGCCGGTACAAAGAAAGATCCATGAAACTGCTAACTGGATCATAGTCATATGGATCGACCCCTCTAGTAGCACGTTGCAGACGCAAGCGGAGGTTGTAGTTCACAAAGACCAATTTGTCCAATTTCTGGTGACTCAACCTATTGCGCAGTTTGGTGTGGATGTAAGCAAATGTGCTCCAGTTCCTTTCACATCCACTAGAGGCTGCACACTGCGACAACAAGCGTCGGGCGACCCTTTTGCAACACTGTTGTATCTCCCCCAAATGTAGCCCACCAAGCAGCTGGTGAAGTTTTCCGGTCAATGGCCATTCGCCTAGCAATGTCACTAGAGAACTCACCTTGCTTCATCCTGAATATTTCAAATTCTTGCAATGCAATTGCTGCTGAATTAGTATCCAACATTTTCTCCAGGCCATTGCGCATTACTGCCATGACTTTCTGTGATGTGCCCAAACTGTACTGCACATAAGGGTTAAGAGCACAAGCAGTGGCCATATATGTGCCTGACATCACTGTGGTCATCCTTGCATCTATCACAGCCATGATCTTTTCAAACCGGGGGTAGTCACTGCTGAACTTGCTGGCATATGTCTGCCTCATGTTTTGATACTCCATTGTCACCTCACTCAAATTAGGTGTCTTGTCTGTGTCAGCAAATCTCAAAAACATGTACAGAGGCTCAACATCATTGATCACATACTCCATATTCGCCCACCATTCAAGACTTGTGATGCATTCGTAAATGTACCTTCCAGTTTCACTTTTGAAGTGGCGGGACCGTCGGAACTCAGGTGACACTAACCATGTCATGAACTGGTCCTTCTTCTTATACATGCTTTCAAGGAACATGTAGTTGGTCCCAAATCTTGTTACATTCCACTTGACCAACTCTCCACCGATGGCTTCCCTCATCATGCTGTGTAAACTGTTGGAGTTGTAGAGCCAGCTGCAAATTCGTTGCGCGCTTCGAATACAAGCATCATGCTCCGGCCACTTCCCTATGTCCTTCAGCATAAGGTTGATGGTATGGGCAAGGCAAGGCTGCCATGCAATGGTAGGGAACTCGTGACAGAGAATTTTGCAGGCTTTTTTGTAGTTCGAACCATTATCCGTGACAAGCTGAACCACATTGTGAGGCTCCACTTTCATGACCACTGCTCGTATCTCCTGCACAACATTGCCAATGTGATATGCATATGGTCCTATATTTTATGCCAAGGTGAGAACAATGCTTCGATACATGGACTTACCTTCAACAAGTATTGATGGTCCTGTATTTTGTCGGACGCATTGATGGACTTCAAGAAATACATGGTGCCACCGCTATACACCAAGAAATTAATGACCGAGTTACGCATAGGCCCCGTCCACGAATCACACATGATCGTGACTCCACATTCATCCCACTCGTTCTTCCACTTCTCTATCTCTTTCTCTATCTCCTTCACATTCTCATCCAAATATTTTCCATCTATCTCCCTCTCTGATGGTATTTTGATTCCAACACCTGCGGTCATAGAAGAGAAAACATTAAGATCACAATGAAGGATATGTAATGTAGCTCAAAATATACATTGTTACCTTGTTTCTGGGTCTCCACGATCGCAGCTTTAAAGTATGGGTCATCGACTTTCCGGCCGGGAATACCGACAGCATGGCACGCCTTCGCCCATGCCCTCCCTAGAAGCTCTCTTGATGTCCTCCCCTTGACAGTCCATGGGCCGGTATCAATCCTTTGCTGCCGTGGACCACTGCTCAACCCTAGATGGTAGTCCCTAACTCTCTCGGGGACTTGTGACTGGCTCCTTCCGAACATCGAAGGCAGCGGTCCACCACTGCCTCCAACACCACCACCTGCTCCTACACCACCACTCCCTCGATCAGGACGACTACTACATCCCGATCCGCCACCCCTATCATATCGTGGCCCAGGTTGCTGCATAAATTCATACTCTTGGCGGGACTGGTGTAAGGCCGCTTGTAGTTCTGCATCCTCGTCGAGCCCCTGGCCTTCCTCTTTCTCTAGATCAATGTGCGGCCCCCTTGCAGATTGGTCCCTCAGCAGCTTTTCTCGGGCCCTTGCTTTAGCTCTAGCCTTATTCCTGTCCAACTGCTCACTAAAGAAGGCCTTAACTTCGGCTGGAACCGAAGGGCAGTCCTTCACATCTTTCCCCCTATGTGCCAAATGCTCTTTGAACCTTGTTGCTCCTCCCCCACTCTTCTCCTCCCTGCAATACTTGCATTTGAAACCACCCCTGATCTTTTGGCCATGCTCCCACACTAGGTCTGGCATTGTCCTACAATTACAGAAAAATAGTAAGGTGTAAGTTCATGAATAACACATGAAGTAGCAACTCATGTTCTTTTTTATGAATACCTACTAACAACCCATGAATATCACATAAACTAACAATTCATTAAAACTACCAATTCATACATTGAGACTAACATGAAAAAATTCATACATATCAACTAACTGATTTTTTCTATGCTTTCTATGTCACATGGTCTCTAGAATCTCAAATCAACTAACTTAGATCGACATCAACAAGCATCAACATAAAAAAAACCTTCTCATACCTTAGTTCCCGGAGCCGAGGCGAAATCCGGTCGGTTTCACCGGTTTTCCGCCGAAACCGCACCGAAATCCGCCCGGATTACGGATCCCTTCCGACAGCGCATCCAGGGAACGGAATCCGCTACACCGCTCCCGGATTTCGCCGCCTTTCCGCCGAAATTTCGGTGCGGGGAGGCGAAAATCGCCGGCGGCGGCGGAGGGGACCAGAGAGGAGACCGTGGAGGGGAAAAAAGAGGCTCGGGCGACCGTGAGGGGTGACGCTGACGACCAGATAAGGTTTACCGTGTTAACGGGTTAACGGGTCCACTCATCGTTAACGGGTCCGAACTCATTTAGTGATTTTAACCAACCAAATCAACTTATATTTGAACGATTTCAAGTGCTACTCGCTCAAAAAAGCACCTAGTTTTTTATCATATTTTTATCATATTTTTTTTACAAATTTTTTTGAATTTTTGAATTTCGAAATGAAATTCACCGAAAAGTAGCGAAATTTCTCTTCCCGGTAACTAGCGGAAACGAAATTTTTACCGGAATTTCGCCGAAATTCCGCCGAAATTGTGAACCTTGCTCAAACCAAACCAAGGTGCGCGGCTGCGCGTCGAGGGAATCGTGACGACTGGTGAGATGATGACCAATGCTCCTATCTCTGACCATGACGTCACACACTCGCACCGCCTCCTTCCCCATCCACCCCCACGGGTTGCTTTCGCTGGCTGCTCCAAATCTAAAGCACGCCATTTCCCTTCTCTAATTGCGAGGGGGTAAAACACAACGAACACGCGCACACAAAAATATTTGCGAAAACCCGAGGGGTAGAAGGGGAAAGGCGACGGCCGCCTGGAGGAGCGAGAGGGCGGAAGAGCGGCAGCCGCAGCTCGTCGATGGTGGTTAGGGTTTCGCCGCCCGCGCCCTCCACCCGCTGAAGAGCCGCCCGGCGGCGGAAAAGAGGCTACCGCCTCGCTCACCCTGCGAGGCTCAGGGGGCGCAAAGAGGCGGCAGGCAGCGGCCAGCGGCGGCACGGCCCGATGACGGAGCAGGAGCGGCGGGACGCGGAGGCGGGGGGCGACCCCGCGGCGGCGACGCACACCAGCAACATGCAGGTGAGGGCCCGGCTCTCTGCTTCTCGGCTTGCTCAGGAGGGTTCCGGGAGCTCCACGGCAGGCAGATCCGCCTGGGGCTGTTCCGTAGGCTAGCCCAGCCCCTGCGACCGGCGCGCGCGGCGATTTCGGTTTGCTACGGCGCAGTGGGTTCTGCAAGGCAGCTGTTGGGAATTCCGCACGGGGGGCGGTGGGGAGTTTCTGGGGGCGAGCCGTGCCTTAGATCCGAGTTGGCTGCTCCTGGAGCTGGCAGTTTGGTGTTTCGAGGGGGATTAGGTATGCTTACTTCTTAGCCAACTGTAGTAATGAGCGAGGTATCAGAAAAAAAATTGTTTTCTTGTTGATGAGGAGTAAGGTGGGTATAGGGGTTTTTTGTTTTTTCCACAATCAGTAACGGCGGCTGCGGGTTTGAAGCTAGCAAGGCATGCTTAACTGCGGCTGCTCCGGATCACCTAGTTTCTGACTTTCTTTCAGTGAACTTATTGATGATAGCTGCGGAGTGAGCCGTTTGGACATGTGTATAAGCCTTGTCCTTTTTTTTGGTTTGCATATTTAAACAAAAAGACATGCGCCTTTAGTGTGACGCAATCACTACTGATATCATTACATCAACATGGAGCTTACATGATTGAGTCATATTGATACAAATGCCATGTCGATAAGCTGCTACCCTTTGGCTATTTCTGTGCCAGTATTAGTGTCCTTCTATCTTGGAGACTGTAGAGCCTGCGCAACCGAAGTTTTATAACAACCAGATGTTCCAGCATAGGTGGATGTGATCTACATTCTTAAACTGAACATATAGGAGCAGAATCTGCTTCCTTCTAAATTTATTGCGACATTTGATCATATATACCAGTGTGATTTTGTACTTCTGAACCCAAATATCCCAGCTTCACCGAGTGTCTAATTCATTGAAGGAAAATAAATGACTTCGCACTTGCTGCACTCCTGAAAAGGCAGTATGTTGTACCATAGAATTTGGCATGCTGGCGCTGACCTAAAAGTGATAGTAAAAGGGAGTGAAGATGTTCCCTTCAGTGGTGGCTGTTTATGTCAGGACACATTGTCCAAAACAGCTTGTGTTACCTGCCAGCTGATCTATGCTCATATTTGTATCTGTAGTTATACTGCGAAATCCAAGTTTTGATCGGCTCACTATCAAACAGACACTGGTAGTCATGATTTTTTAAGTCAATCGTTCCCATTGGCTAGAGCATATGCGATGAATGTTTCAGTAGGAGACAACTTTTGTTGTGGATAGTATGTTCTTGCAGCAGCATGTCATAAGGTAGCTGCAGCAGAGGTATGAGGTACCAATGGTAGGGAGGTTTGCCAGTATCTGGGCACATAATGGGAGGATCCAGAGGGCAGAGCCAGTGCGGCAGATATAGAGTACCAGGGTGGCAGTCTAACCACACTAACTTAACGTCGATATGATTAGATCAAATCCTTGTTTTTAGGAATTTGCAAATTTGAGTCCTGACTGTGTTATAGATCCATGTATTAAGAGTCTGAGCAGATCAAAAGTTAAGGTTTGACTTGTGTTAACCACATATACTATATAGTTAAAGCATTCTTACCCCTCTATCCAAAGCTATATCTATCTGCCTCATTAGAAACCCTAACCCTGCTCAGCAATGCCTTTTTTCCCAACTTCTATATGATAGTTAATCCGATGCAAATCTAAGTTCGTAACAAGTCTGGCCTATTTTGCACAAGTCTATGGTCAGGCGCTTCTTCGAAATATTCTGGAAAAACAGACATGGCCTCTGTATGTATGGAAGTAGGATAACAAGAAAAATCCCTCCTGCGCTGTTCATAGCCCTTTAGCAGCTCAGATAGAGATAACAGGCATCCCAACAAGTCCTCTATGTCAGGAATAGAGCTGTGGCATATAGTTTGCCCCTAATATTGTGCTTTTTTCTTTAGTCACATAAAAGTAAGCACTAAATGAATCTGTACGGGTCAACTTATAGGCTTAGTGTTGTCCTCTCTCTTTGTAAAATGGGCAAGACATCACTATGAGGTACTGAGGTGTAGTGACTGCGGTATTTGAGTTATGACTTGCCCTTTGACCGCTGAGAAACTACTACTAGTTTTTGTTGGTCTACAGGAAAGACTTCAGATTTCATCCGTATTCCTTGATTCTGTAGTAACATATAAGTAAGCCCCAGTAGAATGTTCATGGGTTTTCTCTTGAACTTGATGAATTAATTTAAGTTAGGCCTTACCTATTAGAGATACCTAAGCTGCAGGCATGAATCTATGAATAGGAAATGCTGTGGTAGTATCTACATTCTACAGCACAAAAATTGTCAACTGATGCTACAAGAACGTTGAAATTCATCTGAAAGTAGCTTTGCCGAGTGCTCACTCGAATATCAAGAGGAGCTCCTGTGTCAAGCACATTTTATTTCTGATACCATGTTTTGATAGTTGATGCTATGGTTTAATAGTTGATGCTAAATCATCACAATTTCTGGGACAAGCATATCTTAGAGATGGAATTGAACACTACAAAGTAGAAAAATGTATTTCGTTACTTAGATGCGGAAGTAAATATAATGTAAACTAAAACTGGCACCAGACTACTATCATTATCCTGGTTTCAAACTTTTTGGTTGTATGATTTTACCTTTATTCTCTTATTGAGCAGTGCAGATTCATTTAGTTTCTGAATTTGACCAGTATGCTTGTTCCTGCTTGTAACTATCAAAAAACTTATTTCTCTCATGTCTACTTTGTACACTCTTTGTTCTTTTACTCGTACAATAAATGATGGTTACTATATCTAACTGTTCCAGCGTGTCAAAGTATACCGTTTGGCTGATGGTGGGAGGTGGGATGATCAAGGAACAGGGCATGTTTCTATTGAGTACATTGAGGTATGAAATTTTTTTGTGCTAATATTGATGATACTTATTATTTCTTTTATATGGCTCTGTTAAGCTGAATCCGCCACTTTCTCAACTCCTTATTTTCTTTAATGGTGCCCAAAGATTTGTTTGCCTCTTAAGTCTTAATCAATTTCTAGTCTGCTACCTTGTTACAACATGCTTGGTTTTTGTAGCCCTTGTAATGTTTCTAAGATAACAGGATTTTTGACAACTCTTTGTTTCTCAATGAAACAAATTTCCTGATCACAATGCTTTGTGTAAGGCCAAATTTTTGAATTGAAACCAATTAGCCTAGTACATGTTTTTGGCCAGCACATACTTGCCATGTATTACAGCTGCATCTTTTATGGCAATACTGTGACTCCCCACCAAATTTAAAAACCATGTGGTGACTCAGTTGGATTTCTTTGCTTACTTTGCCATAAAAGGTTAACTAGTTGTTACCTTGGTTCTTTAGGCATATATAAGCCATTCAAACTAAATCTCATTTGAGCAACCAATATGGTATCGACTAACAACTCACATTGAACAGATGTCTCATGGTTCACCACAATCTGGGTCTGTGTCACAATTATACCTTATCAAAGATACAATAAGAAAACCATAGTCACAAAATTCCTGGGTCAATGGGTCGAGGAACAGGGTATGCTACTTGGGAGAGGTCAGGGACAACGTTCCTGGGTCAAGAATACTGCCTTAACCCGCTTCCTGTGACTATGAAGAAAACCTTGTCCGAGTAGACACCACTCTCATTCATGCTGTGATTGTGATTCATGGTACAGTGCTTGATATCTAAATAAACCAATACAATTGAAAGTGCTTCTAATGTGTGAAACCAGAATTTTGTGTTATTGTTTTACAGTTTCTAATTGGAAAAGTCCAAATTGCTCCCCTCAAGTATGTCCTAAGTCCGGATAACCCCCTTAACTATCTCTTGGTTCAATTTGGCCCCTATATAGGACAAGTTTTTTCTACACTCGCGTGTAGCTACTCTCATCATCAGTATACCATTGTGTGTATGTCCGCATACTCATTTATCACTTTGAGTATGTTCATATACTTATTTTAAGATACTTCAAAGGTATATACATGAAAAATTTTAAAAGCAGCCCTATTTTTTAAATATACTATGATTATACCTTAGTATTAGTATATAAAATAAGTATGTCCATATACTCTATGTATGGTCACATACCCAACATATATATCATCATAGATATTCTAGTATGAACACATACTCCGCGTACATACTTTTCGTTAGAGCAGATACGTTATGTATCATGAGATACACACATGGGAGTAGCTACAAGCAAGTGTAGAAAGGAATTTTCCTATATATATATAAAATGAATTTTCTGTCATTATTTTTTGTATAGTTTTGTATCATAAGGGTTAATTTATTGTTAAATATCATACCCTATAATGATGAAAAATCTTGACATATTTTTCTAAAATATGTTATGATGTGTGCTATCATCCTGCATAATTTTAACTCAAGACTTTGCTTTTGCGTAGATAAACAAAAAAAGATAAATCTTATTAAGGGGTAAGTTGGACCAAATGACATAGTTTAGGGGGTAAAGTGAACCAAAAAATAGTTTAGGGGGTTATCTAGACTTCGACAATACTTGTGGGGAGTGATCTGGACTTTTTCAGGCTTACCTTTTGGACCTTTCAAAGAATTCAGTTTGGGTTGATTTCCAGGGTTCAAAAGAACTTGGTTTGACCGTTTTGGATGAAGAGGACAATGAAACACTACTTGCGCACAACATCACATCTGACGATATTTACAGAAAACAAGAAGGTGAACTAACACACTATAATCCAATTTTCAACCTAATTAATATCTTCTACACAACTTTCTAATCCATTTTCTTTGTTAGAAACGATAATTTCATGGAGGGATCATGAAGCAGCAACTGACTTAGCACTAAGCTTTCAGGAAGCTGCAGGATGCTCCTACATATGGTAGATGAAGCAAGAGCCGCCCTGTAATTATGATTTTTTGTTCAATCATTCCCTTTGGCTTAGTTTTTTTTGTTCTGGTCGGTGCTGTGTAGGGAACACATATGCGACATTCAGAGAAACCTACAATTCAGTAACCTTGGTGGTGAGTTTTTAATTATTATTAAATATGCTGTGGTTGTTTATCCGTTATCCATACCATGCATACTCGCTCGCATACTCTTCTCATCTCAACTATGTCCTGCAGCTCTGGAAATTGGTCCTCGTCAAGCATCGGAATCTCTAGAAGCCTCTAGATTAATGCACTCAAATGGTACATCCCACTTTGCTCAATACATGTTGTGCTACTGTGTGCTCAAGTTTTTATTGAAGTTAAGATCTGCCTGTCCACTTGAGATTGCGGTGGCTTTTCAAAAGCATTCCTTTTTAAATTATTTAAAGCAATTGCTGAAAGTATCTATTGGGGACATATAGCAGAAAAAAGTGTCTTACTATTATCGGTTACATCCGTAGCAAAGTAGATTCTGGAGCGCCGCACAACTGCAACCATTAACCATCATTGCTTATTCTTATGTGAGTGAAAGTGTAAATGTACCCAACATTGGTAGATTTTAGTAACATTTGCTACTCTACTTTGTACTTACTGTTAAGCTTGATAACTAATCCGTCCATTGTCACAAAGTTCCCGGGTTGAAAGCTTAGAGGAAAGTACCGAAACAGCATAAGAAAGGGTTCAATTCACTGGTTATGCTGGGGGCTTGGATCCTTTGGAAACAGCACAATGCTTGGGTCTTCGATGGATCAGCTCCTTGCCTGCAAGTTGCCCTGCAAGCTTATAGGGCTGAGCTTAATCTATGGCAAGCTGCAGGTGCTAAGGGGCTTAGGATCCTTGGTGTAGACTGGGAGGATTAGCTGTAACATTAGGGTGTTGTGATCAGGTCCTACCTTCTACCTTTTTCTTGTAATAGTCTCTTTTTTATGTTTTATTCTACTGTCACCCATTCTGGCTCAAGATGTGTGATTGGTCATTGTAATTGGCCAATTCTCTCTTCTTAATACAAAGATACGCAGCTCTCCTGCGTGTTCAAGAAAAAAAAACAAAGTTCCCGGGTCGATAGCGTGAGAACGCCACTTGCGAGAGGCTTTTACAAGGATGGGATGAAAATGTCCCCACGTTCCCGGGACAGGGTGACGTTCCTGGGTTGAGGAATGCTGCTGTCTTTGACCCTGTTTCGTATGACTAGCAATAGACATCTTAAGTGTCTTTTTTGTGAAGGTTTACGATGTTCAAAGCATATATAGAACATGCAGTGCAGTTGAGTACAAGCTAATAGCTGGAAAATGTGGTGATGTTAACTCCTGAAGTGACTATGGATGATTCACTATGTGACCTCGGGAGTTATGTGCATGCTTTTATGGGCTTCTTTGGTTCATGATTCTTTTCTTATTTTTGTTTTCTTCTCCACCTTTTCTTACACTTTGTGATTCTGATACATGCGTGCAATGACTGGACCTTTGTTCAGCTGTACATATTACTATCTTGCTTATATGCATGTGATGTTCACCTTGTCTAGCGTTTGTCTCAGTATCGTTATGCTCACTAATCATTCTTCCCTCTGCAGACGATTCGTTCCGCTCTGCTAATGGTGAATTCAGGGAGCTTCCCCCTGTTGAGTTGTCTAATCTTCCTTTCATTCTAAAGGTTGGATTTTTTTTATTGTGTTCTTCTCATGTGAAAATGTTATTATTTTGCATCTCACTGCATAGCCACAGCATTTATTGTTATCTTTTATGTTTTGGTCCAATGTTTAATATGCTTTGTGTCTGGGCTGAGAATTGTGGTCTAGGCGTTGCTTGATCATGTTTTTGAAGTCCCATCTCCTCTTGATGAATACATGTGGACATTTGGTAGGCTCATATTAAAATTTTTGAGTACCTGCTTATTCTTCTAGCAGAGTAGTTTTACCCAAGAGTGTGAAGGGAAAAGCTTTGCTTATTTGTTTTCATATGTAACCATTGATATTTGGTCTGGGGAGGGGGGGGGGGGGGTCGCCTTTAAAACACTGGTTGCTAATATTGCTAAGTCTGGTGTTTACCTATTTCATAGAATTTATTTTAAGCTTTCATACCTTTTCCTTTTGCTATGGGAGGACCAGGAGTCACAAGCAATGCCTAAGTAATTTCAGTGCTACCTTTGTAGATAGGGAAATTATAAAATTCTTTTGATGCCTGGGAGCTTACCTGCTTATAATTCAATGTTTGGCTTACTTGAAACAATGTACCGATGCTAAAAATCTGCAGACTGTATTAGAGGGCGGCATTACGGATCAGATTCGCGTGGCAGAGTTGATAACACAAGATGTAAGTCATCTAATCTTTGCCATGTCATGGTCGTATGTACAAAATGTATTGGTTTGATGTGAATCAGCATCCTGAAGTGTGACTAAAACTTCTGAGAGAGGTGCACAACAACCAGATGCTTAGAATTGATTACACCATCTTTTTCTTGGGCATGGTTATTCTTGTCTTTGAAGTCTTATACTACATGCAAATTCGTGCAGCGTGACTTTTTTCCAAAGCTAGTGGACATGTTCAGAATGTGCGAGGATTTAGAGAACTTAGATGATCTTCACATGATTTTCAAATTAGTCAAGGGAATAAGTAAGTATATACCTGTATTATAGTGAGTTTGTTAGTGTTTTTAGACTGGTACTGTCGTAATGACTATCAATTTTCATTCTGCAGTATTGTTGAACAGTCCATCGATCTTTGACAAGATCTTCTCTGATGAGTTTATTCTTGACATAATAGGTGCCCTTGAATGTACGGTGATCTTCATTGTTACCCCTTGTTTCTCATATACATTCATTGCAGCACACAATTATGTTCATTTTGATCATAACTACAATGAATCCAAGGCTGCTACTTTCGTATTTTAACTAGATATAGATATACTCTGTACAGATGATCCAGAGGTTCCAAGAGTGCAAAGGCACCGTGCTTTTCTAAAGGATCATGTAGTTTTCAAAGAGGTATTCTGAGTTTTCTTGCACATATTTCCTGTTTGTGAACTAGTGGTTATTTAATGTATGACTGTTTCTCCCCACAGGCCATACATATTGAAAACAATTCTGTAGTTTCGAAGATACATCAAACATACAGAATAGGCTATCTTAAGGTCAGTATCGCTTCATAATATTTGGCTAACTTCTCTATATCCTTGTTATGTGCCAATACTCCTTTTACAGTTTTACTTAGCCTGTGTACAGTTTTGACAATTTTGGGGCATCTGCAGGATGTTATACTACCACGAATATTGGATGATGCCACTCTAGCAAGTCTGAACACAATGATACACACAAATAATGCTTCTGTTAGTGTTTCTCCTCACCATGTTGGTATCCTTACATATTTACCCCCTTTTGTTACTTATGATATAGCGATATGCCTGCAGGTTATTTCCTTACTAAAGGATGATGCTCCTTTTATCAGACAGTTATTTGCTAGGATGAGATCATCAGATATTTCTATGGAATCAAAACGAGAATTGGTAAGAATAGTGTTCATATTCTTGTTAATGACAACCTGATGTCTTCGTTTTGAACTGTTTTTTGAAGTCAACATTGTAAATTAGATAGGCATCTGAAAGTTACAGCTAACAGGCGAGACTGCCCCATTGTTTCTCGCATTGATGCAAATGGTAGCCGAGGACCAAAATTATCGCTACTTTCATGATTTTGTCGATTTATTGGTGTTTGTTAACAGGGGATAGTTGGATCAGCTATGCCTTGTTTTAGACCTGCTGGATTATTTCTTCTTGAATCATATAATTTGCTATTTGATAATTTACCTGAGTTTATTTCTTTATAGGAAGTTGAACTTTTAGGTTTTGCATTGCCTTTAGAGAATTTAATTTAATGTTACACTTACACAAAAGTCTCACAATCTTAAAATTTGCTACTCGATGTCATGTGGGGCTCACCTCATTTGTAATGGCATTGTCCATGATCTCATTGTTTGCACAGAGGCTTGCTTGTCCTTACGATTAGATGGTCTGTAGTAAGATAGTTTTCTTTGCCTGCCTGTTGGCTTCACAATTACTGGAATCTGGATTGAAAATGGAATGCTTTGCTTCTTGTTTGGTGACACTGCTAACAATGGTTCTGGTATTGCAGGTTCTGTTCTTGCATGAATTCTGCACTCTTAGTAAGAGCTTACCACTTGTTCAGCAGTTGCGACTGTTTCGGTAGGCCCTTCATTCTCTTTTCTTTGTTTTGTAAAGGCATAACACAAAAGGGCAATGGTATTATTGTATGAATTCTCCAAATGTGCAAATGCATGGCTGTAGGCTATCTGTACTACAAAAACGAAAAGAAATGCGACCTTATAATACCGGTGTGCTGAGCTTGGTGTTGTCATTGTTTTCACTACCTGGCAACCTCACTATCATTTGACTTCAGATTTGCTGAGGATATCTTGCCATAGGTATATCAGGGGTTATCATTCAGATTTTCATGTGTTCATTACCTGTAACTTGTCTCATGGCGCGCAATATGGTTCATAGGATGCATATAACCCATAATCATCAGGCGAATCTGCTGCTATTCTTTTAGATAACTGTGGACTACTGGACTCTATTTGATTTATGTAACTCTTAGTAGCACGCCATGAACTAACCACCTACTTTTCTTCAGAGATCTTTCAGGTGAAGGCGTTTTCGAAATAATTTCTGATGTGTTGCAAAGTCACGATAGAAAAATTGTTTCAGCTGGGTACTTTTCAAACAGTGCTTTTAAATTATCCTGTCTTTCTTGTTGCACCACATTTTGTTCTAACTTCTAACTGCAGTTTATTGATGAATGCAGGACAGATATCCTTATACTTTTTCTTAATCAGGATCCTAACCTATTGAGGTCATATATTGTTCAGCAAGAAGGAAATTCTCTTCTAGGACTTCTGGTAAGTTGCACCTTTGTTGAAGCATGTGAAATAATGGCACCTTTACACACAGTGACACTTGTTGACTCTTTGTGCTCCTTTTAATCAGAATTATAAATGTTTAGGATTCTTTTTGGTCAAAATTTTTAAGCTTTGACTATCATATATATATATAAAAATTAGTTAGATTTACAATATAAGATTGATGTTAGTAGATTCACCATTAGAAGTACTTCTGCAACATATAATCCTTTTTTATTTGGAAGTGAATGGTCAATTTCCATGGTTGATGTCCAAAGCTAGCTATATTCTTATCAGAGTGTGTAGCATTCTGAATATATGAAACTGCTCTTTTTTAGCTGAAGTGGAGGTCCGACTGTTTCTTGTCTCAAATGTTTTAACAAGAAATAACAACAGGGCCACTTGGGATATGATAAAAATACAGTCTGTTAAGTACAACTTATTGTGTTTGTTTAGTGATATACTAATTAAACAAAAGGCATTGCCTGTTACCAGGGAGTTTCTTCACACTTGGTGACCTGAAGATTGGAATGATTTTCTCAACATATTATTATTTCTTTTGTAGTCATGTTTTGTTCATAATAGCAATGTTAATTTTTAGGTTAAAGGCATGGTAACTGACTTTGGCGAGGAAATGCATTGTCAGTTTCTAGAAATCCTTCGAATATTGATGGATTCTTTCACTATGTCTGGAGCACATGTAAGTTATGTTTTTTACCATACTAAGTTTATTAAGTCACATATTGTCTTCCGAAATTCCAATAGCCCTTTTAGTACTTATTCATTTGAATTCAGGCTACATATCTTGTATTCGTGATCTTTAAATCTTACTAAAATTATTTTGCACTTTCCTACCATTTGCCACCTAGATCTTTATACCTGAAGTAAAGTCTATTGACCATTTAGTCATTGATTATGCAATGTAAATTATAAAACATTATCCTTTGCCATTATTTCCTGTAACTTACGTGGTGGAGGGTTGTGGTCATTCTTCTGCATCTTGTGTTGAAATTTGTAGGGATGTAAATTGGTGACCCTTAGGTGCACCTCCAATCCTCTTTAGTTCAAATATTTGTACTACTTCTCCAAATGAGATCCTATTTTAGAAAAGTAGTACAAATATTTGAACTAAAGAGGGTTGGAAGTGCACCTAAGGGTTACCAATTTGCACCCCTAGAAATTTGTTAAGAATATATGAAACTTCACACATTTTCTTGATCAGATTTGGCTGTACTAACACTTCATTCTCTTGCTGCAGAGGGAGGTCATTATCGAGATTTTCTATGAAAGGCATCTTGATTATTTGGTTGATGTAATAGCATCCTCTTGTCCCCAGAGGAACATTTCTCGGTCAACATCTAACTCTGCATGTGCTGGTAGAAATGCTGGAGGATACCGAATCAAGCCTGAGATTTTGTTGAATGTTTGTGAACTGCTGTGCTTTTGCGTAGTTCATCATCCCTACAAAATTAAGTACTATTCTATGCACACTTCTTCCATTGTACCATGAGACTTTTACCATCTTTCTATGCATATTCTAAATGTTAATCTTGCAGGTGTAATTTTCTTATGAACAATGCTATTGAGAAAATCCTTGCACTGACTCGACGGAAGGAGAAGTTTTTGGTTGTAGCAGCTGTTAGGTTTATGCGCACTATTATATCCAGAAATGTAAGTTTTATGAATTTTCAACTTTCCTTGTTTACATTATTGGAAAATTGGAAGTTCCCTTGAAGTTTTGCACTACTGTCATGTTTGAAATATATTCATCAATGTATTATAACTCTTACTGATCTCGCTTTATGGTCTACAAGAAGTTTCACTAATTACAAGTTCTAAATCTGCTGGAATGCTATTACCAGGTGTTGCATTTTGCTTTTGCATTTATGCACAACAATTTCCTGCAACTGTTTCTAGGTGGTATCTGCAGTATACCACCTCTTCTGGATTAATCTGACCAGACCATGATTGTCTGAACTTAGTGCTCATTCTTGAGTTAAACCAGACCCCGGTGTTTGTTATTTGATAAGCTTTATTTGCTGGTTCTCAGTGGAATTAACGAGACATATATATCTTCATCTGCGCTATCTAGAATCTGGAGATATGACTAGCATGAACGTGATGAATTAAACAAGCACCTAGCTATCATAATATCCCAATTGACATTCTATATTTTGTAGGATGAGCATCTTATTCGCCTTGTTGTGAAGTTCAACTTGTTGAAACCAATAATTGATGTGTTTGTTGAAAATGGGGATAGATACAACATGCTACATTCAGGAGTACTTGAATTGTTGGAATACATACGAAAGGTACATTTTCAGAATCATTAGGTTGTCGCTTTGAATTCTGGCTTTTGCCTGGTTACTACTATGAATTCTGCCTAATTCACTGGATACTTACCTGCAGGAAAATATAAAAACTCTTGTTATCTACGTTACTGAGTCTTTCTGGGATCAACTTACAAAGTTTGAACATTTTGGGAGTATTCAGGCCTTCAAACTCAAGTATCAACAGGTTGAACCATTTCTTGTATACTATGCATCCCATGTTGAGCTTTTGACAAATAGATAATACTTTACTGCTAACAGAATCTTATTTTCTGCCTACCATTTTAGTATTAGTATGTATTTTACTGAATTAGATAGCCTCTCTTTTGTTTCTTCCTTCTTTTGGCAAGTATCTGGAGAGTGCTGAACCCAGGTTGAGTGCTAGTGTGCCTGACGTGAGAAAGAAAGCAGAACAAAGAGGTCTTGAGAAGGAAGAGGAAGACTACTTTAACGAGGACAGGTTTGTTATTGTTTCCTTATTGGTCATTGATTTCTTCATTGCTTTTGCAGTACAGTTTTTTTTATTATCAATTGCAGTACAGGTTGGTGATGCTCTTGATTAGATATTCCAGGGTGCTATTATGTTCAGAAGTTATACTGTGAATTTGGGTTGCATGTGACATGATATCCGTTCTTTCTAGTGATGAAGAAGATTCAGGCTCTGGGCGGCGGGCTAAACATGCACAGAACCAGCATAGCAAGGCTAAGGTGCCCAATGGAAGTGAAGCTGATAACGTTGAAAGCGCCTCTAGGTATTCTTCCACGGACAATTTGAGATAATCTTGCATTCCCACGTTTTGGTTATGATATATCTGTTGTATTGGTTTCTCTTGTTACATTAAATGGCAAGCATGAAAATCATATCATGGAGGATTCCTGAATTCTAGTTTACAACAACAACAACAACAACATAGCCTTTTTTCCCAAGCAAGTTAGGGTAGGCTAGAGATGAAACCTGAAAGAAATAAGTTCAAGGTTCAGGCACATTGATAGCTAGTCTCCAAGCGCTCCTATCCAAAGCTATCTCTTTAGAAATATTCCAATCCTTAAGGTCTCTCTTAACCGACTCATCCCACGTCAGTTTAGGTCTACCTCTACCCCTCTTTACATTATCGACCCGCTCAAGAACCCCATTACGCACCGGCGCCTCAGGAGGCCTTCGTTGGACATGTCCTGAATTCTAGTTTAATTTATTAATTTTACTTTCAGGCCTAAATCTGCTGGACTTGTGGACTATGATGACGACGACGATGAGGACTTCAATCCACCACCAAAGGAGCCTTCTAGGCCTTCAGAGGATGATGTGCCCTTAAATATATCCATTGTGAAAAGGAGACCAGTGACCACAGTGGATGGAAAACATGCAGATGGGGATGGTCGCAAGAGGCAAAAGATAGAAACCAGAATTAGTTGTGCTAAAATTGCTGCGGCAACTAGTACGGCTAGTAAGCACAGAGATATACAGAACAAACATACTCCCCAGTCAGCTACATCAAGCACATCAAGTACTGAAGCCAATGGTGCTCTTAGGCAGCATGACACAAACTCCGAGGAGCATCAACATTCCATAGAGAATGCAGAAGCTTCCCGGCAACCTGGAGGTGATTGTATAAAAGATGTGGGCAGTATGTCTACCGAGAAGGCTGTAAATACCACAAACCCAAGTGATTCGGAGCCTTATTCAGTAAGATGATAACTTGTCCAAAACTGGTATGTCCCTGTAACCAATCCATCCGCTGGCCGACAGGAAGGAATCGGAATGTGTTTGGCTCCATAGGCTGAATCCATTGATCTCAAGGCTGGAAGCACGATTGGAGGTGACAGAGGTTGCACCTACCTTAATATCTCAAGTAGAATGCCAGCTATCCTTTTTGAGCCTGTAAAGTTAGTTTTCTGCAAGGAAAGATCTGACAAACATGAGAATTGGAATGTCTGTTGGTTAGAACATTGAATGGGACTTACTCCTGCTGCTGCGCTCGCTATTGTATCTCTTTATGAGCTAGGGGAGTGGCTGGGAATATGTGCCATTTTCTCCATTATTTCTCTCTACAACCATTGACTGAGATGTTACTGTTGTAAAACAAGTAGGAGGAAATAGTTCCAGCCGAGTGGCGTTTTCGCAAGAGTTTGTGCTAACTCACCCTATATGATTGTAATTTGTTGATTCATAGTTTTGGCTAGACATGCTGTCTTGGATAAATAATCTTAGTCATGTCATAGAATAACCTACGCAGAATGTTTTCTTTTCGCTAAACACGTGCTTATGTACATTTGGCAAAAAAAAGGAATATGCAGGACTGAGTAAGGTATCATTTCAAAAGTGCATTAAATTTGATGCGTTGGGATTTGGTCATTTCAAAAGCGCATTTTTTTGCATTGTCCTGATCACGTCATTTGTGAGAATTGCAATGATACCCTACTGCTTCAGGAGAAACAAGTTGAATCGAATGAATGTTGTTATCCCATTCGAACTTTTTTCTGTTTTGCTTTGGGTTATGATTGTAATCTCTTGCAATATTCTTGGCAGTACCATGGCGCGAGCTAAACTAAAGTGATCACGTCGGTGGAATGCTTGTAATTTACGTACGCCCTGAGAAACGAGAGAACACAGGCAGCGTCCTTACTCCATGCGCAAAGTTATTATAGTTACAGAATTATGTGTTGGTCGGCCTGTCATTTCTTCATTTTTCTTTTTGCTGGTTGAGATATCTGTGTTGTCCAACATGCTCATCAAGGTGCACATTGTTAGAAGGCTCTCATATCCCCTGCCTACTTGAATATCAGGCCGCCATGGGCGGCGAAGAATGGCGCGAACACGAGGGACTCGACGGCCATGAGCTTGATCAGGATGTTGAGGGACGGCCCCGACGTGTCCTTGAGCGGGTCGCCGATGGTGTCGCCGATCACGGCGGCCTTGTGAGCGTCCGACCCCTTGGGACCCAGTGACTTGGCGTGGTCGGACGCACCTGCCTGCGTGAACAGCTCAAAATTTCAGGTGACCGCTCAAACAGCCCACAAATTTTAAACAAATTCATACAAACTTCCGTAAACAATCTTTCCAGATTCCAGCGTGTACCTCTATATACTTCTTGGCATTGTCCCATGCTCCGCCACTGTTGGAAGCAGAAATGGCGATCTACGCGGAGGGAAAGCTACCTGATCAACTGAATGGCACGGCGAGACCACGAAAAGAGAGAAGCACGAGGCGTACCTGGACGCCGGAGACCAGCGCGCCGGCGAGCAGCCCGGCGAGCGTGCGGACGCCGAAGAAGGTGCCGGCGAGCAGCGGCGCGAGCAGCACTAGCGCGCCGGGCGGCATCATCTCCCGGAGCGAGGCGTCCGTGGAGATCCGGACGCAGCGCGCGTAGTCCGGCGCGGCGCGGCCCTCCATGAGGCCCGGGATGGCGGCGAACTGGCGGCGCACCTCCTCCACCATCCTGAGCGCGGCGCTGCCCACGCTCCTCATCGTCATCGCCGAGAACCAGTAGGGGAGCATGGCGCCGACGAGGAGACCCACGAACACCTTGGGGTCAAGCACGTTCACGTCCGCGACGCCCGCGCGGCTCACGAACGCGCCGAACAGCGCCAGCGACACCAGCGCGGCGGACCCGATGGCGAAGCCCTGCCGCCCAGGCAAATTGCTAGCTAGTTTCAGCGGATCGCGAGTTCACGACAAATCTGGACAGAGAGATGACCGACCGACCTTGCCGATGGCCGCGGTGGTGTTGCCGGCGGCGTCGAGCGCGTCGGTCCTCTGGCGGATCCGACGGCTCATGCCGGCCATCTCGGCGATCCCGCCGGCGTTGTCGCTGATGGGGCCGTAGGCGTCGATGGCCAGCCCGGTGGCGACCGTGCTCAGCATCCCGAGCGCCGCCACCGCGATGCCGTAGATGGAGGCCAGCGTGAAGCCGACGTAGATGGACACGGCGATGGCGAAGACGGGCACGATGACGGACTTGTACCCGAGGGCCAGCCCGAAGATGACGTTGGTCGCCGCGCCGGTCTTGCACGAGTCGGCCACATCCCGGACAGGGCTGTATGCGTTGCTGGTGAAGTACTCGGTGGTGAACCCGATGGCGAGGCCGGCCCATAGTCCGATGGCGACGCAGAAGAACAGGTGCCTGCCATTGCCATAGCTTAATCCGGTGAGCCATGCAGCTCTCAGGTTAGGTTTCCATTAGTGATCGATCGAGCGATGACGGATGCCTGGCTGCCATTGCCATAGCTTAACTACTGCCATTTCTTACCAGTTCTTGACTTGCTTCACCTCCCCGAAATCAAACAAGGTGAAATTGGCGGGGAGCGCCGCGAAGGACACGACGAGGGCGGCGACGGTCATCAGCACGGTGGAGACGACGAGCTGCAGCTTCAGCGCCGGGGCCACGCCGCGGACGGTCCGGACCTTGCACATGTCCGTGGCGAGGAGCGTGGTGACGAGGCAGACGAGGAGCCCCGCGGCGCTGATGAGCAGCGGGTAGGCCACCGCCGCGAAGTCGTGGCCGGCGCCGGGCGAGGAGATGGACGCCACGAAGAGCGCCGCGCAGGTGGACTCGGCGTAGGAGCCGAAGAGGTCGGACCCCATCCCGGCGATGTCGCCGACGTTGTCGCCGACGTTGTCCGCGATCACCGCGGGGTTCCTCGGGTCGTCCTCGGGGATGTTGCGCTCCACCTTCCCGACGAGGTCCGCGCCGACGTCCGCCGCCTTGGTGTAGATGCCGCCGCCGACGCGCCCGAACAGCGCCACCGACGAGCCGCCGAGGCCGTAGCCCGTCACCGACTCGTACAAGCCCTCCCAGTCGTCGCCGTAGTAGAGGCCGAAGGCCTTGATGGTGCCGTAGAGCACGAGGAGGCCGAGGGAGGCTAGGAGGAAGCCCATGACGGCGCCGGACCGGAACGCAGTGGTGAACGCCGCGCCGATGCCGCGCCGGGCCTCCAGGGTGGTCCTGGCGTTCGCGTACGTGGCGATCCGCATGCCCAGGTAGCCGGACACGGCGGAGGTGGCGGCGCCGAGGAGGAAGGCGATGGCGCTGAACGTCGCGTTGGCGAGCGCCGGCTTGCAGGTCCGGCCGCTGGTGTACTGGCATGGCCGGCTGTCGGTGCTGAACCGGTGCACGGAGCCCAGGAAGAGGAAGATCACCACCGCGAAGATCGCAGTGAAGGCGGCCAGGTACTTGTATTGCGTGAAAAGGAACGAGTTGGCTCCTGGACACAGAAATATTTTTTTTTGAGTGGACACAGAAATGATTTTGGCAAAACAAAAACTGAGACATGAACCGCCGAAATGCCTAAATATTTGGAACGCTGGAATTCACAGAAATTTCAAATGGAACAGTTAATTGCTAGATGAATTAAAATTCTTTTTCTGGTTTCCAATTAAACTGAGCCAGAAAGTTTATAAATTTTCAATCCAAAATAGAGGTCATTACTATATGCGAAGTCTTCACGGTCATGGTTTAAACCTGTGGATCGGAGTTAAAAATTTAACACAGTACGGCCGAACATTGAATTTTCTTTGCGAATGACAGGGTTAGAACTCAAAGGCACTTGGCCATCCAACAGCTAGCAGCAGGTCATGCATGGCACCGAGTTAGGTCAAATGGAAGAAGGGTGTTGGCTTTGTCAGTTAATAAAAAAAGATCTCTCCTCCTAGGAAAGGGAGAAGAAACGTGCACAAGAGTGTATCAAACAACTTCACAGTGCGGAGAAACTGTAACAATTCTTAGCTGACAAGGACGGTAGATACTGGCCGAGGGTATAGATCTTCAGCTCAAACTTGACTCTAGAAAATCCTAATATCCTAATATTTAGGGGGGTTGTAAATTTAAGGGAGGCTTGCTTCTTTCTTTCTCCTTTTTCTTCTCATCTTCCTCATTTGCTTGCAAGTTGCAATGGAGTTTCTTTTTCATTGTGTGTGTGTGTTGGGGGGTGGGGGTGGGGGCTTTAGCCCCCTGCACCCCCCCTAAATCCGCGATCCTATCCCTACAACGCCCCTAAATCCGCCCTTGATCCTATCTGCCCTGTTGGTCTGCCATAGTCCTGCCTGTTGTCATTTTATCTAACTCAAATGACCCATCGTTGTGATTGCCATAACCTTGCCTGTTGTGATTGCCACATCTTAACCATCTCCACAGACACGGGTGCCTGAGAGCATCTTCAACGATCTCCTTTTCCCAATAAATTGTTACTCCCTCCATTCCAAATTATAAGTCATTCCAAAAATCTTGGAGAGTCAAACCATCTCAAAGTTTGACTAAAATTATAGAGAGAAATATAAGGATTTATGACATCAAATATGTGCACTATGAAAATATAGCTAATAAAAAAATCTAATGATACTTAATTGGTACAATAAATGTTATTATCTTGTCATATAAATTTGGTCAAACTTGAAAAACTTTGACTCTCCAAGATTCTTGGAATGACTTATAATTTAGAACGGAGGGAGTAATACCGAAGGAAAAAAAACACAACAATTTTCCAATAGCTTCCTTTTTCCCCAATAAATTAGTTAGGGCATATAGCGGGTCATGCAGGGCACCGAGTTAGGTCAAATGGAAGAAACGGTATTGGGCTTGTCAGTTAAGAAAAGATCTCTCTTCCTAGGAAAGGGAGAAGAAACGTGTTCAGGGCGGAACAATTCACAATCTAAAGGAAGAGTAGGGAGTACACGGGCCTTGTGCCAATGTACTGGGTCAACCCTTTGGCCTGCCACGGCCAGAGCACCTTTTCTTAAGTTAGGAGTAAGTTGAAGCGAAAAATAAATAAATGTTAATACGAAGTTTGTGTTGGGATTGCGAGCAGGTCCTAGATTACATCATGATTGACTTGCACTTGCACCATGGAAGCTGCACAAGCACGCTACGCTGTCGTTTAAATTTCCTTTTTGGCAGTGATTCTACTACGGAATATAAATTGTATTTTGATTAAGCTCGTATCCTCAGCAAGTTAGGATCTATGCTGGTCTAGACAGAGAAAACATGCATGGAGATATCGCGGATCAAAGGATAAAAAGAATGCGAGAATGCGTTATCGACCACCCTTGTCCCATAAACTGGAGTTTGATTATTTCACGCACAAAGATTTCAAATGAGTTCGTTCAGATTCTTCTATATCTCGAACAAACTGAAGTGGTCTAGAAATGCTTTCCAGATTTCAAATAAATTCTACATCATATTTTTGTAATTAGCAAACCAAGTAAAGGAAAAAAAACTAAGGAAAAGCTTGAAGGAACAGAACTTCATATTGCACCAACGGGGTCATCATCAGAATACAGTTTTATCGATTATTAATTAAATTACCACCGGGAAAAAAGAACTGATTAACTGACCAACCGAGCGCAAAGCAAAAAGGACGTGATGAAGTCACGAAGATTGAACGGCAACTCACCAACCGAAATGGCGCTCTGGATCTCCGCGCACCGCGCCTCGGCGACGTTGCGGTCGCCGGCGCCCTCCTCCTCGTCGTCGTCGTGGCCGCCGCCCATGCCGACGTCCTCGTCCTCGTCTTCCATCCGGAAGACGGGGCCCCCGTGGTGGCCGTTGTCGGGCGCCGCCGCGTAGGCCGACACCTTCACCTTGGAGACGAGGAACCACTGCCACAGCGCGAAGGCGATGCCAACCGCCGCGCACGCCGGGATGACCACGTCCGCCGCCGCCGCCGCCGCGGTGCCCATGGCCACCTCACCTCCTCACGCCCTCACCCACCAACAAGGCCGTGAGCGAGGAGTGATCGAGCGCGCAGCGTCGTGGCGCCGGTGCCGCCCGCGCCGTGGTCGTCGACGTTGCCCTCACGTGGTGCGGCAAGTTGAGTTTTTTCAGAGAGAGAGAGAGAGAGAGAGAGAGAGAGAGAGAGAGAGAGAGAGAGAGAGCAACTGCCCTCCTTCTTGGAGAGGCGCGGCGTTGAAGACCAGCAGAGCAGTTGCTTGATCCAAACGGGGTTCTGGAAGGCGAAACAACCTAATTTTTACGCAGAGCGCAGCGTTCTCCGCTGCACGCGAGATATATTGCAGAGGCGAACGCATGAGCGTACGTTGACGGGAGAATTCGCGTGCACATGGCGGTCTAGGTCTAGCTTCGCAGGGAGGCAAACGGAACGGGGTAGGTTGCTGGCTTCGGCGCTAAGCAGCGAGGAATGGACTTCCTTGCCATTCGGTCCCTTCGGTTAAAGAGAAATCTTATTTCAGTTCCAGGATTAGATAATTCGGGACACATTTGTGAGTTTAGGAATAACAAGTGCAATATTAAGTTTCATGAAATTTGTGTCGGGTCTCGATCATTTGCAGCATCAACTTTATTTGTTCTCTTATGAGAAAGATTATTTCGCAATAAATGTGTGTGATGCACCGATGTGACAAATAAACGCAAGCGAAATGATCAGACTTCTTCGAAATCGTTATACTGTCATTTAGTCATGTTTTGAAGCAGAGAATTGGGCATTTATATCTCATTAGAAAATAAATACCTCAATCCTACCTTTCGAATTTAAAATAGTGTATTAACGTATCAAGAGGCTACTGGGCAGGGGATGTGGGTTGATAGCAGGCCCACATGGCCTCCAAGACTTGTGACTGAGGTATGGGGTGGAATGTAATGTCATCACTGGATGGAGAACGATGAGAAGAGCAACCGTGCTATGATTTATCTACTGCCTTGGTTACTAGTTACTACTGAGCTTTTGTCAATGAGACATTTGATACAGGTGGAGTTCAAACCATGACCTGATCCGCTACTGAGTTAGTGCAGAGGAGGCATGTGATGTGGCTCTGCTCACCCGTATCTTTAGAATGTGTCCTTATTGTGGGAAGGTACTCAACATGACAGTCCATATTGGAGGAAGGTATCGAGCAAGATGGTTGTATCACAGATACTCCCTCCGTTCTAAATTACAAGACATTCCAACAATCTTGGAGAGTCAAAGTTTTTTATGTTTAACCAAATTTATACAATAGAATAATAATAATTATTATATAAACTAAGTACCATTAGATTCTTTATTAGTTATATTTTTATGGTACATCAATTTGATATCATAAATCTTTATATTTCTCTCTATAATCTTGGTCAAACTTGAGATTGCTTTGACTCTCCAAAATTCTTGGGATGTCTTATAATTTAGAACGGAGGGAGTATAAGCTAATGTGACTCCAATGCAGCAAGCCGACAACCACCTTTTCTAACACACTATTTTTGGATAAGGGCACGTGCTTAATGCAAACTGAGATGAAGGCAATCTAGGCAGCACTATTCCTTTTGAAATACAATAGTAAAAACAAGGCTATTATGCACAACCCCACAACCTCACCACTCTCTCCACCGTGATCAAGTTGTGAGGCAAGAGTGTATCAAATAACTTAACAGTGCAGGGAAACTGTAACAATCCTTAGCTGACAAGGACGGTAGATACTGGACGAGGGCGTAGATCTTCAATTCAAACTTGACTCTAGAAAATCCTATCCACGGGTGGAGGCAAGGTTTCTTCTTTCTCCTACATCTCCACCTTCTTTCTCCTACGTATCCAGTGGTGGAGGCAATTCCTTTACTTGCAATTGATATTTTGGTGGTGTTGGTGGGTGGAGCGGGGAAGGGGGCTCTAGCCCCCTACACCCCCCTAAATCTGCACTGTTCCAAATGAAATGGAGCTAGAGTCTCCTCGGTACTGGGCAACAGCGTACACTACTATTGCTTGCTCTCCGCGGGTTGTGTTGGCGGACAACAGAGGGGGGCAGGACTCCCATCTCCATGAATTCCCGGTACCGTCCCACGTAGCGAGGAGGACATGGGTAGCCCACTATGCTCAAGACGTCCCACAAGATGGGAAGGGAAACCCTCCCGGTGTTGGCAGTCCAAGTGCACACATCCATCCAATCCTACCACGATGAGGGCAGGGTTGGCTATCTGAAAGAAATGATCAAAGGGGTGAAATAGGGGGAAAAACTTGTGAACAAGATGATAAAAATAGATTCTGGATAGTGGATGAGATCAGCTATAACAAGGGTTGATGTGCATCAATTCCCAACCTTCACCGGAACATTCCTAGAGTACCTGTGCACAAATTTTCTATTTATCACATTGACTAAAATAGGTTCTAGGATAGTCATTTTCGTAAGCTTTCCTACTGCTGTCTACACAAAATTTTCTATTTGACATATTGTACAATTTCCTTTGGTGGTGGTGGTGGGGGGGGGGGGGGGGGGGGGTGGCAAATGTACACTGACGGCACCCGTCTGAGACGGTAATGTTTTCACCAGCCATCCCAAGTTTTAGGATGTGTGCAAGTTCATTGGTCCCGTACATGCTGCCCGAGGTGAAGTTCCCACCTATGTTACACGGATACTGGTACGGGTATCGGATACGATACGTATCGGATACGCGGATATGCATTTTCTCAAAAAATACTGATACGGGGATACGGCTAGGATAATTAATAATTATATATAAATATCACATAGATATTCAGCAAGTGAGATTTTACTCTTGAGTAACTTCCCCTATACTCAGATGTGCAATACTTGCATGTCCATATAACATTACCTCTATAACTAGCATTCTCTAAAAGCACAATTGATTCCACAAGGGGTTCTTCAGTTGCTGCTCATCTAGTTCTACAATTCTATTGCAGCAAGTTCATCATTTTGTATCATCTCTTACTACCAAAACAACATTTGGGTGGGCTGATTACTGCTTTGGACTGTATCCCATCTGGCCCAAAAGTATCGGATACACGTATCCAAGCAAATACGTATTCGTTTTTTCAGAATACGGCTAGAAACGTATCCGAGGCGTATCCGTATCCGATACGTATCGGATACGGATACGCCACCTCCTAGGAGTATCCGCGTAACAGAGGTTCCCACAAAGCACAGCAGATCCCACCACTTCTTGATGTATGCACCGCCACAATTAGGACAACTGGCAACAACTTAGCCATTTTTGACCTGAAAAGTAGAAACAAATACGCCAACAAATTACATTATTTTAACTAGAAAGGTGGAAAAAAGTATGGGCGAATTGGTGATTAGTAGCTGTTAACAGATATAATAATAATTAGTAGTTGATGAAAAGAGCACTGAAGCTCAATTCCTAAGCACAACAAAATGTTTGGTTTTGATCACCGAGCAGCTTAATCCTGAACATGTAGGTGATCTCTCATCATCATGTAAGTGAGGAGACAAGTCTCTGTGCATGGCTATTGCAGGCTAGGTTCTTAATTTCATCAACATGATGTTGAGGAGATAAGAATAGCGTACTTAGAGCAAGGTTGGGCGAGTACCAGCCAGTTGAAGCACCGACGGGTGTGCTGATGAGGTATGGACTTATAGTAGTGAACCTAACAGAGGTCATGTGCAAGCGCTGATCATTCCCAGCCAATTCCCAGCAGTACATAGCATTGAAACTTACTAGAACAGAGAGTCGGTTGCCAGTGGCAGATCTAAGATATGAATTTAGGGGGTTCTCATTTTCCTCATCATCTTCCTTCGCTCTTTTCCTTCTTCCTCTTCTTCATTCATCGTTGAAAATTGTAGGGGTGCTTCAGGAGGCCCCATTGGGTGGGGTGGGGTGGGGTGGGGGAGGGGGGCTCTGGATCCACCCCTGCTGGTTGCTGAATGTTTTGGCACGGTACGGAAGGAACCTCACCCACCTTGCTAAGCTAGCTGCTTTCTTCACCGTGGTTGTTCCTCCATGAGAGGATATTGGCTCGACTATGTCTCCTTGATTATAAACCTCTGTAATGAGTTTTACAAACTAGAATCGATCAGAAAAACAAAACTTAAGTGTTGGACACCATGAACCAGAACAAATATGACTGATCTGAGTAGTGCGGCTGGAGGGCCTGCTTGATGGCGAGGGCAGAATGCCGGCCAGACTCACAGCCGGCAAATGCATCCGACGCTCCATCGCAATCTCACGTTGGCTCGGCTCGCGCAGGTGCAGCGCTGCTCTCTCGCTCATGCGGTTCGCGGCTCCCAGGCGACGCTTGGTTGCTCGGAGGCGGAGCCTCGTCTCCAACTGGCGGGCAGCAAGCTGCGTGAATGACATGGTGAATGACAAAATAAAACTGGAATGCAATACAATTTCTAAATTATTTTTCTGTATTCCTGTGAATCATGTAACGAACATCATTCTATTTTCAGATCTAACTGTACTGCTCTCTGCAACTATGACTTCGCCTTTTGGGCTAGAATGTGCCAGAATTTGATACAGCTCTTAGCCCATGCTGCCTCAGCCCATATTATTGTCCGACTAAGCCTTTTGACACATTGCAGAAGCGGCTTTTTTATTTTTATATTTTTTAAAAACATTTTTTACAGAAATATATTTTTAGTTTCACATTTTACAGTTTTATACCCCTACCGCCCGGCATAGGGGCGGCAGGAGGTTGCATGTAAATAAATATAATTTTTTTTTGTGCGGAGGCCCCTGGCGGGAGCCTGCCGCCCTCTTGCTGGGCGGCAGGCACTTGACGGTGGCGGCAGGCAGCCCGCCCGCCCGGCAGGGGGGCGGCAGGCTCCCCCCAATATAAAAGCTGAGCTTCTTACCTCGCACCCTCATTTTCTGCCCACGAGATCCAGAGAGGGGTGAGGGAGAGAGGAGGGGTGAGGGAGGTAATTCCACCGGCGAAGCCCTGTCGGATTTTAAATCCGAACCGCAGGTAATCAATATTTCTCAACTTTCTCATTGAAATTTTTTTGTATTTTTAATTCTATTATTAGTATTTTTTATTATTGCAAGCACTTAGGTTCGGATTAGTGGTTATAATTGAAGCCATACCATATTTCTAGATATTGGATTAATTAAAATAAAGTCTTTGGATGGCCAGATATGTCGAGCAAGGTGGCGTTTCAAGTTCATTACGGCGACTTCTATAGAATTACTCATGATTCCTATGGAGTAAATCAATCAGCATTGGAAAGAAGACAGTGCAGTCTAGATAAACCCCTAGAGAGGAGTTTTGAGTCCATACGGAAATGTCTTCACATGAAGTTCAATGTGAATCCAAAGACCCATTTGCTTACGGTTCATACCTTGACTTCCTGGGAAACTAATGGGGATTTCTGGGAGTTGACGCCTATAAGTAGTACGGAAGAATGACAACATTACATGCACGCAGCTCTTGAAAGTGGGTGGCCTCTCGCAATGGTAATTCAGATTCACCAGAAGGCCGGTGATTTAGGTGAAGGGTCAACACACACAACATCTGACTGGAATGAAGAGATGGAAGAGGATAAAGAAGAAGAGAACGTGCAAGCTCCAGAACTAGAACCAGAACCACAAGGTTTAGCAGATGAAGGTGAGCGGATACCTGGAATTGTGGAGGACATGGAGAAAGAAGACCAGGATGCGCGAATAATGGAGCAATGCGGGGACTCATCGGACGATGAGGACGATGAGCGCTTCCCAGTGCTAGGTGAATGGCGTGAAGAGGGTTTTGGGAATCCAGTGGTACAAGATATTAGGAGTTCGGAGTTTGAATACAGAGTGAATGAGGTTGTACAAGGGGCAAAGTATCGTACCATTGAGGATGTGAAGGATGCTGTGAAGCTCTGGGCTGTATCTCTGAGGAAGGAATTCAGAGTACTGAAGTCTAGCAGCAAAGAATACGAGGCGAGGTGTGCAGATAGAGACTGTAAATGGAGAGTGCATTGGAGCATGTGTGAGGGCATTCATTTACTGCCTTCCTGTTCTGTGTATTGACGGCACTTTCCTGACAGAGAAATATAAGGGAACAATATTAACGGCAATCAGAATTGATTGCAACAAGCAGATAGTTCCCATCGCCTTTGCCTTTGTTGAGAATGAGAATACAGAAAGGTGGTACTGGTTTCTTGAACGTCCGAAGAATCACGTTGTTGTTGGAATGCCTAATGTTTGCCTTATCAGTGATAGACATGCATGTCTCCTTGCAGCTATAAGGCAGCTACAAGATGGTAGTCCATTTTCACCTCCTATATGGCCAGATGTTGTCAGTAGGTGGTGTGTGTGAGGTATATGGCTGCTAATTTTTATGAGCGGGTCAAGAACAAGGATCTGATGAATTTGTTCAAGCGATTGTGCGCTCAGAATCAGCAGAGGAAGTTCGATGCTTTGTGGGGTATAATTGATGATATGAGTGCCGAATTGCTTAAGAGTCAGGCCTCATCATCCAGCAGGAGATGTTCTACAGATTCAGTAGTTGGACATGCTAAGTCATTTTCACAGTGGATTGATGGTGCGCCTAAAGAGAAGTGGTCACTTCTGTATGACACAGATGGGAGGCATTACGGAATCGAGACGACCAACCATGCTGAGTGTTACAATATGGTAATACGTCGTATTCGTAGATTTCCTCTTGTTGGCATTGTTGAGTTCATCATGTATGGATGTATAAGGTATTTTAGGGAGCGGTACGCATCAGCCGCTTCCTTACTTCATGATCCAGGAGTGCGTTTTTGCAGAAGGGTCAATGAGTACATGGAGAAAAAATTTGAAAAGGCTCAATTTCACTCAGTCATATCGATGGGCACAAATGAGCAAAGATTTGAGGTATCATGCAGGGATAGGACCGGACAGGGTGTCCGCAGACAAAAGGTAATTCAAGAGGTCTTGATAACCATTGTGTAAGCATCTAGGCCCTCTAGGTATGTTTCGGTGATTAATGACAACCATTTTTGTGACTAATGAGTTTGTGCAGCTTAATGAATTATTATCGCTCATTGGATCATATGTTAAAGAGGCCCCTCAATTTCATTATTCAAAAAGACGATCTCAGTATTCAACTCAAGTATATAACAAGACTAAGGATCTTTCTAGTCCTAAGTATCGCAAGGTTGAGAAGGACACTTAGGTTAATATAGGTTTTATAGTTTTGTAGAGGTCGCACTATTAAGAGGGGTTAAGACCAAGTAACTTGAGCATGGACATGGTCAATTAAAAATGGATGCACACTATGGTCACTCAGGTTCCTAGAAGTTCAAATAAGTGGTTTTCAACTTATATCTCAAGAATATTTGGATTTCATTCAAGACTCAAATCAGAAAAGGCAAAATCAGAAAAAGTCTATACACCGGTTTAACCGATGACTCAAATTTTCTATATGTCGATTAAACGCAGTTATCAGAGTCTGGACAAGTACATACACCGGTTAAACCGACGATATTTGAAATTAACGTCGGTGCAGTTGTCCAGAACGTTGGTTTTCCAGGGTGTTTCAAGGTTATACTCACCGGTTAAACCGACGATATTTGAAATTAACGTCGATGCAGTTGTCCAGGACGTTGGTTTTTCCAGGGATTTCTAAGGTTATACTCACCGGTTAAACCGACGATGGATTTGAGTTAGCGTCGGTGCAGTTGTCCAGAGAGTTGGTTTTTCAGTTGATCAGTGGACAACTACACTCACCAGTTAAACCGATGATACGTCGGTTAAATTGCCCGAGTTGTAACGGCTAGTTTTCCAAGTTGACAGTTTACATTAATCGGTTAAACCGACGATGACTTTTGGAGGACCGTCGGATTAACCGGCGTTGCGTACTTTTCTGGCAGCTTTTCTCCAACGGCTCTATTCGTGTGAGCTAACTAAATATACCCCTCCAATGGGTCATTTTGATCTCTCTTAACACCAGACAACATTCATACACTCATACTATTGTTGAGAGCCACCTTGATCTTCATCTTCCACACATTTGATCATTCAATCATTCAAGAAACAAGACTAAGTACTTGAGTAGAGAGAAACTTGTGTGCATCCGTTCTTGGTGATCGATTTTTGCTCAAGTGAAGGCCCTAGCTTGTTACTCTTGGTGATTGGCAGCACCTAGGCGATATTGGTGATTGAGGTGTTTCTTCCGAAGCTTGCCAAGTTGATTGTGGGAGCCCGAAGAAGTTTGTACGTGGCTTGAGCTCCACCACGCCGGGATGGTGAATGGAGACTCTTAGTGAGCACCCTCGTCTCGGTGACTTGGGAGGTGACAAGACTCTTAGTGAGTGTCACAACGTGGATTAGGGGTGTGTGCCAACACATCGACACCACGGGAAAAAATCCGGTTGTCTCTTGCCCACTCTTTACTTTCAATCACTTACTTTCATGCAATTATTCATGTGCTTGACCTTAGAGATCATAACTTAGCTCTATCTTGCTTAGTTTCATATCTTGTTGTATCTTTTATAGCTTGTGTAGTTTGCTTAGTTAGCCGGTTGGTGAATTGAGCCTTACTAGCATTGCATAGGTTAAGGTTGCTTTATTTTGTTTTAGAAATTTGAAAAAGACCCAATTCACTCCCCCTCTTGGTCCATCGATCCTTACACATTGACGGGAGGGTGTTCTGCTGATTCCAGAAGCCAAAGGTGCATCACTTACCACGCTCCCATGTCATCGCGGCTTCTTCTGTATCTGGGTTAGATGCTGCGTCATATGTTTCTCAATATTTCACAAAAGAAGCCGCAGCACAGACTTGGTGTCATGGGATATACGGCATCGATATTCTAGGCCCATTCACTCAAAAAAATCCCCATCCAATGTTCATCCCTGATCTAGCTACGAAGAGGGGCATAGGCCGACGGCAGACACGTCGTATCCGGAACATAATGGACGAGTAAGAGGCTGGAATGAAGAAAAAACGTTGTAACTTGTGTGGAGCGGATGATCACACTTACAAAAAGTGCCCACAGCTTTCAGTACCCACTGCTGCTGCCGAGGCTGGACCTTCCGGGAATCCAACGGATGGGTCGGCTCCACCTACAAAAATTCGCCTCATGTAGTTGTGCACGACACACCTTCCAATGTTTTTGTTTGTATGAAACTAAGTATATTGTGTATGTAGTATGCTTGAGGGGCGGCAGGCTCCCGCTAGGGGCCTCCGCATAAAAAAAAATTATATTTATTTACGTGTAGGTCCCTGCCGCCCCTGTCGGGTGGTAGGGGTATAAAAATTAAAATAAATCGAAAATATATTTCTGTAAAAAATATTTTTAAAAAATAAAAAAATAAAAAAGCCGCCATTGCAGAACTTTCTTTATTTCAAAAAAAAAACATTGTTCAATTTTCTGGCCCACGACCGGCACCAAATCATCCGACCGAATGTGGACACATATAGCTTATTATAGCCCAAGCTGAAGTTCGACTTTCCTCATCAATACAGATTGGTATTTGTCTCAAAAGGAGTTATCGTAAGTGTAGTGATTTACAACTCTTGGATTCTTTGTTTCAGGCCATATCTGGCCCTACTGGATGATTTAGTGTTATTATTATTGGTACTTTAGGCCGGGTCCTCTTCCACGTAACACGAGTTACTGGGAGACGAACCGTCGCTGAAGCATTTTGGTGGAGAGATTAATTCGCGAATTCTTCTTGGGCCGGAATTCTTCATTGGGGCCCATTTACCGTGTGTTTGGTTGCGGGATGAATGGGTTGGGTTGGATCCAACCCGGATTTTGGGGACGGAGCCGACCCATCCATTGTTTGGTTGTACTTTTGATTTTGGGGACGGAGTGAACCCATTTCATGTTTGGTTGGAGGAATTGGGAATACGGATTGGATGGCACGATAACACCGTTAACGAGGGTCCCATTTGCCACCAATGGACCCCACCTGTCAACCTCTCACTTTTTTTTTCTTTCTCCCTTGTCTTCTCCCTCAGCCCGTGCGCCCGGCCCCCCGCCTTGCCCTGCGGTGCTCGCCGGCCCCGGCCTCCTCTGCGGCGCGAGCCGCCGCGGGCCGCCGCTCCGCCGCGGGCCGCCGCTCCGCCGCGGGCCGCCGCTCCGCCGCGGGCCGCCGCTCCGCCGCGGGCCGCCGCTCCGCCGCGGGCGCGAGCCGCCGCCTGGCCGGCGCCGCCCCCCCACCCCCTTCTCCCTCCCCTCCCTGGCCGGGCGCGAGCCGCCGCGGGCCGGCGCTCCGCCGCGGGCCGCCTCCTGGCCGGCGCCGCCCCCCACCCCCTTCTCCCTCCCCTCCCTGGCCGGGCGCGAGCCGCCGTGGGCCGGCGCTCCGCCGCGGGCCGCCTCCTGGCCGGCGCCGCCCCCCCACCCCCTTCTCCCTCCCCTCCCTGGCCGGGCGCGAGCCGCCGCGGGCCGGCGCTCCGCCGCGGGCCGCCTCCTGGCCGGCGCCGCCCCCCCACCCCCTTCTCCCTCCCCTCCCTGGCCTTGCGCGAGCCGCCGCGGGCGCGGGCAGCCGCGGGCAAGCTTGGCCGCCACGGACGCTCGCCCATGGTCGCGGCCGCTCGAGCAGGGGGCAAGGGAGCGCGGCGCTCGCCCATGAGCGCGGAGGGAGGAGAGAGGTGCGGCGCAGGAGCGCTGTCCCGCCGTCCCGCGGCCGTGAGCTCGGCCCGCTGCTCGCCGCCGCCGTGGCCGCGGAGGGAGGAGAGAGGTGCGACGGAGAAGACGGAGAGGGCGACGGGAGACGCGGACGCGGTTGGAGCGGCTCCGTTCGCCAGATTTTGAGGGAGGAGTGGAACCCGCATCTGAGGAGAATATTCTACTCTGGAGCCAACTCACTCTCCTGCTCTCCATCCAAACAGCTATGGGAGCGGGTTCGCTCCATCCCAACCCGCCCCAACCCCCAACCAAACACACGGTTAGTTTCTCTACCCGCCACCTTCTCGTTCTCAACTTCGAGAAATATGTTCCGGTGAAATATGTTGGCTCTAAACAAATAAATAAATGAAATTGTTTAATAGAAACGAAACAACATTGTTGCCGTGCAACATAACAAATGTTTACTTGAAAAAAATTGAGTTTGTTTCCAAAATACAGTTTATAACATAAAATTTGTTTGGTAAAAATAATTATTTAATTGAAACAAATCATCTATGTTGCTGTGGAACAAAAAGTTATTAACTTGAAACATAATAAAGTTTGATCAAAAATAAAATTTGTTCCCTCTAAACAAACAAATGAATAAAATTGTTTATAATAGAAAAAACAACATTGTTGCCGTGGGACATAAAAACAGGAGACGGGAAAAGAAGTAGGGGCCTCACATAAAGTTTTGGGCCGAAACTGTGGGCCGCAACAAATAAAAGCAATCGAGCAGGCCGCACACGGAAAACCTCTTCTGCGACGAAACGGCAGCCACTCACCGCGTGACTGCGAAGATTAGCGCTTCAGGCCAATGAAAATTTGCAAAACCTCATGCAAATTTGTGTCGTCTCGCATTTTCAGTGCGATTCATAGTCCTTGTCATCCTATTCAAGTATTCCTCCCTAAGGTCAGATTCACAAAGTCAGCCTACGACGCACAATTCATAGGATCAACCTTCATCAACTTCGAAAACCTCATATGGAAGGCTAGCGCCGCCGAAGTGCAAAATGTTTAGCTGGTTAGCCATCCAAAACAGATTATGGACGGCTGATCGCCTAAGTGCAACGGGTGGCCGCACAACGACAGGTGTGTGCTATGCCGCGCAACGAAAGTGTGATCCACCTATTTGCAGATTGCTGCTTTGTGAAGTGAATTTGGGACGCCATCAACACTTGAGCTAGAGTGGATGGTCTACGTGCGACAGCATGGCAATTTTTTCAATCGGTGAAGGAGTGGTGGACCATGATTGCACGGCTGCCCTCAAATGACACGAAAGGATTGCGAAGCCTCATCATGTTGGTCATTTGGAAGATTTGGTTATAACGCAATGCAAGAATTTTGAAGCACAAAAAAACGGCATGCTCGGTGCTGATCTCCAAGATTAAAGACCAAGCGAACTGCTGGTGCGGGCGCCACGCGCTTGACCACGCTCTTGGCTTAGTCCAACCTCAGTTTTTCATTTCTTCTTTCTGGGTTTTGTTTCTTTCTTTTCCTTCAAGCCGGCTGATCTTGGTTTTGCGAAGATCTGAGCTGTGAGCTTTTGTTTAGTGCTTTTTTCTTTGTACTCGCCCGCAGTGGCGAAGCCAGCCCAGAAAATAAACCGAGGGCGGAGTTCTACGAGGCGCCGAGGCGGGTTGCAGGCGCCCACAGCAGCGCACGTTGCGCGAGATCCGCCGACGCAGTCGGGGAGGCAAGGCGGGGCTGCAGGATGAACAGCCAGACAGGCTCATGCGGGACTGCAGCGGATGTCGTCAGGTATCTATTGGCGTCTGGAAGAAGATGCAGCGCTGGGCAGATTGGCGTTGGGCCGCAGGCCGCAACCCACTCGGCCGGGCAGCAACGAGGCCCACGAAGTCCTCTCGCCCAATCTGAGTCTCACCGAGACCGTCGTCCTCGTGTATGAGCCTCCGAGGGCACCACCGTTCGCCCTAGCTTGCTGGAGTTGAGCTTGGGAATGGGGATATACTCTGGATCTCACCCAAAGGGACCTAGGGTGGCTGCCCTAGCTTGCCCTAGTAGTAGCTCCGCCTCTGCTCGCCGTCGGACACTGATTTTTTAATATAGCGGGCAGCTCTTCTGCCCGTTCATTTAAAAAAAATTGAAGACAAGGTCGTGTTTTTGGCGATGTTCGAAGCGCTTGAGTAGAATTGAGCGGAATTACCGGTGCCCAAACAAACAGAAGGGCCTTGCATCATTTCACTTCACAGGTGCCCAAACAAACAGACGCAACAGAACCAAATCATGAGTAGAAATGAGCGGAATTCGCTGAAGCATCAAGTTCATCATTTTCTCAAAACAAAGCAGCAAATTGCCAAGAATAGATCGATTGATACTACTAGTAATTTGCTTGACCTTGACCACCAGATAAGAATAAGATGCTGCCGCGTTCGGCGCTCTGACCTTTGTCCTTCCTTTATTGTTTTTCAGAGCAAGCTGTGCTTCCTAGCAGCTCGCCTCCTGAAAAAAAAAAAATTTGTCACGCGCACACTGACACCAGGAAGGCGAGGCGACGAAGACTTCGGGTGCTCCGCAAGTCCACGCACATCCTCGGCGGTGAGCGGGCCGCGGCGGCGAGACGCGCGAATCGAGATCCAGAGCGGGCCGATCCGCGCCGGCGAGATGGACATCGTGGTGGGCGCGCTGTCGGGCATGGTGGACGCGCTGCCGGGGAAGCTCGGCGAGCTGCTGGAGCAGGAGTACGCGCTGCTCTCCGGCGTCCGCGGCGACGTCGTCTTCCTCCAGGCCGAGCTCGATAGCATGCGCGCCGCCATCCACCACTGCGTCTCCCTCGACCACCCCGACACCCAGACCAGGGCCTGGATCGGCCGCGTCCGCGAGCTCGCCCTCGACACCGAGGACTGGGTCGACCTCTTCGCCATCCGCGTCGACGCCGGCGCGGGCGCCCCGCCCTCCTCCGGATTCTTCGGCTTCTTCCGCCGCAGCGTGGACAAGCTCAGGACACTCCCCGCCCGCCACGACATCGCCAATGAGCTCCAGGACCTCAAGAAGCGCGTCATTGAGCTGAGCGAGCAGCGGAACCGATACCGCGTCGTGCCGCCCGTCCCCGAGGCAGCGCGGCCAGTGGATCCCAGGCTGACGGCGCTCTTCGTCGACCCTGGCAGCCTGGTCGGCCTCGAGGGGCCGGTACAGGAGCTTTCCAAGATTGTCATGGACACTGAAGGCTGCACTGCCCTCAAGATCGTCTCCATCGTCGGGATGGCCGGCGCCGGGAAGACGATTCTTGCCAATGCGTTCTACCGGCGTCTTGAAGTGCAGAACGGCTTCCACTGCCGGGCTTTCGTCTCCGTCGGACAGAAGCCTGACTTGGTCAGGATTCTCTCGGACATTCTCTCGCAACTCGGCGACAGGCACCGAGGAGGCCAGGACATTAACCAAGTCATCGGCAGCATCAGAAATTTGCTGAGCGACAATAGGTAGGACCAATTTAATTTCTGAATCTACCGTTTAGCAATTTCCATGGTTCAATAGTCTTCTGAATCACACACTCATTTGGTAATTTGCTTCATCTATCTACGCATCCTTTTCAATTCTGTGAAACAGGTATCTGATTGTGGTTGATGATCTGTGGAGTAAGGAACTTTGGGGAACAATGAAGTGTTGTTTTCCAGAGAATTATCATGGTAGTAGGATAATCGTCACAACAAGGAATGATACACTGCCAATGGATAGTTATCCAGTTTCGAGAAAATTTGTGCACAAGATTGACCGCCTTAGTGATGCCGATGCCAAGAAATTGTTTCTGAAGAAAGCTTTCGCCAATGAGCATCCTTGTCCTCAACATTTGGAGGATGTTTTTGTCCAAATCATGAGCAGATGTTCTGGTCTGCCACTTGCTATAGTTAACATAGCTTCCAAGTTAGCACATAAGCAGTCAAGAGATGAATGGGAGAAGCTTGGATTGCACTCACTATGTAGTTCTCATTCAGATGGATTGGATGGGCTGAAGCAAATACTGAATCTTAGCTATCACGATCTATCGCTGCATCTCAGGACATGTTTGCTGTACCTAAGCATATTTCCTGAGAACTTTGAGGTTGACACGGAGCGCCTAGTGAGGCGATGGATTGCTGAAGGATTCATCGCTGAAGCACGGAGCGTAAGCACAGAGGAAACAGCAAGAAGCTACCTCAGTGAGCTCATCAGCAGAAACTTGGTAGAGCCATTGGATCTGAACCATGATGGTGTCCCAAGGAGTTGCAGAGTTCACCCATTGATACATGATTTCATTGTCTGCAAGTCCATAGAAGAGAACTTCGCCACTCTGATGGATGCTCAGCAGCAGCATGTCCCAGACAACAGCACAGTCCGCCGGCTATCTCTGAGTAACCGCAGCAAGCAAGGTCAACCTGCGGTGCGAAATGAGACTACGGATCTGTCTCACGCTCGCTCAATCACTGTCTTTGGCCATGCCAATGCTGCACCTCAACTGACCAATCTGAAAGTGGTGCGTGTTCTGGACCTCGAAGGCTGTGATGGTCCGGTATGCTTGGACGGCCTATGCAAACTGGTCCTGCTGAGGTACCTGAGCCTCAGAGGCACCGGTGCCAGTGAGCTCCCAGCAGCAATTGGGGATCTAAGGTGTCTGCAGACACTTGATGTGAGATCAACAAAGGTGGAAGAGCTGCCTCTGAGTATTCTTAGGCTGGAAAACCTAATACATTTGCTTGCTGGGAGTGCCAAGGTGCCTGACGGCATCGCTAAGATGAAGGCCCTGCAGACATTGTCATGCGGTGGCACCACAAAGAGCTCTGTGAACTTCATCGAAGATATCAGTAAACACGATAACTTGAGGGAGCTGGAATTGTATTCTGATGCTACGGAAACACCTGGGAACAAGAAGCGAGTCATGTTCCCTGCTCATGGATTCCTGAATGTTAAAAAACTGTGCATCCGGTGCCCCTCACCATTGGTGACTTTTGAGTCCAATGCACTGCCAGCAGTCCAAGTGCTTGAACTGAGGTTCCAGAAAGGCCTTGCTGATGGATCGAGTGGTGTGTCTGGCATGGAGAATCTGTCAAGCCTGAAGCATCTGCTCCTCGAGTTTGAGCAGAACGATGCGGGTGCCATGGCAACTGTCAATGCTGTGAGGAACGCTCCTCAGGGTGTCCTCCCAAATCATCAATATATCGCTATCAAGGTGGATGGGAAGAGCTATTAATATGGTGCAGATCATCGGGCAATCATAGTTCTGAGCAACATGTGCTGCTGTGCGTTTAATTTCTGAGCACTTAATTCTTTCAAAGACTATTGTCCTTTGCAGTTTGCTGAATTTTTGAGATTGAGTGTGTTTTGAGTTTCGTATACACACGTCCTGTAAGTTTTTCAACTTACCTGTCATCATTTATTTATCAAAAGTGTGATATTTTTCTGCTGTTCTTCCTTGCTTTGGATGATGTAATAAGCAACAAAGGCTGTATGCTTTGGATGATGAAAAAGGTTGCAACATCATTTTCTTTTATCCACATAACTATTGTAATCTTGGATTTGGCAAAGTATCAGTATGAATTATCTTGTTTCCATCTTCTAAAAAATTCAATATGAATTGCCAATAAAATCATCATGCCAGGCAGTACAACGTGACAAAGTGAGCATCTTCTTAACTACAGAAAATGCTTTTAATTTCTGAGCACTTAATTCTTTCAAAGAGTATTGTCCTTTGCATTTTACTGAATTTTTGAGATTGAGTGTGTTTTGAGTTTCATCTACACACGTCATGTAAGTTTTCAACTTACCTGTCATCATTTATTTATCAAAAGTGTGATATTTTTCTGCTGTTCTTCCTTGCTTTAGACGATGTAGTAAGCAACAAAGGCTGTATGCTTTGGATGATAAAAAAGGTTGTAACATTTTTTTTCTTTTATCCAGAATAACCATTGTGAAATAACATAACTAGTTGGAGACCAAAGGAAATGGAAACTTGAGAGTAATTTTGGATTTGGCAAAGTATCAGTACGAATTATATTGTTTCCATCTTCTAAAAAATACAATATGAATTGCCAATAAAATCATGAGTCCATGGAAATTTATAGCAACCTTAATTTACTTCAATATTATAGATTCTCCTGGAAATATTAATTAAACACTTAATGTGTTTGTACTTGGAACTGGAGTCCACCACTGGTTCCCACCTAGTCCGGCCACCGCTATACCTACAAGCCGGCTTACCACCAGAAGTCACAACAACCAAAGTCTTGGACCTAGTCATGATCATCGATCATCGGTAAGGATGAAAGCGGCCGGAAAAAATTCCGTCTTGTCCTGCCGTATTTCTATATTTATCCCCCTGTTTCAATATTTACGGAAAAATACGGAAATAGGATGGAAAATGGGAATGGGTGTATCCCGCCCATATTAGTCCGTATTTATAAAATCCGAAAAATATTTAGGCACACATATATCCTCCTTGTTCCTCAACATCAATCGGTGCACTTCACAGGTTTAAACATAGAAAATATGAAGCCTTAATCATATTAAGAAAAAATAGCTTGCATAAATGCGTCTATAGTGTTATATTCAAGTGAGGTGAATGGTGATTAAACAACAATGCATTTCGGTAAGTTTTCCGATTTCCACCCATTTTCGTAACCCATATATCCTGTTTCAGTTATTCCGCTCCCACACCCGTTTCCCGTAATAAAATGTGGAAATAGAAATGGTTAAGTGGCTTTCCCATCCATTCCCGTCCGTTTAACCATGGGCTGCCTCAGCCGACTTGAGTAATGTGTTGAATAGGTTCGGTTCGAGATTTCAGCCCGTTATGAAAATTGGACTTGGCATAGGCTTGTTTTTCGACTCGATAAATCCTCGGAGAGGATATATATCGCATATGCTACAACCACTCTGATCTATCGCGAAGCGCGTTTTTTTATTTTTTTATTTTTCAAAATTGTTTTTTTACATAAATATATTTTCAGTTTCATAATTTACAGTTTTGTACCCCTACCGCCCGGCTGCGGGGCAGCCGGCCCCCTGCCGCCCTGCTGCCGGGCGGTAGGGACCTGAATGTAAATAAAATTTATTTTTAATCACATTTTGGCCTCTGGGGGGAGGCTGCCACCCGGCAGCCGGGCGGCCGGTACCCATCGCCCGGTGGCGGGGCGGTAGGCCTGGCAGCCGCCCGGCAGGGGGCGGCAGCCCCCCTCTATATAAAAGGCTGAGCTCCCCCCTCCTCCCTCATTTGCTTCCCATGACATCCAGGGAGGGCGAGGGAAAGAGGAGGGGTGAGGGAGGGAGTTGTAGCGGCGAAGCTCTGTCAGATTTTGGAGTTGAACTGCAGGTAATAAATATTTCTCAACTTTCTTATTCTAAATTTTTTATATGTTTAATTCTATAATTAGTGTATGCGGCAGTAATGATATTTTAGCGATTTAGGTACTGTTTTTATTATAATTTATGTAGAATTAGGATTAGTTTTTAGAAAAACCATTTAGGTTTACCAACCATTTTGTGGTATTGATTAGTTATTTAATGCGAGAAATTTTTTTAAAAAATGTTCAGAAATTGTAGAAAATGCTAGAAAAGTATATGAAAAATTCAGATAAATTGTAGAAAATGCAGAAAAATTGTAGAAAATGTTAGAAAAATTTATTTATAAAAAATTATTGTACAAAAATTGTAGGAAATGCTAGAAAAGTTTATGAAAATTTCAGATAAATTGTAGAAAATGCAAAAAACTTATATTTTTTTGTGTTAGGTATGGCCGTAGATACACCAGCTCTACTTGACCGAGTCATAGACTCGTCGCACCGGTCCTTCCTTGCAGTGGTTCAGCACGTGAAACTTAACGTGCTGCGTCCACGTCCACCAGCGGAGTTGATTCCTGTTGACCCACGATGGGTACCCAGGTGATATGTCGTCGGATTATGTTTCTGAGAATACATTTGTTTCGTATACATTTCCTATATAATGTACTTACCTTTGATCGTTCTACTTTTCAGGTTGAGTGAGGCTGGTCTTCTTACTATAGGCCGTCTTGCTGAGAGTGGTTTGACAAAGCTGGCAGGTCCCTACTGACGGCTCTGGTTGATAGATGGAGGCCTGAGACACACACCTTCCACCTCCCTTGTGGGGAGATGTCACCGACCCTACAGGACGTTGCGATGCTGCTGGGTCTTCCTATCAGTGGGGATACCGTAGGGCCTCGCGTTGTCCCATCTACGTGGTTGGACGATCTAGAAGAGCGTTTTGCAAATATTGACATCGCGATTGATGTAGAGGAGCACCCAAAAGCAACAGGGCCTGCCAAGTCATGGATTCTGCAGTTCCAGGTACATACCTCGTTTTGTTATGAGTAATGTTAGAGTTATGCTTTTGACTAGTGCAGTTATGATTTTATTTTATAATTGATCTTGTACTCATAAATGTTCATCTTTTCTATGCAGTCCGACAATTTGGCACATGATGCTGTTGAGGATAGCGTCACTCGATCCCTTGAGGCATACCTGTTGTGGTTGTTTGGATACATAATGTTCAACAACTCACACGGGGCCTATGTGGATAGGGTGCTTGTGCTTTACGCACAGGAGATCGCAGAGGCAGCTGTGGAGGACATGCCTCAATACAGTTGGGTTTCAGCGGTACTTGCAGCCACGTACCGTGGCCTCTGCAAGGCATCGGTGCAAAATAAGCACAATGCAATTCTTACAGGATGTCCGATTCTGCTACATCTTTGGTCGTACGAGAGGATAGCAATTGATAGTCCGATTATCGACCACTCACCATATGAGCCGGATATGTACGGTGACACCGAGGATGATAGGCCCACCATGGGGACTCTCTGGTACGCTCGTCAGGTACAGAAATGACTGCTACTCGTACTATTCTATTGGCAATTCTGTTGCTTTGTTTGACCCTCTTTGTATTTCTTATTGGTATATATTATTAATTTCGTGCAGAAGAGTTGGGCCCACGTACAGTCTCGGTGGTCCTATCCTGAGTTTGTAGCTGAGTTTGATCGGTTGACACCTGAAGACGTTGTGTGGGAGCCCTACTCCCAGTTGGCTATAAACACTCGTGCACCATTCGGGATATCTTCGGTTTGCTCTCAGGACTAGGGCCTTTGGATGACAACTACAGCGTTGGTGTACGACGTTTACATTGAGGCCCACTGCCCGGACAGAGTCAGGAGGCAGTTCGGTCAAAGGCAGTTGTATCATGTGCTGTCTGCATTGGATCGGGTCCAACATCATGACCACAGGTAACGATTCATATGTCATTTCAGTGATAATGCATTGCTGCTTTAACTAATCAATATTTAGTTTGTCGAGGGCTGGTCAACCCTTCTCGAACATGTGGGTGACAAGGGTGCAGCCTTGGGTCGATGCCTGGGACCAGGCAGAGGAGAACGTGGCGCTTCCGACCCCTGCACACACGGAGGCTTCGTACAGGGCGTACCTGAGCTGGTACCAGCCTAAGACTCGTTGCCGCTTGATATATGCTGACATGCATCCACAGCCGCATGTTGCGACCCCACAGGATGGCTATGCACGACATAGGGATGAGGCATTAGCTGGGGCGGTGAGTCAAAGTTATCATCGCTTTTCAAATACTTTGGATTAGAGTGTCAATGTCTTTCTTTTTCTTGCATGCAGTTTGAAATGTGCAGGTTGATGGACGTAGATGCCAGGGCGAATTTGATGAGGAATCGAGCAGGATCTATAATGGATAGGAATGAGCAAGAGGCGGCCTAGACCTGAGTTTCACAAAGCACCCATTCCAATGCTTGAAGCCTTTGGTAGCCGGACATCGTACGAGGACTCCTACGGTTCGTCTCAAGCCTCGACCTCGTTTCCTTGTGGTCCCACACAGCAGCAGCCTTCCCCAGCACCTTATTGGTCTCAGCAGCATTATCCAGGTACGTGAGGATACTTACTGACTTCCTACTTTGATAACAACAATTAATTCTCAGTCCATACAGGTGATGGACACCCACCTTATCAACCTCACGGAGGGACCCAGTTTAGTACCATGGCACCAGCTGCAGTGATGTCATTTCAACCAACACAGGCACCACCACGACATTTCGGTAAACATATAGTCCATATCTTAATTTCAATTAATTTTGGTATGAAGTCTAATTCCTTTTGCATTTACATATAGGATCACAACACTTATATATGATGCGGGACCTTCTTCGTATTACCCTATGACGACAGCAGAAAGAACGCAAGGTAAATACTTAATCCGTAACCCGAATTTATCATGTTCTTCTTATTTCTATGAATATTTTAAATAATTTGAATGGTTTACAGGATCACACCACCAGCTTCATGATATGGGTCATTCTTCGTATCCACCACCATCAGGTACGTATGATGAATATGTACCCAAATAGATGACTTATAAGACGATGATTAAGATATCTTAATTGCTACTGCATAGGGGCCACACAAGATACTTTGGAGGCGAACTTCGAAGACTGGAGTCGGTTATTTTCTACACCTAACCAGCAGGCCGATCCTACCTTCCAGACACCTGTGGCCACCGGACGTCCAGGTAGAGACGTAGGGCCTCCAGACCGACACACATACCCTACAGACCACATCCACGCACAGCGTAAAAGAGGTCGACATGGCCGGGGTGGTTAGGAGGTGCTTCTAGTTGTTTCTGTATTTTTGTTATGAACAGGTCGTCATGTTATACTTATTTCGTTCTTATGCATCACCTATTTCGTTCTCAGTTGCGTATGTGTGTGAATTACTAAGTTATACTTTTCATATTCATCTACTTTACTAACGGTTTTTATTTCTATCCAAAATATCTAAAACCACATCTAATGCCGTACTGCCGCACTGACGTTCAAGGTTTAACTTGGGAGGAGGCGCCTGCCGCCCCCTGCCGGGCGGCTGCCTGGCCTACCGCCCCGCCACCGGGCGGCGGGTACCGGCCGCCCGGCTGCCGGGCGGCGGCCTCCCCCTAGGGGCCAAAATGTGATTAAAAATAAATTTTTATTTACATTCAGGTCCCTACCGCCCGGCAGCAGGGCGGCAGGGGGCCGGCCGTCCCGCAGCCGGGCGGTAGGGGTACAAAACTGTAAATTATGAAACCGAAAATATATTTATGTAAAAAACGATTTTGAAAAGTATAAAAATAAAAAAAACCGCCTGAAGCTACGAAGATGGGCCACTAGAGACAATTAGCCCAATAGCACTTGATGAGAAAAGCGCAATAGCTACTTTGGCCCAACGGTAGCTAATTAGCCCATGACTGTCTATATACATCAGGCTAGCTTTTTTATTATTGCAGCAGCTAACTACTATCGTCGAAATCAAACAGCAGCATTGTTTTTTCTTTATGTTTTCTTCTCAGTTTATTTACTTTATTTTTTCTTGTCCATTATTTTTTTCTTACGTTGACTCCAAGCTGGTTTGACCATTATTACTTTACTCTTTCTTTTTTCTTTCAACTTTCATTTTCCTTTCTTTCCCCTCTAATTCTACATATATTCATTTATTTATTCCTTTATTTCTTCATGTTTATTTTTTATTTCCTATTTATTTTAACAATATTCATTTTTCTTTTTATTTCTAATTCTTTGTGTATTTATTACTTGTTTATCTTTTCTTGTTCTTTATCTTTCTTGACTCAACTAGACTAGTTATTTTTTCTTTTTTCTTTTTCATGTTAATTATCTTTTTTATTTTCATTTTATATTCTTATCTTTGCTGTTTTTAATCATTTTTATAATCCTTTGATGCATATTATTAATTTTTGTTTCTATTTCTTTCCTTTTTAATTTTAAATCTCATATAGATATTTATTCTTCAAATCGAAGTTATTTTATCATATTCCGTGCTAATTTTTTCTTCTTGGGATTAGTTAGTGTGAGAAATAACTCATTTACTTTATATATTAACTTATTCAACATCTATCCATTTCTACTTGTCCAAAAGATAATTTGTTTTGTGATGTGAATGCGTTTGTTATTCATGTAAAATTATTTTTCTGCATGTAACTAATTTGTTCATGATGGATAATTATTTGTGGATTAAATTGGTTCAGTGATATTGTCTTATTTGTTCGCGTATTTTCCTTTACTTATTCTATAGAATCAAATGTTCGTGTTATTTAATATTTTAATCATTGTACATTATTATTTGTTTGCTATGTTTATTTTTTCAATAAAATAATTGTTTATCAATATTGTTAAATTATTTGTTTTCAGGATCTAAAAACTAATTATTTAATATTAAAAGTATTTTAAAAAATATGATGCAAATATGCAAAGAACTTTTCATAAGAAAGATAACAGCGCAGGTGTACCACGCGTGTGCAATGCCTTGTGATCCGTTGTTTTCTGTCTCGTGGCCGGCCATTGGCACTCAGCTGACCACCATGGAGGCATGGACACCACATCGTTATTAAAGACGTTCCGATGTTGTCGAAGATAGTGCCGTCCATTCACATAGCTTTGCTAAAAAACGCGACCGTGACTAGGCATATTTTTCATTAAGAAGGGAAGAGAAGTGTATTTACAAAAGAGTCGGTTATAGAGCAAAAACCGACTCAAAGACAATCCGTCATACTCGATTACACGACTCCTGTTGCGCGACCCGAAAGTCTACCTAGTTTACAAACCGCCGGCTCAAGACACCTAAACCCTGCTTGAAACCAAGCAACAATCTCATCGTATACCCATATGAGTACATCATCGACTGTGTACACAGTCGCTGATCGAAAGTCCTATCGTTTCTCTCCTTCCATAGCAGCCAAGAAGTGAGGATAACCAGGGTGTCCAGACATCGGCTCAGATTGCATTGCTTACAATTGGATATAATACTAGACTCGATGTTAGGTAGAAAATTACTATATTTGAAGCGTGTCTACTACCAAAGATAATTTTTTTAGTGGCTTATAGCAAAAGCCACATTTTAAAGATCTCCGAGCAAATTTTCGCTTCGTTATACCAAGCATGCATGATGAGCTCTATCACTGGAATGAGATGAGTCTTTATTACATGAAGTTGCTACACCATGGATGTATGATAGAAGATGACATCAGAGGAATCTCTTAGATTTAGAGCTCTACTGAATTGCTACTTGGTAGTTGGCCTAACACGTACTCACACAATTAGTCACATAGCTTAAATATAAGTGTTAATGTGCGCGTAAATATGTGAGACCCGACTTGTCAGCTTTCTTCGATTCCGCTGCGCGCAAGAGCAATATTTGCCACTGTAGCTGTACCTTGGTGGTTGAGTTGTGATGGAGCGAGAGGTCCAACTGCTGCATCAACCTACATACAGTCCAACACTCGTCGATATATACGATTGTCGATTGGTTTCTCCATAAGCTTTCATGAAACTGGCTACAAAGAAATCTGACAACTTTAATTTGAATTTCTTTTTACTAAATCTTTTTAAGACAATCCCCCAAGAGGAAGAACGGAGGAGGATCATTGTTGGCGCGAGGCAGATTGAACGGTAAAATCTTGTTGGAATGTGATGTGTTGGGAATTGGAGCCGAAGCTGGGTCTGCACAATTTGTTGTTCATGATTGCTAGCTTGGCCACAAGGTGCTCCATTGTTGCTTCCACTAAATGGCTATTGTACTGGACCAGAAAATGTTGCGGCATTGATGTTCTCGATGCTGGTGAACGAAGGCGATCTGCCAATCTGAATCTGACTTACTCCATCCTTGCACTTATGAAGACTTCAACTCTGGCATACACATATATAAAACAGCGTATTGTTGTGTGCTAGGGAGGGACAACACTGTAATAGTAATACTGTACATAATAAAATCAAAACTCTCTCCATCGTATAACCAAATGCCTTAGGAACACAGGCAATAGAGTTGAACGAACGAGAGGGCGATGCATGGGTAGAGGACAGCATACGCATGCGGGATTGGTTCGTTACAGCTAGCTTGGTTTTATTGTGTTGTCGAGAGCCGAATTGTTGTGCATATGGGAGTGCCGGCTTGCATTTGGATGAGCTTCGCTGAACCCTTGATATATATTCATGGAAACTCCAAGAGCGAGGCCACAAAATTCCGCGCGCATCTCAGTTCCTTCAAAGTCACTTGCTCCCTCCGTTCTAAATTATAAGTCATTCAAAAAATCTTAGAAAGTCAAACCATTTCAAAGTTTGACCAAAATTATAGAGAGAAATATAAAAATTTATGACATCAAATATGTGCACTATATAAATATAGCTAACAAAGAATCTAATGATACTTAATTGGCATCATAAATGTTATTATCTTGTCATATAAATTTGGTCAAACTTAAAAAACTTTGACTCTCCAAATTTTTTAAAATAACTTATAATTTGGAACGGAGGGAATACTATGTTATGTTACGGCCACTTAAGTCGCTGGAATTGGTGCGTTCTCAGGCCATTAGCTAGCTAGTGCTGTTTCACTGTAGCAAAAACTGCAGCCATCTTCTTCTTCTTCTTTTTTTTGAAAGGGAACGAGAGCAGCGATCTTACTATGATCATAATATTGTTTGTATTTTTAGGAAAAGAAAAGGCAGCAGCAGAGCAGCTTACAGTGCTTGATTTTTTTTCGGTTGCTACTATGTAGTCTGCCGTTCCCTGTCCATGAACTGTACTATATGGTACAGTGATTAAACTCTGGATGCTGCTTTTAGCTGTGATATGATACCGTATAGCTGCGTTTTTTAGTTCGCCTTCACAAATAACAATAAGGCCAAAGTCATCTCATTAACTATTTTCGTTAAAAGAGGTGGTTCACACTTCGCACCGCACTTGTTGCCCCAGCGCAGGGCGACACAGGCGGGCACCCCCTCCATAGCCGCCGCCCTCTTTCTCCCTCTTCCATCGCCGCGCCGCCGCCGGAAGCCCGTGTGGCTCGCAAGGACAGCAGTGGTGGGGCTGCCTTTGCTCCTTCCCCTTCACCTGGCGGGCGCGACCGCGCATGGTGTCGGAGGGCCAAGCCGCGAGGCAGGCAGCAGCGGTGCCGGCGTGCCCAGATCCGGGGTCTTCACGACCAGATCCGGAGGCCATGGTGGCAGATCTGCGACAGCGGTGGCTCAAGCGTCGAGTCCTCTCCCCGGCGAGGAGGAAGTGGAACGGTAGCGCCAGAGCATGTCGTTGTCGCGACGAGGCTTTGGATGGGCGGCGGTGGCTGCAGCGAGCCGGCGATAGGCCGGTGGTGCTCGGTGCCAGGGGCGGAGCCCAGTAGAGGCGAAACTGGGCTCCGCCCCCCTTGCTTCCAGCAATTTAAAGGCCCATGTCTCTTACTCGAGCTTTGAAGTCCATATCACACTGTATTACTAGCACTAGTTCAGCAAAGGCCCTTCAGCAAATAGCAGTAGAAATATAGAATAGCTCTCGCAGCGGCCCACTATTTATCTTCTCAGTTCAATTAGCGTGGGCCTCATGGCCGGCCTCAGCTTGCTACGGGATTCCTATGCATCTTCCGGAAGAAAGTTTCTTCCACATCTTCCGCTTTGAGATTCGTACGCATGGTTAAACGAACGTGCTGGATGCAAGCGTTGCTAGTAGACCAAGGTGACGTGTCGCGCTAGCATGTATGCTGGGAAGACGTGGGTTGAGGGAAGTCAGGTGGCGTACAGGTTGCTGGCTTACGTGAGACTGTTTCTCAAATTTTGAACTAAGATTTCTCACTGATGGTACATTAGATTTTAATTCTATCTAAACCATCTTCTTTCTTAGATTTTTTCTATCATTTTGAGATCCCATATGACTATACTCTTGTTTTAGTTTTGTATTTTAAATTTCAACATTCTAGATGTATTAGCTCAATATTTTAGATGTATTAGCTCAACATTTTTGGTATACCGCTTCAACATTACTACAAAAAATGTGAAGTAGTTTAATCAAAATATTGAACTTCATATTAAAAATAGTTGAATCAAGTATTTTCAAATGTTGAAATAGTATACACTAGCTCAATAATTACTCGTATTTTCTAAAATTAAAAATCACCAGCTTTCCGTGTAACGGGAGCCAGGAAAACGCACAAAGGAACATGGCAGGCATGTCCTGCGTACTTCATGTTCGGCTCCTCATGCGCTCTGCACCGTTGGCCCACCATCACTTTTCTACCTCTGTCCTGTTGAAGCATTGATGCAACTGCGCGGCGGGCGGAGGAAAAAAAAAGTCTGAAGATCACTGGTTGTGATTATGAGTCAATTTGGGCTGGCTAATGTACATAATGGGCTGTTAATGGATCAAAGATATATATACTATCTTCTTTCCAGAAGATAGATAGGAGCCCCCAACTTGCTAGCGAGGCTCCCGCACCACCTAGCGTGTGCTAATCGATCACTGTATAGGCTATAGCAACAGTGGATTTATTTATATATACTATAATAATCATCATTAGGCAAATCTGCCCCCCCCCCTACATTTTAGTTCACCCTCCGCCACTGCTCGGTGCAGCTGGTGGCGCGCGGGGCAGGTGAGCGCGGCTTGGTCGGCCCGTCTGGGGCCACGGTGGGAGTCGGTTCGAAGCTTGCACGGCGGCCGGTGCAGTGCGACGAGGCCTTCAGGCAGCGACGACCTGGCGCAGGGGGTCGCATGTTGGCGTGGGCAGCGGCTGGGCAACTTCGTATAGCGTGGCGAGATGGGGTGGCACGGCGACAGTGCCGCCCTCGGTGGCGTTCTGTTCTAGGAGTGTGCAGTCGCAATGAGGCTACCGTGGCGCGAGTTGGCGGCAGCGGGCGCGGGAGGCCGCGTGCACGTCCAGCGGAGGCGCGAGGCGGATTGGCGAGGCAAGGACAATACAGCGCTGCTGCCCCGACATGGTTTTCCTCGGCTGGATCCTATTTTGTCGGGCTGTGTGCGTGCTCACTAAGGTTGGGATGCTCCTGGCGAAAGCGTTTGCCGGCGTTCTTGCTGGTGGCCATGGCGGCGGCGCCCTAGGGCGTCATTCTGCCCGGTGGGGGTGTCATGTTGGGTCTCTTTCCTGGTACACATGGGTTCTTTAGGTGAAAATCCTGTCTAGTTTCTGGACGAGCGACGGCAGCTCCCTTGGCGTCGTGCCCTCCTTGGAGGTGTCGTTTCTAGAGACCCAACTCAACTTTGGCAATGCTGGACTCTGTTGGTTTTGGGAGACTACAATCTGAAACGAACATGACACCATTTATGCCATTTCGAGTGATTTTGGTGATCGAATGACAACACAACACTTGGACTAATATGATTGTTAAGATGACCATTCTCAGGCGTTTAGGTTCAATTGATGATAAAGACAAGAGAAAATAGGCGTAGCAAGCCTCGAAGGGCCGCCCCTACGGGGGTTCTGCTACCCGGTTAGCGGACGGGGGTCGAGGGGGAACCGCCCCTCGCGGGTCTCAAGGCAGCGCCCTGAAAGCTCTTCAGATCAGGAGCACCGTTAGAACCGTTGCCTAAGCATCGGTGCATCCGACGCTTGTCGGAAGAACCGACGCTATGATATTTGGTGCAGAATGGAATTGAAGCCAAGTCAGCCTATAGGCACCGGTTGAACCGACGGTCCAAGAAAGGGCATCGGTGCATTGGGCGTACTGTGTACCAGAGACGATGTCAAGTGCCCAGGAGAAGTTTTTTCAGCACCGGTTCAACCGACGGAGCATCGGAGTATTGCGTCGGTGCAATGATGTCAGCGCCCAGGAGAAGATTCTTAAGCACCGGATGAACCGGTGATGCATTTTGTGCACATACTTGTGGAAAGCTTAGCTCATGTCATGCTAGTTTTGTGATTTTGTGATCCACCATAGTAAAGTTTTCAATTGGTATCTTCATTGATATCATACAATTGGATCATGAATCATGGAACTAACTCCCTAGGCTACTAATCTTCTCTTGAGCTATATTGTTTTGCAAGACCTTGTTTTTAGGAACAAGACCTTTTAGGTGATTTGATGCCAAAGGGGGAGAAATGTGGATCAAAGCAAGGTATTTTCTCAAGGAAAGGAAAAGAAGTTTATCCCAAAGGGGGAGAAATATCTAAATGAATCAAGTCATAAGTGAGAAGTAGCAAGACCGGGGAGGAACAAAGGGGGAAATCATGGTTTTAGGGGGAGGCCAAGTCATCATTGGATGGTGGTAAACATCCAAGCAAGTGTAAGCAGTTTTCAATTAATTTCAATTGGTATCAAGTAGTTAAATTTGTCAATTTTTGCAAATTTATACTTGCTTTGATTGTGTTGTCATCAATCACCAAAAATAGGGAGATTGTAACGAACATGGCACCATTTATGCCATTTCGAGTGATTTTGGTGATCGAATGACAACACAACACTTGGACTAATATGATTGTTAAGATGATCATTCTCAGGCTTTTAGGTTCAAGTGATGACAAAGAGGAAGAGAAGATATGCGTAGCAAGGCCCAAAGGGCCGCCCCTACGGGGGTTCCGTGCAACTTGTTCTAACCGGATGATTCATGTAAATAGTACATAGGAATTTTGTTGTCCAAATAACGAAGGCAGCAATTTCATTACACTCTGACTTGTGCATATTATGTTCTAGTAAGTACTCTACTAAAATTATTGGAGCTCATGTTCAAATTTTTTTTTTGTTGGAGCTCATTCCCGGACTCTACTTAAAAAGGTGACACTCTGCAAAAAGCATCCATAAATTGTGAACTGAACACGCTGCAGAAAAGAGCACGCCGTTCATATTCAGCTATGAAAAAAAAAATCCATTTTCTAAACATATTCAGCTATGATTGAGAAGAGGAACAAAATTAATTAAAAGCTAGGTACAGCTGTCAACAAATCGCATCATCCAGAAGCTACGTACAACCACGAAGCAACATCGAACAACCCTCTAGGATCAAACACCAAATCAACAAATCGCACCATATCCAGAAGCTCCTGGTCGAGCACTATCCAGGACGTACAGCGGTTCACCTCTGACTAAACAGAGTGCCACGGTAAGCTGTGCACAGGGCCGACAAGCTGCGGTGGCCCCTTCCCGCGGAGGCGTTGCGGGTGTGGCAGGTGTACCACGCGTGTGCAATGCCTTCTGATCCGTTGTTTTCTGTCTCGCGGCCGGCCATTGGCACTCAGCTGAACACCATGGAGGCATGGACACCACGTCGTTATTAAAGACGTTCTGATGTTGTCTAAGATAGTGCCGTCCATCTATAAAAATGCGACCATGCCTAGACATGTTTTTTCATTAAGAAGGAAAGAGAAGTGTTACAAAAGAGTCGGTTAAAAACCTACTCAAGACAATCCATCATACTCGATTACATGACTCCCGTTGCACGACCCAAAAGTCTACCTAGTTTACAAACTGCCGGCTCAAGGCACCTAAACCCTGCTTGAAACCAAGCAACAATCTCATCGTACAGCCATATGAGTACATCATCGACCGTACACACTCGCTGATCAAAAGTCCTATCGTTTCTCTCCTTCCATAGCAGCCAAGAAGTGAGGATAACCAGTGTGTCCAGACATCACATCTGCTCCGATTGCTTTGCTTAAAATTGGATATGATACTAGACTCGATGTTAGGTAGAAAGTTACTATATTTGAAGCGTGTCTACTACCAAAGATATTTTTTTTCAGTGGCTTATAGCAAAAGCCACATTTTAACAATGTCCGAGCAAATTTTCGCTTTGTTATACCAAGCATGCATGATAAGCTCTGTCACTGGAACGAGCTGAGTCTTTACATGAAGTTGCTACACCATGGATGTATGATAGAAGATGACATCAGAGGAATCTCTTAGATTTAGAGCTCTACTGAATTGCTACTTGGTAGCTGGCCTAACACGTACTCACACAATTAGTCACATAGCTTAAATATAAGTGTTAATGTGCGCGCAAATATGTGAGACCCAGCTAGGGCGCAAATCTGGAGGCCCTGTGCGAAACAATGGACCGGGGCCCAGTGGTTTAACCTCGTTTACTTTTTTCAGTTTAAGTATAAGTTCTATCACATTGCATGTTTAAACACCAATAAGTAATATTAAATATAGACTTATTACAAAACTAATTTTATAATTCGTGACTTAATCACGAGACGAATCTATTAAGTCCAATTAGTCAATAATTTGACAACTAATTGCTACAGTAACTATCCACTAATCATACATTAATTATATCTAATAGATTCATCTAGAGCTCTAATTGCAACTCATACAATTAGTTTTATATTAAGTTGGCATCTGAATATTCGAATTGATATCTGAATATTTGATGTGACAGCTACTTAAAAAAATCAAATGAGACTTTAGTGCAGGATCATGAATATCAAGCGACAGCGGCCGACAAGTGCGATGTGTCGTGCGAAAGGAAGTGACAAGCGATACACCTACGACGATTCATCTTTCAGGAGTAATTTGAGCCACGTTTTGCCACAAATTGAGCTAACAATCAACTAAATTAAAGCCTCTATATAATTATACTTAATGTATATCTAATATTTTGGGGCCCTTCGAATTTGAGGACCCTGTGCGGTCGCACGGCTTGCACGCCCCAAAAAACGGACCTATGTTAGCTTTCTTCCATTCCGCTGCGCGCAAGAGCAATATTTGCCACTGTAGCTGTACCTTGGTGGTTGAGTTGTGATGGAGCGAGAGGAGGTCCAACTGCTGCATCAACCTACATCCAGTCCAACACTCATCGATATATACGATTGGTTTCTCCATAAGCTTTCACAAAAACTAGCTACAAAAAAATATGACGGCTTCGACTTTTTTTTTTACTAAATCTTTTTAAGACAATCCCCCAAGATGAAGAACGGAGGAGGATCATTATTGGCGCGCGGCGGACTCAAACGGTGAAATCTCGTTGGAATGTGATGTGTTGGGAATTTGAGCCGAAGCCGGGTCTGCATCATTCGTTGTTACTGTATCCCAGCTTGGCCACAAGCTGCTCCATGTTTGCTCTTGCTCCCACTGGATTCCACATCCGGAACATGTCCCTCCATGTTGCACAAGCTGCTCTCTAGCAGCTATGTGCTAATCTCACGAACGGGAATCTTACTAGCGACCTTAATTGTAGTTTCTAGTATTGGCAAAAAAAACTTATCTGACAGCACAACGTGATATGTGTCATCAGTGGGGTTTTAGTTTGTACATCTCTATACAGATCTGCAAGGAATGGTGATGAATTCATCAACTGAGATTCGGGATGAGAGTGAGAATGGAAAATGTCGTTTATCGATATTTGTTTTAGTTTTTTCCTCATACTTTGAGGCAAGACAAAAAAATAGAAATGTTAACCACAAAAATAAGGACTAAATTACCCTGTTATATTTCATTCATTTTCCCTAGGGTAATTATAAACTGGTCGGAAAAGTAAAAAAATGCGAAAATAGCATGGATGCATAACGGAATTGCGATTGAGTTATTAGGCCTTGTTTAGTTCCAAAAAAAAAAATCTACAGTATCCATCACATTGAATGTTTGGACACATGCATGGAGCATTAAATGCAGTTGAAAAAAATAACTAATTACACAGTCTAACTGATTAGCACGAGATGAATCTTTCAAGCCTAATTAGTCCATGATAAGACATTATTTGTCAAGTAACAACAAAATATGCTACAACACCAAAACCAACAACTTTTTTACCAACTATAAGCAGGGCCTTATTCATTCTATCCACCAAGCGAAAACCAACACTCACGCGAGCACGTCTCCTCAATTTCCACACGAATATAAAGCACACAACTCGCGAAGGAAGAAACTCACCTCATATTATCGACGGCGCCGGCAACCGGCTACATACACACATCGTGCAAGACTATAATTAGGCGGCTGTGAAAATGGGATGCATTAGGAATTCGAGTTGGAAGTTCAGAGCAACCGAAATGGCCATCGAACCTGTTGGAGCAGGCAAGTATTAAGCTGTAGGCCAACAGGATCCGTTAGATTCGTGAAGAGGATGCCCCTTGATGTCTGCCACGTTGTCGATCTGCATCTCGTTTGCCGGAAGCCTTGTCTGCTCGATCTCCCACCCCAGCGGCATCCTACATGCAAGGGCTCCTTGTTCGGATCAAACGTGGTGCTGAGTTCTCCCTGTTAGCAGACAGGCCCCTAGTGCGTCCTGAGCTCAGGCCTATCCCGAGGGGAGTGCGGGTGGTGCAACAAATAGAAAATCTGCTTAGTTCTCACTGATGCTGCCTTGAAGCGGCGCGTGAACCACTCATTGCTGGCTCCAGGACAGCGGTACGTGCCGCTTGGTGTCTGCTCGAGCACCGGCCGCAGCTGGCCATGCAGATGCGGTCGACACGCTACAGTTGCACGCCCAACGCAAGGTACATCGCCACAGGGTATAGGTAGTTATTTTAAGCCTTTTGAGCTTCTTCTTCATTTTGACCTCCAAGTACTTCAAAATTCATATGAATTAGGAGTCACATCCTAGGGATTTGTTTCTCTTAACTTTGTTCTTTTCATCTTCTTGTGATAATCTAGAGGCTGCCCTTCGAAGAGATCGAAGTTTCATCTTCTTGCGATAATCTAGAGGCTGCCCTTCAAATAGATCCAAGATCTGACATTGATGCTAACAATATCTATATGGAGATGATATTTATTTGAGTGATTTCATTCAAAAAGAAAATATAGGCCTTGTTAAAATTCTAAATTTTTAAAGTGATATGATTGTTTTCCCAATGCAACTATTATTACACATACAGAGTTTTGTTGACAATTCTTATAACCGTTGCATAGCAAAATAAAATCTTTTCTAATTGAAGCTAGATGCCCTACTGCTTGCCTTCTACCATTCCTCTAGAAAAAATTTACCTTCTACCGTGGCGCAGGATCTCATTTTAAAGATCAGCAGAGGGCCCTCAATTTTTCCGTGATGGCCCTGCCTGAGCTCCGCAGCTCCGGACAGCTAGCTTTTCCTTCTGCTCAGTGGCGGAACGCAAGGCCAAGGGGGGCTGAATGCTAATCTGCTATCTGTTGATGCAATAGTTAAGCTAAAGCTCTAGCGTTGGTGGCTAAATGCTAGTCTCATCTTCAGAAATTTTCCAAGAGCAAGCAGGGGCCGGTGTCCAGTTCGACATCCACTAGCTCTACTAGGATCCGCCTTTGCTTCTGTTCGCTATCTTCCGGCCTTGATGGAACACTCATCAGAGCGGCTTCACGTTGCAGATCGTGTTGCCCTCTCCAGCTAACTCAACTCATCAAGATGACAAAGTATTCGCTCCTGTCGCGCTAGACGGTCTTAACTCAGCATGTGATTGGATATGGATCTCGTGGGCAAATAACTGGCAACTTCTTCTCGGCATCCAGTATGTAAAAGAACATCAAAAAATATTTAATAAGCAATACTTTTTCTTAACAAAACCGAATGAGAGGAAGAGAGAGGTGTTTGGTATATCTATCATGATCCATGCATGATGCTTGTCTTAATTTGTGACCAAAAAAGGTTCTACAGAACTAGAAGACGGACTAGTATTAGAAAATGTTGAGTTAATATTTTCAAGAAAGGGAAAGTCAAAAAAAAGAACAAGGAGAAGGAAACTCATGTTGCATATGCAAGAAGTTACTGAATGGCTATTGTACTGATCTAGAAAATGTTGCATTGATGTTGGGTGAACGAAGGTGATCTGCCAATCCGAGTCTGACTTACTCCATCCTTGCACTTATGAAAACTTCAACTCTGGCATACACATATATAAAACAGCGTATTGTTGTGTGCTAGGGAGTGACAACACTGTAATAGTAATACTGTACATAAAACCTATAGGAACACAGGCAATAGAGCTGAACTAACGAGAGGGCAATGGGTACAGTGTATTGTTGGTCTGTTTGGCGCTCCAGAAACTCTGTGATTTTTTTATGACAAACAACCATCCTTTTGCAAGTAATCTACTCTACAACACACTGGCTACGCGCATGGGCTATCCTTTAGCCGCCTACCTCGCAGGATGTCCTTGTAGCAGCGTCTCAATTTTTGGAGCAGGTGGGCAAGGAATTTTTTGTCCGTGCACATGGGTGGCGGTCTAGTCTTAGGATTGACGGTCATTAGTTTGTCCGGTTTTGTAAGACTTTAGTAGGTTGTGTGCTTTTTTAGCAGAGGTCGGGAAAATTTCAAAACGATGTATCACCTTGATGTATCATTTTGAAATTAATAAAAATTCTCTTTTCCAAAAGAAAAAACAATGCACGCATGCGGGATTGGTTCGTGAATCGTGTCAGCTAGCTTGGTTTATTGTGGGGATGGGATGTGTCGAGAGCCGAAGCAGAACGTAAGTTGTAGGCGCATGGGAGTTGCCAGCTTGCATTTGGATGAGCTTCGCTGGACCCTTTATATGCATGGGAAACACGAATAGCGAGGCGACAACATTCCGCGCGCATCTCAGTTCCTTGCAAGTGATCACTACTATGTTCGGCCATTTAATAAGAGCAGGTATTATAACCGACGGGGAGTCGGTGAGATCCCAGGTGGTGGCAGGGAGAGAAATCAAGAGAGAGAAGAGAGTGGGCGAGTTGGAAGGCGCCGGCTTGAGCGAGCGAAGTGCCTTGTTCTGTTGCTGCTATTGGCTGATGGAGCTGCTGGGCGTTAAATCTCCGCGGGAGCCACCACATGCGCCACCTCACCCCACGCTTGCAGCCCGCAGCGGTGGGATCTGTTAGTATTGATCTCCACTGGGCCAGTCCAACGACTGGGCCAACCTTGACTCGCGTCCTGATCGGGGACGCCCAGCCCAATATGAGGCTGGTGGGCCCCCGTCGCGCAGCTCTATAAAGTGGAGGTGGGATTAGAGGCTCAACACACGAGGTTCGCTGCCGCTACTGTTTCCCACCTCCAAACCCTAGCCGATCTACGGGAGAGGCTGCCAGCGGCGGGAAGTCCACCGACGCCACCGTCCTCGCCACAGCGAGGACGTCACCGCCATCAAGCCATCGTCGCCGCTGCACGGCGACGCCGCCGCCCCTGCGACGTCCACTCCGGTGCATCCAAAAGAGCGCCATGGCAAGGGGCAGCAGAAGCAAGGTATTTTCCTCTACGGAAAGCTATTCAACCACACGATCTACGCCTAGCGATCCAAAATGTCCTAACAGGATCATAAAACTTGCTCTAAGTTGCTGGAATAGGTGCGTTCTCAGACACTTATTACTATGAACATAAGTGCCGTAGAATCACTTATTACTACTATGTTCTACATATCTCGGTGCTGATTCACTGTAGCAAAAACTGTAGCGATGTTTTTTTTTTGAAGGGAACGACTGCAGCGATCTTACTATGTTCATAACATTGTTCGTATTTTTAGGAAAAGAAAAGGTGGCAGCAGATGGTGCTTGATTTTTTTTTTCTGTTGCTGCTGTAGTCTGCAGTTCCCTGTCCATGAACTGTGCTATGTGGTACATTGATAAAACTCTGGATGCTGCTTTCAGCTGTAATACGATACTATAGCTACGTTTTATAGTTCGTTTCCACAAATAACAACAAGGCCATCTCATTACACAAACCAGCGAACCACCACCAAAATATATATCGTGCCACCGCATCTCTCCAGAGCTGAGAGAAAAGCATGCGGATTGATCGAGCTGCTGCCTACCCGATCCTGCCGGTTGCGCAGAGCAGGCTGCGATGTCGCCTGCTAGCTATTGGGAAAGGGATGCAACGGGAGCTAGAGTTGAACAAATCCCATGCATATCTCAAGCAGCTTCAAGCCTCATTGCCTTGTTCGCAATTTCTGCCGTGCTGTGGCCAGGGGCGGGCCCAGGATTTAAGATATGAGTATTCAATTTTTCAAAGGATGATGTTTCTTTACAGCCTAAATTGTATATTCATAATACATAATTGAGTTGCAACATCACAAATTTGATCATAATCTAATTGTTCAATCATAATCTAATTGTTCAACAAATAGATAATTAATATACCAAATAACATGTCAAATTGGCAATATCTCGAATATATATTGGATAAAATAGGAAAATGATTTACAAAGCCTTAGTCACAGTAGCACCTTAGATCCGGGATTCGACTTCCGTAGGAGCGAATATTCTAGAATTTAACGGCATTGTGTTTTAAGTATTAGGCAATGTTCCCGTCGACAGTGAGACGACTACGGTGACTTCGTCAATTTCGAGGATTTACTGGCTCACTCTTCGAAGACACTTATAGAGTAGGGTTTGCATACCTATGTTCATAGGGGTAAGTATGCATAGGTTGTGAGTATCTTATTTGTAGTGTGTAATCGCCAAAAAAAATAGCGAAATGAACTGTAGTGTTAGGGTCTGCGGAGGATTGGAGCCATGGGAGGAAGGATGAACGGTAGTGTCAGGCTTTGCGGACTGCTGCAATCAAACCGTCGAAGAGGAGACAAGCGTAGCGCTTGGGCTTGGACCATGGCATACAGTTGGGCCATTTCTGGTTATTAAGCTAATCATGTGCATGTGGTTGTTGTCAGGCATGAGGTGGCGTGCGGTGGATCAACCAGCAGCCTATTTCATTCCCACACCAAACAATCATTTAAAGACTCGGGAGGTGATAGGTGATCCCATTACTCACCCCCAATATATATATATATATATACACACACACACATACCGTGCCTCCAACTTCCTCTCCAAAGCAGAGAGAAAACCAAGCAGATCGAGCTGCCTTCCCGATCCTTATGGTAGTGCAGAGCCGGCGACAATGCTACCTGCTGTTGGGAATGGGATTCACTGGGAACTCGAGTTCTGAGCATTCCACTTTCCACGCAGCTTGCGTAGTCGACGGAGCTGAGGTGGAGGCGTTAGTAGCGCGGCGTGACAACTACTGGCTACAAACTACAATCGCCGGTTCGCCTGTCTCCTCTAAAAAAACTACAATCGCCGGTAAATTAAATAGCTAGCTACAATGACGATGGAACAGATATGCAAGTCAAGCTGATTGTCTCGTTGGCTGGGAGGCCAAGCCTAAGCCGATTGTCGTGGGATGCATGGGGAGTTCTTGATGAAGCTCAAGGCTGGCTCTATGATTTTGCGTGCCCCCGAGCGAATCAGACTTTATGGATCTTATAGGCTAAATATCTTTTTTTTTGGTTACTTTATAACATGATAAAGAAGATAATGATACTATGAAATATTGACATATATATAATTCTTGAAGAACATTGTATCTAATACATAACTCGCGAAGGAAAGAAACTCACTAGATTCTGGCTACATACATCATGCTAGACTATATTCAGGTGCATGTGGAAATGGGAAGCATTAGCAATGGGGTGTGATGAGGTCATCAGACTCCCTGAGGTTTAGTACTATTGATATGAATGCCGTGATAGGTTGGAAAAATGGGAAAAGAGTAACAAGATATCAGCTAAATCTATGTATAATACTCTGACTTCGGATGGCAATGGTCTTGCACATAGAAAGATTTGGAAAGGGAAAATCCCTGCCAAAATCAAGATATTCATGTGGCCGTTGCAGAATAATACCATTTTAACTAGAGATAATTTGATCAAAAGAAAGTGGGTGGGGGACCCTGAATGTTCCTTTTCTGATCAGAGCAAACACTATCCGGATCAACTTTGGGTCAGGATCAAGAAATACTTATCGCACAGAGAAATAGAAGCTCATTTGCTTTGGGGGGCGGGTTGGGGGTGGGGGGGGGGGGGGGCAGCAATTTGCTGGGCCATTTGGAAGACTAGAAACAAAGCGTGTTTTCATAATAAGCTGATTAATCAACACCCGGCTGAGATTATTTGTTTGGCTTGCTCCTTGATGAACTACTGGGTAGGTTTGTACCACGTGGAGATGCAGGATTCTGTCCGTCAGGGGGCGCCCAAATGATGACACAGGTGGCTCAGGCAACTGCTGCTTCTCAACTGGACACTGGATTTCGTCGCATCGTGGATGTACAGGTTGCAGATGGAGGAGGAGCTGCCTAGTGCTGGGTGCCCAAAGTGTTGCTCCGCTCTGAGTTCCTATACTAGCGTCGCGTCTTAGTCTCATCGTGTGTGCTGTCATTGCTTTCTCTCCGGTGTGCCTGCCGGAGCTTAGGATTCGGGTTCAAACATTTTTATTCATTTAGCACTAGAGAATTCTTTTTTTTTTGGAACAGCACTAGAGAATTTTCAGTTGCCCCGAATGTTGTTCAATTTGATACTTTTGAACCACACTAGTATAGACGCACGTGCGACATGCACGTGATTTAAAAATGTAAGTAACCTTTAATTCAAAAATATATTGAATTATATATTATTTAAATTAATATTCAAATTGAAGGGTATATTCCGTGCAACTTGTTCTAACCGTATGATTCATGTAAATAGTACATAGGAACTTTGTTGTCCAAATACCGAAGGCAGCAATTTCATTACACTCTGACTTGTGCATATTATGTTCTAGTAAGTACTCTACTAAAATTATTGGAGCTCATGTTCAAAAAAAATTTGTTGGAGCTCATTCCCGGACTCTACTTAAAAAGGTGACACTCTGCAAAAGGCATCCATAAATTGTGAATTGAACACGCTGCAGAAAAGAGCACGCCGTTCATATTCAGCTATGAAAAAAATTCCATTTTCTAAACATATTCAGCTATGATTCAGAAGAGGAACAAAATTAATTAAAAGCTACTCCTTCCGTTCCAAATTATAAGTTATTCCAAGAATATTAAAGAGTCAATTTTTTTTAAGTTTGACCAAATTTATATGACAAGATAATAACATTTATGATACCAATTAAGTATCATTAGATTCTTTGTTAGCTATATTTTCATAGTGTACCTATTTGGGAGGACCGTTGGATTCCAAATCATTTTGGGGGCAAACCAATCACGCCGTTGGAAGGGCAACATATTAGCCGAGCTAACCAATTGCTGACTGATAGCGGTCAGTGGAATGAGGAGCTAATCAGGGCAAATTTCTTTGGCCTTGATGCTGAAGCGATTTTGAGGATCCCAGTAAGAGGTCTGGGAGAGGATATATGGGCATGGGAACCAGAGAAACATGGCCACTACTCGGTTAAGTCAGCCTACAAGCTTTTATACTCTGTGAGACAGAGGCGAGAAGACGTAGAGTCTGTTGGAACCTCTGATGATGATACATGGTGCCGTATTTGGAAGCTGGATGTGCCTCCAAAAGTAAGAGTGTTCTGGTGGAGAGTGATCCACGAATTTTTGCCGGCGAAACAGGTGCTGTGCAGGCGCCACATTGAACCTACTGCATTCTGTGACACATGTGGGGCTGAGGAGGAATCGATTGGACACGTTCTGATGGATTGTACAACTGCCAAAATCTTCTGGGAGCAGACAAGGCACTTGACAGGCGTGAAACTTCCCAGGATGCATCCGGTAACGTGGGCGCGAGATCTACTCGTGATGGGCACAGCAAGGGAGCGTGCTGTTATAATATGTGGCATATGGTCTCTCTGGATGTTACGCAACAGACGAAGACATGGGGCGGCTGAATTGTCCATCAAGCAGGCGGTGCTGTGGGTGGGGGATACAGCCTTTGACCTATGGCAAATCCTACACCCAACAAAGCAGGCCAAGATGCAAGAGGAGCAGAATAGATGGAGCCGGCCATCGGAGGGCTGGATAAAGTGTAATGTGGATGCCGCTTTCAATGTTGACACCATGAGAGGCTCCACGGGTGCTGTTCTTCGTAATGCTAGTGGAATGTTCCTGGGGGCGCAAGCTAGAGCCTCTATCCGATGTATGGTCGCTTTGTCTGCTGAAGCTTATGCATGCAGGGATGGAATGGAGCTGGCGTTGAGGAACGGCGTCACTCGACTTTGTCTAGAGACTGACTGCCTTGAATTGATCAGGCTGTGGGAGAATAGAGAAGGCAGCCGCTTGGCGATCACATCCATCGTGAAGGAGATACACGAGCGGAGTTTGCACTTTCAAGATTTTTCTTTTGCCTTTGCTAGTAGACAATGTAATAAAGTGGCACATGTACTGGCCAAGCAAGCTTGTGGAGGTATGAATACAGTGGTGTGGCATGAGACCCCGTCGTGTATTCACAGCTTGCTAGTGGCAGACTGTAATCATCTCCCATGATTGAATGAAAGGCCTGTTCCAAAAAAAATCTTTATATTTCTCTCTATAATTTTAGTCAAACTTTGAGATGGTTTTACTCTCAAAGATTTTTGGAATGACTTATAATTTGGAACGAAGGGAGTAGGTACAGCGGTGTAAGGAACATGGCCTCATTAGGCCATTGTTTGTGGTTTTGGTGATTGTATGATAATGCAATTAATGAGACTAATAAATTTGTCAAATGAATCTTTCTAGGTCTCGAATATGTATTAAAAAGGATTAGCAAAGCAAAACATGAAGAAAGAACTCAAAGCAAAACATGAAGAAAGAACTCAAAGAAACGCTGAATTGGACAAGTTATGCAAAAATCAGTAGCACCGGTTCTTCCTATGACCCTGCATCGGTCTATCCGACAAGCATCAGTTTAACCGACACCCAAAACTTGTTCAAATGATATGTACTTTAGCAGAATCTTGTAGATAATTTCACAACCTTTCCATAGAGTACAAGATCATCGAAATCGGAGTTCGGAGTAAAAAGTTATGGTCAAAACACGAAGAAGTTGATTTCTGTGTGACACCGGTTAAACCGATGCCTATCACCGGTTATTCCGATGCTCAAAATTTGGTCAAATGAGATGGACTTTAGCAGAATATTTTAGATAATTTCACAAACTTTCCAAAGAGTACAAGATCATTCAAATCGGAGTTCGGAGTAAAAAGCTATGGCCAAAATACGAAGCACCTTGAAGTTGATTCCTATAAGCACCAGATATTCCGATGGTACTGAAAAAAATATCGGTGCAATGCACCGTACTATTGTCCAGAGAGCATGTTTTTGGCTCCAGAAAGGTTCTTTAGCACCGGTTAAACTGATGCTACCACCGGATATTCCGATGGTACCATATTTCAGCTGCAGAACTCGTCAAAAAGGGCCAACGGCTAGTTCAAGCTATTAGTGACCGGTTAAACCGATGACTAGGCACCGGTTAGACCGATGCTTACGCAGAAATGCCCCCAACGACTACAAATGGCTACTTCGAGTTTGTGGGCTATATATATGGCTTTCCCCGGTTATTTGAAGCTTGCTAGAGTTCTAGAAGTCTTATACACACCTAAGAACACCTCCAAGCCATCCAAAGAGCTTAGTGATCAAATTTTTAGTCCTTAGCACACATTTATGAGTGTTAGTGCTAGATTAGTTCCTTAGAGAGTGTGAGAGCAAGGTGTTGTGCCTTGTGAGCTGGTTCTAGAGTGAACCACCATTGTATTTTGGTGCGCCGGCCTCCTTGGAGTCTTTGTGGCTCGCCGGCACGTCTTCGACCCTCCGGCTTGGTGTGGAGCGGCGCCGACGACTTTGTGCGGGAAACGTGGAGACCCCCACCCTTTATGGAGAAGCTCCTTAGCGAAAAGCGGGATCATGGTGACCATGATTGTGTTCATGGAAGAGACTTGATTGCCGGAAGCAATACTCTTCGTGAGTGCTTCAACAACGTGGATGTAGGGGCGTCTTTGTGGCAATCCGAACCACGGGATAAATTCTCGTGTTGAGAGTTTGTTTCCTCTCATCCCTCCTCTTCTAGCTTCCGCATTTCATATTGTAATCTTTGTGTCTTTACATTCTTACTGTAGTTCTTTGTTAGGATTGGCTATAGATTGCAAAATTCTTTTGGGATGAGAGTTTAACACTAGACGAACCATAGTTGCACATCTAGTTAGCATGATCTAGTTTATGTTTTGTGCAAAAGTAGTTGGAGCCATAAGTTAAGGTTTTTAGAGAGCCTAATTCTGAGGAATGAGAGTACTCTATCCTACTTGTGATGAGTGAATTGTCAACCGTGCGGTGTGATCGTGCGCTTGGTCTTTGGATTGCAGGTACACGGGCGTCGAGTGTCGACGGAAAGTTGCCGTGGAGGAGCTCGGGCCGGGCGGCAGCTGTGGCATCCACTCCTTGATCGAGGATGCAAGCGGCGACGGAAGGCGGATTTCTTGGTTTGCGCCACAAAACCAAGGAGGCGGACGGCGGTTGAAGACGCCAAGTCGTGGAGGCACGGGCGTCGGTCTCGGGACTGACGGAGGCGACGGGCATCGACAATGTCTAGGGCTTCGCTGCGGGCAAGGAGGTGACGGGCGTCGGGAGGCGTCTAGGGCCGTCAGAAGGCCGAGGCGGGAACGGCGTCTAGGGCCACGGCGTGGAGGCGGGAATCTTCCCGCGCGTGGAGTTTTGGTGGTTTTCTCAAAACCGGCCACCTACCCGGGTTTCGCGGACCCACCAAAACCGCGGACCGGATCTTCATCTACGTGGCGGCAGCGCGGAGAATACTTCGATTTGAAGAAAGAACCTCGGCCGTCGGATGAGTCCATGTATCTTTTCCGGTTTTGCCCCTATGGGCCTTCTAGGTTATTTTCAGCTCTAGGGGTAGTTTAGTCTTCTGGGTTGAGAGTTGTTGGGGTTAAATACCCTCTCACCACCTCTCCCTTTCTCTCTCCCTGTTTTTTCCTTTCCCCTGGCGCAAGAACAGAGGAGCGCCTCCCCACCCTGGCGTTCTCCTCCTCCCTCTTCTCCCCTAGGGTTAGGATTTTTGGATGGAAACTTAAACCTTGGATCCATGGGGAAGTAGGCCCTTCCCTCCTAGTGCCCTCTGGGCGGTTGAGTTGATTTGTTTCGCATCTTGTACATCTCGTTTTTGCTTGTAGTTTTTGGTTTCCTCTTGTTGGCAGTGCTGTGCAGGGGCGGCTCTGGTTTTGGCGCTGATCCTTTGAGCAAGCAGCACTGCAGGGAGCAGGTGCTTGACTTGGCCTGGTGCGGCACAGGTGAGCAGCGTCAGGTGGGGCGCCCGCCACGGCCGGTGAGGCAGTCCGGCGGCACTAGCAGCAGCATCCAGCAAGAAGGACGCGCGGCTCTGGAGCAGGCAGCAGGCGTGTTGTCTCTTGATTTGTTTCTTTCTTGCAGGTCTGAATCATGCGTGCATGGGAAATTAGGAAGTGGAAAGCTGGCTTGTGATTGGTTAGTTCACCTATGCCTATCAAGTGTTTGTAGAAATGCTGCACAAAGTTTTCCTCTCCTATTTACTCTGTGCTCGTTAGCTTGTGCTAATTAGTTTAGTTCTTGCTAGTCCTGGTTAGTCTCTTGTCGAGTTAGCTTTTGTGTAATTTAGTTTCAAGTTTTTTTTGGTCTTCTTAGCATGCTAATTTAGCTAGTTTTAATTTGCTTTTGTTAGGGCTAGTTAAAAAAAAGGCAAAACAAAAATTAGTTCAACTTAGTCGTGCATGTGTTAGCTAGTTTAAAGCCGGTTCTTTCTAGCTTTTATTTTACCCGTGCACTAACCCTTTGCCTCGAGTTTCTTAAGTGATTTCTCTGCGACGGTGTTTCTTCCAATTTTAGTCGAGCGTGTGCGCGTGTGTTTGGGTTTTTTGTGTAGTGCTTCCGCGTGTGTATTTAGATTCTCTGTGGGAGTATTCTTAGCGCCGGTAGCCGTTCTGAGCTACGCAATGTTGATTCTCGCCATTTTAAAGTGTGTCAGGTGTTATTGGGACATAGGCCCTTCGATTTTTTAAATCGAATTTGCGGCTCCCATTTACCCCCCTCTGGTCGCCTGTTCGGTCCTTCAATTGGTATCAGAACATGGTTGAGGTTTTCAGTACCTTAACCGGTTCGAAAACCACATGGTGACCATGACGAGTCTTGGGAAGATCCCGGTGTTTTCCGGCGAGGACTATGCCTACTGGAAGATTCACATGAGAGCCTTCTTGCAGAGCATGGGAGCCGAGGTCTGGGATATTACCAGGAACTAGCTTACGAGGTGCTTGCCGTTCGGACCACACCTCTTCAGGTGTCCGAGCACGAGGCTAACGCCAAGGCTATCAATGCCTTGTTCGCTGGCGTTTCTCGTGCGGAGTTCTCACGCATCCAGGGTTTCCAGGAAGCCCACAAAGTTTGGACATGTCTTAAGAACTACCACGAGGGCACACCTCAGGTGAAGGCCAGACTGTTCCAGACTCACTAGCGTGAATACGAGAACTTCACACAGTGGCCGGGTGAGAGCATTGGCGATATGTTCAATCAGTTTCAATCGATTGTGAACAAAGTCAATGCGAACAGATCTGCTGATGCCCTTGAGTACACAGAGCATGAGAAGGCCCTCAAGCTGCTCTACGCACTTGACCGCTCTGTGTGGGATCTCAAGGTGAACACGATCATTGAGTCTGCTGGCTATGAGACTCTGACCGTGAACGAGCTTTTCAGCAAGCTCAAGGCCACGGAGGTGGAATACCAGACACGAGCCAAGCTCAATGGTGCCCCTCATTCCAACAGCATCGCTCTTGTGACTGGCCCAGGTGGATCGGGCTCTAACGCTAACTCTGCTCTTGGCTTTTCTTTTGCCACTTTGCCTTCTGTTACAGATGAGCAGCTGAAGACGCTGGGCGACGACGACTTGTGCCTCCTCATCAGCAAGTTCCAGCGCGTCTACCACAATAGGCAGAGGAAGAAGAACCCCGGGTGCTACAACTGTGGCGATCTGAACCACTTCATCGCCGATTGCCCCAAGAAGTCCGGCGGTGGCCAGAACAACCACTTCGATTACTACCGCCACTGCGACCGCGACAAGGGAGGCTCCAACAAGGAGCGTCGGCGCCACAAGCACGGCAGTCGTGACCGGGGAGGACGCTTCGACAAGGAGTCGCTCAAGAAGCGCTTCCAGTACAAGGCCAAGAAGCGGGAGAAGGCCTTCCTGGCGCAGCTCAGCGACCTCGACAAGAGCTCCAACACCGACCGCTCTTCTTCACCGACCTCCGACGATGATGACAAGAAGAAGAAGAAGAAGCAGGACAAGGAAGCCACCGGCTTCATCGGCCTTTGCTTGGCGGCCGGTCGGCGCAAGAGCTTCTGCACCATGGCGGGCGAAGCCAATGGTGCTCGTGCGTCTTCGGGTGGACACGCTACACCGACGCACTCCGGCTCTTCTCCTGGATCCGAGAGCGATTTAGAGGTAAACTCCACGATCGACCTGCTAGATACAGAGGTTAGGGAGTTGTACGCCGCTCTCGACAACTAGAAAAGGCTGCTTAAGGAAGCAGCTAGAGAGCGTAGAAAGCTTAGGGCTGAGCTGGCTTGTGCTAGGGAGAAATCTAGTGAGGATGAGTGCGCTGGCTGCATATCTCACATGAATGATCTTGTTGCTCTCTGTGCCAAGCATGATGAGAATGTCGCGAACTTAGATGCTGCTAAGACTTCGCTTGCTGACGTGTCTCATGAACTCGCTAAGGCCAAGCATGAACTAGAACTGGTTAACGACGCTCCTATTGTTAGCGATGTGCTTGAATGTGATGAGTGTCCTATCTTTAAGTCCGATCTAGCTTCGTTGCAGTCTAAGTTTGCTACTGTTGTGTGCGAGCTAGAGGAGATGAAGTCTAGGCCAGTTTTGCTTAGTGCTTGTAAGATTTGTCCCACGCTTAGGTCGGAGTTAGATGAGAAGAATGCCTTGGTTAAGTCTTTAGGGAAAACTAAGGTCGTGGAGTCTAGCCCACCTATTGACTGCTCTGTTTGCCCTGGTTTGATCTCTGATTTTGATAATCTTGCGGTAGAGAAAGCCAACTTGGAGAATGAGAATACCTATCTTAGGGAGATTTTTAGTTGGGTTTCTGCTTGTGAGCCGCAGTTGGGCATGATGATTAAGCAGTTCAAGCGTGGTGATAGATTTGGGGTCGGTTACACCTACACGAAGTCAGACTTTGACATATTGTATGGTAAGATCGGCAAGGCTGCTGGAGGTTCTAGTGCTCTAAACACTGCCAGTACGAGCATGCAGCCTTCGCCTGTTGACCCCGTGGATGGTGTGCTGAAAGAACCACCAAAAGCACATCCACAGAAGCAGGTTTGGGTTCTAAAGCCCAATGAGCTGAGGAATCCTCTCGACACGCTCCCTGCTGCCGCAGCTCAGGTTGCCCAGAAGAAGAGGGCTGCTCCTACCCGGTCGCAGGCTAGGCCTCCACCTCCCAAGAAAGAGGTGAGGTACCACTGCGAGTTCTGTGACAGAAAAGGTCACCTGGAGGAGTTTTGCTTCAGAAGGAAGCGAGCCGTGAGGCGTGAGCAGGAGAGACGGAATGCGGACATGTACTCTGCTCAGGTGCATGGTCCTCCTCGGCGTGGTGGTAGGCAAGATGCTAGGGCGCGCCGTGTAGGTGGAGGTCAGGGAGACGGTGGTGCTTACCGTGCTCCAGCGGGTGGTCGCTTTGCCGGTCATGCTCCTGGTCGTTTTCAGTACGGCTATGGACCACGGGACCGAGACTTTGGAGTAAGTTACGATGCACCACGCTTTCCTCGCGGTGGTGTTCGTCAGTCACGCGGTAGACAGGACGAGGGACACGCTTTTGATCTTGCTAACCCTTCTGTAGAGCAAATGGCTCGACACTGGTTTATTTCTCACTTTGCTAACCCCAGTGTTGAGACATTTGCTTACCCTTTTGTCTCACTACTGATGTGCAGGTTGGAGGCTTGGAGAACAGGTGGATCATGGACTCCGGTTGTTTGCGCCACATGACCGGAAATGACAAATGGTTCTCCAGCCTCACCCCGATGCGCTCAAAGGAATACATTGTGTTCGGGGATAATGGAAGAGGAAAGGTACGTGGACTTGGCGCTGTTCGAGTTTCTGGTCGTTTTATCCTGAGAGAGGTTGCTTTGGTTTCGAACCTTGGGTTCAATTTGCTCTCTGTTTCGCAACTTCTTGATGAGGGGTTTGAGGTTCGCTTCAAGGAGGGCTGTTCGCGTGTTTTGGATTCCAGAGGAGATTTGGTTTGCCGGATTACACCTCGCGATCGGGTTTTCTTGGTTGACTCCTCTGGAACTACTCTTGGCCCTTCTCGTTGCTTGTTGGCTGGTCCTTCTTCTGATCTGTGGAAGTGGCATAGGACACTAGGACATTTGAGCTTCGATTTGTTGTCGAGACTTAGCTCATTTGGCCTAATCCGAGGATTGCCCAAATTGAAGTTTGAAAAAGACCTTGTTTGCCATCCGTGTCGCCACGGGAAGATGATTGCCGCTTCTCATCCACCTGTTAATCAGGTGATGACCGCTCACCCTGGAGAGTTGCTACACATGGACACAGTAGGTCCTTCTCGAGTGATGTCAGTTGGTGGAAAGTGGTATGTTCTTGTGATCGTGGACGATTTTTCTCGCTATTCTTGGGTCTTTTTCATGAGAACCAAGGATGAGGCTTTCGAGTTTGTTCGAGACTTGATCTTGAGGTTGAAAAATGAGCTACCCCAGGCCATGCGAGCTATTCGCAGTGATAATGGCACAGAATTCAAAAACGCTCATTTTAATGCCTTTTGCAGTGATCAAGGGCTTGAACACCAGTATTCTTCTCCCTACACTCCACAGCAGAATGGAGTTGTAGAGCAGAAGAATCGGACGCTGTTGAGATGGCGAGGATGATGCTCGATGAGCATAGGACTCCTCGCAAATACTGGGCTGAGGCGGTTAACACCGCTTGTTACATGTTCAACCGTATTTTCTTGCGTTCTTTCATGCACAGGACCTCTTATGAGTTGCGATTTGGATGCCAGCCCCGTGTTGGCCATCTCAGAGTTTTCGGTTGCCGGTGCTTTGTGCTGAAAGATGGAAATCTTGATAAGTTTGAGTCTCGCTCGTCTGATGGCATTTTTCTCGGTTATGCTTCTCACTCTAGAGCTTACCATGTGCTGATTATTGATACTAATATCGTCAGAGAGACTTGTGAAGTCACTTTCGACGAGACTGCACTGTGCAATGCTTCTGTCTTTGAAGTTGCAGGAGATGATGAGTTCGGCACCTCCATCTTTGAGGATGATGAGGAAGAAGCTGCGGAGGGTGAGGCTGAAGCTACCACGCGTGCTGTGGACCCAGTTACCTCCGCCACGAGCTCGGACGATGATGACGGCCCCGATCCGACTACGTCTCCTTAGCATGCTAATTTAGCTAGTTTTAATTTGCTTTTGTTAGGGCTAGTTTAAAAAAAAAAGGCAAAACAAAATTTAGTTTAACTTAGTCGTGCATGTGTTAGCTAGTATAAAGCCAGTTCTTTCTAGTTTTTATTTTACCCGTGCACTAACCCTTTGCCTCGAGTTTCTTAAGTGATTTCTCTGCGACGGTGTTTCTTCCAATTTTAGTCGAGCGTGTGCGCGTGTGTTTGGGTTTTTTGTGTAGTGCTTCCGCGTGTGTATTTAGATTCTCTGTGGGAGTATTCTTAGCGCCGGTAGCCGTTCTGAGCTACGCGGTGTTGATACTCGCCATTTTAAAGTGTGTCGGGTGTTATTGGGACATAGGCACTTCGATTTTTTAAATCGAATTTGTGGCTCCTATTCACCGCATCTGGTCGCCTGTTCGGTCCTTCAAATTCACTCCCTCCCCTTTTTAGTTAGAGCACCCGATCACTTTCAAACAGTCAACAAATCGCATCATCCAGAAGCTACATACAGCCACGAAGCAAAATCGAACAACCCTCTAGGATCAAACACCAAATCAACAAATCGCATCATATCCAGAAGCTCCTGGTCGAGCACTATCCAGGACGTACAGCGGTTCACTTCTGACTAAACAGAGTGCCACGGTAAGCTGTGCACAGGGCCGACAAGCTGCGGTGGCCCCTTCCCGCGGAGGCGTTGCGGGTGTGGCAGGTGTACGACGCGTGTGCAATGCCTTCTGATCCGTTGTTTTCTGTCTCGCGGCCGGCCATTGGCACTCAGCTGAACACCATGGAGGCATGGATACCACGTCGTTATTAAAGACGTTCTGATGTTGTCTAAGATAGTGCCGTCCATTCAGATAGCTTTGCTATAAAAACGCGACCATGCCTAGGCATATTTTTTATTAAGAAGGGAAGAAAAGTGTTACAAAAGAGTCAGTTATGGAGAAAAACTGACTCAAGACAATCTGTCATACTCGATTACACGACTCACGTTGCATGACCCGAAAGTCTACGTAGTTTACAAACCACCGGCTCAAGGCACCTAAATCCTGCTTGAAACCAAACAACAATCTCATCGTAGAGCCGTATGAGTACATCATCGACCGTACACACTCGCTGATCAAAAGTCCTATGTTTCTCTCCTTTCATAGCAGCCAAGAAGTGAGGATAACCAGAGTGTCCAGACATCACATTTGCTCATAGTACTTTGCTTAAAATTGGATATAATACTAGACTCATGTTCGGTAGAAAATTACTATATTTGAAGCGTGTCTACTAGCAAAGATATTTTTTTTCAGTGGCTTGTAGCAAAAGCCACATTTTAACGTTGCCCGAGCAAATTTTCGCTTTGTTATACCAAGCATGCATGATGAGCTCTATCACTGGAACGAGCTGAGTCTTTACATGATGTTGCTACACCATGGATGTATGATAGAAGATGACATCAGAGGAATCTCTTGGATTTAGAGCTCTACTGAATTGCTACTTGGTAGCTGGCCTAACACGTACTCACACAATTAGTCACATAGCTTAAATATAAGTGTTAATGTGCGCATAAATATGTGAGGCTCGGCTTGTCAGCTTTCTTCGATCCTGCTGCGCGCAAGAGCAATATTTGCCACTGTAGCTGTACCTTGGTGGTTGTGTTTTGATGGAGCGAGACGAGGTCCAACTCCTGCATCAACCTACATCCAGTCCAACACTCATCGATATATACGATTGGTTTCTCCATAAGCTTTCACAAAAACTAGCTACAAAAAAATATGACGGCTTTGACTTTTTTTTACTAAATCTTTTTAAGACAATCCCCCAAGATGAAGAACGGAGGAGGATCATTATTGGCGCGCGGCGGACTCAACGGTGAAATCTCGTTGGAATGTGATGTGTTGGGAATTTGAGCCGAAGCCGGGTCTGCATCATTCGTTGTTACTGTATCCCAGCTTGGCCACAAGCTGCTCCATGTTTGCTCTTGCTCCCACTGGATTCCACATCCGGAACATGTCGCTCCATGTTGCATAAGCTGCTTGCGCTAACAGCTATGTGCTAATCTCACGAACGGGATCTTACCTGCGACCTTAATTGTAGTTTGTAGTATTGGCAAAAAAACTTAGCTGAGAGCATAACGTGGTATGTACGTGTCAGTGGTGTTTTATTTTGTACAATCTCTATACAGATCTGCAACGAATGGTGATGAATTCATGAACTGAGATTCGGGATGACAGCGAGAATGGAAAATATTGTTCATCAATATTTGTTTTAGTTTTTTCCTCATACTTTGAGGCAAGACAAAAATAGAATTGTTAACCACAAAAATAATTAAGGACTAAATTATCCTGTTATATTTCATTTATTTTCCACTAGGGGAGACCGAGTATTTGCCGTGTGCCAAAGCACATGGTAAAGGGCAGTATACATACGGCAAAGCTTTTGCCGTGTGCCGCACACGGCAAAGCCCACACGGCAACTAGGCGCCGGCAAAGCCAGCCTTTGCTGTGTGCTATATATCGGGCACATGGCAAAGGCTTTGCCGTGTGCGAATCTCTCGGCACACGGCAAAAAAATTCGCCGCCCAGGAATGATGACGTGGCCAGGACTTTGCCGTGTGCCCTGCCGACGTGGCACGCGGCAAAGTTTAAATCTTTGCTGTGTGCCGTGGCTTTTGCACACGGCAAAGAATGGTTCCTTTGCCGTGTGCCATGGTAAAAGCACACGGCAAAGGTTCTAGATTCAATTTTTTTTGTTTTGTTGATTACTTATATGGTACCCCAAGCATTTCATATATATCACAATGACCATTTCATGTATCAGAATAAGCATCACAGGTATTTGATACACAGATACAAATAAAGTCTTGTTTCGTTCATCGACAACCATAAGTACAAGTCAAGTCCATACAAGTTCATACAAATCGTGTCCATACAAATCCATACAAGTTGGTACAAAGCAAGTCCATACAACGTAACTCACGGGGCCGATGGCGGCGGCGGTGGCGGGTGCTGTGGCCACATCGGCAGGGGCGGCCATGTAGACATCTGCGACCAAGCTTGCTGCTGCTGAAGCCAAGCTACCCATTGAGGCGGTGGCCACACAACTTGTTGAGGCTGCTGAGTGCTGAGGCTGCGGCACCAGAGGCGAGAAGTCAGTTGGCCCATCATTGGATGCCGCCGACTGATTCTGCACATAAGCAAATTCAAAGTATTGCATGTGTTACATAAGAATTAAGTTATGGGCATTCAAACTTAGTCATTCTAGCTGTATCCAAAGTTGCGATCATGTGTATTGTGAGATATTAAACTACAAGCATTAGCCTAAGTTATAAGTCATTGTAAATGTATCATAAGGCATTATTTCTAAGTCATTCTACATTAATGCTAAGTCAATAAGACGAATAAAACTCGATAGGAGTCAAAGCCACTTGCGGTAGGAGGAGTTTCTGCCCGATGAGCAAGTGGTGCCGGAGGAAATTGTGGAGGCGAAATACCCATCGCCGAGCCCAGGCTTTGCATATATGTTAGAGCTTGATCCAATTTTTGCTGCATCTCATCCTGCTCAGCCCGCCACCTCTCCTCTGCCGCCTCCTGCCGTGCTTGAAAGGCTGCTTCCATCTGGGCCTACAGGATTTGATCCCAGGGTGAGAATTCAAAGCAAACGCATGAAAAAAATGGAGGAACGACAGATGAAACAGAAATAACCTTGACAACCTCAATCTGAGTCTTTGTAGTGTCTGGCCGTGGGCATATGGCCGGGCTTGAGCTGGTACTCCTAGCTCGAATCTGCGAGAGAGTGGGAGTAGTCGCCGTGTCAACTAAGCTGTCACCAAACCAGTACCGTCCATGCTTCTTGCCTCTTCCAGCCCTCATGACGACTTCTCCATCAATGGGCTCATTGATCGGATCAAACTCCGGCCCATGAACTTCTTGTGCCATCGAGGTGTACCCACTAAGGCGGCTGTGAACGCTTGCGTTGTTGTACGCTTCGGGCGGATCCTGCAGGTTGAAGGTGACATCGGACGTCGCCTTCTTTTTGTGGGCCAATGTTGTCGGTCGAAACCCACCGGCGAGCTGCAAATGAGAATGGCAGTTGCGGCCTAGAATGCAGTGCAGCTTCCTCTGTGTGACTCCCCAGGATTGGCCCCGATGGAGAGTACCGGTTCTTGATTATCTCCTGGATGACGCGATGCGCCATGCGCTCGAGTTTCAGGCTCTGAGAGTGCCGATGAAGCGCATGGGCCACCATGTAGTTCATCTCCTGACGCAGGGCTCTGGTGCGTTCTTCAGATGGTACAGACAGATCTACATTGTCGAGAGCGCCTTCTGGTGAGAACCCCTTCCACCTGATGCCATGGTTGCGAGTCCTCTCAAAAGAGCCGATGAGATCGGCTTCCAGCAGAGCTTTGATCTCATCATACTTCTTCTTGTGTTCAGGAGGAAGCTCTTCATACGTGACGGGCTTGGGAGCGGGTTCTTGATCTTGAGCTCCAGTCATCGTTGCAGTGGATGTTGTTGCCGAGAGTCCTCCCACCGGGCGTGCCAGAATGTGTTGTCGGTCGAAACCCACCGGCGAGCAGCGACGGGCAACACGAAGAGCCGGGAGGTTGCTAGGGTGCTAAAGGCACTGCTCCCTCGTCGACGGCCCGCAATTTCTGTCACGCGCCCGGAGGATGTGTGAAAACCGGGCGTGCCACCTGACCTATACCCGATCAGGAGGGTGCAGACGTGCTCCGAACAGTTTCCTGCATACAAAGACACGTGTAAACGTAAGTCCGAGCCGTGGTCGGCTCCCCGGGACGACTCTTGCATCGGCTTTGAAGAGCCGATCGAGTCCCGGTGTCAGATGGGATCTGATTGTATCTAGATATGGTAAATAAAGCAAATAACTATAAAACTGCTTCAATTAAATCTAATTGATCTAATCCACGATAGTAATAGCTTCACTGCTAGATCGGAACATCCTACACGTGACTAGGCCTAGCGAACATAACAGACAACTAAACCACAACCCAAAACAGAGGCCTAAGAACTAGCAAGAGCCGATTCCCGGAACAATCCTTATCAAGGCTAAAATAAAGCATCTATCACACCACCGAATCATCCAATCCGTTTGCAAGGCCTAACCTAGCAGATATTATGCCAACTCTTAAGATAAGAGCAAACCATAACAGATCAGATCTACTAGACATGAAAGAAGCAGGGTGTTGCCTCTGTGCGACTAATTCTATGCGATAAGAACTAGCATGAGATTGAAACGTGACTGCACAGAGACAACATGATATTCGCAGATGATAAGCAACGAAGCACAACAGATCTACTAAAAGCCATGCTACGAACATCATGATAACTAGTATTACTCGCCATAAAAAACGCTTCAGTACGAGTAATACCAAGGTAAAAGCAAGAATAATACTGCTCTGATCGAAAGAAGCGATCAGGGCAGCATGGCACTTACTTGGATGAAACCCTAGGATTAGGGGTGGCGATGCGCCGAGAATTGTTGTTTGCGAGTCGTGATGACGCTCTCTTATGAATAACAAAGGATACATATTTATAGTCCGGAGACTTGGGAAACAATCTAAACTAATCTTGTCCCGATTGGACTCTATCTCTAACCTTGAACTAAATCTAAAGATACATGGCCCATGTGGCCCAGATGCTCACGCAGGAGCCGATTTACAAGTCTTCTTCAGTCTTTTGCTTTAAACCCATCTTGCTTTCGGCCCATAAATTAACCCTGTTAATTTATGGCGATAACACATGTCCCCTGGTTTTGGCAATGATAGTTCCAAAACCAATCCGTCGCTTCATCTTCCCGTTAATGCTCATTAAACACACTGCAACCATCAAAGAAGACGCAACGTCTCTGCAACTGGCTCCTCGTAGAATGTGAAACTGCCGATCCGTCTTTCATCTTTTCACTATTTAATCTCACCCGAATCGGCTCCTTCCCACAGAAACTCCTTCTTCCTCCTAGAGCCAGTAGCGTAGAAATTCCAATCCTCCACTAGCCATGGCCATCTCTTCTTCCTCCAGCTCCAACTCTTTTGGAGATTCCTCTTCTTCCTCCTCATCTCCTCCTTCTTCTTCTTCCCTCTCGGCCTCCTCCATCGACTCTATCCCAGAGAGCCGAGAGCCGACCCCCGAGTGGGACCCGACAGCAGCCTACGAGGCGCTGGCTCCTCTGCACTGGGATGCAGAGGAGTTCGACTTCGGGGTCGCCTCCGAGGAGGACGAGCCCATGACTGAAGGAGAAGACCTCCGGCTCCTATTCCAAGAGGAGTCGGAGAAGGACGAGGAAGAAGACCCTTCGTCGGACGGAGTCGACTCTTGCTCGGAAGAGGAGATCGACTCCCCCTCCGATGACGACGAGCCGATGGGCGGAAAGCCCTTCCGGTTCCTCGGGTCCTCCGAGGAGGACAACGAGGAGGAGATCAGCGGCGACGACGACGGCTGGAGCGACTCCAGGTCTGAAGGCGGCAGCAGCGCCTTCAGCAGCGACGACGGTGACGACGACGGCAGCGACGTCGACGGCAGCGGGGATGTGCCGGCTCGAAGCCCCAAGCGTCGTAGGTACTAGGTACCTATGAGCAGTAGTAGTAGGTAGCATCGTAGGAATAGGACCTCAAAGCCGAAGGATTGATTCCTTTGTAAAATCGGCTTTCCTTGTAATGAACTTTCCTTTAATGAAATCGAGTTCCTTTACATTTTGTGTGTTCGATTGCCTTCCAAAAAAGCCGATGGCAACGCATCAGGCTTCTATAAATATTCAAGAGCCGACGGAATTCAAACTAGAAGCAACCCGCAGAAGAATAGGGTAATACTTTCAGCCTGAACCAAACCCTCGAATCCGAGCAAAATTCGAAAACCAAGCTCTACAAATCCGAGCAATAATTCCCCAAGCAGCCGGAATTCGAATCAGAATCTCCAGCAACCAAACCCTAAGTCAACAGATCTGACCATGGCAGATTCTACAGCTGAAACGACAAGCTCTGCAATCCACGATGCGGCAATCCACGGCCTGAAGGTAATATTCGGCCTAATCTTTTAGCTTTCTTCAGCTCACCAAGCTTCTGAAACTAAAATTCTGAAACATGACACCATACGTATGCTTCTGAATCTCTGAACTTCAGGTGTCAAACATCCTTCTGCCGCATCCCTCCAATCCAAAATTCTTCTGTCTTGGCCCACAAACCCATGAAAACCCCATAGATTTGATCTCTTGTGAAGCAAATAGGATCCCTTTTGTGAGTCAAAACATCGATCTGAACCTCTGGGCCGACGGCTTAAGAGCCTGGCCTAATCCACCTGAGAGCTGGATTACATGGTACAACAGAGTAGCAAAAGCTCACATGTCCTTGTGGCAAGATTTGAACATAGCCGATGCACTTAGCCTATCACTGTCCCCCCTTGACAAAGATGAAAATCTTCTGAAAACCATCGGCTATTTCTGGTCTGATGCTCTGAATTGTTTCCTCTTTGGTCATGGACCCATGACTCCCACTCTGCTAGATGTTGTCATGATCACCAGACTAGACATTAGCTCTCCCAATCCTGCTGCTCACAAAATGGCAGAAGTCCCCTTTAAACTCTCTTCCAAAGTCAACTGCACAAATTGGGGTACTTACATGAGTCAGCACATGAAAACAAAAGGTCCAGTGACTTAGAAGGAACACACAGCCTTCTTAAATCTTTGGCTAGAGCACTTCATCTTCTGTGGCCCTTCCTTAGCTCCAACTAAGAACTATCTCCCCTTGGCCTACCACCTGGCCCATGGCAATCACACCGGCCTAGGCAAGTTCTTCCTTGGAGAAATTTACAGATGTCTCCATTTGATGACATCTAACTTGCTCAATAAAAAGAAACTGAGAACTGGAGGCCCTTGGTGGTTCATTCAGTTGTGGGCACAACTGTACTTTCAACACCATATCCCAAACTTTCAAGGCCTGACCAAGAACTCTTTCCCTGATGAGAGTGGCAAACCAATTAGATGTACTAGCTACGGCCAAGCTTTGTTCAGTCTCCCTGGCAGTAAACTGAATTCAACAGATGCAGCAAACTGGTTTAGAGTCTTCTACAAAGGACTGGACAATCCTCTCTACTTCCCGTTTACTGAATCTGAATCCTTTGAGAACCCAACTGCCTTCAGACTAGATAGCTTTACCGATGACGACAGCACTCGGCATCTATATTCTTTGATGATTCGACCTAGCTTCCTTCCTGTCGGCATCAGCACTTCTAATAGAATTATCAAGCCAGGCTATGAATCTTACCAGCCAGTCATAGCAGCTCGGCAACTCGGCCTAGGACAGGTCCCTCCCCACTTCCATATTCACCACTTGGTGGAGAGCAGAGTCGATCTGCCTGATGGTCTTACTAGCTCGAGATGCTACAGTATGTTTGACAATCTCCACATTCCAATACCAGCCGATTTGTCTTTCACTTCTTCATCAATCGGCTTTGATACCTGGTGGAAGATGTGGAAAACTCATTTCTTCAGAAAAGCTCTAGGTCCTCGACTGCAGCAAATTGATCCTGAATACGTAATCCCCGAGGAAGAGGTACTGATTCTATGCATTTATCCTTTTAAATCCTATATTCCTTTCTCTTGGCTTAACCTGCTCATCCTGTTAGCAGCAACAAGATGGTCCAGAACCCATGACCAGTACTGGGGAGCCATTTCACTTTCTTCCAACTGCTCCTGATGTACTCTTCTGCAAAGGATCACCACCAATCAAGAAAGTGATAATGACTGTTCAGCCAGACTTACTTCAGTCGGCTTCCAAGCGAAGACAAACTTCTGCAAGCGTTGCCCCCCGAGTCTTGACCAAGAAAAGGAAGATGATCACGAGGCGAGTGATCAAGAAGCCAGCACCAGCTTCTTCGAGTCCATCAGAGTCTAATACCAACCAGGTAACTTATTTCTCTGAAATTTCTTCTTTATCTCATACATATGTACTCTTGTTGACTGTAGTTCTATGTTCAGGATGCAGCCGAAAACATCTCCAATGCAGAAAGCCCGGAACAACACGAGATGGCTGCAACTCCTAATGCACTGATGAATGCAAACGAGGAACAAGCCGATGCAGCAGATGCTCTTGACGTCAACACCAGCTTTGATAGGACGATTGCTCCTGAACCGTCCAACACTTCTTCTTCAGAACAGGTAACATTACAAAAATCAATTCTGAACCAGCCGATAACTCCATAAATGCATCTTGCACTAACTCCAGATGTGCCCATAGAGTTTTGATATTTCAGGTTTGCTTTCCTTTGACCCTGCATCAATGGGTCTAACTGTCCCTAGATCAGAAACATCATCTCTACAGCAATCGGCTAACCTAACACATCAGCTTCAACTTATCAAGGATCTTCTATCTGCCCCAATCACTGCTCTGGTTGATGATTCCAGTAAAATAAAGAACATCTTCGAGCAAATAGAATCCCAACTCCCGGAATCATTGCAAATCAAGCTCTGGTCAGCCAGCAACCTCCCATTCTTCCGGATAGAAGTCAGTAAAGCGCAAGAAAGGATGAAAGCACGTCGCTCTCAAGCTTCTCTGAAAGCTGACATTACCCAAAAATGCAAGGCTCTCAACCAGAAGAAGGCAACTCTAGATATCAAAGCTGACGTGTCTGCCAACACGAATCGACTCGACCTCCTGAAGAAAGAACTGGCGGAACTCGAAGAAAAGGTCCGCATTACCAAGGAACTCATCCAGGCCGAGGAAACTTCCATTGCAAACTCCAAACAAGAAACCCAGAAAATATCTGAGCAAATACAAGCAGAGTTTGCAGAGATCAGCACCTTGAGTCGGCAGATAGTTTCAAGCAATGACAAGGATGACGAAGCGATTGTAGCACGCGTAGATGCCGTTCGTACTGAAGCCATCCACGCCATAGAAAAATTCCTGAACCAGTAGATAGGCTCAAGATACAATTAGTACTGCCTGTTAACCTGAAAGTTGTACTTGTTTAAAAATATCTCAAGTCGATGGTTATACATCGGCTATCTTTCTTTACCGGCCAACTCAACGTGTTGGCCTACCATCATCATTTTTTTTCTACCGGCCAACTCAACGTGTTGGCCTGTCATCATCATTTTTTTTGCGGCCAACTCAACGTGTTGGCCTATTACACTGCAGCCAGATGGATCTCATCGGCTTTTCTTTACTCGCCTTTCCACATGCTCGGGAAATACTTCTTCAGATGTTGTCCATTGACAGCAACAGGAAACTTGACGCCGTCCAATTCCTCGAGCATGTACGCATTCCTAGGCAAAACCTGAAAAACCTTGTACGGACCATGCCAAGTTGGAGACCATTTACCAAACTTTTTATCTTTAGTTCCCAACGGCAATACTGCCTCCCAAACCAAGTCTCCCACCTGGAAATCCTTAGGTTTGACTTTCTTGTTGTATGCACGGGCGACTTTAGCCTTATTTTCTTTGATCTTTTCCAACGACCAAAGTCTTAGTTCCGTTAGGTCCTCCACGTTGTCGTTCATCAAGGCTGCATACTGTTCAGCAGATAGACCATTCTGAAACTCAACACGCCTTGATCCGGCTGTGATTTCCCACGGTAGCACAGCATCTGGCCGTAGACTAGATGGTACGGCGATGTCTTGGTGGACCCATGACACGAAATACGATATGCCCACAAAGCTTCTGACAACACCTCATGCCAGCGCCTAGGATATTCATCGATCTTTCTTTTTATGAGCTTGATGAGGCTCTGGTTGGATGCTTCAGCCTGTCCATTAGCTTGGGCATAATATGGAGATGATCTGATCAGCTTAATCCCCATGTCATCGGCAAACTTTCTGAACTCCTCCGATATAAAGACCGATCCTCCATCGGTCGTAATGGTCTGAGGGATCCCAAATCTATGAATGATGTGCTCTTTGACAAAGCTGATCACATCTCTTGACGCCACTGACCTCATGGGTACTGCCTCTACCCACTTTGTGAAATAATCTGTGGCAGCTAAGACCCATTGGTGACCCTTGCTAGACGACGGGTTGATCTGTCCAATCATATCCATGCCCCAACCTCTGAATGGCCAGGGTTTGATGATAGGGTTCATCACTGATGCTTGCACTATCTGAATTTTGCCAAACCTCTGACATGCTTGACATCCCTTGTAATATTTAAAACAATCTTCCAACATACTGGGCCAGTAATAACCCGATCGCCTAATCAGCCATTTCATCTTATGAGCCGATTGGTGAGTACCGCAGGCTCCTTCATGAACCTCATGCAAGAGCCAATTTGACTCTGAAGGTCCTAGGCATTTAAGTAGTAGTCCTTCCAAGGTCCTGTAGAACATGTCATCCCCTATCAGAACATACTTCATGGCCTTGAGTCTTATCCTTCTTGGTGCCCCCCGAGCCGAATCCTTCAAGTAATTGAAGATATCGGCTCTCCAGTCTCCAGGTTCTAGAAACTGAACCTCCACCTCGACTCCACCGGCTGTCTCCTTGTAACCAGAAGCCATTTGTGATAAATCATTGGCTTCATTATTCAGAGTCCTGCGTATCCAGTGGAAATTGATGTACCTGAATCGTGACATCAACTCACGGCACTGCATCCATATCGGGAAAAGAGCCTCGCTCTCACACCTATATTCCTCCATGAGCTGAGAAATCACCAGCTTCGAATCTCCAAAAATTTCCACTGCTTCTGCACCGGCTTCGAGAAGCAATTCCATCCCTTTGCGAACGGCTTCATATTCCACCAGATTATTGGTGCACGGGGCAGTCATTCTGATGGAGAAGGAATAACTCGCCCCTCGAGGCGACACCAACAGAATTCCCACACCGCACCCATCATCACAAGCCGATCCGTCAAAGAACATAGCCCAAGCACGAATAAATAATGCAGCAATATCAGTGCTGATCCTATCCGCAACAAGATCCGCCAGTGCTTGTCCCTTGACTACTTTTGCAGGCTGGTATCGGATATCGAACTCTGACAATGCAAACATCCATTTTCCAAGTCGGCCTTTAAGGACAGGGGCCGACAGCATGTGTTTTATGACATCCGATTTGCATATAACAATTGTTTCCGCCGAAAGCAAAATATGGCGAAACTTCATACATGTAAAGTATAAGCAAAGACAAAGCTTCTCGATTTCAGGATACCTGGTCTCGGCGTCTAACATGCGTCTGCTGAGGTAGAAAACCACCCTCTCTTGGCCGTCATGCTTCTGGACTAGCACCGAAGCAATGGAAGTGTCACCGACGGATAGGTACACATAGAACGGCCTATCTTGCTGAGGAGGAACCAATACTGGAGGCTTTGACAAATATTCCTTGATTTCATCAAAAGCATGTTGCTGTTCTGGCCCCCAGCGAAACTCATCATCGGATTTGATCTTTACTAAACCCATAAACGGCTCAATGCGTCCGGACAGATTAGAAATAAATCGCCTGACAAAGTTAATTTTACCGATGAGTTTCTGTAACTCCTTCTTTGTAGTAGGCGGCTTCATCATCTTCACAGCTTCTTGACTCTTTATGCCGATTTCAATTCCCCATTCATGCACCAGGAATCCCAGAAACTGACCGGCCGACACACCGAAAGCGCACTTCTTCGGGTTCATTTTGAGCCCAAACCTCCGAGTCTGCTCCAAAACTTGACGCAGCTCTTCTAAATGCCCCGTGGCTGATTTGGACTTGACCACGACATCATCAATATAGATCTCTACCAGCTTGCTGATGAGATCATGAAAAATGTAATTCATAGCACGTTGGTACGTTGCACCGGCATTTTTCAGTCCGAAGGTCATAACCAAGTACTCGAACAAGCCAACTACACCTGGTACTCTGAACGCAGTCTTGTTCACGTCCTCTGGGGCCATGAAGATCTGGTTGTAACCGGCATTGCCATCCATAAAACTCATCATTTTGTGGCTAGCAGCTGCGTTGATCAATGTCTCTGCAACAGGCATTGGGTATTCGTCCTTTGGTGTTGCTCTGTTGAGATCTCTAAAGTCAACGCAAACACGCCATCGGCCATCCTTTTTTTGTACCGGCACCACACTAGAGATCCATTCTGCATATCGGCATGGCCTGATGAACCCAGCATCCAGCATCTTTTCTACCTCTTTCTTAACTTCTTCTAGGACGTCGGCCTTCATCTGACGTGCTCGTTGCTGAAATGGCCGAAACCCTTTCTTGAGCGGGAGCCGATGCTCGACTATGCTTCTATCCAGTCCAGGCATCTCGGTGTAGTCCCATGCAAAGCAATCCCGGTATTCTTTTAGCAGTGCAATCATCTCCTCTCGCAAAGCCGGATCCAACTTTTTGCTGATAAATGTCGGCCGTGGCTTATCCCCAGGACCGATGTCAACCTCTTCCAAATCATCAGCTGATGTGAACCCGTATCCGAGTTTGCCGTCATCTAAAAAATCAGCCGCGAATGCAAGCGAGTCTTCACTATCCACAAGATCAGCAGCAAACACAGGGAGATGACAAAAAAATTTATTTGGCCAACCGCACGGGCTGGCCACTTCTATACTTCTTTTATTTCTCAGAGCCAAATAGTCAATGGATGGCCAACTGCTAGAGGAGGCCATCATGTGTACATGATGTAACAATTCCGACCAAAAACAGAATTTTTCTATTTTTCGGGGCCGATCGCCGGGACCGGCCTCTCTATTTTTATTACACCCCGTGGCTAGCTAGGGTGCATCTATTCTGTGAGGCCAGTGGATAAGACCAGCCTCAGTCCGTTTTTTGTCACCTCGATCCGATCACAGTCTTCCAGGGCGATCCCTGAGATCGGTTCTTGTCCTTCCGCATCCCAGGCGTTCATATCTGCGACCGAGACCTCGCTGGAATCGTCTGCAGGGACCACTTCTACTTCATCGCCATCCCATTGGATGAGGTACTGGTGCATTGTGGAAGGGATACAACAGTTGGCATGAATCCAGTCCCTTCCAAGCAGCACCGTGTATGTACTCTTGCTGTTAACGATGAAGAACGATGTCGGTACAGTCTTGCGGCCCACTGTCAGTTCCATATTAAGAACCCCTATCGCCTCTGATGGCTGTCCATTAAAGTCATTAAGCATCACATTGGTCTTGATCAAATCGGCAGAAGAACGACCCAATCGGCGTAGCACAGAATATGGCATTAGGTTGACTGCGGCACCAGTGTCGACCAACATCCTGTTCACAGGCTTGCCGTCGATGAAGCCCTTGAGATATAACCCCTTCAAGTGTTTGTAGCTCTTCTCCTTGGGCTTCTCGAAAATGATTGGCCGTGGGCCGAGATCCAGCTGCGCGATGGCCAATTCCTCCGGTTGGGGTGCTCGAAACTCCGACGGGAGCACGAACACCATGTTCACATCAGCCGATGGCTTCTCATCGGCTTTTGTCTGCTTGGGGCGCCACTCCTTCCTTGGGGGCGCCTCTCTTCCCTCTGTGGTCGCCTGACTTGCTCCGCGAGATCCGGACGCGCTTTCCTCAGCATGTCAAGATACTTTGCTTCTGCCTCTTCCAGATTGCGCAAGCGCTGTACTCTGCGCTTCTGCGACCGATTGAGCCCGTCAGGACACCACCATGGGCGATGGTACCTGTCTTCTTCCTCTAGCTCTGAATCACCCACGGATGGGTGCCTCACATGGTCATCCTGACGTGTTCTGGGCCCCAAACGCCGGAACACTGATGTCTTGTCCTGCTGGTGTCCTCGAGGCCTGCACTCCAAGCAATCATCTATAGTAGGTAATCGGCTCATGCCGGAATTCCAACAGTACCTGAAGAACGGGCAATGCCAGTGGTCGCGTATAGCCTGGCGCCTCCCCAATGTCCTTCCTGAGTGGTGCTCGTACTCGTCTTCTTCCGATTCGTATCGGCGGCGTAGCTGGTACTGGTACTAGTATTTTTCCAGAAGCCGATTAGAAGCTAGAAGCTGATTGCGGATGTGACGCACTTGCTCTTCAGTCACATGCTGCTATTCCAACTTGAGTTCATTCTGCGGCCACTTGCCAGAAGCGGCCTCTCTCCTCTGCTTGTCATGGCGGCGCATGGGTCCCACCATGTTGATCTGGAATGCCAGATCCTGGCCCTCGGACCTGAAGTCTGACAGTTCCACCATGTTAGCTTGTGGGAAGGGCTTCGTGTCCACCTTCATAGTGTGTTGAGCAAGGATTAATCGGCCTTGCTCGATAGCCGATTGGATCTGGTGACACAGCTGCTTGCATTCACCCATGGCATGAGTAAACGAGTGGTGCCACTTGCAGTATAGCCTTCCCTGCAGCTCTTGTGCTGTCGGTAGCTTATGATTTTCTGGGAGCTTCAGCTGTTTTTCTCTGAGGAGCAGGTCGAATATCTGCTCTGTTTTGGTCACGTCGAAGTCGAAGCCCTTCACAAGCCCCTGCTGCTTGATCCACTTGCATGGGACAGGATTTGCCCCCCGAGTCCACTCTTCCACGGCCACTTCTTGCTCTTCACCCGAGTCATCAGATTCATCCGCCTGGGCCATGTTCACATGGCATTTGAACTTGTCCTGGTACAGCTCAGGATGATAATGCTCGTATGCTGTAAGCTTCTACACCAGGTGCGCCAGAGACGTGAGCTCCAACTGAAAAGCCGCATCCTTGATCGGCTTAGCAAGTCCCAGGACAGCCAGATCGACTACCTCTTTCTCTGTGATGCGTGACGAGTAGCATCGGTTCTTGACCTCCCTGAAGCGTTGTATGTACTCTGACACAGTCTCTCCTCGCTTCTACCTGACTTGGGCGAGGTCGGCAATTCCAGCTTCTGCAGCTTCCGAGTGGTACTGGGTATGGAATTGATCTTCAAGCTGCCTCCAAGTCTGAATCGAATCCGGAGCTAGTGACGCATACCATCCAAAAGCTGGGCCTGTAAGGGATTGGCCGAAGAACCGGACCCTCAATGGATCCGACACTGAGATCATCCCAAGCTGCGTTAAGTATCAGCTCACATGCTCGATGGAGCTGGCTCCCTCTGACCCGTTGAACTTGGTGAACTCAGGAAGCCGATACTTGGGTGGCAGTGGGATCAAGTCATAGTCGCTTGGATACGGCTTGGAATAGCCGATCGCTTTCCTCTTGGGCAGGATGCCGAACTGGTCTCTGAGTATTGCACTGACCTGCTCCACACTAAGAACTCCTGGGGCCGATGGCTTAGCACTCGGCCCAGTAGCGTACTTTGCCAGCCACGCTTGTTTTTCTGCGTCTGCTCCAAAAGTTCCTGGGTTCACCATCTGCACCGAGCGTGCTGGACTGACGCTGTCAGGGATGTAGGCGCACGTGTAGCCGTGCGGAATCTCCTTAGGTGGCTCGGTGAGGAACTGGCCTTCTCCAGGATCACCGCCGATCTTTTGGACGACGTAGATCGGCGAGCTCTGTGGTCTGGGAGCTACAAATGAGAATGGCAGTTGCGGCCTAGAATGTAGTGCAGCTTCCTCTGTGTGACTCCCCAGGATTGGCCCCGATGGAGAGTACCGGTTCTTGATTATCTCCTGGATGACGCGATGCGCTATGCGCTCGAGTTTGTTCATCAGGCTCTGAGAGTGCCGATGAAGCGCATGGGCCACCATGTAGTTCATCTCCTAACGCAGGGCTCTGGTGCGTTCTTCAGATGGTACAGACAGATCTACATTGTCGAGAGCGCCTTCTGGTGAGAACCCCTTCCACCTGATGCCATGGTTGCGAGTCCTCTCAAAAGAGCCGATGAGATCGGCTTCCAGCAGAGCTTTGATCTCATCATACTTCTTCTTGTGTTCAGGAGGAAGCTCTTCATACGTGACGGGCTTGGGAGCGGGTTCTTGATCTTGAGCTCCAGTCATCGTTGCAGTGGATGTTGTTGCCGAGAGTCCTCCCACCGGGCGTGCCAGAATGTGTTGTCGGTCGAAACCCACCGGCGAGCAGCGACGGGCAACACGAAGAGCCGGGAGGTTGCTAGGGTGCTAGAGGCACTGCTCCCTCGTCGACGGCCCGCAATTTCTGTCACGCGCCCAGAGGATGTGTGAAAACCGGGCGTGCCACCTGACCTATACCCGATCAGGAGGGTGCAGACGTGCTCCGAACAGTTTCCTGCATACAAAGACACATGTAAACGTAAGTCCGAGCCGTGGTCGGCTCCCCGGGACGACTCTTGCATCGGCTTTGAAGAGCCGATCGAGTCCCGGTGTCAGATGGGATCTGATTGTATCCAGATATGGTAAATAAAGCAAATAACTATAAAACTGCTTCAATTAAATCTAATTGATCTAATCCATGATAGTAACAGCTTCACTGCTAGATCGGAACATCCTACACGTGACTAGGCCTAGCGAACATAACAGACAACTAAACCACAACCCAAAACAGAGGCCTAAGAACTAGCAAGAGCCGATTCCCGGAACAATCCCTATCAAGGCTAAGATAAAGCATCTATTACACCACCGGATCATCCAATCCGTTTGCAAGGCCTAACCTAGCAGATATTATGCCAACTCTTAAGATAAGAGCAAACCATAACAGATCAGATCTACTAGACATGAAAGAAGTAGGGTGTTACCTCTGTGCGACTAATTCTATGCGATAAGAACTAGCATGAGATTGAAACGTGACTGCACAGAGACAACATGATATTTGCAGATGACAAGCAACGAAGCACAACAGATCTACTAAAAGCCATGCTACGAACATCATGATAACTAGTATTACTCGCCATAAAAAACGCTTCAGTACGAGTAATACCAAGGTAAAAGCAAGAACAATACTGCCCTGATCGAAAGAAGCGATCAGGGCAGCATGACACTTACTTGGATGAAACCCTAGGATTAGGGGTGGTGATGCGCCGAGAATTGTTGTTTGCGAGTCGTGATGACACTCTCTTACGAATAACAAAGGATACATATTTATAGTCCGGAGACTTGGAAAACAATCTAAACTAATCTTGTCCCGATTGGACTCTATCTCTAACCTTGAACTAAATCTAAAGATGCATGGCCCATGTGGCCCAGATGCTCACGCAGGAGCCGATTTACAAGTCTTCTTCAGTCTTTTGCTTTAAGCCCATCTTGCTTTCGACCCATAAATTAACCCTATTAATTTATGGCGATAACAGCCAAACAGTATGCCTGGACTTGGGAGCAAGGCACACCACCATGTGCCGCCAACTGTGAAAAAAGAAAGATGATTAGAAATTATAAAGAATTGAGCGTTAGCATAAAGAAATTAATTCACATACATATCTTGTCGCGTACGCCTTGAGGTTACAGTTGCCCTGATGGTGCGATGCACCTGGCATCATCAAACGCCGCTGCCGGGCAGCCTCGTGCATCTCCAGCCATTCTTGTGAGCACCACCGGTCCACTATCATTTCCCAGCACGGATGATCCGAGGCAATCCACCACGGAGGCACCTGCACATCATCAAGTTATGACGTGTAAGAAGAACAAATGGATCGTAGTTGATTTAAGAAAGATTAAGTATTTACATAAGTCGACGATTTGAGAGTTTGGGGGACCTAGGTGAAATCTCGGGATAAGTTTGGAGACCTGGGATGCAATTTACTCTTCTCTAAAATAAAGCAAGTATTGTCTAATTTTTCTATAGAACATGTATGGTTTTCTTGTTATCTTACCTTCTGCTAAAAATTTCGGTTAGAACCAAAACCGAACTGAGAACCGAAATACTCGGTTCCCAAAATTTCTTGGAACCGATCGGTTCCTATTTTTAGGAGCCGATTTTCTTCAAAAACTTAGAGACTGAACCAAACCAAATCGAAGAAACCGAATGCCCACCCTGAACCGTAAGCACACCAAGTGCTTTGTTGCACCCAGCCGTCGAGCTTGGGAGCTAGACGAGCCACCAAAGTTACGTCGAGTGGTCAGCGGCGCCAGCCCCTGAGCCTAGGGACTGACCGAGTTGCCGCTGAATCTTGAACTGTAAAAGGACATCACAAACATTATGTATTGTCATATGAAGGATGTGTGTGAATCCCCTTCCCTCTAGTAAGACACCGAGCTGGACGCCGTGTGGCCTTTGCATTGCCATGTGTCGCTACGCAGCTAGTCTCGCTGACCACTGCTCACGAAGAATACGGCTTACCACAGACTACACTGCTCAGCAAGGATGCTTAGGTGTAGGCGGCGCACAAGATCGAGTTGAGGTTTCGCGGTAGGGGCTTGAGCCACATGGGTTAAGAATTACTAGAACGACGTGGGGTTGGGCAAGAACTCGGAAGTCAGAGTTGGCTGCGACTCTCCCAAGACAGCTTTGTAGTGTGTCATGGTGAAAAAACAGATCACGCGCAGAGTGCCCCCGAAAAGGGGGCAACCCGACTGCCTCTACAGTGGACAGACCAACTAGACGGCGCCCCAGCCCAGTGGGCGCGCGGGGCGAATAAGACAGCGCGTTCCCGCGAGGGTGGGCACGCAGCCGGAGTGGCCGACGAGTGGCGCGCCGTGGCCGCCGGCGGCATGTTGCGGGCATGCCCGCCCGCGTGGAATGAGCCGTCATCTATCAGAGCCAGCGAGCGAGCTCGCGCGCGCATGTGGGCTCGAGTTAGGAGAACATGCGGGCGTGCCCTTCCCGCTTGCTCAAGCAAACACCTCTCGTGCTCCGTCTCTCCCAGCTGCCGCCGCAGATGCGGCCCAACGTGCCCCCGATCTCTTTACGTGCGCGCACCAGCTGTGCCATCGCCGCGCCATATCCACAGCCCCGCGGGCAGATATCCCGCACGCTAGCCACTTGTTCTCCTCCAGTTCAATTTATCAGATTACGCCGCCAGCGCCACCAACTACGCGCGCACATGCCTGCCGCCATGCCGTCTGATCGATCTCTGTATAAAAGCGCCATTGCGTGCTCCTCCCTTGATCGATCTCGCGCTGTCAGTGTCGTCACGGCCGGTGGTGTCGCCTGTCGCGCCGCTAGCTACTACTCGGTGTGTCGTGAATTGTCATCCGAATAACCAGCCTGCCACCGCCTTAGATTGGTAGGCATGGCGGCTCACGCCTCCTGCGACGTCGCTGCCGGCGCTGCGACGCCGACGGGGGCGGCGAGCAGGCGCGTTGGGTTGAGAAGGCCGTCGAGGACGACGCTGAAGAAGAAGGCGAGGAAGCTGATGAGGAAGGCCGGCGGCGGGAAACGCCCGAGGCCGTCGTTGTCGAGGACGAAGCGCGTCGCGGCGATCAGGAGGAAGATGGAGGCGCTGCGGAGGCTCGTGCCGGCGGCGGCGCCCTGCGGCGGGGAGGAGCGGCGGGTGGACGACGGCCGCCTGGAGGAGCTGCTCCTGCACGCCGCCGGCTACATCCTGCGCCTCCAGATGCAGGTCCGGGTCATGCAGGTCATGGTCCACGCGCTCAACGATGATGACCCCGAGGATTGATTTACGATCTTGCTCTCTTCCGGGCCGGGTCATGTGCATTCCTTTTATTCTTTTCTCTTCTCTTCGCATGGTTTGTGCAGATCATTGGTTTGTCGAAATTCATGAGTGGGTTTGGAAATATTTGTGACAACATACTAGAAATGTGCGTTGTGCAGTGTGAAGAAATTATGGGGGGTTATATATATATATATATATATATATATATATATATATATATATATATATATATATATATATATAGATAGATAGAGAGAGAGAGAGAGAGAGAGAGAGAGAGAGAGAGACAGTTTTAGGACACCTCCGATCGAGCACCAGCTGTATGTGAAATGGGGGATTATTGGCATGTATGTAAACAACTGTTTATGGGGTAAGATTGAAATTTAATTCGTAGGTTATACATTTGTTAGCTAGATGGCCTAGCTAGCTGAATTTCCAAACATATTGAGATCTTATTAACTCTGAAAATTCATTTGGATCCAATCGCCCGGCCAATGTACAAGTTCAGTAACCGCAGGCCGTCTGAAAGGCTATATATGTTTGGAATAAGAGTTCAATTTTTTTCCGATACCTTGAAAATTTCTGCATTCTGAGTATATAGTTTAAGGGATGAAAATTAATTAACACATCAATGCAGGACATATTGTCGGTGTTTTACCGTCGGGTTTTCCGAGGGGTATCCCGAGGAGAGTGGTTGTAGGCAGGGACTCGCCTGGATCAAAACGCGATGGTGCAAGGAACACAAAGATTTAGACAGGTTCAGGCCGCTGGAGTGTAATACCCAATGTCCTGTGTGGTGGTTTGTATTGCCTTAGGTCTTGTTCGATATTTTTGAGGGGTCCCTGTCCGCCCTTATATATCTTGGGGGATAGGGTTACATGGAAAGTTCTAGCCGAGTACGTTTAGAGTTCTACTCCGAGTAGGTCGGATAGTTTCCTTGTACTCCATCCAGTTCTACTGCTGCACGAGTAGTTACAGTAGGGGTAAGGCAGTTTCCTTGTACTCCATCCAGTTCTACTGCTGCACGAGTAGTTACAGTAGGGGTAAGGCGTATTCGTGTGCTACTCCTTACTCTAGAAAATTCCATGCCCGTGGGCAGTCTTGCTGCCTCGGGTCCGACACATATGTACTACACGAGAATGGAATTGCATTGGTGGTCAAAAACCGCCAAGAAAAATACTGAAACCACCAATAAAATGATCCTTGGCGGCTGCCAATCTATCCTCGGAGGAATTTGCTTGACGGCCGGCCAACAAGGATCATTTCTTGGAAGTTTGGCCATCAAGCAAATTAGATTGATGGCAAAATCCATATTGCGCCAAGAAAATTGTTGACGGTTTATTTTGATCCATTTTAACCGTCAACTATCATGTAAAAATTGAGCATCGAAAGGAATAAATAATAGCATAGGATGATTATTTGACGAATTCCACAGATGCTAGTCTGAGAATATGTGCCGGTGAATTTTGGCAAAAAATGCATAAAACTATCAAGTACTATCCAAAGCATAAAGTCCTGGCCAAGCACAAGCAAGCCCAAGGGCCAAAAGGGCCCACTGGGCAGCCATACAAGAGAAGGAGATGTAGCCCATGCGCATGACACATCATCAATCCAAGGCAATCTCCTCTCGACCAATCAAACGCAAGCGTAAGGATCCATGGGCCCACATGTAGCAAGAAACCGACATAGGACAAGGGCTATCACCTGTATTTTACACGTGGGATAGCATAGCAGCCCACCAAACAAAATTGGGGGACAGTTCGGACCATGGTCGGCCGAGCCCGTCTTGGCTCCACCGTCTTACTACTTGCATGTGTCGGCTCTCCATTGGTTCCCAAAGGCGGTTCCAGGTGCTATAGCTCCAATCCTCAGCCGAGAACCCCATGGCACCCCGCCCTGGGCAAAAATAACCAGGAACCGAACCAAAAAACCGGAGATACTCGGTTCGGTTTCGGTTCTTTAGTCGGTTAACAGAGGAACCAGCCTCCATCATATCCAGCCCATCAAAACATGTTAGATGGCCCAAGCATAAACAAAACCCTAGCTCCCACCCACCCACCACCCCCCAGACCCCAGTCTCCTGCTCCCATGTCTGTCTCTCCCACACTCGGTCACCCTGCGGTCCTGCAGCCAAGCTGCAGCCGCCGTCCGCCGCCCAGGTCCCAGCAGGCGAGCCGGCTGGCCGCCCAGCACTGCCAGCGCCCAGTCCCGCCCCACCGCCCACGTCCCTACTGGCGGGACGGCCGGCCGCCCGGCGCCGCCAGCTCCCCATCCCGCCCCGCCGCCAGCCCATAGCCCCCAGCCCCCGCCAGCTCCGCATGGAGGACGCCTAGATCCATAGTCGGGCCACCTGCTCTGCATGCCCACGACGGCACATAGCGCACCCGCCGGCCGGCGGCCACTCGAGCTCGCTGGTCACCACCGCTGGGGCTGGGCCTCCCCTGACCCCCACCCCGAGTCGCCGACCACGACCGCCGCTGCCACCAGCCGAGATGCAAGGCGCTACCACGCCCCCGGACGGCTGGATCCGCACGGCCGCAGCCCGCCAGGTCGCCTACCACCCCCGTCGCCGCTTAGCGTGGTGGCGCCCGCCTTTGACCAGCGACCAGCGGTCCAGTGCTTGCTAGCTGCCTAGCTCCCGGCCTTGGCCATGCCCACTCGACTAGTGCTCGCCGTCCCCGACGCCGGCACTCTCGAGGCCATGACGGCTACATCTTTTTCGGTACTCTCGGTTAGAACCGAAAGAACTGAAACCAAAATTGGTCGGTTCCTACCATTGGAAAGAACTAAACGGTTCCTAAATCTTGGGAACCAAATTTCTAGAAGAACCGAGAAACCAAACTGATCGGTTCGGTTAGAGTCGAATGCCCAGCCCGAATGGCACCCTCCTATATATATGTGAGAAGGGGTGAAGAATGAAACACACCACCAAGTGAAAGAGCTTCTCTAGCTTGTGTTTAGAGTAGGGGAGAGGGTAGAGGTATGCAGGAGGGGCACGGGGTTGTCGGCGCTTGTTGACACCATTTTTTGACACGTGTCAAGGAAGATAATTTTAATGAAGGGAAGGTTGCCGATTTGAAAGAAACCAAAAGATGTACAAAAATTGAATCAGCCAATTGGGTCTGTCCGATGGACCAGAGGAATATGCTTTGAAGATGCTAATCCGATCGTGTAACGAACATGGCACCATTTATGACATTTCGAGTGATTTTGGTGATCGAATGACAACGCAATCAATGGGTCTAATATGATTGTTAAGATGACCATTCTCAAGCTTTTAGGTTCAAGTGATGACAAAGAGAAGATAGGCGTAGCTAGGCCCGAAGGGCCGCCCCTACGGTGGTTCCGCCTCTTCGGTCCAAAGGACAAGAATTGAAGTGACCGTGAAGAAATCCAAGTCAAAGAAATCAAGACAGAGATACTTCAGTAACACCGGAAGAACCGATGCTATAGGCATCGGTGCATCCGATAGTTGTCGGATGATCCGACGGCCTGGCAATTGGCACAAGTCCGTGCGGCTCTGGACATCAAGTGAAGCACCGGATAAACCGATGGTGTCAAAAGAGGCATCGGTGCATTGGACGTACTATGTTCCAGAGACGATGCAAGTCGCGCAAGAGCCAAGTCTTCAGCACCGGTTGAACCGGTGAAGCATCGGTGCATACCATCGGTGTAATGACGTCAGCTGCCAGGAGTTCAACGGCTACTTCGGGTTATGAGTGACTGACCGTTGGAGCAACGGCTACAAGACTTGGTGGCCTATATATACGCCTCACCCCGGCCATTTGAAGTTTACTGGAGTTGCTATACTTCCCACACATACTCAAGAACACCTCCAAGCCATACAAGAGCATAGTGATCATATCCTTAGCCCTTAGCACACTTTGAGAGTGTTGTGTAAAGGATAGCTCTTAGTGAGTGAGTTTGCAAGGCCTAGAGCCTTTGTGCTGTGGTTCTTAACTGAACCAAAAGAAGATTTCGGTGCGCCGGCACCTTGAAGCTTTGAAGGCTCGCCGGCAACGTCATCGACCCTCCGACTTGGTGTGGAGCGGCGATGACATCTTTGTGCGGGGGACGTGGAGACCCCCCATCCTTTGTGGAGAAGCTCCTTAGTGGAACCCGGGGCCAAGGTGACCGTGATTGTGTTCACGGAAGAGACTTGGTGGCCGAGTAGCAATACTCTTAGTGAGTGCTACAACAACGTGGATGTAGGTGTGCCTTTGTGGCTAACCGAACCACGGGATAAACACCCGCGTCAAGAGTTTGCTATCTCCTATCCCGCTCTTTAAGCTTCCACTTTTTATACTAGCAATTTATATGCCTTTGCTTTCATAGAGTAATTTCTTGATAGGAAAGGCTATAGGTTGCTAAACTCTTTTGGGATAGGGGTTTCACACTAGAACAACCACAGTTGCACATCTAGATAACTTGTTTTAGTTTAATTTTGTGCAAACTAGTTGGAGCCATAGCTCTAAGTTTTGAGTTGCCTAATTCACCCCCTCCCCCTCTTAGGATAGAGCGCGCTACCGGTCCTTTCAGATCGCTCTAGCGCTCGGCCGATGAAGGGTTGCCGATGAATCAAGAAGAGAAAAGAAGTCCGAATTCTATGAAGATTCTGGTGATTCGGTTGTAGTTTTTTAGTGTTATTTAAATTAGGAAAGTCTTTTCTTTTAGGTCAAGTATGTTTGCCGTACTCGGCCAGGACTCGGTAGCGTTAGGCTATATATATCAGTTGTAAGGGACCGGAAAAACTCAATACACATCCAATACAACAAAGCTTTACAATTTCTTTGCACTTTTTCGGCGACTTCACCTTTTCTTTTTTCTTTTCAACGAGTTCTTTTAAGTTGATCATGGACGCCTCACATTCGAGTGACTTGGTTTGCTGGTGAGTTTTTATTTTACCGAGTATATTTGAGCATTAGCTACCGGGCGCATCGCTGCGGCTTCGTTCAGATCTATTCAAAAGTTATCGAGTTTGTCTAGGCTTTGATCTCGGGCGCATCGCTATTTTCTCGTCTAGATTTATTCACAATTTATCGATATCAGCTAGATTTGTAGGTTTTTTCCTATGCTTTTTGGCCATTATCATATCTATCTACTAGAAGCATATTAGATCGGCTTTAGGTTTCGCAGTAATATTTTGTTATCTTAAAAGCTGGTTTAGATCTGTTTCAAGCCTTGCATCATCTGAGTTACACATTCGTAGCATAGATTTTGTTATACATGTGCAATCGGCTGCCCTAAGCTGATTTTGTCATTTTCCGCATTGGTTGATCCTACCGATGCGCCTGCCTACTTCACGCTTGTATTTAATATCTTTTTGTTGTCTTCTGTATCGGCAGAGCCAGCCGATGCGTCTGTGTGAGAGATATTCGGAATCCCAGTCGATACACTCTCGAATTTGACTTTGTTTTATCCCTTGTCAATTACACGTCAAATTGACTGGCATGCTTGGTTGACTTTCCGGAGCTTAGCGAACACTTGCCCTCAGATTCTAGTGTGTTGATTTTTGTGTCAACACATCTTTTGGCACACTCGGTGGGACCGAAAGCTTCAACATGGTGGAACTTGATGATCCTTCTGCAGTGAATGAAGAGAACTACGTTCCTGTTCCTGAAGACAAGCTTAAAGAAGATCAAAGGAAGGAGTACGAGGAGCTGGTGGAGAACTTTAAACGTGAATGCCTCAAGTCATATAGCATCACCAGATCTGGTGATGTGATCAAGAAGTTTAATCTTCCATCCTTCTAGCCGTTGACAGAAGCGCAGCATGAAAATAAGATAATGGATGCAGTTGGTCAAGCTGTGGCGCAAGTGTTTATCAAAAGTGCAACAGTTATGGGCAACACGGTGCACAACGCCGTAGTTAAGACTTTTACAGAAGGCACATTTCCAGGTTGCATGGGGCCTTGTTATATACAGCCAGATCAGATGCAGTATGTCTCCTTAGAAGTGTCCATGGAAGCAGCTTTGTCGGCTCAGAATAGCCAGGCAGAAGCGAGTAAAAGTCAGGCGCCACCACAAACTACCACTGCAACATCTACGGCTACGACAGCTCCTGTCTACTCCACTACTCTGCCTATCCCTACAGCTATTCATGATGGTTCTGCATCTGGATTTCCTATTGGATGGGATCTGATGACTGGGTATGGTATGCATCCAGATTTCTTTACCACACTATACAAGACACAGTTTGATGCATCGGCTACTCAGCCGATGAACTCGCAATAGAATGTACAAGGTACATGGAGTCTGCAGATAGCTGCACAATCCAACGCATCGGCGCCACCGCCGTTGACCCCGTAGAAGCGTCTCGCTATCCTGCTTCAGCCCTAGTCTCCTTCGGAAGTGTTGATCTCACAATCTCCTCACTAGAAGGGGGTCAACTGGGTTTTTCACAATCAGACGACTGGATAGTTATCTTAAAAGCCGGTTTAGATCTGTTTCAAGCCTTGCATCATCTGAGTTACACATTCATAGCTTAGATTTTGTTATACACGTGCAATCGGCTACCATAAGTTGATTTTGTCGTTTTCCGCATTGGCTGATCTGTAACACCCTAATTTAATTTTCAGCTTTAGTAATAAATTTAATTGGCTTTATTTAATTTTCTAGGATTTAATTTGTTTAGCTTGCATTTAATCTAATTTTTGTTCCATAAGTAATTAAAATTTACCATAGGGTTAAAATGTTTGTGCATTCATGCTGGAGCATCTCTTTCTTTTGTTTGTTTGGTTAGGGTTTGAATTCAAATTTATTTGAATTCATTAGACTTGAGTTTGAGTTAGAAATAGAAAAAGGAAAGGAATAGGAAAAAGGAGAAACCAACCCAGCCCAGTCAGCAACCCCACCGGCCCACCTCTTCACCCCAGAAGCTAGCCCACCATCTCCTCCTCTCCCTCTCTTCTCGGGCCTATCCCGCGCACGGCCCAATTTTTTTTTCTTTTCTCCCCACCGCGCTGGCCCAGCGCTGCGCCCCCAGCCCAGCTAACGCCGCACTCCGCGCTCCTCGCTCGGCCCGCCTTCCGCTCGCACGCGCGTCGCCCTCCAACTGACCACCGGTCCCACCTACCAGTCCCTCACCCACACCGCGCGCGGACGCGCCTTCCTGCCACGCCAGCACCGCGACTGCCCCCACCTGTCAGCGGCACTGGTCCAGCCCCGCGCGCACCCGCTCCCTCCGCTCGCGCTTGGCCCAGCTCTGCCCCTCCCCGCTCACAGCCCGCGACCGCGCTCTCCCGCACCGCAACGGCCCAGCACTCCCCGCTCACCGCAACCCGCGCGACGCACCCAGAACTGCCACCTGGGCCCCGCCTATCATTCCTGTCTTCCCCGCTGTGACGCGCTGCAACGGCCGCGCGCCCTCCCGGCCAGAAATCTCGCCGGCCTTCCTTCCCTAGCGTACGCGCCGTGATCCCCGGGCTCCTCCTTTATCTGGTGCCCCGCGACCCTGCGTCCTCCTCCCATCCGCAGCCGCCACCACCCCGAACCACTAGCGCACCGCCCCGCTTTGCCCCGCCCTGCGCCGCCATGGAACCGCCACCACGCTGTAGCTCCACCCCTGCAGGTCCCCGCATCGACTCCGCCTCGGCGCCTGGAACCTCCCCGAGCCGGCCTTGCCCGACCTTAGCCCCCCCCCCCCCCCGCACGCGTTGGATTTGCGCCGGAATTCAACCCGCGACTCGCAGCCGGTGAGTTGCTCCGCCGTGGCAATTCCACACCGTCGGAGCACCTCGGACCGCCCTGACCATCGTGGCTTCCTCGCAGACACTCCTGGAGCCGAACTGAGGAGCCCAGGAGCCCGGAGACGCCCCCCTTCGACCCCTCCGCGTGCTCCGCCACAGACCGCGGCCAGATCTCACCGCCAGCCGTCCTGCACTGCAGCCCTCTCCACCCCAGGCCCTTGGTGAGCATCAACGCCACTTCCCCGTCTTTTTGTGCTAGATAGACCGTGATGCGCCCTAGATGCTAGGACACTGTTGGCGCTCCTTAAGTACCCCTTTTATCCCTTGTTTAACCTTGATAATGGCATGAATTTAATATCAAAATCACTAACCGTCCTAACCCCGGCCTAATTATTGGTCATTTTCACGTTTGCACATATATTTTGGAGGAACTTCGTTTTTGCAGGTTTTTGGCCTATTTTGGAGCATGAAATGACGAGGCCCGTGATCGAGCGCTAACACGGAGAAAGACGAAGGCCAAAGCCCAAAAGGAGGACCAAAGCCCATGTTGATTCGAAGCCCATTCACGCACATCCATCCTCCAAGAGAGCCCAAAGGACCGAGCCTACGAAGATGAGATCAAGATACTTCGGGATTAAGCAAAGCAAATGAAGATTTAAGGAAGTATTCCCTATCCTATCCTTCCCTCGAAGATATCTCCAGGATAACAACGTCAAAAGGGGTGCAATCGTGAAGGACAGAAACTCTAGAAGATGCGAAGAGTCTACATGTGAAAGATGAGACCGAGGCGAGCCCGAAAAGGGGTAGGCTGGCCGGCCTAGGCCCATGGGGCCAGCCGGCCCAGCCTGTTTTTGAGTCGATTTGGCCTCCCCTTCGACCGGTGGCTTCCTCGGCTTATAAATAGCTCACACCTTATTCAACTCGGGAAGAGAATCAACCCAGAACTCGATGAAAACCTAGGGCCAAGGCCGGAGGGGGACGACGGCCGCCGCAAGTCCTCGAGGGTACCTAGGAGATGGCTTAGGCCACCCCTAGCCGCCATGGCCTCCCTGCAAGGTTGTGCCATGGTGGAGTTCGGGAGTCACCCCCAACATTCGTCGGGGTATGTACACACACGATGGTGATTTCAATCTACTCTTTATTCTAGTTGTCTCGACTTTGGTCTACTTCAATGCATGCTTTCTTTCTCATATGTGATGCATCCATATGTTCATAGTAAGATTAGATCTATTCGTGGTGATAAGTCTATATCTTGCAGATACGTTGAGGTAGCGTGTTTTAGCTAGTTGGTTGATTACCCCGGTGTGGTGACAGCATGGCGGAGGGAAAAATTCTAGCGACGACATGATGAGATGATTTCGTGTACCTTTAGTTGAGATGCAATCTATGTTTTGATCACCTTTTTTACTAGAACTGTACCTAGAGACGATAGGCCCTAGCTCCTTGGTTGTGTTATCTCATCTACGGTTGTGGGTGTGATGAACACTTATGCTTCATTCATATCTATCAAGTGTTCAGTTTATATGCAATCTTTGCTTCATGATTAGGATAGGTTTGATAGATTAGATGGTAAACCCTAGTCGGTTCACTTCCGATCCACTGATTGATAAACCTTGGGGGAGTACTCTAAGGGAAAAGCTACCACGATCCGTGCGCTTGCGGTACGTAAATTGGCGCTCTAAGGAGCGTCAACAAGCTTTTCTGGCGCCGTTGCCGGGGATCGGCAACTCGAACCCTAGGGTGATCTATCTAGTTTTTTGGACTAACCCTAATTTTTATTATTGCATATACCCTTGTTTTCTTGTTTGTATCCTTGAAAGCAGGTGGAAAAAGTTAGACACCAAACTTGGACTTCGAGAAGTCCATAATCCACTTCGACAAATTTCAACAATCGGCAACAAGATGACCGAGGAGCCTCGACATGGAACATCGACAACGTCCACATCGACATGACGGCAACAACATCAAGATTCGTTCTTTAGTGGTAGGTGCTAACTTTTGTTAGTGGCCCAGCATCCGTTATCGAGTCCCCACTCCCCAAAGCAAAAGATGATAAATAAGGTACGCCACCATGTCAATTGATTTTAAAGACTAATGTTTTTGGGAAGAATTGTTTGTTCAAGCAATAGGTATGAAGCATGCCCGCGAAGAAAATCGTGCGATCATCATCATCTATGAAGTATTACTGTTGTGACGAGTTTTTCGTCCAAGATCAGAGAAGTAACATAAGTAAATAATAGATTATTTTGAAGCTCCATCAAGTCTTCTTTCCAACGGATTAAGAACCATCAACTTTGGAGATCGGTGTGAAGAGTTATGGTAAAATCTTTCAACGCTGCGCGTTCTGAAATCCCTTTGGACAGATTGCAGCACCGTAATAAAACGAGCATAACTTCTTCATCCGGAGTCTAATTGGGGTGAATAACCACTTGTTGGAAAGATAATTTGATGCACCTTGCAATGGAGGAGTGGTACATGTTCTGCACTGGATGAAGGGGAATTTAATGAGGACAGAGGCAGTAGCAACTGACGAAGAAGGTGATAATGATGTCAAAGGATGATTGGAAGGCTGTGTACACAAAAGATGATGATTTGAAGTTGACCAAAGCCGGAATAAACAATATTAGAAGAACCCCGACACCACCTATCTTCTCCAGTGGGATGCTTGATATACTTCTAATCGAGTGATGCTATCAAGGAAGGAAACCATTCGGATCATCAACACGAAGCACAGGAGCATCTTCGAACCCGACACCTTAGGCAAAGCAAGAACCATGGAGACAGACCATTGGGGCCATGATACTCGCTAGTGAATCAATGGTGATGACCTTGAAGCCAAGGACGCACGACACTACGCTCCAAAGACCACATGATCGAGATCATTGACAACTTCGGGCGAATTCACAAGAAGATATTATTCTCATCAATGTCCAGCCCGACCTTGGAAGCAAAGAGCAGCATATTTTTGGATATTCAAAAGCTCCACGAAGTTCCTGTTCCAACAAATCAAGAACCAAGTCAATCAGAGATTCCTACAAGCGGGTATGGCCAAAACCCTAGTCGGTTCGCTTCCGATCCACGGATTGATAAACCTTGGGGGAGTACTCTAAGGGAAAAGCTACCACGATCCGTGCGCTTGCGGTACGTAAATTGGCGCTCTAAGGAGCGTCAACAGACACCAGTCACCGGCGTTCTAGCCGCCGCGCCGCCATGCCTCGCCATGGCGAGCACCCTGCCATGTCGCTCAGCCCCGCACTACCCCATGTCCAGGTTGCACGTACCCCACCCATGCTCCCTGGCCAAAGAACGAAGCCAACGCAGCCCTGGACCCCCGTCTGCGCCCAACGCCGGCGATCCCGTGCCGCCTTCGCCATTGCACTGCACGCCTGGGCCCTGCTCTTGCCCTCCCGAGTGCCCAGATGCGTTCACTGCCATGCGTTCTACCTCACAGGCTAAGACCCGCTCGAAAACACCCCCAAATGGCTGGCTTCGCCCAACGCCGGTGAGTCACCGCCGCGGAGCGCCTGTTCCGGCGACACCCGCCACCCCTGCTCCCCGGCCAAATCTCCTAGGCCGCGCGATCTCAATCGGACGGCCCAGAATAGGTCCAACCGAGTCAACTCAGAAAGGATATCGATCAGTGCCCGCAATTTCGCAAAAGAACCCCTGCGCTTTCCTAGAATAAACCCGTCGTCCAGGACAGTGTAAAAGTAATTACACTGAGGCCCAGTTTTTATCACTTAAACCCCTGCACTTTTCCCTTTTAGAACCCGCAGTCCAGCCCCTGACTTTTTCTGCGTTAGCCCCTGAGTCTATGGGTTAATTGCGTATAAGTCCCCGGTTTTTGCCCAGAACCCCCTGGAACTTCAGTTTTCTTGCAGATAGGTCCCTGGATCTTGTTTTAAGCGTAGTTTTCGCGTTTTAGCTCCGTTTTAGGCGTTCTTTATATCCACGCGATCGTTGTAACGTGTAGTATAGTTCTAGACTAGTTTTGTTTGCTATTTTCATGTATTGTTGTACTGTTTCTTAGTTTTTGCTAGTGGTTGCGTGTATGTTTACTGTTGTGCCTTGTTTTTGGCCATGTGTTCGTGAGTAGACGTTGATCCATCTGAGGAGCCCCAGTACCAGTACCAGGAGCCATCTTCAGAGCAGTTTTGAGCAGCAGGAGAACTTTGAGGAAGGCAAGTATAACATGAACAACACCTATCACTTTTAAATACATTTTCATACTGCATTTTAATACTGTATGCCTATAAGGACTTTCCTAGCCAATTTATATCCTTTATATATATCCTTTGGGTTGCATTTTGGTTAGTTGTGCTAGGTGTCGCGCAATAACACACTTGGTCCTTTTTAATTAATTTGATTAATGGTATATGCAACTTAATTCTGGGAGTGGCCCGTTTGAGTGGCTCACGTCTCGTTCAAATATATTTTGTTAGAAACATGGTTCATAGAGCGACAACATGGGACAACAGCACTACCACAAGACTGGAATGGGACGGTGTTTGCGTAATAATTAGGTCTTTTTGGTTTGGAGTAACTTACCTGCGGGGCAAGGGTGGTAAGCTTCTATGGCCCTCGTACTGAGTGGCCTCGTCTGTGGTATTATTGACGCCCACTAGACCTGCTCCATAGTCGCCGATCCAACCCTCGCGGTTATTCCTTACCAACGAGATTCTTTGTAAAGGCCTCGTTGTGAGTGTGCTAGTCATCTCACCTAAGGAAGTGTGATGAACAACTAACGTAGCTCACGACTTGTGGATAAAGATGTGCAGCCTCTGCAGAGTGTAAAACTAGTATACTAGCCGTGCTCACGGTCATGAGCGGCCCAGATCCTCCTTTTGATTAGTGGGGTTATCTTCCTTTGACGAGGCAGGTTTCCCCGGGTGGCTTGGTTTGGTTTGGTTCTCAGTAGTTCATGATTAATTCTGATTAATTACTATGTAACTGGGTTTATGGTAATTCATCAACTTGTAGTAATTAGCTTTAATAAAATTTTGTCAAGACTTAAAAGCTAATGCAGTTGAGTCAGCCAACCTTAGAGCCTCATAGTTTGTGTTATACTTGTTGAGTACAAGTTGTGTACTCACTCTTGCCTACTCTACTCTTTTTCCTCTTGGGGATACTCTACTGCTGCTCAGTTCCTGCCGACGCGAGGGAGTTCACCCGGAGCTACCAGGAGTACGAGGACTTCTAGGAGTTCGTCTCCCAGTCGACGTCCCTGTGGCACCCAGCTTCCGAGAGACTTCGTATATGTATTCTACGCTTCCGCTGTATTAGACATTTTGTTATTAATATAATAAATAACATTCATATTCGCTTTATTATAACTTTTTACGTGATATGTGCTGTGATATATTGTTCATTCTGTTGTATATACGTGTGACTTGATCCTGGCACGTATATGATTGCTCGGTTTATGTCCTTTTATAAACCGGGTGTTACATGATCCTGCCGACGCACCTGCCTACTACACGCTTGTATTTAATATCTTTTTGTCGTCTTCTGTATCGGCAGAGCCTACCGATATGTCTGTGTGAGAGATATTCAGAATCCCAGCTGATACACTCTCAAATTTGACTTTTTTTTATCCCTTGTCAATTACAGGTTAAATTGACTGGCACGCTTGATTGACTTTCTGGCGCTTGGCAAACACTTGCCCTCGGATTCTAGTGTGTTGATTTTTGCGTCAACAGTGCTCTTCTCCAATTTGTACCTCTACAAGAGCGTGGGTAGGAGTAGGGGGAAGTGCCGGACTTGTCGGCACTCTTCTCCGCTTGTACCTCGACGGATGCTTATTCGGTCATTGCAGGTGTTCATGATTTCCTTATTTAGAATTAGGGTTTAATTGCAAGTTGTAGCTTCTGCCTTTTACTGGATAGAGTGTTTGCTTAGAGTAGCGAATGATCCTAGCTTAAGACTCCTGATAGAGACAGATAATCTTGGTCAGGGTTAGGATCGGTACGGTATAGCGTAGACATGGTGTCTAGACTAGACTTTACCACTTGGCTATTTTGTATGCCCACAGTTTGTAGAGGTAGCCGATAGGTGGTGACAGCCCTATCCGTTGCCCAGTAATCCTCCATGTTCGGTTACGAAACAATGCATAGTTACCGAAGCAAGTGACTTTTAGCCAGGGGAAACTAGTAGCCCGAAGTTCAAGACGAAGTTATTTCTTCCTTTAAGCATAGATTCTAAGTCCTAGAAAATCCTCTCTACCCTATTTATCCCACACGGGTGTTTGTCCTTGGATGAGGCTAAACCCGTAGATGGTGTACTCACGTTCCTCGCTGGATACGATACCCTGGAATACTCCTGGGTGAAAGCTACAACGATATCCGTGTGCTTACGGATTTTATTCGTGATGTTACATAATACCAACAAGCTTTCTGGTGCCGTTGCTAGGGAACGGCAGCTACATTATCTACGAACTAAGCCATCCTCGTATCTTTTTTATTTTCTTTTCTTCTATCTCTACCCTCGCTACCCATGGAGAAACTATCCTTTAAAAGCCTCTCTATCCTATGGGATGTATTCACAATTCTTTTTTATTTTTTTCTGCTATCTTTACCCCCGCTATCATGGAGCAGTCTTCTATCCACGACCTTTCTACTCCTAAGGGCGAGTTCTCTGAGCCATCATCAACCTCCTCACCTAGCTATGAACTCGACCCTAGCTTTATAGCCATGGTTCGGTAGCGACCCATCTCTAGAGAAATTCATGAAGATCCCTATGAGCATTTGCAAGAATTCGAGGAACTGTGTTCGGGCCTGGTAATCCTAGGCATAACACAGAAAGCCTTGAGGTGGAAACTGTTTCCCTTCTCTCTCAAAGAGGGGGCGGAGCAATGGTATACCCGCACGATAGGGAATATGAGCGGTGATTGAGAAGAACTTCCAGATGACTTTTGTTACTCGTTCTCCCTCACCGAACGCATAGACTCCCTACCGATTGACAGCCTCGGCTTTGAGCAAGTAGAAAAGGAGTCCATAGGTGCAGCATGGGCTAGATTCTTATGTCTTTTGGCGTCTAGCCCAGACTTGTCTATACCCTAGGATGTATCATTGAACATCTTCTACTCGGGTTTAGACACAAAATCTGCCCTAGAGCTTGATGTCGCCACCAGAGGTTGGTTCGCACACACAACTCTGGCAAAAGAGAAATCTTAGATAGCTTCTTAGAAAACTCTTTCTTTCTTGCCGACCATAGCGAACCCCGCCATGAGGAATCCATGTCGAGCCATGGGAGTCTCTCAACACTCGAATCTGAGCCTTCATCTTTCACATCCCAATATTCGTATGTTGAGCCCTCTCACAAACCTCGAACACCGAAGGAATAAGAAATTCAACCTTTGGAGTTCTCTCTCCGATCCGAGGATCACCTTTCAGGAAACATCTGAGACACCTCGAATCATCCTAGGCACAAGAAACCTACGACATCACTGTGTCATTATGAGACCATCGATGCATTTTTCTGCCATGCACCCCAACGGATTGGTCAACAGAGGCGAGGCGTACTTCTGAAGCAATTCGTAAGCCCAACTTCGACAACCATCCACTGTTCTATGAGGGAACATATCGTAGAAGCTCTTCAAGACCCTGTTGCTGAGGTTTGCATCATACTCAAGTGTCTCATGAATACTCTTGTGGGTAACAAGCCTCTAACCCCGACCGACAAATACTGTAAAAGTCTATTCAGACTCTTCTTTGAATGTCGGGGGATCGCGAGGGATGTACCTATCATCATAGACAAAATTGAGGTGCATTTAGATTTTCACATCTATGACAACATCGATTTTGATATTCTCCAAGGCTACCCGCTAGAAAAAACTTCTAGTATCTCATGGGAGCCTAGATGAAAAGCTTAAGGAAACTAGCTCTGCCACTACTACTCCTTGTTCAGAAAAACTCTTCGCAAAGCCTCTTATTGAGCAAAACCCACTCGAGGAGATGATGCATGCATCTCCGTTCGTATCATCCTAGCCCGTTCTCTTGAAAGTTGAATCTTCTGAACAGTATGACTCAGAAGATAGCCTTCATTTTTATAATTTGTGTGACTTAGGTCGGTACCCCTCCACCTAGCCTTCATACACTGATATCGCACCAACATAAATCTACACGGTGCCCACACATTATTGGAGTTTCGCTAGAAGGGTGAAATTTGAGCCCCGATTTTGAATCAAGGGCATTTAGAGAGGAGATAGGAGGGATGAAATACTTATTTTGGAGATTATGGACATGTATTAGGATTTAAAGGGGAGCTTATAGACTTCCATTGGTGAGTTCTGGAACTTAGATCTAGATATAACCATGTAATATGGGTGAAGAGGAGTGATGATGGCCTGGGAATGATGGAGGATGTCACAAAGACTCGACAACATGTGTACTGTGGTAGGGGATATTATGTCCACTGTGGCATGGGTGGTAGCCGGTGGCGCCAGGTGTTGTGGTGAAAAATCTCGTGACGACATTAGACTATGGTCAATCTAGAGTGGTTCTCGGTGAGTGGTTTAAAGATATTCCTGGACAGTGATATCAGGGTGACCTTTGTGGGCGGGTCTGTGGCCACATGACTGCTCACGGATGAAGTTTACAGATCTAAAAATGGAACTTTGGAGTTTATCGACCTAAGTGACACAAATTACAAGTTTATGTAACAAAAAATGTGCTTTCAGAGTTTATGGACCTATGTTTTGAAATTTTATGAACCTAAGTGACACAAATCGATGGACCAAAAAATGCACTTTTAGAGTTCATGGACCTAAATGACACACCCTTGCAAGTTGGTGGACCTCCGGTGCATTTTACTCAAACAAGAACATAAAACCATAGGAGGGCTCTACCGCCATTATTAAAACCAGGGAGCCAAAAGTTTTTATTTCACTAAACAATAAATCTGGCCTCTTACAAACAAACCTAAACTAATCCTAGCACCCAACTAAACTAATGGTAGGCAGTGTTGGTGGAGAGTGTCCCCGGACTAGGCGAACACCACAACAGTCGCGGAGTGCGCACAGGTCAGGATGGTCGAATACGAGGAAAGCAAATGTGGTCTTCGGACAGCAGTCCGGTTTCTCTCTCTCTCTCTGTGTGTGTATTAATGACTATTACAGGGTAATAGGGGGGATGTTCACCTCCCCGGGTCAGTTACAATCCATAGTCCTTACAATGGTAATATTCCATGAATAATTCTAAGGGCATAGGGTAATTTCCCTCTTCCTTTCCCGAGTGGCTTATAGCTCATCTTGGACCCCCTTGTCAGATGGCCCTAATGAGCTTCTCATATTGGGTCTTCGGGTCGTCATCCTTCGCCGCTTGAGGGCGTTCTTCACAATAAGCGCGTCTTCGGTCTGCCTTCGGTGGAACAGATGAAGCTTATCTCCACTTCGCGCCTCACATCATCCGCCCACCTGGTTCGCCGAAGGTGGGTCCTTGTTGGGGCTCCTTAAGTACCCATTTTATTATATAATTAGGAGTGGTTTTGATAATTTCTTCGGGATAATTCATGTACTAACCCGCCACTTGGCACCCGAACTTGACCATTTTCGATTTTGTCTTGGATTTTGGAGCATGTTGCATTTTGGCAGGAAATTGGACATTTTCGGAGATGTTTTGACGCAGGGTCACAACTGGGCTAAGATGAAGAATAAGGAGAAGAGCCCGCACGCGAAAGATGGAGCCGAAAGGGGCCAGAAGGAGCCCAGGCCGGCCGGCCTGGAGCCTTTAAGCCGGCCGGCCTAGCCCATTCCAGGGCCCAATCGGCCTCAACTTTCTTCAGCATGAAGTACTCGTCAACCCTAGCCGGTGTTTTACCAAAAACCATCGACCAGAGCTGCCTACATATGCCCCGAAGCCACCGTCAAGAAGGAGGGCATCCAGAGATCCATTCGAGTTAGACACAAGAGAAAGGCGACACCGGAGGCCTCATCGTCCCTCGGCGCCGCTGCAAGTTGGAGGACAGCAAGGGATCCATCCCTTGCCACAGATTTTGTCACCATGATCGACTACTCTTCGCCTAGCTTCATGGGGTAAAGTCCTCGTTTGTTCATGGGGTTGTAAGGAGACCTTGAGTTGTAATTGCCGAATCCTTTAGGAGATTGATCTATCATGATTCTTGTTGATGATGCTTTGATACTTAATAGGTCGCGACTTGGCTTTGGGTTTGCTTTGCTCTTGTATGGTTTACTTAGATTACATCAACTATCGTGTTCTTGTTGTTCGTTACCGATTATCCTCGTGTAGTGACAGTATGCGGGAGGGAAAGGTTTTGATCTTGGAACACACCTTTGGTAGATTAGATCCGTTCTTTGTTGCTCGGCGATTACATCTCTAGTGATCCTAGACCCTATGGACAAATGCCCTTCATATCTTGTGCACACACATATCATTGCTCACTAGATAGATTAGATTAGATTGGTTAGATTAGATCTATTTCACACTCAATCACTCAATTTAGATCTTTTACCAACGTCATTAGTGCTTAGTTAAGCATAGTAGAACGCTTGTTCTGTGGATTGATAAACCTTGGGGGAATACTCTAAGGGAAAAGCTACACGATCCGTGCGCTTGCGGTACGTAAGTTGGGGCTCTAAGGAGCATCAACAAGCTTTTCTAGCGCCGTTGCCGGGGAACAAGCGATTTTGCTACGTTTAACTTTGTATTAATTTTGTTGGTTACTAACACCTAACTTTTTCCCTAGAAAATTTTTGTTTTTGTTTTTGTTTTGATTGTCTAGATGGCCCTTCTCATTCAACACATGGAGGAAGGAGAAAAATCACTAAGGGATTATGCAAGCCTGCGATCGGAGGACTTCGTCATGCAAAAATCAGATTCAGTGTTGCGAGCCACCAAGTACGAGATCAAGCCTCAAATCATCAAGATGGCGGCGGCAAACCCCTTTAGAGGAGATGAGACTGACAACCCATATAGACATATCAAGTGGTTCACAATGCTATGCAACACGATACAACAAGATGGAGTTCTGCTAGCTTGGTTTAGATGGAATCTTTTCCCATACTCACTTGCGGAAGAAGCGAGAAGATGGTTTGCACTTGCATCCTTCGAGGTAAGAGGAAATTGGGATGACTTGATGAAGAAATTTTGCGAGCGGTTCTTTCCGTTAAGCAAGGTTCAACATATTCGGAAGCAAGTGATCAACTTCGCGCAAGGAGAAAAAGAAGGGATAGATCAAGCATGGGATAGATTCAATGGATTGATTGAACAAGGACCGAAGCTCGGATTTTCTGGTGATGTACTCTTGCATACCTTTTATTTTTCCCTAACCCCCGAGTGCATTCAATTTGTTCAAATGTGTGCAGGAGGAGATCTCATGGAGAAAACACTCACGGAAGCCGCCCAACTCCTACAAAAAATAAGCAAGGGTGTGGCCATGCGAAGAGATTGGGAAAAACGATGTTCGGCAAGCTCCGAGGAAGAATCTCAAGTGTGGGTGCTTGCTGGAATTTTCAGAAAAGAGACATCGGAAGTGAGGGAAGAACAACCGAAGCATGGGAAAGTCATAGAGACAAACCACGATGAAGAAGCATCGATCCGGATTGCAACGAAAGATGACCCGGAAAAGAAAGGAAGAACCTTGGGCACCGCCAAATCGCTAAGGGAATTCGAGCAAATGGATTGGATACCAATTGACTTCGGAAGATTGTTCGACAAAGCAAGACCGCATCCAAATCAACGAGGAATGGCGAAGGTGATAGCGGAAGAATTTCCGCCGGATAATCACACGGGATATACATTTGGCAAGGAATCGGCCGGTGATATTATTCGGAAACTTTTTGAAGAAAAAGAGGAAGAGATTGACTTGGACGAAGTGCTGGAGGTCAAAAGGATCATGGGAGTGAAATCGGAATCATCACCCTACGTGCACATAGCCCAAGTATATTCGATTGGAAGCAATCAAGGCGAAGGTAATCCATCACCCACACCTCGTGTTGATTACATGATAGACGGAGTAAAATGTTGCAATGTTCTATGTGACATTGGCGCCCATGTTAGTGTGATGAGTTCCAAGGTTTATTTTGGGCTTTTTAACGAAACACCGAACCTAGATGCTACAATCATTAAATTGATCATGGGAGATGGTAGATTAATCAAACCACTAGGAGTGCTTAGAAATCTAAATGTTGCTATAGCGGGTAAAGATATTCCTACCGACTTTTTTGTGATTAATGCTAGTGATGATGAACATGAAAGCATAATAATTGGAAAACCCTTTCTCAAATTAGTAAATGCTATTCTAGATGTTGTAAAAGGGTTGTCACTTTTGATCTAGATGGAGAGAAGCACACTTTCAAATTTCATTCAAAACCGTCTCGTGATTCACCTCTACCTCTTGATAACGAAGGGGTAGAGAGCATTCGTTTCATTGATTCCTTCAGGGATCCTCTCCAACGCGCTTTGGAGAATGGGGACGCTCAAGATGATCAAGATGGAGAACTAGTGGAAACAATGGAAGAGTTGAAGCCGCAACACGGGAATTTGGAGGAAGAAAATTTTGAAGACATTGGAGAGTTAGATCAAGAAGAGGATGGTGCGCCCGATGTTGAGATGAAGCCGCTCCCCAAGGGATTGAAATATGAATTCTTGGGAGATGGCAAGACTTTCCCGGTGATTGTTAGCGATGAATTAAGCCCGGAAGAGACGAAGAAGTTACTGAATTTATTGAAGAAGCACAAAAAGGTGATCGGCTACTCGATTAATGACTTGAAAGGTATTAGCCCCGCTTTTTAAACACATCGTATACAACTCGAGGAGCAATACAAGCCGGTCATAGAGCATCAAAGAAGGTTGAGCCATACTATGCGTGATGTGCTGAAGAAGGAGGTTATCATGTTGTTGAATGCCGGAATAATATACCTCGTGCCACATAGTGAATGGGTAAGCCCTGTGCATTGCGTTCAAAAGAAAGGAGGACTCACGGTTGTGAAAAATGAGAAGGAGCAATTGATACCGCAAAGAACCATCACGGGATGGAAGATGTGCATCGATTATAGAAAATTGAATAAGGCAACGAGGAAGGATCATTTTCCACTACCATTCATTGACGAGATGCTAGAAAGGTTGGCAAAGCATTCACATTTTTGTTACCTTGATGGATACTCGGGATTCTTCCAAATACCTATTCATCCGGATGATCAACATAAGACCACATTTACTTGCCCGTATGGAACTTTTGCATATCAGAGGATGCCTTTTGGATTGTGCAATGCGCTCGCTTCTTTTCAAAGGTGCATGACGGCTATATTTTCAGATTTCATAGAAGAGATTATGGAGGTATTCATGGATGATTTCTCGGTGCATGATACTAGCTTTGAAAATTGCTTGGCAAATTTGGAGAAAGTTCTTGAAAGATGTGGAGAGGTTGATCTTGTGCTTAATTGGGAGAAGTGTAATTTCATAGTGAAAGAAAGAATTGTCCTCGGTCATGTTATCTCCGAGAGAGGGATAGAGGTGGACAAAGCAAAGATAGAAACCGTGGAGAAATTGCCACCACCTACGGATATCAAATCTTTGAGGAGCTTCCTAGGTCATGTCGGATTCTATAGGAGGTTCATAAAGGATTTTTCAAAAATCACCAAGCCATTGACACAACTTCTCCAAAAAGATGTGGAATACACCTTCGATAGTAATTGTCTTCACGCCTTTCGAACACTCAAGCAATCTCTCATAAGTGCTCCTATCATGCAACCTCCGGATTGGAATCTACATTTTGAAATCATGTGTGATGCAAGCGACTACGCCATAGGAGCCGTTCTTGGACAAAGAAAATAGGGGAAGGTAAATGCTATCTACTACGCAAGCAAGACTCTCAATGAAGCCCAAGTTAATTATGCAACAACGGAGAAAGAATTGCTTGCCGTGGTATTCACCTTCGAAAAATTCAGATCATACATAGTAAATTCAAAGGTGATAGTTTATACCGACCACGCGGCAATCAAGTATCTCTTGTCCAAGAAAGATGCTAAGCCACAATTGATTCGATGGATCCTATTGCTACAAGAATTCGATGTGGAGATAAGGGACAAGAAAGGGGCGGAAAATGTTGTGGCCGACCACCTATCAAGGATGTACCATGGAGATGATGGAAAAGAACCTATCGAGGACCAAATGAGAGATGATCACCTATATAGAATTCTCGACAAAGATGGTTGGATGAATGATATAATAAGGGCAATAAAAGGGATGCCCTTAGATCACTTGGAAAAGAATGCAAAGAAAAGAGTGATCGCGGAAAAAAAGAAAATACTATTGGGATCCACCATACTTATATAGATATGGAGAAGATGGAGTCCTAAGAATATGCATACCGAGGGAGGAATGTGAAGAAGTTCTAAGAAAGTGTCACTCGTCGGGATATGGAGGACATTATGGGCACTTTAGAACTCAAGCTAAGGTATGGACTAGTGGATTCTATTGGCCCGAGATGCATGATGACGCGAAAAGATTTGTTTCGACTTGTCCGGAATGCCAAAGGACGAGGAATATCTCGCAAAGGAATGCCATGCCGTTGAACTACAACTTGCAAATAGATCTATTTGATGTTTGGGGAATCGATTTCATGGGACCATTCGTGAACTCACATGGGTTTGAGCATATATTGGTGATGGTGGACTATGTTTCAAAGTGGGTTGAAGTTATGCCATGTCGGAAGGCATCAACGGAGGAGTCCTCACACATGATTAAATCAGTAATCTTCCCACGATATGGCGTCCCGAGAATCTTGATAAGCGATAGAGGAACACACTTCACGGGCAAAGACTTTGGTAAATGCTTGAGGAAATTGGGAATTGAACATAGAGTGTCCACGGCTTATCACCCCCAAACAAACGGACAGGCAGAAACTTCGAACAAGCAATTGAAGGATATTTTAAAGAAGACCGTGATAAAAGGAGGAAAAGATTGGTTGAAGAGACTAGATGATGCACTATGGGCATATCGTACGGCACACAAAATTCCGATTGGTATGACTCCTTATCAATTTATTTATGGAAAAACATGCCACTTGCCGGTTGAGCTAGAACATAAGGCATATTGGGCGATGAAGGAGATGAACTTTGATGCGGAAGCCGCTGAAATTAAAAGGAGAATCCAAATAAGTGAATTGGAGGAGTTAAGATTGAAAGCATACAATAGTGGAACAATTTACAAAGAAAGGATGAAGAGATGGTACGACAAGTGATTACAAAACAAGGAATTCAAAGAAGGAGACAAGTCCTACTCTACAATTCAAGGTTCAAACTCTTTGGCAAAGGAAAATTGCAAAGCAAATATGACGGACCATACGTCGTACACTCGGATTCACCTACGGGAGCGGTGACAATCATGGATGCGAAAGGCGACCAATATGTGGTGAACGGACAGTGACTAAAGGTATTCTTGGAGCCCGACGTCGTGCCCCTTCATTACATCGATATATACACCATGGATAAGGAACCAGAACATCAAGCCTAATGACGTTAAGCAAGGTAAGTTTGTAAATATTCTCTTTTAGATTTTATTTTCATAGTATTATTTTTATTCTGGATGAACTTCGAGTAAAACATAGGCTTAGAATTTGTTGGTGGGCACCTCGGAAAAAGTTGGAGTCCAGGGGGCCGAAAAACCCCCTGGGTCGGCCGGCCCAACACCCCTAGGCCTCGATTTTCGGTCTCGATTTTTGGTAGGTACGAGATAAGGAAATTTTAAACCCGTGCCTTATAGATTTCGCATGCCAAAAACGTAGAGATATTGGACTTCTCGTCTAAGTCTTTTCAGGACTTAAATAGAGGCGTGGTTTAGATCAATTCTCTCATTCTTTTCAATCTACACCACCACCTCGTGAGAGACGTCGACAATAGCCGTTCCAGCGAGCGCAAGAGCCATGATTGCAGCGATGGAGATCAAAGAGGGTGCATGGCGCTCGACACCCCCACACCAAACCAGCAGGTGCCTAGCTCCACCTCGGCAACCGGTGCGCCGCCCCTCCTTGTCGAAGCAAAGCGATGCGAAGCGAAGCTCCCTCCGAAGAAATTTAATACCCAAGCACGGATGAGCGCCGGAGGAAAGGGCCCTCTGTGGCGCAAGGAGAAGCTAGCTCAAGCCCCAAAGGGTGGTCGTCATCATTAGCGACGAGGACGAGGGCGAGAAGCGACAAGACAATGAGCCACCCACACCTAGGCATTCCTTGCGCCTTCTCGGAGTTAAAAGGAAAAACTACATCGAGCACACCCCGGAGCCGAAGGACTATGCGGGGGACAGCGATTGGGAGAGCTACATGAGCCCTGGTTCATGGGGCGCCGCCGGTCATGACTACGACGATGATTGGCCGGGGTGGGCCAAAGAGGAGAGAAGGGAGGATGACGACCCCTCCAGAGGTGACCGTGGTAAGGGGAAGAAGAAGGACGATGACGAGCCCGAGGACAACGGCCCCAACCGCGGCGGCCATCACTTCGGGTGCTGTTTCAAGTGCCGCAATGAAATCACAGATCTCTACGCCACCATCGATAGGTGTCATGATCAAATCGTGGCAATGGATCGAAGGATGAACGACATCAAGCGCTTGGCCGAAAGAGATTACAACTTCCTTCTCACAACATAAGGAAGTTATTCGGGATGGTCGGAGATCTACGAAAGCAAGGAGGAGGAGGGCGCCCTAGATGCAATTGCCCTAGGTGCCGTTGAGAACACCGACGAGCGTCACACCCGTCCTTTATATCATTGCGACGAGGGCGCCGCATAATCTAAGCATGGGGGAGAGGTGTGACGGCTCGTAGATTGAATTTTGTTAGTCTTTGTTTAGTCGAAAGTTCGCCGTGTGCATGTCTTTAATTTCGTTTGTGTGAGAGTCATAGTCTAGCGTTGTGTGCTTTATTTTTCGCATGTGTGAGAGTGAGTCTTAAATTAGTGTTGAGTCATGAAAACGAAATAAAAAGAGTCTTTGTTTTTTATTAAATTGTTGGATCGTGCAATTTTATTTATGCATTTAGTTTTACTTTATTTTCTTTAAAGCAATTGTTCATGAGCGTTGTCATGGAAATTAATTTTTATTTGTGGAGCTTAGTAAATTATTCATCCATGTTAATACCCACACTTGATCTTTGATCTAGCACTTGGTTTCGATTACGCTTGCGAGTAAGGCATGATTTGGAGGACTTTAATTTAATAAAAATAATAAAACTCCTACAAACATAAGGTTGATCAAGTTCTTGACAAGTCGAGAGTAAAAATCCTATCATCAACAAGCTATATTCGATCCACCATAAGCATTAGATGTGCATTGAGTTTAGTTAGGATTTCTTTCTCTTGGGAGTTTTAATTTCGAGCAATGATCATGTCTGTATTTTTCATCTCTGAATTGCTAGCCCCGTCAATATTCGGTAATGAGAATTCCTCATTGGAACAACTCATGAGATCTACCGGATTCCAAAACCCGACCCCGAGATTATCTTGTTTATTATCCTTTTCCTTGACCACAACCCAATTATGAGGATACGTTCTGTTCCTACGCATGAGTTGTATAAAAAATAATTTTGGAATGAAGAAAGGAAGGAGTACTAGAAAGACGGACCAAAGCCGAGCTGGGAAAGCCCCATGCCGGTCGGCCTACACCCCTTGAGCCGGCCGGCCTAGGCCCCTCTGGCCTCGGCTCAGGCTCCAAAAATTTAGGGAGCCACTTCGGAGATTTTCCTATTTATGTTTTATAGAAAGTGTCCTATGAAAAGGTTCGGAAAAGAGAAAGAAAATTCGGGAGAAAGAAAGAAAAAAATGTATGAGAAGAGAAGAAAAGAATAAATGAAGGGATTCTATGGTTAGAGAAGTGCAAAGAGATATCACCTTGTTGTTTGAGAACAATATCCTCAATTCCAACCATGTGCAATCCAACAACGAGGACAACGCTTGTGCCTTGAAGTCAATCTTTTTATATGCCTTTGAACATGTCCACCATTCTAAATCTTCTTACCCTTGAACCCCTTACATTATGGAGAAACTCTCATGATCATTGGCTCGGAAGGTAAGCAATCATTAGAAGGTTTTCTTAATTTGATAATATATGTATATACTTTGCTAGCCTCACCTATAGCCCCACTTTATACTTGAGAGACTTTTGGGAGATGAGAGTTTGCAAATAATAATAGGATAGCCACTTATATCGAGAGACATGAAAGGACTTAGTGCAAGAATTTTTGGTCTAACATTTGTTTCAGGGTATTTTGCTTCTAAAAACTAAAAGAAAAAACCTCCGAGGATGGCAAGAAAAGCAAGTGTTTTCAATATTCAAGTTGCCGGCTAAAGGTAAGAGTCGTGGAGTAATATTGGATGAGTTTTTAAATGCCTGTGATATGATTACCCTCGCTACTCCTCTGACCTTTGTTTGAAGAAATATTGTTAGACTTGTTTGCATAAGTAAATTTTGCAGTTTGAGAACACTCGAGCAACCCATGGAAGGACTTGATGATTTGATTTGCTCGAGAATGAGCAAAAGCTAAGCATGGGGGTAATGTTGGCGCTCCTTAAGTACCCATTTTATTATATAATTAGGAGTGGTTTTGGTAATTTCTTCGGGATGTTTCATGTACTAACCCACCACTTGGCACCTGAACTTGACCGTTTTCAATTTTGTCTTGGATTTTGGAGCATGTTGCATTTTGGCAGGAAATTGGACATTTTCGGAGATGTTTTGACGCAGGGTCACAACTGGGCTAAAATGAAGAATAAGGAGAAGAGCCCGTACGCGAAAGATGGAGCCAAAAGGGGCCAGAAGGAGCCCAGGCCGGCCGGCCTGGAGCCTTTAAGCCGGCCGGCCTAGCCCATTCCAGGGCCCAATCGGCCTCAACTTTCTTCAGCATGAAGTACTCGTCAACCCTAGCCGGTGTTTTACCAAAAACCATCGACCAGAGCTGCCTACATATGCCCCGAAGCCACCGTCAAGAAGGAGGGCATCCAGAGATCCATTCGAGTTAGACACAAGAGAAAGGCGACACCGGAGGCCTCATCGTCCCTCGGCGCCGCTGCAAGTTGGAGGACAGCAAGGGATCCATCCCTTGCCGGAGATTTCATCACCATGATCGACTACGCTTCGCCTAGCTTCATGGGGTAAAATCCTCGTTTGTTCATGGGGTTGTAAGGAGACCTTGAGTTGTAATTGCCGAATCCTTTATGAGATTGATCTATCATGATTCTTGTTGATGATGTTTTGATGCTTAATAGGTCGCGACTTGGCTTTGGGTTTGCTTTGCTCTTGCATGGTTTACTTAGATTACATCAACTATCGTGTTCTTGTTGTTCGTTACCGATTATCCTCGTGTAGTGACAGTATGCGGGAGGGAAATGTTTTGATCTTGGAACACACCTTTGGTAGATTAGATCCGTTCTTTGTTGCTCGGTGATTACATCTCTAGTGATCCTAGACCCTATGGACAAATGCTCTTCATATCTTGTGCACACACCTATCATTGCTCACTAGTCTAGATTAGATTAGATTGGTTAGATTAGATCTATTTCACACTCAATCACTCAATTTAGATCTTTTACTAACGTCATTAGTGCTTAGTTAAGAATAGTAGAACGCTTGTTCCGTGGATTGATAAACCTTGGGGGAATACTCTGGGGGAAAAGTTACACGATCCGTGCGCTTGCGGTACGTAAATTGGGGGCTCTAAGGAGTGTCAACAGTCCTCTTCGTCAGCGTGGCTGAAGGTGACATCTCCAATAGTAGCCCCTCAGAACCGTCGTCCGAGTTTAGGAGGTCCGCGGCTTCGACTTTACTTGGGCGCTAGGTGGCTTCGCCTGCGCCCGAAGCACCACCCTTTGAACTGACGCCATTGATTTGTGTCGAAGGGGGTTAGTTCGTAGCCACCTGTGTAAAATGTCGCGAACGAGAATATTGTTGCAAGGAAAAATTGTTATGTTCAATTATATGAAGACATCACTTCGAGATTCTCGCTGGCCGTTGGAATAAATGACCGGGACGCCCCTTGGGAGATGATTCTGTCGCCCTCATGGCTGAGGGGCACAGCGGTCTTTTCACTTCCGTTGATGTGGTGGTAGGGTTATGGAGCGCCGCATATTTAAGCGAGAGAGAGAAGGGGGTCGCTTTCACTTGCTTGCCTCCGCTCAATGCCCCACATCTCACTCCGCCCTCACACCATAAGAAACCTAGAGACTTGCGAAAACAACCGTCTTCAGTAGGGATGTAAACGGATCGGATACGGACGGATATTACTAATATCGTATTTGTTTTCATATTTCTGTTCGAATATGGAGTTGGATACGGATAGTGTTAGTTTTTGCCGGATAAGATTGTAATGGATATCAACATCATAAAAATGTAACTTTTGAGCATTTGGATACGGATCGGTTACGGATATTAGATACTCGGAATCGGATACGAACGTATAAAAACCCTTCCAGACCGGATCGAATTCGAATACGGTAAGGAATTATCCGTACCATTTACATCCCTAGTCTTCGGACATGGCGCTGAAGCGCAAGAAGCCGAAAGGGCCGACGACCATTGTGTTAGGGGCAACAAAGATGATGACGGCGTTGCTCGACGACTTGGTGAGGCGGGGTGTCATCACCGCGGGTGACACGCACGTGCCTCTGGCACGCGAGATGACCGCAGACCCGCAGGATGATGAAGTGGTTGTCTTCCGTGACCTGTTTGCCGCCGGTCTTCGGTTCCCCCTAGATCCTATGGTAGTGGAGAGTTTCCAGTTGTTCAATGTTTTTCTTCATCAAATGACGCCGAACTCCATTGTTCGCATGAGAATGTATATGTGGTTGGCAAAGAGTTGCGAGTTGGTCCCGAGCACCGAAGGCTCTGCCTACACGCATTGGGTGCATTACCAGCCGAAGAGGATTGTTTTGCAGGCCGGTGGGAGAGAGGATCGAAGTTGTGCCCCAATACGGGTGCTACACCTTCGCGTTACACAAGACGTTGCCGAGCCCCGTCATCGCATACAAGAATAAGTGGGCGAATGATTGGGCGTCGCACTGGTTTTACCACAAGGTCCCCCGGACCCTGTGACGTGGCACCACCCCCTCGTCGTCAATCGCTTCAACGAGCTTGGCGAAATGCCGAAGGTGAGCGTGATCGGGAGGCCCGATCACGAAGCATTCGTTGGCATGCTTCAGAAGGTGGCAAAGACCTTCGGAAATAGGGACATTGTCAAGGAGTATGTTGCCTACGACTGCTTTCTAGTGAAGGTTGGGTGGAGCATCTCCGCATGGCTTGCCAAAGACCGTTGGACCGACAACATCCCGGTGCCTGACTACTCGTCTTTGTTCGGTCTTCAGCGGGACCGTATGTTCGCTGACAGCCCCCTTTTTTGTCCTTCGTCCCAGACTGTCCATATATCCTTGACACACTGTTCTTTGCAGGGGTCGATGCCGCTGTTATTGAGAATCGGGCCGACAAAGCCATTGGACCTGTGTCTGGCAATGAGTACAAAACATTGTTGGGCCATCTTGGAGGCGCCCGACGAAACCGTGTGTTCTATGCATTCGAGATTGCTGCTTCCAGCGTGTTCCGGAGGCAAAGCTTCTTGGTGGAAAAGGACCCTCCACCACTAGCATTCTGGAGAAAGCGAAGAGGAAACGCGAGGCATCTGTGGCGGGCGCTCCAAAGCAAACCCGCATTCTGGATAAGGTCTTGGACAGCTCGCCATAGCAAGGGGGAGTCTGTAACATCCCATATTTTTATGGAATCTTATATTCTTAAAAAATGTGAGTTTTCAAAATCTTTTTGTGTGGAAGTGTAAATAGTTAGAATCACCTAAAAATTAATGCTATCTCTCTCAACTTCTTAGAATTTAAAGTGAAGTGTAACACAAGGTCCTAAATGTTAGTGTGCTTTATTCGTGATCAGAAATGCGAGAGAGTTTGGGTTTGTCAGACCCGGGACAGCAGGACTGCCCACGGGCACATAATGTTCTAGAGTAGGTAGTAGCACATAGATATGCCCTATCTCTTTTGTATCTACCCGAATAGGAGTAGAACTAGTCGACGTACTCGGGAGCTAGTCGACCTCCTCAGACTAGGATCCTAACAGAACTAGACTAGGACTTTCCATGTAACTCTACACCCCCAAGATATATAAGGACGGACAGGGACCACTCAACAAATCATCGAACAATACCAGAGGGAAAACAAACCACCACACAGGACGTAGGGTATTACGCTCCAGCGGCCTGAACCTGTCTAAATCCTTGTGTTTCTTGGACCATTGCGTTTTGATCTCGGCAAGTCCCTACTCATAACCACTCTCCTCGGGGTACCCCTCGGAGAACCCGACGGTAAAACACCGACAACTGGCGCCCACCGTGGGGCCTCTCGCCAATGATCGTCAGAAGAATCCGATGGCTCCTCTCGATGACAATCCGGTGCTCGAAAAAGGCACCTCCTTCCGCGTCGGCTCCTGGACCTTCATCGTCGACGGATCAGGAGGATTCGAAAGCCGCTCAATCGGCCAAGACCTTCCAAAAGTTTTGGAAACTGCAAGACAACACGAATTCAACGAATTAGTCGACCAACTAGAAGAAATTGGGCTCTCAGACCTCAACGATGAAACCCGAACTCAACCCGAATTCGATGAAGTCAGAACCAAAGCACTCTCCGAGCTGGAAGAGGATTTGGAGATGCTGCTGGAAGAATCCAAGCAAGAAACTTCCACGGATGAAAAGGCTCTACTCCCCAATTACATCCGTACCGCTGAACCATGTTTTCGGAAGAAAAAGTCAAAGACTAGCTTCAAGAAAACTACCCGCAAGAAGAAGCCGTTGAAAGACACTTTTTCAAACATCGATAATGTCGATGAAAAGATCGACCACTGCCTTCAGTTAGCTGAAGACACGTTCAACATCAACACTTCTCGCGACGAATTCTCTAACCAGTGGGCTCTCAACTCTGCAGAGCTAGAACAAGACCAAGCTTTCATCAAATATCTCGAAGAATTGGTTGAACCAATCTCAGAAGATGAACTAGTCGAATGGTCACATGACATCGACTTGTTTATGGATGGATTAACCAATCCCGACAAGCTTGAAGCTCTCTGGGAGCAATCCAGAGTGAAGAAACTATGGGATGATTCACAAAACAAGTCATTTTCTCAATTGGATCAATATCTATCACAATCCCACCCTGTAGAAGACTCTGTTTCAATTGAAGACTACATAAGTCGCTGGTGCAATGTCATTCAAACTCCAAATTCACCTACTCCGCAAGAAAATCACCGCTCAACGTAGCTATTTTCTTCAGAAGAACGTGACAATTTGGACAACTATAACCAATTCATAAACGAACTGGCAGTCCGAATCGAAGGCGGATGGTCTCCAGCAGGCAACATACCATAAGATGAAAACCTTCTTCGACATACTCTCGGATTCCCCCTGCAAGTTAACTCAAACAAAGAATTCTATTCGGATTCGGATCAAGACACTAACCGATCCGCAATACAACCCGATTCGGATAAGAAGACTGAATCCGACAAGAAGTCGACTTTTACAATCACTATAAAAGGAGAACTGCAGTCTTCAAATCAAGAAGAGAGGCAGCAATCCTCAGAAGACGAAGAACTACCGTTCCAACTGGGCTTTCCGCTCAAAGAAGACAACATCAATTCGAAAATCCGCGGTCACAATCGCGAAATTTTCTTGGCTTTTCTTTCGGATGCCACAAACCAAAAACCTGACTCCACAGCGCTGGAAGACTTGGACTATGATGAATTCCTCTGTGAACCGGAGATGAGCGAAGCAGCACAACTAGCTACGAAATTCCTCCACCTCCACTAGGAATCACAGTCACTGTCCACCTAAACAACAACCCGAAGATGATTCTCAAGACAAAGCACCATCAACAACTTGGCAACTCTTTCGACTACTCCAACAGCGACTTACATAATGTTATTAACATTGGTCGCAACACGAAAACAGTCATCATCAACAAAGGGGAAGATCATGAGGAAGTCGAAGCCTACAGTCCAACATCTAATTACCGGATACCTGATATCTACAGGTATAATTCGCGAAAATGACGCCGCGACAAGGCAGCACCTCCTTTCCAGCCAAAGCAATCCACAATTGATTCTACTCACCAGAAAATTCATTCAAAATGCTTCCTGCACCCCAAAGGAAAGCACTCAAGTTTCCAATGCATCAACGTTCGCAAAGCACTCAGAGCACCTCCATCTTCTGCCAACAAGGACAGCAGAAAAGATAGCCAACACGAGCAAAACCCTCTCTAACAAAATGGGGAGTTAAGTGTGCCAGTTGCTCAATTGAATCATCTATAGGGCTTACCTCCGGTCTTACACCCAATAAAGGCTAGGATGGGTTCGACTGAGTTCTGACTCAGCTTCAAAATTACCCGCACTAGCAATTGAGTCATCTATTGGGCTTACCCCCGGTCTTACACCCAATAAAGGCTAGGATGGGTTCGCCCGAGCTCTGACTCAGCTTCAAAATTACTCGCACAGGCAATCGAGTCATCTATTGGGCTTACCCCCGATCTTACACCCAATAAAGGCTAGGATGGGTTCGCCCGAGCTCTGACTCGAGTCATCTATTGGGCTTACCTCCGGTCTTACACCCAATAAAGGCTAGGTTGGGTTCGCCCGAGCTCTGACCCAGTTCCCAAACTACTCGTATTGGCAGAAGGAAAAAATCGAGTGCTTCAGAATTGAATGAAAGAGAAATTTCCGTCGACAAAGACCACAGAGACAAGTTCTCTACCTTCTTCAGGAGTTGTAACTCCATCGGCTACCTCGAATACCAACCTTTCTTTGTTCACTCAAAGTCAAAGGCACGGCCAATCGAGTAGTCGGGGCTAAGGGACATGAGCCTTGTGGCCCTAGAGATAAGTTCTCTACCATCTTCAGGAGTAAAATCCAGAGACTTGAGCTCCCCCTTCTTCAGGGGTCGTTACTCCTTCAGCTACATCAAATACCAACCTTTCCATGTTATGTTAAGGTAAAAGGCACTGTGAATTGAGTAGCTGGGGCTAAGGGACATGAGCCTTGTGGCCCTGGAGACAGGTTCTCCACACTCTCATCCATGAGACGACGACAAATTCGACTACTTCGGTACACGACCTTCAGAGGGACATGCTCCCCACATCCCAAGAGGATCTTCTCGTCCATGAGACGACGACTAATTCGACTACTTCGGTACTCGACCTTCAGAGGGACACGTTCCTCATATCCCAAGAGGATTTTCTCGCCCATGAGACGACGAATAATTCGACTACTTCAGTACTCGACATTCAGAGGGACATGCTCCCCAGCTCCCAAGAGGATTTCCTCGTCCATGAGACGACGACTTATTCGATTACTTCGGTACTCGATCTTCGGAGGGACAAGCTCCCTATCTCCCAAGAGGATTTCTTTCGTCCATCATACGACAATTGATCGACTACTTTGATACTCGATCTTTGGAGGGACAAGCACCCTATCTCCTAAGAAGATTTCGTCCATGAGACGACAACTAATCGACTGCCCTGGTACTCGACCTATGAAGGAACAAAGTCTCCATCCCCCAAGACGGGATTATCATTCACGAGGACGGATATTAATTGACTACTACGGTACTCGAACAATCTCTCCATTTCCTAAAAAGGAACTACTCGCTCGCGAGATGAAAAGAAAGTCGATTACTACGGTACTCGAAGAAACAACTCAACGCAGCCAAGTTTTCAAAAGGCCACCAGCCCATCGGCTGCCAAGTAAAAGGAAAAAAAGTACTATACATCAGAATGTACATCAGAATGTCAAAAGTACTTCAGTGGACACACATTCACACAAAAGCCAAAAAAATATTACAAACAACTGTTCAAGGCTCCGGCGCCGGCTCCAAGCTGCTAATAACCCTATCAGCAATGGGCTTCATTTCCACGACATACTCAGAGAATTGCTCCTCTGAGCAGCCAATGGCAACCCCATCACCAATAGGGGACAAGTTCGTGGAGGGGAGAAAGGACTTGACTAAACCTAAGGCATGGGCTAAGTACTCCCTAGAGGTATCAGAGAAGAAACTGCTAAGTCGCTGGGGGGCCTCACGAAGACGCTCCAACAGACTCTTCCCGCCAGCTTCTTCATCATCGACCATCCCGATGACTACTTGAGCCGCCACCTCAAGATCAACCAGCTGTTGGGCCTTCTGATCACGATCAGCAGCCAACTCCCTGATCTGCTTCATATCGCTGATCATTTGCTTGTCAGCATCAGCCTTGACCTTGGTCGGCTTCTCCACAGCATCTGCGTGATGATATATAATATTTTTAAGATCAGTCACTAGTTCATCCCTCTTCAACAATAAGCTTTTAAGCTCTGCCAAAGCAAGCAAAACATGAGCACAGAAGAAAACTACTCAAAGAACAAGCATCAAAGAAGGAAAAGAATACCTTTCTTCTCCTTGGCAACAGCCTTGGCCATCTCCTGCAGCTTGGAGGCCTTATCCTTCAGAGCAGAATTGTCCTGCTCCAAAGTTTCCACCCGGGCTTCTAGAAGCTTGACCTTTTCTAACTGCTCTCGAGAAGACTTCTCAAGAACAGCCATCTTCTCAAGCTGCAACGCTTGGTCAGCCGTCAACTGGAGATCCTCCCCAGTCCGCCGAAGGAACTCGGCCTGCTCAGCTACTTGCTTAGCCAGATTCTGTCAACAAAACAAAGTCAAGACATAGTACTCGACAAACTCAACAACTCAAGTACAGAAAGATACTTACAACAAGGGCAGAATGGCAGCCCAGAATCCCCTGGGCGACGACAGCCGACTCCCCGACCGGCTTCTCCGCCTCCTGCTGCGGCGTCTCCAGCAAGATCAGATCAACTTTGGTAGCAACCGAAGGACTCTTCGGCTGGTCCTCGGCATGTTTATCTGGAAAATACAAAGACATTAGCAAAAGCTCGACGAAAAACCAATCGATCACATCAAGCCACTCACCAGTGCCAGCTACAGAAGACTCCTTGCCCGCCTCCCCAGCCGCAGGACTGTCCGCAATACTAGCAGTGGAATCTGCCAACCCATCATCCTCCTTCGGCGAACCAGGAGGCAACTGGGCAATATTCTTAAGGGAATAAAAAAATTCCTTCTCCGACTCATCAATCCCAAGAGCATCTGTATTGCTACAAAAAGAAAAAGTACCCGACACTTCAATCACAAATCCAAAGAAAGCAAAGATAAAGCAGTCGCTCCACAGCTGCACTTACTAAGAGGAATGTTTAAGCATGAATTTCTTCGGCTTAGTAAACTTCGGGACCATACTTAGCCCCGAAGCACTCTGCCCCTTAGCAGAGCCACTTCCGCCGGACTCAACCGGCACAGGAGGAGTCGTGACAGCGGGACTCACAATAGAGCTCACCGCCTGCCTCTTGGAAAGAGAAGGAGGCCTAAGAAGAGGAAAAGCCATAAAAAACAAACGCAATACTTCAGAAAAGTACCAACTTGTACTCACATGTCACTACTCCCAGCAGAAGCGGACCTCCATTTCCGAGTCCTCGTAGACTCGACTGCCGGCTCATCCGCCGTCCGGTCCTGGACATCCAACGCCGTCCGACTAGCCGAAGGACCTGCAAACAAGAAACAACTACGATCAATCAAGGATCCAACGGTCAATTTGAACCAAAATACAAGACAAAAGAAGTCAGATGCACACTTGAGTCAGTATACGCCAAAGGCACATCTTCTGGCAGCGGAGGCCTACTCTGATAATTTTTGGGATTATTCTGCATGAAAGAGACCAAATCAACTCGACTACTCAACAAAAGTACTCGATTCAAACTACAGTCTTCTACTCGAAGCAATACCTCCCGAGGACGCCTGCCAGCACTGAAAGTTCCAGCAATATTGGCCGTCCCAGCCATGTTCTTCAGCAATCGCATCACCCGATCCTTCAGATATCCTCAGTAATCTTGGATCGGCTATAACGGGAAGGATCCGTCCCTCCTGTATACTGAAAGCCCAAATGGACCCGCCGCTGTAGTGGCCGGATCCTCTGCATTGACCAATGCGCAATCACAGAAGCACCACAAATCCGGTGATCCGCCTTCAGCTTCTCGATCTCCCCAAGGAGAAAGTTAACCTAATCCCCCTGCTTCCCTTGGAATTCCAACTCAGCTTCTTCACAGGGGGGCCAGGAGTGCGAAGAGGAAGAGAAGAAGAAAGGTTCCTAACATAGAACCACATCTCTTTACAATCGATGACCTTGTCACTCAACTCATAAGAGATATACTGGGTTTCTTCCCCTGACAAAACTGTAACTCGACTCCCCCGACTACATCTACCTTAGATTTGTTGGGATGGGGTTTCAGATGGAAGAAATACTGAAACAAATCAAAGTGGGGCTCAATCCCCAAGAAAGCCTCGCAAAGATGGACAAAAATCGAGATGTAGAGAATGGAGTTAGGGGTCAAGTGATGCACCTGAACCCCCCCAATGGAAAAGGAGACCCCGGAAGAAATCGAAAACGGGAAAACCGAGGCCCCGAAGAATGTAAGGCAGGAAAACAACAGATTCGCTTTCCTCCTCATGAGGAAAAGACTCCCCTTCGGATCTACGCCAATGGATCATATTCCGAGGTTGAAGAAGATGACTCTCCACCAGATTCAGAAGATGGGAGTCAATACACTTACTCGACTTCCATCCATGAGTCTCTGCTTCATCTCCAGTGCCCTCGCTCGCCTTCCCCCTTCCAGAAGATCTCTTGGGAGCCATGAAGCGACGAGAAGATGATTCTTTCTTGCTTCACGCTCGGGGGCTAGCGGTGGCTAGTTTCTCACGGCACTCAGAGGCGAGAGCAGATGAGTCGGCGGTAGCGGAGAAGGTTAAGGAAGCGTGCTAAACCTAGATTTACTCGAACAGATAAATAAGCACACCCAGTGGCAGTGTGGTAAATAACAAGAAGTTCAAAGTTCGCGAACGAAGCTCTCAGAGTTATTTCAGCCACCAACCTCGGGATTCGCTCCAAAGGAAATCCAATTACAAGGATCACATCGCAATAGAAGAAAATACACAGATCTCAACGGTTTCACCACTCGAAACCACTCGATCTCAACTACGAAGAGAACAGCCCAATGGCTGATACAAAGATACAAAACTTGTTACTCCCAAAGGGGAGTAATCCAGATACATTCAGGGAGGAAAAGACTTGTTGTAAGAAGATATGGATGGTCCAGAACATCGCAAATCCTCTTCTTGCACCTGCTCTTCTCCCTGATACGTTTTTCTACAAAAACAATGCCATCTCTCCAGAAGCCATCGAGGGGGAAACAACCATAGTTCCCACCCGAAAAAGCTTCTGACACGGCTTCCACCAGCTCCTCACCAAGACAACCAGGATGGCTGCGATGTGAGAAGCAAAGGTGGCAGCCTGAGAGATAACAAGTGTTTGTGCGGCTCGCAAGCACTCTTCTAGCACTTACAAGGATGAATCGAGTACTCTCATCAGGATGTCGAGTACTCTCCAATGAAGAACTCCACTTGGAACCTATGGCTACAACTGCAAGAATGAAGATCCAAACGCAGCAGACCCTGCTTAAATAGAGGAAGCAGCAGAGCCGCAGCTTAGCCCGTGACATCCAAAGGCAGGGAGGCTCACGGGCGAAACAGAAAAGATTCGACAGCAGTACTCACCACGTGAAACCACAGGCAAACAGTACACCGCACTGTCACCTTTTCAGAAGATTCGCTGCAGCACTGATGATTTCAGAAAGATCACAAGAGGACATAACATGATTCTCCTGGACCCTTAACCCCAAATCAAGGATTTGAATTCAAGGCTCGGGGGCTGCGGAATACGCGTCATAAATGGCAACTTTTTTCGAACAAGTTCCAGACTTCAAACGGAAGGTCAAAGAACCCAGAAAACTGAGCTGATCCTCAGCCTGATTCATCGAATCAAACTAAGGCTCAGGGGCTACTCCATATGGAGCGCGAGTACATCGCGCACCATATACCAAGACAGATTCGGGGTTTGAGCACCTCATAGCCTCGATGCAGCCGAAGAAACACTCGGAAGACTACACAAAGCACTCGATGGACTCCGAGGATGAACAACCTGCTCCAGAAGCACCTGAGGTGCTCGGCTATGCAGACAGAAGAATATAAGCTCTCGAAGTACCCGACGGACGTCTTCGGAAGCGCTCGATGCCGGCAGGACTCGACTACGAAGAGCTGGGGGGCTTGTCAGACCCGAGAAAGCAGGACTGCTCACGGGCACAGAATGTTCTAGAGTAGGGAGTAGCACATGGATATGCCCTACCTCTTTTGTATCTACCCGAATAGGAGTAGAACTAGTCGACGTACTCGGGAGCTAGTTGACCTCCTCGGACTAGGATCCTAACAGAACTCGACTAGGACTTTCCATGTAACCCTATCCCCCCCAAGATATATAAGGGTGGATAGAGACCCCTCCAAATCATCGAACAATATCAGAGGGAATACAAACCACCACACAGGACGTAGGGTATTATGCTCCGGCGGCCTGAACCTGTCTAAATCCTTATGTTCCTTGCAACATCGCATTCTGATCTCGGCGAGTCCCTACTCATAACCACTCTCCTCGGGGTACCCCTCGGAGAACCCGACAGTAAAACACCGACTGGGTTCTCACCATGAAGAGGTCGAGCTCCTCGCCTCCAGACTGCGCCCCGGCCGCCTCCGCCGCAGCTGCAGTCGCCGCCATGGGCGGGGGCCTTGCAGCTATCCGTGTGTCGATGCGGGAGCTGGTCGATGGGGGTGGCAACGCGGAGGTAGGCAACATGCGCGTCGAGCAGGCGCTCGTACAGCGGGTGCGCCACGATGGCCGCCTTCTCCCGCGCGCAATCGTCCCCTCCCTCACCGCCGCCGCCATTGGCGACACGAAGCTAGGGTTGACTGCCGCCACTAGGGTGAAGCTAGGGTTGATCGCCGCCGCAATCATTGGGTACATGAATCGGAAGACGAAGCCGGGGAGTAGCGGACTGCAGTGGCGGCGACGGCGGCGGACTACGTGCGGGCGTTTGGGAGAAGCGGGCAAGTGTGGGAGGAGCGGGCGTGCATTTGGTAGGCAGCGAGATTAGCGGGCAGAATCTATGCAGACGGCAAGATTGAATCGTAGGAGGAGAAGGATCGCAGATGGAGATTCAAACGGATGAATCACGACCGTCGGAGGCTTAACCAAAGAGGGGGCGACGATGTAGACGAAAAAAACGTCACTCTTAGCCTCTTTTTAGTAGTAGAGATAGAAATTTCCTCTCCTGGTATAGAAAGTGGGGCCAGCAAGCCTATTAGATGCACATGTTTGCGCACGTGACACGAATTCGTTGGATGGTAACGGGATGGTGGATAGAGCGGCCGTTGGAGTGGATGAGAAAATAACCTGGTAAATAATCATTACTCTATTTAATACTCCAATATTAAAAATGTTCTTTCCAATATGACCGAGGCAGAGTTTAGCCATCTTCTAGCCCTCCGGAATCGTTTTCTAATTATTTGACATGAACGTGCAAAAAAATTTCAAACTGTCCGCACTAATCATATTCTATTTCATTATTAAAAAAATATTTTATATCAACTACTAACCGGCTCCGTCATCCCATCCCTACAACCTCCGATCCCTCGCCGGTAGAACTAGGAACCCTAACTAGGAATCGTGGTGGCGAACGACGGCGTAGGCGGGCGGCGACACCGCGCTGGTTGTCTACGGATTCACCGGCTTATCCTCAACCCAGCGACCTCGCCAGAGTACGACGGGACGGAGAACAAGTTGGAGCTCCAGGATGAGTCTCTTTTTCGGGCTAGGGAACACATGGGCAAGGTCTCGGTGGTTGCTCAGGCTGCCATGAAACCACTGGGACCTCGCGTTCATGGAGTGGAGGATGCCAAGGGATCCTGTTTTTGGGCGCTGGGAATGGACTTCGAGTTCGGCGATGCTTCTTCTGTGGAGTCGCTGGACACATCAGAATTCATCATGTAGGCACATGAGGTGGGATTCACGATCCCGCAGCTGGTGAGTGCGGAGAGGGAACTTGAAGCATGCTCAGATACGGATCAATAGAAGGTTCCCTCATTGGCCAAGGAAATCGTAGATGCAATGGTTCGGCGCCAAAATGAGATGCGGCCATGGCGAGGACCACTTCCGGCTTCGAGAATATCCCCTCCAAGAACTCTTGGTGATGCATTAGCCTCGGCAAAGGTATGTGTTCGCAGCACAAAGACACGCGTCTTCCCTCCCAAGCTTTCCACTCCGGCAAGGTGTTCGCCGGCGCCGGAGCTGGAGCTGCCATCGAGATCGGCTTCAAGCGTGGATCTCGGGTGGGATTTGGGGAAGAAGTTGAGTTCAAATTTTGAACGTGGTTTGTCGCAGGAGCCGAACACTGCTATGGGCCCTAGCCCATCGAAAGGCCCAAAGAAAATGTGGCTAAGCTCGTCGGTGCCGTATCGGCCTACCGTCGGCCTTGCCGCTTTGTTTTCCCGAACAGGAACGCAAACTCGAAACCCTAGAGCTCCACATTCCGCCGCCTCCTGCAAGTTTGCGACCTCCTACGTTGCTGTCACAAGCACAGCAATGGAGAACAGCGGGCCGAACCAGGGAGCTCAACGGGGAGGACATGGCAACTAGGGAAGAAGCAGGGGCAATGGTCAGTCTAGCTTCTTTGGCCGTGGTGGCTTTCAGCAGCAGCAACCCACGTTCCATCCTGGTTATGGAGGCAGTTTTGACGGTCGAGGCAGGGGTCGGTTCAATAGCAGCAGATTTGGTGGCCGTAGCTTTGGAGGAAGACATCGCGGCGGCTTCGCCGGACGATCCTGCAGAGGCGCTCGCGACAGAGACGCTGATGCACAGTTGGGGCAGAACTTGGTTGCGAGAACCGGTGGTATGGGCACTTTGTCTGCTGACCAAGCAGCACAGGCGGAGGCCCTACTACAGCAAGCATTTGTAACAATGCAAGGTGGTACGTCTTCATAGAAGCAGAGTGAAAACGCCATGTCTACTGAGTGCAATCAGATCTTGGGCAAGGTGGATCAAGCTACTTCATTGTCCAAGGATTCATAAGGTGCTGACAAACCTGAGTCTTCGATGCATGGGGCCATGAAGGGCAGTGGCAAGCCCCCGTATTGCTACCGATGCTACACCAAGGGCCACAAAATGGAAGATTGTTCAACGAAATTATATTGTGATATTTGTGATTGCAATGAGCATGCCATGGAACGGTGTCCTAACTACCGTTTAGTTCAGCCAGACACAAAAAAAGCCAATGCCTTTGCAATACCGTGTGGTTATGCTGTTGAAGGTCTCGGATTCTATTACATTAATTCACCTGAAAGCTTTAAGAACAAGGTGGAATCCAAGATAGAAATGATCAGAGTTAGTGGTGGCTCTCTCACAGCAGCCAATGTGACCTCTGAGATGGAAAGGTTGTTTCCAGGAGGGTGGCGCTGGATTGTGGAGGAAACTGGTGCAAATACTTTCAGAACAGTGTTCCCGTCCAGGGCAGAGATGCAACGCATGGTGGAGTGGGGTGTTTTACACACCAAATTCACTGGTGTAACACTGAGATTTGAAGAGAGTGTTGGTGGAGACGAGGTCAAGTTTGCTATGCCCAAAGTCTGGGTACAGTTCACAGGATTACCAAAGGAGCTACGCGAGTTTGTAACCATCTGGGCGATCGGTTCTATACTTGGCGTGTCAAAAGCAGTGGATATGAAGTTCACTAGGAAGCATGATATCTGCCGCCTACAGGTCCTTGTTCTGGATCCTAACATCATTCCTCAATTTGTGGATGTGGTGATTGGCGACTACCTTTATGGTCTCTAGTTTAGAGTCGAAGAGAACATAGATAAAGAAAACCCCGAACCAATGGATATGGATTTCGGGTTTGATGACAATGGGGGAGATGCTGATGCGGGCGATCTGACCAAGAGAGATCATACACCTGTTGATAGTGACAAAAACAAGCAAGCAGCTTTTGTTGACCCAGCGCAGCTTGCGGCCATTCCGGAAGCGTTGGTTTCTGAGCTCCGTCGCAGCAAGCGCGTGGCAAGGCCACAAGATTGAGGGCGGACAAGGACAATACGGTTCAGTCTTCTAAAGGTGACATATGCGAACCACCCTCTTTCTCTTCTTTACTGATGAATTTATTCATTCTAGTTTCAGTAGCATTGGTGTTTCTTTAGGCTATGATGATACTAGTATTAGTAAATCAATTTTAGAGTTAAAAGAGTTAGAAGGAAAAATGATGCATGAGTCCCGTAGTAAAGACTGGAAATCAATTCTTTTAGATAAGGAGGAAAAAAACTTGCCAGAGGAAGAAGAAATTGATAAGTTTATTCTTAATCACTTATGCGGGGAGATAATGGATGAGGTAATGGGTGCTAACAGTGATCCTAATGATCTTACTGTGCCACTATCCAAAACCAAGCATCCGGATTGTAAAAGAAAGAAAGCAAAGAAGACAAACGATCCTAAGCAACCTAATTTATTTAAATGAAAGGAATATTTTGGAACTGTGATGGGTTCAAGGACCCAAAGAAACATAGGTTTATCTAAGGAACACAATTTGAGTTTTATTGCTATCTCAGAGATAGGAAGGAGAAGTTTTACTAATCCTTTCCTTAAGAATCTTTGTAGTGGCAAGAATTATATTTGGCATGTGAAAGAACCTAAGGGTCGATCAGGTAGGATCTTACTTGGTATTAACCTAGAGGTTTTCGATATTGGAGCAATAGATGAAGGAGATTATTATGTGAAATTCCACTTGTGCAATAAAAATGATAGCTTCAAGTGGGCGCTGGTAGTAGTATATGGACCTGCGCAAGCTGAATTCAAGGAGAATTTTTTAACAGAATTAGTTCACATGTGTAGCCATGAGCAACTTCCAATGCTAATTCGAGGAGATTTTAATATTTTAAGAAGCCCGAATGAAAAAAAATAACGATAAGTATGATCATCGTTGGCCTTTTCTCTTTAATGCTATAATTGATGGTCTTAATCTTCGTGAGCTAGAGATGTCAGGGCAGAAAATACACATGGGCTAACTCTCTAGAAAAACCTACTTATGAGAAGCTGGACAGAATCTTAATGGCAACGGAGTGGGAGCAAAAATTCCCTCTTTCAAATGTTATTGCACTCAGTCGGGATATCTCAAATCATACCCCTTTATTGTTGAACACGAGAGATTCATCCTCGAACGCTACCCAGTACCAATTTAAGTTTGAACTGGGTTGGTTGCTTCGTGATGGTTTCATGGATATGGTAAAGGAGGTATGGGAGAGTGTGGATCCAGGACCCACCCCCGATGGAAACATGGCAAACTAAGATTAGGAGACTTCGTCAACACCTACGGGGATGGGCTAAGAATACAAGTGGAATTCAAAAAAAGGAAAAGAAAAAAATATTGGACAAGTTGGACAGTTTAGACAAAAAAGCGGAAACTTGCATTCTATCACCACAAGAGGTGGATTTAAAACAATACTTAAAAACTAGGCTGGCTGAAATGCTTAGAGAAGAAGAAATTAAATGGTATCAATGGGCAAAGGTTAAGGAGTTACTTGAAGGTGACTCAAACACCAAATACTTTCAGTTGATTGCCAATGGAAAACACAGGAAAACGAGAATCTATAAGTTACAGGATGGGAACCGTATAGTAAGTGGCGATGATGAATTAAAGAAATATATCACCACATATTACAAAGGTCTTTTCGGTCCATCAGATAATAATAATTTTAATCTGGATGAGACTCGAATAGATGACATTCCCCAAGTAATGAATATAGAAAATGAGATCCTAACTTCAGAGTTTACTGAGGCGGAGGTACGAGAGGCTATTTTTCAAATGGAACATAATAAGGCCCCAGGGCCTGATGGTTTCCCGGCTGAATTCTATCAGGCTTTTTGGGGAACAATTAAGGATGACCTTATGGCAATGTTCGCAATGTTTCATAAACAAGGAGCTACCTCTTTATAGCCTCAACTTTGGAACAATTATTTTATTACCTAAAGTGTAAAGACGCCATTAGAATCCAACAGTACAGACCCATATGTTTGCTTAATGTAAGCTTCAAGATTTTCACCAAAATGGCCACTAATAGGATCTCGCTGGTGGCACAGAAAGTTATTAGTCCTACACAGACTGCATTCCTTCCTGGTAGAAATATCATGGAGGGGTCGTCGTTTTACATGAGACCATTCATGAACTACATAGGAAAAAAAAGAGTGCAGTCATCTTTAAAATAGATTTTGAGAAAGCATATGACAAAGTAAAGTGGAGTTTCGTCCAACAAACGTTGCGAATGAAAGGTTTCTCACAAAAATGGTGTGAATGGATTGAAACTTTCATTCAAAGGGGTCATGTGGGCATAAAAATTAATGATCAGATAGGACAAAATTTTCAAACTTCGAAAGGTTTGAGACAAGGAGATCCGCTATCACCTATTTTGTTTAATATTGTTGCAGATATGTTAGCAATATTAATAAATCGAGCCAAGGAAGAGGGTCTGGTTAATGGGATTGTTCCTCATCTCGTAGATGGTGGCTTGTCTATTTTGCAGTATGCTGACGACACCATTCTGTTTATGGACCATGATATTGAAAAAGCTACTAATATGAAAATGATATTATGTGCTTTTGAGCAATTATCTGGGCTTAAAATCAACTTTCACAAGAGCGAAATTTTTTGTTTCGGACAAGCTAAGGAGATGGAACACCATTACTCGCAATTGTTTGGTTGTCAATCTGGGATGTATCCTTTTAGATACCTTGGCATACCAATGCATTTTAGGAAGCTAAGAAATGCAGATTGGCAGACCATGGAGGAAAAGTTTGAGAAAAAACTTAGTAGTTGGAAAGGAAAACATATGTCGGTCGGTGGACGTTTGGTTCTGATAAATTCAGTCTTAACTAGCCTAACGATGTTTATGTTATCCTTTTTCGAAGTACTGAAACAGGTACTTGAAAGACTAGACTTTTATCGGTCAAGATTCTTTTGGCAATCAGAAGAACATAAAAAGAAATATAGATTAGCCAAATGAAATATCTTATGTCAACCTAAAGAAGTCGGGAGGTTAGGCATTAAGAACCTCGATATACAAAACAGATGCTTGTTGAGTAAATGGTTGTTTAAGCTCATTAATGAGGAGGGTATTTGGCAGAGCTTTTTAAGAAAGAAGTACTTAAAGAACGAGACTATTGCTCAAGTTCAAAAGAAACCAGGGGACTCAATTTTGGGCTGGTCTCATGAATGTAAAAGATTCCTTCATGACTTTTGGGTCATTTCAGTTAAATGATGGCAATCAAATACGTTTTTGGAAAGATAAATGGATAGGTAGTCATACACTTAGACAGCAATACCCTTCTCTTTTTAATATTGTGCGGAAAAAACATGCAACGGTAGCATCAGTCTTCGATCGAGTACCTCTTAACGTGTCCTTTAGACGAATGTTGACAGGTCACAATCTATATTTATGGCATGATTTGGTTGCTCGCATTAGTCATGTTCAGTTAAATAATAATGCCGATGCTTTTCGTTGGAATCTGACTCAAGCCGGTACGTTCACCGTTAGCTCAATGTATAATGCACTTATTAGCAATGGTAATGTACAGTTTGACAAATATCTGTGGAAATTAAAGATGCCCCTGAAGATTAAAATTTTTATGTGGTACCTAAAAAGAGGTGTTATCCTTACTAAAGATAATTTAATAAGAAGGAACTGGAATGGTAACAAATTGTGCTGCTTTTGCTCTAGTGATGAAACTATTCAACACCTCTTTTTTGACTGTCATGTGGCCAAATTCCTGTGGCGAGTTGTACACTATACCTTTGATTTAAGTCCACCTCAAAGTATTACTCATTTATTTGGTAATTGGCTTAGAAGTGTGGGAACCAAGTTAAAACGAAAACTGCTAACATGAGCATCTGCTTTATGTTAGGCTATCCGGCTTAGTAGGAATGACATAGTGTTTAACAGATCACCATCTAAAACTTATATGCAGGTACTTTACCGGGGCACACACTGGCTCAGGTTATGGGCTCTGCTACAAAGGTGTGATGAAGACAAGGAGAAGCTACAGGAGGTGTGTCGAACCATGAGGTTCTGGTCATGCAGATTTTTGCCAACCATGGTTGGAAATTTAGTAATAGGATTTGCTCTTAATAAGTGTTTTCAGCAAACTGTTAGCTGGCTGCAAAATTCTTGCTTAGTCATGTGTGAGTGATTGCAGTCCTTCGGGCTGCAGACTTTGTTTTGGCTGGAGCCTCTCGAGGTCAAAGCCGGTACTATTTCCATTATCTAAAAAAAACTAACCGGCTCCGCATCATATTTTCTTTTTATTTTTTCACCCCTCTCTCTCGTCCGATCCCCTCACTCTCCCCCCGCGCCGGCGCCCCTCCTCCCCGCGCCCTGCGCTCCTCCTCCCCGCGGCCCGACTCCGGCCTCCGCCGCCGGCGCCTCCTCCGGCCTCCCCCGCCGCCACCGGAAAGTCGCCGTCTCTGCTGATCTCCTCCTCCCTTTCTTCCAGCCAAGAGGCACCATGGTACGTTGGAGATCTAACCCTAGGGACCTCGCTCTATTCCCTCGCTCCCCACCCCAAATCTCGGGTCCTCCCACGCCGTGTATCCCTAGGAGTTCCTTAAATTTGGCAACAAATTCATGTTGGGCGGAGACACGCTGGTATTATTCGCCGGTGGTTCGATTGTCTAACTGATTTATTTCTTTTGGTTTTCCTGCAGTCGTCGCTTGCTGCGGCGAGAGCTGATAACTTCTACTACCCGCCGGAATGGAGCCCGAAGAAGGTAGGAATCTCTTCGTTTGTTAATCATTTTGTAGTCTCTTCATTTGGTTTCATGTGCTGTGGCTCCTGATTTGTGCTTCTGTTCCTGTTGTTTGTGCTTGATCAGGGTGGATTGAACAAGTTCCATGGCCAGCACGCGCTCAGGGAGCGGGCAAGGAAGCTCGATCAGGGCATCCTGATTATAAGGTTTGTTTTTTGTGAGACATTACTTCGTATTCTTGTTTGTTCATACTCGAGGATGCGAATATGCACACCGGTCTGGACATACCCATGTGTTTGTTTAATTGTTTTTTATTTTTATGGGTGGGATATGGTATGGATGCATGGAAGTGGAACACTGGCTCAGAATGGTTCTCCCTAATCCTTTTCGATCAACTTGTCGTTGATAAACTTTTGAAGCACTAAACATCCTTCAACAACAGATTGGCAGATTGATCATACTGTTATGTCCTTGTGCCTTGCATTTGAATGCACTTCATACAATTGCCTTTGGCTGAAAGGCATGGTTGGTACTGCTAAATAATTGAACACATTTATCACTTAGTTATACCAAACCTTTTAAACTTAATTCATGTGGTGGTTTGCCTTATAATTATCACTGCTTGGCTTAAAAAGTAATGATCTCAACATTACCTTGATCAAAAGTAATGCTTGAAGTCATGATTCCTGCATCAGTTTGAATTCAGCAGATGCTTGTCTGAGGATTCCCCCCTGGATGTGAAATTGTGGATACACGAATTTCTGATTGTAACAGCTCATATTGTTTATTTGAATGTTTATATATTATTAAAGCGGCCGTTACACATTTATCACCTAGTTATACTGAACCTTTGAACTTTGGCTTGTGGCGATTTGCCTGATAATTCTCACTGCTTGGCTTAAAAATTAATGGTCTCAACCTTACCTTGATCAAAGGTATTGGTTGAAATCATGATTCCTGCATCAGTTTGAATTCAGCAGATGCTTGTCTGTGAATTTCCCCTTGGATGTGAAATTGTGAGTACATGAGTTTCTGATTATAACAGCTCAGATTGTTTATTTGAATGTTGATATATTATCAAAGTGGCTGTGAGGTGAAATGAACATTTGCATGACACTGTTCCATTTAACTTATTTGCATAGGTAGAGATTTCTTTTACAAAACACTTATTCTACCTTGATTCTTTTCATCCTTTGGTTTAATGTGCTTGGGATGATTTTTCAGATTTGAGATGCCTTTCAACATTTGGTGTGGTGGATGCAATTCGATGATAGCGAAGGGAGTAAGGTTTAATGCTGAAAAGAAACAAGTCGGAAATTATTACTCTACCAAGGTACTTGCCTGATTACTGTACAGCTTGTACTTACATTGGTATGTATTGTTGCTATTGAATAATATTCATTTAATAAAGCATAAGATGATTTCTCAAATCATCTTTTCTTAATTGATTGGATTTTCAGATTATGAAAGATCTTCTAAATTTCCTTTCTTATAAGTTTAATCAGCCTGAGTATTTAGTTATTGACCCCAATAAATTGGTTTAGCCTCGGCCAGGAACCAAACTGAAGCACACGTTGATATTAACCTCACATTCTTGCAAGCGTACCTCATAAGGTGCATCAGATAAAATTATTTATAATGATTTAATAAAATTTTAAGGAGAAGCTCGATTTCTTGAAAATGGAATTAGCATCAAGCCGAGGGTAAAATCAAGGCTTGTGTACTGTACTATTGGTGTTGAGGTTGCCAACTAAGCTGTGTTTAAATGCCCCAGTGATTGCAGCTCATAGCTTGAGTTTGCGATAGTATGTATTTTAGCAGTTCCTAAACTGAAAGAAGAAATAACATTTATTAAGATTGTTCTGTATGTAATAGGAATATAGGATTCAGCATTACCTGAATCATTGTTAAGCGAAATGGGGTCACCATATGCTTTATTACCATCTTGCCTCTGTAAATTGTGATTGTGATTCATAATAATTAATAAAGTTGGGTGGTCTGCTCGCCTGCTAACTGCTGATCATTAATGAGAATGTGTCTGGCAAATTAATTCTGGCTCTATTCATTAGTATTGCAGCTAGTATACCTATTGTTGATGAAAATTCAATGTTGTTCATTCATTCTAAACCAATGGGAAATGACTAATTTTTGTGAAACACAACTGCTAGTATCACACTTGTCATTAGATGAACCCATATTATCCTTGGTACAGGCCTCGTATTGTTATTTGAGATATTTTTCTTCAACTTCGATCAAATTGAAGGCAGTGGTTCAAACCATTCATCCCTTCGAATATGTGAATTAAACCTTGAACTTTGTATCAAATAAGTGAAATAACCCCTGAATATTGTACCAAATATGTGAATTAACCCTTCAACTTTGTATCTCAGTGTCGCAATAACAAATCATTCGCATATTATCCTTGATACAGGCTTCATTGTATTTTTGCCTGAGTCTTTGAAATATTTTACTTCAACCTTGACCAAGCTGAAGAAAGTGATTCAACCTTTCGAATTGATGGATTAATGTTATGTGGGGGAAACACTATGTATGCCGTTATAAGAAGGTGGCTGGTTGATTTGCATGTATCTTTGGTTAGTCGGCAGGTTAGTTGGGTGATTAGATTCGGTTGTTATCCAGGATAGTTCGGTTATTCCAGATAGAGTTTGTTAGTTGGTCGATTGGTTTGTTAGCATCGTGTGCGTGAGGCAATGCTGGATATATAGCCAGCCGTGTAACCTGGAAACTCTTAAGCAATGAAGTATCTTCCTCCTACTTATATCTCCAAGCGTAGAGCAGGAGGGACTTGATCCCTCTCCTCTGTCGTCAATTACCTAGCCACTACATTGGTATCAGACGTCCAGCGGTCCTTCGCCATGGGTGACGCCCACGCCAAGGCGGAGGCTGAGGCCGCGGCGGCCGCGGAGAAGGAGCACCGAGAGCTCATGGCTGCTCTCCTCAAGAAGTTCGACGTCCTCAACATGCTTCAAGAACGACTCGACCGCATCGAGTCCAACCAGAAGCAGATGGTTCTCCACACTCAAGGCTCGGAGATCCTTCAGCAACGCAAGGAAGGCCCCCTCGGCCACACCCGCTTCCACAAGTTGGATTTTCCAACTTTCGACGGCACCGGCGATCCGTTGACCTTCCTCAACCGCTGTGAACACTACTTCCGTGGACAGCGCACACTCGAGGAGGAGCAAGTTTGGCTGGCGGCTCTCCACCTCCATGGACCCGCGCAGCAGTGGTACATGCGTCTCGAACGGGACGAAGGCGTTCCATCCTGGCACCGCTTCTCCACACTGCTCGACATGCGTTTTGGCTCTCCCATCAGATCCAATCCGCTAGGGGAATTGGCGGCATGCCGGCGCACGATCACCGTCGCCGACTATCAAGATCGCTTTCTGGCGCTGCTCACTCGCGCTGGTCCTCTCACGGAGGCGCAACAGGTGCAGCTGTTCATGGCGGGGTTGGGGGAACCCCTCAGCATCGACGTCCAGCTTCTGGGGCCCAAATCCCTAGAGCTCGCCATGAGTTTCGCTCGGTCCTACGAGCGCAGGGAGCAGCTGACGGCCCCTCCTCCACGCGCCGGCCGTTTGCCATTTGCACTAGCCCGCGGTCTCATGGCGCCACAACCCGTGACGTCCACCCCGTCAGAATCTACATCAGCACAGCCCCAGGGGACGTCCGCTGCACCGGCTGGCACGGTCACGGTGGCCGGCCGCACCGTCCGCCGCCTCTCGCCAAGCGAATTGGACGAGCGCCACCGCAACGGACAATGTTTCAACTGCGACGAAAAATATGTCCGAGGCCACAACCGGGTCTGCGCCCGCCTCTTCGTCCTGGAGATCGACAACAACGCCGACGCCGCCGGGGATGACTCCGAGCCGGCACCTCAGATCTCCTTGCAAGCCATCTCGGGCGTGCGCACTCGGGACACCATGCAGGTGCATGTTCAGCTGGGCCACATCACCGTCACCGCCTTACTCGACTCCGGCTCCACCCACAACTTCGTGTCGTCAGCAGTGGCCATGAGCACCGGTCTGTGCTTCATCCCGCGCACCGATCTGGCGGTGACAGTAGCAAACGGTGATCGCGTCCGCTGTCCTAGAGTGTTCCGTGACGCGGCGTTCTCCATCGAGGGCGATCCATTCTGCGCGGATGTCTACGTTCTTCCCCTCGGTGTCTACGACATGGTGCTCGGCACAGATTGGTTGGCCTCCCTGGGGCCAATTCTTTGGGATTTCGGCCGCCAAACCATGTCGCTGTGGCGTTCGAACAGGCGGGTGCGCTGGCGCGGCGTGCCAGGGCCGCGTGGCTCACAGCTCCATGCGACGCAAGGGCCGGAGCTCCTGGACCTGCTACTCGCCGAGTTTGCAGATGTGTTCGCCACCCCCACTGGATTGCCGCCACCTCGTGCCCGGGATCACTTCATTCATCTCCTGTCGGGCACTCCACCGGTGGCTGTGCGGCCCTATCGGTATCCACAACTGCAGAAAGACGAGTTGGAGCGCCAGTGTCGCGCCATGGAGGAACAAGGTCTTATCCGGTGCAGCTCTTCGGCCTTCTCAGCACCAGTGCTCCTCGTGAAGAAATCTGATGGCACATGGCGCCTTTGCGTGGACTACCGAGCACTCAACGAGCGCACAGTGAAGGACAAGTTTCCTATACTCGTGGTCGAGGAACTTCTGGACGAGCTACATGGTGCTCGATTCTTCTCCAAACTCGACCTCCGGTCCGGCTGCCATCAAGTACGCATGAACTCGGATGACATAGCCAAAACAGCGTTTCGGACTCATGATGATCTCTACGAGTTTCTTGTCATGCCCTTCGGTCTTACCAACGCGCCGACCATGTTCCAAGCTCTGATGAATGATGTGCTCCGGCCGTTCCTTCGACAGTTCGTCCTCGTCTTCTTCGACATCTTGATATACAATGCATCTTGGGCGGAGCACTTGGGCCACATTCGCGCCGTGCTGTCTGCTCTTCGCCGACACCAGCTGTTTTTGAAACGTTCCAAGTGTTTCTCCGCCGAGACATCCGTGGCTTACTTGGGACATGTGGTCTCTCGCCAAGGGGTTGCCATGGACACCAGCAAAGTACAAGCCATCTTGGACTGGCCGACACCATCATCTGTGTGTGCTCTCCGTGGTTTTCTCGGGCTGGCCGGTTACTACCGCCGTTTTATCAAGGAGTTTGGTTCCATAGCAGCGCCGCTCACGCATCTACTAAAGAAGGACGCATTCCAGTGGTCGCCAACGGCGGAGTTGGCCTTCAAGGCGTTGTAGCGCGCGCTCACCACAGCGCCGGTGCTGGCCCTCCCTGACTTCACCAGGAGTTTTATCGTGGAATGCGACGCTTCTGGATCAGGCATCGGCGCGGTTCTTCACCAGGACAATGGGGCAATTGCGTTCTTCAGCCGCGCACTGCCACCGCGACATCGCGGCCTCGCTGCATACGAGTGGGAGTTGATTGGCCTGGCCCAAGCAGTTCGTCATTGGCCCCCGTACCTTTGGGGCCGCGCGTTCATCGTCCGCACGGATCATCAGCCCCTGAAATTCATCCTCGATCAACGCTTGGCAACCATTCCCCAGCATCATTGGGTAAGCAAGCTTTTGGGCTTTGATTTTTCTGTGGAATACAAGCCGGGGCGCACAAATGTCGTGGCTGACGCAGTCTCCCGCCGTGACGCCGAGATGGTCGCAGTCCACGCCATATCTGCGCCCTCCTTTGATCTGCTCAGGGAGTTTCGCTCGGCAGCCGCCGCGGATGAGACGCTTCGCAAGCTTCGCGCGCGCCTGGACGCCGGTGAACTTGGGGAGCAGTGGCAGGTGGTGGACGGGTTGCTCACGTTTCAGCGCCGCCTGTTCGTGGCTGCCGCTTTTCCCTTGTTGCCCGCGATCCTCGCCGCGGCCCACGACGACAACCATAAAGGCGTTCAGCGCACTCTCCACCGTTTTGCCGGGACTTTCATGTGGCCCATGCTCGCGCTGCTGTACAGGATTTCGTCCGCTCCTGCATCGTCTGCCAGCGGAACAAGGTCGAACACCTTCAACCGGCTGGGCTCCTGCAGCCACTACCGGTCCCAACGGCGGTCTGGCAAGACATCAGCATGGACTTCGTCGAAGCATTACCCAAAGTCGGAGACAAGTCTGTTATCCTCACTGTGGTGGATCGGTTTTCAAAGTATGCGCACTTCATTCCTTTGGGACATCCCTATATGGCCGAATCGGTGGCACGGGTCTTCTTCGCCGAAATCGTATGCCTTCACGGCATTCCGGAAAGCGCTTTTCGCGGCGTCAGGCTCCAAACTCCTCATGAGTTCGGCGTTCCACCCACAAACAGACGGGCAGACTGAGGCGGTGAACAAGGCCATCAGTATGTATCTTCGTTGCATGACAGGAGATCGTCCTCGCCAGTGGGTCCGATGGCTTCCGTGGGCAGAATACATCTACAACACCGCCTTCCACACTGCACTTAAGGAGACACCGTTCCGCGTGGTCTATGGTCGGGATCCTCCAAGCATCCGCTCCTACGACCACAGTGAGATCAGGGTGGCGGCTGTTGCCCAGTCCATGACTGAGCGCGACGCGTTCCTTGAAGATGTGCGCCTCCGGCTCGAGCAAGCTCAGGCGATCACCAAGGCAACCTATGATCGCTCCCATCGTCCGCAGCAGTTCGCCGTTGGTGATTGGGTTTGGCTTCGTCTTCATCACCGTCCACATGGGTCCCTGCCCGAAGCCACGCGCGGCAAGCTCCGTCAACGCTTCTTCGGCCCCTATCAGATCATCGAGAAGATTAATGATGTGGCGTTCCATCGCTCCTTGCCTCCAGGAGCTCGTCTGCACAATGCTTTCCATGTTGGCCTTCTCAAGAAGTTTGTGGGTACACCTCCGGATGCTCCTCCGCAGTTACCTCCGACTCACAATGGTGCTATCGTGGCCGTTCCAGCAGCGGTCGTCAAGGCTCGACTCTATCGCGGGGTTCGTCAGCTCCTGGTGCAATGGGAAGGGCTCCCTCCTTCTGCAGCTTCGTGGGAAGATCTTTAGGCATTCCAGGCGCCGTATCCTTCCTTCCAGCTTGAGGACAAGCTGTTGCTCGAGGGGGGGAGTGATGTTATGTGGGGGAAACACTATGTACGCCGTAATAAGAAGGTGGCTGGTTGATTTGCATGTATCTTTGGTTAGTCGGCAGGTTAGTTGGGTGATTAGATTCGGTTGTTATCCAGGATAGTTCGGTTATTCCAGATAGAGTTTGTTAGCTGGTCGATTGGTTTGTTAGCATCGTGTGTGTGAGGCAATGCTGGATATATAGCCAGCCGTGTAACCTGGAAACTCTTAAGCAATGAAGTATCTTCCTCCTACTTATATCTCCAAGTGTAGAGCAGGAGGGACTTGATCCCTCTCCTCTGTCGTCAATTACCTAGCCACTACAACTAACCCTTGAACTTGGGACCTTACTGTCAATCGTCTTTAATAAGAAATCAGTAGCATAAGAGAATTTTATTAAACAAAATAATATGAGTGATGTTCGATAATCGACACTTCTATTACGAGGCATACAAATCTGTAAAAACTGTGGTATTGACAAATCACTAATGACAAACTGTAGTATTGGTACAGATAACTGTTATTTTTAAACACCATGGTTTCAAAATGATTAATGATCCAACCAGGTCCTTATGGAACATAAACCCCTTTATAGTTCAGTTCTTTAGTTTATACCTAATAGGCTCAGAATTCATGCTTTTCATGAGGCTCTCACATTCCTATGGAGTATGGTCTCTTAGTTTGTGAAATTGCTTATAGATATTTAATTCTTTGCTTGATCCCTTTTTTCTAAACAAGGTTTGGACAGAGATTTCATTGGTATTCCAAATAATAGAACATATGAATGGAATATGACTATATGAGTTGAACAGAATTTGTCTTAACTTTAATCTAATCCATCAACAAACCATGAGATTCTATTAGATTCGCTTTTCGACAGCAACTTTAGAAGTAAGCACTGTATGGATAACTGCAGTCTAACCCTAAGATATTCAATCTATGTGGGTGTGCGAGCTGCATCCTTTTCTGGTTTAAGATGTCTACTTATTTGGACCTTTGTGGCCTCCTTTTACATTTGATGTATCTAATAGCAAGATCCTTTTTGTTTTATTGTTTATCTGTCTTCCTGCTTTTATATATTCCAGAGAAAGAAGTCCAGTGAGGTAAAACGGTTGTATGCAGTAGCTTTTAATTTCTGATATGATTTATGTGGAACTGTTTAGTAAATTCTGTACAATAGTGTTGGTAAAAGGTAGAAAGTACTCCATCCTTACTGTTGCAACTGACATATCACTGGAAAAGTTCTGCATGTTTTTACTTGTATGTCCTAACACTTGTGTCCATTTGTTGTCATCTGAAATCTGAAAAATTCTTAATGTCTAGAGCTTTCCATATTTTTTGGTGTTTGTCTTATGGAAACTCCTAGTTTCTGTTGCATACTCTTCTAAATCACTTACTCAGCCTCTGCTGTTCTGACATTGTTTCACCAACTGGTTATTTATCAGATATGGAGCTTCACCATGAAATCACCCTGTTGCAAGCATGAAATTGTCATACAAACAGACCCAAAGAATACTGAATATGTCATAATCAAGGGGGCTGAGAAGAAGACTGAAGATTTTGATGTCGAGGATGCAGAAACACTGCTGCTGCCTGCAGATGAAGGTTCAACCTGTAAAGATTTACATTCATTCATCACAATAACTTATTTTCAAATGCCTGATATTTTGTTACGGATCCTTCCTCAGATCGAGACAAGCTAGCCGATCCTATGTATCGGCTTGAACACCAGGAAGAGGATCTTCGGAAGAAGAAAGAAGCTGAGCCAGTTTTAGTTCGCCTTCAACGACTCTCTGACAGCCGGCACTCAGATGATTATTCGCTGAATAGAGCACTCCGTGATCGTCTTAGGGTCATACAATGCATTCTTATAAATCGACCATTTATTCTGCTACAGTTTGTGCAATAACTATGATTCTTAGCCACCTGTTCTTGTGTTTATGTAGAGCCAAAAAAAGAGGGTCGCAGAAGAGAAGTCATCGGCAAGAAAGATGGGCCTTGGAGTGCGGCTCTTGCCTCCATCTGCAGAAGATGCCGCCGTGGCAGCTTCAGTGAAGTTTGCATCAAAATTTGAGAAGAGCAGAAAGGACAAGAGAGCATCAATCAAGGCTGCCTCCATCTTCCCGGAGTCGTCAAGCTCAGCCTCAAAGGGCAAATTGGACCTGGCACTGAAGAGGCGTAATATAAAAGCCGGCACGGCCACAGCCCTGATGGCAGGCAGGGTGAAGTCATCCTCGTGGCGGAGTGCTGGTTCCGCGAGCTCAAGGACTCAGATGCCGGTTCTTGCAGCACGCAAGTAGGCAGCTCACGCTTTCAGCTTAAGCTCGTGCAATATGGGCCTGTCCTATTAGTTTTGCTGTAAAAGCTGTGCCGGAAGTTACTTGCCTTGCTTTATTATATGGATGAATGGAAGGAGTTCCTGTGGTTTTTGGGCTTCTGGCTGCATCCTGGATTCCTTGTAGCTCTTTTTGGCGTATAGCAGTGTGCTTTATACTGGATTTGCGTCTGTATATATGATTGTCGCCCTCTGTACATTGCTTACAATTTATATTACTCCCTGCTTGAGGTGCTGTTTGTTTCCAGCAGTTTTTTTTAAGCCCATATTACCTCAAAAGGAATCTTACTAAGTATCAAATAAAAATATATTTATAAAATTTTTTTCGACAGATGGGTGCTAATTCGTAAAACGAATCTAATGAGACTAATTAATTCATGATTTGCTATAGTAATATTACAGTAACTATTTGTTAATTATGGATTAATATACCTTGTTAGATTTGTCTTGTAGTTTAGTCTCAAAGTTTTGCAATTAGTTTTGTAACTAGATTTTATTTAATAATTTTAAATGCTAAGATTTTTTATAATGTGACAAGGTCTAAAGTTTAGTCCTTGGAACTAAACAAATCCTTGAATCCTTGGAAACTTGGGTTGTTTTGTGCTAGGCAGGTAACTGGTTTTTGCGCGGTTTCTGGAACTCTTGCCATCGGTACCCTACTTTCGAGTCGGCACAAATGTTCCAACTAGATTTAAAGCCTTTACTTGGAGATTAAAATTTTGCCTGTTTAGTTCTCAAAAAATTTCTACGATACTCGTCACATCGAATGTTTGGACACATGCATGGAACATTAAATGTAATTAAAAAACAATTAATTACACAGTCTAACTGATTAACACGAGATGAATCTTTTAAGCCTTAGAGCATCTTCAAGAGTTTATTAAATTTTACTTTGCAAATCTTATGTTTTGCCAACTTCTAAAAATATATGACAAGTAAAAAAAAGCTCATATCCAATAGTTTGGCATAATTCACTTGTCAAACCCAAATATAACTTATATCAGGAATTTGAGAGAAAAACAAAATTATGTTTATGCCCTTCCACCTCATGAAAACTTACATCAGGAACCCTTGAGACAGAAATAAAATTATTTTTACGCCCTTCCACCTCTTCTGATACGGACGGATGCGCCGCGGATACGAGCGCACATATATACGCGCGCGGAGGCTCTTTTTCCGAACTTGGCATAAATGACAACCTGGGATGGGGAACTATTGGAGAAGATTTTTTCTATTTTTGTCAAAAAAAATAAGAATGGCAATCTGGAATGGGGAACTCTTGGAGATGCTCTTATTAGTCCATGATTGGATATTATTTGTCAAATAACAACAAAATATGCTAAGTACCAAAATCAACAACTTTTCACGATAGTTCTAAAATTGACGATTCTTGTGAGTTCTGTGGCAGTTTGGAGACAGATTTTCATTTATTTTTCCAAAATTGTCGATTCTTGTGAGTTCTGTGGCAGTTTGGAGACAGATTTTCATTTATTTTTCCAATGTAATTTTTCGAGAGCTGTTTGGTTTTATGCTCATCCTTCTTTAAGAATAGATATGTTGCCTTACGAGGATGACAGAGTACAGGGTACTCTACAGCTTTTACTTCAGAACAACTTTTCTCATGACCTCTTGCAGAAAATGCTCACAAGATTGTGGTACTTATGGAAAGCTAGGAATGATTTCAGATTTAATAACAAACAATGGTCTATTCAAAAAATATGGCATGAAATTAATGCTGACATTCAGTCTTCTACATTGTTTTCAATGCAAGGAATGGTCTTATCTTCGGCAAGAGCATGGATCCAAAATGAATTTAGTATATAGCATCTCATTCAAATCTATCATATTAAATGTGTGTGATACATGTATGGAGTATTAAATCTAAACGAAATAAAAAACTAATTGTATAGTTTGCTTGTAAATTACGAGACGAATCTAATGAGTCTAATTATGCTATGATTAGATACTAAATTACTACAGTAACATATGCTTTAATAGGAGATTAATTAGACTTATTAGATTTGTCTCCTAAACAGAATTTTTAATTTATTTTGTAATTATTAGTTCCGACATATTTGAGGTTGGATCTAAATAAGGCCCAAATGTGACAGAATTGGGCCGAACCTTGCCGTGCCCGGCTCGCCAGGGCCCGCTCTATATCTATCCCCATAAAACCTGTGCGGAACCCTAAACCCCGAGCGCTCGTCCACCTTTTGCCTCGCCCCGTGCCTGCACAGTGCCGCCGCCGCCGCCGCCGCTGTAGAGAAAGCCGAGCGCCGTCGCGCCGTCGCGCCTTTCCCGCGTCCGATTCGCAGCAACCTGCGATCAATCAAGCGTGCAGCCGTCACCACGAGCATCACCACGCCGAGCCGCTCCTACTCCACCAAGGCCCCGCCGCCGCCTGCCGGGCCGAATTCCGGCCAAATCTAATCCTCCACCCCCGTCGGTGAGCGCCCCATATCCTTCCCCTCCCTCTCCTCTGTCGCGAGCGCCCCTCGTACCAAGTACCCGGCCGCCGAAACGCCGGCCATCTGTGGCGCCCAGAGCCGCCGCTGGCCACGCACACGAATTCGTTGCATGAGAATTGAACAAATCTGATTTCGCTGCAAGAATTCGTGTGCGTGAGATGAAGCCAGAGGTGGAGGCGGAGGCGGACGAGCGGGCGACGGAGATGGTCGGCAAGAAGGCAGTGGCGGCCAAGAAGGCGGAGGAGGTGGAGGATGTGGCGGTGGATGGCGAGGAGGGGGAGGTGGCGGCCGATGGGGAGGAAGACGGGGAGGATGCGGTCGGTGGGGAGGACGACGGCGATGAGGATGATGAGGCAGAGGGCGAGGAGGATGATGAGGAAGAGGAGGTGCAGGGGGAGGAGGAGGCGGGGGTCATAGAGATCTCCGACGAGGATGACGATGACGGCGGGGAGGAGGCGGGCGGTGACGACGATGATGAAGACGACGACGACGACGACAGCGACGATAGTGAAGATGACCAAGAGGTATAATTCCATTTTTTATTTCATAAATTTCTTTATCTTTACTACCTTGTTCGTCTGTTAGTCGCGTAATCTCGTTACATGCTGATAGATCTGTGTACTGTTGCTTCTGTATGCATCTTTCTTTTTTCAATTCTGTGCTGCGATTGATTCCTCAAAACAGATCTAGCGCTTTCTTCTCGGATAATATGCATCTGTTTAGTTCTTACGTTTTCCCGAATGTCTGAGCCTTGTATGTGAAGGTTAAAAAAGTCTCGCCTATTTCCTGTGATTTCTACCTTGTTAGTGCAAAAATTAGAATTTTTTTTGGTCATCTGGATCTCCATGTCATACTTAGACATCTGGATCTGTCTAAATGAAGTATTTTGGTCAACTCTGCAAAAAAGATTTTGGAGTCTAGTATGTTGTTCGTTAGATCTGGTGATTGTACACTGCCGCACACTTATTTGCCTGTCCTTTCACTGGTCTGCTAAAAGTAGTTGCCACTGAAAGGATGCAGGAGTTTTTATTTGCATTATCCACTTGTCTTGCCTTCTTTGGTGGTCAGTGGTGTGTAGCCCATCAGAGGCCCATCCGGTTTCTCCCCAGAATATCCCCTTGGGTTTTTTTTTTTCAATCTTGGATTTTTTTTTTCAATTTTATTTTTTGCACCGACGCAAAGAAGCGGGCGAGGGCAGCTGTTCATATGGGCACACGGTTTTTTCCGCTGTTTCTGAGGTGGACCGAAGCTGTCCAAAAGGATCTGGTGCATGCTTGTACCAGCTATTCATGGAGTGATATGGGCTGACTATTCTAGCATAACTTTCTAAGAGCCCATTTATTTCTTTAGTTATTTTGTTGAATCTACGCTATTGAAAACTATCAGTTTTCTCGTGGCTCGTGCTGTGCTGTGCTGTGCTTTTTGAAGCTAATGATTTCTGTCAGAGGCTGTTTTTGAGGATGAGCCAAGAGCTGATTTACCATGTGATCAAAAGCACTTTATCTGTTTTTTCCTCTTTTCAAAAGTAGAGCTTTATTTCAAGTGGCCTAATTCCTGGTCAAATGAAAAAAAAAGTTATTGCTATCCAGTGCTTTAGAACATGTGCTTAGAGAGTGAGGGCATCTTATCCTCCATGCTCTTGAGGGGAAATGAGGAGAACATATTGATGTTTCTGAGGGTAGACAAATGCTATCTACCTTTTGATTATACCTTGCACGTCAGTCTGATCCCATACTCTGTAGATCTGAGCCTAATCAACATTTGTATTCACCTTTTGTTGAATCTAGTCAGGTTTCTTGAGTTTTTCTGGTTGTTTCTTCCTTGAGAAATTTGATGTGGGCATGTTTGTATTATTTACTTCTATGCTGCTGCATTTGGGAAAGTGATGAATAATTCATTTCAGATATCCTTTTATGGATAAGTATCTGATGAAAAATTGCACGTCAGTCTGATCCCATAAACTTACTGACATTAAGGATTTTGATGTCAAATAAACTTATTTTCTGGTTGTTTCTTCCTTGAGAAATGAGAAATTTGATGTGGCATGCTTGTATTGTTATTTACTTCTGTGCTGCTGTATTTGGGAAGTGATGAACAATTCATTTCAGATATCCTTTTATGGATTTATGTATATGATGAAAAATTGCACGTCAGTCTGATCCCATAAACTTATTTGACATTATGGATTTTGGTTGGACTATCTTTAGAAAGATGAAGCGGATTGCTTTGACATCCTTGTGAGATCTGGACTATGGTGGTTACACTGATTGAAATTTGGCAGGAGGAACTGGGAACTGAGTATCTGGTCCAGCCTTTAGGTCGGGCTGAAGACGAAGAGCACTCCAGCGACTTTGAGCCGCAAGAAAACGGTGATGGCAGTGAGGATGAGGAGATTGACGAAGAAGATGTTGCTGATGATGGTGAGGATTCTGTGAAGGTGCAGTCCTCTGCAAAGAGGAAGAGGTCTGGCGATGATGAAGATGACAAGGATGATGATGGTGATGACGATGATGATGGGAGGCCACCATCAAAGAGATAGTCAGCTGGGTCCAAGGCCCATGTCATGGATATTTGACCTTGTGCAGGGTGCTAAGAAAGAAGGAAAATAATTATTCCCTGGCAGGTCGTTGGTAAATGGTTGTAGCTTTAGGACATCTGTGGGTAGGTCTTGTAGCAGCTGAAACTTTGAGAGTCCAGTGTTCATCGTGTTAGTTAGTGTCTACTGCTGATGTTGGTAAACAGCCTCCCAAAACTTGATGTATGAGGTTTAAAAACATGAGGCTTGGTTTATGCTTGTGTAGCTTCTAATTCAGGTTTATGGATGCTTTATTCTGAATTACGTCATCATGTTATAACTTCTGTACTAGAAAGTCTCTTGGGTTGCTTTCAGAGCACATCTTTTGAGCTCATGAGTGCTATCATTATTTGCTCGCTTCGCGATTCCGGGGAGATGACAGATTACTTTGTTGATTTAAAATCGTGTCTTAACATGAATAGGCTTTGCATATTTCCGATGGTAATTCTGTATTGTAAAGAGATATTAGCTTCAATCAGGATCTTGCCCAAACTTTGAAAGCTCGTCTGATGCAAGTTGCACTTCGATCTGGCCTACCCACACATAAGTCCTACCTCGAAGTTGTCTCAACCGGCGTGCTTTTTCTGGATCCAAAGAAAATGGAATTTCTCAAAATTCTCTTCACATCGTTAGTCGCAACACGCTTGTGCATTGGTTGACTCAGCAGTTCGGCTGCTGCTGCTGCATATTTTAGACCATCGTTCACTATCCAACCGTGCAGGCACAAGTGCCCAAAAAAAAAAACCGTGCAGGCACAAGAACCACAGATGACATGATGCCGACAGAAAAGAAAAATTAATCGGGAAAATGATGATAATTTTTTATTTTCTCACGAAACCGTTATCTAGTTCGCAGAAAAGCACTGATCTGGAAAGGGATCAAAAGTATTTTTTTAGCTAGTCCCTTACGAAATAAAGTTTTTTTACAATGATTGTAAAGTACCAAAGAGTATTTTCAGGTACTTATTCTCTTAAATTTTTTCAAGTACTTATTTTCACCCACTATTTTTGGTACTTGGTCCCACATTTTGAAAGTACCATGTACTTTACTCTAGGTACTTCCTACCTTCACCACCGTAGGATTTTACCAGATGGACGGCTTCTATTTTTTTCAATCATTGTAAAATTTCTCAAGGTATATTAGATGACTACGTGTTGCCGAGACAGCTGCAAATTAAGATGACTGAACATTGGCTCAGCTTCAGAAGCCGACTCATAATATTTAGCGTACTTTGAATTGTGGTATAGTCATTTTCGTTTTAAACTTTCAACCAAGGCTTAATTTCGTTCCTAAACAATTAAAAATGACCATTCCAGTCCTCAAGCTTCTCCACGCAGCTCAATTTAGTACTTTCGCCCAACATGTCTTGCAACATGTCAGCTACAATCAACTATGATCTTTTCAATGGAGCTAGTCTCACATTCCTTGCACATCCAAAATATTGGGAGAAACACTAGAACATTGGCTTTTGTTCATGGTCTTCTCTTAATCTCTTTATTAGAATCTATTTTCTTGTTTATCTATGATCGTTTCTAGCGAATGAAGTTAATTGCTATCTGTTATTTATCTAAAAGTCATATTCTTCTGTATTACTCTTCAATTGAACCTATGCAAACCTTTCACTGTCATTTAACTGAACTTGAATCTTCAGGCCGTGGTTGCTCATCTCTGGGCTATTGAGTAGCTTCAGGCCGTGGTTGCTCATCAATGACAATGGAAGATGGAACCGTTTATAATCGGCTAGCCTCACTCACCCTTCTTCTACATGAAAGCTGTGTTACCTCACACACGTCACATCAGTGATGCTACTACTAATAAAATAAAACCTATAATAACAATTGTATCTCATATAAACTTCCTTCATTAGCTGTTCTTTTTAATGGTTGTTTCTTCTCTCCGCATTAGCATGCAACTCAATTTGCCATGCTTGTGGTTCCTCTAGAAATGTGAGCGTGTATCAAACCAGGAGATGGCTTGCATTGGATATGCATTATCATGCAGTTCTCTTCCATTTTATTTGTAAAAAAAAACGAGTCGAGATATTTTTCATGGGTTAGTGTATGCTACCAAATAGTTTTGTGGTCCTTTCAGAAAATGAAGCTTACCGTAACTGCTTCAGAAAGTTGCCAATAAGCTGTTACTCACCAGAGGCCAATCTGCTCTTCTTGGAGTCACCTACTCACCTGTGACCTGTTGGCGTTGGCTATTCATATATAGATATCACATCCGCCATAGAAAACATGGATGCTCGCTTTGTCAGTATTGATCTTCATCTCATTATTTTTACAGAACTGAATATAACGTTTGAGCTGCTCTTGCTTGTTAACCGAAATTCTAAAATGATGCAGTCAAGAACACCGACACCTTCTAATAATAGGTTCCCTCTGTACAAGAACAATGACTTCTTCTACATCGCAGGGGAGAGCTATGCAGGTAAGAGGGAAGGCAACTCCCTTTCACCCAACACATACATTGCGAAGATTGAACCCCACAATGAATCGTCTTTCGTCTTTTTTTTAATGATCAGAGGTGTCAGCATGCAAAATATGAAGGAATCCTATCTTTCCACTATCCACTATTCTCTAGTCAAAAGGCATTAGCCAAAAATATATGCAGATCCTTTTCTCTACAGTCTTTGGTGGCCACAACAGAAGGATAATGCTCTACTGTCTTTGTTAGGTCCTGAACTAAGTTCATGAGGGCTATTATTCTGTCAGCAAACGCATCAGACCAATTGGAATTGGAATAGTTCTTTTCTTTTGGTGCTGAAAAACCGAAACACAATCAATCATAGTCAATCATAGTGAGGGTCAAAGAGTAGAAGCCATCTTGCAATGAGAAGAGTACGATGAAAAAATATTAATTTTTAAGAATAGGGACCGGTGTGGATTCTCTAACGCGCTCAAGGAAAGGCACAGGTAACTATTCAGAAATAACTGTGAAAAGAGTACGTGATGATTTAAGGAATTCAGAAAGCATTTCTTTTTATTATTTAGAATTTGCAAAACAGAAAAGGCTAAATACATTCATTTAGAATCTTTTTTTAATAATCTTGGCCTTCCTGTCACGTCACAGTGGCAACCATGATAGCTAAATAATCAGGTTGGCCACCTTACAAAAGCTAAATAAATGTAGATTAATGATAAAACTAATTGCATAATTCCGGACTAATTCAAATCTATTAAGCCAAATTAGTCCATAATTAGATAAGTGATGCTACCGTAAATATTTGCTAATCATGGACTAATTCGGATCAATAGATTCTTCTCGTGAATTAGCCCTAGGCTTCTGCGCAATTAGTTTTATAATTAGCTCATATTTAGTTATCTTAATTGGCATCGAAACATTTGATGTGACAGGACTAAACTTTTGCGATCCAAACACTTGTAGTGCTGATCAGTTCCTTCTCTTGCATTCTTCAGAAGCTTGTGCTGATCAGTTCCTTCTCTTCCATTCTTCAGAAGCTTCAGAAATGGCGTCACAACTCACAACGCATGGTAAGCATGTCTAACCAATCTAATCAGATCGGGTCAAGTGCTCCATCAAAATCTAAACAGTACAAAAGATTACACCCTACACGATTGCATAAGACACAGAGGTGTCGCTTTCTTCTGCAGCATGCATCAGCGCATCAGCCGCTGGTTGATGCTGGGCCAAGGCCCTCTAGCAACCACAAGAGGTTTTTGAAGAGGGCGCACCATCTCTATCAAGATGGCATGAGCTCATGCGGCAGCGCCGGTGGAAGCCATCATCACATTGGGACGGACTTCGTCACCGTGCTCGTGGCTCGTACGAAGCCACATCCATGGCATACTGATGCTGAAGAAGAACCAACAAGTGACAGAGAATAAACATGCAGCAAGCAACAGGGAGGAAAATCAGAGTGTGGTTTTGTAGATCTTATACTCCGCAAAGCAAAGCAATGAAACTAGAGCATGTATAGCAACGAATCTTATGCCCAATAGTAAAAAAGGCAATTTGGCTCTCTAGGGTTGTGCAGAATTTCTTATTGAATAAGCTAGAACAACCAAAATATATTCTGTTTACAGTTCATTACTGTGTTTTCTTATTGATAAGCTACCACAGAATCGATCCGCTCCTTCCGCATAGCAGTAGGGCTTCCCAAGAGTTGAAGGTCGTAAACTCTTGAAGTGTTTTGCTTGTTTTGTTGGAACTGATTTTTGCACTAGTTCACATCAACCGACGTGGTTCTTTTCCTGAACCTCGAAAGTGACATTTGAAGGTCAACAGACGGGGAGTCGGAATCATTTTGCCGCCGTGCATTAATTGGCTCGGCATATTCTATAGTACTACCATCGTTGACTATGCAACCGTGCAGCCACAATTTCCAGACGAAATTCTAGACGGTTAAATATTTGCTACGATATTATTTTATAGTTATAAATATATTGTGATGATAAAGATGATGTGACGTATTTGTAGCTCACTCCCTCCGTCCCAAAAAGCAAATTGTTCCATATTTCGAAATTTATAAAAAAATTATTATTAACCCTTTTTAGTATGCGGGTGTGCAGTAAATTTTGTCGGCGGTTGCTAGACTTGTCCCCAGTTCTCGTCTCGGTCCCAGTACTCTTAAAATAATTCTTAAACTTATCCCACGCTGTCATTCTGGTCCTTAAACTTATCCCTAGTTCTCATCCCGGTCCTTGTACTCTCAAAATGCACATATTGGTTTGTAAACTTATCCTAAGTCCATATACTTCCAAAATATTTAGAAAAAATTTATATGAATTGCTTTAAACTTTATGAATTTCAAATCAAGTTCTAAACTTCTAATCTCACTCAAAATTGATAAAAAAAATTCATGAGGCAATAATCTTGGATACTATATTTGATGATTTCTAGAGTTGCTATTTTAATAATTTTATTCAATAGTTGATTTTATTTTAGAGCTTAAAATAATATTGAAATCATTTATTTTTTGCTCTTAAAAATTCTGAGCAAATAACAAAAATAATTCAAATAAAGGTTATTTAGAGATTTTGATATTTCACATTCAATTCGTGATAGTTTATCTATAAATTTTGGACCCACATTGAGTGGGAATAGAACTTGATTTGAAATCTAAATAAATTTAAAACAATTTGCAGAAGTTTTTTCTAAATAAATAAAGCATTTTAGAAGCATATGAACCTGAACGAGAGTGTAGGACAAGTTTAAGGGCTGGGATAAGAATGTGGGATAAATTTTAGGACTTGAATGAGAGTGTAGACAAATTTAAGAACTATTACATGCATTTTAAGAGTATCGGGACGAGATGAGAACTTGAGATAAATTTAACGACCGCCGATGAAATTTATTCTTGCGTTAAATATGGTTTATACATTGGGACAAGGTTTTTTACGTTCTTATTAGTCTGTCCTACATATGATTTTGGAATGACTTATGATTTTTTTGAACAAAGGGATTGTTTAATTAATTAGCTAAAAATGGCATGCTAATAATTAATATAGAACATAATGAGAAACAGTTAAAATAATATAATATATACTCCCTCTATCCCAGAATAAGTGTTCGCTAGAAAATAATTCAAACACATAACTAGTAGTGAAAAATGACAATATTAGAGCAAGTTCAATAACAGAGACAACCGCTTGGCTATTATTGAACTTGCTCTAATATTAGAGCAGTTAATTAGCTCAAAATGGCATGCTGGTAATTAATCTAGGATGAGAAATAATTAAAATAATATAATATATAAATAATTAGCTGATAAAATTTCTCCATTAGACACCCACTTGCATCTCTACCTGCAGGCTCAGTTTTTGCATAGATGTCCAGAAGTGTGTGACTGAATGTGCATCTCCGCAGATGCTACAACATAACGGCTAACGAATGAGCGACACGCGTAGCTCACAAGTCGCTGCAGAACTGAAATAATAATGCAAATGGTTGACCAGTCAACAGTCAACGCCTTTTGAGATGGAGCACGCACCACCGATTTTGGCCGCATGCATTATTTGAGGAGCACCCTAAATGAGAAACCAAGGCGAAGGGCAGCTTGCTATAAATTGAATGGCCCAAACCATGCAGAGATCAGTACTGGCAGAGATCCATCCTAGGCCGTGTTTGGTTAGAAAAGCATGAATTTTTTTTCCACCTTTGACCACTAATTTAGAGTATCAAATGAAGTCTAATTACAAAACCACCTCCACAACCCCCCGTGTAAATTGCGAGACGAATCTAATGAGGCCTTTGACCGCGTGATTAGAGGATGGTTACTGTAGCATTACTGTAGCAAATCATCAATTAATTACCGTCATTAGATTCATCTCGAAAAGTTACACCCGTCCCTGAAAATGTTTTATAAATAGACTTCATTTAATACTCCATGCATGCGAGATTCTCTTCTCGAAAAACATCGCGAAATTTACCGAACACGGCACTAGTAGTGAGCCCGTGGGTGGTAGTGTGCACGCTGCTGTGCACACAAAGAGCTCTTCTCTGCACTGGTCTCTCTCTACCTCACTGTGCAGCTGCAGAGGACAGGCAGCAGAACGGAAATTGAACCCATGATGGCCTCTTCTTCCTCTGCGGCGAACCGACGCCAGCGTTCTCTCTCCCCCATCCTTGTCGCTCTCTCATTGCTGCCGGCGGCGGTGCTCTCAGCTACTACTAGAGGCGAGCAGGAGGGCGACCGGGTGCGGTTCCTCCCCGGGCAACCGCCGCGCCCGCCGGTGTCCCAGTTCGCCGGGTACGTCACGGTGAACGAGCGCAGCGGGAGGGCGCTCTTCTACTGGTTCTTCGAGGCGCAGACGTCGCCGGCGCAGAAGCCTCTCCTGCTCTGGCTCAATGGAGGTTAATGTCGAACTCGATCACCTTCTTGATTCGTTCATAGAGAAAATGTTAATGCACGGTCATTTCTTATGCGCTTCGTGACTTGGCCATGAACAACGAGTGACGTTGAGCAATTTGTTACTATACTTAACAGCAAGCCCGCAGTTCTTGTTCGTGTTACTTCTGTCTTGTACTTTTATTCTTGCCATTCAAGTGCTGCATTTTATTAGTTTTCTCATTCAGCACGTAATCTTTGCCTGCTGCTTTGCACTGATGGTGAGCTGAATATATTTAATTTGCATCTTTCAGGCCCTGGTTGCTCATCTGTGGGCTATGGAGCAGCTTCTGAGATGGGGCCTCTCTTGGTCAATGGCAACGGGACCGGGTTGGAGTTCAACAAATTTGCATGGACCAGAGGTAGGCTCTTCTCTTTCCTGCTCCGCATTGAAGCTACGTACTTAGGATTTGTTAATTGTTATACAGCCACAACTCACATCGGTTTCTAGTGCTACTAATACTGTTAAACCTACTGGTAATGGGTCATGGCCCTAGTGATCACTTCACAGCCCAACTTGACCCTTAAGTTTTTTACTTAAAATTGTATAGAATTAGAGCCCGACTCTTAGATTATCTAGGCCAAATTTGACGGCCCTTTACCACCCAGATGTGTTTTAATTTTGAGAAACTTCATCTATTTAGCTTCCATCCTTTGCTGTCTCTGAATGTAACTCAGTTTGTTTGTTATGTCTGAAGCCCCAGGAAATCTAGCTTATATACAACTGCTTGTTGTCATTCAGTACTTGTCTTTTGGTTGGTGTTTTTGTAGGAGAATATAATTCGTGTATAATAGATTGATTGTATTGGATTGAGACCTCGGTCGGTATATATATATATGAGTACAGGAGATTTGGAGGGCAAGGCACTTCCCGAGACATATGGTAGTTTACGATACGTATATCTAAAGTACCAAATGTACTCTAACAATTTTGTGTCAAAAGCGTTTATAGTTCTTTCAGAAAATAAGGTGATGGTCAGTATAGTTTCAGAAATTGCACTAACTCGTTCTTTTATGTCCTTGGTCTAAATTTCATCAGTGGCCAACTTGCTCTTCTTGGAGTCTCCTGTTGGAGTTGGCTTCTCATACACAAATACCACCTCTGACCTAGACAGCGTGGACGATGGCTTCGTCGGTACTGATCTTCACCTCATGATTCTTCTACTGAACTGAAACTCAAGTTTGAATTAATTGGATTGCTAACAGAAAATTTACTAACAATCCAGCCGAGGACACCTACACCTTCTTAGTGAATTGGTTCAACAGGTTTCCTCAGTACAAGAGCCATGACTTCTACATCTCAGGAGAGAGCTATGCAGGTAAATGGGCAAACAGCTCCCTTTCTCCCAACAAAGAAATCGCAAGATTGAATGAGTCAACAACAAAAGGAGACCGCTTTTGGCCTTTCTGTAACGATAAGTAGGGTAAGCACGTACACGAGGAATAAATCCTATCTTGCCACTGCCCACTATTCTCTAGTCAAAAAAGGCATCCTAAAATACATGCAGTTCCTATTCTCTAGAACCTTCTGTCGATCCTGACACAAGGATCCACAATCGCACTATATGTACTAGCTTTTTTGTTAGGTCCTGAAGCAACTTGATGGGAGTCATTGTTCTGTTCAAAAAATGCATCAAAAATAGTGGAATTGGAATAACTATTTTGTTTCAAAATATAAAAGAGCTTTGTTACAATGATTGTAAAGTACCAATGGGTACTTTCAGGTACTTTTTCTTTGAAATTTTTTCTGACCATTGATCAATGGAAGGTATTTACAAAAAACTAAATTAAATTAGTATTCGGTCCCCCTTTTTGGTGTACTTGGTCCCATATTTTTGTACCACCAGTTACTTTAGTCTAGGTACACACAGATACTTCCTACCTTGACCACCGTACGATTCTGTCAGATGGACGACTCTTATTTTTTTCAAGAGGAATTTTACAATGATTGAAAAAAATAGGAGCCGTACATCTGATAAAATTCTACGGTGGTGAGAGTAGAAAGTACCCAGAAGTACTTAGGTTAAAGAATCTAGTACTTTCAAAATGTGGGACCAAGTACCAAAAAGTGGGACCGAATACTAATTTAATTAATTTTTATAAATACTTTCCATAGATCAACGGCTAGAAAAAAATTTAAGGTAAAAGTACCTGAAAGTACAATTTGGTACTTTACAATCATTGTAAAAGAGCACTATTTTTTCAATCATTGTAAAAATTCTCAACAAAAAAATAATGGAACAAAAATATTCAGCATTAGAGAATAGAGAAATTGCTAACCAATAAATCTAGAATGAAAAGTTGTCATAGTTAAATATGGTGGTTATCTTACTTGTCACACACAAACACGTGAGTCAAATTGTGAAAAACATGTAATACAATCTTTATGGGTGATACTGATCAAATCTGATGGAACAGGTCATTATGTCCCTCAGCTGGCTGAAATGGTGTATGAGCGCAACAAGCATCTTGAAATGAATCAGCATATCAATTTGAAAGGATTTATTGTAAGTGTCTAAAAAATCTTCTTTCCATATTTGTGTTTTAATTTAAAAGTACACAAATTTAATAAAAAATTAAAATAATTGAGTCTCCATCAATGGCATTATATTGTACTGACTTGTAACTTGAGGAGTCACATGAAGGCTCCATTTACATGTCATAGGATGGAAGAGTTTTTTTTCTGATTATTGCTGAATATCTTTGTAATGGGAAATAAAGAGAGAGTTATTCTAGTTTTAGCAACTGCAAACTAAATATTCCCACAAGAAAAGAAGGAAAAGAGTACTTAATAATCCTTGTCGTGTACTTTTTTTTTGTTTTATGCTTCTTTTGCAATTGAGTTTGGAATCATTCGTCCTATAGGTTTCTACAAATAACTATAGCTGCATCATATACTATCCACAGGCTGTTCTAACCAAATACTCTCAAATATTTAGTCGCTAATACACATAATTTTGATAGGTTGGCAATGCAGTAACTGATGATTTCTATGATGAAAAAGGGCTGGTTGAGTTTGCCTGGAGCCACTCGGTGATCTCCGATCAACTTTACCAGCATGTAAAAAATGTTTGCAACTTCAGGACCATCTTCTTTACTGGGGAATGCGCCCGTGCAATGAGCCTTGTATACACTCAGTATGATACGATTGATATCTACAACGTGTACGCACCAAAGTGCAATACACATTCATCTAGCTCCTACAGCACAAAAGAAAAGACTGCGAAGGTAATTTCATTATTCAATAACTTCTGCCAGTACTGCAGCAAATACGATAATAGGATGAAAAATAAGGAAGAAGCAACTGAAGATGACTGAATGTGAATTTTTCAGAAGAAGTTCAAAAGATTGAGGAGGTATTCGGGATATGATCCGTGCTACTCAACCCACATTGAAGATTACATGAACAGAATTGATGTACAGAAATCACTTCATGCGAATATCAGTGGATGGATCAAGGATAGAAGATGGAGTATCTGCAGGTGGCATATGTGTGCATGATCTTCTTTGTGGTGCATCTGTAGTAGCAATTTGATAATCGATGCTGGGCATGAAAGTTTATCTTCATAAAAATTTGTTGCAGTTACTCAATATTCGACAACTATGACGACACCATATTTACTGTTCGTCCTCTTTACTCCAAGCTTGTCAGGACTGGACTAAGAGTTTGGGTCTACAGGTTTGGCTCCTGCAGTTTGCTTGTTTACTTTTGAAATCAGAGCATCATAGCAACTTTCATACTAGAAATCATAAGAGTAGGTTTATGATTGCCATTACTTGTATTTACCAATATTCTCCATCACGTTTCAGCAAAAATTGTTAAATGCAAGTTGTAACTCGGCCTGGCCATAAATCTCTTCAGCTTACTGAATTCATAACCACCAAAAACTTTTATACGAAGTTTCAGCCTCCGCAACAAGCAAATACTCAGCCATTATAAAAGAATAAAAGAAAGAAAGAAATATGAAACTCAGTATGCCCTAAGCACATGGAATCTCAGGTCTCAACATACAACTCAAAATTGCGTATCAACTTACATTCCCAGTCCAACTACAGAGAAAAAGCTTGATGCACTTGCTCCTATTCTCTCGTACCACAATGTGAGATGGTCAAAGTCAACAAATTCCGTCATCCTATTACAAAAGAATGTGATGAACAATGCATCTAAAGCCCCTCACATGTCTCCAAAACCACTTGTCCTCCGTTATCCGATCAACAAGTAGCACATGACCAGTAACCAGAAATGCTGACCAATGCGACTGACCTGATTGCTGGCGTTTCCTTGAGTAGTAGTTGAGTTCCTCTTTTCACAAAGCCCCATCAAACTGGAGCATCCATGACCTGTTTTTTTTTATGCTCATTTGAGTTTTGATACTGCTGATATAATACTTCAAGCGATTGCTTGTTATTTTGGACTAATTATGACTTTTCCTTTTATTTTTTCAGTGGAGATATGGATGGCAGGGTTCCAGTTATTGGAACACGGTACTGGGTCGAAGCACTTGACCTTCCTATGAAGTCACAGTGGCAACCATGGTACCTAAACAATCAGGTTGGTTCACCTTAAAACAAGCCCTAAAATTCCCATTCCCGTAATGACTTGTTTTCAATGCTCGCTTGATATTGAATCGAATGTAGGTTGCTGGAAGGTTTATCGAGTATGAAGGATTGATCCTGGCCACTGTCAGAGGAGCAGGCCATGATGTGCCTCAAGACAAGCCAGCAGAGGCACTTGTCTTAATCAGTTCTTTCCTTTCAGACAGACAACTGCCAACGAAAAACAACTGATGGCCGCAGAATAATTTGCCGAATGAGAAAGAGTGAAAAATTACTCACATTGACATTGACGTAATAGAGCATGAAGTATTGGCACATTTGGGGAATGAAATTTGCCGACATGAAAAAGGTTACATTGTTGGAAATGATTGTACCTTTTAGGATATCTGTTGGCAGGTCATGTAGCTTCGAAAACATTATTGGGAGCTCACTGTGGTATTTATTATTACATACTGCTGATTTTGATTAACAGCGTTTCAGAACTTCATGTGAGGGGAAAACATGAGGCTTGGTTTATTCTTGTGCAGCTTTTAATCAGGTCTGCGGATGCTTTGTTCTAAGTCATGTCATTATTAAGTTTCTGATGTATGGAAAGCTCTGGCCTGCTTTCAGAAGTTGAGTTATTACCCCGCTCTCTCTCTCTCTCTCTGTGTTTTGGTTCGGTCTCTTCTTGACCTTTTGATTTTTCTCATTAAGGAGATGTTTCCTACAGGGCCTAGTCGATGCTGGCTAGCTTTGTGTCGTTGTCTCAACTGGAGTGGTTGATCTTTTCCTCGACCAACCAAGATGACATTTGTTCATGGGTAGGGGTGGTAAAGGGCCGTCAAATTTGATCTAGATAATCTAAGGACCGGATCCTAAAAGGGTCGGACTCTAATCCTATATAATTTTGAGCTAAAAAATTAAAGGGCCAAGTTGGAATGTGAAGTGATCACTAGGGTCATGGCCCGTTACTACCCCTATTCATAGGCCAACGTGAGCACATGGGAAGCACACTAAGGATCTATTTGGGTGAGCTTTCATCGGCTTTGGCTTCACCTGTTTTACACAAATCGAGGTATAGTCTGAAAATTGTTACATAAGTACTACTACAAAAACTGATTAACCGAGGCACTTTGAAAAGGCTTCAGAGGCGGGCACGTTAAAAAACCGTCTCGGTTAATGCCTGCGATTAACCGAGGCGGTTATTTTTATTAACCGAGGCGGTTAAAAAAACCGCCTCGCAAAATCGATTAACCGAGGCGGTCGCCATTAAAATAACCGCCTCGGTTAATGGTCCTATTTTCAGAGGCGATCACCTTATAATGGTCTGCCTCGGTTAATATACAAAGCCCAGACGAGGCCCATATGAGCCCAGTTGCTGAGAGGAGTATATAAGAATGCAAAACCCTAACTCTCCCTCACTCCCTCCCTCACCCAGCCGCAATCTCTCTCTCTCTCTCTCAACACGACAGGGCCTCCATGCCGACCGCGTCCCTGATCTCCGCCGTGCCCCTGCTCCGAGGCCCCTCTCAGCCGTGCCCCTTCCGAGGTAGGGCGGATCCGGCGGTGGGGGCCCTCGTGGCGTGCGGCGGCGCGCGAGATCTGGCGGTGGCGACCCTCACGGCGTGCGGCAGCGGCGGCCAGGGACGGTGGGCGAGCGGGGGCGGTGGCAGGAGGCCGGCGTGTCCCCGGCGGTGCGGCGCGGCGGGAATCTGGCACGGGGGCAGGAGGCCAGCGTGTCCCTGGAGGTGCGGCGCAGATCTGGCGGTGGGCCTCGGCGAACGCGGGTGGCCGGCGCGCCTCGGCGAGAGCGGGGTCGGCGCGCCTCAGTGAGCCGCCCCCTCCCTCCCTCCTCCCTGGCCGGCGCCGCCCGGCCTCCTCCGGATCTGGCCAAGCGCTGCGGTGGCGGATCCAGGGGCGGGCACGGTGCCTTGGCCTCCTTCGCCACCGTGATGGAGGCGGCGGACCGGCGGCGCGGGACCCTCCTATCCACCACCTCCACCTCCAGCTCCAGATCCGGCCATGGGGATTCGTCCCTCGGCGAGCACGACGGCAGTTGGGACGTCCCAGCGGCGGCCGCCCATGGATGGGTTCGACGGGCCCATGAATGAGCTCGGCGGGCCCGTCCATGTTTTTTTTATTTTTTCTGCTCGATTAACGGAGGTGGGCATTCTAACCGCCTCCGTAGCTCATGATTAACCGTGACTGTAAGCTGGAGGCGGTTGCCTGTGCCCGCCTCCGAAAATGGAAAACAACCGCCTCCGAAAATAAATTCTGTAGTAGTGAAGGCTAGATAAAACTGAACCAAAAGCTGGGTGAACATATTTTTTGGCTTCACCAGTGACGCCGTTGTAGGAGAAGCCCTCCCAAACGATCCCTAAGATGGAATAGATCAATAGTCGTTTCTTGTGCCTTATTAAATACAGATTATATATAAGTCTGTTTTTGCCAAGTAGCTGGTCAGATTTTGAGCACTTTTTGGCAGGATAAATAATAATTTCCCCTAAAAATTTATTAAATACAGATTATATATAAGTCTGTTTTTGCCAAGTAGCTGGTCAGATTTTGAGCACTTTTTGGCAGGATAAATAATAATTTCCCCTAAAAATTTGCCAGTTTCCATAAGCCGACTCAGTCTTTTATTAGTCACTTCCATGCTTGCATCGTGTTGTCAGCGTCAAACTCCACTTCAGCACATTTTTTTCTTGAGTTTATTTGACCGGGATTTTTTATTCTTGTGTTGGCCGCCTTATGAAATGCTAAAACTTTTCTTGTTATACTATTAGGATCGACTAGAACATAGATGAGTGAGGATCTGTTTCCTTTTCTTGGTCTGAGTACAAGAAGTTCCTAGATCTACACAAGTACACACAGAGAGAAAGAGAGATAGAGGACCTTCAGCGCCTGCAGAGGAGCTTGAGCTGGCCATCTCGGGTTCGTTGATGGAGATCCGCTCAAAGGCGGCGACGAGTGACGCAGTGAGGTCGATGCCGGCTCGACGGCGTCGAGAACGGTGGCGGCGACGGCGGGACAGAGCTGGCGGCGGCGATGGTGGAACTTCCCGCTGCTCCAGCGCCCCCTTTAGATCGGCTTAGGGTTTCTGTGGGTGAGGGTGTAGGCGGCGCGGTGAACCTCGTACCGAGTGCCCCGGCCCCTCACTCCCTTTTATTTGGCGCTGTACAACGGGGGCCCACCAACCATTAAGGGTTGGGCGCCCCCGATCAGGGCGCGGATTAAGGGCCTTGGGCCTATTAGGAAGGAGATCAATCCAATATTCTCCCCCTTGATCTCACTTTTTACTTTAACTTTATACTTTAACTTGAAACTTTTTCCTTTAGTTGTTCCATCACAGATTAATGAACAGACCATGCTTTATCGTTACGGTCCAAGACCGATAGACTCAACAGCTACCACACACATCACTGTTTTGAAACAAATTCTTTATCTTTTGGGCCATTTTATTCTCCAGAAATCACAGGCTTTCCCTTAAACTCATGCCGTCTATGTGTTCCATGAACACATTGGGTGGTAAGCCTTTACTGAGCGGATCCGCAAGCATTTTCTTTGTGCTTATATGCTCGAGTATAATAGAGTGATTCTGGATTTTCTCCTTCACAACATAAAACTTTATGTCAATATGTTTGGCAGCACCACTTGACTTATTGTTGTGAGCATAAAACACTGCTGGTTCATTGTCGCAGTACATTCTGAGTGGTCTTTGAATGCTATCTATCACTCTTAAACCAGATATAAATTTCTTTAACCATTCAACCTGCCCCGAGGCCTCATAACATGCCACAAATTCAGCGTACATCGTTGATGATGCAGTGACACTTTATTTGGAGCTTTTCCACGATATAGCTCCTCCCGCGAGTGTGAACACATAACCCGACGTGGACTTTCGGTCATCGATGTCCCCCGCAAAATCCGCATCTGAGTACCCTTCTATCTCTAGGGAATCAGATTTTCTTTATGTTAGCATGAGGCCTTTTGTGCCTTGCACATAACATAAAGCTTTCTTTACCATGATCCAGTGTGCCTGTCCTAGATTACTTTGATATCTGCCAAGTATCCCGGTAACAAATGCTAAGTCAGGGTGTGTACTAACTTGAGCATACTGTAGACTTCCAACAGCTGAAGCATATGGAACCGCTTTCATTTGATCGATTTCATACAGGTTCCTGGAACATTGAAATTTCCCAAATCTATCACCCTTGACTATTGGAGCAGGTGAAGGCTTGCACATATGCATACTGTACTTCTTTAGAACCTTTTCTAAGTATGCCTTTTGTGATAGTCCTAATACCCCCTTTGTTCTATCTCGGTGAATTTCAATTCCCAAAACAAATGAAGCCTCACCATGATCTTTCATATCAAAGTTTGAGGACAAGAATTTCTTTGTCTCCAATAGCAGACCAACATCACTACTAGCAAGTAGAATGTCATCCACATACAGGATTAGGAAAATATATTTTCCACTTCTGAACTTTGCATAAATGCAATTGTCCTCCTCATTTTCTTTAAACACAAATTTCCTTATGGTTTCATCAAACTTTAAATACCACTGCTTAGAGGCTTGCTTTAATCCATTAATGGATTTCTTTAAACGACACCCCATATGTTCTTTTCCTTTCACGACAAAACCTTTCGGTTGTGCCATGTAAACATTTTAATATAGATCCCCGTTAAGGAATGCCGTCTTTATATCCATCTGATGTAACTCTAAGTCATATGTGCCACCAATGCCATTATAATCCTGAAGGAATCTTTACACGAAACCGGAGAAAAGATTTCGTTATAGTCTATCCCTTCTCTTTGCGTAAAGCCTTTTGCCATGAGTCGTGCTTTGAACCTTTCTACATTCCCTTTGGAGTCATGTTTTATCTTGTAGGCCCATTTACAGCCTACTGTTTTGGTTCCTTTAGGAATTTGCTCTAAGTCCCAAACACCATTGGAACTCATTGATTTCATCTCATCCTTCATAGCTTCCAACCATTTAGATGAGTGAACTCTTCTCATGGCTTCTTCATATGAAGTGGGATCACCCTCCATATAAACTTCTTCTGTATTATAAACTTCATAGTCACTAGAAATGACCGATCTTCTTTCTCTTTGTGACCTTCTAAGGGCCACTGCTTGTGGCACATTTTGTGGCTTAACTTTTGGCACATTTTCCATAGGGGGCTGTAGCTCCTCCTCCTCATGTCCAACCGCGGGTTCAGGCGGTTCCTGGATGACAGGTTCCAAACCTTCGCTCACTGTTGGTATGGGTGGAGTTGTGACAGGTGTTGACATCGTAATATCCGGAATAGTTGGCGCAACAACAACTATTGAAGGTACTGGCATCACTATTTCAGGAACTTTTGGTACATCATCAACAGGTAGTGAGAAAAATGGCTCTTGAATCATAGGAGTAGGCACATACACCTGCTTCTCCTCAAGGTCAATTTCTCTAGGTACCATGCTCCCCCTGATCATTTCATTTTCTAGAAAAACAGCATGTCTCGTTTCTATAAACTTTGTATGTTTGTCTGGACAGTCGAAACGAAAGCGTTTCGACTTTTCAGGATAGCCGATAAAATGGCAGCTTACAGTTTTGGGATCCAATTTTCCAATACTTGGATTAAACACTTTAGCCTCAGCTGGGCTCCCCCAGACCCGAAGGTGAGTCAGTGAGGGTTCTCTTTCTGTCCATAGCTCATACGGTGTTTTGGGCACCGATTTGCTTGGCACTCTGTTGAGAATATAGATAGCGGTTTTTAACGCCTCCATCCACAGACTCAATGGCAGTGTGGAATAACTCATCATACTGCGCACCATATCCATCAGTGTACGGTTGCGCCTTTCAGCTACTCCATTTTGCTGAGGCTCCCCCGGTGTGGAATAATGGGCAACTATACCATTTTCCTGTAAGAATCTTGCAAAAGGTCCAGGAACTTGTCCATAAGGGGTATGTCGACCGTAGTACTCCCTCCACGGTCTGACCTTACTATTTTAATTCTCTTGTCAAGCTGATTTTCAACCTCAGCTTTGAATATTTTAAATTTATCCAATGCCTCAGATCTTTCTTTAATTGGATAAATGTAACCATAGCGGGAGTAGTCGTCTGTGAATGTTATGAGCGAATCATAGCCATCCATACTTTTCACAGAAAACGGGCCACATATATCTGTGTGGATTATTTCTAATGTTCCTGCACTTCGTTTGGCACCCTTTTTAATTTGTTTTACAAATTTTCCTTTAATGCATTCAACGCATTGTTCAAGATCAGAAAATTCTAGCTGAGGAAGAATTTCACTCTTCACTAATCTTTCAATTCTCCCCCTCGAAATATGGCCTAAACAACAGTGCCATAATTTCGATGAAGTATCTTGAGTTCTCTTTCTTTTCTTTGTTTCTTTCTCTGACAAGGATTCATTCACATTCACATCGCATACAGAATGCACTTTATCACGCATAGATAATAAATAAAGATCATTGTAAATGAAAGCATCACCAATACAATTATTATCAAACCATAGTTCACATTTGCCTTTCGCAAAATGACAACCAAAACCATCTTTGTCTAAGCGTGATACACTGATCAAGTTTCTTTGAAGCGAAGGGACAAATAAAACATCTTTTAATACAAGCATGAAACCATTAACTAGCTCGAGGGAGACATCGCCAACAGCTTCCACATCTGCTTGTACTCCGTTTGCGACTTTAATGTGTCTTTCACTTCTTAGCGTAGTCCTTGTCGAACGGAATCCCTGTAAAGAATTTGCAACATGCACAGTTGCACCAGAATCAATCCACCAAGTAGATTTAGAAAACTGTATATACAGGGATTCATTAACAAATGAAATTACATTCTCACCATTCTTTGCCATTATCATCATTAAGTAGCCGGGACAATCTGCTTTACGATGCCCCTTGTCATGGCAGTGGAAGCACTCATCTTGAGCTGGAGGGCGCTGTTGCTGATACTTCTGTGGCATAGGGGCTTTGTCTTTGGACCTAGGGGAAGAAGCAACATGGAAGGGCCTTTTCTTGTTATTATGCACAAAATTGATAGACCCACCATTCTGTTTCTTGAGTCTATCTTCCTCTTGCGCACACATGCCAATTGCCTTTTTCATATTCCACTTCTCTGGCTGTGAGTTATAGTTTACAACGAACGTTGCAAACTCTTTTGGCAGAGAGGCAAACACCAGGTGCACCATAAACTCTTCCTTGAGATCCAAGTTCATTGGTTTGAGTTTGGAGTTCAAGGCGCACATCCCCATGATATAATCTCTTATAGTACCAGCATTGCCATAGTACCTCTTTGTAACCAACTGCTCTATGATCTGTGTGGCATAAGTCTTTGAAGAACCAGTAAACTTATTCTTTATCTTTTCAAGGTACTCTGCAGCTGAATCACACTCTCCAATTGAACCCAAAATGTTAGGATCAATTGTGTTCTTTATCACTGCCACACATTTCTTGTTGGCATTATTCCACTTTATCTTTTAGAGATCATAAGCCATCTTTAAAGGAGCATAGTCCCTTTCCTTTTTCTGCCACTCAGCATCAGTGTCAGATTCCCCTCTCACTGGAGCCGGTGGCTCAGTGGGCTTTGGAGTGGTGATTATCTCATCCACCTCTCCACAGACGAAAGCAAGATCAACCTTCTTGATCCATTCGCCATAGTTGTCTCCTTTTAGAGTTGGGATGTGATTGATGAATCCCATCAAGTTCATCCCCGCTGAAAATTTCAAAAAATAGTGAGAACATAATAACAACAATTGCATGTAATAACTCCAACGTTGGTCAAAATACAACATACAACTGTTTATGCAATTAAATCTATATCACTGTTGGGCAGAAATAGAAATAAATGCACAAGAACTATACCAAAAATTATAATACTGCTATTAACAATGTTGGCCAGAAAATAACAATATCATAATTCACTTCTCAAGAAAACTCTTTAAACATGCTCTTAAATTTAATTGTCTCGTTGATTCGAATTAAATTAAAGAGCAATAACTTTAATCTTTGCAGAAACTTTGCTTTTCTCTAAGACAAATTATCCCGTTGGTTCAAATTTGAATAGAGATCAAAAGACTACAAAAAACATCAAATAAATGCTTCTAAAAAAATAAAAAATAAATTAAATCTTGCACTGTTGAAGCGGCCTGGGTGAGAAATCAGCCCGGTCCACTCAGCGCGTGCGGCGCTCGGGCCTTCGGCCCAACAACTGACGGCCAGGCTGCCAAACCGGCCCGGCACCACGCCCCTCTTGGGCCAAATCTAGCCCTCTCACCGCCGCGTCGCCCCCTCGCCGTCGGATTTGAATCTGACGGCCACCCACGCGCGTCGCGCGAACAAAACCGGCGACGGCCGGCGCTCCCCGAACCCTAGGGTTCATTCTCTCCCTCCCCCTTTCCTTTCGCACACGGTGGTGGCCATGGGTGGCCGGGGAAGGTGGCGGCGCCGCCATGGCTTCCTCGCAGGCGAGCGCACTCGTCGGACTGAGTGCGCCGCCGTTGAGTGAGCCGTGGACGGTGCCCTCTGGAGCCCACATGCGTGCGCCTCCGGCGTCCCGGCGGCGAGCTGAGGCTCCTCGGTGTGCTCCGCCCCAACGAGCGGTGGCGGGTTTCTTTGCCGCACATCGCCGGTGGTGCCGGCGGCAAGACCCAGGTAAGTCCGCCGCCCCTCTTTCCTCTTTTGCTAGGGTTAGGGTTTGAAAATCTTTTCGATTCGAGATCGATTTGCTTTTCCTTTCTCTGAGTATTTCGATTCGAGTTCGAATCCGTCTTTTCCCCTACTGGATCTACACGCTAGCAAGGCGTCTGATACCATTTTTATACTATTAGGATCGACTAGAACATAGATCAGTGATGATCACTTTCTCTTTTCTTGATCTGAGTACAAGAAGTTCCTAGATCTACACAAGTACACACACACAGAGAGAGAGAGGACCTTCAGCGCCTGCAGAGGAGCTTGAGCTGGCCATCTCGGGTTCGTTGATGGAGATCCGCTCAAAGGCGGCGACGAGTGACGCAGTGAGGTCGATGCCGGCGCGACGGCGTCGAGGATGGTGGCGGCGACGGCGGGACAGAGCTGGCGGCGGCGATGGTGGAACTTCCCGCTGCTCCAGTGCCCCCTTTTAGATCGGCTTAGGGTTTCTGTGGGTGAGGGTGTAGGCAGCGCGGTGAACCTCGTACCGAGTGCCCCGGCCCCTCACCCTCTTTTATTTTGCACTGTACAGTGGGGGCCCACCAACCATTAAGGGTTGGGCGCCCTCGATCAGGGCACGGATTAAGGGCCTAATGGGCCGTTGGGCCTATTAGGAAGGAGATCAATCCAACATTCTCCCCCTTGATCTCACTTTTTACTTTAACTTTATACTTTAACTTGAAACTTTTTCCTTTAGTTGTTCCATCACAGATTAATGAACAGAGCATGCTTTATCGTCACGGTCCAAGACCGATAGACTCAACAGCTACCACACAGATCACTGTTTTGAAACAAATTCTTTATCTTTTGGGCCATTTTATTCTCCAGAAATCACATGCTTTCCCTTAAACCCATGCCGGCTATGTGTTCCATGAACACATTGGGTGGTAAGCGTTTAGTGAGCGAATCCGCAAGCATTTTCTTTGTGCTTATATGCTCGAGTGTAATAGAGTGATTCTGGATTTTCTCCTTCACAACACAAAACTTTATGTCAATATGTTTGGCAGCACCACTTGACTTATTGTTGTGAGCATAAAACACTGCTGGTTCATTGTCGCAGTACATTCTGAGTGGTCTTTGAATGCTGTCTACCACTCTTAAACCGGGTATAAATTTCTTTAACCATTTAACCTGCCCCGAGGCCTCATAACATGCCACAAATTCAGCGTACATCGTCGATGATGCAATGATGCTTTGTTTGGAGCTTTTCCACAATATAGCTCCTTCTGCGAGTGTGAACACATAACCCGACGTGGACTTTCGTTCATCGATGTCCCCCGCAAAATCCGCATCTGAGTACCCTTCTATCTCTAGGGAATCGGATTTTCTTTATGTTAGCATGAGGCCTTTTGTGCCTTGCACATAACGTAAAGCTTTCTTTACCATGATCCAGTGTACATGTCCTGGATTACTTTGATATTTGCCAATTATCCCGGTAACAATTGCCAAGTCATGGCGTGTACAAACTTGAGCATATTGTAGGCTTCTGACAGCTGAAGCATATGGAATCACTTTCATTTGATCGATCTCATACTGGTTCCTGGGACATTGAAATTTCCCAAATCTATCGCCCTTGACTATTGGAGCAGGTGAAGGCTTGCACATATGCATACTGTACTTCTTTAGAACCTTTTCTAATTATGCCTTTTGTGATAGTTCTAATACCTCATTTGTTCTATCTCGGTGAATTTCAATTCCCAAAACAAATGAAGCTTCATCAAGATCTTTCATGTCAAAGTTTGAGGACAAGAATTTCTGTCTCCAATAGCAGACTTTGATATCAAAGGAGGGTGAATCGGGTTCTAAAAGTTCCGCTAATAAGCAAATAATAAAGCTAGAAAAAAACAAAACAAAACTGAAACACACCCTTGCAGCGTAGTTTATAAGTGAGACTAGCTATATAGAACAAAAGTTGCTCAACCAACTTATTGTACCCTAGTCTAGGCACGACAATTCTAGAAAAGTAAATTATGCAATGAAATTTGCAATAACTTAAATACTAAAAGCGAAATGTAAGAGAAGCATCAAGTAACCTCAATACTTTTGGCAGACACACTAAAAAGTCAAAATGTTTTTACAAATAACATGGTGAATAAAGAAACGATGGATGGCTTAGTCGACTATGCCACCTAGCTGTTGACACTTTATTGACTCTAAAAGCATTCTTCCTTGCATCAACTGAAGGTGAAGGAAAAGGATAGGGACCACGGGCACATCTGCCTCTAAAAGTGCTCGAGAAAAAACATCTGTTTATTTCTAAGAAGAGTTTGCTTCGTGTCCTGATCCTTGACAAGGAAAAAAATCAGGGTGAAGTTCCATGAAGGCATGATTATCAGTACTGAAATGATGAACAAAAAACTATGTTTTTACTGGCTTTAGGAACATGAAGATATTATTTAAATAAAGATCACGATCAGGGGCATGAGCAATAGACTGACATGCAACATGGCTAATATCTATACTAGTACCACTTGTTGGTACCATTTTAATTTGATGAAACTTTGGTACCTAGTCAATGGAGTATATGGTAAGGAATCAGGATACATATTGGTAAGGAGTCAGAAAATGAAAGGCATTTTCTGGAATAGCAGAGGTCTTCGGGACTTGGCTAAATTTAGATTTCTGTCTGATATTACCAAGGAGCAGAACCTTGATTTCATTGCTCTTCTGGAAACTTGTAGAAAGAATTTTACAGATACAGAATTAAATAATATTTGTGATGGTAAACAATTTTTGTGGAGCTGGATTGAGCCCAAGGGACATTTCGGGGGAATCCTGTTGGGAATTAATCCATCCATCTTTGACATTGGATTTTATTTCACAAGGTGATTACCATATTAAATTTCAGTTGAGAAATAAAAATGATGGTTTACAATGGAATCTAATCGCAGTCTATGGAGCAGCTCAAGATGAGCATAAACAAAGCTTTTTGACTGAGATAGTCCAATGTTGTCACAATGAGTCTTTACCGTTCCTTATGGGGGGTGATTTTAATATAATTAGAGGCCCAAATGAGAAAAATAATGATCGGTATGATGATAGATGGCCATCTTTGTTCAATGCGGTCATTAATAGTCTAGATCTAAGAGAACTTGAATTGTCTGGCCGCAAATTCACTTGGGCTAATTCTCTGCCTCAGCCTACTTTCGAAAGGTTAGACAGAGTTTTGGTTTCCACAGAATGGGAGTTCAAATTTCCACGGGCCAACATTCAAGCCTTACCATGTGAAATTATTTCGGATCATACGCCACTCCTCTCTTTCGGTGACAGACGAGGTGCAAGCCAACAAATTTTCAGATTTGAATTAGGTTGGTTAACTCGAGATGATTTTCGGAAAGTAGTAGAAAGATCGTGGACATCTGTTTGTGAAGGAAATACGGCCATTGATTTATGGCAAAATAAAATAAGAAGGCTAAGGCAATTCTTAAGAGGTTGGGCCAAAAATAAAAGTGGACACTACAGGAAAGAGAAAAAAAGAACTCATCTCTAAACTAGATATGTTGGACAAAAAAGCAGAAACCCAGACACTCCATCAATGGGAGGTGGATTTAAAATAGACCCCCAAGTCGAGATTAATCCAGCTCCTTCGGGAGGAAGAGATTAAATGGTACCAAAGAGGGAAGACCACGAAATTACTTTTTGGTGATATGAACACCAAATATTTCCAGCTAATTGCAAATGGGAAATATAGGAAAATGATAATTTTCCAGCTAGAAGGTGATGGAAAAATCATTAAAGGGGATGAACAACTTAAGAAACACATCACTGATTACTATCGCGGTCTATTTGGCTCTTCTGACATCTCTCCTTTGACCATGGATGAGAGTAGAAGGGAGGATATACCAGGTGACAGATGATGACAAAGAGAAATTAATAGCGAAGTTCTCATATAATGAGATTAGAGAGGCTATTTTTCAAATGGAACACAACAAGGCACCTGGTCCGGATGGTTTCCCAGCTGAATTTTATCAAGCCTTCTGGGATCTAATCAAGGATGATTTAATGGCTATGTTTGTAGAATTCCACAATGGGACCCTTCCTCCCTATAGTCTTAATTTTGGCATTATAACCCTCCTTCCAAAGAAGGATAATATGGTACAAATTCAATAGTACCGTCCTATCTGTCTCCTTAATGTGAGTTTCAAAATTTTCACAAAAGTGGCAGTTAACAGACTGACGCAAGTGGCGGATAAGGTCATCCGACTAACACAATCCGCTTTCATGCCAGGCAGATACATCTTGGAAGGGGTTGTAATGCTACATGAAACATTACATGAACTTCACAAAAATAATGAGTGGGGTAATCTTAAAACTGGATTTCGAAAAAGCCTATGACAAGGTAATATGGTCTTTTCTCCAACAAACGCTAAAGATGAAAGGATTTCTCGAGAAGTGGTGTTCATGAGTTGAATCCTTTGTGTCTAAAGGAAGCGTTGGGGTCAAGGTCAATGATAACATAGGAAATTTTTTCCAGACTAAAAAGGAACTTAGACAAGGCGATCCGTTGTCTCCTTTGCTCTTTAATCTTGTTGCAGATATGTTAGTAGTTATGATTTCTAGAGCAAAGCAGGTTGGACAAATCTCATGTCATTTGCCCCATCTTGTAGATGACGGTATTTCAGTTCTATAATATGCAGATGATACTATTATCTTTATGGATCATAAGTTCGATGAAGCCAGGAACATGAAACTCATTTTGACTATCTTTGAGCAGTTATCTGGCCTAAAAAAATTACCATAAGAGTGAACTCTTGTGCTTTGGTAAAGCGAAGGAGGTAGAATCTGACTACATGAATATTTTTGGATGTCAGGTAGCGGAAACTCCTCTAACTTATTTGGGAATACCATTACACTATAAGAGAATAAGTAATAAAGACGGGAAGATTATAGAAGACAGGTTTGAACGTAAACTGAGTACATGGAAAGGCAAGTTGCTCTCCTACGGAGGCAGGCTTACTCTCATAAATTCAGTTTTAAGCAATCTATCTGTCTATATGCTTTCTTTCTTTGAAATCCCAAAAGAAGTTCTCAAAAAACTAAATTTTTATAGATCTAGATTATTCTGTCAAGGGGATGGTCATAAAAGAAAATATAGATTATCTAAATGAGATATATTATGTAGACCAAAAGAACAAGATGGACTGGGAATTATGAATTTAAAAGTCCAAAACAAATGCCTTTTAAGTAAATTGTTGTTCAAACTTACTAATGAAGATGACATTTGGCAACAGATACTCAGGAATAAATACCTTTAATCCAAAACCCTCACTCAGGTTGAGAAAAAACCTGGTGATTCACAGTTTTTGTCAGGGCTTATGTCAGTGAAATAAGAGTTTCTTAAGTGGATGACGTTTAAGGTACAGAATGGAAAACAAACCAGATTTTGGGAAGACAAGTGGCTGGGGAACTCGGCCCTTAAAGATCAATATCCCAATTTATTTAATTTGGTTCATCACAAACATGTCACCGTTCATACAGTGCTTAATGGAGTCTCTTTGAATGTCTCGTTTAGGAGACACCTTACCAAAAATAACCTGAGGGACTGGATGGATTTGGGACATCGCGTTGCTAACATCTAGCTGGGAGATAATAAGGATATCGGAATCTGGCAACTTCACAAAAGTGGCCAATTTTCAATTCATTCTATGTACTCAGCTCTTTTAGATGTTCGAGTTCTACCCATAAACATGCCCGTATAGAAATTGAAAATTTCTTTGAAAGTAAAATTTTTTATTTGGCTACTCCACCGTGGGGTTATCTTGACAAAGAATATTTAGCCAAGCGTAACTAGAAGGGGAGCAAACAATGTTGTTTTTGCATGAATGACGAAACAATTGTGCATCTCTTCTTCGAGTGTCATATGGCTAGGATACTTTGGAGGATAATTTTCATCACCTTCTGTAACGTTCCGCCTCCCCGAGGCCAGGCCCGCTTACATCTGGCTGCTTTCTAGGACATAGACTGTCCTCACAGACCAACACCAGTCTTTTCTACACACTTTATCCTCACTCGTGCGCACCCGGGATGAATTTCCCGGTCGGTCACCCATCCCCAAATTTCTCCGGGCCAAGCACACTTAACCTCGGAGTTCTTTGGAGACCGGCTTCCGGAAAAGAAGTTGCAATTTATTGGTATGAGTATCCTATTAATCTTATTAAGCACTGGGCCGGGGTGTCACATGCTCACCCCCTTAAGAGACCGACGTCCTCGTCGGTCAATCCCAAACCAGGAACGTCCTCTCTTGGCCACGTCCCGTACGTCTAGTGCCAGCAGCCCATGTGCCACATCCGTGTGTCCAGTACCAACGGTCCCTGTGCCACGTCCGTGCGTCCAGTGCCAACGGTGCATCCCAGATGCCCGCGCACTGACCCGCCACGTGCTCGTGCACATGCCGGTGGCATCTGCGCCCCCACGCGCCCGTGCTCATGCCTCCGCACTTACGCCCATACGTGCCAGTGAAACCGCGAGAGTCGGCTCTGATACCATTCTGTAACGTCCCGCCTCCCTGAGGCCGGGCCCGCTTACATCTGGCTGTTTTCTAGGACATAGACTGTCCTCACAGACCAACACTAGTCTTTTCTGCACACTTTATCCTCACTCGTGCGCACCCGGGAAGAATTTCCCGGTCGGTCACCCATCCCCAAATTTTCTCCGGGCCAAGCACACTTAACCTCGGAGTTCTTTGGAGACCGGTTTCCGGAAAAAAAGTTGCAACTTGTTGGTATGAGTATCCTATTAATCTTATTAAGCACTGGGCCGGGTGTAAGGATCACCGGGGTGTCCGACCCTAGAGGGGGAGGGGGTGAATAGGGTCGCTAATTGCTTTTTGTCCTAGGGCTCAAACTACTTGCATAAGATAAACCTAACACGTCCTACAAATGCTAGTTATGACTAAGATTTATCTATGCTACTCTCTACTTACCCCTAAAAACTTGCAACCTATAGCCAATCCTAATCAAACTAACTAGGAAAGTAAAGGCATGCAAGATAGAGTAAATGCGGAAGCGTAATACGATAAGTAAAGAGGTAAGTGCAAGAGGCATGCAAACTCCCGAGTAGACACGGTCATGTAACGTGGTTCGGCACAAACGCCTACGTCCACGGGACACCGAGGCTCTTCCGATCACGTCTTGCACTACGCCACCAAGGCGATGCCGGCAAGCAAAGGCAAGTGCCCACAAGACACTAAGTCTCGTGCACCGCCACCGTCTCTCTCGGTCACCCGGCCGAAATCCACTACGGAGCTTCTCCACCAAGGAGGGGGCCTCCTCTTCCCCCGCACAAAGTGTCGTTGCCACTCCACACCAAGACGGAGGGTCACACGACGGATCACAAGTTACTTGCCGCAGCAAGACTTCTCTCAAGGGAGCTCTCGCAAGAACTAATCCCTATTACAAGCACTAAGCACTCTCACAAGTGTGCTTAAGCCTATATGATGTACAATGAAGCTCTATGGTGGTTGGAGATGATCTTTGGCTCTTGTATACTTCCTTGGTCTCCAACACCCTCAAATGAGCTGTGGGGTGGCATATATATAGCCCACACACCCCAAACTAGTCGTTGGAAAAAGACTGACAAAAAGTGCTATCACCGGTTATACCGATGCTCCCATTTTTGTCATCACCGGTTTAACCGGTGAGTGCATTTTCCAACTAGCCGTTATACTTCAACGGCTACCTCAATCGACCGATGTAATCAACCGATGCAGCGTCGGTTTAACCGGTGAGTGTAGTTGCTGAAAAACTAATTCTCTGGACAACTGCACCGACGTTCACCAATATCTAATCGTCGGTTTAACCGGTGTATAAAATTTCCTCTGTTTACATAAGACAATGCTATTGCTATGCAAGTCAGATCTGAAATTAGACAAAGAAAAAAAGAACTGAACTAAACCCATAAAAGCATCACAATTACACATCGGAGCTCGTTCCTTGTGTAGACATGACATAATGCATATCGTAGTTGAGACAGCGCAAAACATAGTCGACCAACCTCGAGCGGTCACGTAATTGCACTGCCTAGAAACATTATCGTTGACCCTTGTGCAGGCTTCAAGATGGCAACAACTCGGAGATGCCACTAACCCTTCTCCGCTCGCGTCAGTCTCGCGATTGAAGCCACTTGACCAAGCTGCCACTGCCTTGACCGGCCCCCTTGTGCGCAAACCCTAGCGGCACCCCCATGGATACACGCCGTGTGTCCGTGGGGCGGACGTCAACAATCCCCATCGTCCCTCCCGCGCTGCTCCTAATTCTAGCCATGCCCCTACATATGCCCTAGTCGCCACCCCACCACGCCCGAAACCCTAACCAATTTATAAGGTTCTCCCCATTACCAATTTGTCACCACTGCCACTAAATTGAGTAGAGGGAAGGGAACCCAAGAAGGAGAAGGAGAAGGAGAAGGAGAAGGAGGTGAGGAGCAGGAGCCGAGGCAAAAGAAGTCGGCGCAACCACCGGCAAGGAGAAGAGGAGCTGACACCAAGCAAGGAAGAGCCAAGAGGAAGCCGCGCAGGACCAGGACACACCGCAAGAACTTCCTCGCCAAGAGGACACCCAAACGACCATGTCGATGAACCCACGTGGCTCAGCACAGCACCATCTTCTCCTGCCTCAGCTTGCCACAACACCGAGCATCTGCTCCTCTAGACTCGACCGGTGAGCCCTTCGTCATTCGCCGTTCGCCCTCGTGCTACCGACATGTTGCCTTGCGCCACCGATGAACCCACCGTAGTAGCCCTAGGACCCAACCCATGCCTCGGTGCCACTGTTACAGGGACCCATCGACGTCACCACACCAAAAACTCGCATCCGCCACGCCTTGCCACCTCCACTGGCCTTCATAGCTCCAGGGCACCGGACCCTGCATGCACTACGCGGCTACGCCTCGGTCTTGGGCAACCAAGGGCATGCACGTGTGTGCCCTAGTAGTGAACCAAAAGGCCGAGCCGTTGGCTCGTGCCATGGTGCTCACCCTCATCGCGGTGGCAAGATGCCAGGCACCCGTGCAACGGACCGCCACGCCACGGCCCTAGAGAGCTAGGTGCCCTCGAGCATCGTCATGTTCTTCACCCACAACCTAAATCTGAGCCTTGGTTCTTCCTTTCCATCAGACTAAGCCACCGATGCTATGCCATGGCCTTATTGCAGCACCGTGAACACGTACCCGCACCTCGCACAACCGCCATCGTCCTGCCCCAAACCCGTCCACCTCCGCCGGCTGTTGTAGCTTAGGATGTCGGACACGGCCACACCGTAACCACACAACATCACCTCATCGCCACCTCGCTGCCATTCACCCACCACTGCAGCCTAGGAGCACCTGGGCCCGTGCGTGAGCTCGAACCCAAGCCAAGCTGGCCAAAAAGGCAAGCATTGGCCTTGTTCCTGCCCTTGCCTCACCCTCTCCGTGACCACGCCACCGCTCGGCATGCCCACGCCGGGCATGGTGACTGCGCCCTTCGGCCGTAACATTGCCCCCCCCCCAACCGGACACGACACGACACCCACGGTGCCACTATGGCATTTTGCCAAGCACCCTGCGGGCGCTCTCACCACACAAACCCCTCAGCTGCTGCTCGGACACACGCCAACCCACATGTTGCCTATCTTCATGGGATACCTACGGCCACATACGATCTGGTTGAGTGACTGACATGCGAGACCCACTTGCCAGGGAGGGAGGAGAGCCGCTGACTTGTGGGTCCATCTTGCAGTGAGAGAGAGGAGAGGGGAGAAGGACCCCGGCCGAAATGCCCATCGGGCCGATATCACGGCCTGCTACCCGAGTTTGCCTGCAAAGCCATGGGTCTGTCCGCCGTAGCCAAGTCTGTCGAGCCATGACCCAGCCGGCAGGCAAACCAAGCCGAGACCTTTGCGTGCCGAATGAGCTGGCTTAGTGGAATTCGGCTCACAAGTCCGAGCCGCCCCTCTTGACTTTGAGCCTAGTAACCGAGCTGCGCCCTTCCTTTTGTTTTTATTCAAACTAACTTGTGGGCCCACCCTATCAGTGGGACCGTGTGACTGACCGATCTTTTTCTTGTTTTTTTGAAACTGACTTGTGGGCCCACTCCGTTAGTGAGATCGTGTGACTGACTGGTAGGGCTTTTGACCCACGGACGCCGCTGACCCGCTTTGACCATTGACCGGCCAATGCTGACATCAGCAAGGCCAACTTCTGACATCAGCCAGACCAGACCTGATGCTAACATCATGATTATGTAAGCATGACACGTGGCACATCTAGGGGCTGCCATGTGTCATTGTGTGCTTAACTATTTTTCCTAAATCCTTTTAATAATTTTAGAAATAGTTTTCTACTTAGAAAATTCATAATAAATTATCTAGACCTCCAAAAATTGTAAAATTAGTTTCATAATTCTTCTATAATTCATTGGCCAAATTTTGTACCCTGTTAAAATCAATCTTATTGGCTGATTGGTTTGGTTAGTTTTGTCATCTCACACTGCCTCGGCTAGGTCCGATCTTTAAGTGGCACGATTAAGCTCGACTCATTGGCTCAATTCGATGTGTTACTGCTCTCGTTGTTGATCAGCTACCTCAGCAAATCACGATTACAAGTTAAGAATAAACTCTTATAATTAGATTGATCGGCAAGTTTTATTTAATTTATCACCCTGGTTGTTAGCATTGTCTCAGTTAGATCCGATCTTTATGATGATGGCAAATTAACTTTAACGAGCTAGATGTATTTCTTTATGATTGAGTTTGCTTTTAATTCCAGCTGTGACGTGAGAATCAGCTCCATAGTTGATGATCCTGTTGATGTATCAGGTATCATCACTACAATGCCGATATCACTTTATGGAATTATTCGGTACACCATCCGATTACACATGGCCGATATCATTTCAGGCAAAAGGTTCTTCATAGTTTGATGATAATAATAATATTTCTAGCATATATTAGTATATTAAAAAGCATACAAGTTTGCACAGGAGAGTGTGGGCATTATCCCCTACTACATTCCAATACTCAAGTAGGCTTGTACGTAAGGTTCTAAATAGCGGGCTAACGGGTTTAACGTCTAGACTCTGAAAACAGCTAACAGCGGGCTAAATGAGGCTATAGCGGGCTATAGCGGCTAAATTACATATGAGTTCAAATAGCGGCACCATGTATAAATAGCTATAGCGGTCTATAGCGGAAGCTATAGCAGGAGATTTAAAACTTAATTGCCGGTAGCATATTTTCCATCCAACAAGGAGTGTATGGAAACGATGCTTGTATATATGCGTGTTGCCCAGCGATATAACGGTAATACGTCGGGCACATGTTACCCAAGTCTTGGACCTTTGAGCTGTTCAGATCGTAGGCAAATCCTCTACTCAGAGAGCTGTTCAAGAATACAATCTCTTTGAATGGATGAAATCCGAGTAAAGTAACAAAAGTGTGGTTTGTAATTTTAGGTTCCGCCGCAGTTTCTTCACCACTGCTATCTTTGTCATAATATGCGTCATGGTTAAGATCCTCCAAGGTCCAGGCTCCATCACCTGGCTCGTAAAAGTCTTGGCTCAGAAACACTTGCTCAAGGTTGTTTTCGTGCTTTAGCACCCACTCCATTTGGCCAGAAGATTCATCAAGGATCCACACCCGAATTCGGAACTTGTGATCAACTATTGCACAATACACCCCATTCTCTGATTTTCCTAGATAAGCTTCCTGATGATTTTCGTCTGAATCATCTGTGAGTGATTGTTTGATGACTCGGCACTTATTGTTTGCCATAGATATTTTGCAAAAGTAACCATTCTGGGAGTGCATGTACAGTGCTTCGCGCCAGTAGACACTGTAGCGCTTATCCATAGTCCAAGCTTGTTGCATGGTAGCGATAGATCCGGCTGGTTCCCCTTCCCGAACAAATGATCTCTCCTCCCAACACCCTGTTCTTGATGAGAAGACGCGTGTCTCACACAATGACGGCGGCCATTCTGACTCCGCCATCGAGTGGTCTAGCTCGGCCCAAGAGGCAACAACCGGCATCAGGAACACCTCGTAATCTGGAGAGATCGCCGGGTCAAACACGAGGTATGGTTCCTCGTAGTAGAAAACAGCCTCTATCCCCTCGCGTGGAGGTGGTTGCGGGGGCAGGCGTGCCCACTGCCGTGTCGCAGGGTTAGCCACGCTATCCAAGAGCAACAGGAGGCCGTTGCAATGGTCATCTACAGAGACGTTTGGGCATGGCATGTAGCTGAGGTTGCCGGAGACAGCGCCGCACCCTCCTGCCGTCGGGCAGCAGAAGAATTCCGTGCGCCCCAGCATGTTGTAATTGACGAGGTTGCCACCCAGAGCGTGGGGAAGGAGGTCCGCGCGCAGCAGCTTGTGGGCGTCGATGACGGCGTGCCAGGCCTTGCATGTTGGATTTGTTTGTTTTGACCTCGGTCAACTCATAACCAACGTGCTTAGAAGGGGATATCTATTCCCTAAATCTCGGACTCGGAAACAAATCCCGAGTCCAGCTTTGCCGTGATCGGGAGGCAAAACCTAAGCCCATTGGGCTCGGCCCCGGGCCTACAGTGAGACTATAAGTAGAGGGTCAACCCCATAGGGTTCCGCCCATCCCAAACTCTCGTGATTTTCACGTAGTCCACCCTAACCGATCGCTAAGCGCATTGGAAGGCTCGGAAGCTCGAGTGCCACGTCCGGGGCAGTCTCGGTGGTGCCCAGAAGGACGCCGCTACCCCATAAAGTTGCTCAAGGAACGACTACGCTACGTCCCCGACTCCGCCCTCATCGTCGATCACATCACCACTGCACCGACGACCATGGACGCCACGGCCGCCGGTACAGGAAAGAATCTTCATGTTAATCTGCGTTAGTGAACTAAGTGTGATCTGCTGTGTAGACTAGATGATCCTGTTAAGAATGTTCTACGTTAATATTTTACTAACATTTGGTATCAGTTAGCCTAGATCTAGTCTACTTAGATCCATTTCATGGTTCGGTCAGTTAAGCAAAGGTGATACCTAGATCTAGTTTTCATGTTTTAGTTGAATTTCATTAAGTCAGAACGATTAGCCTACTAGATCTATCAGTTTTAACTTAGTCAGTAAGCCTCGAATGCTTAGATCTGTAAGTTCATTAAGTTTTTCTAAGTATTCATCATGTTTTAGATTAGATTCGTTAAGCTAGGGTTAAGAGTAAGCTCAGAAAGGGGGAAGTTTGCACGAAACACCGAATCACTCACACACACACGCAAATCAGCAAACCCTAACCCTAACCCTAAGTTCAGAACCCTACCTGAGAGCCAGCCATCAGTAGGATGGCACGGGCCGCGCGCGCAGATCCGGCCATCAGTTCGGCCGGCCTCGCGCGCGACCCGTCGGATCCGGTCGCCGCCCACCATGAGCATCAGGGGGCTATAGTGGAGACCCTCGACGGCCGCACGTTCACCACGAGGGGAGCGCGTGCGCTGGCGAGGGCCTTCGCACAAGCCTCGCCGCATCACCATGCGCGCCGGCGAGCGAGCTCGAGCCACGGTAGTGCTGCGCGCTCGGCTCTCTCCCTCTCTCTCTCTCTCACTCACTCAGATAAGCACAAGGGGAGGGGGTAAGCGTGGCCGGCCGGCATTGAGGAAGGAGCGCGGCACCGCGTGCGCGTCGCTGGCCGCCATCGCCGGCTGCTGCTCAGACCGGAGGAGAGAGCGGCGGCTACGGGAGGAGAAAATGATTAGGGTTTCGACCCCTCCCCGCCGTTTTCGGATATTTAAGGGTCGCAGTGGCGAGCGTCGGCCGTCGATCAAGATGAATAGCTAGGAGCGCTCGGCGCTTTCACCCCCGCGCGGCGCCCGCTTGGGCCGAATTGGCGGCCCGCTCGTTGGCGCCTGGGCCGTCTTTCGCCTGAGCCGCCGCCATTGTTTTGTTGCGCGCGCGCATTTAGGGCCGCGCTGGCTGGGCCGCCGCTGCGTCGTGCGTTTAGGGCCGCGCTCTTTGGGCTGCACTAAGTCGGGCTGGCGCGCGTGGTTTTGGGCTGCGCGTTTTCGGTTTTGAGACCAACACGTGATAAGCATTTTTCATTTAAGTTTTCAGTTCATTTTGCTCCATTTTTAAGCACAAATTTAATTAAGTCTTTTGATTAAGTTTTAAGTTCCTGTTTTAAGTAAGTTTATTATTATTTTTAGTACATTTATTTTCAGATGTTGGTGTTGTATTTAAATCCACCACTATATTTTGAGATGCCTCTAAATAAATGGAACCAACGAGAAGTTTGTTTAGAGTAAACTTGTGATTATTTCTGACCAACGTTGTTTTAATCATGAGTATTAAGATGAATTTCGATTGTTTTCCCCAATGGTGATGCATTTTGAAATTTAATTGCATGCTTTTAATCAGACCAACGTAGGGTTATTATCATGCTTTTATTTGCATTTCATTGTATATGCTTACTAAGTTAAGTTTCATTGATCTTATTTTCAGCTACTAATGTCAATGCTGTGGCCTTCTACCTTAACAACATTGAGCCGCTCTACGGTGCAAACTTTCATGACTGGAAGGGCAAGGTCATCACATGCTTGGCTTGGAATGATCTTGATGTTGCTCTGAGGGAGGATAAGCCTGCTGCGCCTGCTGCTGGAGCTAGTACAGCTCCAAATGAGAAGTGGGACAGATCTGATCGCATGGCTCTCATGATTATGATGCGGACCATCAGTGCTGGCATCAAGGGTGCCATCCCTACTAAGAATGCTTAGGGGGGCTGATCTAAATACTAAGGAGTACCTGGCCAAGATTGAGGAGAACTTTAAGAGCTCATCTAAGACTTATGCTAGTACACTCATCATGAAGTTGGTGGGTTCTCAGTATAATGGTCAGACGGGCATAAGGGAGCACATCCTCAATATGTGTGACATGGCTAGCAGGCTTAAGGAAATGCAGATGGAGGTCTCTGAAGGTTTTCTTGTGTACTTCATCATGATATCATTGCCCTCACAGTATGCGGCGTTTAAGATTAATTACAACACCAATAAGACTGCCTGCTCTATCAGTGAGTTGATCAGCTACTGTATTGAAGAAGAAGAAAGGCTTAAGACTGAGAAGATGAAGGATGTTGTGAACATGGTCAGCAACCTCAGCATTTCAGGCACTCCTAAGAATCAGCATTAGTCAGGTAGTAGCAAGCAAGGCCAAAGAAAGTATAAGAAGACCGGGAACAAGAACTATGTGCCCAAGAACAACAACAACAAGTTCAAGCGCCATCAGACCAAGGGCGGCAAGATGTTGTGCTCTTTCTGTGACTAGCCCAAGCATATTCAGAAAGCATATCCTGGATTCAAGGAATGGCTGAAAGAACAAAGTAAGTGTGATGTTGTTTCATTCATTGATGAGTTATTCTTAGCGGATTTTTCTCCTAATACTTGGTGGATTGACTCAGGTGCCACTGTGCACATCAATAATTCATTACAGGTATTCCGTACGATCCGAACTATAAGAAGAGGGGAGCGAAGCCTAAGAGTGGCTGATGGGACTCCAGTTGAAGTTGAAGGTGTTGGAAGCTTCCACTTAGAGTTGCCGGGCGGCTTTCAGCTTAATTTAGATGATATCCTTTATGCTTCTAGTTTAATGAGAAACTTAATTTCTGTTTCAGCATTAGATGATTCGGGTCATTTTTGTGAGTTTGGAAACAATCAGTGTGTGATAAAGTTTAATTCAATAAATGTGGGTCTTGCTGTCAGGCAAGGCAAACTTTATATGCTCTCTCTTGATAATGATTCTGTAATGAATGTTAGTAATGTTTCGCATAAGCGCAAGCGATTTAATGAGACATTTTCGAAATCGTGGCATTGTCATTTAGACCACATTTCGAGGGGGAGAATGGAATGTCTCATTAAAGATGAAATACTTGATATGTTAGATTTCTCTGATTCAGACCGCTGCATTGACTGCATTAAGGGAAAATACGCTAAGTCTATTAAGAAAGGCGCCACAAGAAGTTCAGGCGTGTTAGAATTAATTCACACAGATATCTATGGTCCGCTCTCGGTGACATCAGTAGATGGTTATGATTCTTTTATAACGTTTACTGATGATTATTCTCGTTATGGACATATCTACCCCATTCATAAGCGTTCAGATGCGCTAGAAATCTTTAAGGTCTATAAACAAGAAGTTGAGAAACAGCACAACACTTCCATTAAAATTGTGAGATCAGATAGGGGTGGAGAATATTATGGGAAGCTTGGACAATATGGTCAGATTAAGAGACCATTTGCCAAGTACTTAGAAGAAAATGGCATAAGAGCACAATACTCCATGCCGGGAGAACCACAGCAAAATGGATTTGCTGAACATCGCAACCGTACGCTAATGGATATGGTACGGAGCATGCTCAGTTATTCTAGCTTGCCTGTGGAGCTGTGCATGGAAGCATTAAAAACAGCAGCTCATATACTTAATCGGGTTCCATCTAAGTCAGTTCCCAAGACCCCATTTGAATTATGGACTGGGAGGAAACCATCTCTGAATTATCTAAAAGTATGGGGCTGTCCTACTGAGGCTAAGTTATTTGATCCACATCATAAGAAATTAGATTCTAAGACTGTGAGCTGTCACTTTATTGGTTATCCCGATAAGTCTAAAGGGTACCAATTCTACTGTCCTGGTCCCTCCACTAAGTTCGTTGAGACCAGACACGCTGAGTTCTTAGAAGAATTGGGAATTAATGAAGAATTTCCAAAGAGGGATATCAGTCTCGAAGAACTGCGGGTTGAGCTTCCCGATCTAATAGTTCCCGAGCCTACGATGGTATATCAGTTTGTACCAGTAGTTATTCCTCAGATGAGCAGCACCGTGGCAGCTGCGGGGGAGCACGGGCCACCTCCAGAGGTGCAGGCGCCACCTCCAGAGGTTCAGGCACCACCTCCAGAGGCGCAAGAGCCAGTCGCGCCAGTAGTGCAGCCTCAACCCGCTCCTCAGCTAGTTGAACAGCAACCATTAAGAAGGTCAACTCGGCCAAGGAAACCAGCTCTTCATGACTGCTATGAGACATACTTAAGCGAGGATTTGTATAATATTGGGAAGATTAATGACCCTGCCACATTCAGAGAGGCAGTTGAAAGTGAGAATTCCACTAAATGGATTGAAGCCATGGAAGAGAAACTAAAGTCTAAGAGTTCTAATCAGGTCTGGAATTTAATAGAAATTCCTGATGGAGTCAAAATAGTGGGCTGTAAGTGGGTCTACCAAACCAAATGTGATTCCAAAGGAAAGATCAAAAGATTCGAGGCAAGACTCGTAGCTAAAGGGTTTACACAGAAGGAAGGGATCGATTATAATGAAACCTTCTCTCATGTGTCCACCAAAGATTCATTCAGAGTTGTCATGGCACTTGTAGCCCATTTTGATATGGAGTTACATCAGATGGATGTTAAGACTGCGTTCCTGTTATCGCCATAAATTAACATGATTAATTTTTGGACCGAAAGCAAGATGGGCTTAAAGCAGAAAATTGAAGAAGACTTATAAATTGGCTCCTGCGTGAGCATTTGGGCCACATGGGCCATGTATCCTTAGATTTAGTTTGAGATTAGAGATAGAGTCCGATCGGGACAAGATTAGTGTAGATTGTTTCCTAAGTCTCCGGACTATAAATATGTACCCTATGTTATTCATGAAGGGAGAGCATCATCACGTCTCGCAAACAACAATTCTCGGCGCATCGCCATCCCTAATCCTAGGGTTTCATCTAAGTAAGCGCCATGCTGCCCTGATCGCTTCTTGCGATCAGGGCAGTATTGTTCTTGCTTTTACCTTGGTATTACTCGTACTGAAGCGTTTTTGATGGCGAGTAGTACTAGTTATCTTGATGTTCGTAGCATGGCTTTTAGTAGATCTATTGTGCTTCGTTGCTTATCATCTACGAATTCATGTTGTCTCTGTGCAGTCACATTTCAATCTTATGCTAGTTCTTGTCGCATAGAATTAGTTGCACAGAGGCAACACCCTGCTTCTTTTATGTCTAGTAGATCTAATCTGTTATGGTTTGCTCTTATCTTAAGAGTTGGCGTAATATCTGCTAGGTTAGGCCTTGCAAACGGATTGGATGATCCGGTGGTGTAGTAGATGCTTTATCTTAGCCTTGATAGGGATTGTTCCGGGAATCGGCTCTTGCTAGTTCTTAGGCCTCTGTTTTTGGTTATGGTTTAGTTGTCTGTTACGTTCATTAGGCCCAGTCACGTGTAGGATGTTCCGATCTAGCAGTTAAGCTGTTACCATCGTGGATTAGATTAGTTAGATTTAATTGAAGCAGCTTTACAGTTATTTGCTTATTTTATCATATCCGGATACAAACAGATCCAATCTGACACCGGGACTCGATCGGCTCTTTAAAGCCGATGCAAGAGTCGTCCCGGGGAGCCGACCACGGCTCGGACTTACGTTTACACGTGTCTTTGTACGCAGGAAACTGTTTGGAGCACGTTCGCACCCTCCTGATCGGGTATAGGTCAGGTGGCACGCCCGGCTTTCCACGAAATCTCCGGGCGCGTGACGGAATTGCGGGCCATTGACGAGGGAGCAGTGCTTGCCAGCGCCCCGGCAACCTCCCGGCTCTTTGTGTTGCCTGTCGCTGCTCGCCGGTGGGTTTCGACCGACAACACATTCTAGCACGCCTGGTGGGACACTTCTCAGCAACAACTTCCACTGCAACAATGTCTGGAGTTCAAGATCAAGAACCCGCTCCCAAGCCCGTCACGTATGAAGAGCTCTCTTCTGAACACAAGAAGAAGTATGATGGGATCAAAGCTCTGTTGGAAGCCGATCTCATCGGATCTTTTGAGAGGACCCGCAACCATGGCATCCGGTGGAAGGGGTTCTCACCAGAAGGCGCTCTCAACAACGTAGATCTGTCTGTGCCATCAGAAGAGCGCACCAGAGCCCTGCGTCAGGAGATGAACTACATGGTGGCCCATACGCTTCATCGGCACTCTCAGAGCCTGATGAACGAAGTCGAGCGCGTGGCACATCGCGTCATCCAGGAGATAATCAAGAACCAGTACTCTCCATCGGGACCAACCCTGGGGAGTCACACAGAAGAAGCTGCACTGCATTCTAGACCGGTATTGCCATTCTCATTTGCGGCTCCAAAACCACAAAATTCGCCGATCTACGTTGTCCACAAGATCGGCGGTGATCCTGGAGAAGGCCAATTCCTCACCGAGCCACACAAGGATATCCCGCACGGCTACACGTGCGCCTACATCCCTGACAGCGTCAATCCAACACGCTCGGTGTAGATGGTAAACCCAGGAGCTTCTGGAGCAGACGCAGAGAAACAAGCGTGGCTGGCAAAGTACGCTACTGGGCCGAGTGCTGAGCCATCGGTCCCAGGAGTTCTTAGTGTGGAGCAGGTCAGTGCAATACTGAGAGACCAGTTCGGCATCCTGCCCAAGAGAAAAGCGATCGACTATTCCAAGCCGTATCCAAGTGACTATGACTTGATCCCATTGCCACCCAAGTATCGGCTCTCTTAGTTCACCAAATTCAACGGGTCAGAAGGAGCCAGCTCCATAGAGCATGTGAGCCGATACTTAACCCAGCTTGAGATGATCTCAGTGTCGGATCCGTTGAGGGTCCGGTTCTTCGGCCAATCTCTTACAGGCCCGGCGTTTGGATGGTACGCGTCATTGGCTCCGGATTCGATTCGAACTTGGAGGCAGCTTGAAGATCAATTCCATACCCAGTACCACTCAGAGGCTGCTGAAGCTGGAATTGCCGACCTCGCCCAAGTCAGGCAAAAGCGAGGAGAGACTGTGTCAGAGTACGTACAACGCTTCAGAGAAGTCAAGAATCAATGCTACTCATCATGCATCACAGAAAAGGAGGCAGTCGATCTGGCTGTTCTGGGCTCGCTAAGCCGATCAAGGATCTGGCTTTCCAGTTGGAGTTCACGTCCCTGGCGCACCTGGTGTAGAAGCTTACAGCATATGAACATTACCATCCTGAGCTGTACCAGGACAAGTTCAAGTGTCATGTAAACATGGCCCAGGCAGATGAATCTGATGACTCTGGCGAGGAGCAAGAAGTGGCCGTGGCAGAGTGGACTCGGGGGGCAAATCCTGTCCCGTGCAAGTGGGTCAAACAGCAGGGGCTTGTGAAGGGCTTCGACTTCGACGTGACCAAAGCAGAGCAGATATTTGATCTACTCCTCAAAGAAAAACAGCTGAAGCTCCCAGAGAATCACAAGCTACCAACGGCACAAGAGCTGCAGGGAAGGCTGTATTGCAAATGGCACCACTCGTTCACTCATTCCACGGGTGAATGCAAGGAGCTACGTCATCAGATATAATCGGCTATCGAGCAAGGCCGACTAATCCTGGCTCAGCACACGATGAAGGTTGACACAAAGCCCTTCCCACAAGCTAATGTGGTGGAGCTGTCAGAGTTCGGATCCGAGGGCCAGGATTTGGCATTCCAGATCAACATGGTGGGACCCATGCGCCGCCATGACAAGCAGAGGAGAGAGACCGCTTCTGGCAAACGGCCGCAAGATGAACGTGAACTGGAATAGCAGCATGTGACTCAATAGCAAGTGCGTCACATCCGCAACTAGCTTCCAGCTTCTAATCGGCTTCTGGAAAAGTACCAGTACCAGTACAAGTTGCGCCGCCGATACGAATCAGAAGAGGATGAGTACGAACACCACACAGGGAGGACACTGGGGAGACGCTAGGCAATACGCGACCACTGGCATTGCCCGTTCTTTAGGTACTGTTGGAATTCCGGCATGAGCCGATTGCCTACTATAGATGATTGCTTGGAGTGCAGGCCTCGAGGACGCCAGCAGGATGAAACATCGGTGTTCCAGCACTTAGGGCCCAGAACGCATCATGATGATCGTGTGAGGCAGCCATCCAGAGGTGATTCTGAGCCAGAAGAAGAAGACAGGTACCATCGTCCACGGTGGTGTCCTGACGGGCTTAATCGCTCGCAGAAGCGCAAAGTGCAGCGCTTGCGCAATCTGGAAGAGGCAGAAGCAAAATACCTCGACATGCTGAGGAAAGCGCGTCCGGATCTCGCGGAGCAAGTCAGGCGACCGCGAAGGGAGGAAAGGCGCCCTCCCAGAAAAGAGTGGCGCCCCAAGCAGACAAAAGCCGATGAGAAGCCATCGGCTGATGTGAACATGGTGTTCGTGCTCCCATCGGAGTTTCGGGCGCCCCAACCGGAGGACTTGCCTGTTGCACAGCTGGATCTTGGCCCACTGCCAATCATCTTTGAGAAGCCCAAGGAGAAAAGCTACAAGCACCTGAAGGGATTGTATCTCAAGGGCTTGATCAATGGCAAGCCTGTGAACAGGATGTTGGTCGACACTAGCGCCGCAGTCAACCTGATGCCGTACTCTGTGCTGCGCCAATTGGGTCGTTCTTCTGCCGATCTCATCAAGACCAATGTGATGCTTAATGACTTCAACGGACAACCATCAGAGGCAATGGGGGTTCTTAATGTGGAGTTGACAGTGGGCCGCAAGACGATCCCGACTTCGTTCTTCATCGTCAACAGCAAAAGTACATACACAGTGCTGCTTGGGAGGGACTGGATTCATGCCAACTGTTGTATCCCTTCCACAATGCATCAGTACCTCGTCCAATGAGACAGCGATGAAGTAGAAGTGGTCCCTGCAGACGATTCCAGCGAAGTCTCGCTCGCAGACATGAACGCCTGGGATGCAGAAGGACAAGAGCCGATCTCAGGGATCGCCCTGGAAGACTGTGATCGGATCGAGGCGACAAAAAACGGACTGAGGCTGGTCTTATCCACTGGCCTCACAGACTAGACGCATCCTGGCATGCTACGGGATGTAATAGAGATAGAGAGGCCGGTCCCAGCGACCGGCCCCAAAAAATAGAAAAATCATGTTTGGGTTCGGAATTGTCACATCATGTACACACGATGGCCTGCTCTGGCAGTTGGCCACTCATCGACTATTTGGTTTCGAATGATAATGGAATTATAGAAGCGGCCAGCCCGTGCGGTTGGCCAAATTATTTTTCTTGTCATCTCCCTGTGTTTGCCGCTGATCTTGTAGATAACGAAGACTCGCCTGCGTTCGCAGCTGGTTTTTCAGATGGCGGCAAGCTAGGATACGGGTTCACGTCAGCTGACGATTTGGAAGAGGTTGACATCGGTCCTGGGGATAAGCCACGACCGACATTTATCAGCAAGAAGTTGGATCCGGCCTTGCGAGAGGAGATGATTGCACTGCTGAAAGACTACCGGGATTGTTTTGCATGGGACTACACCGAGATGCCCGGTCTAGATAGAAGCATCGTCGAGCATCGGCTCCCGCTCAAGAAGGGGTTTCGGACGTTTCAGCAACGAGCACGTCAGATGAAGGCCGAAGTCCTAGAAGAAGTCAAGAAAGAGGTGGAGAAGATGCTGGATGCTGGATTCATCAGGCCGTGCCAGTATGCAGAATGGATCTCCAGTGTGATACCGGTGCAAAAGAAGGATGGCCGATGGCGTGTTTGCGTTGATTTTAGAGATCTCAACAGAGCGACGCCAAAGGACGAATACCCGATGCCTGTTGCAGAGACGTTGATCAACGCAGCTGCTGGCCACAAAATGATGAGTTTTATGGACGGTAATGCCGGCTACAACCAGATCTTCATGGCCCCAGAAGACGTGAACAAGACCGCGTTCAGGGTACCAGGTGCGGTCGGCTTGTTCGAGTACTTGGTAATGACCTTCGGACTGAAAAATGCCAGTGCAACGTACCAACGTGCCATGAATTATATTTTTCATGATCTCATCGGCAAACTGGTAGAGATCTATATTGATGATGTTGTGGTCAAGTCCAAATCAGCTGGGGGGCACCTAGAAGATTTGCACCAAGTTTTGGAACGGACTCGAAGGTTTGGGCTCAAAATGAACCCAAAGAAATGTGCCTTTGGAGTATCGGCCGGTCAATTTCTGGGATTCTTGGAGCATGAACGGGGAATCGAGATCGGCCTAAAGAGTCAAGAAGCTGTGAAGACGATGAAGCCGCCTACCACGAAGAAAGAGTTGCAGAAGCTCATCGGTAAAATTAACTTTGTCAGACGATTTATTTCTAATCTGTCTGGGCGCATCGAACCGTTCATGGGTTTAGTGAAGATCAAATCTGATGATGAGTTTCGCTGGGGGGCAGAACAGCAGCAAGCTTTCGATGAAATCAAAGAATATTTGTCAAAGCCTCCAGTGTTGGTTCCACCTCAGCAAGATAGGTCGTTCTACGTGTACCTATCCGTGGGTGACACTTCCATTGCTTCGGTGTTAGTCCAGAAGCACGACGGCCAGGAAAGGGTGGTTTTCTACCTCAGCAGACGCATGTTAGACACCGAGACCAGGTATCCTAAAATCGAGAAGTTTTGCCTTTGCTTATACTTTACTTGTACAAAGCTTCGTCATGTTTTGCTCTCGGCGGAAACAATTATCATATGCAAATCGGATGTCATAAAGCACAAGCTGTCGGCTCCTGTCCTGAAAGGCCGGCTTGGAAAATGGATGTTTGCATTGTCAGAGTTCGATGTTCGGTATCAGCCTGCGAAAGCGGTCAAAGGACAGGCACTGGCGGAACTTGTTGCAGACAGGATCAGCACTGATATTGCTGCATTATTTATTCGTGCTTGGGCTATGTTCTTTGACGAATCGGCTTGTGATGATGGGTGCGGTGTGGGAATTCTGTTGGTCTCGCCTCGTGGGGCGACTTACTCCTTTTCCATCAGAATGACTGCCCCATGCACCAATAATTTGGTGGAATATGAAGCCGTTCACAAAGGGATGGAACTGCTCCTCGAAGCTGGTGCAGAAGCGGTGGAAATTTTTGGAGATTCAAAGTTGGTGATTTCTCAGCTCACGGAAGAATATAGATGTGAGAGCGAGGCTCTTTTCCCAATATGGATGCAGTTTCGTGAGTTGATGTCACAATTCAGGTACATCAATTTCCACTGGATACGTAGGACTCTGAACAATGAAGCCAATGACTTGGCACAGATGGCTTCCGGGTACAGGGAAACAGCCGATGGAGTCAATGTAGAGGTTCAGTTTCTAGAACCCGGAGACTGGAGAGCCGATATCTTCAATTACTTGAAGGATTCGGCTCTGGGGGCACCCAGAAGGATAAGACTCAAGGCCATGAAGTATGATCTGATAGGGGATGACATGTTCTACAGGACTTTGGAAGGACTACTGCTTAAATGTCTGGGACCTTCAGAGTCAAATCGGCTCTTGCATGAGGTTCATGAAGGAACTTGCGGTACTCATCAATCGGCTCATAAGATGAAGTGGCTGATTAGGCGATCGGGTTATTACTGGCCTACCATGCTTGAAGATTGCTTCAAATATTACAAAGGATGTCAGGCATGTCAGAGGTTTGGCAAAATTCAGATAGTGCCAGCATCAGTAATGAATCCTATCATCAAACCGTGGCCATTCAGAGGTTGGGGCATGGACATGATTGGTCAGATCAACCCGTCGTCTAGCAAGGGTCACCAATGGGTCTTAGCTGCTATGGATTATTTCACAAAGTGGGTAGAGGCAGTGCCCATGAGGTCAGTAGCATCAAGAGATGTGATCAGCTTTGTCAAAGAGCACATCATCCACAGATTTGAATTCCTCGAACTATTACGACCGATTGAGGATCGGTCTTCATATCGGAGGAGTTCAGGAAGTTTGCCGATAACATGGAAATTAAGCTGATCGGATCATCTCCATATTATGCCCAGGCTAATGGACAAGCTGAAGCATCCAACCAGAGCCTCATCAAGCTCATAAAGAGAAAGATCGATGAATATCCTAGGCGCTGGCATGAAGTGTTGTCGGAAGCTTTGTGGGCATATCGTATTTCATGTCACGGATCCACCAAGACATCACCGTACCATTTAGTCTACGGCCAAGATGCTGTGCTACCATGGGAGGTTACGGCCGGATCAAGGCGTGTTGAGTTTCAGAATGATTTATCTACTGAACAGTCACCGTACCATTTAGTCTACGGCCAAGATGCTGTGCTACCATGGGAGGTTACGGCCGGATCAAGGCGTGTTGAGTTTCAGAATGATTTATCTGCTGAACAGTATGCAGTCTTGATGAACGATAATGTGGAGGACCTGACAAAGCTAAGGCTTTGGTCGCTGGAGAAGATCAAGGAAAATAAGACTAAAGTTGCTCGCGCATACAACAAGAAGGTCAAGCCAAAGAATTTCCAGGTTGGAGACTTGGTTTGGGAGGCAGTATTGCCATTGGGGACTAAAGATAAAAAATATGGCAAATGGTCTCCAACTTGGCACGGGTCGTACAAGGTTGATCAGGTTTTGCTTGGGAATGCATACATGCTCAAGGAATTGGACGGCGTCAAGTTTCCTGTTGCTGTCAATGGCCAACATCTCAAGAAGTATTTCCCGAGCATGTGGGAAAGCGAATAACAAGAGCCGATGAGATCCATCTGGCTGCAGTGTAAAAGGCCAACACGTTGAGTTGGCTAGTAAAAAAAAGAAAAAAAAAGAAAAAGGCCAACACGTTGAGTTGGCCAGTAAAAAAAAGATGAAAGAGAAAGGCCAACACGTTGAGTTGGCTAGTAAAAAAAATCATGACAGGCCAACACGTTGAGTTGGCCAGTAAAAAAAAATCATAATAGGCCAACACGTTGGGTTGGCCAGTAAAAAAAGAAGAAGAAGAAGCCAACACTTTGAGTTGGCTAGTAAAAATATATATGAGAAGCGAACGGCCGATGTGTAACCATCGACTTAAGATGTTTTTAAAACAGTTACAAGTTTCAGGTTAACAGGTAGTACTAATTATTTCTTGAGCCTATCTACTGGTTCAGGAATTCTTCTATGGCAAGGATGGCTTTTGTGCGGACGGCGTCTGCTCGTGCTATGATTGCTTCGTCATCCTTGTCATCGCATGTATCTGCCGACTCAAGGTGCTTATCTCTGCTAACTCTGCTTGTATCTGCTCGGCTATTTCCTGGGTTTCTTGTTTGGAGTTTGCAATGGAAGCTTCTTCGGCCTGGATGAGTTCCTTGGTGGTGCGGACTTTTTCTTCGAGTTCCACCAGTTCTTTCTTCAGGAGGTCGAGTCGGTTCATGTTGGCAGACACGTCAGCTTTGATATCTAGAGTTGCCTTCTTTTGGTTTAGGGCCTTGCACTTTTGGGTAATGTCAACTTTCAGAGAAGCTTGAAAGCGGCGTGCTTCCATCCTTTGTTGTGCTTTATTCACTTCTATCCGAAAGAATGGAAGGTTGCTGGCTGGCCAGAGCTTGATTTGCGATGGCTCCGGGAGTTGGGATTCTATTTACTCAAAGACGTTCTTTATCTTGCTGGAATCATCAACCAGAGCAGTGATCGGAGCAGATAGTAGATCCTTGATGAGTTGAAGCTAATGTGCCAAGTTAGCCGATTGCTGCAAAGATGATGTCTCTGCTTCAGGGACAGTCAGACCCATTGATGCCGGGTCAAAGGAAAGCAAACCTGAAATATCAAAGCCCTATGGGTGTATCTGGAGTTAGAGCAAAATGCATTTATGGAGCTATCGGCTGGTTCAGAATTGGTTTTGAAATGTTACCTGTTCTGAAGAAGAAGTGTTGGGCGGTTCAGGAGCAATCGTCCTGTTAGAGCTTGTGTTGACATCAAGAACATCGACTGTATCGGTCTGTTCCTCGTTTGCATCCATCAGTGCATCAGGAGTTGCGGCCATCTCATGTTGTTCCAGGCTTTCTGCATTGGGGATTTCTTCAGCTGCGTCCTGGAAATAGAATTACAGTCAACCAGAGTACATATGTATGAAATAAAGAAGAAGTTTTAGAAAGATGAGTTACCTGGTTGGTGTTAGACTCTGATGGACTCGGAGAAGCTGGTGCTGGTTTCTTGATCACTCGCCTCGTGATCATCTTCCGTTTCTTGGTCAAGACTCGGGGGGCAACGCTTGCAGAAGTTTGTCTTCGTTTGGAAGCCGACTGAAGTAAGTCAGGCTGAATAGTCATTATCACTTTTTTCATTGATGGTGATCCTTTGCAGAAAAGTACATCAGGAGCAGTTGGAAGAAAGTGGAATGGTTCCCCGTTACTGGTCATAGGTTCTGGACCGTCTTGTTGCTGCAAACAGGGTGAGTAATAATTAGACAAGTAGAAGGATGGATGATCTGGAAAGAGCAAAATGCATAAATTTAGTACCTCTTCCTCGGGGATTACATATTCAGGATCAATCTGCTGCAGTCGAAGACCTAGAGCTTTCCTGAATACATGTGTTTTCCACATTCCCCACCTTGTGCTGAAGCCGATTGATGAGGGGGTGAAGGACAGATCGGCTGGTATTGGAATGTGGAGGTCATCGAACATGCTATAGCATCTTGAGCTGGTGAGACCATCAGGCAGATCGGCTCTGCTCTCCACCAAGTGGTGAATATGGAAGTGGGGAGGGACCTGTCCTAGGCCAAATTACCGAGCTGCTATAACTGGTTGGTAAGATTCATAACCTGGCAAGATAATTCTATTAGAGGTGCTGATGCCAACAGGGAGGAAGCCAGGTCGAATCATCAAAGAATACATATGCCGAGTGCTGTCGTCATCGGCAAAGTTATCTAATCTGAAGGCAGTTGGGTTTTTAAAGGATTCAGATTCAGTAAATGGGAAGTAGAGGGGATTATCTAGTCCTTTGTAGAAATTCTGAACCAGTTTGCTGCATCTGCTGAATTCAGTTTACTGCCAGGGAGACTAAATAAAACTTGGCCGTAACTAGTACATCTAATTGGTTTGCCACTCTCATCAGGAAAAGAGTTCTTGGTCTGGCCTTGGAAGTTGGGAATATGGTGCTGGAAGTACAGTTGTGCCCACAACTGAATAAACCACCAAGGGTCTCTAGTTCTCAGTTTCTTATGGTTAAGCAGGTTAGATGTCATCAAATGGAGATATCTGTAAGTTTCTCCAAGGAAGAGTTTGCCTAGGCCGGTGTGATTTCCATGGGCCAGGTGATAGGCCAAGGGAAGATAGTTCTTGGTTGGAGCTAAAGAAGGACCACAGAAGATGAAGTGCTCTAGCCAAAGGTTTAAGAAGGCTGTGTGTTCCTTCTCTGTCACTGGACCTTTTGTTTTTATGTGCTGATTCATGTAAGTGCCCCAGTTTGTGCAGTTAACCTTGGAAGAAAGTTTGAAGGGGACTTCTGCCATTTTATGGGCAGCAGGATTAGGAGATCCAATATCTAGGCCAATGATCATGGTAACATCTAGCAGAGTAATGGTCATGGGTCCATGACCAAAGAAGAAGCAGTTCAGAGCATCAGACCAGAAATAGCCGATGGTTTTCAGAAGATTTTCATCTTTGTCAAGGGGTGACAGTGATAAGCTAAGTGCATCGGCTATGTTCAAATCCTGCCACAAGGGCATATAAGTTTTTGCTACTCTGCTATACCATGTAATCCAGCTCTCAGGGGGATTAGGCTAGGCTCTCAAGCAGTCAGCCCAGAGGTTCAGATCGATGTTTTGACTCATAAAAGGGATCCTATTTGCTTCACAAGAGATCAAATCTATTGGGTTTTCATGGGTTTGTGGGCCAAGACAGACAGATTTTGGATTGGAGGGATGCGGTAGAAGGATGTCTGACACCTGAAGTTCAGAAATTCAGAAGTATGCACATGGTGTCATGTTTCAGAGTTTAGTGTTTCAGAGGCTTGGTAAGCTGAAGAAAACTAAAGGATTAGGCCGAATATTACCTTCAGGCCGCAGATTGCCGCATCATCGATTGCAGAGCTTGTCGTCTGAGCTGCAGAATCTGCCATGGTTCAGATCCGTTGACTTAGGGTTTGGTTGCTGTGGGTTCTGATTCGAATTCCGATTGCTGGGAGAGTTCTTGTTCGGATTTGTAGAGTTTGGTTTTCGAATTATGCTCGGATTTGAGAGTTCGTCGGGTTCGGTTAAAGTTGGAAGTGATACTCTATTCTTGTGCGGGTTGCTTCTAGTTTGAATTTCGTCGGCTCTTGGATATTTATAGAAGCCTGATGCGTTGCCATCGGCTTTTTGGAAAGTAAACGAATGCATGGAATTGAAGGAAATTCGATTTCATTAAAGGAAAGTTCATTACAAGGAAAGCCGATTTTACAAAGGAATTAATCCTTCGGCTCTGTGATCCTACCCCTACGATGCTACTGCTACTGCTCGTAGGTACCTAGTACCTACGACGCTTGGGGCTTCGGGCCGGCGCATCCCCGTTGTCGTCGTTGTCGCTGTCATCGTCGTTGTCGTCGTCGCTGCTGAAGGAGATGTTGTCGCCTTCAGACCCGGAGTCGCTCCAGCCGTCGCCATCGCCGCTGTTCTCCTCCTCGCTGTCCTCCTCGGAGGACCCGAGGAACCGGAAGGGATTTCCGCCCATCGGCTCGTCGTCATCGGAGGGGGAGTCGATCTCCTCTTCCGAGGAGGAATCGACTCCGTCCGAAGAGGGGTCTTCTTCCTCGCCGCTCTCCGACTCCTCCTGGGACAGGAGCCGGAGGTCTTCTCCTTTGGTCTCGGGCTCGTCTTCCTCAGAGACGACCCCGAAATCGAACTCCTTTGCATCCCAATGCAGAGGAGCCAGCGTTTCGTACGCTGCTATCGGGTCCCATTCGGGGGTCGGCTCTCGGCTCTCTGGGATAGAGTCGATGGAGGAGGCCGAGAGGGAAGAAGAAGAAGAAGGAGAAGAGGAGGAGGGAGAGTCTCTGAAGGAGTTGGAGTCGGAGGGGGAAGAGATCGCCATTACTGGTGGTCAAGGATTGGGGTCTTCTGCGCTACTGGCTTTGGGAGGAAGAAGGAGTTCGCTGTGAAGAAGAGCCGATTCGGGGTGAGATTAAATAGCGAAAAGATGGAAGACGGATCGGCAGTTTCACGTTCTACGAGGAGCCAGTTGCAGAGACGTTGCGTCTTCCTTGGTGGTTGCAGTGTGTTTAATGAGCATTAACGGGAAGATGAAGCGACAGATTGGTTTTGGAACTATCATTGCCAAAACCAGGGGGCATGTGTTATCGCCATAAATTAACAGGATTAATTTATGGGCCGAAAGCAAGATGGGCTTAAAGCAGAAGATTGAAGAAGACATGTAAATCGGCTCCTGCGTGAGCATTTGGGCCACATGGGCCATGTATCCTTATATTTAGTTTGAGATTAGAGATAGAGTCCGATCGGGACAAGATTAGTGTAGATTGTTTCCCAAGTCTCCGGACTATAAATATGTACCCTATGTTATTCATGAAGGGAGAGCGTCATCACGTCTCGCAAACAACAATTCTCGGCGCATCGCCACCCCTAATCCTAGGGTTTCATCCAAGTAAGCGCCATGCTGCCCTGATCGCTTCTTGCGATCAGGGCAGTATTGTTCTTGCTTTTACCTTGGTATTACTCGTACTGAAGCGTTTTTGATGGCGAGTAGTACTAGTTATCTTGATGTTTGTAGCATGGCTTTTAGTAGATCTATTGTGCTTCGTTGCTTATCATCTACGAATATCATGTTGTCTCTGTGCAGTCACATTTCAATCTTATGCTAGTTCTTGTCGCATAGAATTAGTTGCACAGAGGCAACACCCTGCTTCTTTTATGTCTAGTAGATCTAATCTGTTATGGTTTGCTCTTATCTTAAGAGTTGGTGTAATATCTGCTAGGTTAGGCCTTGCAAACGGATTGGATGATCCGGTGGTGTAGTAGATGCTTTATCTTAGCCTTGATAGGGATTGTTCCGGGAATCGGCTCTTGCTAGTTCTTAGGCCTCTGTTTTGGGTTATGGTTTAGTTGTCTGTTACGTTCATTAGGCCCAGTCACGTGTAGGATGTTCCGATCTAGCAGTGAAGCTGTTACCATCGTGGATTAGATTTGTTAGATTTAATTGAAGCAGCTTTACAGTTATTTGCTTATTTTATCATATCTGGATACAAACAGATCCAATCTGACACCGGGACTCGATCGGCTCTTTAAAGCAGATGCAAGAGTCGTCCCGGGGAGCCGACCACAGCTCGGACTTACGTTTACACGTGTCTTTGTACGCAGGAAACTGTTTGGAGCACGTTCGCACCCTCCTGATCGGGTATAGGTCAGGTGGCACGCCCGGCTTTCCACGGAATCTCCTGGTGCGTGACGGAATTGCGGGCCGTCGACGAGGGAGCAGTGCCTGCCAGCACCCCGGCGACCTCCCGGCTCTTCGTGTTGCCTGTCGCTGCTCGCCGGTGGGTTTCGACCGACAACAGTTCCTAAATGGAGACTTAGAAGAGACAATTTATATGGCGCAACTAGAAGGTTTTGCCATTAAAGGTAAAGAACATATGGGATGCAAATTAAAGAAATCCATTTATGGACTTAAGCAAGCGTCCAACAGTGGAACCTCAAATTCGATGTAGTTATTAAGAAATTCGGATTTGTGGAAAATGATGCAGATAGATGCATCTCCATTAAAGCCAATGGTGACTAATAATTCTAGTACTGTATGTGGATGACATACTATTAGCCTGCAACGATAAGAATATGTTGCATGAGACTAAGAATTTCCTCCCATCTCATTTTGACATGAAGGATTTTGGTGAAGCCTCGTATGTACTTGGTATTGAGATACACCGAGACAGAGCCCAAGGCGTACTAGGATTATCTCAGAGAGCTTATATTGAGAAAATGCTTAAGAGATATAATTTTGATAAGTGCAACACTTCACCTGTTCCGTTGCAGAAGGGCGATAAGCTAAATGGAAGTCAATGCCCCAAGAATGATTTTGAAAGAAGTAAGATGAGTAATATTTCATATGCATCAGCTGTATGAAGCTTGATGTATGCGCAGGTCTATACGCGTCCAAACTTGACATTTACAGCCGGAGTACTCAGCAGATATCAGTCTAATCCAGGATGGGCTCACTGGGTAGGCGTTAAGAAGGCATTAAAATATTACCAAGGCACAAAACATTATATGTTAACATATAAGAGATCAAATAACCTTGAGGTCGAATGTTACACTGACGCGGACTTTGCTGGTGATGAAGATGATAGGAAGTCTACTTCTGGTTATATATATACACTAGAAGGGGGAGCGATATCGTGGAGAAGTGGTAAGCAAGGTGTAACAGCTGCATCTACAATGTAAGCTGAATTTGTGTCATGTTATGATGCCACGGGATAAGCAGTGTGGCTTAAGAATTTTATACCGGCATTAAGACTTGTTGATAGTATCTCGAGACCTATCACAATGTACTGCGACAAAAAGTCTGCAGTTTTCTTTTGCACAAACGATAAACTAAGTGGTGCTTCTAAGCACATAGATCTTAAGTATTGTGTCGTAAAAGATAGAAACCGGGACAATACACTTATGATTAAGCATATAAGTACTAAAAAAATATTATGGATCCGCTCACAAAAGGTCTACCACCAATCCTTTTTCAGAAGCATGTCCTAGGCATGGGTCTGGTGAGTAGCCTGGATTAAGTCCTGGTTCAGGGCCATTAAATTTCCTCAAAATAAGAGTAAGGGTTCTGACAAGGTTTCTCAGTAAGACTATGGATAATATTGTCCTAGTATGCCGTTGTGCTGCTGATGACACACTGGTCTGGTACTTACTGATTTACTGAAGAGGGACGTCAGTTTAGTTTAGATTAAATCAGTGATCGAATAGTCGTTAGTTTAAGTTTAAGTTGTTGACCTTCAGTCAAGGGAGAGAATGTTGGATTTGTTTGTTTTGACCTCGGTCAACCCATAACCAATGTGATTAGAAGGGGATATCTATTCCCTAAATCTCGGACTCAGAAACAAATCCCGAGTCTGGTTTTGCCGTGATCGGGAGGCAAAATCTAAGCCCATTGGGCTCGGCCCCGGGCCTACAGTGCGACTATAAGTAGAGGGTCAACCCCATAGGGTTCCGCCCATCCCAAACTCTCATGATTCTCACGTAATCCACCCTAACCGATCGCTAAGCGCGCTGGAAGGCTCGGAAGCTCGAGTGCCAAGTCTAGGGTAGTCTCGGTGGTGCCCAGAAGGACGCCGCTACCCCGTGAAGTCGCTAAAGAAACGACTACGCTACGTCCCCGACTCCGCCCTCGTCGTCGACCACATCACCACTGTACCGACGACCATAGACGCCACGGCCGCCGGTACAGCACTGAATCTTCATGTTAATCCGCATTAGTGAACTAAGTGTGATCTGCTGTGTAAAATAGATGATCCTGTTAAGAACATTCTAAGTTAATGTTTTACTAACATTGCAGACGTAGCGGGACGCGGCGAGGCTGCGCGGCGCCAGGCGGCGAAGCACGCCCGCGAGGATGTCCTCGTGCATAGGGATGGCAACGGGTATATACCCGTCGGGTAGTGGCCACCCATACCCGTACCCGTTAGGATTAAATTTTACCCGTCGGGTTACCCGTACCCGCATACGGGTAAGAAAATGATTCCATACCCGTACCCGCGCGGGTAATTTTTACCCGTCGGGTAACCCACACCTGAAATCATACCCGAGTATTACATATAAATATTAGACATTCACATGAAAAATAAATCATTACAAGCTTCATTTCAACAAGTTAATGGCTCATATGGGTTAACATGAGTTAGAGAGGGTTCAACAATATATATACTAAGAGGGTTTAATTGGATTTGAGCTAAATTCATATGCCATATGGGCTAAAATGAGTTAGATACTTAGGCTCATTTGTTTTTCCAGCGGGTATTTCTTACCCACGGGTAGGCGGGTATGGGTAGTATAAACCCGCACCCGTACCCGCCATATCCGATGGGTATAAGATTTTGTCCAATAATGTACCCACGGGTAGAAAAATCATTCCATACCCGCCTTCTTATCAGATAAAACCCGTCGGGTACTCGGATTTCGAGTACCCATTGCCATCCCTACTCGTGCAGCAGCGCCTGCTCCGGGTCCTTTCTCTGTCGCTTCATGTCGATGGGCCTCGAGACTTCGTGCAGCAGGAAGCAGGGGATCGATCGTAGAGGCAGGCCTGGTCGTGGTTCACCAGGCGAACGGGTTGTTTTAAATAAAGGCGACACGATGGGGTTCAAGTCCCTGCTGGCACCATAACATCCTTCGGTACTGTTTCCGATACGACTCCGTCCATCTCCATTCATAATTAACTGTCACGAATAGGAACCAGAGGTTCCATCTTCTTCTACTTGTGTCCTTTCCTTTTCGAACAAAACGAACACAACAGTGTGTGTGTGTTAATCAATTTATTAAAGCTAACATGTACTCATATTTCCTTCTTCTAGTTGCACGTAATGAATTTTTATATGTTCTTCGTATTTCCTTTTATCCATGTACTCATTACATCTCCACCGTTCGTATTTAGCAAGAAAGTTCATAAAGCGTATAAAAAATAGTTACAACCATATTGTGTCACGCATCCTCATGGATATAGCTTTTAAAAAAATCCTCATGGATATAAAGACCATCTCCAGCAGTCCTCACTTCCCACGTCATTATGAAAAAAATGTACTATAAGAGCAACTCCAATAGGACTGCTAAATTTAGGTGAGCAAATGCCCATTTAGAAGTCCACTTCTAAATTTTACTCACTCAAATATGGGAACTCCAGTAGGCTGAGTAAATTGGGCTTCTATTTTTCAAGTAAAAACTGGGCCCCACCGGTCATTCCCTCAGCACCCTACCCACCTCTCTCACTCACCCGTGCCCTATCCCGTGCCGCCGGCGCTCGCCACCCCACCGCTGCCGGCGCTCGCCACCCCACCGCCGCCCGCTCGTCGTCCGGTCGCCGCCGCCCTCGCATTAGGAGGAGGAGGAAGCGGGGGTGGGTGCGCAACGCGGGCGGCGCACAGCAGTTCGCTCACCGGTTCCTCTCCAGCCGCCTCGCCCCCACAGTCCTCCCCGACAAGCATGCGCTGAGGAGTCCATCAATCGCCAGCTCGCCGCCTCCGGCCGCCCAACGACACGCTCTCCTTCGCCGACCTCCACTCCAAGCTCTCCGCCCGGTCGCCCCCGGCCGACCTCTAGCCGCTACTCTACCCGCTCGACTCTCTCTCCTCCTACCACCGCGCTGCCGCCTCGTGCCTCCCCAACCTCCCCAACGCCTCCATGGCGTCCGCGTTGCTGGCAGCGATGGCTGGCCTGGAGGACCTGCCCAAGCCACCGGCGAAGCGGCTCAAGACGTCACGAAGCTGCGGCGTCAGACTCGAGGATGCGCACCGCGACTGCCTCTTCGCGCCCACGGCCGGCAAGAAGCTGGCGCCCAGGTACACCGGAGGCTCCGACGGATCTGGGAGGAAGCGGACCGGAGGCGGGCAGGCTAGAGCTGAAGCCGGGGAGGAGGAGGCGGATCGGAGCCGGCAGCGTGGCGTCGGCGATGGCGGCGGAAGCAGCTAGGGCGGCCGGCGGCATGGCTCGGCGGGGGTGGGGCGTGGCGGGGCAGGGTCCGCCGGGGATCGGGGGTCAAGAAACTGAAAAAAAAGAAATCGGTGTGGCCCATAGTTGGCAGTTGTGACACTTCAGGTGTCTAGCTATTATAACATAAGGTTATGTGTGCATTTTGTGTGTTTATCCTTGTTTGATAGTCAAAAATTTTCAGTGCAAATTAAGGGCATATGTGTAATTATGCAAAATTACTAGCCCTTTTAGCAAAAAAATTTAATTTAAAGGGTATTTTAAAATTTGTGAAGGGCTTTCTTGCAAATACGCTAGTAATCATTACTTGACAGCTTTATTGCATTTTAGTTTGGTGTGAATTTGCAATCAAAAAGTATTTTTTTCCTTATTAAATAGAGTTCCTTTAAAAGTTTGAAAATATTTCAAAATACTTTAATCTAATGAAAATTTGCACAACATGAAAGTTGTAGATCTTGAAAAACTGAATAACTTTTATTTTAGACACTTTTTCATTTGAGCCCTAGATCAGTGGGAAATTTTTGTTTACAGTGAAGCCCCTGAGGTTTTCAAAATTTTCAGATAGGTCCCTCCCACCTTTCTTCTAGCTCCCGACACGCCGGAGCTCTGCAGCGCCGCCGCCAGCCTTTCTCGCCGCGGTTCGGCCGCTCACCGCCTCTAGCTTGCCACCCGGCCCATCTCCATTTCCCCTGGTCCCACTCCCCTCCTCTGCTGGCTCTCCCTCCCTATGCCACGCCGCCGCTCGTGCCATGCCGCCGGCCCGCCCGTGGGAAAAGCGCCGCCGCCGTCGATTCTTACCCACAGCTTGAAGGAGCTTAAGCCTTGCACTTCTGCTTTGTTTATCCTCCTCTGGCGCCTATAAATAGCCAGTCCTCTCTCTCCTTGCCGGCATCCACCGCCGCCCTACCACCATTGTTGCCCGAGCTCTGAGCTCACCGTGGACCCGCCGCTCCTCCCTTATGCTGGCCAATTTAAGTATCTGACTAGCTTCACCTCCTCCGAGGGGAGCTTCCCAGCCTAGCTACCCCCTCCACCCCTTGCCGAAACGCCGCCACCACGGCAAAGCGCTGCCGCAGCTCGCCTGCTCCCGTCGCGCTGCCGCAGCTCGCCTGCTCCCGTCGCGCTGCCGCTACAGGCCATCCCAGGCCCCACCCAAGCTACTAATCGGTGCGCCCTAGCCCCCTTATTGTTTTCCACACCCAATCCCTCACAGCCAAGGTCGGGGCTCACCGGAATTTGGCCGGAGCAGAGCCCCTACCGCCGGCCATGACCTGAGGGCCTGATTGCTCTGATTTGAAAAGTTCTAAGGGTCTTTCTGCAAAAGTTACAAAGCCCTTTTCATTTTTTTTCCATCTTGTGAACTTTCAAAATTCATAGTAATTAGTAGAAAAATCAGAAAAATGTCAAATTAATTTTGTTGGATTCCTCTTAACTATCTCTATGACTTTGGCTACTAAAGTTTGTATGAAACTTTATATTGTGTGCTCTAGTTTAATTGTTAGTAAATGAGTAATTTATTTATATCTTTTTAACTATAGCTTTGTTATACTTGATTTTTGGGACCTAGCATCCTTTTAATATGAATAGTTTGGTGTGAAATTTGTGGTACAAATGCTTGAATTTTGCTTGTTATTTCATGTGTTTTATTTTAAATGCTTGGAAATTCATGCTTTATTTATATCTCATGTTTGAATACTGTGTTGTTTGTGATCTTTGAACCATATGTTGTCCATACTATGAGTAGGACTGCATAAATTTTGTAGGACCAATACTAGCCTCTAGCATGGGTTCTTAAATATTTTTGATATATGATGCTTGATTATTATTTATTTTGTGAGGCATGTTCCTGTTAATTTTTGTAGATGAAATTTTTATGCTAGCCTCTACTAGCCATGTGTAAGCTTTAGTAATTTTTACAGAAATAATAGCTCTGTCTAGCTCTAGGTTTAGATTTATGCTTGTTTGATAGATTTAATTCGTTTAGGCCAATTCTTGCTTATGTTCTTCAAATTTTTCTTTAAAAAAATCATTTTTATTGTTTGTTGCAAAACCCCCTTTTCCATGTTAGCTTATGGAATTTATTATGTTTTCTTTTACTCTATAATCGATTACCCAGTAAAGTGACACTTTTAAGCTTGGTCTTAAATGTTTACTTTATTGGATAATAATTTTTTAGTGAAGGAAAGCTATACTTAAGCACTTCACTAATTTCGAGTATTGCATTGCATATAGAAATAATATCGCTAGTCAATAGAACGTACGAACTCATCCAGGAACCAGACAAGGATACTTCTGAAGTCCAAGTCAACACTATGAAAGATAACGAAGACCTGAACGTGAACCCGAAGTCCAAGAGTGGACTACATGAAGTCCAACCAACGTCGTGGAATTAACTGAAGTTCCGAACTTTGATTCGGAAGAGCTGAAGTCTACTAACTTTATAGACTCTACCAAAGGCAAGCCCCGGTGCATAATCCTATAATTTTAAATTATACAACTTGTTATTATTTTCTGTGCATTTAAGTTATTGGAGTTGAATGAACACCTTAGATGCATAATTCTAGATTCCTATTGATTGAACACTAGAATCAGAGTTCGAATAGCTGATATGCTAATAGGACCGGTAAAAGTCGAGTGATTGACTGTCACTCGCGAGCTCTATAGGAGTTGATTGTTTACTTTCTGCAATCACTATAAGGATCATGGACGGATTGGGATACCAGTTTCATGGTGGAAATCCGTCTATGTTGATAAAATTTGATAAGGTCGCAATGTGTGGTAGTGTTGATTAAGTGTTTGAAAGTAATAGCCACATACCGTAAATATGGTACGCGGCAAGACTAGTAACTTATCGGCCCGGCAAGTGGACATACCTTCCACTCTCTCTTAGAGATAGGAAATTAAAAATATTGAAAGATAAGATATGTTGCAACAACCACAGGTGCAGAGAGGGTCAGGCTCTCTGTAGTCGGGGAGAGTGGCGCTGATCCATGACCCAGAATGAGAAGCAAACGGTTGCTTGGAAGTGACTCAACAGTGCTCCAAGCGTGTGTGTTAGGTTTACCTTGCAAGGATTGAAATTCGGTTCGAACTGTTCTGCCTCTCACGGATATTGAGACTGCTTAATCTTTTTACCACATAGAGTAAAAAGTGAAATATTTATGATACTCAATATTGTTGAATGCAATTATTTTCTCTACCATGTTTGAATAGATAGGTACAAACCTAGAATGAATAATGAAACTAGAATCTGAAAGCTAAAACTTGAAATTAAAGACCTACTCTTTGTTGCTTTTCAGCAAAAGAAAACCCGGAGCCTTCATAAGCCTTGCATGTCTAGTGAAAGGGATGTTATATACCCTTAGTCGCTCAACCTTACTGAGTATTAGTATACTCAGTCTTGCTTTTAACTTTATTTTCAGGTAACTTTTTGGAATACTTGGAGAGATTTACATCATGTACGGGCTTCATCATGATGTCATATATTGTCGCTAGGTATCGTTTTCTTTCCGCTATTTATAAACTCTGAAAAACTTATCTACTTTGAAATTTCTGAGGTACCCTACTTGAATCCTCAAACTCAGTTTGCAATAACTTTTACTATTGAAGTTTATATTGTAATCTCTAAACTCACCTTCGAGTGAAGTATGTTGTTTCGATCCGAAATACAGTGGTGTTATCGGGATTTTATCCGACAGACTGTTAGATTACTCCATTGAAGTGCGTGCAGATGATAGTTAGGGCACTTTAACTGGATTAATTTTGTCGGTTCTGCCACAGTAGCCCAAATAGAGGGCCACCAAATTGGGGGGTGGCGGGAGAAATTTGGATGGGCTACCAAAATCTCCCCCTTTTGAAGATTGATTTTTGATGTATACGGAGCTACAGGGTATGCCAGGTGGGCCGCGGCATACCCTGTGGCCTAGCCCAGCTTAGTAGTAGTCGGCCCGTTTAGCAAATAAACACCTCTCCCGTCCACCATCGAGTCGCCCAAGCGCGACGTTTCGTTTCACTCTTTGGACCGTTCGCATTCGATCCCATTGCCGAGACGCCGACGCCTCCGCGAGTTCGTGTGCTGTCCGTTCTCATCTGGCGCTGCAGGGCACCGGCGGCAGCAACGCAGTGCAAGAAGCTCACCAGGGCATGCTCCTCCGTGGCTCCGAAGCGGCGAAGCCTCCGATCCAATCTCCTGCAGCTGCAGTCTGCTGCGATATCCAAAACCTTAACGATACAGGTTCGTGACCCTTCCTTCTAAAGTTCTAAGTTCCATCTAAGCCACGTGAATCTTGTTCACGCAAGGGAGCCCAATGTCATTGACCAGGAAAATTAAAGCACGATTGGTGCCCTTTGTTTCTAGAGCAACCTGAGTAACTGATAGACAAGCAAATTTACAGGTTGATCAAATTGCCAATAGCCACCAGTAGGTAAGTTCATGCAATGATAGAAGAATATCCATACGCTTAAGTAGTATGTTTGAGAATTATTCATCATTCATCAATCAGCTAATGCTACATCTATCTTGCGCATTTATTTGTAGACTTATTGAACTATGAAGAGGAACAGAGACATCACATCTCTTTTTCAAAAACATGCAGCAAAGAAGGCAGCAGCCGCCGCTGTTTCATCGCCTCCCCCGGCAATAGCTGCAACCATGGTAGAAGGTGAACCTCAAGAGCAAGAGGCGATAATTGAAGAAATTGAAAATCCTAGACCATCTTCTCCGCCTCCCGTTCTGCCGCCGCCACCTCCGGTTTATGACATCAATCGGCTTCCACATGATCTAGGTGAAAGGCTTCCCATTCAAAGCTATTCCGTTAATGATCAAGATGCAATTAGAAGAGCATATATTCTTAAATGTCCATTCAAGCCTTATGCACATAAGTTTCCAAAAAGGAAAATTAGAAAAGATATCACAGCTTCAATTTTGTGTGGCTTTATAATCATGATTGGCTTGAATATAGTATCAAGAAGGATTCTACGTTTTGCTTTGTATGCTACTTGTTCAAGAAGGGCAATGGGGCAGATACATTTATTGAAAATGGTTGGAGAAATTGGAATATAGGAGAAAAGGCACTTATCAAACATGAGGTTTTTGAGTCACGTAAGGCAGCTCAAGATAGATATATTGGCTTTATCAATCCCAAGGTAGCAATTGATTACAACATTGACAAGTGGAGTGATGAGAATCTTCGTCTTTACTGTTAGGTTTCATGCACCAACCAGATGAACCCAAAAGCTTAAGCTCTTGGGAAGAGGTGGGCAATCCACTAATACTTCACAACACCCCACTCACATGCAGCCGGAACAAGGCGCAAAAGTGGAAATAAAGAAGGGAACGGAGGACTTAAAAGATGCCTCTACCAAGACTCGAACTCAAGACTTCTGGCTTTGATACTGTTGGGTATTTTAGCATCACGAATAAATCTGCAAGCGCACGGATACCATTGTAGCTTTCACCTCGGAGTATTCCAAGGGTTATCGAATCCACAGGGAACGTGTGTGCACTCTCTTCTATTCTAGTCGGTCCAAGGACACACCAAGATAGGAGGCAAGGGTTGAGAGGATTCCTAAGATAGTACTACTACTGAGTTAAAGGTCGATCTCTCAGGCACAATACTCGCTTCGGGCACCGGCTTACAACTGGTCTACCAGTCGACTCCGGCCAACAGCTCTATGATATATCCGATCATGGAGGATTACGAAGGACCAATAGGGCTGTCACCACCTAGGGCCTACCTCTAATAAACCATGAGATATAAAGCAAACGAAGGATAACCTCTAGCCTAGACACCACACCTACTATAGATTACTACTGCAGTCTAACTAAATTTGGTACCCCGTAGCAAACTACAGCACTCTGTACGAGAGCGATGAACCCGCGAGTAAGAGAACTGATCTAACTCAACTACAAGCACTACTAGCATCTACTATACCAAATAAAATACTAGAGATAGGAACCACGAATACTTACTAAATACCAAAGAATGTAGCAGCATTCATAGAGGTACAAGCTGGAAGCAGAATGCCGACACCCCGGCACTTCTCCCGCACTACTCCCTCACTCCCGTAGAGGTACAAAATGGAGAAAAGCGCCGGATACCGGCACCCCTCCTGAGTACCTCTATCCTCTCCCTAATGTAACACAACTCAAATGCAAGAGGAGGCTTGAGAGAGCACTTGGTGGATGTGTCATCAAATGGAACCCCTCCCCTCATATTTATAGAGGGGGTACATGGTGCTTTCGGCCGAGGATTGCTGCTCTACCCCTTGGAACCGACCTTGGGAGCCAGTGAGGAGCTGCCACACATCAAAGATGAGGCGGTGGGGCCCATGGGCTTGGTCGGACGACCATGGTGGTCGACCGCCTTGCCCGAGGCTCCAACCGCCCCCAAATTTGGTAATTGGGTTGTTCTAGTGTCCCTTGTCCTAATCCCATGAGTCATGGCATGTCCTAAGCTCGTTTGCTTGGGTGCACGGGCCTATTTTGATCCATTTTAGCTTGATTTTCATGCTCTAATTGGTTGCACCTTTTGCCTTGATCTGTGGAGTGTGTTTTCCTACTCATGAAGTGGTGTTTTCTCCCTTAATTCACCTGCATACAAATATTTACCAACACTCGTGGAAATAGTCAGTAATAAACCCCTACCACTATATTGATATTTATATTTTATGTATTTATGTAGGAGTTGATGGCCTAAATTTAGTATTAAGAGCCATCAACAACTCCCCCACACTTAGCCTTTGCTCGTCCACGAGTAAAGCAGAAAGGACTAAGGTGAAACATGAATTCCAAAGGTATGAAGCGAGCATAAGAGATATTCCAAACCATACCTTGCACTTGTGAACTTTGAAGTGTCTATCATGTCATCTTGGGTAGTTGAGGAATGGAATGGTCGCGAATCAAATTACTTCTACTCCTCATGTCAAGTAGCTTGGGGTTTTTCAATAAGTTTTAAAAACAAACCTTGCTGAGCTCCTCATTTGATTCTCTCATATCGCTCAATGTGTATATGTCCTTACCTAGGCATCTGACTTGCCTTTTCTTCATCTTACTTATAGTGATGGCTATATGTGGAGCTCAAGGTAGGGTATGAAGTATAAGGCATACTTGTATCACATATATTGCAATGTCAAAAACCGGATCCAAAGAGGAAAAACAAATCATACAATCAGATCAAGATGTGCACGTGTATGAATTATGGTAGATGGAATGGAAACTCCTTTTGTGTGGTCTCTCTCTCTCTCTCTTTGAATTTTTTTTGAAAGCATGACTATCTCTTCTTCTCTTCTCTCTCTCTCTCTCTCTCTCTCAAGACCTTCATGGGTCTCTTTCTCTCTTTTTTTCCATGGACCTTCATGGGTCCATTTTTTCTTGATTAACCATGCCCCATTCATTTTTTTAACAATAACTGGGGAGAGAGAGAGAGAGAGAAACCAACATATACTGTGGAGCATTTATTTTATGGAATGGATGGATGATACAATGCTAACTTCTCATCGAAGAATAGCAAGGGGATATGTGGTGTGCACGTGAATCTTGATCATGAGAGCATGACAAAAATTTCTCTCTAGGGTCACAACAATTTGACAAAGCTCAATGCAAAGACAAGCAACATATGTGTATATGGTTTTCAAGATACATCATCATATGGCTTTGGTAGGACTTTGGCATATCAAAGAGGAGCTTGCAAAGGGTTTTCTAAATTTTCAAATAAAGTTCCCAAGCACTTCAACAAAAAGGAACAAAGATCATATCATCCAAATCATATCTCAAACATCAACTACTTAGACGAGCATGATTTCCTAAAGATTTTTGTTCACATGCATCAAGGTGAAGAGCATGGAATAAAACATATGCAAGCCAACCATAGGAAACATGTAGAGCAGGTGGAACACACGGATTCTTGAGTTTGATTTTAGTGAGCAAGATTTAAAAAACATCCAAACTCATGAATCAAAGAGAGTTGAGAGGTAGAGGATGCACATACTATCGCTCTTTAAAAAGGTGGGGATCAAGGCAATGGTGATTCAGCCAAACCACCGGGTGGTCGGCTGGCTTTGGTGTCTTTGCCTTGTCCCTTGTCATGTTGGTGCAGACGATGTTGTGCGATACATCTGTGGGAGATCTCGAACATGTATGGCAATGATAATCTTGAGAGATCTCCCCCACACTTGTACTCGTACCTGGTGCTGAATTCAAAACAACAAGATGTAAACAAAATAATGGCTCTGCTGGTTTTAAGAACCAGGGAGCCTTAAAATTTATTCAAACTAAATTTTAATCTCACAATGAGATTTACTCTGGTGATCCTCAGGCTACCTCCCGGAAGGGCTTTGTTTAAAGTCAAAAGCAGGACATAGCTGGTGGTGCTTACCTTGGCGTTTCTGCGTGTGATGATCTGGGAGTCGGGCGACTCCCCCACACTTATTCATTTGCCTGCATTTTATTGGGGGACAAAACAAAACAAAGGACCCTAGGATGATAAAGGGTACCTAGTCTATCTGTTTGGAAGATTGAGTTCAAGGCTAGGCTTCTTCAATGAAATCAATCACATCATACTCTTTATTATCAGGTTATAGGAAGATTTTTAAACGATGACCATTTACCCTGAAGATCTTACCATCGTCATCTTGGAGTGAGATTACTCCATGTGGCGCGGCTTCAAAGACAAAGTACGGTCCTTCCCATTTGCTCCGAAGCTTCCCGTGTCCGAACAAATTGATCCTGGAATTAAAGAGTAATACCTTATCTCCTGGTTTGAAATCTTTCTGTTTGATCCTTTTGTCGTGCCACTTTTTGGTCTTCTCTTTGTAGATCTTGGCACTATGATATGCTTTGTCCCTCCATTCTTCCAGCTCAGAAAGCTGTTGCTTCCTGCGCATTCCGGCTTTTTGAAATTTCATGTTGAATTTTTGGATTGCCCAGTGCGCCCTATGCTCTAGTTCGACGGGTAAGTGGTAAGTTTTCCCGTACACTAGCTAATAGGGTGACATGCCTATCGGTGTTTTGTAGGCAGTATGATATGCCCAAAGTGCATCTGGTAGCTTCATCTTCCATGATTTTCCCATTTCATGAACCGTCTTTTGCAGAATGTTCTTGATTTGTTTGTTTGACGTTTTTGCTTGGCCACTCGTCTGGGGATGATATGGAGTTGCAATATTGTGCTGTGCCCCAAGCTCTTTCAAGAAGTTTTGAAAGGTCTTGTCAATGAAATGTGACCCTCCATCACTTATCACCATTCTTGGTGTCCTAAACCGAGGAAAGATGATCTCGTGAAACATCTTTCGAGCATGCTTGGAGTCAGCAACACGGCATGGCATTGATTCTACCCACTTGGACGCATAGTCAACCGCCACGAGGATGTATTCACTATCATAGGACTTTGGGAAGGGTCCCATGAAGTCGATGCCCCACACGTCAAATATTTCTATCTGGACATTGTTCTGTAAAGGCATTGCATCTCGTGCGGTGATTCCTCCATGCAATTGGCATCTTCAACATCTTCGAACAAAATCTTTAGTATCTTCATACATGGTTGGCCAAAAGAATCCACTCTGCCAGATCTTTACTTGAGTACGAAATACACCATAGTGTCCCCCATATGGTGTTGCATGGCATTTCTCAATTATCCTTGTTCCTTCAGCTGCTGGTACACACCTTCTCAACAAGCCATCAGAACAGACTCTGTAGAGGTACGGATCATCCCACAAGTGTAGTCTACTTTCATAGATCAACTTTTTCTTGTTTTCTCCCGGTGGTACATATCCTGAAACCATAAAGTTCACAATATTTGCATACCAGGGGTGGAGTCCGTTACCTTCATTAGCATGTCATCCCGAAGGAAATCATTTATCGGTAGTTCCTGCGTGTTAGTACAATGCATTCACGACAAATGGTCTGCAACAGAGTTTTCTACTCCTTTTTTATCTTTTATTTCAAGGTCGAATTCTTGGAGTAGAAGGATCCATCGTATCAAGCGGGGTTTAGCATCTTTCTTAGTGAGCAAATATTTCAAAGCAGCGTGATCGGTGTAAACAATGATCTTAGCTCCTACTAAGTAAGATCTAAACTTGTCTATAGCAAAGACAATAGTAAGGAGCTCTTTTTCAGTGGTAGCATAGTTTAATTGAGCTCCTGTCAGAGTCTTGCTAGCATAAGCGATCGCGTGATGCTTCTTGTCCTTAGTTTGGTCGAGAACGGCCCCTACGGCATAATCACTAGCATCACACATGATCTCAAATGGCAGCGTCCAATCTAGGGGTTGGATGATTGGCGCTGAGATGAGTGCCTTTTTGTGGGTGTGAAAGGCAGCAAGGCACTCATCATTGAAATCAAGGGGTGCGTTCTTAGCTAAGAGGCTCGTGAGGGGTCTAGCGATTTGAGAAAAGTCTTTGATGAAACGGCGATAGAAGCCAGCATGACCTAGGAAGCTACGGATTCCCTTGACATTGATAGGAGGTGGAAGCTTTTCTATAACTTCAATCTTGGCTCGGTCCACCTCTATCCCTCATTCAGAACCAAGGTGCCCTAAGACGATGCCTTCGCGAACCATGAAGTGGCACTTTTCCCAATTAAGCACCAAGTCTTTTTCGTGGCATCGTTGCAAGACCTTGTCTAGATTCTCAAGACAGTGATCAAAAGTTTTCCCATAGACAGAGAAGTCGTCCATGAAAACCTCCATGATTTCCTCAATCATGTCTGAGAAAATAGACATCATGCACCCTTGAAATGAGGCGGGTGCATTGCATAACCCGAATGACATCCTACGATAAGTATAGGTTCCATAGGGGCATGTGAAAGTGGTCTTGTCTTGATCATCGGGATGGATGGGGATTTGGTGATAACCGGAATACCCGTCAAGGGAACAAAAGAAAGAATGGTTTGCAAGCCGTTCCAACATTTCATCAATAAAGGGCAGCGGGAAATGATCCTTCTTCATAGCCTTGTTGAGTTTCCTATAGTCAATACATATCCTCCATCCAGAAGGGAGATGTTGAGGGATCAGCTCATTCTTGTCATTAGGAACAACTATCATCCCTCCCTTTTTAGGCACTACCTAAACGGGACTAACCCACTCACTATACGGCATGGGGTAGATAATCCCGGCGTCTAGGAGTTTCAGGACCTCCTTCTTGACAACCTCCCTCATCGCATTATTCAACCTCCTCTGAGGTTCCCTCGAAGGTGTGATGGTGGAATCCAAGAGAATGCGATGGGTACAAAGAGCTGGGCTAATTCCCTTGAGATCTTGAAGGGAATATCCCAAAACATTTTGGTGTTTCTCTAGGACGGTGATGAGTCTCGCGGATTCTTCTTCCGAGAGTTTGTCACTATTGATTACGGAAGACTCAATATCACCGTGGAGGAAGGCATAACAGAGGCCTGTGGGTAAGGGCTTTAACTCGATCGGAGGTTTACGGGGAGTCTCGTACTCAGATAAATCTACAGGTTCGATGGAATCATCCTCCTCCTCGACAAATTTTTCAGCGTCTTTTTCGAGGAGGGATTCTGGTGAGTCAACTGGGAAAACTCCCTTTACCTCTTCGATCGGTTCATAGTTTAGGGATGAATCTGCCATGGAATTCGTGGCCCTAGCGATTTGGACATAAAAGGTATCCTTCCCTAAAGGGACATCGATCTTACCCTGAGTCGGAGCATCCATGAGCAATTTCTCGATGGGGTGCCCAATCAAGAGATCGAAGTCTCGGACATCGAAGATGTGAAAGTCAAGGATTACATCGATGTCCTCGTGCCTAATTGACACGTTTTGCAGAATCCCACCTCCTTTTAGGATTTCTCCAGAAGAAGTCTGAAAGGTTTTGTCGGTACGAACCAATGGTACATCTTTCAAAAGGTTGAATGCACATTCGCCAGAGATGATGTTAGCTCCGACAGTGGGACTATAGAGGGTGTTTAACAGGGTTCCTCTTATGGTGCAAGGAATAGTTGAAGGAGGAGAGCTAATCCGAAGGATTTCTGGGGACAGCTCAAGCTCTCTTGACTACTCATTGCTCATAATGGTCGTCAGCTTCTTAACATTTTCTCTATGGAGGGCAGCTTCTATAGGGTCTATGGAAGCAACGGGAACTGGCGGTTTCCTCTTGCAGAAATAATTCGAGGTGTTTTCGAAGTCTTCAAAAAGATCATCCTCGAATTTGAGAGGGGGTTCTAGGGGATGAATTTCTTCTTCCTCCAGAACTCCTGATTCCGGAGAGGATTCTAAAGCTGAATCTGAGGTTGTAGGAAGTGGAAGATCGGATTCGGCTACTAGATTATCCTTATGGATTAATGTATGCTCTTCTCGGGAGGGTCTAGACTTCGATACGAAGGAATTGTTTTTTGTGATATGATCTAGGATTTTCATGCCTTCGATAGGAGTCTTATGGGAAAAAGACCCTCCAGCACTTGCATCAAGATGATTGGTGGATTCCTTGTCGAGTCCCGAGAAAAAGTGTTGAAGCAACACATGATCGGGTATCGACAGGACAGGGCCGGATTTTACTAAGAGTGAAAATCTAGCCCAAGCCTCACCTATGGCTTCCTCATCATTCTGCTAGAAGTAGAGGATATCCTTTCATAGAGCGACGATACGGGACTCAGGAAAAAATCTAAGATAGAACTCATCTCTAAGTTTACTCTAGCTTCCATCCACACTCGCTACGTCTTTGGTGTACCATTGTCTAGCCTCCTTTACGAGAGAAAAAGGGAACAACTTCCACCAATGGGTATCATGTGCCATGCCCACGAAGGCGTAGCATGAACACATCTGCTCAAACTCTCGTAGATGATGGTATGGGTTCTCGCCATCTAACCCAGAGAAGGAAAACTCCCAAAACATAGTGATAAGATCGGGACAGAGTTCATAGTAAGATGAAAGAATTGGATGCTCAGATGGTGGTGGCTCAAGGAACTCGGACCTAGGGGCAGAAAGGTCTTGAATAGAAGGGTGCTCCATGATAGCTGGGGTAAAGATAGCAGAAAGAAATTTCAAAATGATATGAGAAGCTTTTAAAGGATAGCTTCTCTATGGATAGCGGGGGTCAAGGTAGAAGGAAAGAAAAGCAAAGGATACAAGGACGACTAGGATCGAAGAAAGATACAGCAACCGTTCCCCGGCAACGGCGCTAGAAAGCTTGTTTGGTATTTTAGCGTCACGAATAAATCTGCAAGCGCACGGATACTATTGTAGCTTTCACCTCAGAGTATTCCAAGGGTTATCGAATCCACATGGAACGTGTGTGCACGCTCTTCTATTCTAGTCGGTCCAAGGACACACCAAGATAGGGGCAAGGGTTGAGAGGATTCCTAAGATAGTACTACTGCTGAGTTAAAGGTCGATCTCTCGGGCATAATACTCGCTTCGGACACTGGCTTACAACTGGTCTACCAGTCGACTCCAGCCAACAGCTTTATGTTATATCCTAACGTGGAGGATTACGAAGGACCAATAGGGTTGTCACCACCTACGGCCTACCTCTAACAAACCGTGGGATATAAGACAAATGAAGGATAACCTCTAGCCTAGACACCACGCCTACACTATATATTACTACTGCAGTCTAACTACATTTGGTACCCCATAGCAAACTATAGCACTCTGTGCGAATACAGAGCGACGAACCCGCGAGTAATAGAACTGATCTCACTCAACTACAAGCACTACTAGCATCTACTATACCAAGTAGAATACTAGAGATAGGAACCACGAATACTTACTAAATACCGAAGAATGTAGCAGCATCCGTAGAGGTACAAGCTAGGAGCAGAATGCCGACACCCCGGCAATTCTCCCGCACTACTCCCTCACTCTTGCAGAGGTACAAAATGGAGAAGAGCGCCGAATACCGGCGCCCCTCCTGAGTACCTCTACCTTCTCCCTAATCTAACACAACTCTAATGCAAGAGGAGGCTTGAGAGAGCACTTGGTGGTTGTGTCTTCAAATGGAACCCCTCCCCTCATATTTATAGAGGGGGGTACATGGTGCTTTCAGCCGAGGATTGCTACTCTACCCCTTAGAACCGACTTAGGGAGCTAGTGAGGGGCTGCCACGTATCAAAGATGAGGCGGTGGGGCCCATGGGCTTGGTCGGCCGACCATGGTCTGTTCTGGTGTCCCTTTTCCTAATCCCGTGGGTCATGGCCTGTCCTAAGCTTGTTTGCTTGAGTGCACGGGCCTCTTTTGATCCATTTTAGCCTGATTCTCATGCTCTGATTGGTTGCGCCTTTCGCCTTGATCTGTGGAGTGTGTTTTCCTACTTATGAAGTGGTGTTTTCTCCCTTAATTCACCTGCATACAAATATTTACCAACACTCGTGGAAATGGTCAGTAATAAACCCCTACCACTATGTTGATGTTTACATTTTATGTATTTATGCAGGAGTTGACGGCCTAAATTTGGTACTTAAGAGATGTCAACAGATACCATGTTTGGTGGTAGAGGCATCTTTTAAGTCCTCCGCTCTCTTCTTAATTTCCACATTTGCAAGCTTTTGGGAAGAGGTGGGCAATCCACTAATACTTCACAACACTCCCACTCACATGCAGCCAGAACAAGGCGCAAATGTGGAAATAAAGAAGGGAGCGGAGGACTTAAAAGATGCCTCTACCAAGACTCGAACTCGAGACCTCTGGCTTTGATACCATGTTTGGTTTCATGCACCAACCAGATGAACCCAAAAGCTTAAACTTTTGGGAAGAGGTGGGCAATCCACTAATACTTCACAACATTTACAAGATCAGATTGACTTATTCCCTTAGATGCTTGAAATTTCTTTTGCATCAAGGATTGGCATTCAGTGGACATGATGAAAGCGAAGAGTCTAGCAACAGAGGGAACTTCATTGAACTTCTAAAATTTCTTACAGCAAATAGTGAAGAAGTGAACAAATATGTTTTGAAGAATGCTCCAGGTAATTGCACCTTGACTAGCCCAGATATACAAAAGCAGATCATTCACTGTTGTGCCATAGAAACTAGAAAGAGAATAATTGAAGAACTTGGCGGTGAGCCCTATGCAATTTTAGCTAATGAATCTAGTGACATATCACATAAAGAACAACTAGCTCTTTGTTTGCGTTATGTTGATGATTTGGGAAGGCCATGTGAGCACTTTATTGGAGTTGTTCATGTAAATGATACTAGCTCTTTATCACTTAAGGAAGCAATTGAAGCTTTACTTGTTAGTCATGGTTTGACTATGACCCAAATTCGTGGTCAAGGTTATGATGGAGCTAGCAACATGGAGCTATCAAAGGGTTGAAACATTGATCATGCAAGAATCACCATCTACATATTATGTCCACTGTTTGCACATCAACTCCAACTAGTTCTAGTTGCCGTTGCTAAGGGTAATACTGATTGTAAGGGATTTTTTGATCAAGTATCTCTGTTGCTGAATATTGTTGAAGTTTCTTGCAAGTGTCATGGCATGCTTCGAAATGCTAGACTTGAACAGATCAAAAAAGAACTAGAGTATGGAGAACTTGATACTGGGAGTGGATTAAATCAAGAGATGGGGTTGCCAAGGCCAGGTGAGACTCGGTGGGGCTCTCATTACAAAATTGTATGCAACATCATTTCGATGTATCCTTCAATATGTGACGTACTCATCACTCTTGGAGATGATCCTTCAGACAGGCTGATTGGACAAAAATACATTTTATGGTTGGAGCATTTGAGTCCTTTGAGTTTATTTTCATTGCACACTTAATGTTTATGATTCTTGGATACACAAATGAATTGTCTGAGTGTTTGCAAAGAAGGGAGCAAGATATTCTTAATGCAATATCGCTTGTTAATGTGGCAAAGAGTAGAATGCAACAATTAAGATCTGACAGTTGGAATCAATTCCTTCAAAGGGCCATTTTATTTTGCAGCAGACATGGTGTCCAAGTTCCTTCTATGGAGGACAATTATGTGCCTTATGGAAAATCAGCACGGTATGCTCGAAACCAAACAAATGATGACCGCTTGAAGAGAAGTATATATTAGTGTCATTGGTCAAATTAGTAAAGAGCTTTACTATCGGTTTGATGAGATAAATATGGAGTTGCTTTCTTTTATGTCGGCCTTGAATCCTTCCTGACTCATTTGCTTCTTTTGATGCACAGAAGATCCGAAGACTGGATGAGTTCTACCCAAATGACATTAAAGGCACTAATGTGCTAAAACTTGAATGGCAGATTGATAATTATATTGATGATATAAGACAAGATGATAGCTTCAAAGGTCTCAATAATCTTGTTGATCTCTCAGTTAATAGCTTGTTGAAACAAAGAGGCATAAAGTGTATGACATGGTTTACTTACTTTTAAAATTGGTATTGCTTGTACCGGTTGCAACAGCAAGTGTGGAAAGAGTATTTTCTGCATTAACTTTAGTCAAATCTAAGTTAAGAAATAAGTTAGGTGATAGTCTTTTGGATGACTGTCTAGTCACATTCTTTGAATGGGATATTTTTGCTCAAGTGGATGAAGATGATATAATTCAGACTTTTATGGCCTTCAGAAATCAAAGACCAGACAAAAAAGAAGAAGAACCATTAAACTCTTGTAGGTATGTAACCTTCTTTATGCACATTTTGGACCTAGCTAATATGTTTAGACTATTTATATTTAATTTATGCAATACTTACGTTTAATTGTTGAGTTTAAGACTTTGTATGTTATTATGAATTTCTTGGTAAATTTTGTATTATTTGATGAATTATTTATGAATCATATTGTTAGCTGAAAAAAAATTTAATGGCATACCCGCTAGTAAAATCCTAGATCCACCACTCTGTACACCGACTAAATCTTTATATGGCAACTCATTTGCTCTTTCTACTGGAGTTGCTCTATAGATGTCCATGCATACCGTAGCCCGCAAGCCCGCCCAGAAGCCCATTATTTTGGAAAAAAAATTGGGTAGACACCGGGCGCAGGGGCGCCTCCAAGCAACCCCCACCCGATTCCAGCCACCTGCACAGCACCATGATCCTACGGCGACCGGAGATTTTGGAGATCCAGGCGCGCTCGGCGGTATCTGGCTCATTTTCAGCCTTTTTCGGCTCGTTGCGCCCTCGGCTTGGCTTCCTATCGTCCATCCGTCCGCCCGCGCTCCTGCACCTCGGCTCCCACTCCTTTTCGTGGCGGCGACGGCGGTGGCGGAGATGCCTAGCGGTGGCGGCCAGCGGAGGAGCCCTTGGAGCGGCAGATCAGCGGGTCGGCCAGTTCTCAGCGAGATTGACGCCTGTCTAGGAGCGCGGAAGAAGACGACGACGCGCCGGGGGTGGCGCCATCGACGACAGGGTCTCCGGTGCTGCATCGGTCCCCTGATGAGACTAGAAGCGAGCGACGAACCAATTCGTAGGTGGTTTTAGAGGTTCTTCCTATTGCTTTATCAATTGGGTGGACTGGCTGCTCCAAGCGCTCTTCCGCTCGCCGCCACTGTTGGGCTTCGCCGCCGCCGCCGATTCGCGTCACGCCAAGCAGGGTGGAGGAGCTGCCGGGCGGAGTCGGCCATGGGCCCACAGTGGCCGCGCCCGGTCGCGGGCAGGGGCGAAGGCTTTGGTGCTCAGGGGCAGGGGCACCAACGAGAACAGGGGCGCAGTGGGAGCCCGGGCGGACCTGACATGGGGAGCGGAGCGATTAGTCTAACAGCTTGGAACGACAAGAGCCGAGCCAATGTGGAAGGGCGAGCGAGCGATTGGAGCAGCTGAGCAGGTGCCGTCTGATGGGCTGGAAGGGCACACGGCATCCATCGGGTATGGGGGCGCATGCGAGCTGCAATGGACCCCGAGTCCACCCCATTTTTTCCATTATTTTAGCCCGGCCCAAGCCCGGCACGGCGGCCTCCGTGCCCGTGCTGGCTCGGCCCGGCCCGATGGGGCGTGCCGGGCGTGGGCCACCACTCCCTCCCGCCGGGCGGCACAGCACGGCCCAGTAAAAAACAATAGGCCCGTTAAAGGCCCATTTAACTCTCCCCTCCCGGCCTTTTTTTCACTGGAGTATAAATTAGTTCAAACCCTAGCCACATGCCCACAGCCCCCATCCGCCCCCGGCCTCCCTCACAGTGACGCCGCCTCACTCACACAACCCCGACGCCACCTCCCTCCGGCTCCTTTCTTGCAGCGCCCGCCCGCATCCGCCCCTCCCCCCGCCCCTCGCCGTCGGCCAGCGCTCGTCTCGCCCCTCCCCGTTGCTGGCGCCGTCGCTCGCCCCGCCCCTCGCCATTGGCCGGCGGACCAGTGCGTGCCCCGCCTCTCCCCTGCGCCGGCGCCGGCGCTCGCCCAGACCCCACCGCCGACCACGGCCCGCAGGTGGGAGCGCGCGGGCAGCGGGCGCTGCTGTGGGAGGCGGACGCGGCGGCGGGAGGCACAGGCGGCGGCCAGTGGCACAGCGGCGGGGGCAGTCGCGGGCGACCGGGCCCAAGGCACGGCAGTCAAGCCATGCCAGCCTGGCCCGCCCGGCACGAAAAGGGGCCTGTGGGCCCGTGCCTGGGCTGTAGGTGCAGCCCGTGGGCTAGCCCGGCACGGCAAGCTGGGACATTGGGCCAGGCGAGGCACGGCATGGTGAAGGCGGGCCAGGGTGGGCCGGGGCCTGGGTCGGGCTGGGCGGCCCAAATGGACATCTATAAGTTGCTCTAATAAATATATATAGCAAATATGCTCGTAGGTTGCATCAGGAAAGAAGATAAACCTCGCACACTTCTACTCCACACCAATAGCGATTGTTTCTAGCACATCCTTTGAGATAAAATCCAGGTATAGTATCAATCCAATTAGTTATGTATAAACTTGATTACAAGTAGAGCTGCTCGTCTGCTCGTAGATGATTTAGCTTGGCACAGCTAGGCTCGTTACGTTTTTTATAAAGAGTTGAGCTGAAGTTTTAGAGTTTTGCTCCAGTGGTCCCTTTGTAAGGTTGGCTACTCCAAAGATTAGAGATGTTAAATATTTGTTCTTGTCTAAGGAGCAAGCTCTTGGGAAGGTACCTTTAGATACTAGAGTCTGGGAAAATGTTGTTACATTACATAAACAAATAGCTTGCAACTTTCATTCAACTTTTTAAGATAGATTTTTCATTTTATCTTTCGTTGTTGCTTGCCATACAACAGAGGAACAATAAAGAGAAAACCGAGTAATAAAATGTGAAATGTCTCTGCTAATTAAGTATCCTCTTATTTTCGATGTTAGCCAAAGAGATAAACAAGCATAAGCCTCGGCTACCGTGGTTTTCAGATGACATATATAACTATGCAAGAGCAATTCTTCTTTTATTGATGATGATGTTTCATTTGGGTTGTCAAAGTGCTTACAAATCAATGGAGAATTTAATGTCTTGTAACTCATTTTATTTTCAATTAAATTGTTTGTGTCCTTATATTATAATTTGCTTTGTTACTGCTATTTTGATTTGTTTCTTCTACAATTTCACCAGTTCAGACTCCGACATATAAATCCAATAGGCTGGCCCGCCCCAAGGAGGGCGCGCCCGGTGTTTTAGTATGAATGGAGAGGTGTTAGCAGTTGGGGCTATAAATATTCGGTATGCTTTATCGGCATTACATGCTGAGGCCATTGCTGCTTACAAGAGCATTCTAAGGCCCATCACAATAATTGGCCCTACAGCACCTAAGGCGACGATTGAAAACACACATAGCAATAATTGTAGGCGTGTGGCACTGTTGCTCTTCTCTGCTTTTCGAGAATGCTCTCGACGCTGACTCCACTGGCCTTGCTGGCTGCCGGTGATTGCCCAGCCATCTATCCAGGCTGTGCCACGATGAGGTCGTGCGGCGAGAGGGTGCCGGAGTTGTCGGCGTCGAGCTGGTCGAACTCCTCCAGAAACTCGGCGATCTCCTCCTGACTGATCTTCCCCAGCTCCTTGAGCTTGTACAGCACGAAGTCCGCGGCCCCGACCCGGTGGTCGCCGTCCATGTCCGCCGCCTCGAGGTCCGTGCAGGTGGTCCGTCGCCTGAGCACCCACTGCGCGAGCGCCCGCTGGCGCCGCTCCGCGCCCAGCTCCGCCGCGTACAGGAAGAAGAGCGCCACCACCACCGTGCTCACCGTGATCCACGCCGCCGCGAACGCGCGCCCCGGCACGGACGAGAAGCTCCGGTCGCCGTACCCGAGTGTCGTCACCGTCGCGCACACGCAGTAGAATGCGTCCACAGGGCGCATGCCCTCGACCTCCACCAGGAACGCCGTCCCGGAAACGAGCGCCGCTGCCAGGAGCGCGGCAGAGGTGTAGAGCTTGTACCGGACCTTGTTGGCCTCCATGTCCCGCAGCGCCCTGCGGTCGCCGGCGCGGCGGAGGTGGAGCGCGCGGAACAGGAGCGCCTCCTGCTTCTCGACGAGGTAGTCGGCGGCCTTGCTGAGGAAGGTGCCGACGAGGGCCACGCCAGCGAAGGCGAAGGCGCAGGCCAGCAGCTTGGCGGCGTCGCTGGCCGGGACGAGGTCGCCGTACCCGACGGTCGTCATGGTGACCACGCAGAAGTAGAGCGCGTCCACCACACGGCTCCTGGTGCGGCCGCCGGACATGTGGTCCATGGCGAGGTAGAACGCGATGGTCCCGGCGAGGAGGTAGGCCAGCAGGAGGACGCCCACGAGCCGGAAGCTCGGGCGCGCGCCACGCAGCAGCTCCTTGGGTGGTGCGAACGGCGGCGAGCCGGCGCTCCTGCCGCGCTCCGGTTGGCTCCGGTTCTTGCTTCCTGGTGGAGAATCCTGCGCCGCATCGGCGGAGGGCGCCGTCCTGCAGCGCCGGAATCTCTTCGCTCCAGCTCCCTGAGGAGTCGGCCTTGTTTCGCCGGCGTTAGGAGGGTCGCCGTCCTGTAACAGGGGCTGCTTTGCTCCGTTCTCCGCCATTCCTTCCCCAGACTTGACCGGTGGAAAGAATGGGAGCGGCGAGCTCACTGGAGGAGAGAGGCTCGCGAGGAGAAGAGATGAAGAATTTGGCAATTTGCCAGGTACTGAGGATCCTACTGATGAGTGTGAAGTGTGGAATGGCTTGTGTGCTGCGGTCACACTGGAGGCTCCACCTGTTCTGCTACGTGTGTCATCAATTGTCTCCGTTTGAATTGTCTCCGTTTGGAGTACGCGTGGTTTCAATGATTGGAGCAAAAGGCTTGAAACGAGAACGTTCTAGTATGCTATGGTGTCCGAACAGAGGGTGATCGGATCGCTGAAGATCATGACATCGACAATCTCGGATTCCGATTGTAACTTCCCGATTAGCTAGAACAGGTCCAAATCCAAAATAGTGTTGTGTAAATTCTCTTCTTATTGCGAGTTCTTGTTTAGCCGTTTTGGATTTGCAAAATCGGGATAATCGTAAATAAAATCTGATACTGTTGTCTGGATCCCTGGATTTTACTACCTGATTTTATCAGTTTTGGATCATACATCCCTTTTATGCTCTTGGTACTTTTTTTCTTTTTGCCGCCAAATGCAGCACTACTTCCCACCAATTAATGCGCATGAACTCAAACCTAACCATACTATTCCTACTGCTCAACTTTACTGATGAAGCCACACAAGATCCACAAAGTGCGTGAGCACAGTCGCATTCAGATTCATAGAAAAGGAGTATAAGTCCGTACAAATACCTTCTCACAAACACTACTCATCACTAGGAAACAAAGCATTTGCGATAGAATCTCAGGAGCCATTCATGTTGACACATCCTCATTAGTCATTACCTAATTGACTACTACGATCACTTTGTCGAGTGCATTGGCATGTAGTCCTCATCTTTTTTTTTATGAGCTAGCTCGAGTTGCTCGTGAGCTCAACGAGCCTGTGATGCAGCCAACATCAGGCCAAGGGTATAGTCTCTATAAGAGTGTCCAGATAGGATATAATCAAGATTATAGATAGGCTGTCCATTGATCTTCCTATAGCAAATTAATCTTTCCAAATCTCATCTCTTCCACGAGACCACGAGCTTCTTGCGGGTCCGCTAGTTAGCCCCGCTGGGCGGCGGGATTCACTCCGTGCGTCCCAACAGGCACCGTCCCCCGAGGGCTCCGGCGTCACGTGCTGCGGCCGCCTGTATCCCGCGTTCTCCAACCTGCTCGCGCCGGCGTGCGAGCTTCGGCGGCCGCACTCTCTTCCTCCCCTCCGCGGGCACTGACGGTCATGTCCCTTTCCTCGTCACAGCACTGGGCGCCAGCGATCGCGCCCCATCGTCCCTGCTGCAGTTGGCAACAACGGTCGCGCCTCGTCCGGCGTCCTCCTCACCGCTGCGACCGAGACCCGCACCCGCCACGCATTCCATGCTTCAGCAAGGCGACGAAGATGAAGCAGCGAAGGGAAGCGGACGGTGATAGGTGCCACGGGGTGGGAAGCGGACGCCGATGGTAGGTGGTGTGCTCATCCACAACATCGACTTCGACTTGGGTATTCAAACCCTTCCTTTTATTCAGATTAGAATTCTTTTTCTTATTATTATATAATTATTTGCTTTTTTCATGTATATGTGAGCAGGAAGGGTCGGAGGCAATGCTAAGTACAAGTACCGCAGAATCGATCCGCTCTTTAGAGAAATAGGTAAAGAAAAGTAGAAGAAGCCTATAACTTACATAAGATAAAGCAAAAAAAAAACTGGACAACTAGAACTGATAAGGTTGTTGACGCAAAATTCGGTCAACACACTGAATGTGCTAGAACGCACGAGTTGCAAACGGACCGAATTGCCTTGGGCCTGCGTAGACCGGTCAGACCGGCTCAGCAACACGGTCAAACCGGATTCTTAGGGTTTGGCCTAAATTGGTCATTTTTTAGAGCGATAACTACTGTGAAGGAGGACAGCTAAGCTTACAAGAAAATAAACAAACGGATAACTAATACGCTTGTGTGACAAAGAACGACTAGTTTACAAGCAAACTAGTAAAGATCGTCAATGCTCACAACCGAGAGGGAGCTCGTCAGGGTGTGGACGTCGCCGAACGTGCCCTAGGTCGACCAGTAGGTCAACAGCAAGCTTAGCACACCATCGATGGTCGTGGGGTAGATCAAAGATGAACAACACAAGGAGGTTGGAAGAGACAATTAGGATTTCAATGATAAAAAAGTAAAGACATGTTTTTTTGATTCAAATTGCCCTCCATCGGCCGTGTCCCTTCATAATATAGGGTGGGGAGGTCTGTACCTAAAAGGAGTCGAAACCATTACACATCTCGTGTCAAAGTACTACTCCTAACTCGGATTGGTCTATTCCGACTTGCCTAATCGGTCCACCAACCAGTCTTACTGCCCCTAGACCGGTCTGGGTGGTTAGACTCAGGTGCAGATCTTCCTGGTGCCATAACTTCCTCATTCGAACTTCAAATTGGGCATTCTATATATGCATTTTGATCGTCTCAATGAGACAATGTTAACCAGACCAGTCTGACCGGTTTACAAGACCGGTTTGCCTAGATTGTCCAACAAACCTTGAATTGTGCCAATTTTGGTTATCAACATATACCCCTTGTTTTTTGATAAAGCTTGCATATCAAGAAATATTCTCAAAGCCAAAACTATATTAAAACAATGAAAAGCACATGTGCACCAAGCACAGTTTGTCTCAAATAATGAAGGAATCCGATTGACCACATATCTTGATATGGCTCAAGTCAATGGCTTCGCCTTGCTGATCATGTTCCTGCATCTTCAGTTTGGTATGACCTGAATACACACCACCTCGGCTACACATTTTTGAAACATGGTTCAAAATCACTCTCACATCTTCAAATGACTATGGATGCACAAATTGATCAAACTACTATCATTAACAATTAGTCAATGTCTTCCAGATTTACAATAAATGAGATCATAGAATGAATAGGATAGCATTCTTATGCTTCACACCCATGAATCATAAACCTCTAGCTGGAATAACAAAAACTTCATATTTGGCTTCTTTACTAGTGCAAAACCTTCCAATGGGCTAAAGGTCCCAAAATAACACATTTAGTGAAATACAACACAAAGTAATGTTTTGAGAACTCATGCACGCCGATTAACCAACTCATGAACTCCATGCGGTAAACTACTTGTTTACCAATGTTTTGCCCCCCCCCCCCCCCCACCCCCCAATTAAAAGCAACTAATAAGTGATCTTTCATTAGGGAGCTATAACTTTTAGGAGGCCTGGTTAAAGCTGATGCTGGCACAGTCAAAGCCCGGTCAACAGTTGGTTACAGATGGTAAAAGCTGATGCAGACTGCGATTCGAATGAGAGGATGACCTCATCAGAAGATCCAACAGTCCAATTGTTTGGAAAGTCTTTGTACACATAATAGATTTAGTTGTTTCTTTTCGGTCAAGTCTGGTGAAGTCGTATTGAGTTAGGAGTCATAGTATCAAGCTATAAATAACAGACCTTAGGGTTTTGTAAAGTACAATTATCAATACAACTCTATTTTCGGCATCATGCCAAACCTTAGGAGTAGGAGTAGAGTAGAATTCGATGTATTCTTCGCTGAGCGGGCTCCATCGATTAGGACCGACCTCCGATTTGTTCGTAAGTATCATCTTTACCGGATCAACTAAGCTTCAATAACCGGCATATCACTCACTACAAGAAATCATTTAATCCATGAAAAATTTTCGGTGACGTTTACGTAAGCCGTCATAAACAGATATGATCTATGACGATTTATAAATTTTCGTCACAGATTTGCAAATAGCCCATTTGGGCTCTAATCTGGGCCCAATTTCTGTGACAAACCTCTGAAAATGTCATAAATTCAATAACCGGCATATCTGTAGTTTCACTTAGTTTATCTATTGGTTATTGATTTCTTTTATTGACTTATAAGACTATCTCGGTTAGATCGTATTTTTCAGTTGTTATTAGATTTCACAATTTATCCAACATTGATCACCAATCTATCGTCTATTGTCTAATCTATTCCTGCGGTCTCGAAGTCCGATAGACCTAGTGATCTTCGTGTTTTATAATTCACTAGATAATTATGCCCGTGCGTTGCTATAGACAAAGTTGATATATATATTGGATACATATTTGTGCCCATGTGTTAATTTGTAAGGATCTACGTGATCAAGTTGTGGATGGAGGGGATTGGTCCGACTCGCATACGGGATGAATTAAGGCCCACCAGTCAATAACACATGTGGACCAAACTAGCGTAGCAAACCAAAAATTTGGGTGGAAACCTTACTCGCTTTAGTAAGAGGTATAGATTGATCAGATCTTATCTTGTACCTTGTCATAGTTAATCTTATTTGCCGATTCATATAGTTTGGTATTGTTATTATCTCAGACTATCTTGGTTAGGTCCAATCTTTGAGTGGGATGATTAAATTACACTCAGTGAGCTCATTCCAAATGAATTTGTCATTTGGATTTGAGAATAAATTACTACCTAATGATTTAATTATTGTTAGAAACCATGGAGATGACGAGGAGGAAACTGGGGAGGAGTTTGGAGGCTTGGTGGAACAGCAAGGGCGTCCAAACTGAGTTGGAGGCCCAATCTAAGTCGAGCTCGAGTCTGTCTCGGAGTCCAGGAGCAGTCAACAGTAAAACGAAAGCCCAGGTCGCATACGGGCTCGGATTGGGATGTTCAAGATATCCACGGAAAGCTAACGAGAAGACCTTTCAAATGGATCTGGTTTGACACCCAGGTTACCTATGGGCTCGGATTTGGACGTTCAAGATATGCACGGAAAGCTAACTAGAAGACATTTCCAATGGATCTAGTTTGAGGCCAAAATTCATCCGGAGTTGATGGCAATCGTCCGAACAAGTTCACGTACATAATCTGTTTCGGCGCTGCTACAGTCTTTTGGTCTTTGGGCCTTGTCTTGTGTTGGGGTCCATTAAGGACGTGTCCAAGGGTCCATGGCCGACCCTAGGTCCTTATAAACATTAGTTTTCATGCACATTAGGGTTTGAGTTTTGCTTAGATTATTTTGTCAAGAACAGTTTCGCCGCCATGTCGGTTTGTGAGACCCCAACTTGTGAGATTAATCCTACATCTGTAATTTCAGTTGTGTTCTACCTTGTTCTTGCTTGTGTTCTCTGATTCACAGGCAAGGATTAGCCTTCGTGGCAAGATCAACCGGGCAACGCATGGTTGATAACCAAGAGACGACGTGGAAGCCTTCGGGTTGTCGACAAATCGATAGTTATCCTCCCGACGGAAGATCGGAACCCTCACATACCCATCAAGTGGTACACATATCACGAGGTCACTTGGCAGCCTAGTATCAGCTACGACCTCAAGTGAAGTGCTCGGAATTCAAGGTCTAGTCCATTCTCTAGCCGCAGGAAGATGAATCTTGTTGTTCTATAAGCAAGTTCAACCCGTACAGGGCTTATGCTAAAGTGTTGGTATGTTAATAGTATAATTACAACACATTGATCCTTTATCCTTCTTATTCTTATGTTGGCATTGGTGGGGGGTTGCTAGAAAATAGGGCCAAGAAGAGGCCCATTTCAGAATGATCAGAACAAGCGCAATGACGTGGGGGATCTACAGCCTACCGCCATAGTGGAAAGGGGCGGCCATCGCCTGTTCTGCAGGCAGCCGGGACAGCAGCACAAACCGGGTGCAATGAAGCTGGGCATGCCAGCCACGGATCCAAGCCCCCAACGACAGCCGCGATGAAGACTGGTGCCCCTGCAGATCCATGAAGGAGGACACCGGATCCGACCCACCAAGCCGTGGAATCAGTCAGAGATACCTAGGCAAAGCCATGCCGGAGGCAGATGGAAAGAAGAGGGAAAGATAGGGACTCCGAACGAAGGGGAGAAGGAAAAAGCCTAAACGTCGCCCCACCGCCGCTATCCTCGCAACCGGTCAGAATTCTTGTGGCATGCTCGGGCGGCGGTGGGGGTGGGAGTTGGGCCTTGGTGGTGGGCGGCGCGGGTTAGTTTTTTTTTTCTGGTGCCGCCTCGAGAGACGATGCGGGCGTCCTGGCACGAAGATATCCAGTTTGGTAGAGCTCCACGTAATTTTAATCTATGGAAGCTGATTCTCTAAGAGAAGTTTACCGGCTGAAAGTGATTCTTTATAATTCTCTAAGATTAACATTATGAGAAACAAATCAGCATAGCTAGAATCACTTTTTTCAGAAAAATTGTTTGCCGTGTTCGAGAAAAAAAAAGAAAAACTGTTTGCCACAGCTTCTTCAGATTTAGTCTAGCTCTAGGAGCTCCGCCAAACAGAGCCTAAAATAATCATGAAATGCTCAAGCAATACGCATAGTCATAAGTCACAACTTGTACAGTACTAAGCTAATAACTAAAAAAGGTAATCATCTGACCAGTCAACAGTCAACACAACACCTTTCACAACACTGGTATTGCTCACAGGCGTGATGCATATTTGGAAAGCACCCTAGTCCCTAAACGACAAACAAACAATTGAAGGACACCTTCGCTATAAATAGCTGAAGCCATCTAGCACCGTGCCTCCCTCAGTCGTTGTGGTCTTGTGGACAAGAACACATAGAGCTTTGCATTCTGAGGTAGCACAACAGAAACCCAATGGCCTCTTCTACGGCAGTGAGGCATCCAGTACTCTTCACCATCTTGATTGCTCTCTCGTTGCTGCCAGCGATCGCAGCGCGAGACAACGAGAAGGAAGGCGACCGGGTGGGGTTCCTCCCGGGGCAGCCGTCGAGACCTGCGGTGTCGCAGTTCTCGGGGTATGTCACCGTGAATGAGAACAACGGGAGGGCGCTCTTCTACTGGTTCTTTGAGGCTCAGACGTTGCCGGTTGAAAAGCCTCTCCTTCTCTGGCTCAATGGAGGTTATTGTCGCTTAAAAAGTTTAGCTGTCGGTCATTTCTTTTGCTTTCATTACTTATCAGTGCACTAATAGAGATGAAGAAGAATTTGCAAGTACGCAAGCGGCTCTTATTCTTGGTTCTTTCTTGTGCTTTTTGCCTTTGGCGCTGCAGTTTGCGGTACACGTCAGCCATGCTACAACGCTCCCCAAAACATGATCAGTAATGATATAGTTATAAGACCTATAGTCTTGCTTAGTTATAGTCATTTGTACTACCGAAGTTGATTGGGACCCCTCCGTTTTAAACTATTTTTGACTGTAGCCTCTCAGCTGTGAGGGGTCAAAGGTCGGATTTTCCTTAATCTAAACAAACCTGTCTTAAACGTTATAAACTTAAAAACGGAGGGAGTGATCTTGATTATTCTTAGAAGCCATGTCTTTTCTGTGTAACAGATCTTTTCTTATTAATTTCTCAGTGGCCATCTAACATAATTTTTTCCATCTCCAGGTCCTGGTTGCTCCTCCGTGGGCTATGGAGCAGCTTCTGAGCTGGGGCCTCTCCTGGTCAATGGCAACGGAACTGGTTTGGAGTTCAACAAATTTGCATGGAATAAAGGTTTGCTCCTCTCCTTGTTCAACTACTAGGATGATGGTGTGTTACATCTTCAAGTCACATGTCAGTAATTTTGTTACTAATAAACAGTTATCTTTCATGTGTAGAATAACTTCACCACCTTCTCAACTAAAAAACGTACTCCGTCCATCTTAGAATTTAACGGATCCTAGGCCTTTTAGGACAGCTTAGCTAGGATATAAGAAGACACATGTTTCTCTCATTAAATCTTGTCTAAAACCAACTAGCTGGCAGAACAATGTATTACCCAGTCCTTAAAGGCAGGAGGGGTGTGTTTTTTTTCAAGTCGAGAGTTCATGATTTCCTATATTTTTGGATGAATTTTTAATATTGAGATCCCTTATATTTTCGAATAGAAGGAGTAACTCAAATCATTTGTTTATTTTGATATTCAGCATGTATCTCGGTTTTCTACAGCTGAGTCCCCTAGGTGAACTGAGCTGTACTGAACTTGTTTCTTTACAAATTTTCTTTTGTCCATGCATAGTCACAGAACTGGTGCTGTTCTATCTAGTTTCCATATTTTCTTCTTCACTATTACTCAACTTTTGTTTCCTTGGTTTAAAAAACTTCATCAGAGGCCAATTTGTTGTTCTTGGAATCTCCCGTTGGAGTTGGCTTCTCATACACAAATACTACCTCTGACCTAGACAACATCGACGACCGCTTCGTCGGTATTACTCTTTGAATCATGATTTTCACTAAATAGAAATCTAAATTCGATTAAGCTGCTTGGTTTGTTAATTGAAATTTCGAAATGATGCAGCGAAGGACACCTACACCTTCTTAGTCAACTGGTTCAGCAGGTTTCCACAATACAAAAGCCATGATTTCTACATATCAGGAGAGAGCTATGCAGGTAAGGAGGCAGACAGCTCCCTTTCTTCCAGCAAAGAAATTGCAATATTGAATGAGGCCACAATAGAAGGATACCCCCTTTCGCATTTCTTTAATGACCAGTAGTTCAAGCGTGCAAAACTGGAATAAATTCCATCCTTCCACTGTCTATTATTCTCTAGTCAAAAAGGTATTCCTAAACATCTATCCAGACTCTATTCTCTACAGTCTTCCGGTCCACGCGAATACAAGGATCCTGCCACCGCCTTTTCATCAGGTCTGGAGCCCAGTTGATAGGAATTATTCTGTTTAAACATATATATGACTGCCTTATTGGAATCAGAATGCTTCTTTTCATTTGTTACCGGAAAAGTAAGAAACCAAAATAATAATATATTGAGTGTCAAAGGATAGGAAGTGTCTGAACAAACAAAATATAGGGAGAAAAACATATGAGTTATCCAGTCATGCACAAAAATATGAGGTCTGTGCGGCTAGCCACACTCACTAATATGATGTGTGAAACACATGTAAGACCATACAGTATTCATGATTAAGACACTGACCAACTTTGATGCGACAGGCCATTATGTTCCTCAGCTGGCAGAAGTGGTGTATGACCGCAACAAGCACCTTGAAGCGAATCAGCAAATCAATTTGAAAGGATTTATTGTAAGTATAGAGAAAGTACTAAATTATTGACAGTAAGTCTCATTTCAAAATCATTGTCATAAATATAATGATTATAGTATTGATGGATGCTAAAACTTTATCATTCTCATGTATCACAATAATATTGTATTTCTGATGTCAAACAAAATGTGAAAATTTGTTCCCGTGTATGTGTTCTTGATTTTTACACTGATTCTTTGATCTTTTTCCTTGCTCCAATGAGTAGTGTGTCAGTTTTTCCACAAGCTTATTATTTTCTTGTGGTTTGCTTTATCAATTGTTTTTAGCAAGCTCTGCGCAGGTCAAGCATAAACTATGAAGGGACTAAGAACTAATTTACCTACCATTTATAGGTTGGCAACGCAGAGACTAATGATTACTATGACTACATGGGAATCGTCGAGTTTGCTTGGAGCCATTCAGTCATATCAGATAAATTTTATGAGCGAGTAAAAAATGTTTGTGACTTCAGGCTCTCACCCACCACCAATGAGTGCAGCCATGTAATGAACCTTCTGTTCAAGATATACCAGGAGATTGATATCTACAACGTGTACGCACCCAGGTGCAACACTAATGCATCAGCATTTTCGTCTAGTTTCAATAGCTCGGTAGAAAAAGAAGCCAAGGTAAGTGAGTTGTTCATACAGCAACTAGAGGATATGAAGGTAGGACCAGAAGTAACTGAATGCAAATTGTAGAACAAGTCCAAAAGATTGAGGACGTACTCGGGATACGATCCATGCTACTCGAACTATATTGAAGCTTACTTGAACAGGATGGATGTTCAGATATCACTTCATGCGAATATCAGTGGATGGATCAAGGATAGAAGATGGAGTCTTTGCAGGTGACATATATGCATTAGTTTCCTTGAGAGTTATGCATGTCGTACAAAACTACAAATCATATAGAATATTTGACATCTCAGCATACAAATTTGTTTCAGTGATCCCATTTTCGACAACTACGACATGGAGGTTTTCTCTGTTCTGCCTATTTACTCCAAGCTTGTCAGGGCTGGAATAAGAATTTGGGTCTACAGGTATGTGGATCCTGCAAGTAGTTCACCCTGTTTGCTTTAGGCACTGGAAAAGCATAGCAATTGTTATACTAGAGGAGTAGAATTATCTTACTGTCGTTAAATATTATTCGTTGATGTTGTTAAAATTAGTTTCTTGTTATGTCTCAGCATGCCCTTGTAATTCTTCTGCTTTATTATTAAATATGATAACTGCTTGACGTGCATTCTCAGGCCCTATTTTTTTTTAATCCTTTGTGTTTTTTATACAGTGGAGACGTGGATGGCAGGGTTCCATTTATTGGAACCCGGTACTGGGTAGAGGCGCTTGGTCTTCCTATCAAGTCACAGTGGCAACCATGGTACTTAGAGAATCAGGTCGGCCACCTTACTCGAAGCCCAAAGTTTACATATTTATTCATCATGTAAAATGAACATTATACTTCAGTTTTCTTTCATCGGACATTTTATACTAAGACTCTAAGAGGACGTCATAAAACTCATCACAGGTTGTTGGAAGGTATGTTGAGTATGAGGGGCTGACAATGGCTACTGTCAGAGGAGCAGGTCACACAGTGCCTCAAGATAAGCCAGCAGAGGCACTTGTGCTAATCAATTCCTTCCTTTTGGACAGGCAACTTCCAACAGAAGATATCTGAGAGCCACTAGCCCACTACCGGAATGAAATATGCTGAATGAGCAAGGGAGAAGAAATAACCGATATTAAGATCGATGTAACAAATATCCAGTATGGGTTCTCTATATGTACCCAAATTAATGCAGAAACGGAGAATGAACTCCTTAATAATTTTCCTATGTGCTAATATAGTTCAAATTATTTTCTCAACTAATGCAGCCGTATAAGAATGTTTTTGGATGTTCATGCTCTCTCATTTTTCTGAAGAAAATAAATCTGAGCCTAGGCTGCAACCAAAGCGGTTCATGTCACTGACATTTCTATCACTACTTCGTTGACGTGAATTACTAATATTCAAGGGGAAAATTGCAATGTTCTGTTCAACCGAACACTTCCAAAAAGGGCAGCAGGAAATACAAAATGGGACTAGAAGATTCATGTTCAATAAGAATAATCAGTCCCCAATGTTCTTGTCATCTGTGTGGGAAGCTGTTTCATTGTTCTCCACTTCCGCACTAATGTTGTCCAATCCTTGACAATTGCTTTTTGAAAAAAAAAAACTCATCGCACAACCCTAAACATTCTTGTCATCTGTGTGTGGGAAGCTGTTTCCCCAGGAGGAACGTGTCAATAAGCACGAGCCCTTCTTCTGGTTTGTTGAGGGGCACCAAATGGCCAGCTCCTCTGATTGTCACCATTGTCATACCGTGGTACTCCACAAATCTTCCCGCAACCTACAATATCGTATATCCTCCGCATTACTTGTGTTTACATTCAGAGAGTAACAAATGGTATTCACGGTAACAGTGGAGAAATTTCAGAACTTCTGACCTGTTTGTTCAGGTACCAAGGTTGCCACTTTGTCTTGATAGGCAGGCCCAGGGCTTCCACACAATACCGCGATCCTATCACTGGGACCCTACCATCTGCATCTCCACTGCATGGATGATGGACACAATTCTTATCAAGTCACCATCACTGATATATATGAGATCTACTTTAAAAGTTTGAGCAATCAGAGATAAGAATCATTATGTTTAAGAAAGGTTACGGCAAGTTTCTTTTCAGAGGAAAATATCTGTACATGGACAAGTAAGAACAAGGTGTATTTTGCATTGATAGAAGAACTGAGAAATGATTAAGAGGAAGCATACCTGTAAAGCCAGACTCTCAATCCGGCTTTGATGAGCTTAGAGTAGATGGGTAAGATGGAAAGTACCGAAAAATTGTATGACCTTAAAATTGAGTCACTGCATGATAAATGAAAAATTAGCATTAAGTCAAATTCACACTCACATGTACCTGTGGCTAATTTCTCCAAATAAATTATAAAAGTTAAACCATGTCAATATTTTCTTAATTATTCTTCTTACTGTAATGACATGCAGATCTCTAGCGTTGTTCAAAGAAAAAAAACTCCTAATTACTACTTTGTTCAACTTTTGAATGGAAAGTAATAAATCTATACAGATTGTTACTATGTAAAGACTTCTGTCACAACAATTTGAGGCTGATTCACCTGCAAACTTGCCATTTTCGAGTTCCACTGACATTTGCATGGAATGCTCTCTGCACATCTTCCTTATTGAAGTACCTCTCCGCATATGAAGAATAGCATGGGTCGTATCCCGAGAACATCCTAATCCTACGCCTGAAATGTTCCTACCATATATAAGAGAAGGTGTCAGAATCTCAGAAGCAGTATACTTTTAGTTTTATAAGGTAATTGACTAATTGTTCCTTACCTGATCGTTAGCTGTAAGTGCTTGATCAACAGCAAGTGCTGCTGATGACTCAGGAAGATTGCATCTGGGTGCATAGATGTTGTAAATGTCGATCTCGTGGTACTGGCTGAACACAGTGCTCATGGCTTTATCACAATCATCAGACCAGTTTGAAATTTTGAAGTCGCACACCTTCTTGATGCGCTCGTAAATTTCATCTGACACTACTGAGTGGCTCCAAGCATATTCAGCTAGCCCCTTTGAGTCGTAGTAATCATCCGTTAGTGGATTACCAACCTGCATTGGGAGAATCCATGTGTTACAACTTACAGCACGTCAAGTTCTGAACTTATTTAGTAAGAGCTGCACAACATTTTTGTAGAAGAATTTCACATTTCAATGAACTGTTTTCTCAAAGTGCAGCAACCTTTACAGGTACAGAAAAGTGGAAATGCCTTTTTTGGGTAATTTTACGGATACAAGTACATTTTCACGAAGTAGTTAATGTTTCTCTTCTAAAGCACAAAATTGTTGTCCACTTGTTAGCTACCATGCCAGTGCCTTATACGTCAATTATGAAATAAAAATAAAAGGACAAGGCCAAATTAAATAGTCAAAGGATGCTTTTCTCTAGATTCTCACCATGAAACCTTTAAGGTTGATATATGTGCTGGCCTTGTCTTTGTTCCTATCATAGACAAGTTCAGCAAGTTGTGGAACATAGTGACCTGCATTGATTCAAAACTCTTTTTGAGTGACGCACAGAAGAAAAAGGGTACATTATTTTCCTCCACCAATTTGTACCACTGACAAGATATCATGGACAATGGACATGTCAGCAATGCCATGCCTACTCTAAGGGTTACTGAGCAGTATAAAGAAACCTTAAACACCTTTTTCTTTAGATAAAAACAAGGAATCTGAAACCCTGTGGTAATGATGTTTTTTTTCTTTTGGAAAATGAGATGTCACCAAAAACTAGAATGCTTTTGCGAATAATTACAAGGATTACTATTTTACTGATTTTAACCACCATTAATTTCTACATGGTATCATGCACATTGTTTTCTTTGCATACCACTAAAACTTTGTGAACTGGAAGAGTATCAGAAGTCCAGTGTCGGTGCTCTCAAAATAAGTATCTAGGATGCCCCATATTATATGCATGAACAAATTTAATAGCCTATAGGAAATTACCCAGATACATTAATGTCTTGATATGCTTCTTTATTTACGGTTACAAAATACATTATTATTATTATTATTAGTGATCAAAATTTGAATTGTATAGGACATGCGTAGCCAGAACTTTCAACATCAGAACAATTTTTTTATTTAAAACATCAGAATAGTTTCCTGATTTTAATTGGTAGCATACTGAAATTCTAGAGTTTGACAATGTACCGCGTTAAGTAGCACTAGAGAACAGGATGTAGATGGGAACTGTCTTTTGTTTTGTGAGAAAGCATGTAAAATGTTTTCCTTTATTGACTATATGAATATGAAAACAAATCATGCATGTAGCATTGTAGCTCATGGCAAGAGGTACCTGCATAGCTCTCTCCAGAGATATAAAATTCGCGGCCCTTGTACTGTGGAAATCTCTTGAACCAATTTACCAGGAAGTCGTATGCATCCTCAGCTACGAAAGCGAACGATGCAACAGGCATGTAAAACATTGTGAAACAGCGATGAGCAAAACATAAACTCCCTAAATATCACTGAAAATTACCTACGAAGGCGTCGTCAAGTTTGGTCAGGTCAGAGGATGTATTGGTGTAGGAGAAGCCGACCCCAACAGGAGACTCGAAGAAGAGCAAGTTGGCCTCTGTCAAGAACAGCAATGGATACAGCAAAAAGTTGTTCTTATGCTTCATGAAATTGCAATTATCTTTTGGACAGAAAACAAAAGTTGTTTCAGGGACCTCTGTTCCATGCAAACTTGTTGAACTCAAGCCCTGCCCCGTGGCTGGTGACTCTGAGTGGCCCCAACTCAGAAGCAGCTCCATACCCAACTGATGAGCAACCAGGTCCTGCATGTTGGGGACACATATTACTGCACTAATTTTTCTTGCACAATGTAGAGAGAGTAGCAGGAAAAGATGGTATGTGATTAACTGCAAGTACAGCAAGATAATTTGCACAAAAAAAGCTCATAGGACAAGCCAATGAACTTGAGCAGAGATTCAGGATATATAAAATATAAAAGGTGATCCAGGTCCATAGCACAGAGCACTGCTACTCTGCTTCCCTAACCCCCATGATCAATGATCCCCTGCACATTGCAAGTTCACTACTGGAGCCATAACAAAAGTTGAAGCACTAAGAGGGAATCAAACACAAAGAACACTGCCAGCTCTTTGGCTCTGTCATTCATTGTGCATGGCTAAGTTAAACGGCAAAGTAAAAAGGTAATTAGAAAGGCAAAAAACGAGTTGAAGCACAACCTCCATTGAGCCAGAGCAGGAGAGGCTTTTTCGCCGGCGACGCCTGAGCCTCGAAGAACCAGTAGAAGAGCGCCCTCCCGTTGCGCTCGTTCACCGTGACGTACCCGGCGAACTGCGACACCGGCGGGCGCGGCGGCTGCCCGGGGAGGAACCGCACCCGGTCGCCCTCCTGCGTGGCTGCATGGCAGCACAAGCTCTGGAAGAAGAGGAGCAGCAGGAGGACAGCAAAGCTGCACTGCTGGCGCTTGGACGAGGGCGACCGGGGAAGAAGACGCGCCGCTGCCATTGTCGCCATTCGAGCATGTGATGTGAGGCCGGGAGAGGAGGAGGAAGACAAGGGTCAAGGGCTAGCAGAGAGACGCATGTGCAGCGGGGGATCAGAGGACGGCAGGCTTCCGGCCTAGTGGGCCGGCTCACAGTGAGCAGCTCAGCTCGAAGTGTGTGACGGTGAGAGATCATGTGAGGAGGATGGCGTCTCGGAGGAAGGAAGGATCACGGCGCGGCACGGGGGTTTGGTTGCGGGAAGATAGGGATAGGTGGTGTGGTGGCGCATGTGAGCGCCGGATAGCCATTTTTATTTGCTGCCGCCGCGCTCCGGCCGAGGGCATCTTCGGCTGCCGGCTGCTGCCTGCGCCCGCGTGACCGTATCCCAGTGGCCTTGGCACCCTCCTCGCGCGGATCAAGATTTGGCCTCCTTCGATTGGGGGTGTTCTTGGCAGCTAGCCGGGTCGACGGCTCAGGCAGTCGGGTTGGCTGGCATTGGCAGGCACCAAGAGTGGGAACGTGACAAAAATCGATCTGCCCTGCAGGCGGCAGCAGCTGGGCGTCACGACGACATTGGGCCAAGGATTTCGTTGGGCCTTGTCATGCGGTGCGGCCTAGAAGATTACCTGCCTGTCTTGCCGTTCCATGGGCCTCACCTGGAAGAACGAATGATTCACCAATATCAGCATCCACCAATACGTTACTATACCCCTAAAAAGACCAATATGTTACTTAGAGAATTTTGAAGTTCTGTTAAAAAAAATTTGAAAAAAATTAAAATTTGTTTCTATTAAATAATTTAAAATTATATATAACATATTGTACAGAATAATTTTGTAAATTAATACATCTCATCTTAGAAATATTAGATATTTTTTATCAACTTTTGGACAATAGTTTTGTTGCGTAAAAAATCATATAGTATTAAAAAAATAGCCTAATTTGGTGAATTTTAGTTTTAAGATCGTAATGCTACATATATTTTTTCAAATGGATTCATCTCCATCAGTTGTACCACTGAAAAAAGTTGTATAAATTATGGAGGTCATTTTAGTCAAGAAAAGAGGGTGAAAGCCATAACCTACTGTTCACACGAGTTAAATGACACAGTTGATGGTAGGGCCAAAGGGATAGAAGTTAAAAATGGGGTCAAGTAAGGAAGATTCAACTTTTGAGGATCATAGAAAGAAGTGGTATTATTTCCAGAACCATAGAGGGAATTTACCCGTTTACCCATGTTTGATTTAGCTTTTGACTTGCAAAGTCACAATCCATGATCCAAAGGTGAAACAAAACTATATATATATATATATATATATATATATATATATATATATATATATATATATATATATATATATATATATATATATGGATAAGTCTATTTTACAACCTCGAACTAGTCAAGAAGTCCGTTTTTCAACCTCCTACTACGAAACCGGGTAACCTAGGCCCTCGAACTGGCAAAACCGTCTGAATCACCCCCTCGAGCACTGTAGCAAGCTGTTTTGAGGGTGGTTTTGCACACGTGTGCCGCCGCTGCCGCCGGCCTCCCTCTCTTGCTTTGCCACCGCCGTCGCCCCTACCTCCTTCCTCTCCTGCTCCGCCACTGTCGCCCCTACCTCCTTCCTCTCCTGCTCCGCCGCCGCCGCCCCTCCCTCTCCCGCTCCACTGCCGCCCTCCCTCTCCTGCTCTGCCATCACTCACCTCCCTCACCTTCCTCTCTTGCTCCGCCGCCGCCGCCCTTCCCTCTTGTGCCCCACCAACCGGACCGGCACCATGCCAGTGCGCAGCGCCCCAACGCGGACGCGGACGTAGGTGTCCACCACCACCCTGAACGCCTGCTGCCGCCTCCAGTACCGGTCGCGCACACGCGCCGCGACGGCCTCGTCGACGACCACGCCCCTGGCGGTGGCCACGAACGCCACGGCGGCGACGCCCTCGCCGCCGCCGTATCGGAACGCGACGCGCTCATTGGGTTTCCACGACACGGCGCGGGTGCCCACGGTGGCGTCCAGGGCGGGCGCCGCCGAGGAGTTGCCGAGGCGGAGCCGCACGGGGGCCAGCGGCTGCAGGTGGAACGACGGCGAGCGCGGGCGGTAGTAGAGGTACGCGAGGCACGCCGCGGCGAGGGCCAGGCAGAGCGCGAGGAGGGCGAACCCCGCGGCGAGGCAGCACACGTGGCGGCACGAGCACCCGCCGCCACGGCGGTGCTGCTGCTGGCGGTACCGCGCCGGCTTCCGCGTGCCGGCGGGGGGCGGCAGGTGCTGGTTGTGGAGGTACTGCACGCCAACGGGGGCTTGAGCGAGAGCACCTGCGGCAGCGGTGGCGGCAAGAGAGAAAGGCGGCGCGGGCCTGGTGGCGCCATTGGCGGGGGCCGGCGCAGGCCTGGTGGCGCCATTGGCTGAGGAAGGGAGGGAGGGAGGAGGCGGCAGTGGGACCCACTTGTCATTGAGAGGGAAGAAATGAGGGAGGTGCTGACGTGGACTGACTTGTGGGCCCCGCGTGCCACGTGTGCAAAACCACCTTCAAAACAGCTTGCTACAGTGCTCGAGGGGATGATTCGGACGGTTTTGACAGTTCGAGTGCCTAAGTTACCCGGTTTCGTAGTAGGAGGTTGAAAAACGGACTTCTTGACCAGATCGAGATTGTAAAATAGACTTATCCCATATATATATATATATATATATATATATATATGTGTGTGTGTGTGTGTGTGTGTGTGTGTGTGTGTGTGTGTGTGTGTGTCAATGATTCATCAGATATTGAGTAGATCAAGCCATGAAGGCACTTCTCAACTTAGTCTCTCATATTTATAAATGTATATTGTGGTAGAAGTCATATAACCTATATTTCAAAGAATTACGTGTCTGTTCTGAAAAGTCATGAAATTATTTAAGCTGCACTAGCACTAGCATCCTAGTTAAATCCGATAGTGACAGGAGCGGCCAAGCTCCGGGTCTGGCATGAGTTCCATGTATCCATCCACGTGGAGAAGTTGTAGCAAGTGCCCAAATCCAATGTACCAAGCAACAAACAAACAAATAGTGCTTGCAAAGAACACATATTGGGAGCTTAGTCTAACTAGCACGGCCGGCGCCCTACGCCGCGCCCATATACGTAATACGTGGTGTTGCCTCCTTTTTATTTCTTGGCAGCACTGCAGCTTGCAATATTTATTATATGTAGACGGGTCAGGTAGCAGAAAAGGACTTCTCTTGAAAAGCGACATGTGTAATTCAGATATCCTTGTGCCCGCATTATTTAGTTATTCCTTTCTGAAGTAGCATTCTGTTTGATTTGTAGTTATTTGCATCTCCTTTGGTTCCTTATTTGCCCTATAAATCTTTATTATATGTATAGAAAAAGTTTAGTTTACACCCTTGAACTAGGTAATGGGGACTATCAAAATATCCAAACCAGCATACATGTTTGGCCTTTGGATGGCTTTAAAAGTGGTTTGTATTTTGAAAAATAAAAAACTCTGGTTAGATCTAAATAATTAAAATTGATTCATTTTATATTAGAAAAATATTTTCTTATTTCGTTTGAATTTTATTTTCATTCAGATAATAGATATAACTACAAGTAATAAATACTAGAAATATAAAAAAATGGATCCTAATAATTGATAAATAGAGTGCCAATAGATATGTTATATTTTTATAAAAATGATGTCACCCATTTTGTATTTTTATTTAAAATGGATTACTTATAAAATTTTTAGTTTAAACTTGAATATTTTAAAATTTTGAAAATAAAAAGCTACCTTTAAAACCACCTAAAGTGCCAAATTTATCCAGTTTTGACAGTTGGATGGCATCCATTACCTGATCTCATAGTTAGAAAATTGAAGTTTTGATAGTTTAACTATGTAAACTGAACTTTTTTCTACATATATATATATATATATATATATATATATATATATATATATATATATATATATATATATATATATATATATATATATATATATATATATATATATATATATATATGCTACGTATCATTGTCCAACGTAGCCCTCTACTTGTTTTCCATCATATTAAAAACATGCATCATTACAAGCTACTTCCCGGTGGACAAAACTATGCGTCGACAAGATGTTCGGGCTCTGGCCTAGTCGAGGCACTAGCTACTCAAAGTCAAAATTGCAGCGTCAACGAAATATTCTTTTTTGCAGTTGCCAGCGTTGGAATGTATCAATCAAACTGGCGAATAAGCACAATTAGGGATTGCCGGAAGTTATTGTAGTATTCTTACTACCTAGAGCAAGGGTTTGCCCTAGACAAATATTTAGGCAATGCACTGTCATGGAACTTGTAATTATACCCAATCATGACTCATCCGACCTGATAAACCCGACTTGTTTGAAAAAAAATCTGACCCGCCCTGATTAATGTATGGACCGAGCTCGGACCAAAAATTTTGACCCGCCATAAAACTCGATCTGACCCAAAATTTGCACAAAAAAAAATCAGGTTTAACTCGACCCAAAATCCAAATCCGATCCAACCCGACCGTGTGTCAAGTTGGGCTCAGGCTAAAAAAATCTGACCCGATGGTTTGATCGAGCCAGGTTTTATTTTGACCTGATCCGAACTCAACCCGGCCCGATAAATGATCGAATCTACTTGTAAATAGCCTTACAAGATTGAAACTATCTCGTTACTTCGATTATGTGCCTAACTTAGCATAAAAAAGAAGACTTAGATCGACCTGATTCTATGTGTTTTTGTCTAAGTAAATCCTGTTTCGATACTAAAAGAATATATATTGATTCTTTCTATAGATCTAAAATATGGAAAATATATTCTCAAAATAAGTGTAATATATATATTGCTATGGCCGGCTGGCCAAGCAGCCAGCACAGCACAGCTAGGACAAGAGGACATGGTTTCTCTTTTTGGGCGGTGCATGTTCCTGATGCTTTGAACGGAGAACACAACTGACTTTTCCCTTTCGGGCATTGGCATCATCTGCCGGTCGATACATGGACGACGAACCTGCCTGCTGTCAGTGTGCTATGTAAGCTAGGCTAGCTCCGGCTGATTAAACAAAGACGACTAAACTAATTCAGGACGGCAATGCAGCGAGCTGTACTTTGAACGGAAAGCTTCTTCACCCACCGGAGCATCTGATCCTCTGTGACATTCGACCCTGTGATGTTGTGTGTTGGACATTGCAAGCAAACCTCGCGCGTGATCAATACGTATAAAGTACAATCGCCACGGTAAGTCGTCAATGTGACACTCTAGCTTATTATATAGCTTGTATTCTCTTCGTTCAAATTTGTAAATCATTTTGGTAAATCTGGAGTTTACTTTGTATATCTAAATTTTGACTATATATCTGAACATAGTACTCCATCCGTTTGTTTTTGGATGTCGTATTTTGTTTTGAAAAAATGTTGTATGCTTGTCGATCCAAGTCCTCGATCCCGCAAAGAATTCAATCGGCTTTCAATTAGATGTCGTATTTTGTTTTTAGATGTCGTATTTCGTTTTGAAAAAAAAAATCAGAAATGCATGTTGTATGCTTGTCCATCCTCGATCCGGCAGAGAATTCAATCGGCTTTCAATTAGGCTGTGCATGCAAACACCTTGATGCATGCGAGCTGCATGCAAGGGAGAAAACAATGAGCCGAAGAGAGGATTACACGGTGATTAAACACCCCTTGCATTGGTCTGTGTGACGGAAGGTTATACGACATTTAAAAAAAACAGAGAGTATATATCTTGGTGCATTGCAAAAGCTATGGAAAAACCAAAATGATCTTTTATAATTTAGAACGCAAGAAGCAGCATTAACTAACTATTTTGGAAGCTAGCTAATTAGTGACATTTCAAATAATTAGAAGCTCGCCTATCTAACTTTCAAGAACGTATTGCGTTTATTTTTACAAAGAAGAAGAAAGGTGTGTTTATGAACACATAAGACAAACAAACACAAAACAGAGGCACAACATATAAATAACAACAACGAATAAAACTTAATAAGAAGTTGGTAAAATAGATGTTTTGGTCCCTCAACTTTGAGCTGAGGGTCAAGTTCATCCCTCAACTTTCAGATAGGCCAATATGATCCTTCAACTTTTGTTTTTAGATCAAACTCATCTTATGCTATATTATACTTCACAATAACATGATATTTATGCAAAAATTCCTCTTTACCTTGCTTCCTTCCCCTTCTAAATTCCTCAAGAGTTTATTATTACTAAAAAAAATATCTAGGTGGCATTAGCATCAATGCATTTAGGAGATGAACATCACAAATGCTAAATTTGGAACATATAATTTTATTTATCCATGCATCGCATTGTATTGCGGGCGTATGGAAGAGGGAAAATTAAGGAGGGGAAGAATAAGCAAAGGTAAAAAGGACTTATTGAAAATATTTCATATTATTATGGAGTATAATATTAGCATAAGGACGGGTATAACCTCAAATTAAAAGTTGAGGGACTATATTGATCAATTTGAATGTTTAGGGATGAATTTGACCCTTACAATAAAAAGTTGTGGGATAAAAATGGCTATTTTGCCTAAAAAGTTCTATGTATCTAAGACTTCAACATGACCGCCGCAGAAGATCTGCACTCATTTACCCAGCCGGCCACCTTGTGCATCGACACAGGGACTAAAAATTAGATCACGGCCTGCAATCCGGAGAAAGGGAGGGATCACCACCACCCAGCCTGCCTGCTTCGTTCGATCATCCGTGACCAATACAAAACTCGAGCCAAGACACCAGGTCAAAACCAGAGCAAACTGTCAGTATTCCAAGCGGAATCTCCACGCACGCGCCCATATATACGCGCGGCGCCACGCACGGCCGCTGCCATTCCAGCAGCTCGCTCCCCCTCTCCCTCTCTCGCGCGCCATGGTCGTCGTGCCGTCGGCGGCGAGCCGGGAGATGGCGCCGGAGTCGCTCCCGCTCGGCATTATCCCGGCGGTGGACATGTCGGCGCCGTCCGGGCGCGGCGAGCTGGCGCGCCGGCTGGTGCGCGCGTGCGCGGAGCGCGGCTTCTTCAAGGCCGTCAACCACGGCGTGCCGGCGCGCGCGGCCGCGCGGCTGGACGCCGCGGCGTCGGCGTTCTTCGCGCGCCCCGCGCGGGCGAAGCAGGCGGCCGGCCCGCCGGACCCGCTGGGGTACGGCTGCCGGAACATCGGCGCCAACGGCGACGTCGGCGAGCTGGAGTACCTGATCCTGCACGCGGATCCCGCGGCGGTGGCGCGCAAGGCCATGGTCATCGACGCCGAGGATCCGTCGCGGTTCAGGTACGGTAGATTATTTGCAAACTATGCATGCATTATGCGTCGCTCCTCGATCTCTTCTTTCTCCTGTTAACCTCTATATATAGTTGCATGGTATTATTGCTTGTTTCATCAATTGATGCAAATTTGCAACAATATCTCTTGCATAAGATAATATTGATAAATTTTTTTTTTGAGAAAATCCATTTGTGTACAAAGTATCATAATTCATATGATCAGATCAGTGCTATATATGGTAATAATGCACGTCTGTTATTATTAGCAGAGTTTTCGTGTGATTTGATCTCTAGCAAGTGGATAAACCTGATGCGACGTCCACTTGGCGGCCAAGAGGAAAGTGTGGGGTTTAGAAGCTTGTGATTGTAGGCTCACTGGAACAACATTGTGCTTCTGATGAATGTGACCAGTAGAATTTGATTGAGTTTCCTGAGCTCAGCTAGCTTATCCAACAAAACAGTTGACAGAAGAATATTGCTACCACTAATTACGGAATGACCTATCAAAAAAAGACACCTAAAAAAACTAATTACGGAACGATTTTAACTGAGTCCCTATTCAAGCGGTGACAATGTAGAAGGCCAATTTTTCATATGGCATGCACATATTGAAGGTAGGTTGTTCGATCAAACCCTTTTTGGAAAACATATTTATTAGTTTTTTGAAGAAAAAAAATCTCCAACAAAATATCACCCTAGTAAAGGCGTGGTGAGGTTCAACCATATATATAAATTTCAAATCCATATTCAACTTAATTTGTGAGATGTGAAATTGGCAAAGAACAAAGAAAAAGAAAAAACAGTGAGTTTACTACATTTAATTTCTCTCTTATCGTTGCTCTGTGTATTTTGTGTTTTTTCAATTTTGTGTATCGTTGACAAAGTAAAGTTTTGTCATGGAATTTTGCCTTGAAGTTTTATATATACACCACAACATCCTCTAAATATATGAGAAGTACAAGTATTTTTTTTTAAACTTATTATAAACATGTATTTTGATGGGGTTGTTTCGCAATTCCTCCAAATGGACAGTTTTCACAAAAAATGCATACCTTAATCCCGGATATGATGGTTTTTGTAGCCTTGTACGCAAAATAAAATCCTAAGACACCTGTTTGCATTGCATATGCATTAGCATTAAGACCACAAATAAATCCACAATATAGTGATTACCTTACAAAAAGACAAGCAAATAATTACATGTACAGTGCTAAGCCTAGGTCACTAAGATTTTTTTTCTTGTTGAAGCAAGTCGGTAATAAGAAATAAGAAATATTATATGAAGATTATTATAAATCCCCACCACCCACACCAACGGTGGAACATTTTTTTTATTGTAGAGCATTGTTTCCCCACATCAGAACATGAGATAAAAAGTTACTACTGTTCCACAATTCAAAAACTATCCAAAACATCAATTGAGGAGAAGGGAGGTCAAGGAAGGTTAAGGAGAGAACGAAAGACCCATAAGCAGATCATGGGAATCATGCATATGTTCTCTTGTAGGTAGGAGAAAACAATGTTTCATAAGTAAACAAGTCCATGAGTGTAAAAAAAAATGTTCCATTGGACTGACTTAGACCGAGGGAAGAATCCCATAAATGGAAAAAGGCACAAAGATATAGCACATTCCCATAGGAATAATAGTAAGAAACCCAAAGAATGGTACATAGGAATCTCCACGAGTGCACCTGCCATCCTTGTATTATACATCAGATCCACCAGAATCGGGAAGGACGATAGATGCAGAGCAAAGCGGAAAGGTGTCATTCAATTCCGAGCACGCACCATGCCATAATAAGAGCCAAACCGTACCATAATAAGAGCCAAACCGTACGAACCGCGTCTTGCTTGGGTGGCCATTGGCTTGTGGGAAGGGCTGCTTGCTCATCTACAGAGATGACGATAAGATGAAATGATCCAGGGGGCCGTACCACCAATGGGGCCTTTCACCGTGCAGCCTTATTTAGCTGCGGCCCAACGGGTCCTGAAGAAAGCGTGACAGATCATGTCAATCGCTTCCCCCGTTGGAAATTCTGTCCAATAGGACTCAATAGCAGACATTTACTTAGGCCCCGTTTGGCCTGGCTCCCTCTAGCTCCGGCTCCGGCCCTATAGCGTGTAGCACGGAGCCGGAGGAGCCATGGAAACGCAGCTCCGGCTGCTTCTCCCCCTGCTCGGTCAAATGTCGCAAGGAGTCGGAGGCCTTTTTCCCATTGCTACAGTGGGTACAGTAGCTATTACTGTAGCATGGAGCTGGAGCCTCTCTGGGCAGAGCCGTGCCAAAGAGGCCCTTAGTCAGTACCAACCTTAGGCTTACTCACACAGAGATGGAGCTTCCTTGAGCCGTCAGGATCGTCGGACTCGATGAAACTTGCAAAATTCAGTGTAAAATACGGCTCACTACTATATTGACCATGTTGTGCTAGTAGAGCCGAGCCCGATGACTTGATTGGCTGACTTCGCCCCTGCTTACTCAGGACTCAGGAGTGTTGTTGCATGGTTGAGCAAGCATGCTCCTGAATTTAGCATCACACCTGAAAAAAGCATTTGTTGACAGTACTGAAATCAACCCAATTGCTGCGGCTGTTACCTCAGCTTCTCAGGGATTAGTACAACTATTTGCCTGTCCTAAAAACCACCGAAATGGGGGGGGGGGGGGGGATTTGTGTCCTCGGTGATATGTTCTGTCTTCCTTGTTTTGGTTGGTTTGCAGCCTTTTTCAGTCGCTGCGGTTTCACTCATCAATCAATCTTTTCCCAGTCCGCCTTTTGCCGCGCAGCAGTCGCACAGTTGGCACCCCATTTCCCCCCAAAAGAGGCCAGGCAAGGCTCCTTGTCCTCTTCCGCTCTTGCCCAAAAATGCCAGGGTAAATCTTCTCTGTCAAAATTTGTAAGAACTCGAATTGCTCTGTACTGCTCCTGAACCCTCCGATCGGTTACCTACATTATTGTTTCTTTTCTTTTCTTTTAGTGTCTTTTTGCATCGTCACAGACAGGTACGTACTGCTTTGGAGTGAAACCTCTGCAATCTTTTCTTCTGAATTTATCATGAATTCGCCAGACGTTTGTGGTGATTTAATTCCAGTCTCGGACTCTCGGTCTCTGCAGTGTAGCAGTGAACGAGTACGTGGACGCGGTGCGGCGGCTCGCGTGCCGGGTCCTGGACCTGCTCGGCGAGGGCCTGGGCCTCAGGGACCCGACGTCCTTGAGCCGGCTCATCTCGGCCGCCGACAGCGACTCCCTCCTCCGGATCAACCACTACCCCACTTCCGCCGCCGCCCTGCGGGGCCCCGGTGACCGGAGCTGCACGGCAGAGGATGCCAAGTCCGGCAACAGCAACGGCGGCGTGAATGGCACCACCATCGGGTTCGGCGAGCACACCGACCCGCAGATCCTCAGCGTGCTCCGCGCCAACGACGTCGACGGCCTGCAGGTGCTCCTGCCCGACGGCCGCGGCGAGTGGGTCCAGGTGCCGGCTGACCCCGCCGCGTTCTTCATCAACGTCGGCGATCTCCTTCAGGTCAGTCCTAGGCGTAGCGCATTTCTCCACAGTTCTTGCTGATGATATCCTTCTTACAAATTCCTGTTTAGCTGAACGCCTGAACCTTCTGTTCTCTTGGTGCCATTCTTTAATTTTGGTGGCGCGCAGGCTCTGACGAACGGGCGGCTGGTGAGCATCCGGCACAGGGTGATTGCCAGCACCAGCAAGCCGCGGCTGTCCACCATCTACTTCGCCGCGCCGCCGCTGCACGCGCGGGTCGCAGCGCTCCCGGAGACGGTCGCCGCCGGCACGCCTCGGCGGTACAGGCCCTTCACCTGGGCGGAGTACAAGAAGGCCATGTACGCGCACCGGCTCAGCCACAACCGCCTTGACCTCTTCCACGCCTCCGGCGACGATGCCGCTGATGACGAACACAACTGAACGTACAGCATGAGAGCTCGATCAGTGGGCGACGTACAAGGATCAGGACTCACCATCTGGTCTAGACTCTAGAGATGCAACAAAATTTTGCTGCTATGATAATTCAGGCGTTGTGCAAAAAATCTTCTCGTACAGTGAGATGCACTGCAAGTGCCGTTTATTAATTTGTGTGATGGGGTTCAGGCTTGTATAGATGCTACTTATGTAGGCATATTTATGGTATTATATGATAATTCATATTAATTTATATTATTTCAGAAGATGGAAATTTTGAGAAGTTATTACAAATAAACCCACTGACATCAGTCGAGTTGCAAACTAGCTTGTAAATACAACTCTCACAAAAGTATATGTCCTCTACATATACCGTGTCGCATGTACTCCTAAATTATTGCAAGGTCCTTCAAATCACAGGGGAAAAAACGCTCCTAGTTTTTGTTATGCATGATTTGTGTATTTTGCCATTGATATAAGCATAAAGTTGCATTGTAAATACCTCTCTCTCTCTCTCTCTCTCTCTCTCTCTCTCTCTCTCTCTCTCTCTCTCTCTCTCTCTCTCTCTCTCTCTCTCCCTGTGTGTGTGTGTGTTGTTGCAATTTTTTAATGATATTTTTTCATGTTTCTAACATCACTTTTTGATGTTGCATCTATATCGTTTTTGTGTTGTGAGATGTTGTAGTTATATATCATTTTTTTGGTGTAGCACGATGCATTTTTAAGAAAATATATGTACGCTATTCGAACTTTTTGCAAATTTGGCTCTCTGTTATATTTAAAGTAGACAAGTGTGTGTGCTTTGAGCCGATTGATCTGCTTTTCTTTGCTTATTACAAATTCTAGATCTAGTTTGTTGCTACCGGTTTAAACATACATATAAGCAACTTTTTTGTTGTGTTTTCTATTGTTCTCATAGCAGTAGTGTATTTAGTTGTTGGTCATCTCCAAGAGCTCAACGCCACTATATGTTGCAATGCTTTGATTGCCTGGGTTGGGTTATAGTTTACTCACATTACATCTAACGGCAACATCTATGAAGTTTCTTGTTAGACCGTACATCAGCTGAAAATGTTCAGATACTAGCGTCGTGCTGTTGTTATGATTAACAAAATTTTATTTTAAGTGATTTGGAAATTTAGAAAATCAGAAGAAAAGATAAGCATCACATTGCTCACTTGTAACCCCACCCGCGCACACCTACCTCTAATCACGGGTCATTACTTGATGAATCCGACCCAACCCGTCCGGAAAAACCCAAACTGACCTGACCAATAAGTTGGGTAGGCTCCTGCAGAAATTTACAGCTCACTATAAAAATGTAATGGATATAGGCAGAATTTTTATCCGAAATTTGAAAAAAAAATCCAGCCCAGAAAATTTATGTCAAAATTCGGCCAAAATAATCCAGCCCGGTGGCTGGGTCGGGTTCGAGCCGAAGAAAAATAGACAGGTATTGTCTAGCCCAAAGTGACCTGATAAATTACCAGGTATATTAATGTATCTTTATCTAAAAAAAGGTATATTAATGTATGGTCGAATGTTTGGTGAGAGCACAACTTACCCTTGATGGCCCATTCGAGTTCTGCTCTATCTCTTAACTCTTAAGAATCTACAAAGTCAAATATACAGGAACAGGTCTGCTCAATTTTTGGATGGTTTCGCCCCTGTTTCCACCCTTGCCTCTGTTTTCTCTCTCCGCAACTTTGCAATGGAATCGATAGAGCTACCTGATAGATTAATTAAGCAGCTAATGGAACCGTTCTCTTGTTTAATGTTTCTGAGTTTAACAGTGCTAGCATCTTCATAACGGGCGTGTGGTCACCCTGGGCCTGCTTGGCAAGCCGACTCACGTGTTAGGCTCATCGAGCATCTACATCATGATTCCTCCTTAAATTTTGATCATAGCACTACCAAGGGTGATTTCATTTCCACGTTTTTGATGTTGATGCCATGCATGTTTGATCAGGACAATGGCGCAAATGCTGGCGATCCGGTCAGTGCAGGTATGGAAACACACAAAGCCCCAGCTACAGTTTATCTTGAAATCCTCATTAGTACACCATATTATCTGGTCTGCACATATGTACTCTTACTCCATATTCCACATCTCTGAGCTAATTTCATCCTGAACCATGACCTGTGTACTAATTCATTGGATGCAGGGTAAGCAACACAAGTGTGGATTTTTGGCTTCAAGTATGCAGGGATTGAACTTCACTAGTTCTAACTATTTTAAGTTACCAGTTGTGCACTTTATCTAGAGTTTTATGTAAACAGTTGATTTGTATCACGGCTATAAACTTTGTTTTTAGCTTTGCTGATGTATAGTAATATTTGCAGACCACGGCTGTTCATTCTCTCCTGCCTTTCTTGACAAATATTATGCGCTTTATGTTGCAACTCAGTTTCATCTCATGTTATGATTAGTGAAAACATAGGCACCAAGTCATGTGCAGGATTGAATCGGCAAGCTTGTGTTAAAGGTATGCCAAAATGATGTGGTTCGATTCCAAAACCATACAACAAACTCATATTACAACAAACAAATATACATACAACCTATGCCAATTCCAGGCATAATCCAATAGAATAAAGGTGTATCCATAGCACTCTTATAGTTCACGAAACAAGTGGAACACAATGTCACTGTAGTTTCCAAGCGATACAGCACACTATTTTTAGTACTGACAAGAAATACAATGGTTAGGGCTTCGACAGCACTCCCAACAAAAGGGAGCAGCTTGCGGATCGAATAACAGGAACAAATTTCCTTTTTCTGTGTACATGAGAGCACAAACTCTGGATATGTTTTGCTCTCTTCTTTCGACCACCGGTGTCAGCCAGGGTATTTCCCATCAATGGCAGCTCAGAAAAAAAGAATGAGCAGCCACTGAGGAAATGAATGGATGGGTATCTAACATAAACCTATACTAATGTACATGTGAAGAGTCTCTCCATCTCGGGGTTAATCCTAGAACGGGTAGTATACATGGTGCATCCCTGTAGAACGAACAGCATGTGCTTTGCAGTTTTACCCAGCATGTGACTTGGCCGCACGGCGTGAGCACCTAGCCCTCTTCTTGGACAGGCAGCAAGCACAGCCTTCGAGCAGCTCAAGGTCCTCATCGCAGGTCAGAATAGAAGCCAGCTCTGGGTTCTCAAGCAACATCTTTGAGGTCAGAAAACCAGCAATTGTCCATGTCTGATAAGATCGTGACTGTTTCCCGATGAACCTCCCAGACCGGGTGTCGTAGTATTCCGGCCACTTGTCGTCTGAGAGCCTCTCCTCAGCCAGAGCAACAGCCCTCCGGGCCAATTCTGGTCTCCCCATTTTTATGCACGCCAATGTGAACTGTAAACAGAAACAAGGATCAGTTAGCAATGATCTACAAGCATGAGGAGCAAGAAATTTGAGAACATTGTATTGGTATCTATGTACCTGCCACAACAGGGTTGGCCAAGATCCACCATTATGATATGACCATGGGCTGCACATGCACAAAATAGCTAGATGTCAACAGTTGATGTCATGTTTACGAAAGAGATGTTTAATCATAAAAAAGAAATATACCCACAAAAGGGATATATCTCCAACCAAAAGACACTGAAGGGCAAAGATTCATTCAAGGAGAAAGGGTGCTTACGTGTTTTTTGGATCACTGCCAGTAATAATGCGCCACTCATCATCTTCCATTGCAGGATAGCATATCTTGAGGGGCATATTTGCTACAAGATCATCCCACTTTTCTTCAATAAGGCTAAGAATTCCCTCAGCTTGTCTTGGAGTAGTTAGAGAAGAAGCTATGGCCCAAAGGTTGCCAAGAGAGAAGAACCTAAAATCCATGTGAGCTGGCTGCAGATTCCCAATAAGGTAACCTCCTTTCTCAGGAATCCAGTCAACAAGCCAGGAAGGTATTTGCTCCGGGTAAATGTTGAATTTGTTAGTTGCGTCATGGGAGTATTCTTCTGTCTTGTATCTGTATATCTCATTTATCTTCTTCATGTCAACCCAGTAATATTCTCTTATGTGAAAGGACAATGCACTGAGCCTGTTGTTAACAGCACGGATGAGGTTTTTTGACCCATCATTCACAACAAGCATTTCTCGTGAGCATCGTAAAGCAGAGTAGAACAAAGCCTGAGTAACAAAAAAGATTCCATAAGTACATATGCTTAGCTGAAATGTCAAATAGATCTAGGTTTGAAAAAGAAGAATAGCTTAGTATTTTTCTTTGTCAAATTAGACTATTCCTGCATAGAAGAAAAGAATTTATTCCTACATGGCCGCATCTAGGGTCTAATAAATTAAGTCATAAGCAATTAAATCTACTTACTTGGATTTCAAGAGGATGTCCATGTATTCCCATCCTCCTGTCTATCATGCATGATCCATCTGTAACTAGTAAAGTTGGGAACATGTCGAACCCATCAGACAAACACAAACTCAGTATCAGTTGAATTCCTGTCTGCACATCAACTCTTTCTAGCAAATCATAGTCCCCTGTAATCTTGCAGTAAGCTCTCAGCAAAATAATCCACCACAGTCCTGCCAACAGAAATGGGGTTAAAATAGCAGAATGAAGATGCATGATAACAAAAACTTCAAAGCAAAGTATTATATGCAGCTTATGTTGGCACAAGATATATACCAGAATCCACAGGAGCTACCCGGCCGATAGCTGCCTCACCAAAATCAGGGTCCAAGACTTCCTCAAATCCTTCATTGTTCTCATCAAGTGGTACGGTCCTAATCTTGAAGCTGGCTGGCATCAATCCTTGCCCAGGGCTGTAACAGTCAACAGTTTTCTCCCAGCTCTAATCATAAAAAAGGGGGCAATTATTGAAGCTAGCTAAAAAAATCATATAAATTCTTTTTTATTCAGTTTAATGGTAATTGCAAGTGACTACATGTTGATATAGATCAATAGAAATCTGGTATTAATACTATACATATGAATCAACTTGCAGAATCTTCAGCGAAAATGTTTCAAGAGAAATCTTTGGTCTTAATACTACATCTGCAGCAGCCAAACAATGGCCGACACTGTAGCAAATGTTGGCTGCCGCTGCAGCCGCAGCCAGCTCAAGCGAAATTTACACATACTGGTTACAGAATTAACATATTGCTAGTCAGTAGAATTGCTACAGGACGTTAAAAAGTTAGTAATTATTCATTGGACTTTTACCATCAAATCTTAACTGCACCTCCTATCTAATTTTATCTTTTTCAATTCAGGTTCTCTGCTTTTCCAAATTATTGGCATGTAAAGCAGCGCCAGATCTTGTGGTAAAATCTCATATTATTAGTTTGAAGAGTGAAAGCTCACCAGTGCTCCAACATAAGACCCTGTCTGCTTCGATACGAAAGCGACATAATTACATGGCAAAATAGAAATCCTCTACTTCCCCACAGAAAAGAAATCTGTGTAGAATTCAATCTCAGACCTAAATAACCACGTGCTGGTAGGCCTTCAATAACATAATGGTAATTTTCGCTCGTACAGATAAATACACGACCCTAAATGATAGTAAAAAAAAATCCTCAAATATATCCTAACAGATGTAAAATTCGGTGTATACTTCCCGCAACTTGGAGAAAAAACTGGCGTGCACGCCATTGACACTACTAGCACTCAAATAGCACTAAATTCTTTTGGAATTTCAAATTTGACCAGACGAGGAAGTAAGCAGGATCGGAATCGGCCGAGAGATGCTCACCTGAAGCTGGAGGGTGTGGAGAAGGAAGTTGCGGACGATCTCGGTCTCGCCGCGCATGAGGAAGGCGAGCGCGGAGGGCACGAAATCCCTGATGAAGACCTGATCGTAGTTGAGCGTCTCCGTGGACTCGGGGTCCTCCGCCGCCACCGTCCCCACTGGCTCGCCGCAGTAGCAGACGACCGCCCTCCGCAGCAGCCTCCAGGCCTCCCTCTCAGCCTCCGTCTCCTCCCTCACGGGCGGCGCCGGCGCCACGGCCTCATCGGCCTGCGCCGGCGCCGATGCCGCCGCCGCGTCCTCGTCCTCCTTGGCGGGCGGGGTCTCGATCGGGAACGAGTCCGGGAAGAGGACGCGGTCGAAGAAGGGGAGGTTGCCGGAAACGGCGGCGCGGGGGTCGGAGGGGACGGGGCCCGTGGTGTGGGTTGGCGGGGCGTCCGGGCCGGTCTGTGACGCCGCGGAGACGAGGAAGGGGAGGCGCCGCCCATACGGCGGGTGGGGCAATCTGGGGAAGAGCGGCGTCGCGGTGCCCGCCCCCGTCTTTGACGCCGCCACGGAGGCGGACGAGAGGAGGCGGCGGCGGCAGGGCCTCACTGCTGCGGCTGCGGCGGCGGCGAGCCCCATCGGGGTTTGACCATTCATATGGCAAGCTCCGGCGAAGGGCCCGTGTGCGAGGCGGGGAAACTTTCAGGGGGCTACGCGGAAAGGGACAATACAGGCAAGCGGCAACTTTTGACAAATAAGTGGTCGGCGAGGGCCGATCCGCGAAACTGCAAAGGCTGGTTTCTTCTGGGTTTGGTGGAGAGAGGCAGCGGAAGAAAGCGTAATGGAAGGGGGGAGCGGGGTGAGGCGGGGCTTTTATAAAGGTCGGGACAGGTCGTTTGGTGGGACCCACCCTGGTTTTAAAGTGCATGTATTTAAAGCTTTTTTTTTTCATGTCCATTGGCTAAATAGGGAATTTTGGATTAGGTCATTGCTCCTCTCTGGATTTTAGGGAGTGGGTGCAATTACCGTCATGGGAGTCGTGTTTTGATGCATTCTTGTAGTACAATTAGTAATTGTGTATCGTCTAATTTTAGACTTTCAGCGTATGAACTTCATTTTAAACGTTATATCTCTCCGTAGCTTAGCTTCACATGCATGTATAAAATTTTATGCTCCGCAGAGGTGTTTTTTTTTCTCAAGCAGTGTATAAAATAGCGGGCTGTCAGATACTTAAATCATCTATTTACGAGGGACTTCCCAGACTCTCATAAGTACCGGATTCGAGATCTTTCCTTTTTTACTTAGGGCGATGGTAGGGTATGAAAATTAGTGGAGAGTTCTTTTCAGTCGCTATAACCCGTTATTTAGTACAACGGTGTTATAACTGCAGTGGTCGAAAACTATAGCGCCGCTATAGTCCTCTATTTTGTACATTGTTCTCAAGAAAAAAAAAAGATCATCATTAAGGTTATTCGGCGACATAATCGATCTCCATCATCAATATCCAGTGGCTGCAGCTGCTTCCGCCTATGGATGAGAAAAGGACTCCTATATGTCAATTTTGGATTATGTAGTTGCTTTTTACTGTGTGGTATACTTTCTAATGTCCAGGAATATGAGTAGCAAAAAATTGACATCTATTTAGCTTTTTGTTGCTTGATATTGATGTTCTTTCCGTCAAATTTTTTCCTTAGTCCCGTTTTCTATTATAACTAGTAGAGTTTATCATCAAAAGGTGTACTATTTTGTTCAAATTATGTGAAAAGCATAGCATGATTGAGTTTTTTTACCTAGATATTTTTTATTAGTACAAAAACTAAAAGTTCTTCACTTTCCACCAACATACCTCAACAACTACAGTGATCAGTACGAGACATCATGAGTGTTTCTCGGAGGTGCTCATAAAGATAGAATTATGTGTGTATTCAAATGGATGAGCAAACAAGCGTCTGCATTTCGCAAAAGAAAAAAAAGAGTGCTATCCATTGGTTTACGAAGTTTGGTTCCCGCTAGGTCAAAAACGAATTCTAAGAGTATTTTATCACCAGCTTTGCATTGAGCAAGCTAAACTCGAGAATCTTTTAATTAGGGGCATCAAGGATTAAGATGGTGAAGCTTTTCGTGCTGTCCGGGTGCACGTGAGCAAAGACAAACTGGAGTTAAAAGTAGTTCCCGTGCAGGGCTGCATGTGGAGGCTGAGTAAACTTTAACGGGTCGTGGCGTTACAAATTTGATCGAGCTTCAACATATATGTAGACAAAATGACCACGTAACTTCCAAGGCTGTGTGCTTCAAATTTGAGCACCGCGCAGCGCCAATACGGGGGCACGAAGAAAACATGGGCGGTCCATCGCGGAGGGACAAATATAGAGGAGCCAAGTTGAAGGGAGGAGGGTATTGCTGTCATTGCACGTCCCAAGACAGCGAAGGCCACACCGCACCGAGCCGCGCCGCCCTTCGCGGAAGCACCCACACGAGCCCTTCGTGCGGGTGCGGCTTGGCGGGATGCCGCGGCGCGACCCGTCGAATCGGAAATAATACGGATAAAAAAAATAATACACTAATCGAAAGCGTGTCGGGAGAGAATTAAAAACAGGCGCACGCCACCGTCACGACGCGATCTCTGCTCGCCGTCGCCGCGGGCAGGAGAGGAGGGAAAATGGAACCCCGCACGCACCAGGTCCCCGCCCCGTGCCGGCGTAGTATCACTGACGTGTGGGTCCACACTGAGACGGGGGCCTTCCTGGCCCACCTGTCAGTTCGGCGCGTGCGCGGACCACCTAAAGCCAGTCCGTGCCTCGCATGTGCTGGGCACCGTCCGGGCGCACATCCCGAAGCCGTGACACCCTCCCCGCCGATATGCTTTTACCGGGGGCAGATTCCAGCCGCTAGATTTGCATCCAACGGATCAGGATGCGCCGCGCGTCCACATCATTCGAACAGTTGCTATATTTGTTTGAGTTATTAAATTGAGTGGTACGTACTACTATACAACGACCAGCCGTCTGCGGCGACCGACACCAACTGGACGCGGTGGGTAAAATTAGGCTGCCGTGTGGGGGCCCAGCGGTCGGCGTCCACGGAGCTGAGCAACGGGCGGATAAGGTGGCCGGTAAAGGGAGAAGAAATAAAATCCTCCCGTACGTGTACGTAGAGTGTACGTGCACTTCTGCAAGACTGCGCTTCCTTCTTCTTCAGAATAACGCGTCCAAGAAATGTTCCACGCTGTACGAGTTTTCAAGCTACGATGGTGCATATCAGGCCCCCTCTATCTTGTTTTATAAACCGAGTTGCTAAGTCCTGTCTGGATAGGTTAAAGTCGATGTATTAGCATTTGTTGTTGATGTTTTATCCACAGACCTACCACGAAATACTCTTTAAGGTAGTAGAGTTGTAGGTAGAATTTCACCGAGATGAACTTGAAGATGCACGTACCACACAAAATTTAGACACGGTAATACCCTATGTTGGTGGTTTGTATTACGTGAGGTAGAGATAGGCGAGATTACAAGATATAGGAGTTCAAGTACGATTGCCGATACGAGTTCTTTTAGAATTACTCACCTCTATGAACACACGTATCCAAACTCTACCTCTATATATGTGTCGGATACCATGATTATGAGCACCCTAATCAGGAGACTAAAATCGCTCTAAAAACGCAAAAGCATGCTGGGCAACCAGGCCCACGAAGGCCTGCAGCCTCCTTCCAATCTGGAAGAAAGGAAAGGACTCAAAGAAGACCAGCACACAGCCCACGTACGCAGTGCGGCCCATCCGCACCCCCCTTGAACCTGCGGGGTGATCTCCGCCTCGCTCGAGGGCTCCCGTCGAAGCCCTCGACCATGCCCCGCGCCTCCGCCTCGCTCGAGGGTAGCGAGCCCACCCTCGGGGAGGCGGAACGTCTCCGCTTCGCTCGAGGGTAGCGAGCCTGCCCTCGAGATTGCAGAACGTCTCCGCCTCGCTCGAGGCTACCACCCCCCGACGGAAAGGACAAACGGTCCTTCCACTCACCCGCCCGCCGTACGGAGGCATTAATGCCAACCACTCCTCCATAGCGCCCGGGTCAGATGGCGTTAGGCCGCCATTCCCCACAGTGGCGGTGACCGGAGTCTCGTCCGCCAACTCCGGTCACTGCTCCGCCATTCCGGACGCTGTGGCGACGCTGTGGGAAACTGCCAACTCCCCATACCTCCTTCGTACTTTCCCTTCCGCGGAGCCCTCGAACGGCATGGCCACGACCCTCGGAAGTGGCTCCGGCCTTGACCTGGACAAGACCCTGGCCTGTAGGACCTTCAGGACGCCGCCACGCCACGCCTGTAGGACGGTACCTCCCACAGTAATGGCCACGCCGCCCGCTGGAGCCGCCAAGACGCCGGCGCAGCTAGCTGAGCCGAGAGCTCGCGGGAGTCCGGATAGGCACGTGGAGGTCCCGGGCCCATCCGCGGGAGTATGAATAGCACGTGGAGGTCCCGGACCCACCTTCGGGGGTCCGGGTCCGCGGGCACAGGTGCTGATCATTCCCACCTCTGGGACACGTGGTGACACCGGACCCGTCTCCGAGCGGGAAGCGGGTCCGGGACCGTTGGTTCGGTGAGATGGAGTCAAGGACGATGCCCAGGACGACTGCCACGACCGGCGCCATACCCCACAGTGTACTTCCCACAGTGCTCGAACACTGCACCCTCGCGATTCGGGGAGAAGATGACGACTTCCACGATCCCTTGTGCATGTACACCGTCACTCCTTGTGTCTATAAAAGGGGGGTCGGCCCACCTTTCGGTAGAACACAACGCTTAGCACTACTAGCAGAGCACATACGCTCCTTGAACCCCGATATTGGCACTCGCCTCAATCAACTCCCCCTGTAGCAGAGACTTGGGAGCTTCCCTCCCTCTCTCGCCTTGCTTGTACCCCCTACTACAGGCACCCCCGGTGCAGGACAGTGCAGTGCTCTCGCACACCCCTTTGCTAGTTGTACGGCCTCATGGCCGGAACCAGGATAAACCCGTGCGTTTACTGTGTTGCCTCTTGCATCAACATCTGGGACGAGGAACACGCAGCATCATCACTGGTTGGGTCCAGACCGCCGGGTCAGGACACCGATAGTTGGCGCGCCAGGTAGGGGTAGCGCTGCGTGACATTTTCTCTTTTGTTTCCATTTGATTTCCAGGGATGGCGAGTAGATCCAACCCATTCTCCATGGGCGTCTCGGATCCGCTCCTAGCGGGATACGTGATCTGGTTCGGGAGTCTTGAGTTCAGAGCAACTGGCAACGGTTACCTCATGAAGCTCCTCTCGCCCAGACGCAACCCTGACACTCCGACTTCACCAGCCCGGCGCAACAGACGCTCGGGCCAGCACTCGCGACAAGCGCGCATGGAGCGGTTCCGGGCGGCACGCCTCAGCTCCTCCACGTGGGTTGAGGTTGCCATGTCGCAGCTCAGCGTCGCAGCCGACGGGGCCACCACTTCGTCATCACGTGCCTCGGCGTCGTCTACGCCGGAACCATCATCGACTGCAGCCCCAGTGCCTCCCAGGGGGGCGCGAGTGCGCCGTCGCCCTTTCCCTTCGGGATGCACAACGCTGCCACCTACGCCTCTTCGACCAGCACCAACTTCGCCGAGTACGAGGATCTGCCGGGTCATCACCTCTTGTCGATCCGCAACCTCATCGCATCGTCTCCTGACGACTCCTACCCCGAGACGGCGAGCTCGATCGCCGACGACATCAGCTTCTTCATGGACAACTTCACGGCCGAGGAGGCCGAGGACTACTCCGGGGTCCGCGACCCCGACGCTTTCCGCTCGTTCTAGCTCGCGGCGGCTTACTGCTTCACCTGCTCCGAGGACTCCAGCGAGGGGGATTACGATCCCACTCGGGAGTGCTTCATGGTCCAGCTCACGGACGGGCAAGAGGACAACGCTCCGGGCAATGACGGGAATGGCGGGGTAGACGCGCATGCAAACCAACCAGTGGTGCCAGTGTGACCCCCTCTTCTTCGTCAAGCTCGGCGGCATGGCAGGCGCAGCTGGCGCAGCTCAAGGAGCTTCAAGCTAAGCTCAACGAGCAGCATCGGCAGACGCAGGAGCTGCGCACCACACTCGAGCAGCAGCGCACCGCGCGTGGCGCACATGCCCAGGCGGTGGCACGCGTCGCTCGGGAGCGGATCCTAGCCGATGACAACGTCGACAAACCTCCGGAGCTGAAAACGGCCGGCAAAAAACTCGTCGCTGCGGCCTACCTACTCCAAGCGATGCCCGAGCCGTCGACGACTTCGGGTCGCAACCTGTGCCGCGAGGTGCAGGCGCTCATCGAGCATGCCGCTGTGCAGCAGGCCGAGAGCTCTGCGTCTCTCATGCGCTCGATAGTCCCGAAGCATCCCGGTGGGACTGCACGGCAGGACCACGAGGTTTCGGTGCACACTCCACTAGGAGGGAAGGGAAAAGCAGCCGTAGCGCCCAGTGCGAAGGCACCCTCGGTGCACGACCGCATCGGAAAGACTCCCGCGAGGGAGCGACTCCACGACATGCGCGGACATGACGGCGACGGCGACACCCGTAACATCATCAACGGCAGGAAGTACACCCCTCGAGGGGGTGGACGTTTCGACCCCGAACATGCCAGGGGCGAGTCACCGAAGCCTCCGGGCACCCGTGTGTTTAGCCGGGAGATTCGTACCGATCCTTTTCCCCCGCGCTTTCGACAGCCTACCACCCTTGTCAAGTACTCGGGCAAGACCGATCCCGCGGTCTGGCTCAACGACTACCGCCTAGCATGCCAGCTGGGCGGTGCGACGGACGACGCGGTCATCATCCGCAACCTTCCCCTTCACCTTGCTGATGCCACACGAACGTGGCTCAAGCACTTGCTCGTGGACCAGATCCACAACTGGGCTGACTTAGTCCAGATCTTCGTGGGCAACTTCCAGGGCACGTACGTGCGCCCTGGGAACTCCTGGGACCTCAAAGGGTGTCGGCCGAAGTCCAATGAGTCCCTACGCGACTACGTGCGGAGTTTCTCCAAGCAATGCACCGAGCTCCCCTGCGCCACCCACGTCGAGGTCATCAACGCCTTCCTCGAGGGCACGACGTGCAGGAACCTGGTGCACGAGCTTGCGCGAAGCCGTCCCACCAACACCAACGAGTTGTTCGACGCTGCCACCAACTACGCCGCCGGCGAGGAGGCCGTTGGTGCCATTTTCTACGACAACCCGAACAAGCGCAAGGAAGATGCGCTCGCAAAGGGCAGCAACGCCAAGATCAATGCCCCAGCCAAGAAACAAAAGCGGGGGAAGAAAGGGAAGAAGCCGGCCCCACCAAACCAGCGTGGACCGGGGTAGGTGGAAGACTCCGACGAGGACTTCGTCGCTGCCCCGGACCGCAAAGGACCTCGAGGGCCCCCTCGAGGCTGTGGCGGCCTGTTCGACGACATGCTCAAGAAGCCGTGTCCTTACCACAAGGGCTCGGTCAACCACACCCTCGAGCAGTGCGAGATGCTCCGGAAGTACTATAACCGCGTCGCGCAGCGCGACGAGGACAAGAAGAAGGATGCTGGCGACAAAGGTGGAGACGACGAGTTCCCCCCGGTGGAGAACACTTTCTTCATCTTTGGAGGGCCGATGACGAACATGACCTCTCGGCAGCGCAAGCGTGAGAGCCGGGAAGTCTTCTCCGTCACCAAGGCCACACCATCCTACCTCGACTGGTCGGAGGATACCATCTCCTTCGGCCGCGAGGACCACCCCGACTACATCCCACACCCGGGACGGTACCCGCTCGTTGTCGACCCCATCATCGGCAACGCTCTCTTCTCTAAGGTGCTCATGGACGGATGCAGCAGTCTCAACATCATGTACGCCCACACCTTGGAGCTCATGGGGATCGGATTGAACAAGCTCCGCCCCAGCAAGTCGCCATTCCATGGCGTTGCGCCGGGGAAGCGAGTCCAACCCCTCGGCCAGATCGACCTACCCGTCTGTTTCGGCAAGGCAGCCAACTTCTGCCAGGAAGTGCTCACCTTCGAGGTGGTGGGGTTTCGGGGAGCCTTCCACGCCATCCTTGGCCGTCCCTGCTACGCCAAGTTTATGGCCATCCCCAACTACACATACCTCAAGCTGAAGATGCCGGGTCCAAAGGGTGTCATCACCGTCGGCCCCTCGTTCGAGCATGCCTACGAGTGCGACGTCGAGTGCGTCGAGCACGCGGAGGCTCAAGCGGAGGACGAGGCCCTCGCAGCCACTCTCGACAAGATGGCAAGCGAGGCCTTGGACTCCACGCACCGGCAGGCGGGCAGCTTCGAACCCGCCGAAGGTATCAAGAAGGTGCCCCTAGACCCGAATGGCCCCGACGACAAGGCGTTGCAGGTCAGCGCCACCCTCGACAGCAAATAGGAAGTGGTGCTCGTCGACTTTCTCCGTGCCAACGCAGACATCTTTGCGTGGAGCCCCTCGGACATGCCTGGCATACCGAGGGAGGTCGCCGATCACTCCCTTGATAGCCGACCCAACTCCAAGCCGGTGAAGCAGCGCTTGCGACGCTTTGATGAGCTCAAGTGCCGGGCGATCGGTGAGGAGCTGTAGAAACTTCTGGCGGCCGGATTCATCAAAGAGGTATTCCATCCCAAGTGGCTAGCTAATCCTGTATTAGTGAAGAAAAAGAATGGGAGTTGGAGGATGTGCGTAGACTATACTAGTTTAAATAAAGCATGTTCGAAGGTTCCATTTCCTTTGCCGCGTATTGATCAAATCGTAGATTCAACTGCGGGATGTGAACTTTTATCCTTTTTCAATGCTTATTCCGGTTACCACCAAATCAAGATGAAAGGGTCCGACCAATTCGCGACCTCTTTTATCACACCTTTCGGCTTGTACTGCTACGTCACGATGCCCTTTGGCCTCAAAAACGCCGGAGCTACATATTAGCGGTGTATGCTCCACGTATTCGGGGACCATCTCGGGCAGAACGTAGAAGCATATGTCGACGACATCGTTGTAAAATCCAGGAAAGCGGATGACCTGGTAGCCGATCTCAGGATCACGTTCGATTGCCTAAGGGCCAAAGGGGTAAAACTCAACCCCGAGAAGTGCGTATTCGGAGTCCCTCGAGGTATGCTCTTGGGCTTCATTGTCTCCCAGCGAGGCATTGAACCCAACCCTGAGAAAGTCTCGGCCATCACTCGGATGGGACCGATCCGAGACCTAAAGGGGGTACAGAGGGTCATGGGATGCTTAGCGTCCCTCAGCCGATTCATCTCGCGTCTCGGCGAGAAAGGCTTGCCCCTGTATCGACTCCTGAGGAAAACCGAGCGCTTCACGTGGACTCCCGAGGCTCAAGAAGCCCTCGACAGGCTAAAGGCATCACTCACACACGCCCCCATTCTCACACCACCCATAGACGGTGAGCTCCTCTATCTGTACGTAGCCGCGACGACCCAAGTGGTCAGCGCGGTAATCGTTGTCGAAAAACAAGAGGAGGGCCATGCTCTGCCTGTCCAATGGCCGGTGTACTACATCAGCAAAGTGTTGTCCGAAACCAAGACACGCTACCCGCAGATCCAGAAGCTGCTATACGCAGTGGTTTTGGCTCGGCGCAAGCTGCGCCACTACTTCGAGGCTCATCCCGTCACTGTGGTCTCGTCTTTCCCTCTGAGAGAGATAGTCCGCAACAGGGTGGCCGAGGGTAGAATTGCCAAGTGGTCCGTGGAGCTGATGGGATGAACTCTCACCTACGCCCCTCACAAAGCGATCAAGTCCCAAGTCTTGGCCGACTTCGTCACTGAGTGGACGGACATTCAGCTACCCCCTCCGCAGATCCAAGCTGAATGCTGGACCATGTACTTCGACGGGTCGGTGATGAAAAATGGCGCCGGCGCCGGCCTCCTCTTCATCTCACCCCTCGAAGATTACATGCGCTACGTAATACGCCTGCATTTCCCTGCGTCTAACAATATGGCGGAGTACGAGACCCTCCTCAGTGGCCTCCGCATCGCCATCGAACTTGGCATCAAGCGCCTCGACGTACGCGGCGACTCTCAGCTCGTCATCGACCAAGTGATGAAGGAGTCTAGCTGTCACGACCCGAAGATAGAGGCATACTGCAATGCAGTACGCTGCCTCGAAGATATGTTCGACGGCCTAGAACTCAACCACGTCCCGCGCAAGTACAACGAGGATGCCGACGAACTAGCCAAGATCGCGTCAGGGCGGACCACTGTTCCCCCGAACATCTTTGCTCGCGACGTCGCCAAGCCCTCCGTCGACTTCAAGGATCCGTCAGAACCAGGCCCCTCGAACGCTGGGCCCCATGGCGGGAATTCCTCGGCGAACGAGGCCAAGCCCATGGACACTGACTTCGAGACCTCCTCCATGGACGAAGCCGAAGCAATGGAGATCGACGAGGCCCCGTCTCCGCAAGATTGGCGCACCCTGTACCTCGACTGGATGATTCGAGGGATTTTGCCCTCGGACCGCGCTCAGGCGTGGCGCCTCGCTAGGCGGGCCAAGTCCTTTGTCCTAATCGACGACGAGTTGTACAAACGTAGTCCCTCGGGTGTTTTGCAGCGATGCATCCCCATCCCCGAGGGCAAGGAGGTGATCCTTAACATCCACGCTGGCATCTGCGGTCACCATGCCGCGCCGCGCACCCTCTTGGGTAATGCGTTTCGGCAAGGCTTTTACTGGCCCACCGCGGTCGCCGACGCCACCGACATCGTGCGGACCTACGAAGGTTGCCAGTTCTACGCTCGAAAGATGCACCTCCCCGCCCACGCTCTGCAGACCATCCCCATCACGTGGCCGTTCGCCGTGTGGGGATTGGACCTCGTTGGCCCGCTGCAGAAGGCACCCGGGGGCTACACCCACTTGTTGGTGGCAATCGACAAATTCTCCAAGTGGATCAAGGCTCGACCCATCGGCAGGATTAGATCCGAGCAAGCTGTTTTGTTCTTTACTGACATTGTCTTCAGGTTCGGGGTCCTGAACTCGATCATCACCGACAACGGTACCCAGTTCACAGCAAGAAATTCTTGGCATTCTGCGACAGTTACCACGTACGCGTGGACTGGTCGGCTGTGTCGCACCCATAGACGAATGGGCAAGTGGAGCGTGCCAATGGCATGATCCTCCAATGACTGAAGCCAAGGATCTTCAACAAGCTGTACAAGTTTGGCCGGAGGTGGCTCACAAAGCTACCCTAGGTTATTTGGAGCCTGAGGATGACCCCAAGCAGAGCCACGGGCTTTACCCCGTTCTTCCTCGTCTATGGCGCCGAGGCCATGCTCCCCACGGACCTGGAGAACAGGTCACCGAGGTTCAAGGCCTATCAAGAGCAGCAGAACCAGCAAGTCCGCGAGGACTCGCTGGATCAAGTGGACGAGGCTCGAGACGTGGTGCTTATACACTCTGCGCGTTATCAGCAGTCCTTGCGAAGATATCAAGCGCAGATAGTCTGGCGCCGAGACCTCAACAAAGGGGACTTGGTGCTGAGGCTCCGATAGGACAACAGGGGCCGCCATAAGCTCTTACCACCATGGGAAGGCCCATACATCATCGCCGAGGTGCTCAAGCCCGGCACGTACAAGCTGGCGAACGAAAACGGCGAAGTCCTCACCAATGCTTGGAACATACAGCAGCTACGTCACTTCTATCCTTAGAGTTCCAAGCTATTTGTGGATCGTTTGTACTCGCATTTACGATTTCCCGAAACAATAAATGAGTATGCTTTACTTGCTTATTTTTTGGGAACCTTCCGAACCCTCAGGGGCTCGGAGGCACACGAACACTGAGGTACGCCTGGCTTTGCCCTCGGCAAAGCCAAGCCTCCCTCGGGGGCTACTACGGGGGGAACCCCCGAACGTCCCCAAAAAATGGCCAACGTTTTTTTGAAAAATTTCCGTATCTAAGTTTCTCGTATACTTGGGAAAAACGGACGCGAGGCATGAGCAACTACGGTACGGGGCCGGCCGAGCTGTGGGGCCGCCTACGCCTCCGGGATATGGCACCCCCCTCACCACCTCACTCCCAAGTCGCTTATGAACGCGAAATTCCTCGCAGAAGTTTACCAAAGTCGCATACGAGAACACAGAAATAGAGTAAAGAAAACGAGGGCTCGAACGCACAAGGCCTCGATGGACCACATTGTCGATTCATAATTACCAATTCCTTACATCCACAAGTAATATTTCGACAAAGTACTAACCTATTACATGGGCTCCGAGGCCCAGACTACCTACAAGTTATCATCCCCCCCTTGTGGGTCTTCTACAGCATCGAATTCAGCTATGGGCGGATGTCGGCTTCTAGCTTCGCGGCCAGGTTGGTGGCGAACTCCTCGACGGTGGCGTCGGCATCGTCCATGATGGCTGACGCAGTATTCGGGCTGGCGTCGCTAGGGACCACGTACCCCAACGACACTCTCTGGAGGTCCATGATGTAGTGCGTCGAGGCCACGGCGAGGGCTCGCAGGACACCGAGGCGGAAGGTGCTCTTGGCGTGCTCGGCGATCCGGCCACCTAGCGCTCGCAGGCAGCTGATCACCGAGCTACCAGACACGGCGCCCTACCCCTCGAGCTCCTGGCACACGGTCACAGCGGTCCGCTCCAAGTCAGCATATTCAGCCTGCACCGCCATGAGCGCGGTGCTGACTGCCTCTTTCGCCGCAGTCTCGTCCGCCACTCTCTGCCTCAGCTCTGGTCAAAGGAACCAAGATAAGCTGCGATGAACTAGAATCCAATAACAATGAAATCTCGAGCACCCACCCGTGATATTCTTCTGCGCTTCCACGTGCTGGACTCGGACGGCCCCTTCGAGCGAGGACAAGGAGTCCTCCTTCTCCTTGAGGGCGGCCTCCGCGTTCCGGATGGCCACCTCCTTTTCATCGAGGGTCCCAGAGAGCGTGGCGACGGTCGCCTTCTCGCATTGGAGCTCGGCCTCCTTGCCTTGTATTTCGGTCTCCTTGTGCTGGAGCTCGGCCTCCTTCTGCTCGAGCGCCATCCTAACACGCTGCAGCTCGGCGGTCCACGCCTCGGCCTCCTGAGCCTTCTGATCCGCCGCGGCCCTCTGGACGTCGCGCTCGCCGGCGGTTCGCGCCAGCTCTTCCTCTAGCGCCTGCTGACGCACCCCCAGATCTGTCATCTCGGTGTTGGCGTCGATGTTCTTCAGCACCAAGTCGGCATTGTGCTACCCAAGCCAGCGCATTTGGGAGTACAGCCTGTTCAGCTCGTCACTCTTTCTGAGCGAGATGTCCCTCAGTCGCTGCGAGTGGAAGAGCATGAATGAGACGCACAAAATCAAGGCCAAACACAAACGATTCCGGGGAGGGAGCCACCTACCTGGCTAATCTGGAAATCTGTCGTTCTATGGAGCTCCAAGGCGTGGTCGAGGTGGCCCAGAATATGGGAGCCGGCCTCAATCTGCGCCTTCCAGACGGCTTCCTCCACCTGCTCATTGTGGAGAAACTCCAAGGTGACCCCGGACTGGATGATCGCCCCGTGACGAGGTCCCTCGGACGTCCCCGCATTGAGTATCTCCTCGGAGGCCGACGTGAACTCGGCAATCTGGTCGGCGGTGCCAGCAGCAGTAGCAGGGTCGATGTCCCCTGAGTCCCCTTACTCCTCGCTGCTCTCCGGTAGTTGCACCACTGGCACCACGTTCTCCGGCGCCGCTTGCGCCGTCACCGCTGCAACAACACCGCCGTCCCGAGTCCTCGAAGGCTCCAGGATGTGGGTTTCCTCCTCTACCGGCGCCCCTGGCACCAACTCCTCCTCCGCAACACTCTCGACCCCGGCCCTCGGGGGCACGATGTAGCGAAAATGGCCTCTCATGCCATATTTCAATATAATGTTTTGGTGATTGATATAGACAACACAACACTTGGACTAATATGATTGTTAAGATGACCATTCTCAGGCTTTTAGGTTCAAGTGATGACAAAGAGAGGATAGGCGTAGCGATTGGACAAAGTGATGACCATTCTCAGACTTGAGGAACCACCGTAGGTGCGGGCTATGCCTATCTTCTCTTTGTCATCACTTGAACCTAAAAGCCTGAGAATGGTCATCTTAACAATCATATTAGTCCAAGTGTTGTGTTGTCTATATCAATCACCAAAACATTATATTGAAATATGGCACGAGAGGTCATTTTCGCTACAATCTCCCCCTTTTTGGTGATTGATGACAACACAACCAAAGCAAGCAAGATGAATTGCAAGAATATGAAATTGATACCAATTTGAACCATATGAGCAATGAAAAAATTTTTTGTACCTTAGCCCATGGGATCATCAAATTGCACTTCTCCCCCACATTGACTAAGTACCTCCCCCTATCACCATGCATCCTTTTGCATTGCATCTTCCATTCCTCCCCCTTGCTAATGGCATCATTTACTCCAAACTATTTGCTTGCTTTTAGGGTACTCGTCGTGGATTAGTTTTTGCGAGAGCTCCCTTGAGAGAAGCCTTGCTGCGGCAAGCATCTTGTGTACTCGTCGTGTGACCCTCCGACTTGGTGTGGAGAGGCAACGACACTTTGTGCGGGGAAGGAGACCCCTCTTGGTGAGAAGCTCCGATAGTGAAGACGGTGCCGTGGGTGACGCTCCGAGAGAGATGGTGGTGGTGGCCTTGTCTTGGTGACTTGGGGTCACTTAGCCTTTGCTTGCCGGGAGCCTTGGTGGTGAACGCAAGACGGTGATCAAGCGGAGAGACTCGGCATCACACTTGTTCGTGTTGGACAAGTGGCCGTGGACGTAGGGAGGGACTTGGTGTCCTAACCGAACCACGTTAAATCGTGTGTCTTGGTGTCTTCACGGGAGTTTGCATATTCTCTCCCTTACCTCTTTACTTATCGTATTACGTTTCCGTATTTACTCTATCTTGCGTGCCTTTACTTTCCTAGTTAGTTTGATTAGGATTGGCTATAGGTTGCAAGTCTTTTAGGGGTAAGTAGAGAGTAGCATAGATAAACCTTAGTCATAACTAGCATGTGTAGGACGTGTAAGGTTTATCTCAAGCAAATAGATTGAGCCCTAGAATAGAAAGCGATTAGCGACCCTATTCACCCCCTCCCCCTCTAGGGTCGGACACCCCGGTGATCCTTACACACGAGGACGAGGGTCTCCACCCCTATTTGGCTGGCGGGACATTCCTGCGCGCCCCCACCAGTTTTTCCTTCTCCTGCGACCGGCCGGGCGGCGCTATCCGCGTCATCCCGACCGGCCTCGACCTCGACGTCCGGCCGGGAGGCTTCGTTTGTGCCACCCCGGCCGACCTCCCCCTCGGCCTCAGCCTGAGCGGCCGTTACAGCACCGCCTAGGCCAGCTGCGCCCCTGCTCTCCGGTGCTCGAGCCTGTTGGGCCTTCTGGGCCCCTCGAGCCACCGCCTCCTGGAGCTTCGCGGCCTCCGCCACAATGTCCACGACGGGCAGGGGCTGCGGTGCCGTGTGCGGTGTGGCACGCGCCCCGGTCTTGAGGGCCTTGGTCGACGCAAGCGGGGCTGCATCCCTGGCGATGGCCCCGGAGCTAGTAATCGGGGAGGAAACGCTGAAGTCAGTAGGATTAGGGGGTCGATTGAACGAACGCGAAGAATAAAATCAAAATCACTTACCCTAACCGGGCGCTCATGCTGCGCTTGCCCTAGCCGCTCCTTCGGGCCCGCGGCACACAGACACCTCTCGGCAACTGACCCGAGGGCGTCGTCCTCGGATCGGCCTGGAGCCTCGAGGCCATCTGTGCGGACGTATCTGCGCTCGCCGCGGACCCATCGCCCCCCGTCGACACCGCTGGCGTGGGTGTCCTCCTACCCGTCGCCGGTGGAGACGACCTCTGCCCTGTTGGGGACGTAGTCGACCTCTCGCCCACTGCCGGCGTGGGCGACCTTCGTCATGCCGCTGGCATGGGCGATCTCTGCTCCGCCCCTACGAGGGGCGGACCCACCAACGACCCCGGCGCGAGCCTTGCCTCACCTAGCGTCACGGGCACGTCCTCGTCACCAGCCCCTCGATAGACCGGCGGGGATCCCGCGCCTGTCGCCGCCTCGTCATCGTCCGAGAAGTTGATCTCGGCATCCGAGGAGCCCTCCTCCTCCTCGGTGGACTCGGGCGTAGCAGACCGCGGCTTTCCCTCATCGTGTGCAATTTTGCACGCCTTGTCGTGCTTTTCCTTCCTCTTCCTCTTCCTAGCGGCGGCCGCCTCCACCGAGTCCTTCTGCTTCTTCACCGCCTCTGCGTGCAAGCGGTTGACTTCGCGTTCCTCCGGGACCGGAGGCGTCGAGGTGTAGCCCCTGCGGCTCAACCCCTGCGAAACACAACCCAGTCAGTATCAGGGAGTGGGGAAAGGAGAAGCACAAATCGGCAACGAATTGAAACTAGAACTTACCACAGAAAGGTACTCTGCCTCGGGGCGCATCTTGATCTTCCAAAGATCCTCGGGGTTTTCAGGGAACTCCGCCACCGCGTTCCTCGCCCTCCGGGCAGCGACGTCATGGGGGAGCAGCACGAGCGACGTCCTCGAGCCCGAGGCACGGGCCTCGGGGTGAGGTCGAAAATCGGCAGGCTCCTCTCCGTGAGAGGAATCACCCTCTGCCGGTGAATATTCGCGATGACGGCTGCCGCCGTCAACCCCTTCCTCGCCAGGTGCCGCAATGCCTCGGTGAGCACTTCGAGGCTGGCCTGATGCGCTGGGGGCGATACCCCCCAGTCCCACTTCTCCGGCCTCTCCCGGAGCACCTTATTGGTGAACGCCGGGAGCCGGTTGCCGAAGTTGCACAGGTAAAACCACCCTCGAGTCCACCCGGCATTGTTCGTCGTCATCCTATTGGGGATGTACAAACTCCTCCGGGTTGGGTGCAAGTGGAGCATCAGACCGCCGGCGCGGGCGAACCTCTTCGGCTGGCACCGCACGTTCTCGATGAAGAGCTCGCCGCGGAACAAGCGGATCCATAGATTCCAGTGCACATCGATCCCCAAATACCCCTCGCAGACAGCGACGAAGACCGCCGCCTGCGAGATGGAGTTGGGGCCGAAGTTGTGCAGCTCCACCCCGTAGTACTCGCACAACGCCCGCATGAATCTGCCGACGGGACGCCGAATCCCCGCTCGTGGAGTCGGACAAGGCTCACGACGTAGCCCTCGGGAGGATTCAGTTCGGTCTCCTCCGGCTGCGGGGGAATCCACGCCGGCCGCTCCGAGTCGTGGTTAATCGGAAGCAGCCTATCTGCGGCCAGCTGCTCCAATACCGCCGTGGTGGCGGCGGACTTCCCCCACGGCAACGGCTCCTAGACATCCGACATCGCTTCGAACCGCTAGGGGATGCAGGAAGGCAAGCTCTACGGTGGCTAAGGTGTGCTCTCGCTCTCTCCTTCTTCCTCCTCTCGCTCTTGGTTCTGGGCTCAGGATGCAGGGGAGGCGGAGAAGGCAGGGGAGACAATGGCAAAGTGGCCAGGTGAGCCCAAACAATCCCCCCGTCCCTTCCCCGTTTTTATCCATCAAGACGGGCCGATTCGCCGCCGTGGCCCGAATCCACCGCATTCAATGCGGTAGATTTTGCTGTTGCTGACGGCTGGGCCCCACGACCGCGGAGTCCCCCACGCGCGCACTTGGTAATAATTACGGCGCGGTAACCGACGGGCGCGGCGCAACTGTAGCACAGTTCCATCCATCAGCCGCCGCCCATGCCTCTTCGTCTACCCGAGGCAGCCGCCTGAAAAGGCGCGCCCGCACTGCACCGCACGTACCGGGCCATGTCGCCCACGACCAGCAGAAGACCCGCACGCACGACCTGCGACTCCGCGCCATTTGCGAACCGTGATGGAATATTCCTTTTGGGGGCTCTTCACCCTCGAAGGAACCTCATTCCGAGGCCTTACTGATCAGGGGTTCGAAGCCTGGCCCGTCGAGGGTTCGACAGGCACCCCAGATCCCCAGAGTCAGGGACTGCATGGATATGCCGTACAAGCTACCCTCGAACGCGGAGTTTGAGACATCCTATGCAGTGTTCAAGGCCAGTCGAGGGTGCCTAGCAGGGGGATCCCATCGAGAGAGAGAGCATCGAGCCCTTAGACCCTATCGAACGGGTCCGAGCCCCACCTAGCGAACCTTTGCGAGCGCTTTATGTGGCGTGTCCACGGACCACGAGCCGACCCTTATCGAATGGGGGCACGGACGTCCACTTGAACCACCCGATAACAGCTCACCGAAGCAGCCATAGCTCGCGGCCCGAGCATGGGTAGCATGGTGCGCTTCACCCCTCCTCCCTGCGGAAGGGCGACGAGGGTCGTAATAAAAGTCGAGGGTCTCCTGAACGCCTTCACGCGGGCCGGGGCTCGGGGGCTCCTCGCACACCGCGGCTCAGGCCGCACCCTTGAATGGATCGACGACCGTCGATTATGAAGTTCCATGTGTTTAACCAAAACTCCCACTCTTAACGCGCGCCTGCCAGATGGTTCAGCAGGACTCTGGGTCGCTGTGCCAGCACGAAAAATGCCAGGGCCGGCTGAAAGGAGTGCCGATGCCTGCTGAAAAAGACACTAGACGGCCACCCCAGTAAAGCAACCGAGCAGGGCGACGTTCATAGCCCTTGGACAAGTGCAAACACTCCTCCAAGGCCTCGGGGGCTACACCCGCGGGTGCGCTGACGCGCCCCCACGGAGGAAACTTCACACATTCGAGGACCAAAATCCCCTGTAGGGGTGATGCCCACCCATACACCTTCGGTCGTTCTCTCCGCGAAGGAGAAGGAGACTTCATTGCTCTTTGCAAACAAAGATTACAAAGGGTTACCGGCTCGAAGCCATCGAAAAGTACAAACGTGTTGCCACCTGCGTGGCAATTTTCCTTGTCTTGGGGTGGAGCGAGCGCCGATGAAGAGCACCGAGTCCTGGCCGACATCGCGACCAGGCTGCTCGGGATTGCGAGGAGTAGCCCCCAGACCGCACGGGTCCGGCAGGATGCCCTCCTCGCAAGCTTTCTTCTAGCGTCTCCTCCATCGAAGACCTTGCGGGGGGTCAAGCTAGCGGACAGCACCCTCTGCACCATCTCCCCGAGAGCGACGTTGTCACCAAGAGGGACGATGCGAAGAACGGTCACCAAACCTGGCGCCGACGCCATGGTCAGGCGTCTCAACGCCCCTTCAAGCTGAGGGACATCGCAGAGGCAGGACCCCTCAGGCCAAATGTTCTTCTGCTAATCCCACTGAAGCCAAGGGATGGTGAGCACGCCCTCTCTAGTTTTCCCTCGCCGCTCGCAAACATTCTTCTAGCATCCAAGCCTAAAGAAGCCAGGCCACCCCGTCCGGGGGACGACCGTGAAAGGCGAAGGGAAACATTACTAGACTTAGGCGATGCTAGAAGTAAGAGCAGAGAAATTGGAGAGGAAAGGGAGTCCCACGATCCCTATTTATAGCCGCATCGGGCGCCAAGCTTTAAGCCTATCGCAAGGGGAAGGCTTGGACTGCCCGTGACGGTGCGGCACCCCACGAGTAAAAGATGCCCTCGGTTACCGTGCCGAGACGTGACCAAACAATGCAAAGCCGAGCCCCTGGACGCCGAGCAGCCCAGCATCAGCGCTGGCCGACTGCCCTCGAACGGCGCGTCGCAAGGCGACCAGGGAAAGCAGGGCTGAGACCCTGAACACGGGACAACGCGGCCATACACCAGCTGCAAAGCGGTAGGCGCCATCATGGCCCTGGCCTGCTCAACACGCTGACGCGTCTCGTCACCGAAACAAGACAAAAAGGGGCGCACCTCGGAGTACTTTTTCCGCAGGCGCGCTACCCCGACCGACGAGTTGTCGCATCCGCCAAGCCAGCATCCGGATGCGTCTGGCTGGAGCGCAGCACAGATCGATCACATCAAGGGGTAAATTTGTCGAAATACCCTTTGGCCGAATCCCCTGACTCGACCAAAGGCTCGGGGCTACTGTCGGATACCATGATTAGGGGCACCCTAATCAGGGGACTAAAATCACCCTAAAAATGCAAACGCATGCTGGGCAACCGGGCCCATGAAGGCCTGTAGCCTCCTTCCAATCTGGAAGAAAGGAAATGACTCAAAGAAGCCCAGCACGCGGCCCACGTACGCAGTGCGGCCCGTCCGCACCCCCCTCGAACCCGCGGGGTGATCTCCGTCTCGCTCGAGGGCTCCCCGTCGAAGCCCTCGACCACGCCCTGCGCCTCCGCCTCGCTCGAGGGTAGCGAGCCCACCCTCGGGGAGGCGGATTGTCTCCGCTTCGCTCGAGGGTAGCGAGCCTGCCCTCGGGGAGGCGGATTGTCTCCGCTTCGCTCGAGGGTAGCGAGCCTGCCCTCGAGATTGCAGAACGTCTCCGCCTCGCTCGAGGCTACCCCCCGACGGAAAGGACAAACGGTCCTTCCACTCACCCGCCCGCCGTACCGAGGCATTAATGCCAACCACTCCTCCATAGCGCCCGGGTCAGACGGCGCCAGGCCATCATTCCCCACAGTGTCGGTGACCGCAGTCTCGTCCGCCAACTCCGGTCACTGCTCCGCCATTCCGGACGTTGTGGCAACGCTGTGGGAACCTGCGACGCAGTGCAAGACGTGCTCGGCACTGCTCCATCAACTATACTGCCAACTCCCCATACCTCCTTCGTACTTTCCCTTCCGCTGAGCCCTCGAACGGCATGGGCACGACCCTCGGAAGCGGCTCCGGCCTTGACCTGGACAAGACCCTGGCATGTAGGACCTTCAGGACGCCGCCACACCACGGCTGGAGGACGGTACCTCCCACAGTAACGACCACGCCGCCCGCTGGAGCCGCCAGGACGCCGGCGCGGTCTCCGCCTGCGCCCGCGTCTGCGTGACACGTGGCGGCTTCGGACCCCTCCCGAACAGCTAGCTGAGCCGAGAGCTCGCGGTAGTCCGGATAGGCACGTGGAGGTCCCGGACCCACCTGTGGGGGTCCGGGTCCGCGGGCACAGGTGCTGAGCATTCCCACATCTGGGACACGTGGTGACACCGGACCCATCCCCGAGCGGGAAGCGGGTCCGGGACCGTTGGTTCGGTGAGATGGAGTCAAGGACGATGCCTAGGACGACTGCCACGACCGGCGCCATACCCCATAGTGTACTTCCCACAGTGCTCGAACACTGCACCCCCGCGATTCGGGGAGAAGACGATGACTTCCACGATTCCCTGTGCATGTACACCGTCCATCCTTGTGTCTATAAAAGGGGGGGGTCGGCCCACCTTTCGGTAGAACACAACGCTCAGCACTACTAGCAGAGCATATACGCTCCTTGAACCCCGATATTGGCACTCGCCTCAATCAACTCCCCCTCTAGCAGAGACGGAGCTTCCCTCCCTCTCTCGCCTCGCTTGTACCCCCTACTACAGGCACCTCCGGTGCAGGACAGTGCAGTGCTCTCGCACACTCCTTTGCTGGACGTACGGCCCCACGGCCGGAACCAGGATAAATCTGTACGATATTGTGTTGCCTCTTGCATCAACATCTGGGACGAGGAACACGCAGTATCATCACTAGTTGGGTCCGGACCGCCGGGTCAGGACACCGAGTATACAAATTCTACGCGGCGGTTTCCAGCTTTCATTCATAGATCTTGATCGACACACACGCGCGCGTTAGTATACTTTTTCCCCTTTTGAATTTTGAGAGGTAACGAACGTGTCACCTGTCGATGCTCTGCGCCTGTTCCCTTGAGCACGGAGCGATTTAATTTGGACATACAAATACAAACTGATCACCGCATGTGCCCGCATGGCACGACAGTGCAAGCACGCTATATTATCTCTCATTAATATATACTCCTTCAAACCAACGTACTTAAATGTAGGTTAAGTACATACTACATGCATGTTCCTACACTGTGTGGGACAATATTGCTCTGCGCCTCTGCCTACTAGTGAACCAAAAAATTCACAAATATCATCCGATGGATGATCCTACAAGCTCAAATATACAGAAACACATCTAAATTTGAAGCCACATTTCTTTCTACTTCCTTTGGCAAGAAATCTGAATCTGAACTTGGTGCAGCGGGGCCAACACAACACTGCGGCGGCTAAAGGGCAAGATGGGATAGAACTTGAGGTGGATAAGGTTTGCGGCTGACCAGGCAGGCATTTTATTTTGAACACCTTTTGTTTAGCGGGCGCCAGCGTTTCCCAGCCAAGAGATTTTGCTTCCCTGGTAAATGCCAAAAGTGTGCCCAAAATCCAAGAAAAAGGAAAACAATTCTGTTGTCAAGAATTGTAATATCCCATTTCATGCACGTTCTGTTGTCAAGAATCCCGAATCTGAATTTAGGCCAGACCAATGCAAAACAAAAAAAAAGGAATACAAAGGAAATTCTTTTTTTTAAAAAGGAAATTTTCAAGTGGATAAGATTTGTGGATGACGTGGCTTACATTTTTCCCCAAGAGCGTCCAGCGAGCAGCTGACGGTGACCATGAGTCTTTGTCTCCTACCCCACCCCAACACGACTCACACTCTCTGTTACGTATCCTCTCCGCGCAAGAACAGAAGGACCACCAGATGGAAACTCGTGAGGAAAAAAGATTTTTCCGAGTATTGCTAGCATCTCTTATTACCAAAAAAATATTTTTTTTGTTGCTTCCCATGCTTTTATTTGGCAGAAAAGATATGAGAAAAAAAGTGTGGACGAGAGGTCGAGAGCCAGGAGAGCGACCTGTTTGGAACAGAAAAGCTCAGAAATGAATGACACGGTCTGAAGAAGAAAACTGTGGCTCTAAATTATAGCGATTTTGGCCACCCTTCGTGTGACGATAAAGGATTTCGCGCAACAAATTTTGTGTCAAGGAAATAATGGAATTATAGATATTTTAGCCACCCTTCGTGTGATTGATAAACGATTTCGCATCACAATTTTTTGATTTTGTGTCAAGGAAATAATGGAATTTTATGAATAATTTAGAGTTACGTATTTTTTATTTTTGCTGCATGTAGAGTCTTGTCTCCGGACTCCGAGACTCACACGGCCGGATAACGTCCGACGCGGATCGGCAGAGATAGTATTGATAACGCTGGGGATGCAGCGACTTGGCTACGAGCCATGGGCTAGTCGCTGTCGTTGCATTTTTCAGAAATTTGAGGCAATTTGCATACAAACTCTATAAGAAATATAAAACTTTTGCTTCCAGCGAAATACACGTGCAAAAAAATCGTGTGTTTGTCGTGGGGAATCGTCACCAAATATCTACTGTAGCACGCGCTGGGCGTTGCTCATGGAGAATCTTGCCAATTGTGATGCTAGGCGCTCCTGGGGTGAACAAATATCACAGATTTATAGTGCAAGTGCAGCCAACTTCCAGGAGAAAGATTCACACGGTAGGGACAAACTATTGACAGGGGGGGGGGGGGGGGTGCCCGTGAATTCTTTGTGGGGAGGTGGGAAAGGGTAAAAAACGAAAAATGAGGCCTTCTCTGTTTGAAATGGTTACGAAGTTAGGTATTCATTCATATCAGACCATGCAGTTGGTGCAACTGCTAGTGGTTGTTGGGACGATCTCTACAACTGTGCAATTCCTTCTAAGCGAAGCCAGAAGATGCTGAAAACTGGGCACCCTAACCATGACCACGACACTTTTCTTGCTCGCAGCAATCTGAAATTCTGAAGTCAGGCTAACGTCAGCTCAGACGTTGCCTATTTTTGGAAAAGATGAAAATTACAGTATATATAGTCACTCCGACAAAACGGCTTCCTCTGCAACACGCCTGGATAACTAAGAACTGTATATGTACCAATTACACGGCATTCCATCACAACAGAATGTTTTGCAGTTAACTAGGGACACAACAACATCAACGAGAAGGCCAAGCCAACTTCAAAGTTAATCAGGAGCTTTCAGTGCTTAGTACAGAGTGGTGCTATTCTGCATTTAACTCTAGTCAAAATCATCCTCCGGTGACAGAAGATGAAACGGTACCAAGGGCATCAAGGAGGCAGATCCATGTATTCATATGACAAGTAATTAGGTAGGATGAACAAAATGAAAATGTGTCATCATGTTAACAGTAAATTTTACAACGTGACACCATGTTGTAGGCCATCTGTTCAGAGTTCAGACACCGAATGCTGACTGCAGATGTGACCTGACGCTCCCTGATAGGAGGGCATTTGTAGTCCAATCCTGGATGTTCTTCTTGGCATCTGCTATGTAACCATAACAATACTTAGAATGAAGTGTAACATTTTGGATCATTCCAGGCATCAATTCAAGTGCGTAATGCAATTGAAGTGGCTTAACATCTTTGGTGACCTAACAAATTGAGTCATGTGAGACGTTAAGTAGCTATATATTAAGTCTAAAGCTATAAGCATGCAGCAACAAGACAGCATGTATCCATTGATATAAGATGAATTTATGAGAGGGATGTTCTAGTAAAATCAGTCACATTCTATATAATAATATAAACTGGGATAACTGCACCATAAGCAGAAGACTATTTACTAAAAACATACAGGGTAGAGCAAGAACCACCTAAACTGATCAATGTAGCATTAAACACGAATGAAAAAGGAAAAATAGCTTAAGGGTTCACTGGTTCAGGCCTTCAGGGTATGGCAACAGATCCACACAAGAAAAACCCACATCATGTTTCTACATGGAATTATACTTTGCAAATAGTTAAACAAAAACTTTGAGCTTACAGAGATAAAATGTGCCCACTGTTGCATCATTGCATTAACAATTTAACTATGTGATGTAGCCTAACATCTTTGATGACCCAATAAAGAGTCATGTGATATGTTAGCTACATGTTTTATTAGGTTAATTAGCTACAATATTAGATCTGAAGCTGACAGCATTTATGATGTATCTATTAATAGGAGATGTATTTCTGTGATGGTATGAAAGTAAAAGAAAGATAACTTAATCGTTCAGGCTATGTCAACCCCACACAAGAACGACCTATCTTGCTACTTACTTTGCAAATAGTTAAAACAAAACTTCTGAAGTCGTGGCTCTGTTTCTACTGGGGGAAAAATACAACTCTGCTTTGACCAATTGATAGGAAATTCATGCGGTTTAATTCAACAATCACAACATTTCTAAATTGCTAAATCAAGCAACCACAACATCCTTCAGGTTCAAGTGAATGTAGATTTCACACAAGAATACACACCTTTGTTGCATTTGGTGAAACCAACAATGTTTGCAATGCTGAGGCTCAAGCAAACTCCAATAACAAGAAGGTAATCCGCTTGAAGTCTGATGAGCGAGAATATCCCAAGAATAATCCATGCGGCAGCCTGAAAATGAAGGTATGCTTGCTTTACAAACATTCTAGAAACATGTTGCAAAGTTCCATGAAGAACTACCAACTAAATAAACATATGAATGGACATGAATGTAGCTTTTTACACCTCTCTCTGCCTCCCATTTAATCTACTGTCATAGGAACTGCACTCTTTCCTTCATATGAATGGATATGAATGTAGCTTTTTACACCTCTCTGCCTCCCATTTAACCTACTGTCACAGGAACAAACCCTATTTGAAATTTGTTCTAATTCCAACCTAGGCAAATGAACTTATGTATGAAAACGAAAACAATTCAGCACACACACGCATACACACACACACATGAAGGAAAGAGAGAAGTAAAAGAAAACATTATAATGATGCAACCGGTCGGTTTTACCCCAAAGCAACAAAAAACAGATCTATGACCTGGCAATGCTTAATTGATGTTTTCCCTAGTATTCCATACCAATCTCTTTGCATGGTATGGGATATGCATACTGAATTCCCAAACCTATACTTAGTAACGATGAATTGAAGTTATGTTCTCAATGAATCCTAACTATCTCTGTATTTGCAAAGCAAAATATACATAAACATTGTAGGTGCAATGATTCTAAAGTTGAGACATTATACTTGCGTTGCCGAACTATCAGATATAAAAGAGAATGACCCCAACCATTCCCACTCCACTATAACAGCCAAGCATCCAGATTGGCTCAAGCCTAACTCCACTTTGGTGAGACCATGCCTGTGAGTTATTACCCGGGAGGCTTTGGACAGTAATTTATAAAAGTGGGCTTACAGGAACTGGGCATATGGCCCATTGAGCCAAGGCCTCACAACAACTGTTTGCCATCTTATACCAATCAATTCATGTTACGTCCAACCCATGCGATTTTATGTCAAAGTAAACATTTGCTTTCACATGGTCCTAATCTACAGTTTTTTTTGTAGATGAAACAAGGTATGAAGAATATAACTGGTTTAGCACCATATGCCGAAAACCGAGATATTTTCATACTGTATAATAAAACAAATAAAAAGTAATACAATCTGTACTAAGTACATAGGTAGATGATTGCATTCAATCGAACACTACGACACGTCTATGTGCACCCAGATTTCAGTTCCTTTTCTAATCTGGTGAGGCAAAGGAAATAAAGTTTACAATATCATGCACATTTTTTTCTCGGATACGCAGGAGTACAATAATCATGCACCAATAAATAACAACCGACGTCTCCCAGAATTCATTTGAGTCTCATCAGCAAGTAATAAAAAATACAATTAGCACTTTATATGCATCCCTACATCATTCCTCTTACTAACCTGTCACACATTTATTTGGATAGCTTTATGTTCAGTTCCAATTTTTCAATGTGCTCAGCATGTAGATTTGAAGTATACAGATTAAAAAATTCATTTGCTTCTTTTCCATATGTACTAGATATAAAGGAGCCCTCAACATTACTTACAGTCAAATATAGAGTCCACCAGAACAGCCATGAGTCCTTCTTGTTCATCCTAGCCAGAGACTGCAATAAAATGGCAATTCAATTTAGGAGTCCCAACTTGCACGAGAATAGAAACAAGGACAACGATAAGGCAAATACAAACCTCCCCATCAAGACACTCAAACTTCCAGACACTCTCTCCTTCATCATTAATCTCGTTCCACCACCGCAGCCCAACCAGTATCCTTCCACTGACATTCTTCACAACCCAGAAGTCGAGTGCTGCGAGGAGCACAGTGATGACAAAGATAATGACGAAGTTGTTCACGAAAAGCGCTGACAGTATGTAGAACGCCAATGCTGCTGCCTTCACAGAGAAATAATCAAAATATAATCAGCCAAAACCTAGCCACAGTTCTGCTGCATATAAGATCAGAAACGGCAGGCAGAATACCTTGAAGAGCACATGGAATAAGCATGTCTTCGGATTTGCATAGTTCTCACTAATCCCCTGAAACAATACAAGCACACATATTATCATACAGTAGTTACCTCCATACCTCTAAAACTCGAATATGCAGAAGACGAGTTGAGCACAGGACAGGTAACCAATCCATGGAAAAAATAATCAAGTTGCACCGACTTGTCCTAGAAAATAAGCCCAGATGACGAACTCGGCTATCCGAACGACAAAAATTTCATAATTCCTTCAATCTATCGTCCGATTGAAATCCGGAAGTGGTCCCAAGAAAACCGCAATCTGGACTCCGGACCAATCTAAGTAATCCAAGAAATCCAGAGATCTAAAGCAATCAATCCCTACTCCAAACCAAAACCTAGAGGTAAGAGGGGAATCTAACTGTTTGATCCGAATCTTATTCACGAAGCAAGAAGAGGGAAAACGCTGAGCTATAACCTGGGGTTGTTGATCCATCGTACCCTTTCTCCCCGCCTAGCTCTCTCCGCGTGAATTTGGCTTCTGCTCCTGCTTCTGATTCTTCGCCGGATCTTGCTGGTTTTTCTAACGGTGTTTGCTTCGTTTTGGGGGAATCCCTCGAGATCGACGTGGGAGACGACGAGGGTCAAAAGTGAAAGGTAGTGGAAAAAAGGGGCTGGACTGCAAAATGTATTTTCTCGACAGGGAGTGGGTCGCAATATTTTTGTAGATGGGGGGTGGCTTCCGTAACCTGATGGCAAGTGCCTTTTGGCCTAATTTTCGAAGATGACAACTGACAAATGAACTTGTGATGACTCCATTTAATAGAAAAATTAATGACCTGCCACAGAATTTTTGATATTTTTTATGAGGTTTACCAGTAGTGTCAATCTATATACCTATTAAAGCGAGTAAAGTTTTTACCCAAATTTTTTATTTGGTATGTTGGTTTGGTCCACCTATGTTATTAATAGGTAGGCCTTAGTCCATTCCGTATGCGACGGATCAACCCCTCCGTTCACGACTTGATCACATAGATCCCTACAAATTAACACACGGACACCAATACGTATTCGATACTTATATCAATTTTGTCCGTAGCAACGCATAATTACCTAGTAACACATATTACCGCAAAAAAAAAGTGTCAATAACACATAGGAGAAAGTGACAAATGAGGAGAGCCCAATAATCTTTAGAGTGGCAAAACAGTACAAGATCATCTTTTCTTTAAGCAATTTTTACATTCCTCTTTAAAGGTTCACGGTGATCAGAAAGTGATGCGAGACTAGCTCTCATCGGAAAGTTCAGAGTTACCAGCATCTTCGGTTTCAGACTTCTCTGTGGATGCTTGCTTCATGACATTGCTCTTGTATTTATGACCTTCTTGATGTTCATGCGTATAAATTGGTTCAGACTCTACTGTAGATTCCTGATGTCTCGGACTCCTACGGTCGTTGTATCCTTTCCCACGCGCATTTCGTTGCAGACCATATTTTTTTCTAGCTATTTCGGCACAAATTTATTTTTTTTACATTTCTAGCTAAAAGTAATTTATGCCATGCCGTTGCCATATGAGATTTGAAAACGAGTGATACCTATGTCTTAAGAGAGCACCTTATATATATATATATATATATATATATATATATATATATATATATATATATATATATATATATATATATATATATATATATATATATATATATATATATATATATATATATATATATATATATATATATATAGACACACACACCGAGGGCTACCACAACGCATCTACTTGTATACAGTTCACACGTGACTTATCCTTGCAAATTAAAATGGAGTAATTTTTCATGAACTCTTTATATAGAAGAAAATTATATATCATTAGTCTCACCAACGACTACAAGAAAAACTAATTAATGTACTACCCTCAGTGAAGCTAGGCAGCACAGACTGAACCACAACATTAATGGATACCAAAAGATTATTTAGTTTTTTTGAAACTAATGTACCCTCGATTTCCGTGGGGCCAGCTGTCTGGTTTCCGCCTCCGCGTCGCTCCACGTGAGGGTGACTCGGGCGGCGGCCAGGGGCGGATCTAGCGGTGGGTTTGGAGGGGCTCGAGCCCCTCCTAGAAGTCCCATGGAACCCCCTCTACAAATTTGAGGAAGAAGAATGATGAATGGGAGAATGAAGGAGCAAGAAGAGGGGGAGAGCCCCTCATGAACTCAATCCTACCTTCGCCACTGGCGGCGGCCAAACCCTAGCCACCACTACCCTTTTCTCCCCTTTTTGTCGCCAAGCCAGCTGTAACACCCCGGGTGTCTGCACAGTAATTAAATAGGAGTCTGCACAGTAATTATGTATGTTTACTATGCATCATGTGTTTGATTTGCTTAAAAAGGATCTTTTTGTAATTATAAAAGGTTATATGTGTAATTATGATTTTATGCAGGGTCCTTTCTTTAGTTATTTCTGAATATAGCTTTTGTGAAGGGTGTTTTTGCAAAAATTCAATGCATTTAATGCATGGCAGCAAAATTTACTTTTAAGTCTATGTTTGAAGTGAATTTGCTTTGAAAAAGAGAAATTTCCTAGAATTCAAAATCCCTTCAACGATTTTAATTTTAGCTCTTGAGTCTTTGGTCAAATAAATTTTTGCACAACATCAAAGTTGTAGATCTTGAAAAGTTGAACAACTTTCATGTTGGGCACTTTTTCATTTGAGCTTTAGTTTAAAAGTTATTGCTTGTTTACAGAGAGGTCCCTGGAATTTTTGGCAATTACAAATCGACCCTTATGACCATCTCCCACCTCCCTGCTCTGCTTCTCGCCGCCGACGCCACCGACAGCGCCGCCGCCGACGCCTTCCCGGCCATTCCGGCCATTACTCCACCGTGCGCTGGCGCCCACGCGTCGCGGACGACCACCTCCCCCTCCTATTGCCTCGCGCTGGCCCTCTTCTTCCCTTGCCACGCGCCCCGCCGCTTCCAGAACCACCCCGTCGGCCGCCACCGCGACGCCGCCGTGGAACGGCCACTGCAGAGCACGCCGCCCTCTTCTAGCGAGCGCCCGCGCACTACAAGAGTCCCAGAACTCGATTTCGCGCGTCCCTTTGCTCTCTCATCGCTTCCACGCCCCAGAACGCCGCCGCCACCCTGCTTGAACCCCGGCGAGCTCCACCCCGCCGCGGAGCCGCCAACCCAGACCCGCTCCACCCCTACAGCCCCCACATTTAGCACCGCCTCGACCTCGCGCAGCTCGCAGGCCACTTCCCCTCGCCCAAACCTCACCGGAGCTACCCCGCCGCCGTGCTCCGAGCCCGCAAGCCGCCGCTCGCCGTCGACACCCCACCTCCGACCGCCCTAGCCTCGATTCCAAGCACCCAGAGGTGCGCCTTGCACCCGTGAGGCTCACGCACCCCTCCACCCTCGCCGCCGGTGAGCCCCTCGCCGGGAAATCGCCGGTCAAAACCCGCGCTCCCCCTCTGACCCGACCCGAGGACCTCGGGTTTGAATTTGAAAAACCCCAGGGGGTTGTCTGCGTTGTCAGTGACTCAGGGAAATAGTGCTATAAGGACTTGTTTGTATTAGTTTGCTGTGAACTTTGAAATTCTAGATCAATTTGTAGAAAATTCATAAAATAGAAAATTTTGATGTTTTGGAATCCTCTTGAAGATCTCTATGCAGTAGAACCATAATATGTTAGGCTTTAGTTGCAAGTTTTTGCTGTGTAAATGGTTTTGTGTCACTAGGTAAATAAATACTAGATGTTTAGTCTTTTTCTTATCTAATGCTTGAAAGCTGGTCTTGCTCTGAAATTTTTGTGGTAGTTTACTCATGTTACACTAGCTTTTCTATAAAAATTTCTTGATCAGTTCTCTTGTGTAGCTTTTTCTTTGATTTAAACTTTGTTTAGTACACTTTATTTATGGTAAATAGTTTCTGTTCGTAATAAATCATGATTTTATTTCGGCATGTTCTTTTTGAGTAGCTTAGCTTGTCCAGGATGTTTGAGCTTCAGTTCATGTCTAGAACAGGAGTTAAAATTGAATCTTTCTAAACTTATGTATGTTTTGTTTATTTTCTCAGAATAAATTCTGTGTAGATAAACTCATGAAAAATTCACAGTAGCTAGATCATCCCTGTGTAGATCTCATGTTAAATTTTGAGCTTCTGATCTGCTTTAGTTTGATCGGTATAATTCAAGCTTGTACTAGGTGTTGCCTGCATAAATGATTTATTGTGTTTACATGGTTAAATGTTTTGGCATCATTTTTACAGGGTAGATTACTTTGTTCATGTTCTGTTTAGTGTAATTTTGGTAGAATTTATTACTATTTGTACTCTGATTTGTTGATTTATTTGCAAACCATGACTTAATTGTATAGGAAATCACCACTACTCATTTTATGAAGTTAGTTAACTTCTTTTGTGCTGTTGATCATGATGCCTTGTGTAGTTAGATTTGTTATTTAACTACTCTATAAACGATTGCCCATGTGTGTTTTTAATATTGTTCTTGCATTACATATAGATACGACTACTTTGTCGGACGGGACGTACGAGTTGATTCCGGAGTCTGACGGAGGTGATCTCGAAGCTCAAGTAAACACTGCGGAACTAACTGAAGCCCCGAACCGAAGTTCGGAAGAGCCTAGCGCTGAAATAGTTAGTAATTACCGAGAAGGCAAGCCCCGGACATAACCTATACTTCAAATTAATATCATTTACTGTATTATTTTACTTGTGCATTTACAGTGCATAGGAGTTGAATTGAAACCCTAGATGCATGATCCTAGAAACCTATGTACTGAACACTAGACCTGAGTTCGACTACTTGCTAAGCTTATAGGACCGGTAAAAGTCGAGTGATTGCCTGTCACTCGCGAGCGTTATAGGAATTGATTGTTTACTTTCTGCTATCAATATAAGGACGACGGACGGGGTTGTGTTCGATATCATGACCTTATGTGATACCCCGTCTGTGTTGATGAACTTGCTAAGGTCGCGGTGTGTGGTAGTGCTGGTTAAGTTTTTGAAAGTACTAGTCACATGCCGTAAATATGGTACGCGGCAAGCCTAGTAGCCGATTGGACCGGGGAGTGGATATACCTTTCACTCTCTCAGTAGGGATAGGTTTTATTTTATGTTGCGCAACACTACGACTTCGAGGGACAAGGTTCGGCCTTGGAGCCCTGTAGTCGGGGAGAGTGACCCTATCCACAAGCCGGAAAGAAAGGTCAACGGTTGTTTGGGAATGACCCGACGGTGTTCCAGACGTGTGTGCTAGGTTATCCTTGCAAGGTTGAATTTCGATTCAGAATCGTCCGCCTCTCACGATGAAATGAGACTGCTTGATCTCTTTGCCACACAGAGTAAGAAGAGCAACAATACTTTAATCAATCTTGATGTTTGCTTAGATTTCTACCATGATTGGAAAATAGTTGCTTACATAGAATGGTTAATCGACTAGAATCTTGAAAGCTAAAACTTGAAAGTAAGGACATACTCTTTATTGCTTTTCAGTAAAAGAAAACCAGAGCCTCACAAAGCCTTGCATAGTCTAGCTAAGGTGGGCTACTTATACCCGTTGGCGGTTAAGTCTTGCTGAGTATTAGAATACTCAGCCTTGCTGTTGAAACCCTTTTTCAGGTATGAGTTTTGAGGATCAGATCGCTAGCTTGACCTATCCTTGCTCGTTGCCTCCTGGCTGGTCTGTAGAATGGGATACGTCTTCGGCCGGCAATGACTATGACGAATGATACCATGCTTGGGCTAGCTTGGTATACTTTTGCGACGTGTTGTAGTCATCGTGTTTCATCTTCCGCTGTTTAGACTCTGAACTTATAATCATAACTTGTATAACTGTTTTATTTAAGTTGGCTTTGTAATAATGTTTTTAACTGGTATGTAATCGTTATTATGCCTGAGTTGTAAAATTGTGGTTGTAATATCTCTGAACTCGCCTTCGTGCGGGGTATGCTTGTTCGATCCGTGAATCGGTGGTTGTATCGGGACGTTACCCGACAGACCAAAAATTGTTCCGTTTGAAGTGCGTTTAAGCTAATGTTGCCTTTATGGTGATGGTTTACGCACTTGAGCCGGGATAATTTAGGCGGTTCTGCCACAGCTGGTATCAGAGCTGCAAGCGTACATCAGAGGTGTTGGAACCTTAAAAACCATTTTCCATATAAAATTGGAACCATAAAGAATTTCGGAAAACTACGTTGGATTCGTTAAGAGTTGTGCTTAGAACGTAAAGTCCTAGGGAATTTATGGGAATTACTAGGTGGTTATTTCTGTATGGTTTATGTTATCTGACTTCCAGCACTTTACATTTTGTCAAACCATACTCACAAGCAACTCTTAATTCTTGTAACGACGCACCTACGTGAGGTAAGATGGTAAGGATCCTCAGTCAGCTGAGGGAGTCTGACCTTCCCGTCGGTGATGCGAGCCGAACGCTGCCCTCAAGCAGTGGCTTACTTGAGGTGCTTTCAATATACCGACTATTAGTTGACTATATTGGAAGTAAAGTGTGCTCAGTCAGCTGAGGGAGTCTGACCTTCCCGTCGGCGATGCGAACCGAACGCTGCGCACAAGCAGTGGCCTACTTGAGCTGCTGCCAATATACCGACCTCGGTCGACTATATTGGGAGTAAAGAAACTTGTGAATACGCCTCTGAGTAGCGTATGCTAACGTTGGCCATACGGCGGAGATTGTATGGCTGCCGCTTCTATAGTGAGCGGTAATGTTTGGGAACGTTTTCATGGGTGCTGGCATGAAAGGTTCATTGGGTATATATATTTATGTTCTGTCAATCTTATGCAGGTACACTAACCATGATTCGAAAAGATAAGAACGGTTACAATGTATCGACTAGCTATATAGGGAGAGCCGTATTTATGTATACCACCGTGCTAACTACGTAAGCCCAACGATAGTTGGCATTTGTTTATCTTGTGAGGACGGTCAGGACGTGCATACATATCTGATTGATGTTTGATTGGTTCATGATAATTGAGGTTGCTACGTGAGCTTTTTAAGGAATTTCTAGTATGAATCCTTATAAGATAACTGTTAGTGTGCTTAAAACATGAGTGAGTGAAACTCTGATTTTAGTAGCATGCTTGTTAAAATGCTTAGGTTTCCTTGGATGAAAAATATGGTTTCGAGTTATGCCTTCCTCCTAAACCCCATCTTGTTGTTGTAAGGATCTGTTCATTCCTTAGAATCTCAAATGATGAACCAGTACCGATTGTGGTTTATTATTCTTTGAGTATGGAACCATATCATCTTTTGATTTAGAATCATAGTTGTTTTTCCGCAGTCTTCTTAAAGCTTTATTTGAGAAGTCTTGAGTTGATCACATTACTCACATTTGAATCCTTTTCGATTCAGATGGCGATTTGTTCCCAGGTCTTTTGGGATGAGGAGGGAAATGCTCATACCGACTGTCTGTACTGGGAGGGTTTTCCGAGGATTCTTTGGGATTCACTTCGTATCTTCCACTACCCAGATCCACCCCAGTACACGGGACGCCAGTTTTCGGAGGATGGAATTAAGAAGAACAGAGTTAAAATGACCATTCCTCAGCACCCCACCTTGGAGTGGCCACCGATTGAGATTGAGGTGATTGGGTACCGTCTTGTGGATGCTTTTGAGAAAGCAGCTCTCAACGCTATCACCACTTTTTGTGAGCACCATCCCGAGGAGGTAGCTGCATACCCTATTGGTTTGTTCCCAGCAGTCAGTGCTGGAAATGCAGAGTGGCTGTTCAGGGTCACACACTTTGGGCACTTGATTGGAGATGTAGCGGATGAGACTATCGAAGCAGTAGTCAGATATATGAATGCTCAGTCTCACTACCAGATACTCCAGCAGCGACACATGGACCAGGTGATAGACTTGGCCCAGAGTTTTCAGCGAGGCCTTCGTTTGAGGGATACTCAGATTCAGGGACTTCAGGATGCCGTAGCTGGGAGGGATCTGGCCATTGCACAGTTTGAGCATCAGGCTATGGAGCATGGTGCTGAGATAGAGCAGCGCAACATAGTTATTGGTTTTCTTCAGGGGCAGGTGAATGAGCTTCAAGCAGATTGGGCTGATGCTTTAGCACATGTTGGTATGCTCCAGGAGCAACTAGATGCCCCAGCTGAGCCTGCAGCAGCAGATGAGGACTCCGAGGAGATTGAGGGAGTTTCTGATCTAGATTCAGAGCACGCACTTGCTGAGCCTAACCCTCAGCCGGATGACTCTTCTTCCGGCAGTGCCTCTTCTGTGGGCAACCTCGACGACTTCTAGGCGCCTTAGACTAGTCCCAGAAAGTTCGTGTTTTATCTTGTTGTAGCTTGTACATAGGAAAGAGATGTTGTAAGATAACCCTAGGGAGGAGTACCACTTGTTGTATTATATGTGGTAAGGGTGAGTGATGTTAGGTTGTAAGAAAAATGCTGCTTTGGATGTAATATAAGTAGCGACTACCAGTTTGGAAATCATAATCTTTCTACTTAGCAAATCTCTGCATTTGTGCATTTTCACGCCGTTTGATGAATACAAGAGGTTGCAAATTTTTGTGGCATATGTGCTCATCAAATGTTAGCTTGTTGAATTTGAGAGACTAAATTTTAGTCCAACCCCTTCTATGATCTCTGTTGTTTAGCAACATAGCACATAGCGATGAAGAGCGAATTGATAGATTATTTTCTTTACCCTTTGCTCTCAGCATTGAGTCTCTATACGATGGAGCATGAAGCTATCTAGCAGCTGACCAGTTTTGATTTTTGTGGGTTGCACATTTATGTGTTGTGCATATTGTGCTACACCGCATCTAGTAAATTTTGCTGATTTTGTTTTATCCATTGTACGATCATTGCATGTGCCATTGATTTTGGAAGCGAGAAATATGTATCTAATGGATGTCTTCCATGATTACAGATGGTTGGTCATACACGCGGAACGCCTGATGGCTTTGGTTGTGAAACTGGAAGTGGATCTCAGCAACCACCGCCACCCCCGTCGAATCTGGCCGAGTTAATGGCCATGCAAACAGAGTTGCTTCGCCAGCTAGTCCAAGGGCAACAAAATGTGCCACGCCAACAGTATGGAGGAAGGGAGGCACAACCAGCGGGTTACCAGGAATTCTTTGGTACCCAACCTCCGCTTTTCAGCAAAGCTGATGACCCATTGGATGCCGATGCTTGGCTTCGTACAATCAATTCCAAGTTTGCTTTGTTAGCGGTACCATGTATTGATGCAAACAAGGCCCCCTTTGCCGCCCAACAGCTGCGTGGTCCTGCACGTATATGGTGGGATAATTATTGTGCAATGCAGCCTGCTGAACATATCATATCTTGGGAGGAATTCAGAACAGCCTTCAGATCACATCATATTCCGGATGGACTAATTGAAAGAAAGTTGAATGAATTCTTGGCTCTAGATCAGGGAACCCGCACTGTTCTACAATATGCACAGACCTTCAATCATCTGTGCCAGTATGCGGGCCATCATGCTGATACTGATGCCAAGAAACGTGATCGTTTCCGTCGTGGCCTCAATACTAAGCTCAAGGAATGTTTAAACCTGGTTCAGCCCAATACCTACAATGAGCTGGTTAATATGGCCATTACACAGGAAGATTGTATTGCTGCACATCGTGCTGAGAAAAAGCGAAAGGCACCAACGGGACCCTCGAGTGCCCAGTCACCGAGGTATCGCCTGGTGCAAAATACTCCACCTAGGCCTCCACAAAGAAATGCCCCAGTGGGTAGGTTTGTCTTTAGGCCGCCTCAGCAACAAGGAGGATTCAGACCTCCAGTGCCTCAGCAACAGCAACAGCAGCAATTTATCCCAAGGCCGAATGCCCCACAGTTCAATAGTGGGAATAGTAATAATCGATGTTTCAATTGCGGCAGTGCTTCTCATTTTGCCAAGAATTGTCCACAACCCAGAAGGAATAATCCAGGGCAAAACTCTAATCAGAACAACAACAACAACAACAACAACAACAACAACAACAACAACAACAACAACAACAACAACAACAAGAGCAAGGGCAAGAGGCAAATGGTGCAAGTCCAGCAAGGGCGAGTTAATTTCACTACTCTTGCAGACCTTCCAGCAGGAGCACCAGTTATGACGGGTACTTTCTCTATCCACAATAAACCCGCAGTCATATTATTTGATTCTGGTGCAACGCATAGTTTTATAAGTGCCAAATTTGGAGCAAGAGTAGGATTGGACTTTTGTCATACTAAGGGATCTTTTATGATAACAACTCCTGGTGGGAAGATAGCTTCCAATCAAATTACTAGATATGTGCCAATTAAGTTGGGTAGTAAATTGATCAAAACAGATTTGATCTTAATGAATTTAGAAGGCATGGATGCTATTCTGGGCATGGATTGGATGACTAAACATAGAGTACTGTTAGATATCTCTTCCCGAGCTATCGAGATAGATTCACCACATCAAGGAACCACCATACTCTATCTACCACAACGAGAGTGCGTTAACTCTTATGCTTATGCCGCAAAAGAAATTAAACTTGAAGATATCCCTATTGTGTGGGAGTATGCGGATGTATTTCCAGATGATTTACCTGGGATGCCTCCTGATAGAGACATCGAGTTTGTTATCGAACTTCAACCCGGTACCGCCCCTATTTCTAAGAGGTCGTACCGAATGCCTCCAAATGAATTAGCAGAATTGAAAGTCCAACTCCAAGACCTTCTTGACAAAGGTTTTATACGTCCAAGTTCTTCACCCTGGGGATGTCCAGCTTTGTTTGTGAAGAAGAAGGACAACAACTTGAGGCTATGTGTTGATTATCGACCACTCAATGCGGTCACTATTAAAAACAAGTATCCTCTTCCCCGCATTGATATTCTATTTGATCAGTTAGCTGGAGCTAAGGTTTTCTCTAAGATTGATCTTCGTTCTGGCTACCATCAAATAAAGATCAAGCCTTGTGATATTCCAAAGACTGCTTTCTCTACCAGATATGGACTATATGAATATCTGGTTATGTCTTTTGGCCTTACCAACGCCCCAGCATATTTTATGTACTTGATGAATTCAGTCTTCATGCCGGAGCTGGATAAATTCGTCGTGGTTTTCATCGACGATATTTTGATCTACTCCAAGAATGAAGAAGATCATGCTGAACATTTGCGTATCGTTCTTCAACGATTACGAGATCATCATCTTTATGCCAAATTCTCCAAGTGTGAATTTTGGTTGGACAGTGTGAAATTCTTAGGCCACACTATCTCCAGTGATGGTATATCTGTTGATCCAACTAAAGTACAAGAAGTGATGGATTGGGAATCTCCTAATTCAGTTCATCAAATTCGCAGTTTTTTTGGTTTAGCTGGATATTATCGTCGGTTCATTACTGATTTCTCCAGAATAGCCAAGCCTATGACGGAGTTATTGAAGGAGGGAGTGAAGTTTGTTTGGAATGATAAGTGTGAAGAAGCTTTCCAAACTCTCAAAGCAAGATTAACTACCGCTCCAGTATTGTCTACACCGGACAGTACCAAACCTTTTGATGTCTATTGTGATGCTTCAGGTACGGGACTTGGTTGTGTGCTTATGCAGGACAACCGGGTTATTTCTTATGCATCAAGAGCTCTCCGGAATCACGAGAAGAATTATCCAACCCATGATCTGGAGTTAGCAGCTGTCATTCACGCTCTTAAGATTTAGAGACATCATCTTATGGGAACTCACTGTAATATTTACACTGACCATAAGAGCCTCAAATATATCTTCACTCAAGCTGATCTCAACATGAGACAGAGACGCTGGCTGGAGTTGATAAAGGATTATGATCTAGAAGTGCACTATCATCCAGGAAAGGCTAATGTGGTGGCGGATGCACTCAGCCGCAAGTCACAATGCCATTGTCTATCTGTAGAACCATTCAATGAAACTCTATGCCAAGAAATGATGAAGTTAAACCTAGAAATGGTACCTCACGGAAGTTTGAACCATATATCGATTGAGCCTACACTTTATGATAGCATCATCATGGGACAATTACATGATGAGGGTATCAAGATCATCAAGGAAAAGTTATCCCAGGGAGAAGCAAAGTATAAATGTTTCCGAGTGGATCATAGAGGAGTTCTATGGTTTGAATCTCGACTGGTTGTACCCAAGGATCATCAGCTTAGAAAGCAAATCCTTGATGAAGCACATCTATCGAAGTTTTCGATTCATCCCGGTGGTACCAAGATGCACCACGATCTCAAACAAAATTTCTGGTGGACTCGAATGAAAAGAGAAATCGCCCGATATGTTTCTGAATGTGATGTTTGTCAAAGAGTTAAAGCTAGTCACTTGAAAATAGCTGGTACTCTCCAACCTTTATCTATTCCATCCTGGAAATGGGAGGACATCAGTATGGATTTTATCGTTGGTTTACCCACTACTCCTCATAAGCATGATTCTGTTTGGGTAATCGTTGATAGACTCACCAAGACCGCTCATTTTATTCCAGTACACACCACTTATTCTGCCAAGAGGTACGCAGAGATTTATCTCGATCAGATTGTTCGTTTACATGGAATTCCAAAGACGATTATTTCTGATCGTGGGCCTCAGTTTATAGCACATTTCTGGGAGCAAATGCAGGAATCCCTTGGAACAAAATTGATTCGTAGTTCAGCTTATCATCCACAAACAGATGGCCAAACTGAACGAATCAATCAAATCCTTGAAGACATGTTGAGGGCATGTACTATTCAATATGGCAAGAACTGGGTTAAGTGCCTAGCACTGGCAGAGTTTTCATACAATAACAGTTATCAATCCAGCTTGCGAATGGCACCATTTGAAGCATTATATGGTCGAAGGTGTCGAACTCCTTTGAATTGGTCACAAGCTGGGGAACGCAAAATTTTTGGGCCAGATTTAGTCTCGGAGGCAGAGGAGCAAGTCAGAGTTATCCAGGTTAATCTTAAAGTAGCCCAATCAAGACAGAAAAGTTATGCAGACAAAAGAAGAGATCCTTTACAATTCGAGGTAGGGGACTTTGTATATTTGCGAGTATCTCCTACTAAAGGTGTTCAACGCTTTGGCTTAAAAGGGAAATTAGCACCCCGATACATCGGACCATTTGAAATTATCGAAACTTGTGGACCCGTTGCCTACCGACTCCGTCTTCCATCTCAATTGGCCGCCGTTCATGATGTCTTCCATGTCTCACAACTTTGGAAGTGCACCAGGGTACCTACTGAAATCCTTGAACCACAGGATATCGAGATTGAATCCGATCTATCTTATACGGAGTATCCAATCAAGATTCTTGACACAAAAGAAAGAAGTACTAGAAGGGAGAAAGTTAAAATGTACAAAATCCAGTGGAATCAGCATACTGTAGAAGAAGCTACTTGGGAAACTGAAAATTTTCTCCAAAGAAACTTTCCCGACTTTCTTAGAACCAATCCAGGTACCAAGTCTTTGCACCCTTTTCTTCCTATAATCTCGGGACGAGATTCCTTTTAGGGGGAAAGGCTGTAATACCCCGGGTGTCTGCACAGTAATTAAATAGGAGTCTGCACAGTAATTATGTATGTTTACTATGCATCATGTGTTTGATTTGCTTAAAAAGGATCTTTTTGTAATTATGAAAGGTTATATGTGTAATTATGATTTTATGCAGGGTCCTTTCTTTAGTTATTTCTGAATATAGCTTTTGTGGAGGGTGTTTTTGCAAAAATTCAATGCATTTAATGCATGGCAGCAAAATTTACTTTTAAGTCTATGTTTGAAGTGAATTTGCTTTGAAAAAGAGAAATTTCCTAGAATTCAAAATCCCTTCAACGATTTTAATTTTAGCTCTTGAGTCTTTGGTCAAATAAATTTTTGCACAACATCAAAGTTGTAGATCTTGAAAAGTTGAACAACTTTCATGTTGGGCACTTTTTCATTTGAGCTTTAGTTTAAAAGTTATTGCTTGTTTACAGAGAGGTCCCTGGAATTTTTAGTAATTACAAATCGACCCTTATGACCATCTCCCACCTCCCTGCTCTGCTTCTCGCCGCCGACGCCACCGACAGCGCCGCCGCCGACGCCTTCCCGGCCATTCCGGCCATTACTCCACCGTGCGCTGGCGCCCACGCGTCGCGGACGACCACCTCCCCCTCCTGTTGCGTCGCGCTGGCCCTCTTCTTCCCTTGCCACGCGCCCCGCCGCTTCCAGAACCACCCCGTCGGCCGCCACCGCGACGCCGCCGTGGAACGGCCGCTGCAGAGCACGCCACCCTCTTCTAGCGAGCGCCCGCGCACTACAAGAGTTCCAGAACTCGATTTCGCGCGTCCCTTCGCTCTCTCATCGCTTCCACGCCCCAGAACGCCGCCGCCGCCCTGCTTGAACCCCGGCGAGCTCCACCCCGCCGCGGAGCCGCCAACCCAGACCCGCTCCACCCCTACAGCCCCCACATTTAGCACCGCCTCGACCTCGCGCAGCTCGCAGGCCACTTCCCCTCGCCCAAACCTCACCGGAGCTACCCCGCCGCCGTGCTCCGAGCCCGCAAGCCGCCGCTCGCCGTCGACACCCCACCTCCGACCGCCCTAGCCTCGATTCCAAGCACCCAGAGGTGCGCCTTGCACCCGTGAGGCTCACGCACCCCTCCACCCTCGCCGCCGGTGAGCCCCTCGCCGGGAAATCGCCAGTCAAAACCCGCGCTCCCCCTCTGACCCGACCCGAGGACCTCGGGTTTGAATTTGAAAAACCCCAGGGGGTTGTCTGCGTTGTCAGTGACTCAGGGAAATAGTGCTATAAGGACTTGTTTGTATTAGTTTGCTGTGAACTTTGAAATTCTAGATCAATTCGTAGAAAATTCATAAAATAGAAAATTTTGATGTTTTGGAATCCTCTTGAAGAGCTCTATGCAGTAGAACCATAATATGTTAGGCTTTAGTTGCAAGTTTTTGCTGTGTAAATGGTTTTGTGTCACTAGGTAAATAAATACTAGATGTTTAGTCTTTTTCTTATCTAATGGTTGAAAGCTGGTATTGCTCTGAAATTTTTGTGGTAGTTTACTCATGTTACACTAGCTTTTCTATAAAAATGTCATGATCAGTTCTCTTGTGTAGCTTTTTCTTTGATTTAAACTTTGTTTAGTACACTTTATTTATGGTAAATAGTTTCTGTTCGTAATAAATCATGATTTTATTTCGGCATGTTCTTTTTGAGTAGCTTAGCTTGTCCAGGAAGTTTGAGCTTCAGTTCATGTCTAGAACAGGAGTTAAAATTGAATCTTGCTAAACTGATGTATGTTTTGTTTATTTTCTCAGAATAAATTCTGTGTAGATAAACTCATGAAAAATTCACAGTAGCTAGATAATCCCTGTGTAGATCTCATGTTAAATTTTGAGATTCTGATCTGCTTTAGTTTGATCGGTATAATTCAAGCTTGTACTAGGTGTTGCCTGCATAAATGATTTATTGTGTTTACATGGTTAAATGTTTTGGTATCATTTTTACAGGGTAGATTACTTTGCTCATGTTCTGTTTAGTGTAATTTTGGTAGAATTTATTACTATTTGTACTCTGATTTGTTGATTTATTTGCAAACCATGACTTAATTGTATAGGAAATCACCACTACTCATTTTATGAAGTTAGTTAACTTCTTTTGTGCTGTTGATCATGATGCCTTGTGTAGTTAGATTTGTTATTTAACTACTCTATAAACGATTGCCCATGTGTGTTTTTAATATTGTTCTTGCATTACATATAGATACGACTACTTTGTCGGACGGGACGTACGAGTTGATTCCGGAGTCTGACGGAGGTGATCTCGAAGCTCAAGTAAACACTGCGGAACTAACTGAAGCCCCGAACCAAAGTTCGGAAGAGCCTAGCGCTGAAATAGTTAGTAATTACCGAGAAGGCAAGCCCCGGACATAACCTATACATCAAATTAATATCATTTACTGTATTATTTTACTTGTGCATTTACAGTGCATAGGAGTTGAATTGAAACCCTAGATGCATGATCCTAGAAACCTATGTACTGAACACTAGACCTGAGTTCGACTACTTGCTAAGCTTATAGGACCGGTAAAAGTCGAGTGATTGCCTGTCACTCGCGAGCGTTATAGGAATTGATTGTTTACTTTCTGCTATCAATATAAGGACGACGGACGGGGTTGTGTTCGATATCATGACCTTATGTGATACCCCGTCTGTGTTGATGAACTTGCTAAGGTCGCGGTGTGTGGTAGTGCTGGTTAAGTTTTTGAAAGTACTAGTCACATGCCGTAAATATGGTACGCGGCAAGCCTAGTAGCCGATTGGACCGGGGAGTGGATATACCTTTCACTCTCTCAGTAGGGATAGGTTTTATTTTATGTTGCGCAACACTACGACTTCGAGGGACAAGGTTCGGCCTTGGAGCCCTGTAGTCGGGGAGAGTGACCCTATCCACAAGCCGGAAAGAAAGGTCAACGGTTGTTTGGGAATGACCCGACGGTGTTCCAGACGTGTGTGCTAGGTTATCCTTGCAAGGTTGAATTTCGATTCAGAATCGTCCGCCTCTCACGATGAAATGAGACTGCTTGATCTCTTTGCCACACAGAGTAAGAAGAGCAACAATACTTTAATCAATCTTGATGTTTGCTTAGATTTCTACCATGATTGGAAAATAGTTGCTTACATAGAATGGTTAATCGACTAGAATCTTGAAAGCTAAAACTTGAAAGTAAGGACATACTCTTTATTGCTTTTCAGCAAAAGAAAACCAGAGCCTCACAAAGCCTTGCATAGTCTAGCTAAGGTGGGCTACTTATACCCGTTGGCGGTTAAGTCTTGCTGAGTATTAGAATACTCAGCCTTGCTGTTGAAACCCTTTTTCAGGTATGAGTTTTGAGGATCAGATCGCTAGCTTGACCTATCCTTGCTCGTTGCCTCCTGGCTGGTCTGTAGAATGGGATACGTCTTCGGCCGGCAATGACTATGATGAGTGATACCATGCTTGGGCTAGCTTGGTATACTTTTGCGACGTGTTGTAGTCATCGTGTTTCATCTTCCGCTGTTTAGACTCTGAACTTATAATCATAACTTGTATAACTGTTTTATTTAAGTTGGCTTTGTAATAATGTTTTTAACTGGTATGTAATCGTTATTATGCCTGAGTTGTAAAATTGTGGTTGTAATATCTCTGAACTCGCCTTCGTGCGGGGTATGCTTGTTCGATCCGTGAATCGGTGGTTGTATCGGGACGTTACCCGACAGACCAAAAATTGTTCCGTTTGAAGTGCGTTTAAGCTAATGTTGCCTTTATGGTGATGGTTTACGCACTTGAGCCGGGATAATTTAGGCAGTTCTGCCACACCAGCCGCCGTATATGCATGGGTATTCAACTGTACACCCAAAATTTTTGGCAAAGAGTATACATAGTGTATAACATGTGTATGTATCATAAAATAGAAAATAAAAGCATCTCTAAAAGAATTCTCAAATCCTAGTCTCTAACTGTCTATATCCTTGTGTAGAGGGTCATCCTAGATATTACTTATCACTGTATTTTCATGTCCCCACGGTAGTTCTCTTATACTAGATTTCCTATTGTTCGAACCTTGATATATTAGGAAACATGACCCACAAATTTGAAGGATAAAGGTCTAAGATTCGGTTCTAAAATGACAAGTATTTGGAATCGGATGTTGATTTTTGTTCTTAGATCTGAAAAATGAGAAATAATTTAAGATGTTGCTACCTTCAGGTCCCCAGCCCCAACCATCCCGATTCCATTTCCCCCTCCCGCGTAGCCGCTTCCTTTTCTACTTCTGGCCGATGGCAGCAAACCCTAGCAGCGTGGCGGGGCGGCCCTACAGCGTGTAGCCATGGTTAAATTTTTTTCGGCCTTTGAAAATGTTGAATACTCAAACTCCAAGTCATGGGCCCGCCCCTGCTGCATTCATAAGGCATGGTGAGCAAGAGCGAGGCCATATCAAGAATCATAATTGCTATCTTTTTTTTAAAAAAAATATGTAAGAACCTTGGAAAAAAGATTGGTGCAGGAATTTTATAGGAACTTTTCCTATGTGCCCCTTTAGAACAAAGGATTGGAATAATAGAATCCTATAAATTCCAATGAAAATTTTCCATCTATAGGAATTTTGGAGGAAATCTAGCATGTGGTCCAACCTCTTGAAATTTTTTCTATATGGCTCTGTCCTCAAATTCCTGTGTTTTGGTTGTGTTGTAGGCAAACATTCCCATTGGAAAGTTTCTCGCATTATGAATTCCTACAAGATTGCAATTTACAACCAACTCGAATTTTGTATTTTACCTAGTCATACGTTTTTCCGTGTTCCAAAAGAGGCCTACATGATTAATACTTGTAGATTGTAGGTTCTCTTTGTTTAGTTGGTACATATTGAGGAACGAGAGTACTCTATCCTGCTTGTGATGAGTGAATTGTCAACCGTGTGGTGTGATCGTGCGCTTGTTCTTTGGATTGCAGGTACACGGGCGTCGAGTGTCGACGGGGAGCTGCCGTGGAGGTACTGTGACCGATGAACCATGCGGTGGACGGCGGTGAAGGGCAGCCGGGACTGGAGCTCGGACCGGGCAGCAGCTGTGGCGTCCATTCCTGGATCGAGGGCGCAAGCGACGATGGAAGGCGGGTTTCTTGGTTTGCGCCACAAAACCAAGGAGGAGGACGGCGGTTGAAGACACCAAGTCGTGGAGGTGACGGGCGTCGGTCTCGGGACTGACGGAGGCGACGGGCGTCGACGGCGTCTAGGGCCTTGCTGCGGGCGAGGAGGTGACGGGCATTGGACGGCGTCTAGGACCATCAGAAGGCCGAGGCGGGAACGGCGTCTAGGGCCACGACGTGGAGGCGGGAATCTTCCCGCGAGTGAGGTTTTGGCGGTTTTCTCAAAACCGGCCACCTACCCGAGTTTCGCGGACCCTCCAAAACCGCGGACCGGTACTTCGTCGACGTGGCGGCATCGCAGCAAAGACTTCGAGTCGAAGAAAGAAGGTCCGCCGTCGATCGAGGGTGTACAGCGGGCTGCTGCAGACCCGACCGGTCTGACCGGTCCCCTGGACCGGTCTGACCGGTCTGGCCGCAGCAGCCGGGTATAAATACCCCCCACCAGCCCGTGGGTGGGAGAGTCTCTGGAGTCTTTTGTTTTCTCTGAGTTTTTCCTTCTCCCAGCCTCTGCTCTAGGTTAGGGCCAAGGACTCCAACGCAAAGAGAGATTAGATTATAGCTATTCTCTTTAATCTAGTGGGTGGATGACGGGTGGATGGCTCTAGCCTTTGTATAGGTGAATTCCTCTGAGATTAATGGATGAAATTTGTTTGAGATTCACTTGTGTGTGTGCTGAGTATCTCGTCCTCCCCTTCTCTCTTGCGTTTTGGGTTTAATTCTTCTCTTTTGGTGTGTTTCTTGTTGGAGAAGACCAACCCTTGAATTCGTGGTTTGATGGACTCTTTGTGACGATTCCAATCCTTCTAGCCGAGTGCTAAACCTACTGGAATCGAGAGTTCTCACGAATTGGCGATTTTGTGTTCTTGAGAAAACCCCAATTCTCTTTGATCTTTCCTCGATTTCTCTCGATCCGTGAATCTTTTGGGAAAGATCTTTTGGGAATATGTTCATGGGGTAGATGCGAAGCTTTCCTCCAAGTTTCATTGGATTTGGACTTCGTTTACTCGAGATTTGACATTTGGAGCTTTGTTGCCGTGCTGTCTGGAAGCGACCGGTCTGCAGTTTGAATTTCCCAGCCTGACCGGTCTGACCGGTCTGTGCAACCGGTCTGACCGGTCTCTGCAGTTCAGTTCTGCGATTTGCATCGTGTTGGCTCTTTTGCTTCCGCGTTGCGTCCTGGGTCTTCTGCTTCGAGATAGCCTATCCATAGCTATTTTCGCTGACCTAGGTCCGATGGCTTTCGGTGATTTTGGGACATAGGCCGACGTTTCAGATTTCGAAAGAAATTTTGATCGGCTTCCATTCACCCCCCTCTGGTAGCAGGTTTCGGTCCCTCACATATGTGCACTTCAGAGAAAAAGCATTTGTTCAAATCGCAGTCAAATCATTTTTCTGTGATAATCTTGATGCCTATGTCCAATACACGGATTGTGTTTTATTCCCGGGTCCATAATCTTTCATTACTCTTGCTTGTGCTAGGACCTTGAGCTTAAGCTTGGCAATAATACCCCTCGAAAAAAAAAGCTTGGCAATAATGTAAGAGTTCAAATATGGAAGCTAAATTAAACTGTACAACTAATATGACTTCACAGCCCAAGCATACATAACAGGTGTTCCAGAGGATCTGGTCACTCTTCTCATTTGATTCCTTCTCCAGATGTGTACCGAGGAAGTTGTTCCAATCCCTCAGCTTGTTAAGCCCATTTCCTGTTGGAGCACGTAGAAGTTGATTTTGAGAGAGGCAGACCTGCACCCAATAAAATAGACGCCAGAAAATGTAAGCCGGCCGGCTGCCCATGAATACGACCTGAGCCTCACAAGCCCGAGTGACATGGCACTTCACGTATGGCAACCATCACTGTGCCCCTGCCTTTGTTGCATCACCCTTTGTTGCATCACCAGATTGTGGCTACACCCACATCAATTTGTTCTGCAATCACACTCACTGTCTGTCAGTACCACGTCCTGCAACTTGGTTCAGCCTCTTTGTGCTTCCTGGTGCCTCACACTCTCACTAACAAAATCACACTCCACATTCCACATACATGTAGCTGATTGCTTCAGTTCAAGTTAATTTCTCGATGCCTTGAAATATGTCAATACCATGGGAAAACTCTGTAGCTGGGCAGGGCTATAAGGAAGAAATGGCAACAGCTATATAAAGACAACCACAGAGAGGAAACTAGGTGATGGCAAATTGAATAACCCGCATATAAGTTTTTGCCCGAAAGGACTAAGCATTAAAGGATTTCAAGGGAAAAGAAGGGTAGAAAAGCTCTGCTATGTACACATGTGCTCTTTGGCACAATAGTATTACTAGAAAAGAAGTCCATTGTCCTGCGCACTCCTGCATTCTGCAATGTAGCATTCGACCTGATACAATCAGTGTAGTTGAAATGGCCTTGCGCTTGGCATTGTGATGCTGATTTGGCTAGATGCTTGTCCGTATTTTCAACTCTTCCTTAAATTCCTGTTGCCTTCTACTCCTATAATTTTAATTTATTTTTTAGAAAAAACCATTCGTCCTTTCAAGTTTGGCGAAAAACAGGTACTATACTGTAAAAGGTAAGCCTTGCCGGCTGAGTACTGTTGCTAGGGATGTGAATGGTACGAATATTTTCTGATCGTATTCGAATTCGATCCGGCCTGCAAGGACTTTTATCCATCCGTATCCGATTCCGAGTATCCAATATCCATAACCGATCCGTATTCGAATGCTCAAAAGTTACATTTTTATGATGTCGATATCCATTACAATCTTATCCGACAAAAATTAACACTATATATATCCGACTCTGTATTCGAACACAAATATGAAAACAAATATGATATCAGTAATATCCGTCCGTATCTGATCCGTTTACATTCCTAACTGTTGCTGTCCATGACCGCTCTTGACCTATACAACTCACAAGGCCAGAGTAACAAGCCAGTTCGCTGCAAACACCCTGGCCCTGCACCCCCTGCCTTTTGCTGCATCGCGAGAATGTGGATACATTCACATCATTCTCTTCTCTCACACATTCACCGTGATCCCGTCATGCTTATTGCAACTTGTTTAGCCTTTTTGTGCTTCTCGGTGCCTCTCACTCCTAAAAAAAACCAGACTGCAATACTGCACATACAGTATCTAGATAACTTTGGCAATGCCATGGGAAGCTCTGTAGCTGGCTGGGATACAAGGAAAAGCAGTCCATCATCCCGTGCTATCCTGCATTTTGCAGGGTAGGATTTGACCTGATATGATCAGTTTAATTGACTTGGCTTTGCTGTTGGCAGTTGGCACACGCTAGATGCTTGCCTCCACTTCCAATTGTTCTTTGATTTTTCTTTTGTAATAGTAATTGTTCTTTGGATTCCATGTTGCTTCTAGCGTGTAGGCTAGCTTTATCCACACATTTTGAGGGTACTCGGCACATGCAGCCGCTGCAGCTGAATGGGCAAAAGCAGCTGCAGCAAGCACTAGCTGGTCAACGAGCTCAAATCTCTCGACTCGACTTTGGCTTGATGGAATTTTTTTAGAGATCTTTACTTGTTTTATTAACAAGATGGCTTGAGCCAGCTCGTGAGCTGGTCACAAGCTAACCAAGTTAGAGGGACCAAGGGAGTTAAGCTGAAACGACCCAATCTGCTCGACCTCCAAAGTACTGATCGTCTAAGGCTTTAAGCTTAACTCATGTATTCATTGTTAGCTCCTCTTCTATGATTTTGTCATTCTGTCATTGAAGTCTGTTAATTAGAGCAAAGATAATTAGAAAATTGCTGATCGGTTACGGTTTGTGCATACTCGATTTATGATATTGACAGATCGGAACTGTATAATTGTTATACTTTTGTATTCACCTATGTCAAGATGGTAATCCTAAATTTACATCTAGCTTGCGAGTCTAAAAAGTTGGCTTGAGCTGTTAACGAGCCGACCCGAGCCACTATTATTGCTCTTTTTGTTAACAAGCTGTACTGAACTGGCTCCTTAGCCTAACAAGCTGAGTGAGAGTGATTGGGTGCTCTAGCCTAAGAGGGGGAGGGGGTGAATTAGGCACTTTAAAACCTTAACATATGGCTCCAACTAATTTGCACAAAAATTTAATCTAAAACATGCTATCTAGATGCGCAACTATGATTCTTCTAGTGTGAAACCCTCATCCCAAAACAGTTTAGCAACCTATAGCCAATTCTATCAAGATACTACTCTATGAAAGTAAAGGCACAAAGATTGCAATATGAAATGCGGAAGCTTAAAGAGAAGGGATGAGAGAAAGCAAACTCTCGACACAAGGATTTATCCCGTGGTTCGGATTGGCACAAAGACACCCCTACATCCACGTTGTTGAAGCACTTACAAAGAGTATCGCTTCCCGGCAATAAGTCTCTTCCGTGAACACAATCACGGTCATCTTGATCCCGCTTTCCACTAAGGAGCTTGCCCACAAAGGAGGGGGTCTCCACGTCTCCCGTACAAGGTTGTCGTCGCCGCTCCACACCAAGCTAGAGGGTCGATGATGTGCCGGCGAGCCACCAAATGCTCCAAGGGGCCGGCCCACCGAAATACTTGTTGGTTCACTCTAGAACCAGCCACAAGGCATAACACCTTGCTCTCACACTCTCTAAAGAGCTAATCCTAACACTAACACTCACAAAGCTTGTTCTAAGTCTAAGGATTTGATCAATATGCACTTGGGTTGGCTTGGATGTGTTCTTCAATGTGTATGGGGTCTCTCTAGTCTCCACCAACTCCAAAATGGCCGGGGGATGCCATATATATAGCCCACAAACTCGAAGTAGCCATTTGTAGCCATTGGGGGCATTTCTACGTAAGTATCGGTCTAACCAGTGCCTAGTCATCGGTTTAACCGGTCACTAATAGCTTGAATTAGCCGTTGGGCCTTTCTGACGAGTTCTGCAGCTGAAATATGGTACCATCGGAATATCCGGTGGTAGCATCGGATAAAAATATGGTACCATCGGAATATCCGGTGGTACCATCGGTTTATCCGGTGCTAAAGGAACTTTCTGGGGCAAAAAATATGCTCTTTGAAAAATAGTACGGTGCATTGCACCGATGCCTTTTTTAGTAGCATCGGAATTTTCGGTGCTTATAGGAATCAGCTTCACGATGCTTCGTATTTTGGTCATAATTTTTTATTCCGAACTCCGATTTCAATGGTTTTGTACTCTTTGGAAAGCTTGTGAAATTATCTACAAGATTCTGCTAAAGTCCATCTCATTTGACCAAATTTTGAGCATCGGAATAACTGGTGATAGGCACCGGTTGCCACACAGAAATCAGCTTCTTCGTGTTTTGATCATAACTTTTTACTCCGAATTTTGATTTAGATGATCTTGTACTCTTTGGAAAGCTTGTGAAATTCTCTACAAGATTCTGCTAAATTCCATCTCATTTGACCAAATTTTGAGTATCAGAATAACCGGTGCTTGTCGGAAAGAACGATGCAGGGTCATAGGAAGAACCGGTGCTACTGATTTTGCATAACTCGTCCAATTCAACATTTCTTTGAGTTTTTTGTTCATATTTTGATTTGCTAAGGCTTTTTACTTTATCTTTGGGATCTAGAAATATTCACTCAACAAACTCATTAGTCCCATTAAATGCGTTGTCAATCGATCACCAAAATCACTTGAAATGGTCTTAATAGGGCCATATTCGTTACAATCTCCCCCTTTTTGATGATTGATGATAACACAATCAAAGCAATCATAAATTTACAAAAATTGAAAAATTGATCCACTTACACTCGCTTGGATGCTTGCCACCATCCATTGTCGGCTTGGGCCTCCCCCTAAAACTATGATTCCCCCTTTGCTCCTCCTCCTATTTGCTACTCCCCTCTCATATGTTGACTTGATCCACTTGGCATTTCTCCTCTTTTGGGACAAAAATTGCTTTGATCTAAATCTCTCCCCCTTTGGAATCAAATCACCTAAAAAGGCCTTGCAAGACAATATTGCTCAAAGAGAAGGTTAGTGGCCTAGAGAGTTAGTTTCATGACTCATGATCCATAATTATGATATCAATGAAGATACCAATTGACGAATTACAAGGATGGATCACAAAATCACGAAACTAGCATGACATGAGCTAAGCTTTCTATAAGCGTGTGCATAAAATGATAATGTGAAAATCAAGTGCATAACTAGGTGTTTTGAACAAGAAAGCTTAGGTCATATCATGCACGGAGGTAGCTCTAAAAAGATAATTTTTTTGACAATTATACAATGGAAAGAGGTTAGAATCTCGCATACATCCGGAGGAACATTAAGTTACCTTGCATGTACCAATTGAAAAGTCTTTAAAAGAAAAGCACTTGGTACACCAAGATTGAGCAAATGTATGAGCGCATAGCCTATGAACTTAGATATAAGTATTTAAGTTCAAATAGAGCATGACTCAATATGCATGAAAGCACAATTTATCTAATCACTCTTATAGAGTTGTTTGTTCACATTGAATGTGAATAATATTCTCTTAGAGTGTTAACTCCGTCATGAGACTACAAAAGATAAACTTGCAAACATGTTAGTCTCAAAATTATAAACCATAGGATGAATTCCCCCCTAAATGTGTGCATTTAGTGTTTGAATCACCAAGCAAATATATGCACATCGTTTTTGATAACAATGGGAAGTTTACCCTATAGCTTATGTTCATGGTACACATATGAAATACATACTTCACAAAGTCCATGTACCATGAAGGGTAATCTTGTGTAGCTTTCTACACACTTATCAAACCATATAGGTTGCTCATGGGTTAGATTCATGACACAAGCAACCCACTATATATAACACTAGGAGATGCAAAACATGCAAACATCCTAGCAAGAGCAATAGAGTTACATGATGCATGAATTGAAATCTAGCTACCATTACCATATGGGGGATTTGGGCAATAAATGTTCAAGTTTTGAGCTTAGCTTGTTTTGGCTTGAACCTTCACTTCAACTTGTAAGCTAAGCCTCCAAATCCCCCGTAGCCGTTCTTGGACTTCAAGTCTCCTTTGGAACCCACACCATTTGAGGCCCGTTCATATTGGTGATGATTTTCTTGGGCACCCAAATGAACCGGTTCCAACTCTTTTCCTTCTTTCTAACCTTGTGAGCAACCACCTTGCCATTGGTCTTCTTTTTATCACATAGGAGGTGCTATTGCTTTTATTCATTCGGTTGGGCTTGATGTAGATGAGAGAACTTTTGATTGTGAGCTTCTTTTTGTTCTTTTCATCCGGAAGCTTTTTTCTTGGTTGAGGGCACTTGTTGGACTTGTGACCTTCTTTGTGGCACTTTGAGCAAGTCACGATAGACCCCTTCTCAAGCTTCTTCACCATATCTTCACAGTTATCTTGAAAAGGTTGGACATTGCGCTCTATGCCTTTGCCCTTCAATCTATACATGTCCTTCATGAGTCTTTTCACATCTTACTTGAGCTCATCATTCTCCTTGGCAATGAGATCATCACATAATTCTACAACAACATTCTCGTTGCATTTCTCATTGTAAGGATTAGAGCAAGATTCATCAATTAAACCAATGCAAGAAGTTGAAGCATCTACCCTAGAGATTGGAATTGTACATTGGATAGTTTGCTTCATTTCCAAAGAGTCATTAGTATCATTAATGCTCTCAAATTTTAATTTGAGCTCTTCATGCTCCTTTCTAAGTTATTTAAATTTGCACACCAAATTTTCATAATTTGTAGCAAGAGAAGCATTTAGATCATTGAGAGCATTAATGTTTTTGATTTTCTTTGATTATTTCTTAATGACTTTTTGGTGCTCATAAACTAAGTCAAGAAGTTCATCAAATGTAAGAAAGTTGGAGTCATCATCACTTACATCACTTTCTATACCTTTAGCCATGAGACAAGTGTTGGATGATGATCCCATGCGGGTGGTGAATTTCTTGATTGATTCATCACTTGAACTTGTGCTTGATTCTTCACCATCGCTTACCCATTCACCAAAGATGGCAAATGATTCATGCTTGGACTTCTTCTCCTTCTTTTTCTTCTTCTTCTTGAACTTCCTCTCAACCTTCATATGTTGATGATGATGCCCATCTTTGAGGAAGATCATATACCCCATTGAGTTGATTTTCTTCAAGCATTTGTTCATCTTCTTCACTTGCTTGTAGAGGTTGTGGTTCATTGGTTCTTTTTCATCATTTGAGGAGCTTCTTGCATCTTCTTCTTCCTCCTCACTTGAGCTACCATTGATAGCCATCGTCTTCAACTTCTTCTCTTTCTTGCTTGCATAAGGATTTTTCAACGTTGGTAGCCCGTGCCATCGAACCGTGGAGCACTTCTAAAGGGATCCATCCCTTCCCCCGAAGAGCTAACTCACTAGACGGTGAAGCCTACCGATCTATTGAGCCGGTAAACATAAATTTGCCAATTGAATTGATTTTCTTTATGAGAGAAGTGAGTCCCAGTTCTGATATCAATTGAAAGTGATCGGGTGCTCTATCCTAAGTGGGGGAGGGGGTGAATTAGGCACTTTAAAACCTTAACATATGGCTCCAACTAGTTTGCACAAAAATTTAATCTAAAACATGCTATCTTGATGTGCAACTATAGTTCTTTTAGTGTGAAACCCTCATCCCAAAAGAGTTTAGCAACCTATAGCCAATCCTATCAAGATACTACTTTATGAAAGTAAAGGCACAAAGATTGCAATATAAAATGTGGAAGCTTAAAGAGAAGGGATGAGAGAAAGCAAACTCTCGACACAAGGATTTATTCCGTGGTTCGGATTGCCACAAAGGCGCCCCTACATTCACGTTGTGGAAGCACTCACAAAGAGTATCACTTCCCGGCAATCAAATCTCTTCCACGAACACAATCACGATCACTTTAATCCCGCTTTTCACTAAGGAGCTTGCCCACAAAGGAAAGGGGGTCTCCACGTCCCCCGTACAAGGTTGTCGTCGCTGCTCCACACCAAGCCGGAGGGTCGATGACGTGCCGGCGAGCCACTAAATGCTCCAAGGGGCCTGCGCACCGAAATACTTGTTGGTTCACTCTAGAACCAGTCATAAGGCATAACACCTTGCTCTCACACTCTCTAAAGAGCTAATCATAATACTAACACTCACAAAGCTTGTGCTAAGTCTAAGAATTTGATCAATATGCACTTGAGTTGGCTTGGAGGTGTTCTTCAATGTGTATGGGGTCTCTCTAGTCTCCAGCAACTCCAAAATAACCAAGGGATGCCATATTGTAGCAGCACCGTCCAAATTAAACCGGCTTAAATGCACTAACCATCATCTTAATACTTAATCAAGTTACTGTGCACTTAAAACGGTGTAACCTGACAGGCTGTCGGGTAAAATCCCGATTAAACTACTGTACTCCAGGATCACAATTGCACTTAGACCCGTACGAAGACGAGCACAGGTGTTACCAGCAACAGAAATCTTCAAATTAATTTACAACACAGGTTTTACATAAAAGGTTTAAATACAAACAACAGAGTTCAAACGCACAACGGAAGTTTAAAACTGAGTTCGAAATACAATACGATAGCTACGACGACGATAAAAGGTGAGCTCCACATCCTGCCCACCGATGTGACGCCAACCTGCCCAATCTTCACGGGGAAGACGGGGCCCACTCGACGGTCCAACCTGGAGGAAGCGGCTGTCCAATCCAGGACGCACAGATCTCCTCGAAGTCAGCGGGGACACAACCTGCTTAAAAAGGTTACAACAACAACCCTGAGTATACTAATACTCAGCAAGGCTTACCCGACCTTGGGTATACTTAGCCCATTACCTAGACATGCAAAGCTTTTTGGCTCTGGAGTTCTTTTGCTGAAAAGCTGCTATAAGTGAATCCTTACTTTCAATATTTTAGCTCCATTTAGTATACCAAGTATTACTAAGTTCGCCTATTCATCTAAAACACACATGGTGGAACAGATTATCTTTTAGTAACTTCCAAACCAGTCTTTTCCACTCCGTTTTCATTCCACTTTCTTACTACGATGTGACAAAGAGATCAAGGCTCTCATAACCGCGAGTCACGGCGAATCGATCCGATTTAACCTTGCAAGGTGGACCTAACTCACACGACACATGTAAGCCCCGTCGGGCCACTCGCGTCAACTGTTTCCACATTACCACGGCATCTGAACTACGCCTGCTAAAACCCAGGTGATGGGCCCCTCGCAGTGAACTCCCGGAGAACCCGGAGGCGGCATCCTATCCAACACCCACCAACTCCCACGCCCAGCGTAGCATGGCGGAATTCAAATCACCGCTGTAAGGTGGTACACAGCTTACCGGTTTCGACTACCTCCTACTTCCGGTATGTGGTTAGTACTGTTCAATCCTCGATCAGCACTGCCAACAACGGAACGGTCCTCAATCGACACAGGCGGATCTAACTTTCCATCCATTCCAAAACCAACTCATTTCCGCCCGGTCTCCATTTCTCTTTACTCCACAATTCATTTCAAGCCAAAGCTAAGGGATCAAGATCCTAAACTTGCGAGTGACAGCAATCACTCGACTTCTACCGAAATCCTATTTAGCAAAGCATTTCTATCGACACCTGCATACTAGTATAGGCCCACGGTACCTAGGGAAACATGCATACTATGGTTCCATTCAACTCCTAGAACATAAATGCACAATACTTAAATAAACATTGAATAATTTAAATTATGGTTATGCTTCGGGGCTTGCCTTGCAGGTCAGCGGGGTTAACTAGGTCTCCGGGGGCGTGCTCAACGGCGTCCTCCTGCTGCGCTCCTGATCGTGGCTCCTGGACCGGCTCAACGATCAGCTCGTGGACAGCTTCGTTCGTAGCGTCTACACGAATAAAATATGACATGCAACAGTTAGGATATGGTGCAATGCATACGTGCTTACGATGCGAAAACCAAAGTTCAAACATTTAGCCTGAAGTGCTTCCAACGAAAACAACTACTAAAGCGACTTAGGTTAGCATGGATTAACAGGAGTTTGCCTTGCATGCATGAAACAATTAACTAACCCTAGCAAGTAAATGAAGTATAAATAGATCTACCCAAAAGTGCATAGCAACAGGCCATGAAACTTTTACAGTGGACTATACATGAAAGGAGTAAGCCACTGCGAATTTTCCATAATTTTTAGAGTTATAGAACAAGTGGTACAAAATAAACTAGGTCAAAGATAAAATGAATTTTCACCAGAGCAAAAGTGATAAAATGCATGATTAAGCATTTTTCCTCTAAAGATTATGATTTTAGAAAGCTAACAAAATTGGTTTGGTATTTTTCGCATTTTTCTGCGATTTTATACGAATTTTGCAAATCTCACTCAAATCAACTAAATAGAAAAACAAAACCCACCCCTACCCCCACTGACCCGCGGGCCCCACCCGCAGAGCAACAGAGGGAGCAGGGGCTCCTCTGTTCTTCCCCGGCGGCGCGCGGAGCGCGCGCTCGGTGGCCGTGGGGGCCGGCCGGCCAGCTGGGCCGCGCGGCGGCTCGCGCGCAGGGGGCTGTGCGCCTGCGGCCGAGCTGGGGCGCGCGCAGGGCAGCGCACAGGGGCGCGCGCGGGCTAGGGCGGCGGCGCACGCGGAAGGGCGGCGGTGGCTTGCGGCGGCGCGCAGTGGCGCGGCCACTCCGGCCGGCGCAAGGCCAGGCGGCAGCGGCTTGCGGCAGGGCGAGCCCCAGCGCGGCCGTGCGGTGCTGGCGCGTGCGGTGGCGCGGCCCCATGCCGCGCGGGCACGGCCCGCAGCGTGCGGCGGCCGGAGGCAGCGCGGCCACCGGCGGCGCGGCGATGTTCCAGAGGCGGCGGCCGCGGAATCCGAAGGGGAAAAGGTCGGGAAGGAGGAGGAGACGGCAAGGAACCTCACCGTGCGCCCGATTGGAGCAGAGGGAGGCTGGAAGGTGGAGCTCGACGGAGAAGGCGGAGGTCCAGGGAAAATGGCGATGGCGGCGACGGCGGGAGCTCGATTTCGGCCGGGTTTGGGCACGGCCGGGGTCGAGGAGAGGTGGAGGAGGGTCGGGGCGAAGTTGCGCAGCTCAGGACGCGAAGGATTCGAGCGAGGTGGCGAGCTAGGGCCGGGAGGGCGAATGGCGGCGAGCTCTGCTCGAGCTCGGCGTGCACTGAGGAAGAAGGAGAGGAACGGACTGGGACGGGAAGGTTCCAGGGTGCTCGCGATGATAAGGACGGCGCTCGGACGACGAGGATCGCCGGGGCGCGATCGCCGACGCGTGGACGAGCTCGTCGACGGCCAGCACATCGGTATGGGCGTCGGCGCCCACACAGTGCTGAACAGGGCAAAACAGTAACGAAATTGAATGATTTGACTCGGTTTTGACCCTCCAATTCTCAAATTTTGATATGGCAACTCAAAATTTGGCCAAAATAAAAGTTGTAGAGGAAAGAAAGATCTACAACTTTTGTTTTGGGCGAAAATTGATTTGAAGCTCAAATCAGGGACAAAAACACAATCGAAACCGATTAAACGATGTTTTCTAAACAGACTCAATTAGCGCTAATGACAGTGATTAGCCTTAATTGTCGATTAAACACGCCATTAGCGTCAAAATAACACCGGGGTGTTACAGCCTTCCCCCCTTAAAGGAATCTCGTCCCGAGATTCACACGCGTAAGTGACCGATAAGGAGGAAGGATGCTCGTTAACCAAGGATAATAGCACTATCCAAAAATTACTTTCTCCAAACTGACTTACCTTCGGAATCTTTCTTAGGGGTAGCGCATTCAGCGTGAACTATCTCTTCACGATGGTACCAAGTACAAAATTTTTCTCTGTCGCATTGCTTATTTGACCTCTGGCCTTGTGTAGGTGGTTCATACTGTGCAGCTAACATCCGAAGTAGATGGCTTGAGTCGCCTCCCGACATACGAGCATCGGATAATATCCTTGTCCAGTTCAGATTATTAGAGGTGTTAACCGAATTCGGTGGATCTTTCCAAGTGGATGAACGGCAGTCCCGGATAAAATGACCGTATTCGCCACACTTGAAACAAGGTTGACATCCGGTGCAACGACATTTCTTCTTTGACCTCATTGATCTCCGAACAGGTGAACGAGTTCTTGCTCTTATAGCTGGGTCGACATCAGTAGTACTTCTAACTTGCCTTCTACCACGTGGAGAGAATTCTGTGCATGTAATTTCCCATCCACTCAAGTCTATGCTGCCTGCGCCGAGCTTGGGAGTCCGACAATTTACCTGGTGATCTTTAAGTCCCATCGGAAGTCGCGATGGTGGCATCAAGGAGTCCGAATAAACATTCTGCGTCTTTTCTTGCTTCCAATTTATTTCCGGTCTAGGGTTAGTATATTCTTCAAGTCCTTCGCTGTGCTCACTTTTCCTTTCTGTGGAGCTGCTTCGTAGACAAGGGCGGTCGTACATCTTGCAACAGTGGCAAGGCTCAAATTGCCTCATTGGTGCTTTAGTTATCACGACGTCGGAAGGTAGAAGGTTGATGTGCCCCTGACCAGGTTCCTTTCTACTACTTCCCACTGTATACTCCATTATTCACCTGAGAAACAGAATGAAGTGGAGACATCTTTAGCAGTAGGACAACTTCTATTTCGGGAGGACCCACACAAACCTCATACACATAAATAGCTATACACAACATTGCATACGCAAGTTTCTAGCCCAAACTAAGCAATGTCGTTTAGGGAACTCAAGATTACACATGTAGTCCAAAACCAGAATTTCCTACTATGGTGAAAGAAATTTCCTCTAGCAAGAATTCGCACTTTGCTGAGTTCAGCATATAGCTGATGTTCCCTAAGACGCTGGAGTACTATATGAAGATGCTGATCATGTTCTTCTTCTGTCTTGGAATAGATTAAGATATCATCAATGAATACCACGACGAATTTATCCAGCTTTGACATGAACACCGAATTCATGAGATACATGAAGTAGGCTGGAGCATTGGTTAATCCAAAGGACACGACCAAATACTCATAAAGACCATAACGAGTGGAGAATGCTGTTTTTGGTATATCCACCGGTCCGATTTTGATTTCATGATAACCAGATCGTAGATCTATTTTTGAGAATACCTTAGCTCCAGCTAGTTGATCATCTTGGTAAATTAACCAAGGTCCTTTGTCTACCACATCTTGTAGTCTTCTAGCATTTTCGTCCCTTAGCAGTTCTTTGAAAGATCAATCCCCTTGGTAACTTCGGAAGAAAGACTCACTAAATTTAGGTCCGGTATAGAGATTTCTAGGCAAAACGGCGAACGATAGATGCGGGAAATGCCCATGAGGAGATATCACACCGACACAGTGGTATAAGGGATCATAATTAGCAATCTCCGCACCAGCGTGTGTCGAGTAGTACAAGCATGTGTTGATTGCTCAGAGTAGGCTCTTGGTTTCATTGCGGCGCCGTCAGGCATACTTCCAACGAGAATCTCTTGTAGCACATATAGATCGTGCATGTATAAGCATTACGAGACGGAGGGATAGCAAGGAGGCGATCCAAAAACGGGGCATAACATGAGAGCAACAGGGATTAGCTGCCACAGATTGCTGGAAATAAGATTCTTGCTTAAGCTTCACATACCGCTTCCGTCCACCGATGAGATTACCTGATTACCGATCAACAGGCGATTCGGTCCGGTTGGACAGTAACATGAGATCAAGTCCGCTAACCATTCAAGAACCTACGGGATCTGTAAACGAAACTAGCAGACACCTGGAACAGAACTGATGTACCTTCCAGAGACTTACCTGATAAAGCAATGACGTGATTTACAACGGAACGATTTTGACGCTAAAGGAGAAAAGGAGATTAGCATTGCACAAGATCATCTTTAGAATAAGCGACAGAGAGGTTCCACCATGATTGTAGGTATGGCTTTTGACCATCAGGCACATGAGCAGACCACAGACATAGACAAGCACTTGGTGAAACTTGGCTAGGGTAAGCGTGTCAACGAAAATGTCTACAGGACGCTTAGATCCTGGATTTTTACAACACAAACAACCGTAACTAGCACTGCGTTTAAGATTTCTAGCTCCAAACCTTGATCAGGGTCATTTATGGAACTCCAAAGATTACGAACGCATTCCAGATCTAGGATTTTGCCACTAAAGCGAAAGGAACTTCCTCCTTGCATGCAGCCAGGGACGCCTCCTGATGACGATGATCGTTTTTAAGGAAGCATCAAACTCGTTTCGTACACGGTTCTTCAGCTAGATAGGATAACTGAGTCAAAATAAGGTTTTCAGATCTTAAAAGAAAAGTTAAACCGAACAAGGAATGATGATGAGACAAGATGGTCAGTTCTCACAATGCTGAGATCATGACATGAAGAAAGCGGATGTCGGTGAGATTCAGCACAAGGCTTGGGAGAACAAGTGAGGATAGCACGGAAGATGGGTTTAAATGGAAATTTCGGAACATCCTTGCTCAGAATTATATTATTTGAATGAGTTGCACGATACTAGTTGCAAAACATGCCCATTTATGCCGATGCAATCAAGGAATAATGACAAAATATATTCCAACTCAGAGTGCAAATGCTCGATAGCCATGATAATGATGCACCCTAGAGATGGATGATTGCAATGCCAGTGCAATAAAATGATGGATGAAATGGTGCATATGACACGATGCATTTGCCATGATGCTGGCCCAATGATGCATACACCATGATGCAAAAATGATGATGCTCTTGATGTATGCATGTATGAGATGCATAAAATATGATGCATACACACGTGAGTTTGCGATGCACACAATGCAACACGCGTCTTATGACTGTTCCCTCGTGACTAAACTCGCGTTAACCCCATACCCTTGAGTAAGTATTAGAAGTTAGGACACTAGTAAGGGTTGCATAAGAATGGATTGAGGTGAGGTATGTCACATATACCGAGACACCAGCGCGCTCCTAGTGGCTCCATCATGTGGCTGCAACACACACGAGGCCCTAGGTTCCGTCGCGGCATCAGGGTCATGCAACTAAACACCACCACAAGAGAAAACAAGAGTAGCAACCCAACAGACCAGAAAAGTCAAGATAGGTTAGAGGGAATCCAAGACAACCCACGATGTTACACTCGAATGCATTCCCGTTAGTCAATCTATGGATTCTCGACGATGATGCAACACCATGCACTGACCAATGACGTGATGCATGATTGTTGCAATGACTGTATTCAAAAAGTTATTTTGTCATAAACTTTTTTTTTTATTTATCCAAAACTACTGAGCAAGAATGGAATGTACAAAGTTCCGGTGTTAGAATCAAAATAGCCAACAATATAGATTACGAAATCAATGACAGGCCGATCATTGAACGATGGATTGAAAGACTTTGTTGGCAAATTCAAGGCTTTGCCATGAAAAGTAATAGTGGTTTTGTTGGAATTGGTCCAAGACATGAATCAAGAGGTTGACTTGAATGACAAGCTAAGATCTACTGGAAAGGTTCTCACATGATCCAAAGCCGTTGAGAAAGATCTTCTCAACCAGGGTCAGACTAGCAGATTGTATAGGTCTCACTACTAACAACACAAATTCTAGGTGGAGAATTAGGTACAAGCAACACAATTTTGGTAAACCGACGCAACCATCAAGGCAATTAATCAAACCAAGATAGGTCATGATGCATGCACGTTCTATCGTTCCTCACCAACAATTACCAATATCTAGGCATACGGGAACAATTGGTGACACAAATACGTACTCTCCCTATATATAGGCTAGTCGTTCCTACGATCAAGGATTTTATAACGCGTTTAATGAAGTTAGTGTTCCTGCAGACAAACCAAGACAACAGGAGAGATATAATTATCCATTTCTGGACCCTTCGTGCCAGCACACACGAACGGCCCCCATGTGTCCTACGCCACACGGGTAACGCATATGCAGTTTCCCACATATTCACACATACATTACCATCCACTATAGAAATGGCACCCAGACGTTCGACGCTGAATGGGCAGCGCTGCATACGTCACAACAACGTATTCACTTCCCGTACACTCGCCTTACGGGACATCCAAGGGTAGACGTGTCCCAAGGGTCACGGTCATGGCCAACCGCATGACAGGTTTACATCTCGTAACATTGCCTTACGAAATGGCCGTGATCACAATCACACGGCATGAAATCCGCACTCCATATCAGGCGGCAGATAGCGACAGACTCGTTTGAATTGAGCCTTATCACCTCCTCGTATGCTCAACATACGGGACCCGCGCACGTATGAAACACGTGGGCTATTCTAAGGACTACCAGAATGCTTACCTTGCTTACCTCAGCGTAGGTGCGTCGTTACCGAAATAAGGTTTAACAAACAGGAAAAGCTGGAAGTGCTGGAATAAAATAGATACTTAGTTGCCACCTAACTTATATAAAACATAATTAGGGCATACGAACTATCTATTCTATTCCTTAGCGCATCTAGCGTCAACTTTTCGAAAACCCGAAATCGTTGCAAGGTAGTCACCCCAGTGCAATTTAGAGCTCTGATGCCAGCTGTAGCAGCACCGTCCAAATTAAACCGGCTTAAATGCACTAACCATCATCTTAATACTTAATCAAGTTACTGTGCACTTAAAACGGTGTAACCTGACAGGCTGTCGGGTAAAATCCCGATTAAACTACTGTACTCCAGGATCACAATTGCACTTAGACCCGTACGAAGACGAGCACAGGTGTTACCAGCAACAGAAATCTTCAAATTAATTTACAACACAGGTTTTACATAAAAGGTTTAAATACAAACAACAGAGTTCAAACGCACAGCGGAAGTTTAAAACTGAGTTCGAAATACAATACGATAGCTACGACGACGATAAAAGGTGAGCTCCACATCCTGCCCACCGATGTGACGCCAACCTGCCCAATCTTCACGGGGAAGACGGGGCCCACTCGACGGTCCAACCTGGAGGAAGCGGCTGTCCAATCCAGGACGCACAGATCTCCTCGAAGTCAGCGGGGACACAACCTGCTTAAAAAGGTTACAACAACAACCCTGAGTATACTAATACTCAGCAAGGCTTACCCGACCTTGGGTATACTTAGCCCATTACCTAGACATGCAAAGCTTTTTGGCTCTGGAGTTCTTTTGCTGAAAAGCTGCTATAAGTGAATCCTTACTTTCAATATTTTAGCTCCATTTAGTATACCAAGTATTACTAAGTTCGCCTATTCATCTAAAACACACATGGTGGAACAGATTATCTTTTAGTAACTTCCAAACCAGTCTTTTCCACTCCGTTTTCATTCCACTTTCTTACTACGATGTGACAAAGAGATCAAGGCTCTCATAACCGCGAGTCACGGCGAATCGATCCGATTTAACCTTGCAAGGTGGACCTAACTCACACGACACATGTAAGCCCCGTCGGGCCACTCGCGTCAACTGTTTCCACATTACCACGGCATCTGAACTACGCCTGCTAAAACCCAGGTGATGGGCCCCTCGCAGTGAACTCCCGGAGAACCCGGAGGCGGCATCCTATCCAACACCCACCAACTCCCACGCCCAGCGTAGCATGGCGGAATTCAAATCACCGCTGTAAGGTGGTACACAGCTTACCGGTTTCGACTACCTCCTACTTCCGGTATGTGGTTAGTACTGTTCAATCCTCGATCAGCACTGCCAACAACGGAACGGTCCTCAATCGACACAGGCGGATCTAACTTTCCATCCATTCCAAAACCAACTCATTTCCGCCCGGTCTCCATTTCTCTTTACTCCACAATTCATTTCAAGCCAAAGCTAAGGGATCAAGATCCTAAACTTGCGAGTGACAGCAATCACTCGACTTCTACCGAAATCCTATTTAGCAAAGCATTTCTATCGACACCTGCATACTAGTATAGGCCCACGGTACCTAGGGAAACATGCATACTATGGTTCCATTCAACTCCTAGAACATAAATGCACAATACTTAAATAAACATTGAATAATTTAAATTATGGTTATGCTCCGGGGCTTGCCTTGCAGGTCAGCGGGGTTAACTAGGTCTCCGGGGGCGTGCTCAACGGCGTCCTCCTGCTGCGCTCCTGATCGTGGCTCCTGGACCGGCTCAACGATCAGCTCGTGGACAGCTTCGTTCGTAGCGTCTACACGAATAAAATATGACATGCAACAGTTAGGATATGGTGCAATGCATACGTGCTTACGATGCGAAAACCAAAGTTCAAACATTTAGCCTGAAGTGCTTCCAACGAAAACAACTACTAAAGCGACTTAGGTTAGCATGGATTAACAGGAGTTTGCCTTGCATGCATGAAACAATTAACTAACCCTAGCAAGTAAATGAAGTATAAATAGATCTACCCAAAAGTGCATAGCAACAGGCCATGAAACTTTTACAGTGGACTATACATGAAAGGAGTAAGCCACTGCGAATTTTCCATAATTTTTAGAGTTATAGAACAAGTGGTACAAAATAAACTAGGTCAAAGATAAAATGAATTTTCACCAGAGCAAAAGTGATAAAATGCATGATTAAGCATTTTTCCTCTAAAGATTATGATTTTAGAAAGCTAACAAAATTGGTTTGGTATTTTTCGCATTTTTCTGCGATTTTATACGAATTTTGCAAATCTCACTCAAATCAACTAAATAGAAAAACAAAACCCACCCCTACCCCCACTGACCCGCGGGCCCCACCCGCAGAGCAACAGAGGGAGCAGGGGCTCCTCTGTTCTTCCCCGGCGGCGCGCGGAGCGCGCGCTCGGTGGCCGTGGGGGCCGGCCGGCCAGCTGGGCCGCGCGGCGGCTCGCGCGCAGGGGGCTGTGCGCCTGCGGCCGAGCTGGGGCGCGCGCAGGGCAGCGCACAGGGGCGCGCGCGGGCTAGGGCGGCGGCGCACGCGGAAGGGCGGTGGTGGCTTGCGGCGGCGCGCAGTGGCGCGGCCACTCCGGCCGGCGCAAGGCCAGGCGGCAGCGGCTTGCGGCAGGGCGAGCCCCAGCGCGGCCGTGCGGTGCTGGCGCGTGCGGTGGCGCGGCCCCATGCCGCGCGGGCACGGCCCGCAGCGTGCGGCGGCCGGAGGCAGCGCGGCCACCGGCGGCGCGGCGATGTTCCAGAGGCGGCGGCCGCGGAATCCGAAGGGGAAAAGGTCGGGAAGGAGGAGGAGACGGCAAGGAACCTCACCGTGCGCCCGATTGGAGCAGAGGGAGGCTGGAAGGTGGAGCTCGACGGAGAAGGCGGAGGTCCAGGGAAAATGGCGATGGCGGCGACGGCGGGAGCTCGATTTCGGCCGGGTTTGGGCATGGCCGGGGTCGAGGAGAGGTGGAGGAGGGTCGGGGCGAAGTTGCGCAGCTCAGGACGCGAAGGATTCGAGCGAGGTGGCGAGCTAGGGCCGGGAGGGCGAATGGCGGCGAGCTCTGCTCGAGCTCGGCGTGCACTGAGGAAGAAGGAGAGGAACGGACTGGGACGGGAAGGTTCCAGGGTGCTCGCGATGATAAGGACGGCGCTCGGACGACGAGGATCGCCGGGGCGCGATCGCCGACGCGTGGACGAGCTCGTCGACGGCCAGCACATCGGTATGGGCGTCGGCGCCCACACAGTGCTGAACAGGGCAAAACAGTAACGAAATTGAATGATTTGACTCGGTTTTGACCCTCCAATTCTCAAATTTTGATATGGCAACTCAAAATTTGGCCAAAATAAAAGTTGTAGAGGAAAGAAAGATCTACAACTTTTGTTTTGGGCGAAAATTGATTTGAAGCTCAAATCAGGGACAAAAACACAATCGAAACCGATTAAACGATGTTTTCTAAACAGACTCAATTAGCGCTAATGACAGTGATTAGCCTTAATTGTCGATTAAACACGCCATTAGCGTCAAAATAACACCGGGGTGTTACACATATATATAGCCCACAAACTCGAAATAGATATTTGTGGCCATTGGGGGCATTTCTGCGTAAGCATCGATCTAACCAGTGCCTAGTCATCGGTTTAACCGGTCACTAATTGCTTGAACTAGCCGTTGGCCCTTTCTGACGAGTTCTGCAACTGAAATATGGTACCATCGGAATATCCGATGGTAGCATCGGTTTATCCAGTGCTAAAGAAACTTTCTGGGGCCAAAAACATGCTCTCTGGACAATAGTACGGTGCATTGCACCGATGTCTTTTTTTAGTAGCATCGGAATTTCCGGTGCTTATAGGAATCAGTTTCAAGGTGCTTCGTATTTTGGCCATAACATTTTACTTCGAACTCCGATTTCGATGATCTTATACTCTTTGGAAAGCTTGTGAAATTCTCTACAAGATTCTGCTAAAGTCCATCTCATTTGACCAAATTTTGAGCATCGAAATAACCGGTGATAGGCATCAGTTTAATCGGTGCCACACATAAATCAACTTCTTCATGTTTTGATCATAACTTTTTACTCCAAACTCCGATTTCAATGATCTTGTACTCTTTGGAAAGCATGTGAAATTCTATATAAGATTCTGTTGAACTCCATCTCATTTGACCAAATGTTGAGCATCGGAATAACCAGTGCTTGTCGGAAAAACCGGTGCAGGGTCATAGGAAGAACCGGTGCTACTGATTTTTGCATAACTCGTCCAATTCATCATTTCTTTGAGTTTTTTCTTCATGTTTTGCTCTGCTAAGGCTTTTTTACTTCATCTTTGAGATCTAGAAATGTTCACTCAACAAACTCATTTGTCTCATTGAATGCGTTATCAATCGATCACCAAAATCACTTGGAATGGTCTTAATAGGGTCATGTTCAGCCGAGCCGGGGTCCACAGCCATAGCGGGGGCCACAGCCACAGCCACAGCCACGCATACAGTTCCCATGTGACCTTTGCTTGTAAACCAAAAGTAACTTCTCATGGTCTCAACTCTCAACCTTAATTGATGTTTGCCCCACATTTGTAATCATATAAACTAAATATCATAAATTTCAAATTAAAAATATTTATTTTACATCTTAGTAAGGTTATTCAAGTTTTTCTTAAAAACTGATTCACCCTCATCAAGCTTGGCAAAAAAAATATTGAAGGAAACTGTTAGAACATATTTATGCATGAAAAAGGATTTCTTCCCATATGTACAAAATGCACCTACGTACATAAACCACAATGATGACTCCTCCATTGCCCTAGATAAGCGCATAACATTAAAATTGCATGATGAATTACACAGGTACAATGCTATGCTATTAAGTGGATAGTACCATGCACATTAGTTGAGTGTAATATATGATTTTTTACTTGTCAATAAGTTAATAAAAGTAGAGATGGTAAAGCTATATCTTCATAGTGATGCATTAGCACTTTGAAGCACCGAGAGATTGGAAACTGGACAACTTCCAATTTCCTATGCTCTTCCTTGGCGATCCAGGATGCGGCCAATGCCTGCACAAGCTCTAGCTGCCGTTTTTGCACCAGTCACTACTCCAGCGCCCCCCATCACCGCCGGTTCGAAATGAGCATCACCGCCGGTTTGGGGGGCGTTGGATTTAAGTCGTTGGTGATAGGAGGGGTCATCACCGCCGGTTTCAAAACCGGCGGTGATGGGAGGGCTCATCACCGCCGGTTTGTGGATGGAACCGGCGGTGAAGACCATTTTCCCATAAAAAAATATGCATATAATAATATTGCATCATTTGTGCATCATATATAATATATGATTATAGCAGCAAAATTCAATCACATGAGCTCATACATCGAGACTAGAACATTTGGCGCGCGTTGCGCGCCCTATCATGTGAATGTAACAATAGAAATAAATGTACAAACAATATACATAATGTATATAACATCAATCAAAATAATAATATTACTCATCAGTTTCTAAAGTACTATGTTGATCGTCCATATCACAAATCACATAGCCAACTAACTCAATTAATCAAACAATAGCTGAACTGAGTCACTCGTGTGCAATGGCAGCAGCAATTTATATATAATCACACGCACACCCACTACTTCACCAGTAGTAGTAGCACCAGACTTGGACAATTAACATTGTTATAATAATAAGTAAAATAGCTGTACAAAATAAAAAGAGGAAAGAACAAATGCTAGCCAGGCTAGCATAGGAAGCGAGGGAGAGACCTTGCCAGTTGTATGCTATGCATGCCTACTTAACCCAGTTGTATGCTATGCATGCCTACTTAACCACCTGTACCAACTGATGGCAAAACTGTAAATTTGAGAGGGAGCTAGGGAGAGACCTTGCCAGCATTCATGGCAATAAAAATAATAACAACTTTCGGGTCAGTTGCCTCCAATAAAAACAGCACATGAAAATTGATAGAAGAAATATAACACTTGCCTCCAATCCATTCGGGTCAGTTGCCTCACTTCCATTTGGGTCAATCCCACTCTAAAGAAAGCCAACCCACTCCTCACTTCCATTTGGGTCAATCCCACTCTAAAGAAAGCCAACCCACTCTGATGAACATCCTGTTCATCTGCAAATCATTCATCATACAACTTTCTAATGTCCCTGTATGTGAATAAAGAACAAAAATGAATGCCAATACTTCCAAAAAGTTGAACTCAACAAAAGGTCAGCGTCTTGATTTCTATATTGATACTCTAAAAATGTGCATATCAACACCCTTGTTAAGTGTTTACAGCCTTTGAAACAAGACATATTTAAGATAGGACCAAGATAAAAAGCTCACCATTTATAGTGACTCAAGAGAAAGAATGTTTTTTCCTTTTTAATTAATAGCACTTCAGATACACTGCTCACATCTTCCTCTTGTTGTTCAGATATCTATTTTCATTCAAAACTACATACATCTACTCAAAGCAAATGAAACATGATTATGAGCAGAAGAGTAAATCAACACAGCAGAACATGCAAATATTAGAAAGTAAATAATTATCTTTCAGCAAGGCTTTTGTGATATCCAATTACTAATGCTATGCCATTTTTCCCAACTGAAACTAAGATTGGCACCTATAATGAATAGGCTAAGAGGTAACCAAGTGTGATCCTCGCATGCTGGTACACCTGCCAGAGCCCACAAGAGGCCATATATCACTGATCTAGGAACAAGAAAGCTTATTCTAGTAGGCGCTGTATGCATCAACGCCCTCTCGCCATTACTACCAGTGCACAGAGCAAAAATCATTTATATGGTCCAAACATGACTTGATGCAATATGGTCCAAACATATCATTAAGATTAGATAGTGCATTTATGATTCTTTTTGCTTATTTGTAACAAGGACAGATTTACAGAGGTTTTGTAACAGATCTTACATATGAGAGTGATCTCATATATTTAAACATTACTGGTAAATTTTCACAGATTACACAAAAAGGTTTGGAAATCTGTTTCATTAGAAAATAAATAACCACTTGACTTTAGAAAAAGTTTGATAAAACATAGTAGAATTAAATAAGGTAGCAGATCAAGAATTATCATGACAAACATAACCATTTTAGTAGAAAGGCATGGCACCTGCTCTGGTCATCAGCATCTCACCTGCTCTGGTCTAAAAACAAGTGCTAAAGAACTTGAATCAATCATCCACTGTAATCAAGAGAAAACAATTATTATAGCATGATAATTCCACACCTGATGCAACATGAGAAAACAATCATAAGAAACCTTCACTCTTGATCACCAAAAAGTTTTATAGGAGGAACAAAATATTTTAGAGTTCTCATTTAATGATGCATCATCAATTTATACTCCAAGAACATTTGGTCAGGCAAGTGTTGCGGGAAAAGATGGCAGAATAACAACAAATATCTAACAAATATCTCACCCGATTTCTTCCCTTCCCAAATTAAATCCTATTTCCATCATCAGATCTAACACCTTGCAGCAAAAGAAGAAGCAGGCTTGAGTAGATCTGTGACAACAAAGATCTGAAACCCAAATCCTAGAAACGGATGGGGATAGGAGGATGGACAGGGAGCGAAGGAGATTGGGAGGAGGAGGATGCTCACCATAGGACTGCAACAAAGGCTGCTATTGCGGTGCCAGCAGGGGAAGAGAAAAAGTGGTGTGCGTGAGCCATGGCCAATGCGAAACTGCCCACTGGGAACCGCTGGTGATTGACCATCGGGACGGCTCAGGGCAGGGGCGTGCCTCTGCACCGGGACGGCGCGCCGCTCCTAGCTCCCGCTCCGCAACGCGCCGCACGCGGCCGGCCGCTGCTCGCCGCCGCCGCTGCGCTGAGCCGCGACGCACCGTGCAGCGCCGCACCGCTCCTCGCCACCACTCCGCGCAGCACTGCACGCGGCCGGCCGCTGCTCCCCACCGCCGCCACGCTTCGCAGCGCCGCGCGCCGTCACGTCCGCATCCCGCGCAGCACGGGAGGAGAGGCAGGGACGGGATCCATGCGCTGCGCGGGACAGGAGGAGAGGAGGGGGCCCGTGGAGGAAGAAGGAAGAGATGGGGAGGGGATGACCAGAGGGGAGGGGAGGGAAGGGAGGAGGAGACGGGAAAGGGAGGGAGGAGATGGATGAGGAAGAGGGACACTGACAGGAAAGATAAAGAAAAAAAATTTGTATCACCGCCGGCACCAAAAATGATCCGGCAGTGATGTCTAACCATCACCGCCGATTCGTGTTACGACCCGACGGTGATGTTCGAAAATCTATCACCGCCGGTTCGTAATACGACCCGGCGGTGATGAGTGGTCATCACCGCCGGATTCATTTCCAACCGGCGGTGATATATTATCACTGCCGGTTTGAAACAAACCGGCGGTGATAGGTCGTTTGGAATGACCATATCTGTAGTAGTGAGTGCTCCCGGTGCCTCCCACTCTTATGTAAACATCTAAAAGAAGACACACGTGATGATCTTGCTAATTTCTTGAAACTCAAGTTCCTTATTGATATATATGCCATGAGAAGATCAGTAACTTGGCTGCTACGAGCCTACAAGCAAGGTGGACCAGAGCAACAATAGAAATACAACCACATATAGAGATGGAAACCATACAATGGCTAATAAATACTAGACAATCGCCAAGCATATTTTTTGTAGTAAGTCTCTTCATTTCATTTATAAGGCTTTTTATTTCATTTAATCGGGGCAACCTATTGAAAAAAATACTATATTGGTATATAATTTTTAAGACACTTGATGCCACTATATATTTGTGTTCAAAAATACTTTATTATGACTTTACGCTACTGGAGAAATGGGCTTTAGGAATCCTTGACTAAATAAGCGCCACCCAACCCTACAGGTACTCGGGATTTGAACTCATGACCTCTTGAGTCGCATGTAGCTTACTTACCACCCTAATCACACAGCACATTTGACTCTAAATGAGATGCTTTCCTTTTAAACTAACCTGTGGAGGACCCTTTATTCCCGGTTGATAATACCAACCAAGATTAAAGGGTGAGGTTCTGCCGTCCATTAACTTTAGATCCGAGATTAATGTGAGCATTAGTCAAAGATCTAAATTCTACCGAGAAAAAAAGAGGGGCTTGGATCAATCTGACTTAGTCACATATCTAAATTCTACCGAGAAAAAAAGAGGGGCATGGATCAATCTGGCTTTCTCTACTAGTGATAGTTTTATATCACATAATAGTAGTAGTGGAGTAATTGTTTGTCAAAGTTTAGTCCTAACATTATACGTTTTGCAAACAACAAACAGAATCTATAAAACCTATATAGTTAGTCCCTACTAGATATTTCCCTCAACATGCAAGCTGACCACCTCAGCAATGCACTATTACTTGCAATTAAAACTCACTAGCATTTTGTTATTCACGTCAACATGTCGTGCAATCAACTAAAATTTAATTATAATAGTTTATTTATTTGTAAAAGTAATTAGAATATATATAATTACTTTATTTAGCCAGGTCAACATGTGCATCACTATTGACATCTATAATGATTTATTACTATTTCTCTATTCTCTCAATCAACCACATCACCGTACCTTCATTATTGTAACCATCCTATCAACTTCGTGCACGTCCTATATCCATGAAATGCATGTCGTATTCGTTTCTTTCTTCTCTAGCCAAAGAATAACTCAAAAGTCTATTATTTTTCATTCAAGAGATTTTTCATATGGCTTTCAACATAATCTCTACAAATGCACCGTTTATATGACTTTTTCTTTATTAAAAAATCTATCATTTTTTTAGCAAACTCGATCTAAGTTCTTATTTGTCTTACTACATGCTCTCCATAGTTTTTTATTTAAAGAATTATTGTTATTTTATCATAATTTATCGAAAAGCTCTCTCAAATCCAACAGCAACACGAGGGGAATCATCTAGTATATACTATAACAAAGCACAAGAAGTTAAGACAATTTCTACTTAGCAAGACCGAGAGGAAGTTCCTTAATTATCAGTATTCTTTGTTTCAAGGCGTTAATATTGGCAAACCATCATAATCGAGTTCTCTCTGCTGTCTCACTCATAACTGGGAAATTTCAACATGTCACCTAATTCAGTGATGAGACGCTCGTTCACCAGGGCACATTTGCACGTTGTTAATCTAGCTTTCCACATCAACAGACAAACTATCCCGTTAAAAATTTGTGATGAGAGTGGTTAGATTATGCAGGGGTGCAAATGAGTGATCCTTAGGTGCACCTCCAACCCACTTTAGTTTAAAATATTGTACTAATTTTTCAAAATAGAATCACATTTTGGATAAATAGTACAAAATTTTGAACTAAAGAGGGTTGGAGGTGTATCACATCCCTAAGATTATGTGATGCCAGGTTGAATAGTTGGGCATAATACTATTTTTGTTGCTGATTTGAGGTAGCAAGCGGCTCGTTGCAACGCCACACTCCACGAGATGCCATTTTCAACCTTCGAACTCTACTACTGATTCCTGTTGTCTCCGGTTCTTACAGTTCTATCCTTTCCCACGCACTTTGTTCTGCAGGCCATATTTTTCTCCCGTTACTTTGGCTCAATTTTGTTTTTCCTACATCTTTAGCTGGAGACAATTTGTACCATGGCATGGGATTCGAAGCGAGCAGTAACAAACACATTAGATGGCACTGTATATAGCGAGGGGTGAGGGATACCACGACAACTACGCATCTACTTCTGTACAGTTCACATGTGACTTTTCCGTGCAAATTAAAGCCGAAGTAACTTGTCAGGGTCTCTTTTCTTATATATCATTAGTTTTAGCAACGACTACAAGAACAACTAATGTTCCTCACTGGAGCTTGGCGACAAAGAGTGAAGGCAAAAGCAGGACACAACCAATTCTTTTAGCCAATAAACTAGAACCATAGCATTGATTGATTCCAAATGTTTGACCAAGTTTACGAAAAATATATTAGCATGTAGCTTGACCAAGTTTTGATCACATAAATACACAATCATGTTATATATATATATATATATATATATATATATATATATATATATATATATATCTTTCATGGTGTATCTAATAAGCCTAATAATTTGATGTTATAGATATTTGATTATTTTTTAATTAATTTGGTCAAAGTTAGATAAGTTCAACTTAGGAATTAGGATAAAGCTAAACCTAATTATAATTTGGAATCAAAGGAGTAAGCACATCGACGTTCTCCTCCATCCAGCCCATCTGAAATTTGTCCTTCATAAGCATGCACATAGCTGCATTATATACCATTAAAATGGCATGATAGATTACTCAGTGAATAACGATCACAACTTTTTACAAAAAGAAGAACATGTCAATGCACATTTTTCAAATGTTTTAATTTTCTCAAACCCTGACTGCTAGGAAAAACAAATAAAAAGAAGCAATATCATTATCCTCGTACACTTCATTGGACTCGGTTCGGCACCATAAATGAATGACTCTAGCATCGATCAGTTTTTGCCAAAAATTCAGCTTGGTAATTAAAACTTTCAACCTATCATTTATTTATGGAAATATGGTAACTTGAGCTTGGCAATATAGCAGGAGTTCAAATATGAAGGCTAAATGTAACTGTAAAACAAATATAATTTGACACCGCAAACATGACAAAAAATCCATAGGATCTTGACGGACTCTTCTCATGTGCTTCTCAACAAGTGCACCATGGAAGTTATGTTCCACACATCCTCTGCTTGTTGAACCCTTTTTATACAAGAGGACGTAGCACTTGATTTTGAGAAACGTAGGCCAGTAGGAGCCCTCGTCGGCTGGTCCCAGTATGTAGTAAAAGGTAAGCTGGCTGGCTGACTGTTACTACCCATGACTACAGTCTGAGCCTTACAAGGCTGAGTGACATGCCACCTTGCAACAACCATCATCATGGTCCTGCCATTGCTGCATCACAGGAGTGTGGCAACACCCACATCAGTTTCTCTACTCAGGCTCACTTTGTATCGTTACATTTATTTCAGCTTGGCAAGCCTCTGCGTGCTTCCCGGTGCCTCACACTCTTATCAATAAAATCACACTGCAGACACATTTATCTGGATAATTTCTTCCACTCAAGTTTCTTGATGCCTTGAAAAGTTGAAACATGCCAATACTATGGGAAAACGACTTTATATCTGGGGCTGTAAGGCACCTGCAATGGGAGGTAAGAAGGGGGTAAGAAGGAATAAAAAATAGCTTGCTAGTGGTAAGAAGCATTGTGGGCATAGGTAGTAACTACTACCAGGTAATAGTCTTACTGTCGGGTAAGTGTGAATAAAAAAAGTGAGGTGCCTACGGCAGACTGCTTCTCCTCTCATTCTTTCTCCATACAATCACTGCTCTGCATGTTGTAGGGCCCACCTTATTGCTAGATCACCACTGTGTCAACTACGGATCACTCTTTCTACCTGTTCCTTGGGCCCACGCTCTTGCCGAGTCCAGTTAGATACACTGCTGGTGCCCTAAGGGGGAAAAGGCAATAGCTAAATAAAGACAGCGGCAAAGAGGGAAACTAGATACATATAACTTTTTTTTTCCAAAGGACTAGGCATTAAAGCATTTAAAGGGAAAGAAGCGTAAATCACTCTCCACACACATACATGCAGCTGATTTCTTCAGTTCGAGTTAATTCCTTGATGTGCTTCTCATGTGCTTCTCAACAAGTGCACCATGGAAGTTATGTTCCACACATCCTCTGCTTGTTGAACCCTTTTCATACAGGAGTACGTAGCACTTGATTTTGAGAAACGTAGGCCAGTAGGAGCCCTGGTCGGCTGGTCCCAGTATGTAGTAAAAGGTAAGCTGGCTTGCTGACTGTTACTGCCCATGACTACAGTCTGAGCCTTACAAGGCTGAGTGACATGCCACCTCGCAGCAACCATCATCGTGGTCCTGCCATTGCTGCATCACAGGAGTGAGGCAACACCCACATCAGTTTCTTCTCTACTCAGGCTCACTTTCACCATGTCCGGCTGCACCAGCCTCCAGCCCTACAGCTCTAGTCTCTCACATTCCTCTAGCTCCAGCCTCCAACCACAAGTCAAGTAATAGTATTTTTCTCTCGCACCACTCCAGCTCCAGCCTCCCGCTTCAGCCTGCCGAACACAGTGTTTGTATCGTTAAATTTATTTCAGCTTGGCAAGCCTCTGCGTGCTTCCCGGTGCCTCACACTCTTATCAACAAAATCACACTGCAGACACATTTATCTGGATAATTTCTTCCACTCAAGTTTCTTGATGCCTTGAAAAGTTGAAACATGCCAATACTATGGGAAAACGACTTTATATCGGGGCTGTAAGGGCACCCGCAATGGGAGGTAAGAGCATCTCCAAGAGTTTGCCAAAATTAATTTGGCAAATCTTATGATTTGGCAACTTGCTAAAATATATGCTAAGTTAAAAAGAAGACTATCTCCAAGAGTTTGTCATTTAAGCTTGGCAAAATTAAAAATCAGGCCCACCAAAATTACCGGATCAACTGCTGCCGTTTCACATCCCGTCATCGTTCCTCCCGTCTTGCGCCGGCACCAAGTCGGAGAAGCTCCGCACCGCTTCAGGGGCTCCAAGTTGACCGGCTTGAACACGACCACTCCGTCCACGGCTTTGATGAGCTCGGACACATTCGATGGCGGGCACCTGGCCGGAGCGGGACGGCCGTAGTCCTGATCGTGCTCCATGGTGAGGTCACTGGACGAGTTCCGTGATCCCTCGCTGCCGCTGTCACCAATGGTGTCGATATGATCATCGGACATGGACAAATTCAAGTCCAGGGGGAGCGGCTCGCGTGCGGATGACTCTTTGCGTGCCCTTGTGCGCCGCCGGTCTTCTTCTCCTTCAAGCTCCCGCTCCGGCCTGCGCTTCCCAGTCCCGTGCTCCAGGCTCCTGCACTCCGCTCCGGCGACGGCAACATCACGACTAAGATGTTGCTGCCGAGGGCGACGTCCCGGCCTCGCGAGTCCGCGAGCCGGCCGGACTCGATCGCGCGTATGACCGACCCTTGCACGACGTTGTCGGCGTGGTCGACGCCATCGAGCACCACGACGCGGAACAGGTTCGCCCGTATCGCCTCGGCCACGCGATCCAGCGCCATCCGGCCATGGCACAACACGACGGACTCGCCGCCGTCGTCGCTGGCTGGCGGGCAGCCGAGACGCACGGTGACGGTGCCGGTGCCGAAGACGGACTTGGAGGAGGCGGCCACGGGAAAAAAATCGCGACCAAGAAGGAGGCGTCGCGCGATACCGCGATGCGCAGCCAGATGCGCGCGCGTAAAGATGCGCGTGCGGATGGGAGGAATGCCAAGTTGCTAAAAATGCCAACCTTGTTTCCCAAACTGTTGGAGACCTAATTTTCTTGTTTTGCCAAATTTTCTAAGATGCCAACCTCATTTAGCAAACTCTTAGAGATGCTCTAAGAAAGGGGTAAGAAGGAATAAAAAATAGCTTGCTAGTGGTAAGAAGCATTGTGGGCATAGGTAGTAACTACTACCAGGTAATAGTCTTACTGTCGGGTAAGAGTGAATAAAAAAAGTGAGGTGCCTACGGCAGACTGCTTCTCCTCTCATTCTTTCTCCATACAATCACTGCTCTGCATGTTGTAGGGCCCACCTTATTGCTAGATCACCACTGTGTCAACTACGGATCACTCTTTCTACCTATTCCTTGGGCCCACGCTCTTGCCGAGTCCGGTTAGATACACTGCTGGTGCCCTAAGGGGGAAAAGGCAATAGCTAAATAAAGACAGCGGCAAAGAGGGAAACTAGATACATATAACTTTTTTTTTCCAAAGGACTAGGCATTAAAGCATTTAAAGGGAAAGAAGCGTAAATCACTCTCCACACACATACATGCAGCTGATTTCTTCAGTTCGAGTTAATTCCTTGATGCCTTCAAATATGTCTACCAATACCATTGGAAAACTCTGTAGCTGGGCAGGGCTATGAGGAAGAAATGACAATAGCTATATAAAGACAATCACAGAGAGGAAACTAGGTGATGGCTAATTGAATAACCCGCAGAGTTTTCCCCCCAAAAGGACTAGGCATTAAAGGATTTCAAGGGAAAGAAGGGTAGAAAAGCTTTGCTGTTGCTGTGCACACATGTGCTCTTCGGCGCAATACTATTACTGGAATGGAAAAGCAGTCCATCGTCCTGCGCACTCCTGCATTCTTCAATGTAGCATTTGACCTGACGGAATCAGTGTAGCTGAAATGGCCTTGAGCTTGGCAGTGTGATACTGATTTTGGCTAGATGCTTGTCCGCACTTTCAACTCTTCCTTGAATTCCTGTTGCCTCCTACTCCTATAATTTTAATTGATTTTTTTTTGAAAGAAACCATTCGCCCTTTCCAAGCTTGGTAAAAATAGTTTAAAAAAAAGCTTGACAAAAAAGGTGTACTGTATGGTAAAAGGTAAGCCTGCCGGCTCCATGACCGCTCTTGACCTAGTACACAACTCAAAAGGCCGAGTAACAAGCCACTTCACCGCAAACACCGTGGCCCTGTACCCTGCCTTTGCTGCATCACGGCACGGGAATGTGGCTACATCCACATCATTCTATTCTCTCACACGGTCTCCGTGTTCTCGTCGTGCTTATTGCAGATGTTTAGCCTTTTTGTGCTTCTTGGTGCCTCTCGCTCCTAAAAAAAGCACACTGCAGTATTGCACATACAGTATCTAGATAACTTTGCCAATGCCGCATGGGAAGTTCTATAGTTGGCTGGGCTACAAGGAAAAGCACTCCATCATCCTGTGCTATAAATCCTCCATTTTGCATGGTAGGATTTGACCTAATATGCTTGATATGATCATTGTAATTGACTTGGCTTTGCGGTTGGCACACGCGCTAGATACTTGCCTCTACTTTCAATTGTAATTGTTCGTTGAATTCCTTATTACCCCCCTACTCTTATTATATATGGCTGTAGTCTTACCCGATCCACGCATTTTGAGGGTGCTCGGCGCGGCTGCTGCAGCTGAATGGGCTTTACAGGTGAATGGGGAAAAGTAGCTGCAGCGAGCACTAGGGCTGGTCGACGAGCTCAAAATTCGCGAGCTAGCTTGGCTCGGTTGTTGCTTGGCTCGACTTGACTCGGCTTGATGGATTTTTTTGTTAACGAGCCGAGCAGCTGATTTTGCTCGAGCCAACTCGCGAGCTGCTCGTGAGCCAACCGAGTTAGAGGGACCAAGGGAGCCGAGCTGAAACGACCCAATCCACTTGACCTCCAAAGTATCGTTCGTCCAAGGTTTTAAGCTACACTCATATATTGTTTGCTCCTTTTCTATGATTTTGTCATTCTATCATTGAAGTCTGATGATTAGAACATATACAATTAGAAAACTGTTGATCGGTTGCGGTTTGTGCATGCTCGATGTATGATAGTGTGACAATCCAGGTTTTAGGGGTTAAAAATATAGCTTTTGTGTTTATTTAAAAATTTAAACCAAGATTTCTATAGCAAGGGTATTTTTATAATTTTGAACAAGTGCAAAGTCCTTTTTACAAAATAGTTTTGCAAAAGGCAAAATTTCAAATTTTGTGAGGAGTTAAAGTGCATATTTTGTTTTTCACTTTTACCCTCATAAAAACATATATTCATGCTTAGGGCTACCATTGAAATTTTAAAACTTAGGTTGTGTTCTTTAGCATTTTAAAAGATTTGACGGATTTGAAAATATTTCTTTGATCTAGTGAAATTTTGCACAACATGAAAGTTGTAGATCTTAAAAAATTACACAACTTTCATGTTGAACACTTTTTCATTTGAGCCCTAGATCAACGAGAAATTTTACTTTTCAATTAAGCCCCTGGAATTTTGGAAACTTAGGAAACCACCCCTGCCGACCTTCTTCTTCCTCTCTCTGCTGAAAAACAGGGGCACCGCCCCCTTCACCGCCCCGCCGCCGGTTCTCGCCGCCGTTTTGGCCTCACCGCCGGTTTCCCCTCCCGCCTGCTGTCCCGCGCCGACTCCACGCGTCGAGCACGACCCCTTCCGCCACCTCTTTTTTCCCTCTGCTGGCTCCTCGCGCGCACGCCACGCCGCCGCACCCTGCCACGACCACCGGCCGCCCCCTGGAGGACCCGCTCCGCTATTGGGAGCTCGCCCACAGCTCGAAGGAACTCATCCACTCCCTCTCTTGCCTATCCTCTATTTCCTTTGGCCTATAAAACACCCCCTCCCTGTTCTGTTTTTGTTGTCGTCCTCCATTTGCGCCGCCGCTCGCTGGCCGCACGTGGAGTCCCTTCTCCACCCCCATCCCGACCTAAATGGAGAGCTCAGCCACCTTCCTCTCGATTCCCTGAAGCTTCCTAGCCCGACTGCTCCCTCCATACCTCGCCGGAGCGCCGCCGCCGCGGCTCAGTCCGCCGCGGGCCGTCTGCTCCCATGGTGCCACCGCTACAGACCGTCCTAGGCCCCACTCAAGCCACTAACAGGTGCGCACGAGCCCCCTCTTCATTTCCCCCAAGCTTTCCCTTGCTCCCATGGCCTTCCCTCACCGGAATTTCGGCCGGAGCAGAGCTCCCCACGGCCGGCCATGGCCCTTGGACCCAATTGCTGTGATCTATTTCTTTCTAGGGTCTTTTTTTGTAAAACTGCCTAACTCTTTCTCTTTTTTAGGCAGTGAACTTTGAAAAATCCTAAAAAAATGTAGAAAAATGCCAAATAAATTTTGTTGTGTTCCTCATAACTATCTGTATGACTTTGGCTACTAAAGTTTGTTTGAAACGTTATATTGTATGCTCTAGTTTAATTGTTAGTAAATGAGTGTTTTATTTATATATTTTTAACCATAGCTTTGTTATGCTTGATTTTTGAAACCTAGCATCCTTTTGACATGTATAGCTTTGTGTGAAATTTGTGATCCAAATGCCTGACTTTTGCTTATTATTTCATGTGCTTTATTTATTTGTAGCTTATGCACTTGTTATTTTATTAAAGCATGCTCTTGTTAAATTCTTAAGGTCATCTTTTTATCATGATCTCTACTGGTCACAAGTAGCTTATGGTAATTTTTGGGAGAATTTTTGTACTTTTTAGTTTGAGTTTTGATTTATATGTTGAGTTCTAAAATTAATTCATATATGCTAGTGCTGTTTTTATTAAAATAAACTCTATGTTTGAGCTTGACTTATATATATGATCTTTCCTTATAAACTTCAAGTTTATGTTTGAATTTATGAGCCCTTGTTAAAATTCTTTCACATGTGTTGATAAATTTGCTAAGGTCGCAGTGTGTGGTAGTGTTGATTAAGCGTTTGAAAGTACTAACCACATGCCATAAATATGGTACGCGGCAAGCCTAGTAACTGATCGGCCCGGCAAATGGACATACCTTCCACTCTTTCTTAGAGATAGGAAATTAATTTGTTGAAAGTTATGATAGGTTGCACAATCGACCACGGCTATGAGGGACGAGGTTGGTGCCCTATAGTCGGGGAGAGTGGCTCTGTCCATGAACCGGAATGAGAAGCAAACGATTGCTTGGGAGTGACTCAACATTGCTCCAAGCGTGTGTGTTAGGTTTACATTGTAAGGATTGAAATTCGGTTCGAACTGTTCTGCCGCTCACGGATATTGAGACTACTTAATCTCTTTGCCACAGAGTAAGATGTGAAACAAAGATGATATTCAATCTTGTTGGATGCAAATAATTTCTCTATCATGTTTGAATAGATAGGTAAAAATCTAGAATGGCTAATAAAACTAGAATCTAGAGGCTAAAACTTGAAATTAAGGATCTACTCTTTGTTGCTTTTCAGCAAAAGAAACCCAGAGCCTTCATAAGCCTTTCCTATCTAGTTAAAGGGATATTATATACCCTTAGTCGGGTTAGCCTTGCTGAGTATTAGTATACTCAGTCTTACTTGTAACTGTGTTTTTAGGTAATTTTTTTAGAATCCTTGGTGAGATTGACGTCATGTACGGGCTTTATCATGATGTCATATATCGTCGCTAGATGTCGTTTTATTTTCCGCTGTTTATAAACTCTGAAGAACTTATCTACTTTCAAATTTCTGAGGTACTCCATTTGAATTCCCAAACTCAGTTTGTAATAACATTTACTATTGAAGTTTGTATTATAAAAGTTATGGCTATTGTAATCTCTGGGCTCACCTTCGAGTGAGGTATGTTGTTTCGATCCTAAATACAGTGGTTTTATCGGAATTTTACCCGACAGACTGTCAGATTTCTCCATTTAAAGTGCATGTTAATCATTTTCTCCGTAAAGGCGATGGTTAGCACAATTAAGTCGGATTAATTCTGGCGGTTCTGCCACAGATAGATTCTGAAAGTTTTGAACTTTGTAATTCCTATATCTTTTGTATTTCACCTATGTCAAGGTGGTAATCCTAAATTTACATCTAGCTCGCGAACCTAACGAGCTGGCTCTAGCTATTAACGAGTCGAGCCGAGCTAATATTTTTGCTCGTTTTGCTAACGAGTCATGCCAAGCTGGCTCGTTAGCCTAACAAGCCAGACCTGCCTTGGGGTCCACCCCTAACCGAGACCATAGCCACGCATACAGTTCCCATGTGACCTTTGCTTGTAAACCAGAAGTAACTTCTCATGGTCCCAACTCTCAACCTTAATTGATGTGGACCTGCACCTCATGGGCGAAAGCCACTCCCCGGCCGCCAACCACCAAGCATATGTTTTGTAGAAATTCTCTTCATTTCATTTATAAGGCTTTTTATTTCATTTAATCGGGACAACCTATATTCAAAAAGTACTATATTGGTACATAATTTTTATGACACTTTATGTCACTATATATTTTTGTGTTCAAAAATACTTTCTTATGACTTTACACTACTAGAGAAATGGGCTTTACGAATCCTTGACTAAATAAGCGCCACCCAACCCTGCGGTTCTCAAGATTTGAACTCATAATCTCTTGAGTCGCACATAGGTTACTTACCACCCTAACTACACATCACATGTAACTCTAAATGAGATGCTTTCCTTTTAAATCAACCTATGGAGGACCCTTTAGTCCCATTAAAGGGTTACTTTTAATCCTGGTTAGTGTTACGAACCGGCATGAAAAAGGCTCTGCCGTCCACGAACTTTAGACCTGGGTTAATAATGTGAGCATTAGTCCCTGATCTTAATTCTAAGGGGGAAAAAGAGAGGGGTGGATCAATCTAGGTTTCTCTACTAGCGACAGTTTTATATCACATAATTGAAATAGTAGAGGAGTAATTGTTTGTCAAAGTTTAGTCCTAACATTATACATTGTGCAAACAACAGATGAAATATTATACTATAGACAAAGCACAAGAAGTAAAGACAATTTATATCTAGCAAGGCCCCACAGGAGGGGTTCCTTAATTATCAACATTCTTCGTTTCAAGGCGTTAATTTGGAAAACCATAATCGAGTTCTCTCATCTGCTGTCTCACTCATAGTTGGGAAATTTCAACGTGTCACCTAATTCAGCAATGAGACTCTCGTTCAACTATATGTATACACGGTATAATATCCACACGATGCGTTCACAGTGCACATTTGCACGTTGTTAATCTAGCTTTCCACATCAATAGACAAACTATCTAGTTAAAAATTTGTGATCAGTGTGGTCAAATTATGTGGTGCCGGGATGAATAGTTGGTCATTATACTGTTTGTGTTGCTGACTTGAGCTAGCAAGTGGCTGGTTGTGACGCCACACTCCGCGAGATGCTTTTTTCAACCATCAAACTCTACTATAGATTCCTGTTGTCTCCAGTTCCTACTAAGGTTCTATCCTTTCTGACGCACTTTGTTCTGCAGGCCATATATTTTCCCAGCCCAATTTTGTTTTTCCTACATCTTTAGTTGGAGACAATTTATACCATGCCATGGGATTCGAAGCGAGCTATAAGAAACACGTTAGAGGGCGCTCTATATCATATAGCGATGGGTGAGGGATACCACAATAATAACTACGCATCTCCTTCTGTACAGTTCACATGTGACTTCTTCATGCAAATTAAAGCGGAGGTAACTTGTCAGGGTCTCTTTTCTTGACAGCAAGAAATTATATATCATTAGTTTTAGCAATGACTATAAGAACAACTAATGTTCCTCACTGAAGCTTGGCAACAAAGAGTGAAGGCAAAAGTAGGACACGACCAATTTTTTTAGCAATAAACTAGAACTACAGATTGATTGATCCAGATGTTCGACTAAGTTTATGAAAAATATATTAGCATGTAGCTTGACCAAGTTCTGATCCAAAAGCAGGAATGACAATTATTTCTTCTCTTAAAAAATAAGGCTCTTTTAGCACGACGGATTGGTGGAGGAATTTTGTCAGATGTCTTACCTTTGCAACAAAGGATTGGACATCCTCGATTCCTATAAAACTACTATGGAATGCCTCAATCCCAGGAATTTTAGAGGAATTTTTTTCGTGACGTATTTCATCAAGAGGAAGAAGAGAGCGCGATGTAACAGAAAACTCTATCCAAGAAAGAATCGTGAAGGACCAGATAGGCGACCAGAGGGGGGTGAATGGGAGCCTCAAATTCGATTTGAAAAACCGAAGAGAAAAGTCCCGATTACACCCAACGCACCTCGGACGAAGAGTATCAGTACCGCATAGCTCAAAACGACTATCAGCACTAGGAAATACTCTTGACTCACAATCGGAAGCTCGATCGAGAAAAGTCCGAACAAAATCTCACAAGTTCAACCACGCCAATAAAGATCAGAGCAAAGCGTTCGGAAAGCCAAAATATCTCAGAAACTCGAACAAAGCGGTTAGTGCATAGATAAAACAAAAACTAGAAATACTGGAATGAAATCTAGCTAACACAAGAACAACTAAACTAATTTTTGTTTTGCTTTTTCCAGGTTTTAATTAAGCAGAAAATTAATTAAACCTAGAGCAGAAAAATAAATCTAGAGAAGGAGCTAAGCAACTAAAACTAGAAGGCAGCCCTAAAACATGATTTGCTACTCAAAAGGGACCTAAGAAAAAATCTAGCAAAACCAACAGAAAAAGAAAAGACTGGTGAAGCAAATCATCGAACACCTTACGGGCAGAGTTGTGCTGATGAAGAACGAGCACGATCAGAGTCGGGATTTCCCACACACGCACTCGAATCGTCTCCCTGCACAAGAATCACACAAACATCCAGCGCACATAGCAAAGAACAAAGAAAAACCTTGTGCTGAAATTCCCACGCATGCCTAGCTCATGCAGTGCTAGGCCATGTGCTGATGTGCCTACATGCGCTGTCCTATGGCTGCCCTCTGGCTGGCCCGTGGCTCTTGTTCCTGCTGCGCGCCTGGGCTTGTGTGCTCTGCTCCCCACCAGAGCCTCCGCCAGCTGCTAGAATCCCGCGCGCACAGGCACCGTGAGGCTGGCGCTGCTTGCCCAGCGCTCTGATCTGGACACACAAGAACAGAACAGAGAAGGGACCAAACAAAACCAACACAAGCCAGCGAATTGAATCAAATCGACCGCTCCGAGGTCAAGAGGAGGGAAGGGCCTCTTTTCCCATAGATCCAAAGTTCAATTCTACATCCAAAAATTCTAACCCTAGGAGAGGAAGGAAGGGGAACCAGAAGAATCAAACCAAAACAGAAGGGGGCGACGGGCACTCGTGAACCACCTGAGTTGGCTGCCCTCCTCTCTCTTTTAACCCCTCTAACTCTCTAGACTAAAGACTAAAATACCCCTAGACTTAACTAGACACTAGAAAGCCCGTAGGGACAAAACTGGAAAAGATACATTGGACTCATCCGACGGCCGAGGTTCTTTCTTCGGGTCAAAGTCTTCTCCGCGATGCCGCCGTGTGGACGAAGATCCGGTCCGCGGTTTTGGAGGATCCGCAAAACCCGGGTAGGTGGCCGGTTTTGAGAAAACCGCCAAAACTCCACGCGCGGGAAGATTCCCGCCTCCACGCCGTGGCCCTAGACGCCGTTCCCGCCTCAGCCTTCTGACGGCCCTAGACGCCGCCCGACGCCCGTCACGTCCTCGCCCGCAGCGAGACCCTGACACCGTCGACGCCCGTCGCCTCCATCAGTCCCGAGACCGACGCCCGTGCCTCCACGACTTGACGTCTTCAACCGCCATCCGCCTCCTTGGTTTTGTGGCGCAAACCAAGAAACCCGCTTTCCGTCGCCGCTTGCGTCCTCGATCTAGGAGTGGACGCCACAGCTGCCGCCCTGCCCGAGCTCCTCCACGGCAACTCTCCGTCGACACTCGACGCCCGTGTACCTGCAATCCAAAGACCAAGCGCACGATCACACCGCACGGTTGACAATTCACTCATCACAAGCAGGATAGAGTACTCAACATTCCTCAAATCGAGCTTCAAGAGCGTAAATGATAAATCAAGTAACAAGGTAAACTACTAGAAAGTGCGGCGGCTCTGCAAAACCAATGATTCTAAGAGTCACTGAAGCATGGCTAGCGATCTTGAGTGCCGATTTCCAGCAGGAACCCACGGACAACCTTCTTCGCTTATTCTTTGAGACAGCATCACTGGATTGGCAGCTCCCTGCGCGTAACACACGTACATCAATTTTGGTCTCCTACAAACAATGCAGGGACACATGTTCCAGGACGACAAATTTACGCACGACGTTGCAACGTGCAGGACCATTCAGGCCATGCACATTACACACAAAGATGTTTGTAGAATTCATGGATAAAACTAACTTGAGACGACCCCGCAGTAGCTTAAAACACTTCCCTAGCGGGGATGGAAGGACGGTAGTTTCCCAGGGAAGATCTTCTGGATGCCAAAGCAACGCAAAATAGAAACATGGGACGACATGAACTTGCGTTGACACTTCACGAAATCATTGGCTGCCATAGTTTTCTACTCCTCTGAAGACAATCCAAGCTTCTTCAAAAGCACATTTTGTGCCTGTATCATCCGGATTGGAGACACGTTGCTTGCTCATAGCCGATTGCCTGCAACTTCACCTTGGATCCGTAGTCACATCGATCCCAGTCATCTGCATCTTGAGTTGGGGCTATTTGTAGATTGGACATGCACAGTCTTGGTGGTGATGCTAGAATCATGTCAACTGGGGCCGTACTGTATCAACAACAAATGCTCTGACACAACTACAACATGCTCCTATGAGCCGCAAGTGGGCTCCCATCACCTACGAGGCAATTCTCCAAAAAAAAAGGAAAAGCTAAGCCGAGAGGGCTCTTGGTTTAGCCTTATCGTGAGACCCTTCTCGATTAATCCGAAGGAAGGAAGGATATGAGGAATGCCAGGGGTCCGGGGTTGGAGAGGCTTCCATGACTGGCGACCTTAGAGGGATGGCCGTGGGCGATGGCTGGCCCGGTGGAGGAGGCAGAGTGTGGGCGGCGAGGCCAGGCGGCGCCGCTGCCGCCAGCCGGGTGGTGGACAACCGTGGGCGGTGTCGGAGGTAGGGGCATTCGTCGAAGATGAAGAAGATGACGATGATAATTGTGGTGGCGTGGTTCCCGCAGAATGGAGGGGGAGGGGAGGAGAGGGGAGGGGTGGGGTGGGTGGAGGGCGGTCCTCACCCCCCCCCCCCCCCGAACGGGTGAGGTAGCAGCGAGTTTTGACAGGGGCAGGGGGGGCTCTCACTAAATCACAATCCGAAGAGGCCCCTCCGCATAGATAGGTCCAAAAAAAATCAGCTACGAGGCCCACGACCACATCTCCCTCTGTTGGTCCAAACACTTCAACCATTGCAGGAGCGAACTTCCCTAATATGAGCTCCAACCTTTTGGAAAATTTTCCTTTATGCCCCCCCCCCGCGCGCTCAATCTTTCATTTATTTATGGAATTATGGTAACTTGAGCTTGGCAATATTGTAGGTGTTCAAATATGAAGGCTAAAAGTAACTGTAAAAACAAATATAATTTCACACCGCAAACATGACAGAAATTCCACATGATCTTGACGGACTCTTCTCATGTGCTTCTCAACATGCGCACCATAGAAGTTATGTTCCACACATCCTTTGCTTGGTGAACCCTTTTTATAGAGGATTACATAGGAGTTGATTTTGAGAAACATAGGCCAGTAGGAGCCCTGGACCGCTGGTCCAAGTATGTAGCAAAAGGTAAGCTAGCTGGCTGACTGTGTTGCTACCCATGACCATAGTCTGAGCCTTACAAGGCCAAGTGACATGCCACCTTGCGGCAAACATCACCGTGGCCCGGCCGTTGCTGCATAACAGGAGTGCAGCAACACCCACACCACTCTCTTCTCTACTCAGGCTCACCTTGTATCGGTTACATTTATTCTGCTTGGCCAGCCTCTGCGTGTTTCCGGGTGCCTCACACACTCTTACAAACAAAATCACACTGCAGACACATTTATCTATAGAAACACGACGGATCGACACGGGAGGAAGCCTGGAGGAGCAGGCGGCACCGGTGTGGCATGTGTCGTGTGGGTGTGGCACATGGTTGCGCCGTTGCCTGTTGGGTGTTGTAAATCGAATAGTGCACTGTTATTTGTTTATTCAGTATATTGTTTGCATATGAATGATGAATTTATTTTTTTAGATTACATAGTACAACTCAGACACTCACAACGCACGCACACTCACACCCCTATAAACACACGTACGCAAACCCTATCCCTATCCCTATGAGCATCTCCGAAGACTAAGCCGGCAAATCTTCGAGATTGACAAAGTCACCACAGGCGCCTCGCTATCGAGGGGAATGTCGCCTACCACTTAATGCACAACGCCGTTAAATCCCAGAATATTCGCTCCCATGGGAAGTCGAACCCAGGACCTCAGGTGCTACCGAGACACTTATAACCACTAGGCTACAGTGACTGATGAATGGTTGCAACTATTGTGTCCAGCTAAATATTTCAGAGTGGTTTCTGTTGGAATTTGGGTTTGACCCATTAATTATTTCAGTTATTTCAAATAAATCTCAAAGGCCCGTGTCGGTACCCTACAACTGGGGTACCCACTCCTACTGTGCCAAGACTCACGTGGTTATCCGTAACTACGCCCTAAGGGGCTGAGCAGCCGGACTCCTGGGTTCCGACTCCATCTCACCGGACCAACGGTCCCGGACCCGCTTCCCGTTCGGGGACGGGTCCGGTGTCACCACGTGTCCTAGAGGTGGAAATACTCAGTACCTGTGGCCGCGGACCCGGACCCCCGCAGGTGGGTCCGGGACCTCCACATGCCATCCGGACCCCCGCAGGTGGGTCCGGGACCTCCACGTGCCATCCGGACTCCCGCAGATGGGTCCTGGACCTCCACGTGCCTATCCGGACCCCCGTGAGCTCTCGGCTCAGCTAGCTGCTCGGGAGGGGTCCGGAGCCGCCACGTGTCACGCGGGCGCGGGCGCAAGCCTTCCGCTGGAAGCTCCCTCACCCACCCGCATTAAGTGCGAGTGGTTGAGGTGGGCTCTGCTGCCTCTGGGCACGGGGCAGCTTTTGTCAGTCCACACTATGGATCGCCAATTACCGACGCGGCTCGTCATTTACCAAGACAAGCATTAAAGACTCAGCGCCGTGCGCATGCGCGACGAGTCATGATGACCAGCTACTGACTGGAGCAACAGTGCACACTGCTACAGTGGACTGAGTCAGTAGTTCGGCGCTTCATCATGACCTCGACGCGCGGCTGCAGAGGCTAGACTCTACTCTGACAGGACAGCTCAAGACCATCCCTGGTCAGAAGCTACGCACGGAAGCCGACGACAAGATCTCCGGATCTGAGGCATTGAAGGCCAAAGTGTAGTTTATAATACATCGCCGGGTCCACATGTCGGGGCCCCGCTCAGTGTACGTGCTCCCCTTGGACATATAAAAGGGAGAGCACACCCGCTAGAACACAGATCCAGACAGACTCAAGCTCTCGCACCTTCTCACTCTCGTGGGAAGGCAATACAACACACAGTGGACGTAGGGTATTACGCTCCGGCGGCCCGAACCACTCTAAATCTGGCTATGTTCATCGTGTTCTTGAGTGAGATCGATCTAAGACTAGCTAACCCCCGAGTACACACCCTCTGGGCTAGGGCGGGTGCCTTCCGCCACCCGGCTGTGGTTTGCAGCACCGCGACATTTTGTGGCCCCCGGGCCCACCTCGGGAGAGGTACGAACCCGCGGGTGGGGCCACCACCGTGATGTGTTCCTACGCAACTTGATTGCGTTGGTGTGCTCTTGGAGAGTGCGGGCATCCCGGACCCCTGAGGCCGGTATGCCTGTTGCCAGGTTTAGGTACTAGAGCGTTCTCCATGGGGCGACGAAGGTGTAGGCTTAGGGTACGGAACCAAGCTAAGCGGCTACACAGACTTCGGATCGCTCAGGGAGCAAGCACCACTTCCCGGACCCGGCTTTTGTCGACCGTGGCGAGCGGTCTCCGCCGGAGCGGGCCACCGGAGTGGACTTGGAGTGACCGTGGCGAGCGGTCTCCGTCGGAGCGGGCCACCGGAGTGGACTTGGAGCGACCGTGGCGAGCGGTCTCCGCCGGAGCGGGCCACCGGAGTGGACTTGGAGCGACCGTGGCGAGCGGTCTCCGCCGGAGTGGGCCACCGGAGTGGACTTGGAGCGACCGTGGCGAGCGGTCTCCGCCGGAGCGGGCCACCGGAGTGGACTTGGAGCGACCGTGGCGAGCGGTCTCCGCCGGAGCGGGCCACCGGAGTGGACTTGGAGCGACCGTGGCGAGCGGTCTCCGCCGGAGCGGGCCACCGGAGCGACCGTTGCTGACAATCCGATGAAGCATGTTACCGGACCTCATAGTAAGGTGCAAAGAAACCAAGCCTTATACTAGAAGAGAGCCCGGGACCTCTAAAGACAGCAGTCCTGGATACTAGAGTACTTGTAACAGGGTAGTGAAGTACGTAAACTTAGGGTACATTACCAGGCTAAGCCACGCGGAGCTTCTCTACCCCAGGATACAAATACCACTTCTCCAGAGCAGGTCCTTAGGGGTCCGGACTGCCTTCCAGCTAGAAGGGGTGTCTTCACCTGACCACAAGCCAGCAACTTAACTTGGATTGTTAGCAATAGGGGAAACTCCGGTCAAGAGGAAAGAATAATTAAACCAAGGCGAATAAATGTAATCAGGGTGGAACCTAGGTAAAACTGAGAAAGAAAATCTCCTTTATTATTGTGGTTGTCACGGTATACATCGGAGGTCGGGATTACGAGGTCGGACCTCCACCGCTCCGGACCGCTTTTGCCTGTTTGTGTGATAGGGCCAGAGGTCGGGTTTACAAGGTCGGACCTTGACCGCTCTGGACACACACGTAGACGCCACGCTATTACAAAGGAGAAAAATCTCTCGTTCCTTTCTTAGGAGTAACCTACGGCTGCATGCTATACAGCGCGTGAAGGCGCCCTGGATGTGCCTGAACCGCATCATCCAGCATCACCTCGGGAGCTTGGGGGACCCCTCCTTGCCTAAGAGCTGTCACATGCTTAGATGGCATGAGACAAATTCTCCCGAGGCGGGCCCGGGGGCCACTGTCGGTACCCTACAACTGGGGTACCCACTCCTACTGTGCCACGGACAGCGCCAAAATGTCGCGGGGTTTCTAGGGTACCCACAGCCGGGTGGCGGAGCGCACCCGCCTATTCCCTGCGAGGGAGTACTCGGGGAAGTACTAGGCGATGGGGCTGAATCTACGCTGGGACAAGGACTCAAGAACACACGATTTAGAGTGGTTCGGGCCGCCGGAGCGTAATACCCTACGTCCACTGGGAGATGTATTGTTCTTGGTGGTGTGTATCAGCCTATCCTCTGCTGGCCTTGGCCTTTTTTCCAGCCTGAGGTCTTCTAGCGGCGCTCCCCCTTTTATAGATCAAGGGGGAACGGATACATAGGACGTTGATGCCCCGACAGGTGGGCCCAACGTGACCGTGGCTACCGCGGTAGCGAATCTTTTCCTCCGGTAGGCGTACTGCTGCTCTTCTGACTCAGGGGGGTCTTCTCTTGTCCCGTCAGCTAGGTGCCCGTTGGAGTAGCGTAGCTTGCGGCGTGGCCTGCTGAGGCTATTATGTAGCGTCATAAAGGGCGAAGCCGAGCCGTCGTATCCATCTGTTACGGCAGACTGGCAGACGCGGCGTGGGCGGCGCCAGTGCCCCCACTACCTTGGTAATACGCGATCAATAGTGTCCCCTGGCTAGTCAAACGCCTCGGCTTCTGCTATATTAATGCGGACGTCCACCTACCGCAATGAATGCGAAGGTAGGTGGACCTCAATATGGAGACCAAGGGCCTCATACACGTGTCGGCCCCGGACCATCCTGAGGCGGGGCGTCGAAACCTTCCCTTAGAGAGGGGTCCGATTGCTATGCGGGGGGTCCGGGGCCCTATGAGGGGTCCGGGACCCCGCGGGGGTCCGGGACCCCGCGGGGGTCCGGACTCCTCGGGAGGTTCGGAGCCCCGGCTGCTTGCGCTTGAGCGCCTGTCCCTCCTGGGACACGTGGCGTCCCCGGACCTTCCCTGGCCGTGGAACGGGTCCGGACCATTGTCGGGAGGACAGGACTTCGGACCGCAGGGGTCCGGCTGTTTGGTTGTAGTCAAGGATGACTACTAAGGCTCTTGCCTAGACACAGCAAGAAGGGGTACCCCAGTCCTGGGGTACCGACAGCCCGTATGAGCATAAGGAAGTGTGAGAGTGATTCAAACCTTTAGTCCCAACATGCTCATGGAAATTAAGGATGGCTAACTTAAATAGATAGGTCATTCTTGTCTCTTCAAGCTATGTGTGTGGGGAGAGAAAGGAAACTCCACACGCGCTCGCCTCGACTTGCGCGGGACCAGGCCGGGCTTGGGCCGGGGCAAAAGATGCGGGCACGCGACGTACGCACGCTACTATTTAGTTCAATGTTTAATAATAATTCCACTGCATCTTGCTATTAATATGATAGAGTTGTTCATACTAGTTCTAGTCAAATTCATGATTTATTTATTTCAGAATTTGATCAGACAATTGCCTAATTTTTCAACAGTTACATGTGTCGGTGTTCCCGATTTGAGTTACTGGTTCCCGATCGATATGTTTCATTTTTGATATCCCGTATAGGGATGAAAATGGTCGGAAACGTTCGGCAAAATGCTCCATCATTTTCATTTTCATAATTTTTTTTATCAAAAATGAAAGGAATATAATATTATTCGAAACGAAAACGACATCGATATTACGGTAATTTTAGAAACAATAATATACGATCGTGAATACATCAATAACGATCGAAAATCATGGAAACGGTATTTTAAAAAACAATAAATCACTCTGTTCTGCTGGCTGCTGTAGGAGGCTGGTGCTGGTTTGTTGTGAGAAAATTACTGCTGGCTGGTGGTCGGTGACTGGTGCCGATTTGATGTGAAACAAAAACATTGTTTGCTGGTGCTAGAGCAGAACAGAGTGAATATATCGAACCATAGAGCACAACACTAATCATATGACTTGACACATTTCATACACAAGTACTGATTGTTAAGATATTAATCCAAGTATATATCCATCTATGACATGTATCTTATTTCATCGTACTAAAAGTTTAGACATTAGCCTCGGCATCCATTAAACCATCCATATTCCCATGAATTCAAATCACTAGGTCATGATTTAGAGTTAGGATGAATGAGTCATGACTCTCCAAAAATATAGATATGACATTCTAAAAATATAGATAGTAAGGTGTGCTGGTAATGTACATGAATACAATATTTTCATCGGTAAAATATGGTAGAATACCGTAAAAATATGATAATTTTTGAAAATGGTCGGAAGGCGCTCAAATCATTTTCGTTTTCACATTTATATTTTTTTATAATTATTTTCATTTTCCTTTACCCTTAACAGTCAACAAAGCTCGAGCCAGCTCGTTTGGCTCGCGAGCCAAATCATAAAAACACATATAGAGAGATTATAAAAGCAAGCGAGCAACAAACACAAAGTATTTATAATTTAAACACTAGAGAACATAAATCCATCCATCAATTGATCTACAATTTCACAATTTACACATGACGATAAGTTCACAATTTTAAGATTGGACTGGGATGAGCTATCGAGGGATGTTAACTTGGCTCGTTATGGCTCACGAGCAGCTCGCGAGCCACCTCGAGCTGGCTCGATATAAATCGAGCTGGTTTCTTATAAAACGAGCTGGCTCATTATAAAACGAGTCGAGCTCGAGCCGAGCCATTAACGAGCGAGTCGAGCGAGTTACGAGTTTTTCGTCCGGCTGTACTTGAGAGTTTTTCCAACCGTTTCTGCCTAGCGCTGGGCGGTGCCGCGTGCGGCGAGGCACCGCTGCGGCGTCGATCTGGCACGGGAACCCGACCAACTCACCCCTGTCCCCGAGGCTCCGACCACCGGGCCCACCCGGCAGCGTCCCCGTGCTACCCGGCGCTCTCGAAACATCGGCATGGCGCACATGGCCCATTTCCTGCCCGGCGCACCGCGCACCGGCAGTCCGGCACCCAGCCACCTCGTCTCCCAACTCAACTTCTTGCGAGCCTCACAACCGACTCAACTCGCACCCCGAGGGGAGGGAGAAGACAGAGTGTGGAAAAACGAGCCCATGCAGCAAAACGCTAGCCCGCTCCCCGACGCGCCACCGCCTGCTGATCTTTCGATGAGCATGACGCCGAAGCCGCTCGACTCCGCCGCCGCGGGCGGGAGTGCAGCAGCAGCAGCAACAGCGGATGTCGGGGGCGGCGGTGATGGCGCCGCCGCCGATGGCGGTGATGGCCCCAACCCCAGCGCCTACGCTGGGGGAGAAGGTGCTGAAGGCCAAGAAGCCCTACACCAGGACCAATCCACGGCACTGCTGGACGAAGTCGGTGCACGACAAGTTCGTTGAGGCCTTGCAGCTGTAAGTGCCACTTGTCTCTGATTGAGCGAAAAATTGATGGCGATTCCTTGCTTGTTGCTTCTCATCCTTGTTGTCTCCCCTCGCTGTGGCAGCCGTTGTGGAGTTTGGATTCATCGTGTCGGTGCTACTCCTGTGAAATGTTAAATTGTGGGTGGTTTAGTAAGCGTTTTTAAGTAGACGCGATTGATTTTCAAATAGGTTTTGCCTGTGGTTCGGGCACACTTTTTTTTTGCGAGGGGAAAGAGATCTTTATAGATTAACAATTGTCAGAGTTACAAGCATCAACCAGAAAGTGCTCAATACAACTAGGAATATTAGCAAGGAACACGGCTGAGCTATTAGAACGCCTAGCATGTTGTGCAAGTTCATGAGCGATCTTGTTTGATCTCTCATTCCCTTGGATATCTTCACCTAACCAAGCTTCTGTATCAACACCTTGCAATCCTGAACCATCGCTGCCAGTCTGGATCGATCTCTCCCTCGATCTTTCAGCATTGCAATGCCCGAGCTGCAATCTGTTTCCAACAACAAAGGACCCTGGAACCAATTGTGGACAACAGTGAGACCTTCCTTACATGCCATCAATTATGCATCTTCTGCTGCAGTGCATTGATGCAGGAGTTGCCAACGAGACAATAGTACTTCTCCAAAAGCATTCCTGATCACCACTCCTGCACTTGCTTCTCCTGTTGCCTCCACAAAGCTACCATCCACATTGACCTTGAGCCATCCTTCCTCAGGAGGAACCCATGCCCTCACGGATTTTACATTGCTTGGGTCCATCCTTTTCTGAAGATATTCATGACTAACATTTTTACCTTTAAGTTGTGGCTGTGTTGGTTGTCGGATTTGGTATAATGTTTTGCACAACGCAGAAAGAGCTCTCAACGATCCCTCCATAGAATGCCTCTGGTCTCCATGGGTGATAGCATTTCTGTCATTCCAGTTCTTCCATATCAGTATGATGAAAAGGCCTCTATCCTGTTTTGGAAGTTTGTCCAGCAATTGCAGTAACCATTCCGGGCCATTTCTATGTAGCAATGCATCAGCAGGTACTGAACACTCCTTCCTTGCTGCTTGCATTAGGTTCTTTGAATGTTGGCAGTCAATCACCGCATGAAAGCCATCTTCAGATCCTTTACCACAAATATCACACATATCCACCATGCTCATATGTCTGTTCTTTTTATTGACATTTGTGGGCAGAGCCTCCTTTGCAAGACGCCAAGCAAAGACCTTTATTTTCGAAGGAGCGTCATTGTTCCATATGTTGCTCCACTGAATCCTCATGTTCTTGAAATCACTAGATATTGCTGTATGCTCTGCAGAATGTAAATTGTAGGCCAACTTGTAAGCACTCTTAACTGAAAAGATCCCTGATTTTTTTGAGTTCCAGGAAAGTACATCTTCCATCGGTGTAGCTGGCAGTTGTATCTTTAGGATTTCATCAACATCGATGGCTGAGAACTTCTCTCTAAGAAGATTAATGTCCCACTCTTTGTTTGGCGAGAGCATATCTGACACCCATCGAACTCTTGATCTTCTTCTTCTTGTGATTGGTTTCAGGCTATATTCCCTAGGAATCCAACTATCTCTCCATATCCTGATTGATTGACCATTTGCAACCCGCCAGATTGTGCCTTCCTTTAGCAGTTCAAGTCCATACTCTATTGCTTTCCAAGTGGGCGAAGCATTACATGGAAAGGCTGTATCAGTGAGTTTCCTTTGTCGGTAATATTTTACCTTTAGAAGTCGTGCACATAGGCTATCAGGGTAGTAGATCAATCTCCAAGCCTGTCTTGCCAGAAGTGCCTGATTGAATAACTTCAGGTCATGGAAACCCATTCCCCAACCCCTTTAGGCATTATCATCTCCTTCCATGAACACCACTGCACCTTGCTTCTCCCATTTGATGCTCCCCACCAATATTTTCTGATAAGCCTCATATCTGCAGCATGCACTCCAAGAACTTAAGGATGAACGGCAATTGTAGCTCGGTGCAGGTGCGAAGGGTCTTGCTGCCCTGGGTGAGGGACGGGTGACTCATTAGCTTTGAGCCTTAGAGGAGTTGGGGGTCAGGTCTCTCTTCATTTTCATTTTGTAATAGTTCTTTTCTTTTAAACTTTTGTTCATCATCCCCATTCTAGTCCAAGGTGGGGTGTGGTGCTTTGTAATTGGATTATTTCTTCTCCTTAATACAAAGATGCACAGTTCTCCTGCGTATTCGAGAGAAAAAAAAGATAAGCCTCATATAATCCTCACATAGCGTCATCGGCAATTTAAAAACCCCCAACCTGTATGTTGGTAGCGCTTGGGCCACCGATTTTATTTGTACCTCTTTCGCGGCCTGTGATAAATTCTTATCACTCCAGTCAGCCATTTTCTTCCCAAATTGAGTACTCAGTGGTTGGAACTGGACACGGTTTATTCTCCCCTCCGGCGTAGGAAGTCCAAGATATTTAGTCTCGAAAGCTTCCTTCTGCACCTGTAGCAAGCCACGAACCTCCGTTCTGGCATCTTGGGGACAACCAGTACCAAACATTATAGAGAACTTATCTGGGTTAATCAACTGGCCTGTACTTCGAGTATAGTCAGATAACACATCTTTAATGATATTGGCCTGCTGGGGATCTCCTTTGAAAAACAAGAGGCTATCATCTGCAAACAACAGATGGGTAATGAGCGGTGCTTGCCGACAAATACTAATAGGCCGAAGGTTTCCATTGGCAACCTATTTTCTGAGAAGTGCAGACAAACCATCAGCTACCAAAAGGAACAAGTATGGAGAGAGAGAGGGTCCCCTTGTCTGAGCCCTTTTGTGGGTTTAAATTTTTCATGTGGAACACCATTGAAATTTACGGAGAATGATACCGTAGTGACACATTGCATGACCCAATTTACCCAACGGTCTTGAAAACCTAGTCTGATCATAGCCCCTCTCAAGTACTCCCAATCAACCCTGTCATAAGCTTTGGACAAATCAAGCTTGTAGGCGCAAAATTGCTGAGCATTTGGAATTGCCTTGATTGATGGCATGTATACACTCCAAAGCAATCAAAGCATTTTCTGTGTTCATCCTTCCTGGCACAAAAGTGCTCTGATTTGGTGAAACTATCTCTTCTAAAATTGGCCGCAAATGATTCACAAGGCATTTAGAGACTACCTTGTAAATGACATTACAAAGTGTAAGGAACATGGCTCCAATTAGGCCATTATTTGTGATTTTGGTGATTGAGTGACAACATAATCAATGGGACTAATGAGTTTGTGATATCACACTTTTAGGAGTTTTTTAGGTTCTATGGATATAATTCAACACGTCTAATTCATCGTCAAGATGCAATGTTCAATCCATCGTCGAGATGCCATGTCCAATCCACCATCAAGATGTCAAGTCTAATTCGCCGCAAAGGTGCCAAAGTATAGTAAAAATCCAGAGAATTTGACAAGAGGACGCAGATTCAGCTGCACCGGTTAAACCGATGGCTCTACCATAGGTGCATCCGATGGTTGTCGGATACACCGACGCCCTAAGCATCGGTGCAATTGGACGTGCTACTGAGCCAAGTGAGGAAAACTCAGTAGCACTGGTTTAACCGATGGGTCACTCAGAGGCATCGGTGAATTCAACATACTATTGTCCAGAGACGATGTCAAGTGTGCAGCAGCCAGGCCTTTAGCACCGGAAGAACCGATGCCCATCGGAGTAATGCATCGGTGCAATGACGTCAGCAAGGAATTATCAAGTGCAACGGCTACGAGAAGATCCTGTACCACCGGAAGGACCGACGCCCTATCATCGGTTCAACCGATGGTCCCTGGAAGTTGCTGCAGCTGTGTCAGAGAGGCCAACGGCAACTTCAGCGTGCAGTATGACCGGAAAAACCGATGTCCTAGCACCGGAAGTTCGGATGCCTACGCAGAAAACTGGCCAACGGCTAGTAACGGCTCTCTTGAGTTGATGGCCTATATATATGCCTCACCCCGGGTCATTTGAGTTTGATGGAGTCCCAAGCCATCACACACACATCCAAGAACACCTCCAAGCCATCCAAGAGCATAGAGATCAAATTCTTAGTCCTTAGCACAAGCTTTGTAAGTGTTAGTGCTAGGTTAGCTCCTGTGAGTGAGAGAGCAAGGTGTTGTGACTTGTGGCTGGTTCTAGAGTGAACCAAACTTGTATTTCGGTGCGCCGGCCTCCTTGGAGCTTTGGTGGCTCGCCGGCACGTCAACGATCCTCCGGCTTGGTGTGGAGCGGCGTCGACAACTTTGTGCGGGGGACGGAGACCCCTCCTTCATGGGCAAGCTCCCTTAGTGGAAAGCGGGATCAAGGTGACCGTGATTGTGTTCACGGAAGAGACTTGATTGCCGGGAAGCAATACTCTTTGTGAGTGCTTCAACAACGTGAATGTAGGGGCGCCTTTGTGGCAATCCGAACCACGTGATAAATCTTCGTGTCGAGAGTTTGCTTCCTCTCATCCCTTCTTTAAGCTTCCACATTTCATATTGCAATCTTTGTGCCTTTACTTTCATAGAGTAGTATCTTGATAGGATTGGATATAGGTTGACTCTTTTGGGATAAGGGTTTCACACTAGAAGAACCAAAGTTGCACATCTAGATAGCTTGTTTTAGTTTAAGTTTTTGTGCAAACTAGTTAGAGCCATAGGTTAAGCTTTTTAGAGTGCCTAATTCACCCTCTCCCCATCTTAGGCTAGAGCACCCGATCACTTTCACAAAGGCTAATTGGTCTAAAATCTTTCAGCACTTCCGGTTCCTTTACCTTTGGTATGAGAACAATAAGTCTATCATTTACTCCTTTAGGCTTTACTCCGGATTGGAAAAAAGCTTGCACTACTATAATGACATCTTCCTTTAGTACTGCCCAGTTACGTTGGAAGAAACTTCCCGGAAAACCATCAGGTCCTGGGGCTTTAAGCGGCCCAATTTGAAATAAGGCATCAGAGATCTCTTCTGCTGAAAACTGTCTACACAAACTTTCATTCATTTCCTCAGTCACAACATTATCCAGGAGATTTAGGAGGATAGCAGGGTTCAAACTTATATCTCTCTTATAAAGGTCACCAAAAAAGTCAGTAGCTAGTTGTGCCAATTCATTCCCATTGGTGCACCAGTGCCCATCTGCTTTCCTCAACCTCATGATCTTATTTTTACGTGATCTCCACACTGACCTTAAGTGAAAAAAATTCATACTCCTGTCTCCCTCTTTTAGCCAATCAATTCTTGCCCTTTGCAACCACATCATTTCTTCCCAATACAGAATTTCGTCCATTCTATCCATGACCTGTCTCATCTCCTTCCTTTTATCCTCTATGTAATTTAGTTGGAGGTGTTCCAACTTTTTCCTCAATTCTTCTAATTCTTTCTTAATTGAACCAAAATGATCAGAACTCCAGTTCTTTAATTTGCGCATAACCTCTTGTAGAGATAGCGAGATTTCCCCAAGATCACCTCTTCTGCTTGTACTGAGCCATGCTTCTTTGATCACATCTTGCAGGCATTCCTCTCTTTCCCACATGATCTCATATCTCATTGGTTTACCCTGCCTTGTGTGACAGAACCACCAAGTTAAATGGCTTAATTAAGCGTAATGGCCATCATTTGAACGCATCAGGCACATTAGCTTAATTAAGTGTAACCTGACAGACTGTTTCCAACCCACAGGTCGATCGAAACACACCAGAAGTCTCGCGCGACGGCGAGCACAGACGGTACCAGCATAATATAATTTCACAAAAATAGATAATAACATAAATATTTACAAAACAGCTTTAAATTTAGAATTTACATAAAATAAATGATAGCAGCGGAAGAGAATATGACCTGAGAGAAGTAAATTTGATTGAGAACCAATAAAACAAAACGATAACTATGAACACGTGAGGACGTCACATCGAGCCCACTGATGCGAATACTAGTTAGCTTCTATACCTGAAACAGGGTAAACAACAAACCCTGAGTATACTAATACTCAGCAAGACTTACCCGACTTTTGGGTATACTTAGCCCACATATCTAGACATGCAAAGCTTTCTGGCGGGTGGATTTATTTGCAGAAAAGCATCTAAGGGTAGATCCTTAATTTCAAAATTTTAGCTCCAAATTATAGTTATAAAGTTGCTACACATCTATGATTTGCAGATCTATAACAATCAATGTGAAAACATAATTGATTAAATAACATCAACATGTATCATATCATATCATTTCATTTCCTTACTATGATGTGACTCGAAGATCAAGGTGCTCATGTCCGAGAGCGACTGACGGCGAATCGATCCGATTTAACCTTGCAAGGTGGACCTAACCAACACGGCACGTATTTGCCCCGTCGGACAATACGAACCAACCATTCCCCTCCCCGCCTCGAACTACAGAACCGCCCCACCTGCATATAGTCAACGGAGCCCTACAAGAGACCACCAAAAGTAAACATATGCATCCCATTTCTCCGCGGCCACTCGACTGCCCTAAGGGGTGGGTAGAAGTTCTGTACTTTCGAAACAAGGCAGTACTAGGCTTACCGGTTTCGACTACCTCCTACTCTCGGCATGCAGTTAGTACAATTCAAATATGATCAGCAGGGCCAACAACGGTACGGTCCTCAATCGACTCGGATGGGGCTAAGACACCCACGAACCCTGTCCTGCTGCCATACCTATACATCATCATCATTCCCCGCCCAGTCTCATATTTCCATGTCAATTTCAACAACTCAGGTACTGTATATAAGTATATAACCTATATCTCGCGAGTAACCGGAAATTACTCGACTTCTAAGTATCATATATCTCGCGAGTGAAAAAAGTCACTCGACTTCTATCGAGAAGTATTAAGCATAGCATTTCTATCGTCCTATACATGCTAGTATAATTCAGGGAAACCTAGGGATCATGCAACTAGGGTTTCAATCAACTCCTGAAACGTAATGCACAAGTAATAAATACATATATAGGTGTCATAATTTCAAATAATAGGATGTGCACCGGGGCTTGCCTGAGATTAACACTAAGTCAGTGTTAGTTAGATGATACTCGCTTGGCGAGCATCTTTCTTTGGTCATGCACATCGGGTTCCATCCATCCGTCTTCGGGATATGTCCACCAACATCGTCTTCGGGTTCGGCTCCAGTAGCACGTCCTTCATATGGTTCATCTATCGTACCTAAATGAGATGCGACAATGCATATGTATGAATGCATGGAAGTGCAACACGCAAGGCATTCATAAAAGTATAACATACTAGCATAAGCACCTAGAGCTATTTAACTTAACCATCACTCAAGCATCTCATAGAAGATGACAAGCACATCAAGCATGCCACACAAATTAACTTAAATTAAACCACTGCAAGTATCCACCATTCAGGAAATTAGCCAAACCTTCTAGCCAACAAAATTTAACATGATTCACCCAAAAATGACATACTTGATGTATCAAACCATGCAGAAAAGAATGGCTTAGCAATACTTTTGGAAAGTGAAGGATATAACTAGAAACTAAACAAATGTAAAAACTTAACTTGAGGACATGATCTAGCAACCAAAATTTACCAGCATGATGAGCTATTGATAAATCACGCAACAATATTTTTCCAACATTTATTGACAATAGAAAATATTTAATTTAGCCCTAGCAAAACAAACAGAACAAAAATAGATTTACAAACATGCACATATCTTCTGGTTCTGAAATTATTACAGTGAACTAAACATGCAAAGAGTAAGCTACTGCATAAATTTCTTAATTTTTGAACATCCAAAACTGCAGATATTAAATAGATAAGCGTAAACAAGCATTAACCATGATTAAATCAATACATCATGAAAACATTAAATAAACAGCAGGTTAAATATTTTTCCTAAGTTCTACATGCCAAATCAAAGCTAATCCAACTAGTTTTACATTTTTACCATTTTTCTACTATTTACTATGCATTTTCAAATCTTGCAACAACTTAAACTAATATTTAAACTAGAGCAAAAACTATTTAGAAACTGAAGATCAACCTGTAAGGAAAGTTGTATATCTTAGGACAAGGAATCCAACAAATTTTAGTTTGCATTTTTTTTGATTTTTTTATGATTTACTATGATTTTTCAAAGTTTCAGCCAATTATTGCAAAACAACCCTTCGCAGCACTATTCATATGAGTCACAGACTTCGCAGAAAACACCTTGGAATTCTTTGTATTGCTGTCTGGGGTCCCTGGTCGCGAAAACAGGGGAGGGGTGAAAGGGGAACGGCGATTCTGGCCATGGGAGGGCTTGCTGGCGGCGAGGGAGGGGTGGAGGAGCGAGAGGAGATCGGCGCAGACCTGTAGGTGGCCTTGGAGCGCGAGGAGGCGGTCTGTGGCGGCGGCTCCACGGCGGGTGGCGGGCGGTGGCGGTGCTGTGCCGCTCCGGCGACGTTCCGGCGAGGCATGGAGGTGATGGCCGGGCCTGGGGGCTTCGTTGGGACGAGAGCAAGCGGATTTAGGGGTTGGTGGAGGGCGGGACGAGCTCGGTCGACGGCTCGGCGTGGAGGTGCGGGCGGCGGCCATGGCGGCAGCGGTAGCGGCAGTGTTCTCGCCGGCGGCGAGGCCGGCGTGGGGAGGTCCAGGGGCGCGAGGCGCACCTCATGCGTGCGTCGGTGAGGTGGAGGCGGGCCGGTGGCGATGCGAGGCGGCGAGCGGGGCGGAGAGGCACACATCGGCTCGGCTCGAGGCCGCGCGGCCATGGCTGGCGATGGCGCACAGCACGCGGGCGGGTGGTCGCGCGCGGGCTCGGCGCAGCGGCAGCAGCGCAGGCAGCAGCAGCAGAAGGAAGGGGCGGCACGGCGGCAACGCGGGACACACGGAACGCGCGCGTCGTTCGGTGGTGCCGTAGCCAATTTGGCGTTGGTGACCCCGGCAAAATATCGGGGCGTTACACCTTGGTTGCCATACTTCCTTCTGCATACGAATCAAAATTGGACAATGGTCTGACCTTGATGAAACTAGATGGTGCACGGTTGCTTGCCCAAAAACATCTCTCCAGGACTGGTCCGCAACAGCCCTATCTAACCTGATGCTCGCATTTTTCCTTCCTTGTTGCCTATTATCACAAGTATGTGGCATACCATGAAAACCCAGATCAGAAAGATTGCAGGTGCTCAAGGCATCACGAAAAAATTGCATTTGTTGCTCTGATCTTGGAGAGACAAAAATGTTCATAGCCCCACATTGCTTCATTGAAATCCCCAATAACCAACCAAGGCAAATTGGATAATTTCTTCAATCGTTGGAGCAGTTCCAACATGTTTCCTATCCGGAACCTGTGGTTCACCATATACACATGTTAGTCGCCATTTTGGACCATCAGCATGCTCCTGGACTTTTGCATCGATATATCTCTCTGCATTTTCTTAAGCAAACCTGTAAAGATTCATGCCAAAACAGAGCCAAGCCACCACTTAAACAATCACTATCAACACCCACATAATTCCTCAGGCCCAGTTTCCATCTCAAATAATTCAGCTTTGCACTGCGCCGTCGTGTTTCACACAAGAACACGATTTTTAGTTGGATAGATATGATTATTTTTATGTTCTCAAACTGATCGAGATGATGCTGTTCCAAGGCTGTGTGGTCCGATGCCCTTTTTTGTTGGAATTTTGTGACTTTAGCCTGTATAGTTGTTTAGTCTGTTTAACTAATGGTGTGTGAAGTTTACTTGTTATTGTTGATATGTGTGGCACTGGAGTTAAGTTAATTTGTTCGCTTGACAGCTGCAGAGAATACCAGTTCAATATACTCAGTATTTAATTTTTAATCTCTTTTTCTGTCGTACTTAGATGCTATCTTGTGGTAATTAAAACAAGTATTTTATGCCTGGGCAAATGTTTCTGCTAGTTATATTTGTGAGAATGTTCATTATGTTATGGCATTTTAGTCCTATAGTAATCTTACTGCTGGACTACAAGGTAGCAGGGAGGATTTTTGGATCTTAGTCAAGGTTAGGAGGGAAAATGCAAATTTTTCCCGAGATTGTAAAATTCTGAGTAAGGTTTCCGTTTTCTTTGTCCTCTAAGAAGGCCACGTAAGATTAGTCAAAGAAATCGAACATGACAAATATATTTGGATACTATAGCTTTTCCTGTGATTAACTTGTGGATTATAAGAAATGCTACTTGAATCAATAATATTTTGGAATGCTTTGTGTGAGAACTACGATGATCTGACCAATGTTTATCAAATTTATTCCGTTCTTTTCTTTCTATATAGTTTCGATCGTGATTGGAGAAAGATTGAAACATATGTCGGCTCAAAGACTGCTATACAGGTACTGTCCATATTCACCTTAAATAAGTCCTTTACAGTTACTGAGTTTTAGAAATGCTCGTTCATCTTAGTCATTCACTAATTAGCTAATAAGCAACATGTGCATTATAATGTGTCCAGCCTTCAAAAGAATGCTCTTTCACATATAAGAAAGTGCTTAATTTGCATAAAAAAATTTCTTTTCACAGATTAGGAGCCATGCACAAAAGTACTTCTTGTGGGTTCAGAAGAATGGCACAAACGAGTATGTGCCTCCTGTTGGAAATATGCCCTAGAGGCAATCATAGAGATGATCATATTTCCTTGTTTCATGATTAATGAAGTGTTCCTTGAATATCCATGAAAAGGTAACTTGTATTGATTGACAATTATGTGAATTGTCTGTGAGACTCTTTACTTGTATGGTTATTCTAAAGCTGTTCCTAGTCGGAGTTCATGTGAGGACACACATAGATATTAGACTAGCACATGTATTAGTTGATGACTATGTTTCACAAGTCATGTACATGTAGATGTCAAACTAATAATGTGGGCTCATGCGGGACATGAGTCTGAACTGACCAAACACGAGATGATGACTTCTCATTACACAATATGTACGCTGTGTCCTAAGACCTGAGATCGTCGTATGCACTCAAGATGTGAACCGACTTACATAGGAGCCATCAAACGCTGCACCGTAACAGGGTAGTCCTAAAGGTGGCTTTCGGGTCTGTAAAGAAGTATGCTGTGAGACATAGTCGGTCAAGATGGGATTTGCCCCTCTCTACAAGAGAGAGATATCTCTGGGCCCCTCGAGTGATTCGGATCAGTAAATGCATGGCCATGCTGGGGTTAAGAGTTAACCAAGGATTCCGAATCACAGGATCGAGAAAGAGCGGTTGGCTTGGAGCTAGACCAAATATCGTGAGGCAAAAGAAACAACATGTATATGATATTGTGGCGGCTCGTCTGATATGATCTTTGTGTACGTATAGGAGTTGACATGTCTTGCTAGAGGCCACTGTCTACTTTTGGGCCGAGTAAGAGTACTCGGGCCATGTCTATTCATATGTGAGCCCATAGGGTCACACACTTAAGGGAAAGAAGCCTGATAAGGATAAGATCCGAATTAGACTGGGCTTAGGTGCACTAATGGGCCTTTTCGGCCCAAAAGGGGGCGCCTAAGAACCCTAGCTATTTTTATTGTTCGCGTGTGAACAGTGCCGCCCCTCCTGTGCGCCAAGCCCAAAGTCGTCTTCGCGGACCTAGCAGTCCGGATTGCGACGCTTCTTCCCGTACGTATGGATACCTTGGAGGTGCCGCATCTGCTGCACAAGGACGAGCCGCACGAGAAGAGGTTCTCGCAACTGCACTGCCGGCTTCCATCTGCACTACACCGACGCGCTACAGAAGTTCCGCAACTGCACGTCTAGTGGTAATCCCGTGATCTATAACTGCAGTAATCGTGGTTTATGCGGTAGAAAATTTTTGTTTTTGCTACCCCATATTCCTACAGCGGTATCAAGAGCTAGTGTTGTGTCATTATAGATTCGGATATGTGCATATGGAGATATGCGTAGTTTCAGATCGATCTATGACCTAGTTTCGTAAACTAGCTGCGAAGGTTGTGCAACGACATACTCCTACTGGTCGGTTCTCCGCCATCGGAGTTAAGTGATGCACATAAACCCGGTCGCTGCGGTTGGAGATCAATGTGATTGGTTGAATCGAAACTTAGGGCATAAGCCAGATGCATGAGATGCATAGGCCAGTAGATTGGATCTACTGCGAATTCCGTTTTGTTGCAAAAGCGTGTTTTACAGTAAAACAATCATTTTACAGTAAAACAGTCATTTTACAGTAAAACAGTCATAACTTTTGCATACGAGCTCGGATTTAGGCGGACTTTATATCAATTTGTATCTACAGAAAAAGTTAGACTTGGTTCAGAACAGAGGTCCTGTTTTCGCGAAATTTAGATTTGAGAAATTCAGCCCAGAAGATAGAGTTTTTGGCGTTTTAAGTTCGGACGTTGGAATCGCCTAACTCTGTTTTGCAGGTTTTGTGATCAGTATGGCCTCTATGTGTATGTGATGCATGTGTGTAATTATTTCATGACCTACGTGTCGTGATTATGACAATTCGGCCGGAGCCATATGAATTGTTGCATTTGATGTAATGGCCTGCGTGCCAACCTGTGATGATCCAAGTCGTGAATGTAATTTTATTTACTAGCTATTAGGTGTAATAACAAGTTCTAGTTCTTGGAGTTTTCATCACATGAAATATGGTACACATGTACATGGAGATGGAGATCAACATGGTGAACAAATTCCATGAAGATGGAGATCTACATGGCAAACAAGTTCTATGGAGATGGAGATCACCAGAAGAACAAGGGCCATACTGATTCACAATTATGTGCTTGCCGTTCTTGAAGTTTTACTACTATGTGCATCATAGTAGAAGTAGAACGATCCCTCACAAACTTTGAGCTATCATGCCCTACCAACTAAACCTTGCACTGTCACATTCCTTGTACGATTGGTGGTGGGTCTATGAAATTAGGGTGCCACCAGTTTTCCTAGGCTAGACAAGTTCGTATCGGATACTTACACGCATAAGGGTTGGTTAGCTTGACAAGGTTAGCTTAACGGTTAAGGACCTTGGGGCATAAAGGTTGGGCGCCGAGACATGAGATGTCACTCAACAACAAGAGTCATATGAGATATGATTAGCAAAGAGTTGCTTACCGATCTACCTTGTCCTCTAGCGGTGATGCTATAGCTCACTAGTCGACTTGATAGTTGTGGGTCTTGAATCACTAAAAATCAATGGAGGGATATTAATTTTAGTGGGAGTAGATTCTGTTAAATTGTTTAATATGATTTACTCCAACATGAATATGTTTGTCTTAGTATTTTGCATTATTATTTTGTTGCAGATCATGGTCCGCAATAATACCCAATCCTTTTCATTGCGTTCGGTCCTTGAGAAGGACAAACTGAATGGGACTAACTATGCGGATTGGATCCGCAACCTGAGAATTGTTCTCAGGGCAGAGAAAAAGGAAGATGTTCTAGATACCCCATGTCCAGAATAAGCCTACCTTCAAGAAGAAAGGTTCTTCTTGGAAGAAGAAGGGCAAGACTAAGGTTGCGAACCCTAAGCCAAACCCTGCACTCAAGGCTAAACCTGGACCAGCTGCAGATAAAGAGTGATTTCATTGTCATGAGAAGGGACACTGGAAGAGGAATTGCAAGCTGTACCTCACCTCGTTGAAGAACCGTTCTTCCACCTCGGGTACGCTTGTTGTTCATATTACAGAAATATTTCTCGCTGACTCTTATGTTAATTCCTGGGTATTTGATACCGGATCGGTTGCTCATATATGCAATTCGATGTGGGGAATGACAAAGAGTAGAAGCATTGAAAGAGGAGAAGTTGACTTCCGCGTCGGCAATAATGCAAGAGTTGCTGCTGTGGCCGTCGGGACGATGCAACTTCACCTACTATCAGGATTTGTCTTGGAGCTTAGTAATTGCTATTTTGTTCCTAGTTTGAGTCGAAACATTGTGTCTCCTTCATGTCTGATGAAGGATGGTTATTCTTTTGCGAGTGAAAACAATGGTTGTGTGATCTCTAAGAATAACATGTTTGTGGCTCTGGCGTCCATTAAGAATGGGTTATTTATTCTAAATCTTGATGATTCACCTGTCTGTAATATAATTGCTAAAAGGCCTCGGCTTACTGATTTGAATCCTACCTACATGTGGCATTGTCGTCTCAGTCATATAAGCGAGAAACGCATGAAGAAGCTCCATGCGGATGGACTTCTAACTTCGTTTGATTTTGAATCATACGAGACATGCGAAGCTTGTTTGCTGGGCAAGATGACCAAGATGCCATTCACAGGTTTTCAGAGAAAGCATCGGACTTGCTGGAACTCATACATACTGATGTATGTGGACCAATGAGCTCGATTGCTAGAGGTGGATTCCAATACTTCATAACTTTCACTGATAACTTGAGTAGATATGGCTATGTCTACTTGATGAAGCATAAGTCTAAAATTTTTGAAAAGTTCAAAGAATTTCAGAGTGAAGTTGAAAATCAATGTGGCAAGAAAATTAAAGTTTTACAATCTGATCGTAGAGGCGAATATATGAGCCACGAGTTTAGCAATCATCTAAAGAGTTGCGGAATTGTTCCACAACTTATGCCGCCTGGAACACCTCAGATAAATGGTGTATCTAAGCGATGTAATCGAACTCAGTTGGACATGGTTCGATCAATGATGAGCCAGTCGGACCTACCGTTATCGTTTTGGGGTTATGCTCTAGAAACAGCAGCTTTCACACTGAACAGGGTGCCGTCAAAATCCGTAGACAAGACACCATATGAAATATGGACTGGCAAGTCTCCCAGTTTGTCTTTTCTAAAAATTTGGGGTTGTGAACCATTTGTCAAACGACTCCAGTCTGACAAGCTTGCACCCAAATCGGATAAGTGCATATTCGTGGGATACCCAAAGGAGACCTTAGGGTATTACTTCTACAATCGATCTGAGGGCAAAGCGTTTGTCGCTCAAAATGGAGTTTTCCTAGAGAAAGAGTTTCTCAAAGGAGAGAAAAGTGGAAGAACGGTGCAACTCGAAGAAGTTCGAGATGAACCAATAGGACAAGACTCTACAAGTGACGCTAATGTAGCTGAACAAGTTGAGATGCCTATGGAAACAGAAGCACCTCCGCAACCACGAAGGTCAGCAAGGCTCTGCGCAGCACGGGAATTATTATTGTTAGACAATGATGAGCCTGCGACATAAGCAGTGGCGATGGCAGACCCTGACTCCGAGAGATGGCAAGATGCCATGAAATCCGAAATAGAATCCATGAAGGAAAATCAAGTTTGGAACTTGATAAACCCGCCTAATGGTTTGAGAACCATAGAGTGCAAATGGATCTATAAGAAGAAGAAAGATATGGATGGAAATATTCACATCTATAAAGCTCGACTTGTCGCAAAAGGTTTTCGACAAGTTCAAGGAGTTGACTACGACGAGACTTTCTCGCCCGTATCGATGCTTAAATCTGTTCGAATTATTATAGCTATTGTTGCATATTTCGATTATGAAATATGGCAGATGGATGTCAAAACAGCTTTCCTCAATGGAAATCTGACCGAGGACGTATATATGATGCAGCCCGAGGGTTTTGTCGATACGACCAATGCTGGAAAGATATGCAAGCTTCAAAAATCCATTTATGGATTAAAGCAAGCATCTCGGAGTTGGAATATTTGTTTTGATGAAGTAGTCCAAGGGTTTGGCTTCATTAAAAACGAAGAAGAAGCTTGTGTTTACAAGAAGGAAAGTGGGAGCTCTGTTGCATTTCTAATCTTTTATGTAGATGACATACTGCTGATTGGAAATAATATTTCTATGCTTGAGTCCGTAAAGACTTCACTGAAAAATAGTTTTTTGATGAAGGATTTAGGAGAAGCAGCATACATACTGGGCATCAAGATCTATAGAGATAGATCAAAGAGGCTTATAGGATTAAGCCAAGATACTTACATTGATAAAGTGTTGAAGCGGTTCAACATGGAAGAGGCAAAGAAAGGGTTCTTGCCTATGTCACATGGCATACATCTTAGCAAGACTCAGTGTCCTACGAGGAATGATGAGCGAGAGCGCATGAGCAAAGTTCCATATGCCTCAGCAATTGGATCTATTATGTATGCAATGATAAGTACACGCCCAGATGTTTCTTATGCTCTAAGTGTTACGAGCAGATACCAGTCTGATCTAGGTGAAGGTCACTGGACAGCTGTGAAAAACATTCTTAAGTACTTGAGAAGAACTAAGGACGTGTTTCTTGTCTATGGAGGTGAGGAGGAGCTCATTGTAACGGGTTACACCGATGCTAGTTTCCAAACCGACAAAGATGATTCAAAGTCCCAATCAGGTTATGTGTTCACAATGAATGGTGGTGCTGTAAGCTGGAAGAGTTCCAAGCAAGAGACCGTGGTCGATTCTACAACGGAAGCCAAGTACATCGCAGCTTCGGAAGCTGCGAAGGAAGGTGTTTGGATAAGGAAGTTCCTTATTGAGCTTGGTGTGTTTCCAAATGCGTCCAGTCCGCTGGACCTTTACTGTGACAACAGTGGGGCTATTGCGCAAGCAAAGGAGCCTCGGAATCACCAGAAGAGCAAACACGTTATGTGGCGATTTCATCTCATTCGAGAGTTCATCGAACGTGGTGAAATTAAGATATGCAAAATACATACAGATTTGAATGTCTCAGATTCGTTGACAAAGCCACTCCCGCAGTCCAAGCATGAGGCGCACACAAGAGCAATGGGTATAAGATGCATTCTAGATTGACTCTAGTACAACTGGGAGACTGTTGGAAATATGCCCTAGAGGCAATCATAGAGATGATCATATTTCCTTGTATTCATGATTAATGAAGTGTTCCTTGAATATCCATGAAAGGCAACTTGTATTGATTGACAATTATGTGAATTATCTGTGAGACTCTTTACTTGTATGGTTATTCTAAAGCTGTTCCTAGTCGGAGTTCATGTGAGGACACACATGGATATTAGACTAGCACATGTATTAGTTGATGACTATGTTTCACAAGTCATGGACATGTTGATGTTAAACTAATAATGTGGGCTCATGTGGGACATGAGTCTGAACTGACCCAACACGAGATGATGACTTCTCATTACACAATAGGTACGCTGTGTCCTAAGACCTGAGATCATCGTATGTACTCAAGATGTGAACCGACTTACTTAGGAGCCATCAAACGCTGCACCGTAACAGGGTAGTCATAAATGTGGCTTTCGAGTCTGTCAATAAGCAAGCTGTGAGACATAGTCGGTCAAGATGGGATTTGCCCCTCTCTACAAGAGAGAGATATCTCTGGGCCCCTCGAGTGATTCGGATCAGGAAATGCATGGCCATGCTGGGGTTAAGAGTTAACCAAGGATTCCGAATCACAGGATCGAGAAAGAGCGGTTGGCTTGGAGCTAGACCAAATATCGTGAGGCAAAAAGAACATGTATATGATATTGTGGCGGCTCGTCTGATATGATCTTTGTGTTCATATAGGAGTTGACATGTCTTGCGAGAGGCCATTGTCTACTATTGGGCCGAGTAAGAGTACTCGGGCCATGTCTATTCGCATGTGAGCCCATAGGGTCACACACTTAAGGGAAAAAAGTATGATAAGGATGAGATCCGAATTAGATTGGGCTTAGGTGCACTAATGGGCTTTTTTGGCCCAAAAGAGGGCGCCCAAGGTGGGGCCCAAGGCAGTCCACCTAAGGGGCTATATAAACAGAGGAGGGTGGGCGTCCAAGAACCCTAGCTGTTTTTATTGTTTGCGTGAACAGTAGCCGCTGCTACAGTACCCGCGCGTGGCCAGTGTTTTTCTACAGTAGCCGTTGCCGCGCGTGAACAGCGCCGCCCCTCCTGTGCGCCAAGCCCGAGGTCGTCTTCGCGGACCTAACAGTCCGGATCGCGACGCTTCTTTCTGTATGTGTGGATACCTTGGAGGTGCCGCATCTGCTGCACAAGGACGAGCCGCACAAGAGGAGGTTCTCGCAACTGCACTGCCAGCTTCCATCTGCACTACACCGACGCGCTACAGAAGTTCCGCAACCGCGCGTCTAGTGGTAATCCCGTGCTCTATAACTGCAGTAATCCTGGTTTATGCGGTAGAAATTTTTTATTTTTGCTACCCCATATTCCTACACCTCCACCCCGTGCTCACAAGAAAAAACTACACACACTCCACCCAGTGTTTATAAAAAAAAAGACTACACACACTAGATGCTTGAAGCCGATAAGCGAAGAGATTGAACAATTTGCAGCTATAGAGGAGAAGCTGGAGAATCCCTTCACTATTAAAAAATGCATCACAGTTCTTGAGGAGCTTAGTGATATACCAATAGATATTATGATAAAAGCAGCCGACATCTTCAAAGACAGCTCATCAAACAGGGAAGTGTTTTTATCCTTTTCCGATGATTCAGTACGACGCACATGGTTGCTGTGACAAATTTAACTTCTTTTGAAAACAACATCCCTACTTTGTTGATGACTACCCAAGATATCTACTTTGATGCTTCTCAACTCGTAGCGTTGACACCCTTACTATCAACATAATAACTCTATTTTACATCTTATTGTGTAAGACATATATTTGTTATTTTTGACTATAGATCATGTGTTTTTTTTACTTGTAAAATATTAGTGTCACCCTCATAATTCTAGCGGCAACTGGCTGCAAGAATTACCGTTGCACCCTGCCTTTTCCCAAGATTACGCAATCTTGCCTCCTCCCATGCCTGCCGCCCCCTGCTCCAACCAGCCTCCCAGCCCGTCTGCCGCAGGCCGCCGCACAAGAGACCGCTCCCTGGCCACAATCGGCCCCGCGCAGCTGCTTCTCGCCCACGCCCCGCTCGACGGCGCCGCCGCTCGCCCGCGTTCGCTCCCTACCCGCGACCAGCCCGGTCTCCTCGCCCACGGCTGGCCTAGCGCCGCTGGCTCTCGCCCCCGCCACAGCGTCGCCGCTCCCTGCCCACCGCGCGCGGCCGTGCTGGCCGGCAATTCCCGTGCTTCCCCGTCAAGTGGCGCAGCGAGGGACCTCGCCACCAGCCGTCAAGTGCTTCGACCATCTTGTTATAGACTACAGTCCTCTTTTGGGGTAAGTCGTCTCTCTCTCCTATTCTTGGTATTTTCCTCTTTCTTGTTTGGCCACAGGGTGCTTCTGTGGAGCAAGGATCGTGTTCTTCCTATTTTCCTCTTTCTTGGTGTGCATTCCATTTAATTTAATCATAGGCGGATGGTGACTCTTTGAGGTGTTGTTGCTTTCGCTCTTTTTTTTTCCTGGGTCAAGGATCTCCTCCAGTTCTCGTCGATTTCGTCCTTTCTTTTGTTTTTTGTTCGTCGATTCTGTTCCTAATTTGACAGCGGGCGTTGGGTTGCAGCGGTGACCTTTGTGGCAAGGTACGCGCGCACGTCCAGCTGTAGCGGCGGCGGCCTGTGGTCCGGCAGGTCCGCTCCTCGTGTCGAAGTTGTCGAGGTCGCCATAGATGTCGATGCGGCGGCATAGGCGGCCCCGTGCCTGGCGGCGGCATGTGATCGAGCATCTCGGCCGCTAGCGATAGTTATGCTCGTGCTGACGCCAATACTTCTCCCGGCTGTGGCGGCGTCGGCCGCAGCGCCCATATATATGCGTTCAAGAAGGCCAACGCCAACGCCTGCTCGACCTCTCCGCCAACGCCTCGCCGGTGCACTCCCGTCTTCCAGCGTCGCCATCAAGCCGCTCTGCGCCTCCACGCTCCGGGATCTCTCCCTCGCCTGCAACGCCTTCACAGGCACCATCCCCGTCGTCCTGTTTGACCTCACAGGCCCAGGGTTTTAAAATCCGACCGCTAACCGGTAACCGCCGGCCTCCGGTTCCGGTATACCGGTCCGGTTTGGCCGGTTACCGGTCGGAACCCTACAAATTCAAATTTCCCAGTTCAACCGGTTCGTACCGGTATACCGACCGGTTAGACCGGTTTACCGGTCGGTTTGACCGGTTTACCGGCCGGTTTGACCGGTTTGCATTCAAATCCAAATTTAAAATCGCATGTGCAACCGGTATACCGGCCGGTTAGACCGGTTTACCAAGTGGGCCTTAATGGGCCGTTTCATTTTTTCCTTTTCTTTTTTTTTTAACTTTAAATGCCCGAAAAGTATGTTAAACGAACGAATTTTTGAGAAAATTTGACACCATTAGATTCGTCGCAACTTGAAGTATTTTTAAGAATTTTTTGGAAATTTTTCATTTTTTGAATTCAAATTTAAATTTTGAATTTGGATCGGTTTCATACCGGACCAAACCGGAACCGGGCCGGACCAGTTTGACCGGTAACCAGTCAAACCGGACCGATTACGGACGGTTCGGTTAACCCTCACAGGCCTGCGAAGCCTCTATACCTTGAGTCCCATGGGCTCACCGGACAGGCAACGTCTCGCCTCGGTGACCTCAAAACCCCCATCTTTCTGGTTTTGTCCGTCAACCGCTTCTCTAGTCCTCCTTCTCCGGCCACCTCCAGGACATGTTGCACGACCTCGCCTCGAAGAAGAAGCTGGCTCGAAACTCAATTTTACCCCTCTCTCTCTGTCTCTCTCTCTCGATGTGGCTGATGTCCTTTTTCTTTTCTTTTTTTTCGACTTGGTGATTTCATTCATTGATTAATTGGGATTACAATCTGAAACTAACAGGTGAACTACACAGGCAGGGGCTAACTGCCATTTTGTGTTTTAATTACGTTGACTCGTTGAGCTACCGATACTTTTGAGTTTATTGGCTGCGTCGCATTTTATATCATTGTTTCATGCAGGTTTCCGCAGAGAAGAAATAAGTGCAATCGAGTTTAACTCCGTAGACTGCAGCTTCAGGAATGCACTGTCATAGTATTTGAAGAAGTTCAGCTTTTGTTTCGGGCTAAAAACTCCAGCCCATACCTTGAGCTGGCAAAGCACGCTTCGTGTGGGCCTCGGCCGGGAACCGGCCAGCGGGCCGAAGAAAGCGGCCCGGTTGTAAAACTAGACCACTAATATTTAACCCATACGATTCGCTCAAAAAAAAATATTTAACCCATACGAGGATCCCTGGGTGCTCTTGCTTTGCGCTTTACAAAAAAGTTAAGGGGATGGATGTAAAAGTTATATGATAATAAAATCCACCCCTTCCTCTCAAAAAAAAAAAATATTTAACCCACACGTGACACGTACAACAAACATTTCATTCTGAGCGTTCACAGGATCAGAAATTGCTCCAACTGCATCATCTATCTCCAAAAAGCTGGTCTTAGAAACCTAACTTGGTCAGATACTACTGGAGATTTTTTTTCCTTTTAAACTCCAGCTTAGATTCTTGTAATTGCTAAGCAGCAATATATATTAGTGTCCCAACCACCGATCGTTGGCTCGTTGCAATCCCTGACGATCCGAATCCTGTTTCATTCTAAAGTCGGCCGCACTCAACCCAATTCACGGGCGACCAGCAACGCAGTGAGCTCCACACCAACGTGACTCCTCCCATCGTCTTCTAGCAGCCATCCTCCCTCCAGTTTCCTTTCCTCCTCTCGTTCTCGTTTTTTTTCTCTGGATCTCGTTGCAGCCTAGCGGCGGGGGAGGCGCGGCGTGGCGGCCGGCGACGGGGAGGCCCGTGTGCTTCACCCATCAGGGGCGAGCGGCCCAGCGGCGTGGAAGAGCGACACGGCGGCGGGGAGGGTCCGCGAGCTTCGCCCATCAGGGGGCAAGCGGTGCGGCGGCTCGCACCCCGAGCTCTCGGCGGCAGCGGCAGCTGCAGGGTCCTCTCACGAGCGCTCTCCTCCTCCGGCGGCGGCGAGCTACCCGAGGTAGCCCCGGGTAGTGGCGTTGTTTTTTTATTTTTTGATGCAAAATTTCCCCCCCCCATTTTTTTATTTTTGGATGCAAACCTGTTTTCTCCATTTTTTTTTAATTTTTCTTAAAATTTTCTCTTCTAAACTTTTCTCATTATTTTTTATTTTTTCTGTTCAAAATATTTATCTTGGATACAAAATTTCCCCATTTTTTTTAGTTTTAGACGCAAAAGTTTTTTCTCCAAAATTTTTTCAACTTTTCTTAAACTTTCTTTTCTAAATGTTTTCTCATTATTTTTTATTTTTTCTCTTCAAAATATTTTTCTTAAAATTTCTCTGTAATATTTTTTATCGCAAAATGACAAAAGAAATGTTAAAAAAGGAAAGGAAAAAGGCTGTCGGAAAATCGACTGTACGGAGCCCTCGGCATGGTATAGCTCAACACCAACTTGTGATGATCTTACTGAAAGGACAAGATGGGAAGCATCGACATGGTATAGTTCGGTCCTCTTGAGGCTTTAATATGTGGTCCTTTCTAAGGCAAATCGTCCTCACTAGGAAGAGTTATGACCGCTTTGACTTGAAACCTTAGAGGATTGTCATTGGTTGGTGAATCTTTGTAAAGGCCTCGTAGTGAATCTCTTGCCACTCACCTAAGGAAGTGTTTAAGAGGCTAGCTAGCTCGAGCAAATAAGTGAGACACGAATTGTGGGTAAAGTGTACAATCTCTGCTAAGTGTAAAATTAATATATCAGTTGTGCTCACGATTACGAGCAGCTTGGACTCTCACATGATAATCAAACTTGAAGAATAATAAAATTGTGGTACTTTGGTTTTATAATATTGGATCCTTCATGCTTATGCTCAAGTGGGTTTTTATAAATTTATACCTAGTAAATATGTGCTTTCTAATAAAATATGACAAACTAAAAATGCTAACCGCTATGAACCTCAGCCTCTCTTGATGGCCTTGTATTTTTTTCCCCATTTGCTGAGTACCAACCATAAGAGTACTCACCCTTGCCTAAATATTGTTCAGAAGAAAATGTTGAAGTGGAGAACCATGACGACTTCGAGGAGTTGTAGGCATGCAGTCAACTGCCTGTGAAGGAAGCCGCTGCTGCAGTACTCATTTAGAATATCGGTGAAATGATTAAAGACCTTTGTGTCTATTTATCAGAGTGTAATAAAGTTATTTACTCTCTATTGCTTATATTTTGAACACTATCTTTTGATATATTTACTTATAATGTCTATCTTATGTGTGTAAAATTGATCCTTGCACACATATGAGATGCATTCGATTTTGTCCTAAAAACTGGGTGTGACAGTGCAGTACATTATACTGTACCTATTGTGCTTTGTCACTTGCCAGGCATGCCTTGAATCAAACTCTACGTGAATATGCATACTGCACTGCGCAGCTAGCTGCTACATCCCTTTATTATCTCACATTCCAAAGGCCTCACAATTACAAGCGGATGAGCATTTATGAAGGTTCGTGAGGGAGGCCATGCCAGAAATGAGAATTATTTCTTCTTTTAAAAAAATAAGGCTCTTTTAGCACGACGGATTGGTGGAGGAATTTTGTAGGATTTTATTTTGTAGGATTTCCTACCGTTGCAACAAAGGATTGGACATCCTAAAATCCTACATGCCTCAATCCCAAAAAAAATTAGAGGAATTTTTTTCGCCACGTATTTCATTAAGAGAAATAAGAGAATGTGATGTTACAACAAACTCGATCCAAGAAAGAATCGAGCTTCAAGAGTGTAAATCAAGTAACAAGGTAAACTAATAGAAAGCGCGACGGCACTGCAAAACCAATAATTCTAAGAGTAATTGAAGCGTGCAGTGGTTAGCAATTCCGAGTGCCGATTTCCAGCAAGAACCTACTGACAACCTTCTTCGCTTATTCTAGAATGGCAGCTCCCTGTGAGTAACACCAGTACATCAACTTTGGTCTCCTGCAAACAAAGCAGGGACACGCGCATTCCTGGACGACAAATTCACGAACGATGTTGCGATGTGCAGCGGGACCATTCAGGCTACGAACATTCCACACAAAGATGTTTGTAGAATTTATGGATAAAACTAACTTTTAAGACGACCAGCTACCTGCAGACTGCAGTAGCTTAAACCACCACTTCCCGGGAAGAGCTCCTGGATAAAACTTGAATTTGCGTTGATACTTCACGGCAGGGCGAAGCCAGATCAAAATGGCGCCGGGGTCTTGTCTTGCGAGCCGGGGTCTTTGTCTTGGAGGAACAGTGCAGCACAATATTTTCTATAGAGTTTCCACAAATCCATCAGGGTCCGCGGACCCTAATAACAAAGGGCAACTCCGCCCCTGCTTCACGGAATCATCGGCTGGCAGAGTTTGCTGCTGCTGAAAGCCCAAGCGTCTTCAGAAGCACATTCTATGCCTGTATGTGTGGATTGGAGACACGCTTCCTGCTCATATCTGATTGCCCTGCGACTTCGCTGTGGCCCCGAAGTCGCATCCAAGTCATCTGCATCTTCAGGTCGTGCGCAGTCTTTTTTTTTTGATAACAAAGCACTTGTATTAAACCATAATAAAAGAGTACAGAACGTGACCCATACAAGCACCTTCCAGAGAGGCACAGAAGGACAGCTGTCCATAACAACTTACACAAAAGACCCCGCAACAAAGGAAAATTGCAGACAAGCCCTGAAGATCTTTTGTGCTTCCCAAACACACTGTCCGTCTCCAGCGCTGTCTTCCGCCGACGCCATGACCGCCGGAGCAGGTAACAGACGCCGAGAACACCGAGACCAGAAGAAGCTCCATCGCACACAGGCTTTGAAATGAGCCGCAACATGAACGGAGCAAGGAGGTACCTCGGCCGGGGACACACCCCAAGCTTCTCTGATCCAGGACCAATACCCATTGCTGGCAAGCGAACACCGAGCACCAGCCCCTCCGCCACGCAACCTGCCACCACCTCGCCATCCTTCTGCTACGTGCCACCGCACAGAGCAGACGGCACAAGACTCATGTACAAGAGACCGCAAGATCTGGAGCTCCAACTAGGTCTCCAAATCCAGCGAACTCGAACCTCACAATCCTAGTTGGAGCTCCAGATCTTGCGGTCTCTTGTACAAGAGACCGCAAGATCTGGAGCTCCAACTAGGTAGCAAACTCGCACCGGAGCGAGCGATGGTGAGGTAGAGAGAGGACCGGAGGACTTTATTCCACCATGGCCACGCCGTCTCCACCCTACAAACGCAGCCGGGAAGACCAAACCTAGACCTACAGGAACCTACGCTACACCCCCGAGCAAAGGCCCGCTCATTCCCCTCGCATCCGAGGCCATGAAGGCCATCAGAGGCAGAAGGAAACGGCCACCCTGCCGGGGGGAGGACCACTCGTCGCTTTCCTTTCGCCTCTCCCACCTGTAGCAAAGGGGAAGAGGAAGGGAGAGGACACGACAGACGGGCAGGTCGTGCGCAGTCTTAGTGGAGATGCTAGAACCATGTCAACAACAAATGCTCTGGCCGCAGCCACAAGTACAGCATGCTCCTGTGAACCGCAAGCTAAGCCTGGTCCAGTCATCCAGTCTAGAGCAAAACGGGCTCCCATAAGCTACGAGGCCCACCACCACATCTCCCTACGTTGGTCCAGACACGCCCACCGTTCCTGAGCGGAGCTTCCCGAATATGAGGTCGTCCGACCTTTTGCAAATTTTTCCTTTAGCATTGATGTCATTTATTTTTCTTCCAAAAATAATACGAATTTTTCCAAAAAACTTTCCTTGCAAATCTTTCTTTCCTTCTATAAGATAATGGTGTCAATTATTATCTTTTCAAAATAAATAATATGCTTGATGTAAATCCTTCCAAAAATTTTATATGTAAATGGTAATATTCATGTGTTCATATACATAGTCATACGAATTAAATGTGCATGAATATTTAAATTATACAAAAAACTGATAAGAGAACGCAAAAGTATATGATCGATGAATTTTATGTAAAAAAACAGCAACTAGCGGCGAGCCAGCGTCCAGCTCTGTCACTCTCTCTCGTCCGGTCTCCTGGTATCTCTCCCTCCTCCCTGTTTGTCTCACACTCCAACATGCAGCTAGAGCCAGGGCAGGAGGCCCCCTGCAAGAAGAAGCACTTCTCCGCCTGGGAGCAGCGGCGCGGGGCAGAGCGCCCCCAGATGCTACACCATCGGCTGGCGGGGCGCCGCTAGCGCGGACGGGAGCTCGGGGCTGCAGCAAGCCACGGCCGAGAGGCGAGCGGTGGCGGCGGGACGGACCTAGTGGTTCGGTCACTCTTCTCGCCTCTGCGTGTTTCCCGGTGCCTCACACTCTTACAAACAAAATCACACTGCAGACACATATTTATCTAGATAATTTCTTCAACTCAAGTTTCTTGATGCCTTGAAAAGTTGAAATGTGCCAATACTGTGGGAAGACGACTCTGTATCTATTCTGCGCAGGGCAGTAGGGAAAAGAAAGGCAATAGCTATATAAAGACAACGGCAAAGAGGGAAACCAGATAATGGCTAAATAACCCAGAGATAACTTTTTTCCCCAAAGGCGTTTCAAGGGAAATAACAGCACCAAAACTCTGCTGTGTGCACATGTGCTCTCTTGGGCGCAATAGAATTACTGGAAAAGCAGTCCATCGTCATGTGTGCGCGTGCATTCTGCGCTGTAGGATTTAACCTGATTTGCCTGATATAATCAGTGTAATTGACAAGGATTAGCGCTTGGCAGCGATGCCAATTTGGCTAGATGCTTCTCCGTACTTGCAACTCTTCTTTGAATTCCCTGTTGCCTCCAATGGTTCTAGTCTGGCCCTGACCACGCATTTTCTTCTGCAGACAAAATCTACTTTCTTTACAGGTCTCATGTGACCTTTCCTTGCAAAATTATTAAACAAAAGTAACTTCGCATGGTCCCATCCCTCGACTTAAATTGTTTGCCCCTGCCCTTGTATAAACTAAATATTTTAAATTTCAGTATAATTATATTTATTTTATATCTCAGTATGGTTAATTGTTTTCAAAAAACCAATTCACCCTCTTCAAAGCTTGGCAAAAATATTGAAGGGAATTCCTAGAACCATACTTATGCATGAATTTGTTTTTACTTCCATATCTGCAATGCAAATAAGTACATAATGACAAAGACAACTCTCCATTACTCAGCCGAAAATACTAATACCTACCCACATGCAAGAAATTTCCAAATGCATCTCTTAGGACAAACATAACAAATTATTTCCTGGAGATACACTATTAATGATATGTCTTGATGGCTGAAAGATTCCCAGTCCCACGAAATAGGTACATAACAGCAAATTCATTGCAAGTACCTATTAATTGTATGGCCTTTTTATTACAATTAATTTAAAGATTGCAACTCTACACTGCTCAGCTGCTTGTACTAAATAACTTCAAGTCAAGTGTAAAAATAACATGCATGTAGATTAGCCCAATAGCGTTAAACAGAGCACTATTTAGTTCACAGCTACCTGTACTAGAAAGAGCACGCTGTGCTTTCACAGCTAGCATATTCGTCTTGAAAAAAATAAGATTTTACTTGCATGTTTGTCCATTTCAAAACTTTGCACCAGTAACATTTGCTCTAAACTGAAGATCAGTGGTCCGTAGTCTGGTCTCTTGGCATAATGGGATTTCTAAATGCATTGCCTGTGGTGTCTTGATAGCTAAACCTTCTCTTCTAAAACTCATGAACGCTAAGATCGATATTATAAGCTAACATATCTACTTGGCATGGCGCTAGCCGCTAGGTTCACAACTCCACTCCCGATATCTAGTTAGTCAAAACAGAACTCATCTAAACAATTTCCTCAAAACTAAAGTTTTCAATGTATCAAAAACACAAATAGGAGCTGAGCAATAGAACTGGCAATGGAACTATTCATAATACATGTACTTGTCCACTGCCCACAGGTACTTCAATTCATGTTCGTTTTAATTACTGGGAAAAGTAGTCCATAATATTTGTATGACTTATTTATTTTTTACCCCAGACTGCAAGTGCCACTACTACAAAAAAAAATATTTTTAGGGGCGGGTAAAAACCTATTTTTAGGAACGGATGTGCTACCCACCTCTAGTTTTCGTAGCTAAAAATATAATTTGTAGGAATGGGTAACATAACCGCCCCTACAAATGATTTGTAGCAATGGGTGAGCCCATGGCCTGCCCCTACAAATTATTTTCCAGAATATGAAAAAAATTAGAAAAAACACTAAAACAACAAAAGAAAAAAGAAAAAAATATTGCTACTAACCGGCCACCACCACAAGCCCCTCTCCTATCGAGGTACATTTTTTTGACAAGATATATACACTTGGGTAAACCGGAATTCGAACCGCCTACCTTAAGCCTCGCGCGTACCTTCCTTACCAGCACACTACACAGCCACTTAGAACAACCACAATGTGCTCTAAAAGCAGTCCATATGGACTAAATTATTCCTTATGGACCGACTGAAACATTGTGGAAGAAGCAATAGAGTGGTCTATAGCTAAAATCGTCCATAGCACTATGGACTGCCTATAAATAGAGTGGTCTATAGCTAAAATCGTCCATAGCACTATGGACTGCCCATAGAGAATAAAAAAAATATTTCTCTCCACCTGTACCGCCCTCGAGGCTGCTGCACGCCCACCCCAGCCATCCGCGCTGCCCCAAAGCTGGTTGGGATCGTGTTTTTTTATATGGACCCCACCTTATGGGCTGGATATTGTGGCGGATGAAATAACAAAGGACTACTGACGCTGTGGTCCACTCATATAGACCGGTTCGCCATATACATTGAGCTTGCTCTTATGACTCTATAGGGTATGCTATTTTTTTATATTAATTCTGAAATTGATTTGTAGGGGCGGGTGACGTCACCTGCCCCTAAAAATCATTTGTAGGGGCGGGTGATGCCACCACCCACCCCTAAAAATAGTTTTCTATTTTATCCAAAAATTTATTTAATTGTTTACATATAGCAAAAAAAATTAAAAAATGTGAAACTTTTACACTATGGTTACTGTGAACTATAGAAATAAAAAAAATATGCAAAGCATATTTCAGTGTATATAAATGTTAAGATTGTGAAACCTCAAAGTATGACTTGAGTTATATGAGATACTATATAGTTACAGCTATTAGAGAAATTATACTAATTTTTTGGAATATTAGATGACCTCAAATGAAAAAGTTATCAACTACAAAGTTTTAGGTCTCGTCATTCTCTACAATTTTGATATAAAATTTGACTTCATCCGAGATCATATGAAAAAGTTATGAATTTTTTTATATAAAATCATTTGTAGGGGCGGGCCATGGCATTTGTAGGGGCGGGTCATGGCCTCACCCGTTCCTACAAATGTATTTGTAGGGGAAGGTGTGCTCTTTTAGGGGCGGGTGAGGGGGTGACCCACCCCTAAAAATGCTTTTCTAGGGGCGGGTCAGATGCTACAGTAATCCCGCTCTATTTGTAGCACCGGGTGACATTTTGGTCCGTCCCTAAAAAAATTGGGGCATTCCTATAAATCGTTTTTGTAGTAGTGTGCTCACGACTTCTTTATAGTAGGGCGCCCAAGAGCAAAATAGATGAAGGCTATAGAGAACTCAATAAACTATAAAAACATCGTATTGCTCTACTACTGCGCATTCTGCCTGTTCTGAACTTTCTCGTAGGATCAGTACAACAATGAAGTAACTGTTCCTATAAACCGTGATTAGCAGTCACTCTCTCCAGTCTGTTGACGCAGAGTTCTGAAATTTGAAAGTGTTTTGTTGCGAATATAATGCAATATTTCTGAAACTTCTCCATTTCAGATTTTAATTGTTGATGTGCTGAGTCTTGAAATTCTGAAGTGTTTTGTTCTTGCCTGTCATGCCTGATTCACCTTGGATATCTTCACCACGAACGGATGGAAAAACAGCAATAAACTTTTCTTATAATTTTTCTCTCATGTTTGGTGAACTTTTATTTCTATTTTGATGATCAGCTTTAAAGATAAATTTGCTGAAAGAACATGACTGAGAAAAAGAAGTAGCATAATGGCACGATTATTCTACCATGATATCATTCGTGTATATAGCTTCCACATATTGCGAACAACATTAGGAGGGAAAATACACAACGAATGCAATCTATAGAGGTTCTGTGTAGTTTTGTAACTAGAAGCTAACCCCTGCATTCCTGATACTTCCCATTCCAATAAATTCTCATGGGAATCGAGAACACCATATAAATACGACCTATTTTGCCTATTTTGACAAACTACAGTTACTTTGTCTTCTATCTCATTTGGTTATAACAATATGAAGGATGAGACCAGGACATGAGTCATGTCATGGTTGAATCACTCTAGCTACTTACAGCATAGTGTACAATAGTGTCACAGATGTGAATAGCTTCTAGAATGTGCTTATCCATCATTTAGGTTTTCTGAAAAAAATTCTGATTTTTTTGGCAATTATTCCAATTTTCTAGAGCTAAATCCATCTTTTTGGAAGGTTATAAAATCCTTTCACGAGCTCCATTTATTTGAACTTCTTGTATCCCAAACCATCTTCATGTTTTATCTAGAATTTTGAGAAATTTTCACGGTTTAAAACTTTATGTGGAATATTCTAGAATTGTTTCTGAACTCGAAAAACATTTACCCGAAATCAATAAAACCTAAGCCTATTGGAGAATTACAAAGGTTTGGCAGTGTGCCAGTTACAAGATGTTGGACAGACTTTGAGGAGGTCAGGTACAAAGTCAAGTTTATCCGGAGATCTTCTCTTTTGCTAAGCATAAACTATTGACTGTTCAAAAGGCCCGAGTAGCAGAGCCTTTTCATAGGCTGTTCTATCTTCCTCTCTAAGGAAGCTTTTTCTCAAATGGGATTACTACCGGAGCTATTACATCAACAAAATATCAGCACAGATACAGACTGGTGGAGTGACATCTGGAAAAATTCATCTTTCTCCTCCAGCAAAGTCTATAAACATCTTATTGGGCATGCTAAAATACATCTAACTTCTATTGGAATCAGAGAAAAATTACGGTTCATTTTAATCCAAATTATATTATATAAAACATGACAGAAATGATAGAAGAAATAGGAGCATAGTTTATTGTGCTTGCAACAATGACAACAAAAGTAAACAGGAAGTTGAGAAAATACCTAGAAGCGGGCTGTGGCTAGGGCCAAAGGCACTGCACGGATGCATTGTGTTGGAAAAATAGACAACTGTAAGTTTAAATTTCGAATTAGATTTATCATGACGAGAATTAAACCTAGCATGCATGACTCTAACATACTAGACAGTACGTATATCATAAACATGATCACAGAAAATATGATTATGAAACAGATCTGATCACAAAATAAGTACTGTGCGGGAGCCGCCGGGAAGACGAAAGGTACAGACGAGACGAAGACGAGACGAAGACGGTCCTTTGAACGGAGCGCAGCAACCGGCGTTGCAGACGACGGTATGCCGCAGCTCCTGACTTGGACAGAGGACGAGCCGTGGCGAAGAAGATGAGCAGTCGCGTTTGGCGCTTCCCAAAAACCTTATTCGCCCTCTCCCGGTTCCGGAGACCTGCTCTCCCATTCACCGGTGCACGCCGGCGTTCGGGATGGAGCAACTACGAAGGCGGCGCAGCAGCGAGGAGAGGCAAAACCCTAACTCGATTAGATCATCTTATGAATTCCCAAACCTAGGGGACTCCACGTATAACGATCTATGGTGCACTTTTTCCATGAGGGAGGTGGTCCGTATTTAAAGAGAGAAAAACCCACTATACCCTCGTCCATTAGCAATACGGGACTAATAGATGGTGTACCTCCTCTTAGCGCTAATGGGTCTTTGAGATTTATTAGGATTATTTATATGGGCCAAGCCCATAAATCTAACACATTGTTACCCTGATCATTCAACATCCTAATTAGTCAGGCCTGTTCGATGCAGCTAATCGAAAGGCGATGCCATACAGGAGTTCGCAATGCAGACACACCGCTGAGAAGTAGTCGATCACTGGAGGTCGTCAGGGACTCGATGCAGCAAGCAGTCGCGTAGAAGCGCTCCTCAAAAACTTAATCGCCCTTTACTTGGTGCAGAGTCTCGAAGAGACAGAGTTCCAGAGGCCTGATCTTCCAGGAAGCTTGTGCTTGTGCGCCTAAGCTACTAGAACGGAGATGCAGAGGAGCAGCAATAGCAGTGGAATGAGTGTGTTGTTCGTGTGCGTAGAGGAGAGGTAGGCCATATATAAGTAGGCACTGTTAGTGGTAGACCTTAATTTGAGCGTCCATGTTCATTGCAGCAATGTTATCAGTAACCCCAGCCATGATAGCCATTAGATACTAGTCATCAACAGAGATTGAAAACCGCAAAACACGCCCAAGCCCAACCCACACATTCTATCCCTTCTTCACCTTCTTACCCAGTGTATAGATTGACTCCACCTTATAAGTTGGTTAGTGACCCTCTTAACTTCTTAGGTGGTTTAACCACTAGTGTAACTACCACAATTTTTTATGGATCTTGGAATCATGTTGATTAATTGACTTAATAGGCCTCCTAGGTCCAATTAATCCAACAGCTTCCAATGGCTCTGGAATTCTGGCAATCAGAACAAGCACAAAGGTTTTTTTTTTTGCTTCTCCATAGAGACAGATTGAGTACAAGAAATATACTTTGCAGGAAAACAATGATTCTTGCTTCTTATGACTGTGTTCTCCGCACCGAGGAACAGAGAAAACTCCAGAACATCTTTTCCTCCATTGTCCCTTTGCCATCTCTTGCTGGGGATCCTTAGGGCTTCCCGTTCTCTCGATGGCAGATATCTTTACTGCTTTGGATAGTTTTAAAACTCAGTTACACACACCTTTCTTCATGAGCATAATCATCCTTTCGTGCTGGAGTATTTGGATTTCACCGAATGATCTCATCTTCGAGGGTTTACAACCAACACCAAACAGCAGCCAAAATATCTTTGAGAGGGAACTTGTGTTGCTTTTGCACCGAGTGAAAACTAAGTACAAAGTTCAATTAGAAGAATGGCTAGACCGTTTTGGATAGAGGTGATTGTCTTCATTTCTTTATTTTTTGTATCTTAAGAAACTGCCGTTAGAACTCCTTTTCTTTTAGTTATTACACATCATCAGTAGGGGATTCCAATCCCCTCTTGTTGCTTCGGAAAACAAAAAACATATCAACAACCAGTATGCACAGTACATAAAAGAGAAAAACATGGTACAATATGCTCTAGTGATCCTTACTATCACATTCTGCTTCGGCCAGGCACATTGCAAACTTCTGGACACGGTGCAAATATTATTTTAATTAATTTGTGCAGACTTTTCTATGCAAAGAGATCTAGTCTTGCTTGTCTCTGATATTTGTTAGACACGGGTCACCGTGAACACAATGTTTTTTTATCTTCAGGGTCTCTTGCCCATTAATTCTAAAATTTCCTCGTGCATCTCCTACGAACAAATGTTACTAATTATTTCTTTGCAATTACACTTTTTGTCAAAAATCTTTGATACATGCTGTTGAACCCTTAGAGTACGCCAACCCAGTATCTTGCTTCTCCCTATGCAAGAACTGATCAGGTCTCACTGAAACACCCAAGAGGCAAGCGTACCTTGGATAACTTGATGGATAGAACCGCCCAAGGCCTAGTTAGTGGGTGATAAGATGAATTCTGGCTAGCTCACATAATGCTGCCAAGCTAACACCTAAACACCTAGTGCCTCCAAACACCAGTGTAACTGGGTTCTTGAAAATGCACTCCTGTAAAATAATTTTCCCGGCATTATTACCGAACTTGGCCACAGGATCAGGAGATTAGCATGAACAGAAAGAGAAAATCTGTTTTGTACAACGATCATTTTTCACCAATCCATTTTGTGGCCAGCTACTTCTATTACTTGAAACACATCTTTGATAGCAAATTTTTCCTGACAAGAAAATTCGATGACTGATTCAAGTTGCTTGCTTAAAGGACTGGGGAGCTCAGCTACTTCCTCAGCAGTTTGCAGTTGGCTTTTACTACTACTAGAATTAAAACATGCTCGTGCATAATCAGTGTAGAGAGATAGAAGTGGTCCTGACAGAGGCAGGTACTAGCTCGGCAACCAATATGCACACTACATAAAAGAAAAAGCATAGTACAATATGCTCCGGTGATCCTTATTATCACATTCTGCTTCGGCAAGGCACATTGCAAACTTCTAGACACGGTGCAAATATCATTTTAATTAATTTGTATAGACTTCTCTATGCAAAGAGATCTAGTCTTGCCTGTCTGATATTTCTTAGCCGCAGGTCACCATGAACACAAATGTTTTTATCTCAGTATGATCTCTTGCCCATTAATTCTAAAATTTCCTCCTGCATCTCCTACAAACAAATGTTGCTAATTATTTATTTGCAATTACACCTTTTTTTTGTCAAAAATCATTGCTACAAGCTTGTGTTCAAGCTTCTCCCTTGTGTTCTGCTGCACTATGCAAAAACTAATCAGGTCTCACTAAGGCAGGCATATCTTCGTCTTGGATAAATTGATGGAGAGAACCCAAGGCCCAGTCAGTGGGTAATAAGATGAATTCTGGCTAGATCACATAAAGCTGCCAAGCTAACACCTAAACATCTGGTGCCTCCAACACTTATGTAACTGCCGGGTTCTGGAAAATTCACTCCTGTAAAATAATTTTCCGGACAATATTACCGAACTTCGCCACAGGATCAGGAGATTAGCATGAACAGAAAGAAAAATCCGTTTTGGACAGCGATAATTTTTCACCAGTCCATTTTGTGGCCAATTACTTCTAGAACTTCAAAACACGTCTTTGATAGAAAATTTTTGCAATTTTTTTATGAAAAGAAAATTGGATGACACATTCAAGTTGCTACATACTCCCTCCATACTCCGAAAAAAATGTCATTTTGGGCAAGATTTGGGTCAAACATTAGGAATATAAATCATGAATAACTTTCAAGTTGTTGAGTTTCAAAATACAAAAACCATATGAATAGATTTATCTTGAAAAATATTTTCATAAAAGTATAAATATATAACTTTGCGATAAATATTTTTATAAAAATATGAAATCAAAATTAAGCTTTGGATATCGTGTCGCTGTCCAAAACGACATTCTTTTCGAGTATGGCGGGAGTACGCAGTGCTAAATGAGAGTTATCTCCTACAAGGTGTGAACTTCGATAAAGACATCGATTTCAACACAGTGCCTTCCCGTGGTCTGCGTCTCACATCTGCATTCCTTGTGCATCCCAATCTTAGGTGAATGATCTCCCAAAAGTACATCTATCTAGCTAATGAATTGCTTCCGCGAAATCCAGTTTCGGCATGTCATCTGTGGCATGCGAAGCAGAGTTGCAAAGCAAAAGGTGGCAATACCAATATATAGGATGAGCTAGCTAGCTAAGGACTGGGAAATCATGCCTCGAGTGAATACCTCTCAGCTACTCCCTTATCAGTTTGCAGTTGGCTTTTACTACTACTAGAATTAAAACATGCTCGTGCATAATCAGTGTAGAGAGATAGAGTGGTCCTGACAGAGGCAGGTACTAGCTAGACATGATGCAGAGGCAACCTTGGCAGCTGATCCCCCTGGTGAGTGGCTCGCTGGGGCCAGTCCCGGACACGGAACATGACGGGCGGAGCAGAGCAGTGCCGTTATCGCAGCAGGATGTGTCGTGTCGTGTCGTGTTGTGCGAACGAGAGCCATCTACAAGAACAGCCAAGCATCGTGTTGTGCTTAAAGTTTAAGCAAAGGCTGTGCCGTGCGCAACATCCCCTCCCTTGCGCCCAAACGCCCGTGTCTTGCAGAAGTAGCCCAAGGGCAGCTTGAGTCATGATGGGGGTTTTGCGCCCACCCAGCTGATGATGACTATTTAAGTTTGCGCCATCTTCACAGACAATCGAGCTCACAAGTCTGTTGCTGCAGATGTCCCCTGCCAAACCCAAGTCCGCAAGAAGTTTGGTTATGGCTGAAACTTGAACATGCTAGCTCGCACATGCATCTCCGATTCCTACCATTCCTGAATGCCAAACCAAAAGATTACTGTGTTCATGTTCTCAACTCTCAAATGAAAAACTGGCAATTGAATCGCTGGAAACATAAATACTTGGTTGTGCAGCCAAAAACCATTCATTCTATGTATATATAACTCCCGGGCACTTACTATTTGTTAGTTTGCGATCGCCCCCTAGAGGAAAAAGCAATCCTCCATTGTTGATGTTTGCTCGACGGCAAGGAGTCCCTCAGTCCTTAAATATGGAAATGAGGGTGGAGTCATATTATTTTTTGTTTCAGTACACATGTGTGACTCAAAATTGGGTCCTCTTAGTCTGCTGATACAATTTGACCTGAAAAATTAAGCTAATGAAAATGGTTGGGGAATTCATGGCCTATACTTGAACGGCCATTGTATTTGCATCAGTCAATGTATTGCCATATAAGTGTTTCCGGGTGCACTTTCCACCAAACCAGGACGACAAAATTACAGGTCATAAAATAAGCCTGCCCTTCAATCTCATTTTCGTAAGGGAAATAACACCGCAAATGTTCCGATTGTTGATGCAACTAAAAAGTTGTCTATATTAGAAGGCCCAGCGTATTCCACTTACCATCTTTTGGTTCTCTTTTTGTAGATTAAGGAAATGAATCCAGTCTCAGAAAACATGAAACGAGAGCTTACAGCCGATTGAACAAATGGACCCTGCAGCATTTAAACTGCTAAACAGACACCAGACACGAAACTGAAAGAAACTAAATAAAGATGACCAAATGACTGAAAAAAGAAAAACACTAGCTCTTGATTCTCTTCATGAGGTTCCATCCCATCTTACTGAAAGCTTCCATGACTTTGATTTCAAAACTTTGGCGTCCCTCTTCAGGCTATTTCTCTCTTCCTCTTTGGATATGATTGCCCAACTCCTGATCCAAAACGTTGCCATCAAGATGACCTGCATAAACCAGTTAGGCACCATCTTTGGTTCTCTGCTTTCACCAAAGGCGCATTGCAAACTCTTGGACGCACTGCAAATACTATAGGTAAAATTTTGTCTAGGCATTACTGGAAAGTTAAAAGGATATAGTCTTACCAGTGAACACGAAATAAATTGTCCTTTCTCAAAATAATAAATAAAGAAATTGTCCTCAACGCTGTTCAGTAGTCCAATCAGTTGCCCATCAATCAAAATACTTCCAATACAAGTTCCAAATGCAGCTGCTAAGGACAAGGTGACAAAACATTTTTTTTGGTACAATACACTAATTCTAAAAGTTCATGATAAATAAATATTCTATCTACAAGAATTTGTACTATTGCACTATTGCCTCAATTGGTATATCTGCTTGCCTTTCCGGCCCCCTATGCTTTTGTGTGGTGCATCTCGAGCATTTTGGCACCCTGAGCATACAATTACTACTTTGTTGGAGATTCACTTATGAGAGGCACTAAACTGTACCACAGGATAATGGTAGCAATATAACATTAGTTCTAAGTACAGATATATTTTAGTTAGGGGCATTTGTGTTTTTACCCCTACTTTGAAGTGTAATTGTGATTTTGCCCTCATTTTTTAACTTTGTGATTTTGCCCTTTATTTTTCACAAGTCATTGCAATTTTTTCCTTAATCTTTATGTATTTGCCCCTGTTTTGACCGTTGACTAGGGGCAAAATCGTTGACTAGGGGCATAATTGCAACGACTTATGAAAAATAAAGGGTAAAATCACAAAGTTAAAAAAATGACGGCAAAACAACAGTTGCGCTTCAAAGCAGGGGTAAGAACACCAAAAAACCTTTTAGTTATGACCATTCATTACCAATTTTTCATGTTATTTCATGGCAAAAGTAATCCATTTCTGAAATTTTAGGATGATAAACATATTCTAGTTGTAAGAGATTACTCCACTCAGTTCTCAATTATTTGCACATAGCACGCTGCAAGAACTAACTGAGCAATGCAAGTCTTGTGATGTAGGCGAAGGGCAACTAGAGCCTCTGCCAGCCTGGAGACGGGATTAAAAAGCCTTGTGGAGTCAAGACGGGTGATGCTCCCAAGGGTGAGGCAGCGAGGCTAGAGATGCTCCCATGCCCAATCGAACTCCACAAGATGCTCCATTATGGCTAAAACTAGAACGTGACTGGCTCACACATGAATCCCCAATGTCTCCCATTCTTAGGCAAGTCTCTTGAAAAAGCAACCACTACATATAACTCCCACAAGTTCAAGCTTCCTGATGCATAGAAATTCCATGAGAAACTGGGCGGCAAAGTAAAGTGTCAATAGAAATGGTTGCATTATAAAGACTGAGTCATAGGCAGTGAAGCCATGCAATAATTGTGACTCCCAGCACTTCCAATTAATTTTTGCAATCGTACATATCTTCGCATGCAGCCAGTCCCAACACCAGCATAAATAAAGCTTTCAAGAGACATTAACAACAAGTTAATCTATAAAACTAGCAATGCCAATCTACGCACTACCGGAACACCCACGTTTGCCGAGTGTCTAGTGGTTTGCCGAGTACATTTCATCGGGCACTCGGCAAACAACACATTTACCGAGTGTAAAAAATAAAATACTCGGCAAAGTCAAAGGTTTTGTCGGGTGTATTTTCTTTCGCACTCAGCAAATAATTTTTTTCTCTTTTGCCCTCCAAACTTTTTCTGCTCTCCATATACCGTACATGGTACTCCATGTTAAAATTTGGTGTATTTCCCGACCTATTTGCTATATTTAGTTAATTTATTTTATTAAAAGTAATTTTTAGGGATAAGTCAAATTTGAACCGCAAGTGATACGAATAGTGGAATAAAATGAATGGAAAAATTATATTCATGTTATTGACTCCAATGTTATGCCATATCTGGGAAATGAAAGGAAACTTTGAACATCTTATTAATGAAACATGATCACGAACGCGTGGCGGAATAATTTTGAAATTCTATAAAAAGCAAACAGACTCTGATGTGTTTATCTCACCAGTGGTGTTTTAACTAATTGGAGCTCTAGGCCTGTAAAATGTTTATTTCATTAAAAAATGCAGACCAGTTCTTGGTTGGGGCATATTGTTTAACCTACGTTTAATCGAGATCAGACGCCTAACATTTTTGTTAGCATTGCCATCCACACTATCATGTTATTCATGTGCTCCTTCTGGCCATCCATACAAGCAAATTAGTTCATTTTGAACTGAATGGCTTGTCCTAAACATCATATATTTATGGATGGAGGTAGCATATCAGTTAGGGAAGAGGTCATTTTATTCTCTCATACCATTCCATTGGACCACCTAAGCTCTAATTGTGTCACTTAACCCTCAAATTAGTATTACTGTTTGTGTGCATTTCTACTTATAATAACCTGAAGTTTTTGCACTTTTTTTGTAGCACATCTAGGGATTCGATGAGTACATGCACTTGGTCCTTGATGATTCTGAGGAAATCAATGCATGTTAAGAAGAACACTAGGAAATCATTGGGTTATTAGTTCGACGGTGTAACACCTTAGGTGTTAATCATCTGCAATTAATTTAATCATGGTCATTAGTTTCAACTCACGTGACAAATCACTAACCAAGAAATTTTCCTGTCAGTTTGGGCCAGACCGGTCTGACCGGTTGAACCGATTTCAACCGTTCTGGACCCCACAGCATGTAAATCTCTCTCTCTCTCTCTCCCCCCCCCTCATCAGTTCACTCGCCCTCCCCCAGCTCTCTCACTCTATCCCTGAGCTTTTCCCCTCCCAAACCCTAAACTCTCCAATCCTTCCTCTCCATTTGATTCCAAGGCCAAGGAAGAACCAAATCGGTGTGGGGGAGCTTCTCCTCCACGATTCCCTCCCTAGGGTGCAGTGGATTCAAGTTCTTCGTGGGGGGAGGCTCATTCAAGGTATTTTACCTTGGGATGGTTCGATCTCTCATTCTAGATGATGTTAGGTGATTTTCTCTGGTCAAACACATCCAATTACGTCCATGAACTAGTGTCTGGAAGGGTTTTGGATTTGGTGGGCGAGTTTAGCCGTGGCAAGGATTCCAGCTCTGATCTGGGTAGGACCGGTCGGGTGGACCGGTCTGACCGGTGTGAAAGTGGCTGAGAGGGTTTAATAAGTGGTAGTTAGTAAAAATAGTTAGAAATTATTTTGGTTATTGGTTACCTGTTAATTTTATAAATCATGCATGCATTCTCATGTCATACACACATGCACACGTGTAGCAGCCGTGGCAGAGGAGGTGGTGTACGAGGTGGTTGCGGAGCCACAGGAGCCGCTAGAGCAGGCCCAACAGGAGGAGAGGAGTGAGACCCCGGCTCAAGGCCCAGTTCACCCCAGTACAGAGTAGCAGCCCGAAGGCAAGCCCCGGTGCATGTCCTATTATTTTAAATTATGACTCACTATATATTTATTACTTGTGCATTACGTTTCAGGAATTATTTGGAACCCTAGTTGCATGATCCCTAGGTTCCCTCGAGTTTATACTAGTATATATAGGTCGATAGCAATGCTATGCTTAATAGGTCTCGGTAGAAGTCGAGTGATTTCTTGTCACTCGCGAGATATAGGATGTTTAGAAGTTGAGTAATTTCTGGTTACTCGCAAGATATAGAGTTATCTTTATATTCAGTAAATGAGATATGGAATGCAATAAGGAAAGGAAGAAAATTTGAGACCGGACGGGAAGTGATGATGAGATGTAGGTATGACCACAGGATATGGTTCCTGGTGTCTAGCCCCGTCTATGTCGATTAAGGACCGGCCGTTGTTGGCAGTGCTGATCGGGGATTGAATTATACTAACCGCATGCCGGGAGTAGGAGGTAATCGAAAAAGGTAAGTCTAGTACTGCCTCGCTTCGGAAGTACAGAACTTCATCACCACCCCTTAGGGTGAGTCGAGTAGTCGCGGTGAATTGGGGGATGCATGTATTTACTTTTGGTGGTCTCTCGTTGAGCTCGACTGACTATATGTAGGTGGGGCGGTTCTGTAGTTCGAGGCGGGGAGGGGAAGGGTTGGTGCGTGTGGTCCGATGGGGCTTATGCGTGCCGTGTTGGTTAGGTCCACCTTGCAAGGTTAAATCTGATCGATTCGCCGTGTCTTGCGGTTATGAGAGCCTTGATCTCTTTGTCGTCTCGTAGTAATGAGTTGGAACATAGAATGTATATAATTAATACTCTGAATTTTTGGTTATTGCTCTACCATGTTTGCTCTAGATAGGCCAATAATAGATGATAGTTAAACTATATAGAAACCTGAGCTAAAATGTTACAAATAAGGATCCATTTTAGTTGTTTTTTCCGCAAATAAACTACCAGCCAGAAAGCTTTGCATGTCTAGCTATATGGGCTAAGTATACCCAATAGTCGGGTAAGTCTTGCTGAGTATTAGTTGCTCAGGGCTTTTATTGAAAAAAAATTCAGGACAGCCAGATATTGACTTCTGCCCCTGCTGTGTCAAATTCATCCACCGAGATACGAAGGGGTGGGAGGTGGTGGAGCGAGACCCTTAGGCTAGGGAGTTAGTGGATTGCACACTTGTGGGCAGAGTGTGTTCCCTCAGTTTTCGTATCGACCGGTCTGACCGGTCAGTCAACCGGTCTGACCGGTAATCTCAGGGGAAATCCATGCAGACCGGTATGACCGGTTGCATAAACCGGTCTAACCGGTTGTGTAAAGGCAGAACCAGATGAAGTAGTGTGTGGTAGTTCTTTTACATTTGAAATTTGGCCGCTCTGTTGTAAAGTTTGTAAATTATTCAATTTATATAAACTTATGTGTGTATTTGAACTCATTTCCTAAAACTTGATATTTCTATCGCTCGTTACTCTAGTATTTTCAAGTAATTGTTATTGTCGTGCTTGTACCATCTGCGCCCGCCTTCGCGTGGGACTACCGGTGTTGTTTCGATCGGGTCGTGGGTTGAGAAAGGACCGTCAAATTAAACCATTAAGCTAATGCGTCTGATGTGTACAAATAATGGTCATTACGCTTAATTTAGAGTTTTAATTTGGCAGTTCCGTCACAGACGGCTTCGAGCACTCCACTCAGGTTGGTTTGGGCCCATAGCGCCTCTCTAGCTGTGACCTCTCTTAAGTAATTGCTTTGAGGGCACTTGTTCTAAAAAAATTCGATGTTGATTGCATGACCATACAATAAAATGCACTCTACAATTAAATAAACCTGTTCTAACAAATTTGTTCACACTTTTGCTGATCCGAATATAGAGACCAATGTATTTCTGCTATCCTCAAAGCTGCCCATGTTGTTGCATACTTAGTTTCCATGATGTTGCTGATTGCTTGCCAACTTTGATTTTTCAGGAACTTCTAGGATGTGGTAGGCAGCAGCTTGTGAATAACAACCCTATCAAAGTACTGATCCAGTTTTGATGTGTATGATTAATATATCTAGTTAGGATATCTTTATGATTGATGGACATAATGAGCTATATGCTGAGCTATGATATGTAGTATTTAGTAGGATACAAGGGTGAGGCAGCGAGGCTACAGACGCTCCCATGCCCAATCGAACTCCACAAGATGCTCCATTCTGGCTAAAACTAGAACGTGACTGGCTCACCCATGAATCCCCAATGTCTCCCATTCTTAGACAAGTCTCTTGAAAAAGCAACCGCTCATATAACTCCCACAAGTTCAAGCTTCCTGATGCATAGAAATTCCTTGAGAAACTGGATGGCAAAGTGGAGTGTCAATAGAAGTGGTTGCATTATAAAGACTGAGTCATAGGCAGTGAAGCCATGCCATAATTGTGACTCCCAGCACTTCCAATTAATTTTTGCAATCGTACGTATCTTCACATGCAGTCAGTCCCAGCACCAGCATAAATAAAGCTTTCAAGAGACAATAACTACACGTTAATCGATCTATAAAACTAGCAATGCCTAAACACGCAGCCCAAACACTGCAAATGCTTAGAACGACCATCTTAAATTATACTGAACGGTGCAGACTTCCAGCGACCCAAAAGTATAAACTAGTGTTCATCATTTACATTCAGCTCAAACAGCACTACACTGCAGTTCATCAAAGAATGTGGAATAACAGGCAAGGATGTGCTCCAGTATTTCTGATCTCTCTTCCTAGGTATATACTGTTTAAGCTTTGGAAAACAGTGCCAATATTCTGAGTAGATTAATCTCATGCCCAACGATACACACTTGCTTCATTATTCTTTTTTTCTAGTTTCACCAACAAAGCCCTAGTCCATATATGCATTGCAATTGCAACATCATGTTCGGCTGGCTGCCGAACGGCAGCATAAGCGTGCGCAGCACAGTAGCTGCAGTGCAGGCAACTCTAGACCAGGCGAACGGGATGAATACCAACAAATAAGCATTCTTACGTTAGCAGGTTTGTACTTTTCATCATGAAGGCGCATGAGCCACAATAGGACTAACTCACACAGTCACACATCCATTTCCGATTCCTCCCATTCTTTGGTAGTAACTCTCTAGAAAAAGCTCTCATCTACATAAAACATGCAAATTCAAGTTTCCTAATGCCTAGAAATCCCTTGAGGACCTGGTTTCAATATAAAGACCGAAGAAAGGGCGATATAAAGCCATGCAATAATTATGACGCTCTACCAGTACTTTATTCCAATAAATTTTCACAATCGTCCGTGACTTGCTCAAGCCGTCCCATCTTACCCCCTCCATTCACTTTTGATAGTTATATTTCAAAAACTTAAATATTTAAAAATAATAGCTATATTTACTATTGTATGGGTTGTGACAATAAATAGCACTAGTTACAAGGAGTTCCTAGTTAAAACATTGGAGGACCAACAAAAAAGTCTGTTGCATTTATTAGATTGATAAGCACACTTATAGTGTCCTTGTTCATTGTGCCATATGGAAATATATCAATCAAAACTGAATGAAGAGAGTATTTGTGGTGCTCACTCAGTATCTCAATGTGCTTCCCCAAAACCAGCATAAAAATTTCAAGGGAGATCTAATAACTACAAGTTAATCTTACAAAATTAGAATACCCATACACAGAACTCAAACTATATTTCAACTTCATTGTCAAGTCTTAAAGTCAAAATAAGTTTGACATAATTTTGTTATGAAAGAGCAAAAATAAAGTGTCAAGTCTTAAATTCAACTTGATTATGTCCAAAACATGAATAAAAAAAGCTTACATGCCTACGATAGATCAAATAGGTGTGATATCTCTCCTCTTCGTAATTCAATAATTCTACAAATAAAATATGCAAATGTAGCATTAGCATTACTGTAATTCTAAGAAAATAAAATCAGATAGTGTAGCTGCAGTTTCAAAATTATTGTTACATATACGTGTGAATAGAAGTAAGTGGCCAAACACAAAGCAATCATGGTGGCAAGGCAAAGTCGATCAGTATCAACCATTGTGTAATCTTGTTGCTACTAGATTTCTAAGGGTTGGGGGATCACTGACAGGAAACGTATGGGCTTGCACCACCGCCACGACTATATATCACATATGCTACAAATTTGAGATTCATCGTCTCAAGGAATCCCGGTAGGCCGGTGGTATGAATTGGGCCCAATATCGCATATTTTTCTCGGTGTACCTTTGTTTCTCGCAGCCCAATATGATGTCAGTTCATTTTGTCTAATGCTAAATTTCACAGCCTACCGGATTGATGAGAACTAGGCCCGATTTTCCAAGAGGTAGAGGTAAATTCGATTGGTGGAGTGTGTGACGTTGGCGATCCGGCTTCTAATCAGCACGATTCGAAGTCAAGCAACCGTTACACCACTGCTCTGTTGGTTATCAACCAAGCACAACTTGATTGACCTCACCGAGAAGTCTTTTCCTGCAAGCGAATCGAAGAACACAAGCAAGAAGATGTAAAAACACAATCTGATATTGCAATTATGAATGAAGCGAATCAAAGAGGGGTTCGAAAACTCGATTCCAAAGGACTAATCGACACAGTGGAGGAGATCGAGAACGGGGACCCTGGATCACTATAAAAGGACTTGTCGCCACAGTTACAATGAATCAATCTCTGTTTCTCGAAGGAAAACACAAGAACTAAACAAAACCCAAGTCTAAACGGTGGCGGCTACTGAGTTTAAAGGAGAAGGGGGCGTCCTAGGGTTGGGGCAACCAGGGGGCACCCACAACTTGGGCTTAAGGCCCGACACGATACAAAGCCTGAAAAAGGCCCAAAACAGGTGTCGCAGCACCTTTTCGTGGTCATACAGAATGATCCACGAGGCTTCTAGAGCTAGGACCAAAACCAAAAGAAGCGTCTCGTTGTCAATATTCTAACGCATCCAAGATCACCTCATTCCGACTCCGTATAAGGGAGATATCACCGAAACCGTGCAGGGGTGTTGGCTGAATTTGAGATGAATGTGAAAACCGAGTTGGAGTCAACTTGTAACTTGGAGATGAGGCCGGTTCGTGCATGTCCAGCGTGGCGATATCCTCATCACAAATCCTGTTGTGCCATGCACTACTACTGCTACCCTACAATAATCTGAACCTAGCACTACTACTGATGCCCTACGGTCTGAGCCTAGCACTACTGCTGATGTTGATGGAAGAGGATTGATTTTGACTTTTATTTCAAAAAAAAGGATTAATTCTCATGTTTCTTTATTTTCATTTTTTGGCTAGGTTTGCAATTCCTCGCATTACTTGTTTCGTTGCTTGTTTCAATTACATTTTCTTTCACATCTTTTTAGCTCTTTATTTCCTCGCCACTTGGTTCATTTTCTTCTATTCCCTTTTACCTCCATTACTTGCCTTTTCTTTTTTATTTGCTAATACTTCTATATTATTCTAATTTTCTCTTTATTCCATCTTATTTACTTATTTAATTTTTTATTCTAAATCATGTAGATGTTTTTCTCTATTTTAGCATTTTGTTAGTGAAATCTATGGATACTTATTTTATAGGAGATTATTCCTGTAATAAAAAATTATTCTTTTATAGTATATTGTATTTGTGCAAATAATAAAGTAGATTTCGATTGATTAAAAGTACAATAGTATATTTGTTTGTTCCATTTCTGCAAAAAATATTATTCTATAATATTATAAATCCTTTAGATATTTTTTGTGTATATTTATTATGAAATTTATTATAGCTTAGTATATTTCTTTTCACATGCAGATTCAATAGTTCAGGACCGAAATATGATGAGTCATAATATTATTTTCTTTATTTCATTATTTCACATTTTCTCTTCCTTTCAGTAATAACTTTTCGTTTTTCACTTTCTTTTTAATTTTTCTTTCATATTTTATTTAACTAACTTGTTAACTATGAATATATGTTTCTTTTATAATTTATTTTCTTTATATATTAACTTGTTTAACATGTGTATATTTGCTTATACGGATATTTTTTGATATAGATACATTTGTTCTTCATAACTATGTGTAACTAATTTGTTCGTGATGCTAAATTATTTGTTTGTTTCACAGATTAAATTATTCGGTGATGTTTATTCATTTGTTCATGGTATCTGTTTTCCATTATTTATCCTATACAATCAAATATTCATATTGTTCAATATTTTTGTTTGTTGTACATTATTATTTGTTTGTGATGTTTAATTTTTAGTTCATAAAAATAATTATTTGTTGGTGTTATCAAAATATTTTTTTCATATTATTTAAATTATGTATTTAATATTTTTAAAATATACCATGCAAGCATAGGTAAATGTGTGGTTGTTTTGAAGATCTTATCATAAGAAAAATAATAGTGTGTCCAAAATTAAGTTGGATATTTGGTTTAATAGTTATAGCTTTTTTAGATTCAAATTTGCATGTACAAAGGTGACGTCATGGTCATTGTCCTCTCTGCTGCATGCATGCACACAATCTCTCTCCTCTTTTGTTGACAGTATAGATGTACGCGCTTTTATTAGTAGGCTGATACCCCATCAGGTCATGGTTGGAGGTCCAATGATTAAATTTAGCCCATGCAGAGAAGGCACACTTTAGGCGATGATTGGAAAATCTATCACTTGAAGTGACGTAGCAAATAGTAGTACTCCTGCGCGGTGGGCAAATCGCGGTCTCACGATGTAACATCCCAAAATCCACCGAAATTAATCACGCGCTAAAATTATTTCAAAAGTTTTTCGTCGTTAAGCTCGAACTATTTTCCCGCCCGATCTCCCGATCTTTCGAAGGACCCGATCCTGACATCTGAACCCCGTGATCACATTCCTCTGTTCGCCCTCGTCCCGCGCGTCGCGCACAACCGCGCACGTGTGACCGACGCCGCGCGTGGCCGACCGGGGGCCGCGATCGCCGCCGGCGCGCACTCGCCCCCTGTTTCCCTTTTCCTTTTTCCTTTTTCCCATTTTTTTCTTCTCTTTTTCTCCATTTCTTTTTCCTTTTCTCTTCTCCTTTTTCCTTTTTCTCTTTTCTCTCTTTCTCTTTTCTATCCCTCTCCTTCCTTCCCCCCTCTCTCCTTCCCCGAGCGCGGCTCAGCCCGGCCTGCCCCTCCTCCGCACACCCGGCCCGACCCGACTCCCCTTCGCCTCCCGCGAGTAAGCCGCCCGCTGCACCGCCGCTCCGCCCCGCTCCCGGCCTACCCCTGCTCGCCTGCCCCGCGCGCCGCGCTCCCCTCCGGGCGCCACACGCGCACGCGCACACTCGCACGCGGCGCTCGGCGCGCCGAGCCGCGACGCCGCGACACCGGCCCACGCAGCTGTGCCACGCCGCCGCCCGCGCACCCCCCCCCCCCCCGCACGCCGTACCCCTTCCTGCCCCACGCGCGCTCCGGCCACGCGCACCACGTGCCCGTGCCGCTCGCCGCGACGCCCGCCGTTCGCCGGCTGCCAACGCGCACGCACGCGACACGTGACGCGTGCCGCCCGTCGTGCCGCTCGCCGCTGCGGCTCGACGCCGGCCGCCACCGGTCCCACTCGCCCCGGCTCCCGGGCCCGCCCACGCTCGCCAGGCCACTGCTCCACTTGCACCTGCCGCGCCGCGCGTCGCCTAGCAACAGCGACGCCGCTGCCACCTCCCTGCGCGCCTGCCCGAGCCGTCATTTCGCCCTGGCCGCCACGAATCGCGCGCCACGCCGCTCCGTGACACCTTGAATGCCATTAATGGCCGCCGAGCCCGGCCACCAGCGCCCCCTCCAACCCACCGCCTCATTCCTCCTATAAAAAGAGCCTCCGCGAAGCCCTTCGCCCCCACGAGCTCCGCTGCCACCCCTAGCCCCGTCTCCTCAGCTGCAGCGATGCCGCCGCTAGCGCCTCTGCCCGCCGCCGCTGGCCGCCGTGGCCAGGCCGGCACGCGCCACCTCCGCCCGAGGTGAGGCAGGGAATCAATCCCCCGCAGCTCCCTCTCCCTTTTCCCCCTAGGCCCGAGCGCCGCCTTGCCTGGCTCGCTGGCGACGAGCGCCGCCGTGCGCCGCCCACCCCTCCTCTGTTCCACGGGAGGGAGGAAGGGAGAAGAAAGGGCATATTTTGCAAAGGAATCTCTGACCTTTGTTATATTCACAAATAAACCCTTCCACCCTATAAACCTAATACTAAATAAGCCCCTACATCTTTTTAGGATGCCCTGAACATTTTTGGAAATTACAACCGAGTCCTTTTCTATTCCAAAACTATTTACAAACGAGCCCTGGATCCTTACTTAATCCCTAAAACCTTATACAACTTATCATTTCATGCGCCAAACGACCTTGGATCGACCTAAAACTTCATCACGCCTCTCATAACATAGTTTTGTCCATGCCATTCAGAAACCACCCAAAAATATTACTCCGAACTCCATATCTTAACTATTTCCGATTCGAGCTCAACGATAAAACTTTTATTTCTTTTTCTTGATTGTGTGTTTGTTTGTATGCGTCGTAGACCACGGTGTGAATGAAGGAGAGCCCGTTGACGAGCAGTACTGCAAGCCAGTGAACAAGGACCAGTTCCGTGACCCCGAGCCCGAAGGACAGTGCTTCGACCAGGACCTCCCCGAAGGCTTCGAAGACGGCAAGTTCAATCTCATCCTTTGATGCATGCTTTTGTCCTAGTTTTTATAAACACAACCTATTGGCATGTTTTACAAAATTGCATATGTTTTGCCTGCTAAAAACACGGTTGGATAGCCACCCCTTGATTTGTTATAACCATTCCTTGACCACCTAGATTAATGTCTGAATGTGTTTTGTTTGGACGTTAATCGCTGCTAGAACGCTTAGGACCTTATACACAATACAACTTGTTTTTATAAAGAAAAGGTGTGTGTGTGGGAAGGGAGAAATGTGGAATTTCGAAAGATGAGTTTAGACGGGATGGATGGCATTTCTGTGTGATTTGCCGATTGGTGTGCTTGTGCCTGTGTGGCAGAGCAAGGAAGGGAGATATCCATCTTGTCACCACTAAGGACCGAGTTGGTGTGTCATCTCACCTAACTCCACTATCGTGCAAACCACTCGACCGTTGAATGGGCAACGACTTAGCATAAACCCCACTAGTTAGTCTGATAGCCATCAGGAGAGCTGAGAGCAACGGGTGATCAAGGAGAAGGGATTAGCTCTGTGTGACTTATGCCCCGGTTACAACCTCTGTGATAGGTCAATGACCCCTTGGTGCATCCCGTGATGGCTAGTCAGGTCTAGCTAAGGTGGGTAATGGCTTTGTTGGGATCTGCACCGACACTAAGGTGATCGAGTTGCGGAACCCCGCTTGTGGGTAAAGTTGCACACCTCTGCAGAGTTAAAACCTATTCGAATAGCCGTGCCCACAGTACTGGGCGAGTTACGGTGTGGTCACATAGCTAGTGTTTATTTTGGGATGGGTTGGCGTGAGTTGTTTCGTAAATGTGTCCGGCAGTTGTGTCGTGTGCTACGGCGGATGAGGAGTCTGGTAGTAGCTTAAAACTTGGATCCTGTGTGGATCAACCCCTCGTGTTACTCGGTACAAGAAAACTGGTTTTGGAAGATGTTTTCTTTCAAGTGAACCCCTGCACAAAATATTGCTTTCCGCAAAACAAACCCTAGCCTTATCCTTGATTTACCCTATGCATTATATTCTGTTTATACCCCCTCCGTGGGTGTGGTTGGACTTGCTGAGTACGTTTGTACTCACCCCATTCTTAATTTTTTCAGAGGAAGACCCCGACTTCGTTCCAGAGGACGTTGAGTAGGGTACCGTCCTGCACCCAGCCTTGCCTGTGGATTAGGGTCACCCGCAGGAGATACCGCATGGCCCAAGACTCTGATGACCCCCTTTTTATATTTAATATCGTTGTGTGGGTGTGGGTTGTAATCCTCGCGATAGTGGCACTTCTCTGCTCACTACCGCGTAGAGTTGTACGGTGATGGACCATCTGATGTAATAAATGTGTCATCAGCCTCCTGGGACTGATGTTTGTATCACATTTAGGTCTTCTCTTATGAGGGGACGCTTCAGGTGGTATCAGAACCGTAGGTTGGCCGTAGGACGCGACCCTAGGAGCGAAACCCTTTTTTTCCGGCCCTTTGACACTAGAACTTTTCTTTCCTTAATCCTTCTTTCACACAAACACTCACCACTTGTTTTTGCCCTGTTCCAGATGGCTGACAATGGATGGATTGGCGGAATCTGTCACACAGAGCCCGGCCTTCCTAAGTTATTGATACTTAGCCTAGAACGCATTGGAGTGGTGGACCCACCAGAGTACGTCTACCGGGAGTATGACTCCAGGGGCACTCTTTGGTGCGACGTAATGGTTTTCGTGGGAAAGAGCACCTGCTACCCTGATGTGGATCCCTGGTTCATCTCCACCACTAGATTTCGTTTCCCTGACACCTCCCGAAAAGCCGCCCGTAAAGTCCTCCGACGTCTGCGTGTGATCTACAAGCACCATCTTCAGCAGACTCCTATGGGATTTTTCCCGCCCACTGAAGGAAGAGGACGCACATGGATTGCCCGGATGAGTGGACTTGGAAGAGAAGAAGACATAGAAGCAACAAGTCCACAGAGCAGAAAAGGCAACCCAAGAGCTGGACGAACAACGGACAAGAGCCGCACGCGCCGAGTACTCCCTAGCCGCTCTCCAAGCCCAAATGCAAGAATGTGCGGCAGAACTGGAGGAACAACGGACAAGAGCCGCACACGCCGAGAATTCCCTAGCCGCTCTCCAAGCCCGAATGCAAGAATACGAGGCTCGCAAAGGAATAGGTGGGTGGATAGAGGAAGAAGAAGAAGAACCCGAAGAAGCCCAATGGGATGTAGGCACTCAGACCGAAGAAGAAGAACCCGAAGAAACCCATTGGGATAAGGGTACTCAGACTGAAGATGATGTGATGGATCTGTGTCTTCCACTGAAGAAGCGCCCTATCAGGATCGAGGAAGAATCCCCATGATAGGAGTAGCACCCCAAGCTAGAACCTTTGCCCTAATAATCATGTATCCATGAAGTCTGTATCCCACCATGTTGCAATAATAAATATCATCTGCTCCCTTTGTGTATCCCAAATAATTGTGCAAGTTTATTCACCCTATCTTTGTTTTCAGATGGCTGAGGAAGGATGGACCCAGGGCAATTGCCAAGCTGCACCTGGCTTCCCCAGCCTATTGATCAACGCCCTGGAAAGCCTTAGCGTTACGGAACGCCCAAGGTACTACAACAGAGAGTACGAGCACCATGGTACCCTCCGCTGCAGGGTGATCCTGGTCATCGCCAGGAGTGATCGCTACCCCGACATGCAGCCATGGCGAGTGACCGCTATAGGATTTAGGCACCAAGACACCTATCCCTTGGCCATCAGAAAGGCACTCCGTTACCTGTGCCGGATTTTCGAAGAACACCTAGCCTCCATGCCAATGAGGTTCTTTCCGCCGGCCATTAGAACCCCAGTTTGGGAAGCTCGAATGAGGAGTCTGGAACGGCGCCGCCATGAAGAAGATCCTCTGTACCAAGTGGCTACTTACCTAGCCGCTTTGGATCAGCTCTTTGACGAACAAGCCAACATTCTGAGGGAGCAGACCCATCGAGCCGAGCAAGCAGAGCTCACGGTGAGACTACAATAGGTACGAACAGCCCAAGCCGAGACAAGAGCCGTAGCCGCGGTCAGCAGTGAAGCAGTTGCTCAGGAGAGCCTCAGGCAAGCCCGAGACCGACGTATGCAACAATGGACCAGAAGTGGAACCCCAGTCCCGGCAATTGGGGAAGACCATGTTCTACTCGGGACACCCGTCATAGGATGGGGCCACTCGTGATAACCCCACAAGCCCCACCCGAGAACCCCGAAGGGTCTACTGCCGTCGGTGAAAAAGAAGCTGCTACGCAACCCCTGGAGAACGGAAACCTAGAGGACGGCGAGCAAGGTCTACTCGCACACTCCGCCCCAGAAGAAGGCTCGCCCCGCAAGTAGATTGATCGACGTCATCCTAGTGTTGCACCCTCCCAGCCCCACTGGTTTAAGTTGTACCCTGAAGTGTGAACCTGTACCCGGACATGTAGTACGCGTCTTAGTCATGTCCTCGTGTTGTACCCTCCCTTGCAAGTAATGAAGTTGTTTGTGTGCTTGTTGGTTGTGTGCTTATCGGCAGAAGGGAGATTCTGCCTTTTTAAAAGTACGAATTAAACAACTTAAACATCACTTAATCCCAATCTCACAAAAACTCTACCCAATCTCCAGATGGCTTCCCGAAGCGTTACAAGGGCCTCCCGCATTCGGAACCCTACAGTCGCTGGTACGGGAGTGCAGCCTAATGGATAGAACCATCCCCAGGATGAACAGGAAGTGAGTCAGAACCAAGGAGAAAATCAAGGAGAAGTGCCACTGCCACCGCCACCACCCCTCGGGGACCTAGCACAGATAATCCACAACCAGACCCTCATCCTAGAAACACTGGCCAATTCTCTCATAAACAAGCGGCCTCGAGAGCAAACCATGAATGACAAGCTGATAGCTTTTCTGAGGACCAAACCGCCCACTTTTGCCGGATCCAGCAACCCCTTGGATGCAGACGATTGGCTGCGTGTGATTCAGAGGAAGCTCGAGCTGTTCGAGTGTCAGGACCGAGACAAAGTCCTTCTGGCAGCACACCAACTCACCAGGACTGCCTTAGCCTGGTGGGAGAATTATTGTGTCGCCGCCGAAGATGCCTCCACCATCACACAGAAGGAGTTTGTGAAGGAGTTCCGCTGATATCATATTCCCTCGGCCACCATGAAGCGTAAGGCGGATGAGTTCCGCGCACTACAGCAAGGAAGCATGTCGGTGGAAGAGTACACCCATTAGTTCATGGAGCTGGCCCGATATGCACCGGAAGAAGTGAATGACGATGAGAAGAAGCAGGATATGTTCAAGAAGGGATTAAACCCAGAACTCCGAACCTTGCTTACTCCGCAGATCTACCCGGATTTCAACACCCTGATGAACAAGGCCATTCTTACAGAAAGGGCCAAAATTGAAGAAAGAAAGGATAACAAGCGCAAGTTTTTGGAAAGCCGATCCCGTCAGCAGGATCGCTTCCAGAAACCCAGAAGCTCTAGCTACACTGCACCAAGATCCCAGGCCCCTATGCAGTATAGGACTCAATCTCAGGTGATAGGCCCACAGGCCCCTAACACACAGCTCAGGAGCCAGAACACCATGAGGGCCCCGCAGAGCAATGCAAGCCAGGTCACCACCAACAACAGCAATGCTAGGGTCTGTTTCAACTGCCGTGAGATAGGACACTTCATTGCCAACTGCCCATATGCCAAGAACAAGCCTGCTACATCAGCCTTCTCCAATACAGTGAATGGACCAAGGCCAGTTCTGTCAGGTGCCAACCGAGTGCCCATCCGCAACAACAACAACACCAACAACAACAGTCAGCAGATGAGGCAACCCCAGCAGTCATTTGGACGAGCCCGCGTCAACCACATCAACGCGCAGGAAGCTCAGGGAGCTCAGGGGGTAGTGCTCGGTGAGTACCTAGTCAGCTCAGCTCTTGCAACAGTATTATTTGATTCGGGAGCATCACACTCATTCATATCCTCGAGTTTTGTGGAAAAGCATAACATACCTACAGTACTACTAAAAACGCCCCTAATAACCCGGACGCCTGGAGGTGACATCAAGTGTCAACTAGGGTGTCTACGGGTAAGGATCAATTTAAGTGGGGTAGAATTTCTAGCAGACTTAGTAGTACTTAAGTCTAAGGGGATAGACGTGATCCTTGGAATGGACTGGTTAAGCCGACACAATGGTCTCATAGGTTGTACCGACAAGGTGGTACACCTAACAAACCCGGAAGGAGTACAAGTGACCTGCCATACCCGGGTAAGTGGATCAGACCCGATGGTGTTTAGCATGGAAGCCAAGTCCTTAGATGAAGTCCCAGTAGTAAATGAGTATCCAGATGTTTTCCCGGGGGAACTCCCTGGGATGCCACCAGATAGGGATATAGAGATTGTCATCGACCTTGTCCCTGGAACCGCTCCTATAGCCAAGAGACCCTATAGGATGGCAGCCTCCGAATTGGCAGAATTAAAGAAGCAACTGGAAGAGTTACAATGAATCGGCTTCATCAGACCAAGCTCGTCGCCTTGGGGAGCCCCAGTCCTGTTTGTCAAGAAGAAAGATGGGAGTATGAGGTTGTGTGTAGATTATCGGGCGCTGAATGAAATACCATCAAGAATAAGTATCCCCTCCCCAAGATCGATAACCTTTTTGATCAGTTAAAAGGGGCCAAGTACTTCTCCAAGATCGATCTGAGGTCAGGATATTTTTAGCTCAAGATTAGAGAGAGCGACATCCCAAAGACAGCCTTTGTCACCCGATACGGGCAGTTTGAGTTCACTGTAATGTCCTTTGGACTCACAAACGCCCCTGCTTATTTCATGAACCTCATGAACAAAATATTTATGGATGAGTTAGATAAGTTTGTCGTAGTCTTCATCGACGACATACTTATTTACTCGAAGAGTGTTCAGGAGCACGAGCAACATCTGAGAGTAGTTTTGGAAAAATTGAGAGTACATAGGCTATATGCCAAGTTCAGCAAATGTGAATTCTGGCTGGAGAAAGTAGCTTTCCTTGGTCATATTCTGACCGCAGAAGGAGTAGCAGTGGACCCCGAGAAGGTCGAAGCAGTCTCCAACTGGCAGCAACCAACCAACGTCAGTGAGATCAGAAGTTTTCTCGGATTAGCTGGGTATTATCGGAGATTCATTGAAGGATTTTCCAAGATAGCCCGGCCCATGACCGAGCTGCTCAAGAAGGAGAAGAAATTCACCTGGACAGAGTCATGTGAGAGAAGTTTTCAAGAATTGAAGAATAGGTTGACGACCGCCCCAGTGCTGACCCTATCGGATATTCATCGGGATTTTGTCATCTATTGTGATGCATCCCGACAAGGATTGGGTTGTGTACTCATGCAAGATGGGAAAGTCATTGCATATGCTTCCCGCCAACTCAGGCCTCATGAGCAGAATTATACAACCCATGATTTGGAATTGGCAGCCGTAGTGCATGCCCTTAAGATTTGGAGACATTATTTGATCGGGAATAAGTGTGAAATTTACACGGACCACAAGAGTTTGAAGTATATCTTCACCCAGCCGGATTTGAATTTGAGGCAAAGAAGGTGGTTTGAACTGGTTAAGGATTATAATGTGGAAATTCATTACCACCCTAGCAAGGCTAACGTGGTAGCCGATGCCCTAAGCCGGAAATCCTATGGACCCAAGGATGAGCATCTGCAAGAGGAAATGGCACGATTTAATGTGCACATTGTCCCTTGAAGCTCCAGCCACGTGCTGAACGTCCAATCCACACTAGAGGACAGGATCAGGAAGGCCCAAGGTTCGGATAAGGATTTAATGGAGATCCGCAAACATACTGGAGAAAACAAGGCACCGGATTTTAGAGTGGATAATGAGGGAACCTTATGGTATAAAGATAGAATTTGTGTGCCCCGGAAAGGAGACTTCCGACAAATAATTATGGACGAGGCTCATAACTCGGCATATTCCATTCACCCAGGATCCACCAAGATGTATATGGACTTAAGAAAAAAATATTGGTGGAATGGAATGAAGGCGGATATCGCACAGTTTGTCGCCCATTGTGACACTTGTCAAAGGATCAAGGCCGAACACCAGAAGCCAGCAGGGCTGTTGCAACCCCTACCCATCCCGGTTTGGAAATGGGATGAGATAGGAATGGACTTTGTAGTGGGATTGCCAAAAACACAGAATGGACACGACTCCATATGGGTAATAGTGGACCGACTCACTAAATCGGCTCATTTTATACCCGTACGGACAAATTACGGTGGAGAAAAGCAAGCAAAGCTTTATGTGGAAAACATAGTAAAGTTGCACGGTGTGCCTAGCAGGATTGTTTCAGATAGAGGGACCCAGTTCACCTCTAGGTTTTGGAAAAATCTGCATAAAGCCATGGGCACCAAGTTGGATTTCAGCTCTGCTTGCCACCCGCAAACAGATGGCCAGACGGAAAGGGTGAATCAGATTATGGAAGATTTGTTGAGAGCATGTGTTCTTACCTATGGCAAGGATTGGGAGCAGAGTTTACCCTATGCAGAATTTTCATACAACAACGGTTACCAAGCAAGCTTGGGCATGTCACCATTCGAAGCTCTTTATGGCAGAAAATGCAGAACCCCCCCCCCTGATGTGGTCAGAAGTTGGAGAACGGGCCCTAATCGGACCCGCACTCATAAAAGAAGCGGAAGAAAGAGTTGCCGAGATTAGAGAAAAGCTGAATGCAGCTCAGTCTCGACAGAAGAGCTACACAGATGAGAAAAGACGGGAAATAAGCTTCAACCCAGGGGATTTCGTTTATCTCAAGGTGTCACCCATTTGAGGAACCCAAAGATATCAAGTACAAGGAAAGTTGGCCCCCCGATACATTGGACCATACCATGTCCTGAAGAAAGTTGGAGCAGTAGCGTACCGCCCGGAGCTACTGGAAGAAATGTCGGATATACACCCGGTGTTTCATGTCTCGCAATTAAGAAGGTGTTTGAAGGTACCCGAGGCAGAACACGTGCCAATAGAAGCAATAGATCTGCAGCCAGACTTGCGATATCAGGAGATACCGGTCAAGATTCTGGACACTATCACAAGGAGGATGAGAAACTCCGAAGTACGGATTTGCAGAGTCCAGAGGAGCAGACACGGAGTAGAAGAAGCTACATGGGAACGTGAGGATGCCTTGAAGAAAGAATTCCCCCATCTGTTTAGGAGCCAGTCGAATCTCGAGGACGAGATTCATTTTAAGTGGGGTAGGTCTGTAACATCCCAAAATCCACCGAAATAAATCACGCGCTAAAATTGTTATAAAAATTTTCGTCGTTGAGCTCGAACCATTTTCCCGCCCGATCTCCCGATCTTTTGAAGGACCCGATCCTGACATCTGAACCCCGCGGTCACATCCCTCTGTTCGCCCTCGTCCCGCGCGTCGCGAACAACTGCGCACGCGTGACCGACGCCGCGCGTGGCCGACCGGGGGCCGCGATCGCCGCCGGCGCGCGCTCACCCCCTGTTTCCCTTTTCCTTTTTCCTTTTTCCTTTTTCCTTTTTCCTTTTTCCCATTTTTTTCTTCTCTTTTTCTCCATTTAATTTTCTTTTTCCTTTCCTTTTCTCTTCTCCTTTTTCCTTTTTCTCTTTTCCCTCTTTCTCTTTTCTTTCCCTCTCCTTCCTTCCCTCCCTCTCTCCTTCCCCGAGCGCGGCTCAACCCGGCCTACCCCTGTTCCGCACACCCGGCCCGGCCCGACTCCCCTCTGCCTCCCGCAAGCAAGCCACCCGCTGCACCGCCACTCCGCCCCACTCCCGGCCTGCCCTGCTCGCCTACCCCGCACGCCGCGCTCCCCTCCGCGCGTCACACGCTCACGCGGCGCTCGGCGCGCCGAGCCGCAACGCCACGACACCGGACCGCGCAGCTGTGCCATGCCGCCGCCTGCGCACCCCCCCACACGCCGTACCCCTTCCTGCCCCACGCGCGCTACGGCCAAGCGCACCACGTGCCCGTGCCGCTCGCCGCGACCCCCGCCGTTCGCCGGCTGCCAACGCGCACGCACGCGCCACGCGACGCGCGCCGCCCGTCGTTCCGCTCGCCGCTGTGGCTCGACGCTGGCCGCCTCCGGTCCCAATCGCCCCGACTCCCGGGCCCGCCCTCGCTCGCCAGGCCACTGCTCCACGTGCCCCCGCCGCGCCGCGCGTCGCCTAGCAACAGCGCCGCCGCAGCCACCTCCTTGTGCCTTCTGCGTGCCTGCGCGCCTACCCGAGCCATCATTCCGTGACACCTTGAACGCCATTAATGGCCACCGAGCACGGCCACCGGCGCCCCCTCCTCCCCACTGCCTCATTTCTCCTATAAAAAGAGCCTCCGCGTCGCCCTTCGCCCCCACGAGCTCCACCGCCACCCCTAGCCCCCTCTCCTCAGCTGCAGCGCCGCCGCCGCTAGCGCCTCCGCCCGCCGCCGCTGGCCGCCGTGGCCAGGCCACCACGCGCCACCTCCGCCCGAGGTGAGGCAGGGAATCAATCCCCCGCAGCTCCCTCTCCCTTTTCCCCCTAGGCCCGAGCGCCGCCTTGCCCTGGCTCGCCGGCGACGAGCACCGTCGTGCGCCGCCCACCCCTCCTCTGTTCCACGGGAGGGAGGAAGGGAGAAGAAAGGGCATATTTGCCCAAAACCCCCTCCCCTATCTTCTATTTGTTAAAGAACCCCTCCACCCTTTTTACCCTTTTGCAAAGGAATCCCTGACCTTTGTTATATTCACAAATAAATCCTTCCACCCTATAAACCTAATACTAAATAAGCCCCTACATCTTTTTAGGATGCCCTAAACATTTCTGGAAATTACAACCGAGTCCTTTTCTATTCCAAAACTATTTACAAACGAGCCCTGGATCCTTACTTAACCCCTAAAACCTTATACAACTTATCATTTCATGCGCCAAACGACCTCGGATCGACCTAAAACTTTATCACTCCTCTCATAACATAGTTTTGTCCATGCCATTCGGAAACCACCTAAAAATATTACTCCAAACTCCATATCTTAATTATTTCCGATTCGAGCTCAACGATAAAACTTTTATTTCTTTTTCTTGATTGTGTGTTTGTTTGTATGCATCGTAGACCACGGTGTGAATGAAGGAGAGCCCGTTGACGAGCAGTACTGCAAGCCAGCGAACAAGGACCAGTTCCGTGACCCCGAGCCCGAAGGATAGTGCTTCGACCAGGACCTCCCCGAAGGCTTCGAAGACGGCAAGTTCAATCCCATCCTTTGATGCATGCTTTTGTCCTAGTTTTTATAAACACAACCTATTGGCCTGTTTTACAAAATTGCATATGTTTTGCCTGCTAAAAACACGGTTGGATAGCCACCCCTTGATTTGTTATAACCATTCCTTGACCACCTAGATTAATGTCTGAATGTGTTTTGTTTGGACGTTAATCGCTGCTAGAACGCTTAGGACCTTATACACAATACAACTTGTTTTTATAAAGAAAAGGTGTGTGTGTGGGAAGGGAGAAATGTGGAATTTCGAAAGATGAGTTTAGACGGGATGGATGGCATTTCTGTGTGATTTGCCGATTGGTGTGCTTGTGCCTGTGTGGCAGAGCAAGGAAGGGAGATATCCATCTTGTCACCACTAAGGACCGAGTTGGTGTGTCATCTCACCTAACTCTACTATCGTGCAAACCACTCGACCGTTGAATGGGCAACGACTTAGCATAAACCCCACTAGTTAGTCTGATAGCCATCAGGAGAGCTGAGAGCAACGGGTGATCAAGGAGAAGGGATTAGCTCTGTGTGACTTATGCCCCGGTTACAACCTCTGTGATAGGTCAATGACCCCTTGGTGCATCCCGTGATGGCTAGTCAGGTCTAGCTAAGGTGGGTAATGGCTTTGTTGGGATCTGCACCGACACTAAGGTGATCGAGTTGCGGTACCCCGCTTGTGGGTAAAGTTGCACACCTCTGCAGAGTTAAAACCTATTCGAATAGCCGTGCCCACGGTACTGGGCAAGTTACGGTGTGGTCACATAGCTAGTGTTTATTTTGGGATGGGTTGGCGTGAGTTGTTTCGTAAATGTGTCCGGCAGTTGTGCCGTGTGCTACGGCGGATGAGGAGTCCGGTAGCAGCTTAAAACTTGGATCCTGTGTGGATCAACCCCTCGTGTTACTCGGTACAAGAAAACTGGTTTTGGAAGATGCTTTCTTTCAAGTGAACCCCTGCATAAAATATTGCTTTCCGCAAAACAAACCCTAGCCTTATCCTTGATTTGCCCTATGCATTATATTCTGTTTATACCCCCTCCGTGGGTGTGGTTGGACTTGCTGAGTACGTTTGTACTCACCCCATTCTTAATTTTTACAGAGGAAGACCCCGACTTCGTTCCAGAGGACGTTGAGTAGGGTACCGTCCTGCACCCAGCCTTGCCTATGGATTAGGGTCACCCGCAGGAGATACCGCATGGTGCAAGACTCTGATGACCCCCTTTTTATATTTAATATCGTTGTGTGGGTGTGGGTTGTAATCCTCGCGATAGTGGCGCTTCTCTGCTCACTACCGCGTAGAGTTGTATGGTGATGGACCGTCTGATGTAATAAATATGTCATCAGCCTCCTGGGACTGATGTTTGTATCATATTTAGGTCTTCTCTTATGAGGGGACGCTTCACACGAGGAACTGGATGAGGCGATGACTCAACCTCAGTAAATTTTTTTTACACACTGGGCGCGACTGGGCAGAGCTGGGCCGGGCCATAGGGTATGCCATGACCTAGCATACCGTTTGGCACCGCTAGTGGTTCCCGGCCACCATGTGGCACACACAAGGTAGCGGTGCTCGAGCTCTCTAGAGCACAAGAGCCTTTTCTCTACTGACTACTGCGACGAATCGGATGGCTGCCCCTCTCTTCTTTGTTTCTTGTCATCCCAACCGCCGTGCAGCATCAGGGCAAGCTCGCATAGAGGATGGACCATGGGCTGCACAAAAGGAGGCAAGGCGCGGGGAGGGGACATTGTCAATCCTGTGGTGGGGGGATGCGTGAATGGGGGAGGGGGGATGCTCGGATGCAGGAGCGGAGCTATGTGTAGTTGTCGTTGTCAACTGACACCAACGGCTCTCCCCAAAATCAATAAGAAAATAGTGTCGCACTGTTCATTCAGTGAGTTGACATCTATCTCTGATTGAGCTGACACCGGTGGCTATTGCGGCTAGCTCCGTCCCTGCTCGGATGACTCTTGCAGCATGCAGAGAAGATGGCAGCAACGTCACACGAGATAAGGTGGTTTGAAGAGGCTGGAACTAAAAGTGGATAAGAAGATAACACATGGGACTGTGGGCATAATTGTCAAGTGTCAAGGTAAATCAATATGACAATCATTTGGAATAGCAAATCGGTGAATCATTTGTTTGGAATTGCAAAACGGTGAAGTCATATGGTTGGAGTACTATTTTGTAAAAAGTTCCTATTAGAAGGAAGAAGGCATGGGTAATTTCGTCAAGAAAATTTTATAAATTCGTCGAAGGGGTTAGGTAATAGCATATCTTGAGCAATTGTTAAATGGACCCGGCTATCCTACGGCCAGACGTAAAAGTAGCATCCGGTACGACCTTTCTATTTTTGGAAAAAACTACTAATCGTATCATATGTACTTTCCTAATCAGGCCTGCCCACGTGGTCCCAGCGACCCGCAGCTGGTTGGGGGGGTCACGTGGTCCCGGCGGTCGCGCGGCTAGTTTTGGCGGCAAAAAAAAAGCCTGGTCCCCACACCCTCCACCCCGTCTCCCGCCGAAATAAAAAGCAATTTCTTGCGGCCCCCATTTCCTCGACGAAACCCCAGCCCCCGCCCTTCCAGGCGCCGCCTGCCCCTGACGAGATGCCAGCAGCAGGACAAATTTGTCTCAAAATCAGATGGCGAAAAGGAGATTGATTCAATAGAAAAAGCAGAAAAAAAAGCATCAGACGAAAAAGGTACGTATGCACACAAACTGCTTTATCTAGTGTGCTCCATAGATCTGAAAAGATCTGCATATATCTGAATAAGAGAACAGATTTCATACTAAGCTACGTAGATCTGTACGCAAATGTACTTGAGCATCTCAATAGGGGGTGGGCAAAGTTGGTTCTAAGATGCATAGATCTCTATAGACACAAGTTTACTTGAGCATTCCAATAGAACAGAGCTGGTAGTAGGCTGCGTGGATATGTATGTACTCAAATTTACTTGACCAGAAGAAGTCAGTTTGATGCCAAATCTGCTTAATGATAAGACCATCTTGCCTGACCTTTTGTTGAGCTTTTGTTCCAGTACTGCAAAAACAAAGAGAAAAATGACATAAGCATGTTAGCTTACAGATTGGAAAGAAAAGGAGGAAAATAAAAGTAACGAAGCATAATTGAAATGTTAGCAAACTAGAATAGAAAAGCATTTTCACCCATCTAAACATGATTGCCAACTTGTTAGCTTTTTCATACAGATGTAAAAATGTTTTTAGCAAAAAAAATGCTGGTACAAAGTATTGTATTCTGCTTATTTGCTTAATGAAATGAGGCTTGCAGGCACCATGGATTTGAACAAGCCTCCCCCAGAATTTGATTTTGATTTCTATATTGAGTTGATTCAAATCCTTCCTATTGCACCCAAGCAACCCCAGCTATTTCAAGTTTACAGGTCCAAACCCATCAAACAGACCAAGATGTTGGGGGCACTCTGATTGCTAATGTGAACACCAAAATGCTCACGGTTTTTCTGTCAATACCGAAGAAGCTATTGGTGATGGTGTTCTTGAGGAAATTGTAGGAGTTTTGGAAGGTGTAGTAGAAGAGGTTGTGGAAGAGATTTGGCTAACACCTCCAGTGCCATACACAGGTCAGACGTTTAGCTCTATGCAGGAGGCAAGGGAGTTCTACAACTCATATGCAAAAAGAATTGGCTTTTCTATCCGTACAAGCACTACATGCCTTTCGAGCTTGACAAGGGAGCAAAGAAGGGCGGGGGAGGAAGGTGAAAGAAGATCAAGGGGCTGCTGTTTCTGATGAGAGCAATTATGATGAAGAAGACTCAGAACTGGAAGATGGTGATTGATGGTTCAGTTAAGAAAAAAAAAAGCTCGACGGCGGCAAGAAGAGAAAGAGGGAGAAGATGCAGCATACAGACTGCAAGGCAAGGATGGTTGTCAAGTTAATTGCTGATAGGTGGCATGTAATATACTTTGCACCAGACCACAACCATGATCTTGTTGTGAAGCCGTCACTGAAAAAATTCCTAAGGTCTCACAAAGGGATACCTAAAGAGGAAAAGGAATTCATTGCATTGTTGCACGGGTGCAACTTGAACACTGGTCGGATAATGCAATTGATGAATGAGTTTTATGGTTCTGCGTAGCTAGTTCCATATGAGGGGAAAGATGTTGGCAACTTCCGCTCCACTATTAGAAGAACAGAAAAGTACAAGGATGTGCAGGAAACCTTGGACTACTTTAGGGAGCTGGAATAAGAAGATCTAGAATTCTTCTACAAAATAAAGCTTGATGCTGACCATAGGGTGGAGTGCCTATTTTGGGTTGATAGTGATGCAAGGCATGCCTACATTGAATCTTACAGTGATTTGGTGTCTTTTGATGCTACCTACATGACAAACATGTATGATATGCCATTTACTCCATTTATTGGTATCAATAAGCATGGACAGTCGTTCATGTTGGGTTGTGCCTTCATAAGGGATGAGAAAACTCCTAGCTACATCTGGTTGTTTGAGATATTCCTAGAAGCAATGAAAGGTAAATCGCCTGTGAGCATTATCACTGATCAGGATGCGGCTATGAGGGCTGCAATTGCGCAAGTTTTACCAAACACAAACCACAGAAATTGCCGATGGCATATAATGGATAAGTTTTCTGGAACAACAGGGCCTGTACTAGACAAGGATGATGAGCTAAGAGATGACTTCAAAGAATGCTTGAACTACACCGTTACTCCGGATGAGTTTGAAACAAAATGGGTGGAGATGATAAACAAATATCATTTGGGAGATGATGTGCATTTTCAGCACCTCTATACGATCCGGAGCAGCTTTGTCCCAGCTTACTACATGCACTGTTTTTACCCCTTCCTGCAGTCAACTCAGAGAAGCGAGGGATTCAATGATGTTCTGAAAAAGTATGTGAATCCCAACATGTATGTTCTGCATGTTGTTAAACAATATCAAAAGATCCAGGATAAGTGCCTTGTTGCTCAGGATGGTCAGGACTTTAGGACAGATGACAGGGCAAGAAGGAGGTGGTCGAAATATCCTATTGAGAGGCATGCAGCAAGTGTGTATACTAAAAATCTTTTCTACAAGTTCTCAAAGGAGTTTGAGAAAACTGCAGAGTATGATGTGAAACCTGAAGGTCAATTCCAGTATTAGCTAGTGCCGAACAACAATTTTGTCTATGGGTATGGCAAAAGGAACTACCTTGTGACGACACTTGAGGAAGAGGAAAGTTACTACTGTGAGTGCAGAAAAGTTGATAGAGATGGAATGCTTTGTTGCCATATATTGAAAGTGATGACAAGATTGGATGTGAAGGCTATTCCTCAGCGGTACATATTAAAAAGATGGACACAAGAAGCAATCCTTGAAAATGAGGGTGCTGCACCTAATGCCCATGTGCAAGCAGATTTCATAGCGCGTGGTATGCCATTGAACAACAAAAAGATATGTGGTTTACCAATCTATCTACATCATTTGCAAAATTGGCAGTTGAGGGCTGTGCAACAAAAGAGCTGTATACTATTATGGACAATCACATAAGGCAGATGTGCTCTGAGGTTGATGGAATTAAGAAAATGAAGAAGAAGATCACACGGAGAGGGCGTAAATGCCAAACATTTATCCCTGAACCTGAAGCACTTAATAGTGTGTCTGCTGGTCCTGATGCGTCTGAAGATGCAAGTTTATTGGCTCTAATCCCAACTGGTAAGAAATAAAAAAGACATTTCAATATTTCCACACTTGCTCACCCATCCAACCACGCACGCACCTAATCCCTGATAAAAAACTTTTTGCATGCAGATAAGAGCGGTAGTGCTCCTGAGGACAATCCTGCTGAATTAGCTAGTCCAGTGGCAATACCAACAAGTGTGGGCAACCCCCCGAGGTGAAAAGTGAAAGGGCGCAAGAAGAAGAAAAGACTGAAGAAGGGGATGAATGCAGAACCTAAGAGAAAGAACAAGTGCAGGGTCTGCAAATCGACTGGTCATAATACTGCAAAGTGCACCAATAAAAAGGGAATGGAGGATGGGCAATCATGGTCTGTGGCTATTAACTGAAGGTGGATTATCAGAGTCTAGGGGGCTAGGGGGGTCTATGGTCTACAGATAGCTGTGATACCTTTCAACTTACTTATTCAATATTGTAGAGAATTGCCTATTGCAGTTGGCAGAACTGCCTTTAGCAGAGACCATAAATGCTTGTGGGATGCTTTTATTATACCTATTCAGCAGTACTGAAAAAAATGCTATTCAGTAATTACCATTTTGTTTATTGCGGGTAACATAAATACTTGTGCCATGCTTGTATTATACCTACTAAGCAGCACTAAAAAAGCTGGAGAGAATTTGAAAAGTAGAATTGCTTATTGCGGGTAGAAAGAAGTGCTTGTGCCAAGCTTGTAGTGTACCTACTGAGCAACACTAAAATGCTAGAGAGAATAAGAAGTAGATATGATGCGTACCTATATCAGATTTAAAATGGTTTTCCAATCTGTGTCATTTTCTTCGTAATTCAGCCACTTGTGTGTTAAGATTTTGCGTATGTTTGGCATAGAACTGACATTGAAATCGGTCACCATACGTCCATCCCAATGCTGAGCATGCATTATCATGTGAAACCCGCAACCTTTGCTGCATCAGCGAGTAGTGCAAAAAAAAGGAAACAAAAAAAGCATGTGAGACAGGCACCAAATCTGTTGTGTAAAAACAAGGAATGGTAAATAGTGGTGCTGAGTTACTTGTTTGTCTGCTTCGGGACTCCAATATCAACAATTTCATAACTGTCTATTTGGTGCTTCGAAGTGTTGTAGTAGTCCTTCCACAAACTTTTTACTGCAGCAAGAATTTTGTCGCAGCAAGCAGCCAAATTTGCATCTCCCAATGATCTCATAGAGTTCAGCAGCTCAAATCTTTTGTTGTGCAAGTTTAGTACAATCAAAAAGTAGTGTCCCGAGTGTTCATTACCTTCCACTAGCTTCTGTAAGACTGGGAAGAATATCTAAGAATTTTTTGTTCAACAGCATTTTAGATAGACATATATTTGCTAATGAGGAAAAAAATAAGGGGTACTGCATGAAAAAAAAACATGTTTCCTGGGAGAGGGAAAAATGTGGTGAATACCATCTGTCGGTGGTCCAAGTGGTTTTCGTTTCTTCTGAACGCTCGTTGGACCGCTGCCATTCCCTTTTGGTGATTTAGCATAAGTGTCTGCAGGTGTGTGGGGGGGGTTAAAAAAAAGCATTCCAATATGGATAAAAAAAAGTTTACATTGTCTAGCCAGATGCACTGAAATTTATGTTAAAAAGGTATATTAATGTGTAGTTATAATAACACATAATTTTCTGTGAAAAAGTTGCCTAGTCTAATACATGAATTTTCCAGTTTTTATATAAAAAGTTGCCTAGCCGCCTGAAAAAAAATGCCTTAAGTTCTGTATTAATACGTTCTTATAATTAAAAGTTTGCTGCAAAACAAATATGAGAGAGAAATCTTACTGAAATATGAAGTGGCATTACACATTTGGTAGCCCCCTCATCTTCTTGCCATTGATAACATAAATGCCGATCTCTGCGATGGTATTCTTCATCTTCCCTCCTGGTTTTACCGAATCCACTAGATCTCCCAATGTTGCGTGGTTGAACTCATAATTGATTATGATTTCACTGCAGGAAAAAATATAGGGATTTTAAGATGTAACAGAAAGGCAATGTGAATGGGAAACAAAAAAGATATGAAAAAAAGGCAATGAGATTAGACACACATACTCCCTATTGTTGAATTTGGTGCGCCTTTCTGGACATGAGCAAACGGCTTCGTACACCTTGGCCACATCCCAACTGCATTTGAATGATACCTTTCGAACAACTTCCACATATGGGGACTCCAGCGCTGCAGGCAATTTGTGCATCCGTCTTGGTGCTAGTGAGTAATTAGGTGTGATGGATGCTGCTACTGATGAGTCACCCTCTGTTTCCATTGGTGGTTCCTTTGTCAGCACTTCAGATGGCATTGGTGCTGCATTTGGTGTGCTAGATGCTGCTACTGCTGCTGCTGCATTTGGTGTGTTGGATGCTGCTGCTGCTACTGCATTTGGTGTGCTGGATGCTGCTGCTGCATTTGGTGTGCTGGATGCTGCTGCTGCTACTGCATTTGATGGGCTGGAAGCTGCTGCTGCTACTACATTTGGTGGGCTGGAAGCTGCTGCTGCTACATTTGGTGGGCTAGAATATGTTGATGCACACGTTGGTGTATCTGGAACACTGCTATTAAGTTTTGTCTGAGCTAGTTTATGCATTTGAATAGCCTGTTCTTCGAACATTTGAAGTTCCTCATGTGATACACCATCCAATGTCCATGGGGATGTACCTTCTATCGGAGGGAAAAAAAGCAAAAAAAAAAGAATGAACAGTTAAACTTGACTGATGGAAAAAAGCAATTTGGTTGGGGGGAATGCAAGCTGGGATTACTTATTGTACGTAAATGAGGTAAACATAACTGCCTAGCATCTACATGTTGGTACAGCAGTCTATTAAGTCTGCCTCTACCCAAGTCATGCTTAATGGTGAACCAGGACAGCCTATCTTCCATCAAAGAGGACTGCGCCAAGGGGACCCTCTCTCCCCGATGTTATTTATCTTAGTTATGGATGTCCTAAATAGTTTGTTCACCAAGGCTACTGAAGAAGGACTTTTGTCTCCCTTACACTCGATTGGTCAGAGACTATCTCTGTATGCTGATGATGTGGCACTCTTTATTAGCTCCGATGGAGAAGATCTTCAGCTCACAAAGGATATTCTGAAAATTTTTGGAGAAGCATCAGGGTTGCAAACCAACCTGCAGAAGAGCTGTGTGATACCCATACATTGTGATGAGGGAATTGTGGAGGATATAAACAACACTCTAGAGTGCACTGCTGCAAGTTTTCCCACTACCTATTTGGGTCTGCCTATATCTGACAAGAAACTGAGAAGAGGGGATTTATTAGACTGGATTGAGAAAATAGCTAACAAACTGCCAGGGTGGAAAGCTTCGCTGCTAACCTTGGCTGGACGAACAGTGCTAGTACGATTTGTACTTACTACAATTCCCATCCACTTGCTAGTTGCCATCAAGGTTCCCAAGTGGTTCTTACGCGCGGTGGATAAAATAAGAAGAGGTTTCCTATGGACAGGTCGAAAAAATGCCAATGGTGGTAATTGCTTAGTTGCCTGGGAAAAGGTCATGAGACCTATTGATCTTGGGGGGCCGGGCATTCACAACCTCGAGATCTTGGGCTGGGCATTACAAATGAGATGGCTTTGGCTTGAGAAAACTAGATCTGATCGGCCTTGGGCTGGCCTACAAATCCCGGTCTACTCCAATACAACAGCTATGTTTGCTTGTGCAATTACAACTACGGTTGGTAATGGAAGGAACACATTGTTTTGGACTGACTGTTGGTTGCATGGCAGCTGTCTAGAGGATTTGGCCCCAAATGTTGTCAGTTGTGTACCTCTAAAATTCAGAAAAAAGAGAACAGTGGCTGAGGCTTTGCTGGGGAATTCCTGGGTGGCAGATATAAAAGGAGCTCTATGGTGGCTTGGCCTGGTAGAATACCTTGAGCTGTGGGACATGTTAGCTGGTGTTAACCTAAATAATACAGATGACATCCATCGGTGTAAACCTGAAGCTTCAGGGGAATTCTCTACAAGATTAGCATATAAAAATTTCTTTGTCGGAGCCATCACCTTTGAACCTTGGAAGAAAGTATGGAAGTCGTGGGCACCCGGGAAATGTAAAACTTTTGTGTGGTTGGCCATTCGGAACCATTGTTGGACTGCAGACCGTCTACAAAAAAGAGGCCTCCCTCATCCTGAGCGCTGCCTGCTCTGCGACCAGGAAGAAAAAAATATTCAGCACATCCTCACTTCCTGTGTTTTTGCTAGGCAATTCTGGTTTGCCATTTTGCAGCCATTAAACCTGGCTCGCTTAACACCAACAAGGACGGTTAGCTTTGCTGATTGGTGGAAAAAAGCTGAGAGGAAACTTCAAAAACAACACAAGAAGGGGTTTAATTCTTTGTGCATCCTCGGAGCCTGGACCATTTGGAAGCATAGGAATGCATGTGTTTTCGAGGGAGCGTCTCCAAACCTACAGGTCGCGGTGCAAGCCTTCAAGGAGGAATCACACCTTTGGCAATTCTCAGGGGCTAAGAGGCTCGCTGCCCTAAGCCTTGAGTTGGGGGAAAGGCATGCCCATTAGCTGGTTTGGATGTGGTCTGGTCCCAACTTTGTGTGTTTTTTGTAATAGTCTTTTTTAGATCTGCACGCTCCTCACTCTGGTCCAAAGTGTGGAGTGTTCTATGTATTTGGACCACTCTTGTTCTCTCTTAATACAAAGATACGCAGCTCTCCTGTGTGTTCGAGAAAAAAAATAACTGCCTAGCATGGAAAAAAGAAAAAGAGGGGGTATGTACCAGGCTCGATGTTGTGTTTGTTGATCATGACAGGAGGTGTGTAGTGAACTTGGTTTTGGTGGGAACTGCTTGTTCCTTCCTCCGGTGGTGTCGGCACTTCAAGTGACCCCATGATGTTAAAACCTGGAGGGTCAAAATCCCAAGAACTCCTCTTGCCATCGCTTGATGAAGGCGCTGCTCTTTTCCCGCTGGAACTTAAGCCTTCATCCATGTTGCTGCAAACCCCAATTGATTTTGGTGGAAGCATAAGCCTTGAATGTCTCATGTGCATGCTGCCCAACTTCTTCACTCCTTGATCATGTTGTGCTGCTGGTACATTTGGTGCTGGTGCAGGTGCATCACACCTTGGCTCGGTGTTTTTCTGCATTGTGGTTCGATGGGCACTGACTGGTTCTTTTGGAATTGATTTCATCCTGTTCAGCCTGGTGCTTAATGGCACAACATCTTCATCCTCAGGATCCCCTGATAGGTCAGCTTCATCTTCAGAATCTAGTCCCAAGCTTCCTTCGTCACTGTTGCAAAAATCTTCTTCCTCAGCTTTATAATCTGAATCTTCCTCTATCTCTTCTCTTCTTCTTGTACTTCATCATAGTATTTCACTGTCCTACACCTCTGTGATCTTCTGACACTTGATTCAGCTGGGTCCCCATCTTCCACAGCTGCTAAATCTTGAATAAATGTGCCAACACCTCTGTGACACCACAAAGAACTTTCCTAACAGTTTCACACATTTTCCTCTTCTTTTGAAAAAAAATAAACAGAACAGGGCGGTTTGAGCATCAAAAAAATTCAAAAAATGTCTGCTGAAAAAGTAGTAAGTTGCTGGTAGAAAAAGTAAAAATGCCTGCTAAAAAAAGTGGTAGAAATGTAGAAAGTTGCTGGTACAAAAAAAAGTAAAAAAATGCCTGCTGAAATATAGTAAGTTGCTGGTTCAGATTTAAGAAAAAAAATGCTTGGTTGTGAGTGAGAGAAAAATGGAAAAGGAGAAACATGTGTACATACATCTGGTGCCAAGCCGCGGGGTGCTTTTGACGATACAAAGCTATAAATGTCATCCATCTGAAAAGGAGAGTCTTGCACCACTGAATGTGCCGATGATTTGAGCTGGGAAAAAAGGATTGGTTATGGTCTGAGTAATGATAAAAAAAATGGTGGTTTGACTAATGTTTAAAAAACAATCAGGCTTGGTTTTGACTAATACCTTGAGCTTGCCAAATGAACCATCACGATTCGTGTCCAGCTTGATGACCTCATCCAATAAATTCCTTGTCCATGCAGCGATCATTGGCATGGTGGCAGGGATTTGGACATTTGGAATAGCTAAAGAATCAACATAGATAATTTGGAAAAAAATGCACAATCATTAATTTTGAAGAACAAAAAAAAAAGAAACAGGATGAACATTTGATGGGCTAAAAGACTTATGACAAGCAGTAGAATGCAGCCCTTGAAGGAGTTATTCTTGTTGAGCTTTTTAGCAGCAGCCTTGAGTTGGTTGACAACAAACTCGCACCAATTCAACTTCTTCACTCTTGAGAGGTCCACTAATGGGGGGGAGCATCTAGGGCTTATCCCCAAGCTGGTGGGAAGGCACAGAAAAGTCGACACTGCAATCATTAGCCAAGACCTCAGGATATCTTCATTTGCTACTTTGTTACTCTTAATCCTATTCACTATTTCTTCGATCTTTGGTGCAGACCCTCGAACAATGCCATACTTGCTCTGTATAAAATTGATGGCATCGTCGTCAAGCTCATATTTGACTTCATCGCCCTTGTTTGGAAGCTAAAATATCAGAAACTGACTGCGCCATGACTGAAATCCTTCCCCTGCCGGGTAGAACAAGCTCTGATGTCTCTGCATCAAAGCACTCAACCGTGAGCCAATTCGCAAACGCTGCTGGAATGGTGGGGCACTCAATCTTAAGAAGCCCCCCAAAATCTACATCTCGAATCATATTCTTTTGGGTTCAGTCATTTCTGCATAAATCATGGTAAGCCTGGAAGGAGAGGCCCTGTTCCTTTTACGCTGCAAATTAGAAACAAAAGAGGGCCGAAAAAAAGAAAAATCAGAAACCTGAGTTTACATTGTCTAACCAGGTACACTGAAATGCCTTATGCTAAGTGTAATAATGCATAGTTAAAATAGCGCATAAAAATCGGGTATGGCAAAATATTAAAATATAGAGTTGCCTAGTAGTCAGATACATGAAATTGCATAGCCGGGTGCACTGAAATTCCTTAGGTCATATATTAATTTTGATGCATCAAATATTACATATAATTTGCCTAGTCTGATACATGAATTTGCCTAGCCGGATACGTTGAAATGCATTGGGTTATATATTATTTTGCCTAGACTGATACATGAATTTGGCTGTTTTAGAAAAGTATTATAGCCTAAAATGAATTTGCATGACCATGTCGGTGCAGGATAAAATCCAAAAAATGCGTGGGGGAGATATTTTGTCATACCTCATCAGATGATTTCGCTCGGCCTTGTCACTCCTTCTGAATTTTAGACATTGTAAAACCTGTGTTTTACCAGAAGATAAAAAAAAGGATAGTGATGATGAGGCTGAGAGGCCTGAGAGGCTGAAATCGAAGACAACTAATAAGCCATGGAAAAAATTAGAGGAACTATTGTTGCACTGATTGTGCATTTCCAGAAAACTGAAAAACCACATGAATGTAACCACCACCGCCACTAAAAAAAGTGATGAGTAGAAGCATATCGGTACAAAACTCCCCCTCCCCCCCCCCCCCACCCCCCCCCCCCCAATCATCAGTACAAACCTGAAGTAAAAAAATTGAATCTATCAACTACGTGTGGTGTAGCATGAACTGAGCTAACAGGGAATTGGTACTAGCAAAATATTCTACGTTCTCAAGCAACTAGACTGAGAAAAAAAACTGTATGGCCATCTATAAGCACTGGTGTGTTCCACACAACAGAAAATTCCCCCCAATGGAAAAATTACTTCTACATCGATGAGCATCCTCTCCTCCAGGTGCAGGAGGAAACCCTCTCCCCCTCAAGCGAATCAGAGTGTTTTAATGCCCCCCCCCCACCCAATGGAAAAATTACTTCTACATCGATGAGCATCCTCTTCAGATGCAGGAGGAAACCCTCTCCCCCTCAAGCGATTCAGAGTGCTTTATTTATCACAAAAATCTGGGGAAAAAAGCCCTCTCCCCCCTTGAACCCAGAAAATCTCAGGCCCCCTCATATAACGCATAGCAAATACCACAACCACCTCCCCTCCCGTCCCCGCCCCCTCCCCCAACAACCGGAATCACCCCATCCCCATCCCGATACGGACCATTTTGGAGTGCGTGGCATGAACTAACCTGTCTGGATCTGCGATTCCTGCTCCCCCTTGAACCACTGCAGGTGTCCCCGTCGAATTGCTTGCCGTTGACCTCCACCAAAGCGAGAAACAACAGTCAAATGCAGGAGAAGGGGGCGCAGGTTAATCCGCGGCACATGAATGGCACGCGTGACTCACCTGTTGCTGGCCTGCGCCTCACACCCCTCCCGCACTGCGACGCGGGAGTTCGCCAGGGCCAGCGATGCTCGTCGCCAATGCGGGGGATGCGGCTCGTCGCCTCTGTATCTGAGATGAGAGAGAGAGGGGCCCTAGAGAGAGGATGAGGAAGAAATGAACCGGCACGAGAACCAATGTTTTGAATAATATTTGGGTGCTACATCTAGAAAGTGGGCCCGGTTAGTCAGTGATACGGACAGGTCACGCGCGCGTTGTTCGTTTGATCTGGACCGGACGGTGGATGTGGGTGGCCGTAAAACTGTGCAAGAATACGGCCTGCTGAAATAGAGTCATTACCTTGTTAAATTGTAATGACATGCTTCTGATATCAATGATAAATTGGGGTGGGTGGGGGGGGGTTCCCGGCAAGCAAACATAAGGCCTGGATTCCTTGGATGCACAACAAATTCATTGGAAATATAGGAGTAGCTTATAATTTCAGTTTTGCACGTGATAAGCTAAGCTCTGTACAACTCTTTTCTTTGTTTTTTATAAATCAAAAATCTTGAAGCGTTGTGGGGAACTCCCCCACAGTTTTTCTTCAAAAAAAAAAGCTAGGCTATTTACAATACATCTGGAAGAACTAATCAATGACGGTCCCACGATTCGTCATTTGTGTGGCCCAACCGCCCATGGTTTAGGTTGGGGCCATCCATGACCTCAGGGGTGGACCTAAATTTTTGATGCTGTAGTAATTAGAAATTTAATTTGCACCAAGTTCGCCCTTGCATGTAGCCCTAGCCAAAATTAACCAAGAACCGAATCGAAAAAACCGAGAACCGGAACCAACAGAACCGGAACCGAGGATTTCGGTTCTCTGTTCGGTTCCTATTTGTTAGGAACCGAAATTTTCAGTTCGGTTCGGTTCTAGAACTCGGTTAACCGAAGAATCGAGCTTTTTAAATATTTAGCTCATTTAGACATTTGGCCCACTACAACCCAACAGTCAAACCCCACCCACGGTGCCCCTTGCCCGGCCCACCCAGCCCCTTCGCCAGTCGCCCCCCCCCCCCCCCCACCAACCAGACCACCCACCCCCACGCCGCCTGCCGCCCCCAAATCCCCCCAATCCCTAGTGCCGCCCCACCGAGCGCCGGGCCCCGGCCGCCGTCCTCGCCCCTGGCCAGCACCCGGCCCCGGCCGCTGCAGCCGGCCTCGCCCCCGCCGTGACCTTCCTTGCTCCCGTCCTGGCCCCCGCCGCCGCCCTCGGAGTTCCCCTATAGCGGCACCATGCCCACCGGCCCATGGCGCACCACAGGAGGCCCACGGCGCGCCGGACAAGCTCTGCCGGCAGGCTAGGCGGTGGTGCCACGGCGGTCCCCAGCAGTCTCCTGCAGGCAAGGCCCCAAGGCGGCGGCGGCGCTGCGGTCTCCTGCAGGCAAGGCGGCGGCGGCGGCGCTGCGGTCTCCTCCAGGCAAGGTGGCGTCGGCGCGGCGGTCACCGGCAAGGCTGCAAGCAAGCCGGCAGTCCCCTCTACAGGTTGCGGCGGCGCGCGATGATGGAGCCAAGGAGCGGATGGCCATGGACCAATCGCGGGAGCTGCAGAGGCGTGGGAGCTCGGCGTGCTCAGAGGACTTGGCAGCGGTGGTGGGTTTTTTTTCTTCTCTGCCTCTATGACTGGTTGGTTAGTTGGGTTCTCTCGGTTAGAACCGGAACCGAACCGAACTAACCAAAATCGAATTTGGTCGGTTCTTGATTATAAAAAGAACCGATCGGTTCTCATTTCTTAGGAATCGAACTTTTGTGAGAACCGAGGAACGCCCAGCCCGACCTGCATGACCTGTCACTGATGACCATTCATTAGTGATGATTGACACCCTCACCCATCACTTACATGGCCAGTCGGTTCTCTCTGCTGTCTAACCCATCATTTTTGACTCAACCAAACCGAATTTTTGTACAATTGAATCGGGAACATATCATGTGCAAACCAACCTCTCCATACAAACTATGAAAACTTAAATCTGGGTCATCGGATCAACATCCAAGGGGCATGAGAGATTGGGTAATTTTGCAATCTAGACTCGCCCTTGAATTGGGTAATCACACTTTTGCAAATTCTCCCTCCCACCCCCTGCGTCCCTCCCCTTGGATGTTGATCCGATGGCCCAGATTGAAGTTTCCATAGTTTGCACGGAGATGTTGATTGCACCTGATACATTCCCATTGAGCTCACCCATCCAAAACCTTATCCTGCCTCTGTTTTTTCTGTTTTGCTATAAGGCTTTTGAATTTGTGGTAGCGTACATTCCTAGTAGGTGTGAACTTGACGGCAGCTTAGTTCTTCCCGTTCCCATTAATGGCCGTGTTTGGATGAGAGCTTGAAAATTTTTTCACAAAAAAACGAATGCATGTATGAAGTACTAAATAAAGTTTATTTGCGAAATCTTTTTGCGAATGGATGTAATTTTTCAAGACGAATCTAATAAGCCAAGTTCCATCATAATTGGCTACAATGATGCTACAGTAACTGTGCTTAATCATCCCCTAATCGTACAGTTAAAGACCTTATTAGCTACAGTAATGCTACAGTATCATAGTTAAGGAGGTAGTTTTGTAATTAGACTTTATTTAATATCCCTAATTAGTGATCAAAGCACGGGACAAATTTCGTGGGGCCATCCAAACACGGCCAATAATCCCAAAATGCACCTGTTGAGTGTGGAGGACACAGGACAGATCGTTAATTAGTCACAAATTATTCCTTGTGAAATGCGTTACATTTCTTGCTTGCCTTGGATGCAAACGGATTCGCAACTAATAAATCGCTCAGCTTTGCTTACAGGTATCACACACACTGCACTACCAGCGCAGGCCCGTCGTCGTTGTCATGCCTTGCAGAAGTAGTCGAAGGGCAGCTTGGGCGTGGAGAACTCGCCGGAGCTGATCTTGGCGGCGACGACGGCGTTGGCGGCGTCGGTGTAGTGCACGCCGTCCCAGCTGACGAACTTGGCGCCGTCCTCGCACACCCGGAAGCCCGGGCCGAGGCAGCTCACGTTCGCGTTGTAGTTGTAGGGCGGCCCGCCGTAGCCGCAGCACGCCATGAGCGGCTCCTCGAATCCTGAAAATTGGTCACGGGATCGAGGTCATCGATGGCGGTGAATTCGTGATGGAGTTAGAATACAAGGCATGGTGGAGGGCTCATCATCATGCACGGACCGTAGGCGGAGTGGTTGGCGACGAGGTCGTACTTGACGAGCAGCACGTCGGTGTAGACGACGGTGGCGCCGCGCAGCTGCGACCGGAGCTCGTCGCAGGCGGCGCAGAGCTGGTTGTTGAACTCGTAGGCGCCGTCGTTGAGGGTCTTGAGGCAGCCGCTGTCGTCGAGGTCGCCGTCGTCGGGCCTGGGCGCGGCGAGCTTCTGGGGCAGGCAGCCCAGGGGCCCGGTGCCGTGGACCCAGAAGTTCTTGGCGCCGTTGTAGTGGAGTGTCTGGATCGGAAACAATAATTGATTCAAGCAGCAGGTTCGTCGTCGTCCTTGCACAACAGCTAGCTAGTTGTTGTTCAGACAAGACAAGAACGACGATCGACATCAAATAGCTTCGATTTGCATTATCCGCAGGACACCTTATATGTATCAAAATCGATATCAAAATCAAAAAGATCTACAATCCAATTTGTCGATTCAATAGAAGCCCAAAGAGGTGCATCGACAGAGCATGGATAGCAATTTTATTTATTCTTACCATGATGGCGTCCTTTATCTCCGCGATGAAGGCCGGGATCTTGTTGTGGACGATGTCGTCGTAGGGCGCCCCGCTGCCGAACGCGGCAGAGAGGTCGTTCTGGCCGATGTCGATGAGGTAGAGCGCGTTCCGGAAGCCGTCGGCGTCGACCGGGGCGCTCCCACCTGCACCACCGCGCACCCAGTGCATTGCAAGGACAGAGATTGTTAACTACTACATGTGCTGTGTCTTGTGCGCCTCTGAAGTAGGAAGCACGGAAGCAGGCATGTTACCATGGGTGAGGAGCTCGAAGGATCGCTGCTTGAAGTGGAGGAACTGCTGCACCTGGACGTGGAGGGAGAAGGGGGCGCTGCGGGGGAGCGTGGCGGAGCCGGAGACGGCGAAGTTGGCGCCGCCGGTGAAGTCGGAGCCCAGGGCCTCCAGGTACGGGCTCAGGTAGCTCATGTTCAGGCTCTCACCTGCATAGTAACGTAAGGTCACGATTCAGAAAGTGCGGCCCCGTCAGGTGCGGAAATGCGTGCAGTTGTTTCAAGACTGAACAGAGAACTAGAGTGGGAGGACCTACCTAGCATCCCAATGCAATCTCTTACAGCAAACTGTGCAAGGGTAACACGCAGGGAAATGTTGTTATCGATTACCAGTTTACCACGCGTAAGTTTCAGGAAAATGCGACAGCAATGTTTTCAAGGAGCAAAGGTTCGAGAGAGAGCTGCCCAGGCCACATCTTGCGCCGAGCCGTCCATCCACCAGCAGAGGAAGGAAATAATGGAGGTCCCGGTCGGCTGCTCGATCGCCATGAAAAGGAAAGTTGGAGGTCGCAAGTGTGGGACGACGGTGGAAGTGCGAGCTCATGATGGGTAGCACTGCCACTGGATAGCAACCAGAAGCTAGCTAGCCATGCTCGCACTTTCGCCCACGACCGCACTCTACGACTCCTGCCAGTTTGTGGAAACCGGCCGGCGGCCGATCGTTGGTGCTCTCGCCCTTTTCGTTGTCCTGAGTGAGAGGACGACCCAGACCAGCAGCCAGCGCACGCGCGCGCCTGTCAATTGCAAGGACCTGCTGCATGCGCGCGGTCACCATCAGGCACCACCAACTAATTAATAGCCTTCTCTCCATCGATCGTTCTCTGGCTGCTTCCACGCACGCACCAACCAATGCAGGAGAATCACGGCGACCTCGACCACCACTAGCTAGCTGCCTGGTTGCGTGCGCGCGACGACCGGCCGGTGACGAGCAGTGGAAGAAGTGAAGAACGTGGAAGAAGAACGATGGCAGCAGTGGAGATGGGCGAGCCGGCCGGCGACTCACAGAGGTAGTCGATGACGAGGCGGCCGTCGCAGAGGCGCCCCGTGGCGCGGCGGAAGAAGGCGCGGCCCTCCGGGAGCGGGTAGTAGTAGCCCAGCCCCGCCGCGACGCCGCCCGTGTCCGTGTTGGAGTCCCCGAACGCGAACACCACGGGCCGCCGCGCGCACGCCGCCCCCGCCGGCTCGTCGTCGCCCTCCTGTCCGCCGGCGTACGCCGTCCTCGCCGCAAGAGCAGAGACAACGAGTACGGCCACCGCCGCAGCAGCCGCCGCGCCGCCGCCCGGCCTGCTGATGCTGGTGGTGCCGCCAGCCGCCACCATGGCTGACGGCTCAACACGTACGCGCGCTTTGCGCGTCACAAGGGAAGAGACGAGTTGAGTGCGTTGGCGGAGGGCCCGGATGTGATGTACGGTACGGTTTGTCGCTAGAGCAACTCGGCCGGAGAGGATGGGGTGCTGTGTATGTGTTATATAGATAACCGTGCAGTGGCCAAGCAACTGCGCGTGCATGTTCCCTTCCAAGTTCCAGCAAATTAGAGTATAATGCACCGCTAGTTTCTAAACCTGCATTGTGAGGATTTCTGGGTCCATAAACTTTTCAAGTTGTTCGCCGCAATGCGAGTAACGTTGACATGGCATGCTAAATCGTACGTCCCCGAGACTGCCAACGTGGCTTATGATCGTAATCGATGCATTTGCTCTTGGCTTTCTTCTCCAGCATATGCCATCTCCATCCTCTAATCTCTCTCTTAGAAGCCGGCGGGTCGCTTGTCGATCCTACCACTTGCTGGGTCGCTTTACTGCCGCCGCCCGGGTGCCTCCTACGGTCCTACCTGAGTAGGGTTAGACCAGAGAGGTTGAGTGACGAGGGACATAAATAAGACAGAAAATGTACAGTCAGCACGCCATATGTCAGCATTATGTGCACACACGGACAAATATATGGACCTATAATGAACAACTTAACAAGTTTATGGTGAACGAATCATAGCTCAGTTGGTAAGATTTCTTGTGGTGGAATCTGCTCACCAGGGTTCGAGTCCTCGACTCGGCATAAACACTCACGTTTTTATGGATTTATTATTATTATAGAATTTAACCGGCACTATTCTTTTAGTAGTAGGGAGGAGCGTGGTGACTTCATCAATCCCGAGGATCTGCCGGCTTAGTCTCTCGAAAATTTTAACAGAACTTTCAAAATTGAAGGATCTTATTGGCACACTCTCACAAATTTGGGAACCACCAGTGCATTTTGAAACCCATTATGTATGTACTGCTCAAATATGATGCTAAGAGGAAGTGGTAGGATTGACAAGACGGCTTTTAATAATCGAACTGGTAGCGTGTGTATGAATGAGATCAACTCGTTAAAAAGATGACGAAATCTAGCACAAGAAAGGGTTTTGCTTGGGCACAGAAGCGTTGCCGGCTATTACTGGGGATGGACCTGCCGATCGAACAACAAAACTTTTACTCGTCGTCGACGCTGTCGCTATACCCTGTGTGAAGCAGAGGTTGCTGTAGCGATCACGACAAGCTGGGCGCAACATCGATCGGGTCGATATTCGATCCTTCTCCTTCACTACTACTGTTGTTTGCACGACAAGAACCCCCGCCGTGCCGAGAGGAAATAAATTAGACACGGAGTGGCACAAATATACGCAATAATAAAGGCTATTGTCGCAACGTGGAAACTTGCGAAACAGATTCTGTTGGACGTTTGCTGCAGCATCACCGCATGTTCATGGGCGCGCGGGTGCTTAGTAGTGCACAGTGTTTTTGGAAGTGATTCGTTGAAACTGCTAATGAACATAATTAGAATCTGCTCCCTTTGTTTCAAATTTTAAGTTATTCCAACTTTCTTGAAGAGTCAAACTGTTTCTATATTTGACCAAAACTATAGTAAAGATTACAGTGATTCATAACACCAAATAGATATACTATGAAAGTATATTTAATGAAGAATCTAATAATACTTATCTAGTATCATAAATGTTAGGACTTATTATATAAATTTGATCAAATTTTAAATATTTTGACTCTTTAAAAAAGTTGGAATGACTTACAATTTGAAACAGAGGGAGTAGCTAATCACAGAATCACTTAGCCTAAACAAGATCAATCTACTAATGCAGAATTTAGGCAGAATCAAATTTATGGCAATGTTAGGAGTAGCCATATATAGGAGCTCCCTGAGGGTAGGGAGTGAGAGAGAAATAATAATAGGGTGGAGGGTGGTGATCGCTGGCGGGTGTCTCCACCATCACCGCTAGTTCGTAATATACCCTAGTGTTGATAGCCGTCAAATCTATGACCGTCGGCTCATATTACGATCTGGTGGTGTTATCCACATCACCGTCTATCACCACTGGTTCGGTTCAAACCGACGGTGATGGGGTGTTTGCAATGACAGATTCCATAGTAGTGTTTAGACCTTTTGTCTTAAGACTTATGGTTTAACGTGTGGAAATCTATAGCCTGACTCTTTAGGACAAGTACGGTGATACACATCGGTGATCTTATACATTCTCTCGTACAGTTCCATGTAGGGCTGGAAACGAGCCGAGCCGAGCGGCTCGGCTCGGCTCGGCTCGGCAAGTGAACGAGCCGAGCTCGGCTCGGCTCGCTATTTTTGCGAGCCAGAAAATCAGGCTCGGCTCGGCTCGGTGGAGGCTCGCGAGCCGGCTCGAGCCGGCTCGCGAGCCACACTAAACAATGTGAACTAAACTCAAAATAAATTAATTTACTTTTTTTGAATGATAACAATAATTATGTGGCATATATTTCTTATGTACATACAAATTGCTATGTTATGTGTATAAATATTAATTTATACCACTAATGATGAAGAATTAATTCATCAATCATCGTGAAATTATTCTTAAACTGTATTGGGTCGAGCTCGCGAGCCTGAACGAGCCGGCTCGGCTCGGCTCGCTATTTTTGCGAGCCAAAAAATCTAGCTCGGCTCGGCTCGTTTGAGGCTCGCGAACTGCTCCGAGCCGAGCCGAGCCGTTCCGAGCCCGAGCCGAGCTACGAGCCACGAGCTATTTTTCCAGCCCTAGTTCCATGTATGATTTTGATGATATTGAGAAGAGAGAGGGAGAGGAGAGAATGAGATGGTTGGTTCGCGAAGCAACCACCTCATAACCTTGTAATTAAGGACTATGAGACGACTTTCTCATCATTGCATGAGTCGCGGTTGCTATGTGAATCATAATATTTCTTTTTGCTATGTACAAATAAAAAGAATTGGGCAATTGATACAAGACGATTTAAAATATAATAATACATCGGTCGGAGTCGTCTCAATATTATTAGGTGGCAATGCATGGTATCCATATGTTAGGCGGCACTAATAATATACTGCTTGCCCTTAATTGTAGCACGTGGGTGGGGAAAAATGTATATCCAACGTGATTATGCCCCGGTAGGCCGGCAGCCCGGCATGGTTCCAGATGGTGTGGCCCTTGGCGTACGCACGGGATCAGATCAGTTTTGCCGCTACGGCCTACCGAGACGTGACAGCCGCCGGCCGCCGGCCGGACCGGGGCAATGCAAGAGACACACTAGTGCACGCAGCGCGCCGGCTGGCCGTGGGTGTCGCCTCATGGATCTGCGCGGACGGCATGTAATGTACGCACTCGCTCCGGCCGGGACAAGCGCACGCAACCGTGAAGTAAGCAGCCGCGGGCGCTCAGCTCACCGCAGCCGCGCGCCCACATCTGCCTCTCTACGGGCGTCATCACCTGCTTGGCTACTTGCCCGGCCAGAGGCCAGTAGCTAGCGTAGGGCGTCTGCATCGGATAGATGGATCCAGCAGCGGCAGTGCCTGCCGGCGTAGCGTAGCGTAATGCGCCCAGATAACAATGGGCGCGCAAGCGGCGGCCTTGCCTTGCCCCGGCCGCCCACCACAAGCTGATCTTGGTCGCGTGCGGTCGCAGTCAGTCGTAGCTGTGGACGGAAAGGAAAGGGTAGCCTCCCTCACACAGGTACACGCCCCGTGCCCGTGTCGCAGCTGTAACACCCAGGTGTTAATCCTCGGTAATTAGGTTAATTAAAGTCATTAGTTTTAAACTCACACGGCAAAGCACAAAATCAAAACATCTCCTGTCAGCCTGGGCCGGACTGGTTTGACCGGTCTGACCGATGTCAACCATTTTGGGCCCCACAGCATTTAAATCTCTCTCTCACTCCCAACGACCCATTCAACTTCCCAGACCTCTCAGCTCGCCGTCCCGAGCTCTCCCCTCCCATGTTCTCACCCAAACCCTAGAACCCAAATCCTTCCTCTCCAACGGATTCCAAGGCCGGGGAAGGATCAAATCAGTGTGGGGGGATCATCTCCTCCTCGATTCTATCCTTGGGGAGCAGGGGATTCAAGGTCTTCGCGCGGATAGGATCTCATTCAAGGTATTTTGCTTGTCATGGTCGATCTTTAGTTCTAGATGGTTTTAGACGATTCCCTCCGGTCAAATACATCCTATTGGATCCCAGGGACTAGATCCTAGAAGGGTTTTAGAATTGGTGGACGATTTTCACCGCGTCATGGATTCTAGCTTCTGTTCTGGTTGGGACCGGTCTGACCGGTCGGAGGGACCGGTCTGACCAGTGATGCGGCTGGGTTAGTGTGACCGGTCTGACCGGTCGGATGGACCGGTCTGACCGGTGGAGGTTGGCTGAGAGGGTGTAAAGTCGGGGTAGTGGGTACAATCGGTTAGAAATTATTTTGGCTATTAATTGCTAGTAATTTTTATAAATTATGCACGCATTCTCATGCCATATGCATATGCATACGTGTAGCAGCCGCGGCGGAGGAGATCGTATACGAGGTGGTTGCGGAGCCATAAGAGCCGCAGGGGCAAGCCCCGCAGGAGGAGGTTCGCGCGGAGTCAGCCCAAGGCCCAACTCACCCCAGTGTTGAGCAGCAGACGGAAGGCAAGCCCCGGTGCACATCCTTTTATTTCAAACTATGACACCTATATTTATGTTGCTATTACTTGTGCATTAGGTTTAGAAATTGTTTGGAACCCTAGTTGCATGATCCCTAGGTTTCCTCGAGTTATACTAGTATGTAGAGGACGATAGAAATGCTATGCTTAATAGAACTCGGTAGAAGACGAGTGATTTCGGGTCACTCGCGAGATATAGGGTATTTAGTTATTTTGAATATATGGAAATATTGAATTAGGTAAGATAGGAAAAGAATTTGGAGACCGGGCGGGGAAAAGTTAGCCCTGTCTGTGTCAGTTAAGGACCGTTCGTTGTCTGGCCATGTGATTGAGTTTGAACCGTATTAACCGCATACCAGAAGTAGGAGGTAGTCGAAACCGGTAAGCCGAGTACTGCTTTGCTTCGAAAGTACAGGAACCCGCACCCAACTCCTGGGGCGACGCGAGTAGTCGCGGAGAATTGGGATGCATATGTTTATTTTTGGTGGTCTCACGTTGAGCTCGGCTGACCATATGTCGTTGGGCTGGTTCCTGTAGTTCGAGGTGAGGAGGGGAAAGGTTGGTGCGTGGGGTCCGACGGGGCTTTTGCGTGCCGTGTTGGTTAGGTCCACCTTGCAAGGTTAAATCGGATCGATTCGCCGTCAGTCGCTCTCGGATATGAGCACCTTGATCGCAGCACCGCATCGTAGTAATGCTATATGAAATTTAAGTGATGTTTGGAAATGACTATCATGAGTTATTATCCCATGTTTGTCATGATTTGCTTAGCAGGTGCAAATACTAGTTAATGATTCTTGTATATTAAATTTGGAGCTAAAAGTGGAAAAATAAGGACTTATTTTAGAAGCTTTTTATGCAAACTAACCACCAGCCAGAAAGTTTTGCATGTCTAGATATATGGGCTAAGTTATACCCACTGGTCGGGTAAGCCTTGCTGAGTATCAGTATACTCAGGGTTTGTTGCCACAATTATTATTTCAGGACACCCGGACGTCGATTTCTGCCCCTGCTGCGTTAAATTCATCCGCAGAGATGCAGAGGGGTGAGAAGTGGTGGAGAGAGACCCTTAGGCTAGGGCTTTGTCGAGTTGTACACTTGGGGCTGAGTGTGCAGCCTTTCTGTTTTGCGCAGACCGGTCTGACCGGTCCGTGGGACCGGTCTAACTGGTGGTGTCGGCAGGTAGGGCCGACCGGTCCGACCGGTTGGGAGAACCGGTCTGACCGGTCTTGATAGATCAGAACTGCTGAAAGCTAGAGTAGTTGTAGGATCTTTTATATTCGAACTTCAGTCGTATCTATTGTAAAGTTAGTCTTGTAAATTACTTATGTATTTGAACTCGGCCTGTAAAACTTAATGTTTCGTGTCGTGATCGCTCTCGTATTTTAAGTATTTTCTCGTGCTTGTACCATCTGCGCCCACCATCGCGTGGGACTACCGGTGTTGTTTCGATCGGGCCGTGGGTTAAGAAAGGATCGCCAAATTAAGCCGTTAAGCTAATGCGCCCGATGTGTTCAAATGACGACCATTACGCTTAATTAGAGTTTTAATTTGGCGGTTCCGTCACAGCTGGTATCAGAGCCGAAACGCACTGGGGGTGATACAAGCATGATTAATTTTTGAATATTACAAACTAAAAATGAAATTCTGACTTAGGGTGAGAAGTAGTTAAGTAGTATGGGTGGGAATTATGCGAAGTAAGCCCTAGATATATATTAAGTGCTAGAGTCGTAAGTAAGGTTTCAGTTTTGGTCGAGAGGTTAACGTAGGACGCTCATGCATCATGCATCATGGCACCGTGATTTCCAAATTGCAGTAAATGTTTTGAATTTTGGGATTGATGCACAATTAGGACTTAGAAGTTTATTTCTGCTGGGGACCGGTCTGACCGGTCTTGGCCACCGGTCTAACCGGTTTATCTACGTCAAGCCCAAGCAGAGCCATGCAGACCGGTCTGACCGGTCGGTTGCACCGGTTTGACCGGTTGAGCGCAGACAGAGTCCCCCAAGTTGTGTTCAAATAATTGATTTTCGGTGATTTCTTCCATGATTCGGGTGTTAGTTGCAGTCAAGATTTTTCTTAAGTAATCAGAAAAAAATAACTAACCCAATCATGGTTGAATGCAGAAATGAGAGAGCCACCAAATCCTCCTGAGTTGGCCTAGGCCATTGCGGCCATACTCACCGGACGCGATGAGCAGACGGCACTCCTCCGTGAGCTTGTGGCGCAGGGCGGAGCGCCGCGGCCTGAACATCACCACCAGCCACCTGCTCCTGGATATCCGGAGTTTTTGGCCACTCAGCCACCGCTCTTCCATAAGGCGGATGAACCACTAGAGGCGGACAGTTGGCTTCGGACCATCGAGTCCAAGTTTACCTTGCACCCATACAATGATGGGGATAAAGCAGGATTGACAGCCCAGCAGCCGAGGGCTCCCGCGCGCACATGGTAGGAGAATCATGTGGCAATGTTCCCCATGGACACCCGATTCACTTGGGCTCAGTTCAAGGAGGCTTTCAGAGCGCACCATATTCCAGCGGGGGTGATTAGAAGGAAGCTCACTGAGTTCTTGGCCCTGAAGTAAGGCAATAACAGTGTACTACAGTACTCCCAGTCTTTCAACACACTATCACAGTATGCTGGGTACCATGTAGACACCGATGAGAAGAAGCAGGCGTGCTTCAGGCAGAGGCTTAGCAGCAAGCTCCAGGATCGCCTGGCCATGATCAAGTTTGACAGTTTCAGTGAGCTGGTCAATGGGGCTATCATACAGGAGGACGCCCACCTAGCTCACAAGGCATAAAAGAAGAGAAAGGTGCCGGCAGCGGGATCTTCCAGCAGTGCCCCTCAGAGGTTTCGTTTGGTGCAGTCGGGCCCACAGCGAGCCCCCTTTCAGCACCAGCCACAGCAGCAGTGGGGATACAGGCCCCCTCAGTACACTCAGCCACAGGGGACAGTCAGGCCTCCTGCTCCTCAGCAGAATGAGCAGAAGGTCTGGGTGCAGCAGCCGGGGGTATGCCCCAATTTATTTCCGTGCTACAACTGCGGGCAGCCGGGTCACTTTGCACGGAATTGCCCAATGCCACCCAAGCAGGGCCAGCAGTCCGGTCAGCAGAGTCAGAAGCAGCAAGTGGCTCACTTCAAGCCAGGACAGGTGCACTACACCACCCTCGAGGGTATTCCTGACGGAGCTCCAGTGATGGCGGGTACATTTTCAGTAAATGAATATCCTGTCACTGTCCTGTTTGATTCTGGAGCGTCTCATACTTTTATTAGTAAGGAGTGTGCTACTAGATTAGGGCTGAAGATAGAGAGTATGCCCAAGCCGTACCATATTCACTCACCTGGGGGAAAGTTAATCACCAATCAATTTGTCAAGCAAGTACCCCTACAGTTGCAAGGAAAAAATTTTCCTACGGCCCTGATAATGTTACCAACCCAAGGGATTGATTTGATATTGGGCATGAACTGGATGGAGGGTCAGGGAGTTAGTCTGGACACGACCTCACAATCTGTGCACATCAAATCTTCCATTCATGGGTGTATGACTTTACATTTGAAAGATCATATGTCTTTGACACCTACGGTGAATCAGGTTGAGGGTAAGAAGCTAGCAGATATACCAGTGGTGTGTGAATATCCGGACGTCTTTCCGGATGATTTGCCTGGAATGCCGCCTGATCGTGACGTGGAGTTTACCATTGAATTGCAACCGGGTACGGCACCGATTTCTAGGAGGCCTTACCGGATGCCACCCAATGAGCTGGCGGAGTTAAAGAAACAATTGCAGGAATTGCTTTATAAGGGCTATATCTGTCCTAGCACGTCACCTTGGGGCTATCCTGCACTCTTTGTGAAAAAGAAAGATGAAAGCCTCAGGTTGTGTGTGGACTATAGACTTCTGAATGCCATCACAATCAAAAATAAATATCCCCTTCCCTGGATTGATATTCTGTTTGATCAGCTATTCGGGTCCAAAGTATTTTCCAAGATTGATCTCCGCTCTGGCTACTATCAGATAAAGATTAGAGCTGAGGATATTCCCAAGACGGCTTTTTCCACCAGATACGGACTTTTTGAATATCTGGTCATGTCCTTCGGGCTAACGAATGCCCCTGCTCATTTCATTTATCTCATGAACTCGGTGTTCATGCCCGAGCTAGATAAGTTCGTCGTGATTTTCATTGACGACATCCTGATATTTTCCAAGAATGAAGAAGAACATGCAGAGCATCTCCGCATTATGCTTTAGCGCCTGCGGGAGCACAAGCTGTACGCCAAATTCAGTAAATGTGATTTCTGGCTCAAGGAAGTCTAGTTCTTGGGCCACATCATCTCAGATAAGGGGATTTCTGTTGATCCTAGCAAGATTCAGGATGTCCTGAATTATAAGACTCCAGAGTCTGTTTCAGAGATCCGGAGTTTCCTTGGGCTAGCAGGCTATTATCGCCGGTTTGTACCGTAGTTCTCAAAAATTTCTAGGCCCATGACTGAGTTACTCAAGAAAGGGGTGAGATTTAGTTGGGACGACAAATGCGAGCAGGCCTTCCAGACTTTGAGAAGACTTCTGACGTCTGCCCCTGTCCTCGCTCAGCCAGATATTACTCGGCCTTTTGATGTGTACTGTGATGCATCAGGTACGGGTCTTGGCTCTGTATTCATCCCTGTTTGTCTCCGCCGGATATTATTCGACCATTAATACTTATTGTAATGCATCAGGTACGGGCCTAGGCTGGGTCCTTATGCAGGACCAGCGAGTGATTGCTTATGCCTCCAGAGCCCTCAGACGACATGAGAAGAATTATGCCACTCATGATTTGGAGCTGGCAGCAGCAGTACATGCATTAAAGATTTGGCGCGCATTATCTTCTGGGCAATCCTGTTCACATATACTCAGACCACAAGAGTCTAAAGTATATTTTTACCCAGAGTGAGCTCAATTTGCGCTAGAGGCGGTGGTTAGAGTTGATAAAGGATTATGATTTGGAGATTCATTATCACCCGGGTAAGGCGAATGTCGTTGCGGATGCACTGAGTCACAAGGCAAATTGCAGTTGCACCTCAGCCTCAGTGGTGCATGAAACCTTGTGCCAAGAAATGGAAAAATTAAATCTGGCTATTGTATCTAAAGGCACACTTACTAATTTTACCCTCACACCTACACTTAGAGATCAAATTGTGGAGGCTCAGAAAAATGATGCGGGCATGGATAAGATCAGGCAACGGCTCAGTGAGAATGATCCTCAGGTGCAGTGGTTCCATCGAGATAGTGAGGGGGTTCTTTGGTTTCAAGATCGGTTAGTAGTGCCTAAAAATTTTGAGCTTCGGAAACAAATTCTTGATGAGGCTCATCTCTCCCGATATTCTATTCACCCGGGCAGCAATAAAATGTATCAAGATCTGAAACAACGATTTTGGTGTACGAGGATGAAGCGGGAAATTGCCAGATATGTATCTGAGTGTGATATTTGCAGAAGGGTGAAGGCGAGTCATTTGAGACCAGCTGGTCCCTTGCAGCCCCTGAGTATACCATCGTGGAAGTGGGAAGATATTAGTATGGATTTCATTGTTGGGCTTCCCGAGACCTCAAAGGGGTATGACTCTATTTGGGTGATTGTGGACCGTCTCACGAAGTCAGCCCATTTCTTGCCGGTGAAGATCATTTATAAGGCACAGCACTATGCGGAGTTGTATATCAGTCGGATTCTTAGCTTGCATGGGGTACCCCGGACTATTATTTCTGACCGTGGTGCCTAGTTTGTTGCACGCTTCTGGGAGCAGTTACACTCAGCCCTCTGTACTCAGCTCATTCGTAGTTCAGCTTATCATCCTCAGACGGACGGCCAGACAGAGAGGATCAATCAAATTCTGGAGGATATGCTGCGAGCCTGTGTACTCTCTTACAGTAAAAAGTGGGATGAATGTCTGCCACTTATAGAATTTTCTTACAACAACAGCTAAATGGCTCCTTTTGAGGCATTATATGGACGGAGGTGTAGGACACCATTAAATTGATCGGAAGCTGTGGAGAGAAATTTCTTTGGGCCTGATATAGTTCAGGAAGCTGTGGAGAGAAATTTCTTTGGGCTTTACAAATCTTCTGTTTCAACAAAAATAATTACAACATAATCTATTAGTAAAGCGTAGAAGAATTTTGGTTACCTGCAGTCGCCGGCTCGAAAATCCGGCAAGACTTCGCCTCTATCCCTCCCTCCCTCTTTTTTATTGGTTTCTGGAATTTTAGGGATACAAATGAGGGGTTGGGGACCAGCCAACCCTTATATAAAGGTGGGAGATCCGGTCACCCTGCAGCTGGGCGGCTAGGGCCGGCCGCCCCGCTGTCGGGCGACCGGCCCCCAAGGACCTCTGCGCAATTTTCTCCGCGAAATTTTTTTCACAAAAACCCCTGCCGCCCCGCTGCCGGGCGGCCAGGTCCCGGCCGCCCGGCAGCCGGGGTATATTCCTGTAAATTTCCAAATCGAAAATATATTTTTGTAAAAAACGAAAATAAAAAATAAAAAAACCGCTGCCTATCTTGCCCATTCACGTCTACAACCACATAAGGCCCACTCCAGCCCCTACGCGTGCGCATAGCATTTCAAAGACACTCTCCTGCACTTCTTCTGGCGTCCAATCCTCCCCTAGGGCCCATAACAGATCGTACGCTAACATACCACAGAAGAACAGATTAAACATGGACCTGAAAATACTTGTCAACTACGAACAAGGCGAATTCTTTGACACACACAACAGAAGAACAGATTAAACAGGGCCCTGTTTAGTTCCCACAAAAAAATTTCTACAGTATCCGTCACATGAGTGTTCGGACACATGCATGGAACATTAAATGCTATTAAAAAAATAACTAATTACACAGTCTAACTGATTAGCACGAGATGAATCTTTTAAGACTAATTATTCTATGATTGAGCATTATTTGTCAAGTAACAACAAAATATGCTACAGTACCAAAACCAACAACTTTTCACCAACTAAACAAAGCCCCCCACACACAGAGAGAGAGACACACACAGGGTGAAACTGCTTTGATTTCAACCCTCCTAGAGCGTCATCCAGAATTATGGTTACAACCCCTGGACAAAAGGTGACCTAAGTATGAACTCATATCGTATAAATGTTCATCAAAGTTTCAAAGGGGCATTCGGCCCAACAATATTTCAACCTCTGCTGCAATTTCTCAATCAAACAAGACACGCCTTCTAGTCGACAGTTCACCTTCACATTCATCAAACAGGCAACTCATTTCAGGTGGCATTTTGTGGTGGGACAAACAGATCAATATTTGCACTGATTTCACTCTCCCTTATAAATAAACCAGGTAATCAATTTGTTTCAACCATCTCCGCACTTTATAGACTTGCCAGCTATCTTCAAGCAATTTGCCTAAACTAGAAGGTACAGTATCAGGTATGTGCAAGTATCAGACCCTGCAGAACTGATCAAATTTGAGGCTGGGTTTGGAGTACTGAGAGCTCAGTATGGCTTTGGCCACGACGGCATTGGCAGCTTCCGTGAGGTGCACCCCATCCCAGCTGACGAACTTAGAGCCGTCGTCGCAGGCCGTCACATCCTTAGACTGGCAGCCCTTGTTGAAATCGTAGTTGTAAGGAGGCCCTCCGTACCCACAGCATGTCATCAGCGGCTTGTCGAAGCCTGAAGAGCAGAAATGTTAATTGAGCGAGAGACCAAGGCTTTCAGATTTGTCTGATTCTGTGTGAGAATACCATTGGAAAGTAAACATATTTTGTTCGCTCACCATATTTAGTGTGGTTGGCAACCAGATCATACTTGATGGGGAATAGATCGGTGTACACTATTGTCGCGTCTTTCATCTGCGCACTAAGCTGATCGCATAGGCTGTCCAGCGCTGTGTTGAATGCAACTGCAGCTCTGTTGTAGGTCTTGAGACAGCCATACTGATCAAGATCACTGTCGTTTTTCCTCGGTATAGCAAGCTTCTGAGGCAGGCAACCGAGAGCACCAGTCCCGTGTATCCAAAAGTTTTGACTCCCATTGTTATACAGAGTCTGAGTTTTGACAAATACAAAAGGAATGAAGAGATGGGTAGTGTGTTACACTGCTACTGTGCTTTAACATGAACTTGCAAGCTAAACAGGTATAAAAAATTACTGATGAAATCATCATGTAGCATGTTCATGCTTCAGAAGAACATGTGTAATGAGGATTACTGATTGCAGCGTCCAATAAGAAGGTAATAGTCAAAATCATATATACAGAAAAATGATAAAGGAATACTTTACCTGCACAGCATCCTTAATCTCAGCAAGTATTGGCGGGAATTTGGCAATAACTTGATCATAGGGCAAGTTGGACAGAAGAGCGTTTACATCATTCTGCCCTATGTCTATCATATATAAAGCATTCTGGAACCCTTGTGCATCAATTGGACCACTAAGACCTGTATTTAACAAATGTAGAAGACAATAAATTTACAGATAACTGTTCACTGGAGCTCTCACTCAGTGTATGTGGTTCTCATCTTCCCTCCATTTGTACTAATTGATTCAAGTGAGAGGGGTTGATCAGAGTTCAACAGACCTTGATCAATGAGTTCCAGGGATCTATCTCTGAAGTATAAGAATTCCTGGACCTGTATGTGCAACGCAAACGGAACATCTCGTGGTTGTGTTGCTGCACCAGCACTGGCGAAATTTGCACCGCTGCTATAATTAGAACCCAATGCCTTCAAAAATGGGCTCAAATAGCTGATGTTCAAGCTTTCACCTGGATGAAATTCGGACCAAACTCAATGTTAGCAAGGAGATGTATTCCAAGCATTGATTAGTGTTTCTCATGTACATGGAAGAGACACATTGCTGATCAAATTACAAGATTGAAGAACAGAGCTAAACGAAGGGAGAATGCAGTTTGGCACACCACATAGTACCCAAAAATCATGTATTTATCTGATGGTGTTGTGCAATACGATATGACTGCCAATGTTTCTTTTACTCACACAGTCACAAGCCTTGTATTTAGCCGACAGTTATAACTCAATCGTATGCTTCATTCAAAAACTTCAGCATTGTTGGTGTACCTCTATATTCCAAAAGTGGTTACAAGATAGGATATGGAACGACATGGTAATTTATTTGGGATTATTCTGAAGTCCCTGATGAACTTCAATCAGTACAGAAGACGAGCATGTGCATATTAAAAGATGCAGCTGCCGGCTGGCGCAGGATAAATTGGAAAGGCTTGCCGATTAATGAAAGCCATAGTATCAAGTTTCTCTTAAAAAAGGAAGTTTCTTGAAATAGTTGCCCCCATTTGTTTAGAGAAATCAGGTTAGACATGAAATTGATTTCACCATTTTCTTATATGAGCAAGTTAAGCCATCCGCTATAAGGTGCAAACAGTAATATATACATCATAATGGTATGAAATTAGTAACAAAACAATCATAAGTGTATGTATCCAATTCAGATATCAAAATCAGACTTCTTTTATACTCCTTTTCTTCAAAAGAGTTCAAGGAATCAAGGGTGCTACAACGAGTGCAGCTGAGGGCATGTGGCCATGTGCAGCAGCTGCAGTGAGGCCGTCAGTGAATGAATGCCACCAGTCCATGGATCCTGGTCCAGGCTGCCCCATTCAAAAGGAAAGCACACGGGTATTGAATGCTCACAGCAAAAAAGTTGATACTACATTTCGTTCGAAGAAAAAAGAGCTGATGCATTAGTACCACCGGCCTCATTTCTGCCCATCCTTGCAAAGTTTGGGCATGATGGACTCTGCTCACGCGCCCAGCAACAACCAACATTATTAATACGGGAGTAACTGGAAATATTGAGAGGGGGGAGACTGGAGAGACAGGTTTCTCCTCCCTCTCCCATGTCAAGTAAGCAACAGCTGGGGCAGTCTGCTGTAAGCTGGAACTATAAAAGTTCACAAATCACAAGGACCGGAGAGGCCATGTTTGGATGAATGCATCAAAATTTTTTCACAAAAAGACGAATGCATGCATGAAGTACTAAACGAAGTTTATTTGCAAAACCTTTTTAGAAATGGATGTAACTTTTCGAGACGAATCTAATGAGCCAAGTTTCATCATAATTGGCTACAGTGATGCTACAGTAACCGCACTCAATCATCTTCTAATCGTGCGGTCAAATGCCTCATTAGCTAGAGCAACTGCTACAGTACCATAGTTGTGGAGGTAATTTTATAATTAGACTTTATTTAATACCCCTAATTAATGGTCAAAGTATCATTTCTCTCTCATCAAAACTTTTACACACCTAAACCAAACATGGCCTAAATGAAGCTAGATACTGGAGGGACAGGGACCAGCTAAGGAAAGACTGCTCCAGCGTGCTTCACAAGACAGGTCAAGATCATCCTAATTAGCCGTATTGCTTAGTGGCCGAGTGAGCGCACTCTGGTGGGCAGCACACATGATTAAGTTGAGCATTGACACCTGATACTGTGGACAGTGGACACAAAGGATCCCCACCGCATCTGCTGGCCGGCTGCCATGCCAATGACTGTCATCTGTCGGTGACTCACTCTGTAGCTTCCGGAGAGTGCAAGAGCTGCTACAAAGATACTCCTACTGTTGGTGGAGATGCCGTTCGGTAATCGGTACTAGCTTGTTCTCACTTTTCAGTCACAGGAATGGTGTCACAAAAATGCAGACACGTATTCAATCGGAGGTAAAGACTGGTTTGGAAAAAAAAAGAACTGAACGCTCGCTCTTCAGAAAGCAGGTTTTGGGGATTGGATAGGATAGGAACGCATGGGTGGAGGCGGAGTGGGAGTGGGGACTCACAGAGGAAGTCGACGGTGAGGCGGCCGTCGCAGAAGCGGCCGGTGGGGCGCGGGAAGAAGGCGCGGCCCTCCGGGCGCGTGAGATGCCACCCCCGGGCCGCCGCCATGCCGCCGGTGTCCGAGTTGGAGTCGCCGAAGTTGAAGAGCACCGGCCGGGAGCCCGGGCGGCACCTGAACCCAGAGCCCGCCGCCGCCGCCGCCGGCACCGCGAGCACCATCAGCTCCAGAGCCACCAGCAGCGCTGCTACGGACGCCGGAAGTAAGGCCCGGCGCCGCCGCACCGCGCTGCCGCCCGACGACATTGGTGACCGCGGCGTCGCGTGGGCGCGGGGCGCGGGCTCGGCTCGGCTTGACCCCTGTCTGTCCGCGCGGCACGTGAGGAGGGGTGCTGCGGCGCGGGAGGAGATAGAGGTGGCGGTGGTCGCTGTCTGGCAGAGCACTGGCGGATTCTGTGGGAATGGGGCCGTATGTATATATGCGGTGTACGTAGTGGGGAAGAAGAGGGTAGGGGACGGATGGAGCTACCCCATTTGGCCATTTACGACACGGCTGCAGGATCAGAGTGACGCGCACTGCAATCATGGCGGCGTGCCGCGTGACTGCGTGAGTGCCGTTGTCGTCTGCTTGGCCCTGTTTAGTTCTTAAAAAATTCCCTATAGTATCTGTTATATTGAATCTTTAAACAAAATATTAAATATAATTAAAAAACAATTAATTACACAGTCTAACTAATTAACACGAGATGAATCTTTTAAATCTAATTAGTCTATAATTAAATATTATTTGTTAAATAACAACAAAATATTTACAATATCAAAACTCAAATTTTTCACCAACTAAACACACCCGGCGCTTATGGCTTTGCTTACTCCACGTAAAGGCGGGCCTGTTTTTTTATTTTTTGAAGAATTAAGGGCGTGCCTGTTTGCAATTGATGATTGCGTCAAGCTAAGGATGCCCATTAATCTCGAGGAGCCAAGCAGCTATACTTCAAGATCATATTTATCTTTCAGTAATGTAATATATATTTTTTTCAGTCTTAAATGTAGAAGAGTAGGTCATGCAAGCGAATTAGTTCGAAAATAAGCTAATTTGCTTGTCATAAGTGAAGTGGCATATCTATTGGAGAATGGAGGAAATAACCACTATTGCTTACGCCTAGGGTGGTAAAGGACCCTAGATTTTGGCTTAGGACTGGGATATCGCGCGCAGATGGCGATCGCGCGACCCCTCTTTTTTCTCGGTTTTAGCATCTTACACGGCTCGCCTCCACATGTCTCTTTCAGCTATACAGGTCTCTCTATCCTACCCACCCATATACAGCATGTAGTAGGGGGCTTTTCAACATACAACTTGTTTATAGAAAATATTTTATCTCGTCCGTATGATCTCCATTTTGAATACCGATAGCACCATTGTTCTAGGCGGACAAAACTATATCCCAATTGCATATATTTTAAAAACATTTTCACCTAGTAGCAACTTATGTGAAAATTTGAGTATGATATTATTGAAGAAGTTGCCACACATATAAAATATAAGTTGTCACACATATAAGATAAAAGTTGCCACAAAAAATATTTATAAGTTTAATAACAAAGTTGCCAAAAAAAGCAAAATTTATAATGAACATAAGTTGTCACAAATAATTTTTATAATATATATAAATTGTCACAGATAAAATTTATAATATACATAAGTTGTCACAAATAAAATTCATAATATACATAAGTTGTCACACAATTTATATCTTATTCGTATGACAACTTGTGTGTATTAACCCTTCCGTTTCATGACAACTTATTCAATAATATCAAACTTAAATTTATACATAAGTTACTACTAGTGCAAAATATTATCAAAACATATGTAAGTGAGGTCTTGTTTTATTCGTCTCGTCGTGTAGAACATAATGGTATAATCGATTTTCAAAACGGAGCTAATATGAATGAGATAAAATATTTTTTATTAAAGCTTCGTACCAAAATAAAGTTCATTTCCTCAACCTGCCAGTTAACTGGGTGATGGCGTGAACATGCAGCTACGCACACAGGCACATGGGCAAAAAATGTGGGCTGGTCCGGTGCGTGGGACGTTGGGCCGCGACGCATAGGAAGGCCAAGGCCGGGCTTGCGAGGGGGCGCGCGCTAGCGCGCCAGCGCGACCAGTCATAGGATAGCATTTTTCTTAGAAAATCTAAGAGCCGGACTTTGAAAGAGACAGTCTCTAATCTTATATAATTTTGAGCTAAAAATATTAAAAGTCATGTTGGACTGTGAAAAGGCCACTATGGCCATGGCCCATTACCACCCCTATTACGCAAGATTCAATGGGTGACAAATGCATCTTCTTCTATCCTTAATCTCTTCTACAAAGCCGAGAATATCTTATATTCTAGAATGGGTAAACTAAACCATATATTCAAGTCTGTTTCAAACTCCGATCAAACAGGAGGAGTACGCCATGCTAATGTGCCTTGGATGATCCACATCTAAACCATATCTTCAAGTCCCATATCTCCAAACTCTAAATCCTCAGTCAAATTTACTATGTCACTTTGAGATTTCTATGATACCAGTTACCTAAGATTTAGGGAAATTTAGTCTCTATATTTCCCTTTTCATTTATATGTACTGGAATTTGAAAAGTTGTTCAAAAATATAATTTGGTGCAGTAAGTTGGTACCAAGTCGATATCATCTTAGGAAGGTATGTGAAACACGAGTTTACTGCACAGCGTTTGTACACTAGAAATGGTTTGGCTAACATAATTGTTGGCCAAACTTTATAAAGTTTCCTTATGAAAAAAGAGAAACAAATGGAATATTACATGATAGCCATTTGTTTTTCTCTTGATGGGTGGTGTTTCGAAAATCCAATTAACATTAAAAGAACTCTTCTACACATCCATTTGTTTACTTGTGTGCATGCGTTTGAAAGCATTGACAAGTGTGGTTTCTATAAGCCCCTTTAATAATGGTGTGGGGATCTTGTCTTGAGTTGAATTTTTCATGTGAAACTCTTCTGGACAAGTGTGGTTTCTATAAGCCTGAAAGTTGAAGCGAGGACAAACTAACCAAACTCCTCTCCTCGGAGAAGGGGATTACCCTTCGGGAGGCGAGCAGATTCGCCCAGCAAGCGAGCAAACATCTCTCTCGGTTGCCCACGGGAATAGTCCTGCTCCTGTCTCCTGACCAGCAGTGCACGTGATCCTGCGTCTCCCGTCCCTTCCCTGCAACACTGCGTGCATCACGGCCAAGGAAAAACTTAACGGCGGTAAACCATTTACCGGACGTTACCGGTAACGGTAAAACACTGAAAACCGCCGGTTTATCGGATTTACCGTTCGGTAAACCAATTCAAATTTGAAACCACCGAATTTCGTATTTTTCGACCGGTTTTCATTGTAATTTCAGTGGTATTCTCTGAGTAAGTACCGAAAAATGTTGACCACGATAGAAAATAACAAATTGTGTTAAGAGAAGTATAATATTTTCAGAGAATTATATCTAATTGTTATATATAATAGTTCAATATGCATAATGATTTTCTTACAAAGCAAATATTAATAGAATTGACGTAAAACATATGTATATCAAATTATCAATACAAACCACAATCCAAATGCAATAAAATATAGGTGCAACTTGTTAACACAATTTATAGGTTCAAATAAAATATAGGTTCAAATAATACAAGTCTCAAATAGTTAACACAAAATATACTCTAAAATTTTTATTTTGGTGTTTTCCCATAGGAAAACCTTACGACCGACCGGAAATTGTTGATGACTCACATTGTAACGTCGAATCCTATAAAAAGGAATAAATAAAATGGATGAGAAGATATAAAAGAAATGAATGCAAGTGAGAAAATAAGATGTGTTACCTACATACTTAGGTACTCATTCGGAGGGATCTTGCTCTGGGGGATATTCCTGATAGTACATGTGAGGATTTCCATATAGGAGGTATCCTTGATAGTACATATGGGGATATCCATATAGAGGACGCGGAGGGACAGCCATCGGATGTGGTTGTGGTGGCCATAGAAAGGAGGGTGCCGACGGGTAGCTGTAGGTGGAACTGACAGAGGTAGAGCTACCATCATCCTCACCGTCGTACGGGCCTAATGGACGAGTATTGCTTCTTGTGCGACGTTGAGAGCTGGGTGCTCCATGATCTTGATCTTGTGTGGCATGGGTGAAGGCAGTCTCTCCCGTAAATCTCATAGCACCAGTAACAGCACCACCACGATCATCCCCATCATCATCGTCATTGTCATCACCACCCTCATTGCCATCATCATCGTCGTCATCGTCGTCGTCGTCGTCGTCGTCGTCGTCATCATCACCACCACCACTACCACCATGTCCATCATCACTAGGCTCTGGTGTGCTATCGTCAGTGCCAATGCTTTCCTCCTCAACGTCACCCTTTCTTTGTTTATTTCGTTTAGACCGACTTGGAGGAATTTTGGTCTTTCTTTTCCCTAGGTGGGTGTCACCAATATTCTCTCTGGCCCAATCATCAACATTTACTGGCTCACCCACCCTACGTCCAGGAATACCAACGGAGTGGCAAGCCTTTGACCACGCCCTACCCAGCAACTCTCTCGCAGTCCTCCCCTTAGACGTCCAAGGCCCCGTATCAATCCTCTGCTGCCTCGGTCCGGAAGCAGTAGCAAGGTTATAGTCCCTTGCCCGCTCGGGGATATGTGACCGACTCCTAGAAAACAACCTCCCAATTTGTCTAGAGCCACCACCTGGATCCCGTGCCTGGCCTGATCCAGAACCACCACCCCTCTCATACCTTGGACCAGCCCTTTGCCTAAACTCATACTCTTCCCGTGAATGTCTCAAAGCTTGCTGCAACTCATCATCCTGCTCTTCTTCTTCTTCCTCACCTTCCAAGTCAACACATATTGAGTACTTCGAGCTGCAGCATCTCTCCTACGCCTATCTTGTTGTCTTTCATACTTCTTCTCCTTTATCTTGTCCAACTCGCTAATGAAAAAGTTCTTCACCGCGGGGGGAACCGAAGGGCAATCAATAACATCATGACCTCTATGTGCCAAGTGGTCCTTGAACCGTGTTGCCCCTCCACCGCTCTTTGATGTGCCACAATACTTGCACTTGAAACCCGCTCCCCTTTTTCTCCATGCTCCCAAACAGGGTCAACCATTTACCTGCAACGGTGCAACATTCATACACATACACATGCATATTCACATACCAAAAATACATGCACATTCTCAATTTGTCATACACATGCATATTAATTTTCACATTTGTACTCATACACATACATAACAAAACATGAATAACAAATACATGCACATTCTCGTTTTCTAATCCATAAAAACATTGTATACTTCTACTAATACTTATATTACACTACTTGCTACCATTAAAAAATTCAAACAAAAAAAAGCCTTACCCACAGCAGCCGGATCCAATCGGGAGGGAGAAAAAACCGGTCGGAATCAGAGGTTTACCGGCCGGAACGTCCGGAAAACAGCAAAAACCGGAGCAGGCGGAAGCTACGCGCGACCGGCGACGAAATCCGGCCGAAACACCCTGATTTCTGCCCGGGAAATGGCGGGAGCGGCCGGCAGCGGCACCGGCGCCCGCGCCCGCCCGGAAACCGCTTCTGCCGGTCGGAAACCGCCTCCACGAGCGCGGAAACCGGTGGGATCCGGTCGGAAATCGCCGGGAGACAAGGAGGGAGCAGCTCGGGTGTGGGAGGACTGGAGGAGGAGAAATGGGGAGGATGGCCGGCTGCTCGGGGCGAGCGAATGGATAAGGTGAGTGCTTCAACTTTAAAAGCTCAGTTTCTTTTTTTTTACACAACATATGAGGTTACATTTCAAAAAAAATATTAGTCCAAAATGCTCATAAAAATGTCTAGTTTTTTATCAGATTTTTATCCTATTTTATATATATATTTTGAATTTTTCAAATTTAAATCCGGTAAATGCGAAATCACACCGAAATTCGTTTCTCGGATACCACCGGTAAGGTAAATTTTCCGGTAAACCGGATTTACCGTTCGAAATTTTTTTCCTTGATCACGGCGCCACGGACGATCGGACCCACCTTTGTCGTACGCGTACACGTGAGCTGGTGGGAAGGATACCGTGCGTTGCGACGCTTCAGTTTTGGAATAAGACAGTGCTAATTAAGCATGGCATGGCACCGTCACGATCTGATAGTGAATGAAGGTGTGATGCCCGTCTGCGATCGGGACAACATCAAGTTTGTTTTGGCAGTGTCGGCGGATTCCTGTTGCCAGATCTTGAAGCTCTTTTTTAATAAAATTTGGGATCTTGAAATCATTATAGGTATCTCCATTTTCCACTGCCACACCATTTATCATTGAAAAGTAATTGTTCAAAATATATGAGAGGACAGGTTGCACAACAAGAAAACTAACTGCCCTGTATTCAGTTGTAATTAAAATTGCATCCCCTTTGCCTTCATTTCACCCGCCTTCCCTTCTCAAACCAAAGGTTTTTTCCCCTTGACGTAAATTCATACCTGTAATTCTGTCCGGTATCCCTCTGATGAGGGATGAGAGTGGCATCCCGGAGAATTTATATAATAAATGTATACCATAAAACTGGATTCGGTTGGCAAAATCTATAAATAATTAATGGAAACCTCACGTGATATCTATTTAAAATTTCTAGTTCTTAGCATCAGATTAAAAGTCTTATAACTTGATATGGGAAACCAAATGATTTATCAAAAATATTTAGTTGCAAGTTAAAACTGTGGGGTTCAATATTCAAATTTTGTGATGCTGAATTCTACAGTTGCTTAAATTTTTCTTCACAAAACTTTGATGTCTTATTTTTGTAGTTTTCTTAGATTAAATTTGGTATTGTGAATTTAATGATAGACCTGTTTTCAAATGTCAAATTTCTTTTCTTAAATTTTATCCCGCCGCCAAGAATTGTCATCATGCCATCCTATGCCTGCCGCAAGCTGCGAGAACTCAGCGAGAGCTAGTCAGTCCCTACCACGAATCTTGTTTCGAATCAGCAAATCTCAAGCCCAGGAGTCCCTCTGATTTCTTTCCCTGCGTTCATGCCCTCTCATCTGATTTCTTATTTCTCAATTAAGGTGTGTTTGGTCATCTTATGGATCATGGATGCTTGGGCAGTTTCTATTAACTCACTCCGTGTCATCGAGTTTGCATAAAGGTTCGATCCCAAGCAATTATTTCTCCTTTATTAGTTACCATTAATTTCATCTGTATTCTTGATCTAGCTTTGTTCTATTTGTGTGAATCGTGAAACAGAGAGACCCGTTATTTTGTCATGCCTTCTAGTGTTATTTTCTTAGTCCAGTAGTTCTTAGTATTATAAAATTTATCAAGTTATATAAATATTTTTTGGTTATTTTATTTTTTAAAATATATTTTTCGCGCCAAGGTCTCGAAATCTTATGTACGGCTCTGCTTGTATACAAACAACCACTGTTAGTCCAACCGGTTTATGTTATCACATAATAACTAAAATCACTATGACATTGTTAGGTTCATTTTCCTTAGCGTGCTTATTTTTCATATATTTGTATTTCGGTCTAAACTTATAGCAAATTCTCCCAACTGATGAAAATAATTGCAAGGAAAGTCTAAAATATCTTTGTAATATAGGATACATCGAACTATCACCATGAAGAATTTTGACTAAAAAATTAGTATGAGGAAAAATAATAAAAAAGAGAATTTTCATTACTAGGTGGTTTGATTAGTAAGTTCAAGGGTCAAAACAAAGTGAATTGTTTGTTATAGAAAAAGGACCTAGCCGTAATATAGCCCTCTGTACGGCCGATTCATCTTCGGAAAGTATACTATAATATCACATTCCTATTTCAGCAATCCCACCTACATCTCCTTTTCCCGTATTTTTTTTGACACCAACAACTTTGCAGGCCCCATTAAATCCTTTCTCCCTCCCTCCTCAGCCACATCAAATAAGCAAAAAAAAAATGGAAAACACAACGATAAGCTGCGTGACACATAGATAAAAAAAAAAGTCTTTTTATGTTGTCACCAACTGCAAATTTATTTCTAGGTTCTAGCAACAAGATAGATCCACAGGGAAAAATACATTCGAGGTGCGGAAAAATAGTACATCTTGAATTACAAAAAAATGCTAAGTCGCAGAAATTAAACTGCGTGTAAGCATCTGGACAGATATGTTGTTGTAGAAATCCACTGATGCAGAACCTGATTTGAATCCACTGTTGTAGAGCCTGGTTGGATGCAGATAGAAAAAAATGCTTGATTAGATTGATTGTGATGCTAAACAAACTAGAAAAAGTTGACGTAGAGGAAACATCTGAACAAAAAACAACTGATTTGCCTATTAAACAGTACATTATTTCTTGATGATCTACATTTAGTTGCTTTTGATGCATGCAAAAAATGCTCTCATGGTGCTGCTCTCCAATCAGATATGTGACTTATTGAATGGTTGTGCAGGGGATATAGAAGATAAAAATGGATTTAATCGAGCTCCACGAGAATATGATTATGATTTCCTAGATGAATCAGATTCAAATCAACACTATTGCACTATGCAGTTTCTGCTGACAACACTTTAGCGACTATTGGTAAACAATCTAGCTGAAAGCACCTAGGATATGTAGGAGATGGAGCAATCGTGGAAGAGATTTGGTCAACAGCTCCAGTGTTGTGCACTAGGCAAAACGTTTTGCACTACGGAAGAGATGAGGGGAGTTCTACAACTTGTGTGCAAAATGGATTGGGTTCTCGATTCATACAGGAACTTCACACCTCCCAGGTTCAATAACACAATGATAGAAAAGTTTTCTTTGCTTGTGACAAAGAAGGGCATTGGAGGGAAGCAAAAAAGAATGCAAGTCACTTTCTGAATCGGATGACAGCAATTATAAGATGGGGGATTCTGATCCTAAACATGACCTGGGAGTAATGTAAATTAAATAGTCACTGAAATTGCCTAGTGAGATGCATAAATTTGCCTCTGCTAAAAAGAATTAATTTTGCTTAATGAAATGTATTGTTATGCCTAGATAAAACAATAATATTGCTTACTGGGAATCAATGTTATTATATCTGTAGAATAACAGTTTTCTTGAGAACCAACATTAAAATGCTTACATGAAACTGAAAAAAGACATAACTAGCTCAATTAAAATACTTACGAGTTTTGCCAAAACTGCAAACCTCTCTAACACTTAAAAAGACACGTATTAAACTCAAAAAAGTATAGATTAGTTGCAACATTGGCTTGCGTGAGCCTACTCTTAACACCAAGCAGGAATTAAAATCAGTAGAAAAAATTGCTAGATAACAAGAACATAAAAGTTGCTACATAAAAACATAAAAGGTATAATTTGACAAACTTGAAACGCTTATATGTCCTAAACACCATTTAGGATATATTTTTACCAACAAAACAAGGTCCATTTATCTATATTTTTGAAGCCATATTACCATGCGGAGGAAAACTGCATATATGAGACTGGAAAAAGACATACTAACCCAACAAAAATGCTTATGAGTTTTTGCTAAAATTACATACCTCTTTGACACACAAAAGTCATGTATTACTGCCTCATTTCTGGCCATATTATTACCTAATTCAGACCATATTATTGCAGATCAGTGGTTTAAGGATACAAAAGAAAAGTGAACAATACACGCTAATAGAATAAATGCAGAACCAAAAGGAAGAAAAAAGAAAATGTAGAACAAGTGAAATTCAATACCTATCAAAATATGCAACTAAGTACTGCTAGAAACTTTCAAACCTGTGCTGAAAATCCAAATGGAAAAAGTTAACCTAAAATGAATGTTTTGCTTGTTGACTTGCATGACTTACCTACAAATGAATTCCACAAAGTTAATCAATAGAACCAAAAATGGCTTATTAACAGAACATGAGAAAATACACTAATTGGCTAATTCCAGAATAATATCATTGCCTAATCAAAACCATATTACTCCTGCTTAATGCTTAATCAAAACCTGCAATAGTACCCTGTCACAACTGAAACCCTTGAATAGGAACCAAATCGATTTGGGGAAATCAAATAGAGAGAGATACAAGGAGAGATATACTCCAGCCTAGCCTTCATGTACTAGCGACCCCGCGTCGCCAGTGGTCCGCTGCTCCGATTCCGAGTCTTGCTCCCGATGCCACAGTTAAAAGGTAAACATCCTTTTTTCCTTGCGGAAACAACGCTTTGCTTTCGCTAGAACCTTGAGTGCAGACTAGAATCAACACAATCTGCAGCAAGAGAAGAGAATGGAAGGAAATTGCCAGGATCAATACAAAAGCGCAGCTCCTTTCGGAGGCACTTGATCGCAACCTATATGAACCCATAAATATCCGCAATTTGAGAAGGCAAACATCAAAAAATCAACCAAAAATGATCAGACTCTGATGTAACTATACTTGGTGGTGGCCCAAACATCCAAAAATAGCTCCGAGGGAAACACTTCTTGCCCCAATAGTACTGTAAAAGCCTATGCAGCAGCAAGTCAAATCCCCCATATCAGCCTCACAGCACGAGACGCACATCATCCCATACCAAATCCGCCCAGAGTAGGCTCAAAACCCCCTCAATTCCCCGGTCATTTCGCCCCAAATCCACCAGTTCTGATCACTACGCTCTCGACGCCCACCAACACCGGATTGAGGCACCAGCTCACCTCGATGCTAACGAGCCAAAGCACCTTCCTACACCTGTCGCAGGGGTGGTGTCCCGGCCTGCATGTGCGTAGCCGCTGCCCGCAGTGCCCCACCTCTCCCAATCATGGCCCCGCCTGCGACGCCGCGGCCACAAGCCTCCGCCTCATCATCCTGCATGAAAATCCCAACCCATCTCCGCCTCCCCACCCACCTTCACACCACGCTGCATTGCCTAGAACAGGGCCAACCGCGCCCTCCTTGAGGCCCCCCTTCTCCCGGGGTACCCAAAGTGCGAGCACAACCACCGTCGTGCCTCGCTGGCGGGCGGCCGCTGGAGCAAATCGAGGCTGCCAAGAGCTATTAGGGTTTGGTGGCGCCTCTCGAGCAGCTCGCCCGATGCGAGATGAGGAAGGGAGGCAGGAGACGATGCATGGGAGAGGTGAGGGGAGGGGAGATTGGCCGGTGGTGGTGAGGCCGCATGCTCATGCCGCCGTCGCCGCTGGGCATGCCGCTGCATGCCTGCATCAGAGAGAATGCTGGCGATGGTGAGCGGTGGAGAATGGAGTACTGGAGGAGATAAGGTTCTGTGGGACCCTCGCACATGGGTTGAGCCGCTGGTGAAAATAAGTACTAGTCTTTTGACCGACGAAGGTCCGTACAGTTGAGCAAAATTTTACGGCCGGCCATCTAGAAGTCATTACCATAGGAAAAAAATGGACTTTTTCCACGAAAAGGGGATCCTAATTCAATTCAGAGATCGCGTGGTGTTGTCTAAAGATGGGAAAAATAGACGGCCAAATGGGCATTCCCTAATGGGCAGTCTGAAACACGGCCCAAGCACAACACAGTCCGGTCCAGGTCGTGCTCGAGCCTGCACAGCTCGATGCGTCGTGTCGTGCTTCTGCCGACAACGGCGTTCCTGTATGGGACGCACCCTTCATCACCCTGCTGGCCTTACGTCACGCGCACGGGCACGCTGGGCTGCCGTGTGCAGTGCCGTGGCTGGCCGCGAGATTGGCGCGGCATGACTTACGGTACGAATGTCTAGCCGTGCCTAACCGTGCCGTGTCCAATCACATCATAGTCGATCCATTCGGGGGTGGTGTGCCGGCCGTCCATCTGGCCATCTGTAAAAAAAGTTTACATCAAGATATAAAGTTTTAAAAGTATAAAGGTGAGATCAAGGAGGAAAATATTAGTATTGATCTCCACCGGCGGTTTCACTATTGATCTTAACATTCTCCCTCTTGATCTCACCTTTATACTTTTAAAATTTTATACCTTGGCGTAAATCTTTTTACATACTCTTTGCTTGTTTTGCTCTCGGTCCTCGTCTCATTACAGATTAGTACGTAGGGCATGCTTCGTCATGACTGTTATTAGTTACCGTCAGATTAACAACCACAATGTACCTTTCTGTATTGAAACAAAGACCTTAAACTTTCTTTGGGCCCTTTAGTAATCCAGAAATCATAGGCCTTCCATAAAACCCATGTCGACTTGGGTGGTATGCCTTTGGTAAGCGGATCCGCAAACACTTGCTTGATACTTTGATGCTCAATGCTTTCATATGATTTTGAATTTTCTCCTTTGCAACACATAACTCATCGTCAAAGTGTTTGGCAGCACACTTGACATGTTGCCATAGGAGTGAAAACATTCGAATGGTATATTGCTGTTGTCTACCATTATCAATTCCAGATAAAGGTTTTCTCAACCATTTTGTCTGTCATGTAGCCTCATATCATGCTAAACTTTGGGTACACGACCCATGATATCACAACTATTTTGCTTTAGAGCTTTTCCACAATAAAACTCTAAGCGCGAGTGTTAGGTACTACATGGGCTTCACTAATCATCTCGCCAAAACTTATTTTTTTTTTACTAATAACCTTTTGAGAGTACATGTTCCTTTCTAACTTAGCATGAGGATGACAATACTTTGCAAAATTACAAAATATTCTATAACTCCATTCCAATGATCTATTGCTAGACTGGACTTCTGCCAAAATGTCCCGGATACTTGCGCTATGTCAGGGTAAATTCTTTTTGAGCACTAATTTAGCTTCCAACAGCTGAAGCACATGGAATCACTTTCTTTTGATTGATCATATAACGGTTCCTGGAATTCTAAAAATTCCAAAATTATTACCCTTGACAATAGGACATGCGTAGGCTTACTCGCATGCATACTATATATCTTTTAGAACTCTTTTCTAAGTATGCTCTCTGCGATAGTCCTGATACCCCTTTTCTTTTATCTCGGTGAATTTTCTTTCCTAGAGCGAATGACTCTTCACCGAGATTATTCTTATCAAAACTAGAGGTCAAAATAACTTTCATTGAACTTTGTGGGAAAAGAAATTTCCCATCTTTGAACTCTGCATATTTGCAATTTGTCATCTTGACATTTACATAAAATCCAAAACTTTCTTTGTTCTCATAAAACTTTAGATACCACTATTCTGATTTCATCAGATGGTATTCGGATGTTCTTTTCTATCCACAACAAAAACCATTTGGTTATGTCACGTATATATACTTTCTCGTACAAATCTTCATTGGAAGATATTTCTCCAACATCCTTCTGATGCAATTCTAAAAGCAGTATGCCACCAATGTCTTTATGATTATAAAAGAATCCTTTCATAAGATTGTACAAAATGTCTCGTTAGAATTTAACCTATTTCTTTGCATAAATCTTTTTGGCCACAAGTCGTGCTTAGCGACTTTCCATGTTCCTTCTGAAATCACATTTAATCTTGTAGACCTATAGCCTACTGTCTTGTCTCCGTTGGGAACCTATTCTATGTTCCAAAACAAATTGAAACTTCTAGGTCTCATGACATCTTTTATGGCTTCTTGCCACCTCGATGAATGAGAAAACTCAATTTATGACATTCATACAACATCAAAACATATGCTGAGACAATTGTAGTGTTTGAATCATAGGAGTGAGCATACAGTCCCACTTCTCTTCAAGCCTTAGTTCTCGGCATACTTTACTCCCCTAGATTATCCTATCTATTGCAAAGATGAAATATCTTCAAACTTTTGTTTGGGTTTGTTCTTTACAAGCCTCATAGGGTGCTTTAAACACCACCTTGCTTTAAGCACCACCTTTTCTTTCGGTTGCTTTGAGGCTCAACTTTCTTTTCTTCCTATTTGGAGCTAAAAAAACTCCAAGAATCTCGCTTATTTTTTTTGTTGGGGTGTCAATATTATGGCCCTTGTACTCTCTTTTCGGTCATATTCTTCTTTAATAGATCATTCTTGCTTTAAAATATATTGTACTTTGAGGGTTTCATAATCTCAATCTTTCTTGTCTTTCTAATATTTCTCCCCCTCGAAATATGGCACAAAATTTGCCGCCATAATTTTGAAACTATCTTTACACACTTGAACGAGGACCCTTTCTTTAGTTGGTTTATTCACATGATCAACTCATGCAAAACTATGGGAGTACCATTTTCACGTTCCATTTCAAGAGCTCATCAGGGTTCATGATATTATTACACTTTCAAGAACTCATCAAGTTTTTCATTTTGCTATATTTTAGTAAGCCATGCTTGCAATCTTAGCTCGTATACAACTTTCTTTTGTCCTTCGACTCTTTCCAAGTCACTATACAACATGCCACTATAGTAGTGCATCGAAAAATTACTGGGATAGCTTAAAAGGTCCCCCAGACTTCTTCACTTTTATGTGATACTCAAGTAGCAAATGAGTCATCACAAAACTTTCTTCGCCATGCAGGATATTAATGGCACAAGTGCCAAAAACTTTCCCGACATGCGGTATAAAACTTTAAATGCATTAGTAACAATCAATGCCATAATATCATAAATAAATCCAAAAATTATGCTAACACATATGTTTAATTCAATGTTGGTCAAATTGAACATGCGTCTTACTTATGTCACCATTATCTTTACTGTTGAAGGACAAGAAAACACTTTATAATGATAAAAATTTTCTTTACCTTCAATTCTATATCACCGTTGGGCAGAAATAGAACACATGACTAGAATAAAAATTATAATATTGCCATCATCAACTTTGGTCAGAAAATGACAACATCATAATAAACTTTAAATTGCTTTTCTTTTATAAGCAAACTAATGCTCAACTTGACACTTACAATGGCAAAATGGTGCCAAAACAACCTTTCTTTGAGTTACTACAGCGGAAGCTTTTCTTAGCCTTAAACTTAAAGGCTGCTTTTTCCCATAGAGAAAAACTCATCTAAGTTTATCTTTCTTTATTGCAGCGGAGAGCTTTTCTTCTTTTTCAGAAGCAATTCTTTGTTATTCTTTTTTCTCTAAAAAATTGATCACTTTGATGCAAAAAAGTCAGAGATTTAATCTTGAACTTAAAATCCCAATGAAATTACAATATTGCTATCATCAACGTTGGTCAGAAAATAATAATATCATAATTTAACTTTAAACCAATGTCTTTGTACTCCTCTATTTAAATTTTCCCGTTGGTTCTAATTTAAATAGAGGATGAAACTTTTACTTTGCAGCGGATACATGAAAATTTTCTCATATTCAGAAGCATTACTTTACTCTTTTATTCTCTAAATAATATACACGTTGGTGCAAAATTGAATGGAGAACAACATACAATCAAGTTTATTCAAAAATGCTTCTGAAAAATAGAAAGAAAAACTTCTTTCACTGTGTTTTGCAGCCCATACTGCAAAATTCGGCCCGCGGCCCCTCGTGCGCCATGCTCCTGGGCCCTCGGCCCAGCAGTCGACGGCCAGGCAGCCAAATCGGCCCGGCGCGACACGCCTTCCTCGCCCTCTTGGGCTGGATTCGGCCCATCGGCCGTCGATCGCTATCGGCCGTCGGATCGCCCTTCTCGCGGATCAAAATCGGGCGGCCGGCGGTACTCCCCCAAACCCTAACTCATTTTGCTTCACCCCTACTCTGTCCTGGCGAAAACGGCGGTGGCTGGGTGGCCTGGCAGCGCCGGTGGCTCACGGGAGGAGGTGGCCGGCGCCGCCTAGCCATGCGCAGCGGCCCCGAGCCGAGGCGGTCGGCACGGTAGCTCGTCGGAGGAGGCTCGGCGCCACCGCAGGCCCCATGGCCGGCGCGCGCGCTCGCCCGAGCGCGAGCGCCGCCATCGATCGGTGGCTCCCCGTTGCGGCTGGAGGAGGGTGGTGGCGCCGCCGCAGGCCCCCTCGCCGGCGTGCGCGCTCGCCCGAGAGGGAGCGCGCCGTCGTCGAGCGGCCTTGCGTCGGCACCCGGAGTACTCGCGCGCGCGGCGCGTGGAGCGTCGGCAAACTGGCGCCTCGGCTCGTTCTTTCTGCGTGGCGGAGCCGGCGGCGCTGCGAGCAGGTGATCCCACTGCCATTACTTTGCTAGGGTTAGGGTTGTGCTCTGTTTCTTCCTCAATCCAAGATCGAGTTCTTCTGTTTTCTTTCGATTCACGATCGAATCAATCTTTCCCCTTCCCGATCTACTTACTATATCGGCTCTGATACCATTGTTAGAACTTTTAGATCACTATGACTGAATCGAGAGGGTAAACACGGCGGTTCTTGAAAGAGTGGACGGCCATGGTCGTCGACAAACCTGACGGCGATGCCGAAATCGCCGGTGGCAGAGTCGTGGACGCACCGCGGTTCGAGGTTGAGGGCGTTGGCGGCGTGGCGCAGGGGCGGCGCCGTCGCGCGGGGCAGTGGGCTTCCCATCGCTTCTGGCACCGTCTCGGTCGGTAGGTGGGTGAGTGGGGGTGTCTCTATGGGCGTGCGTGCCTCTGTGCCCCTCACCTTCTCTATATAGTGCCGGTGCGACAGGGGCCTACAACCCAATTGGGTTGGGCTCCCCCGACTAGGGAGCCGAGTCAAGGGCCCAACTCGGTCGTTGGACCGAGTCGGTGGAGATCAATACTAACAGTGTCATCATGAGGAGCGATTCCCAGTTATAGATCGAGAGTAGATGGATGGATGGGGATCGGTAGCTACTGCCACTATGTTGCAACCAATAAAATTGCTCCCAACTCCCAGTCCAATCTGATTTTTTGCCACGCTTACTGAGGCAGTTGGTGAAAGTTGACTCTATTCGCTGCATCCAGCCAACAGTGTTTTTTCTCTCATACCAAATCAGCACAAGCCAGCAACCACCAGACAGTCAGCAGTACTTTTCTCTCACAACAAATCAGTACCAGCCACCAGCCACAGCACAACGAACAGAGTCGTTGTTGGTTTTGGTGTAGTACATTTCGTTTTTACTTGACAAATAATGTCCAATCATAGACTAATTAGGCTTAAAAGATTCATCTCGTGCTAATCAGTTAGACTGTATAATTAGTTATTTTTTCAACTGCATTTAATGCTTTATGCATGTATCCGAACATTCGATGAGACAGATATTGTAGAAAAAAAATTTTAGGAACTAAACAAGACCCGAGGGAATGGCAGTCTAATTACTCTGTCATTGACCCAAATGCCCCCCCACCATGACAACAGTGTAGAAGTGGCAACAGACAACAGTAATCCATGACAAATGGATTATGTTGCTACAGGAAAGGAAATTACTGTATCGAGGTTCGCCTTGCTGTACAGAACTGCTGACTGTTATCCTGAATCCAGACATGTGCTGATGTGCAGGCTCCGGAGGCCCAAAATCCGTGCTACAACATGCGATAAGGACAGGTAAAAGAAAATTAGTAAAAAAATAACCGTGGATCTTACACACATGCATGTGTATGTTATCATGTTTGATGTAGTACAAATTAAGTCTCAAACTGGAGGCCAATAATCCCCACAAAACCACTAGGTTGGGCCACCCTTTCATTTGCAAAATTCTAGTCAATAATCAATGGTGTCACATAATTGCTCGCTCCTTTGTTGAACCAGCTCGATCCTGACGAGCGGCGAACCAGCTCGGATCGATCTCCACGAACTCGCTGCAATCATCATATCTTGGCTAGATTCCTTTCTACCATCATCACTTCCCCCCATGGGCAGCAAGAAACCGCACGAGCGAGAGCCTAGCCATCGTTGTTGTTGGCCACGACGAGCGTGGCGTTGACGAGGCTGGCGATGGTGACCCCCCTGGGCGTGGAGAGGTCGCCGGAGAGCACCTTGGCGGCGACGATGGCGTTGGCGGCCTCGGTGAAGTGGACGCCGTCCCAGCTGGCGAAGCGCGCGCCGACGTCGCAGAGCTGCATCTCCGCCGACATGCAGGCCTTGAAGTGGTGGTAGTTGTAGGGCGGGCCGCCGTGGCCGCAGCACGCCATGAGGGGCCGGGCGATGCCGTGCGCGGCGTGGCCGGCCACCAGGTCGTACTTGGCGGCGTACACGTCGACGAAGACGAGCGCGGCGTCCACCATCCGGCGCCGGAGCTCCGCGCAGGCGCCCGCCAGCAGCGCGTTGAACCGCCGCGCCGCGGCGTTGTAGGCCGTGAGGCAGCCGTGGGCGTCCAGGCCGGCGTCGTCGGCCCGCGGGATCGCCAGCTTCTGCGGCAGGCAGCCCAGCGCGCCCGTGCCGTGGATCCAGAACTTGCGGCCGCCGTGCACGTACAGGGTCTGTCGGTCGGTCGATCGGTTGGTTCAGGAGTCAGCCTCGACGACGATCCAGTCCAGAGTCCAGACTGAAATCGTAGCTTACATCTAGCCAATCTACAGAGAGATAGGTAGCTAGTGGAGAATTGGATTTGTTTACCTCGATGGTGTACTTGATCTGGGCGACGACGGAGGGGATCTTGGCGAGCACTTGGTCGAAGGGCAGGTGCATGTAAGCAGAGAGGTCGTTCTGGCCGATGTCGATGGTGTAGATGGCCCGTCTGAACCCGTCGCGGTCGATGGGGGGCTTCTGGCCTGCATCACGCGTCTCCCACCCATCAGATGAACTTGCCAGACGACGACAGAGATTGATTGATTCACCGGGCGGTTACCTAGGTCGATCATCTCCATGGATCTGGCCCTGAAGTAGAGCCACTGGTGGAGCTGCACGTCCAGCGAGAAGGGCGACCCGCCCGGCGACGCCGTGGAGCCGCCGACGGCGAAGTTGACGCCGTTCCGGAAGTCCGCGCCCAGCGCCTTGAGGTAGGGGCTCAGGTACGGCGTGTGCAGGCTCTCACCTGCAGATCACAGCACAGGAACATTTTCATTCACTCCAAGCAAGAAACCACCCACCCAAAGTTATGACTTATGAGCATCGAGCAACATCCTAGTACACAGAACAGCAACAGCCAAAAGGCAACACCAACGACTGTAAAGAATCTCAGATCGCTCCGAGCCTGCGACGATGATTTGCACTGGATTTTTGTCCCCCACAGCTGCTTGGGTAAGAGCAGATCCTGCTGTCAAGACGTGTGTACATGAATGTACCTTGGGGTGGGGCCGACATAAAGCTTCTTTTGTGATCCCATTATGGCGATGCCTGACACGGCGATATCCTCACCACCTTTTCCTCCACTTCCATCCATCCCCAATGCCATCTTCTTTTTTTTCTTTCTAATTGGTTTAAACTCTTTTTTAATCTGGTAATTGTTTGTTTGGTGACTTTTTTTTCAGTTGTGAGATTATCCGGGCTCTTAGAATTAAGTTGAAGGATTTGCAGAACTTTAAATTTCAGAGGGATGAAACTAAGACGACGAATTCCGCTGTGTTGCTTAAACGTTTGTTTCGAAGCCTGGCGGGAAAGCACGGAGGGAGCACTCACAGATGAAGTCGATGACGAGGCGGCCGTCGGAGAGCCTGCCGGTGGGGCGGCGGAAGAAGGTGCGGCCCTCCGGCAGGTTGAGGTTCATGCCGTTGACCGCCGCCATGCCGCCCGTGTCGGAGTTGGAGTCCCCGAAGTTGAAGATCACCACGGGCGACGGCGCCGCCGCCGTAGGGGGATCCCGCCGGGCATCACCGGCACCCGCGTGGGCGAGGCGCCCGGCGGCCCCCGCCCGCGGCGCGACGGCCAGGAAGCCGTACCCCCCGGCGGCGGCCGGCGGCGCGTACCTGAGGCAGGCGAGCACGACGGCGGCCGCCACCCCGGCCATGACGAGGTAGTGCTGCAGCCGCAGCGCGGCGGCGGCCTTGGCGCCGCCTGGTCCCGCCACCGCCACGCCGGCCGCACCGTTGCTGGTCATCGTCCTCCGCTACCCGACGAGCTCGGTCGCTCCCCTCCCTCTCTACCTGCTGCCTCTTCTGTGCTCTTGACGCCCGGCGCGCGCGGGTGATGCCGCCCGTGGCGTGGCGGGTATATAAACCCAGCAGTACTGTCCCGGCCGGTGCGCGCGTGTCAGTGCGTTGGCGGGCGCGTACCTGCGTACCTGACCTGCCGCGTCGGAGTACATGCACATTAGAGGGCAGTTGGCGCCGGCGTCCGGCCAGCGTCAGGCTTAGGTAGCCAACAGCAGTAGCTCCGTCCGCGCCGCCTCCTCTTGGCTGGGAGGCGACGATGGAGACGGGCGCGCCCGTCACGGTCAGTCGGGGGGAAAGGAGAGAACGAGGTAAAGGCCAGCGTGCCCGGACGGCAGCGGCAGCCGGAGTCAGGGGGGGTTGGTGGCGGAGCGCGGATAATTAATAGTAAGGTGTGGAGGGTGTGCGGGGGACGGCGCATCGGCTCCGGCGGGCGGGACGGCATCAGGTAGGTGCCGGGCCGCGGCCAGGGAAAAAGGGGCTGGGTGCGCGAGATAATAATGGCGGAGGACCGGGCGGGGGATGCCGATCGATCGGCCCATCAACAGCCCGCTCGGCAGGTATCTCGTTCGTATCCAGCACGCACGCTGGGAGGCAGGTTTGTCTCCAATCCTAGACGCGAACGCAGGTGAGCCGCGGATAGTGGCCAGTGGCCGCGCGCGCGCGCGCCGCAGCGTCCTTGTCCGGCATGGTGCAGGTGCAGGCAGGGTGCGAGCGCAACGGTGACGAGCCAGGAGGCGGCGGCCGAGCGTGCCGAGCACTGGATCGACCCCACGCGCGGCGGGTGCGACGTCGCTATGCAACCCGGATGCTCGTGTTTTTACCCCCGCGCGCCGGCCGCGGCCGGGTGGGAAGCCGGAAAGGGACGCGCCGACGATCGCCTGCCCGATCGACGACGGGTCGGGGATTTCAACCGTCGGGAGATTTCAGCCGCGAGCGGGGGGGAGAAGATGCGTCGACGTCGCGTGGGGTGGGACGCGCCGCGTCATTTGCTGTGAGGACGCATTTGCAGAAATCTGGAGAGATCGGCAGCATCAAAACCCCACAAGACGCCACCCGTCGATCCGCGCTCAAGTCTCATCACACTTTCACTGTTGACTAGACGCGTCAGTGTGCGACCTTGCGGACAAGAATAAAATTGCCAGCTTTTACGGTTTCAATGTACAGGACAGGACATGAGCAGACAAGCTACGGTTGCAATTTTTTTTCAAAACTTACTTATACTACGGCTGCAATTAGCCGACATATGATTCCTGGACAATGCTGATCGTACGAGAGGAACATACACATCCCATCAAAAGTCCATCACGGGCGAAAATCATCTCAACAGAACAAACAAATCACACACCAGTGTCCTCGAATGCCCAATTTCTTTTTTTTCCTTTTTTTCCTTAATTTCATGAAAGAACACGTCTTATATTGTCCATTCTTTCTTTTCCAAAAAGAAACCCTCAGCATGATAATGCAAAAGTATTTTCTCCACCAGGGAACTAGTAGAATCTAGCTATTCCTCCCTTGTTTTTCCTTTTTCATGCCATATCAAAGCTGGGAAACCACCAGCCCAAGACAGACATCTTACCAAAAGAAAATTAAAACCTGGGACCCAAAATAAACCCGGAAGGAGAAATTGTGAAACCAAAAAAACCCTCCCCACTAGCCACCTACACCTCCGAACAGTCAACCTGAACAGGCATCGAACCAATTGTCACCACACTAACTGTGCTGCTCTTTCGGTCAGCCTCCCCTGTCGTGGAATTGATCTTGAGCGAACCAAGTTTGGCGGTGATCTTCTGTTCTTCGCTGCTGTCTGATACTGCACCAGTGGAGCTACGGACTCCATTTAGACGCTTTTCAGGTGGCTTTGATGAACCTTGAGGGGCACTGTCTGTGTGCTGCCGTGGGTTCTCAACCTTCTTCCAGTATTGCTGCTTCCCATCCGCCCCTGTCTTCAAGCTTGAAGTTGGTGGCTGGTTAGTTACAGTTTTTGCTGCATCCTCCTGGCTCTGATTGCCACTGCACTGGTTTTCTTGTCGTCCATTCTCTTTCCCAGTCTCAATCGCCTGTGTTTCAGAAAGCTCTACACATGGCTCCTGAGATTTGACCATCTTAGGATCATTTTGCTTCTCTGACGAATTTTGTACTTCTGATGTCCTGTCTACCAGTACGCTCCTGGATTTTGTCTGCTTAGTGTCAGATGCATCCTTTGTACTCTGCGAGGCAGGTACAAAATCTGGGGCATTATAGCTCAGCTTGCACCTTCGGTGAGGTCTATATTGCGCTTCTTCCACCTCATACTTCATGAAATCATCAAACAAGCACTCCTTTACTTTCATATCCTTAAAGATCTTGAGCACAGACATTCCAGGGATGTATGGTATCTGCCAATGAGATATTGCAAGAAATCATGAGAACTGAGAAGAGACCTAGGTGCTCATAAAAGAGCAAAGCAATTACAGCAAGTGACAAAGAATTCTGGAGAGAAATATACATGATCTTATGGAACTCCATGAAAATGAAACTTCCTAAAATTAAACAGTTTAACAGTACCAACGAATCTTCAATGCAAAAAATGGACATGGCACACTTACTTCTTGTGTATCTCTGCTGTGTGTGACAGGCTTGTTTTCATTGTTCTGCAGTGTGATATGCTGCAAACAATAATTTGGAATATCCTTAACAATGTGCCATCTCACAGGAAAGCATCCGGTCCATTTATCCTGACACCAGAAGTCCATGTCCTTGTGAAAATTGACAGGGCCAACCATCTCAGCCACGCCACAGAAGTGGCCACTGCCATTCACCTGATTAAAACAATCACAAATTAGATAATTGAACACTGAGCACAAATAATTTTATGGATGTTCATTAGATAAACACTCACAGAGAAGAACAAGAAAACCGGACACTTGGTAGAATTCCTCCTCGATATCCTGTCAGCATCCCTAAATGCGCTATCCAGCTTGCTGTTACCATTGGAGGAACTTGACCATACACCATACTTGATTGATTTGTGGACATCTGCCTCACCAATTGACTTGATAACAAAGAACTTTGCATATGTGTAATCCATCCGGAAATCATCTCTGTTGTATTCGTCGGTCCTTATAAGGATTGTCCCATCTGGATTACCAACAGGGAGCCTTGACGTATACGATCTCACAATTATGGCAGAGCTCCTCTGATTGCTTGGTTTCCTGGAATCAGCTAAGCTATGTTCATTTAACAAATGAACCTTTTGGCCAGGAGCATTTAGAGGAGCACTCGACTTTGAAGAAGGCTGAAATTTCTCAGCAGCAGCCCATTTCTGAAGATCAGATGCAGCATATCCAAAGTTTCCAGACAGTTTTGCCTTTGGTAAAGGATTGGCGGCAGATATTGGCCTTTCAAGCAAATGTGCTGATGCCTGTCATAAACAAAAGACAAACCAGTTAGATAGATGAGATAGTACATAGAAGAGAAAGGAAAACTACTCGCAAGGTCAACTTAAAGTTGATTTACATGTTCAGTTACATCAAGCCCCAAACAAAATCATGTTGAAAACACTATCAAGCTATGTTTGTAATTCCTGAACTCCCTTAGCTGTAATAGTCCCAAAAAGAAAAAGGGTAATGCCCCTACAAGTTACTGAAAGTTAACTTTCTCCTAAATTAAGGCTACTTGCTAAAGATGATATACTGAACACCCGACCCAACGCAATTCCAGAGAAAAATTCAATGACAACCAGCCAAATAGAGTTGATGCTGTGATGCAATGGGTTACCTAGCAAGCATTGCATTCAAAATGTATCCTTGATAACAATGACGTGAAAAGGCTTAACAGAGCCACTACCTGAAAAGGCTAATCTACAGTGTTGCAGAAAATTAAATAGTCCTATTGAACAACAGCTAACAAAATAAATGTAACCTGACAAAAGAGCGAGCCAACAATTACTTGTAAATTTGCCTACCTGTGAAGTGTGAGGGGGTTTAATAGATGCCATGGATCTATCTGGCAATTCTTGCTTCTGTGCAACTGAATTATGCAGTTGTACCTTTGGCGGTTTTGCATGGTCCTGAAACTGCTTTGAAGAGACAATAGTAGACTGTACAGGTGGATTCGCAGCAATGTCACTTTTGGTGGTAACAGGAGCAATTAATGGAAATGCTGCATTCGCCGCCGACGGTGCAGCATAACCTGGTATGGCAGGGAGAAAGGCAACATTGCAGTGAAGAGGTGCGGTCACGCTTCCTGGGACACTATCTTGTGCATAAGGAAGAACAGCTGAAATGTAATAAGGGGTGGTGGCTATTTGGCATGTGGAGCTAGCAGGGTCAGCAACATATTCCTGGGGCACAAATGAGCCATCGGATATGTAAGAAGGATCAACAGGGTAAGGACTGCAGGAAGGATGCATAGATCCATTGTCCGGGGCAGCATAGTATACGCATTGCATGCCTTCGGTCTGCAAACAACATGAAAGGAAGGGACAATTTAGAACATGTATTCGAGAAAAAGAACATTTTAAAACGCATGATTGCAAAGGTCATTAAGCATCGAATAAAACTGTTATTGTACTAACCATGTAAAAAGGATCTTGACCATCATATCCTAAAGAGTTCGGGTGGTTATACCATTCCATAGGCGATGCAACTTCTGCATTTGACAAATTGGTCACAACCAAACAGAATATAAAAAAGAGGCACGCCAACAGAAACAACAGCAATCTCGTTACCTGCATAACCATATGGGTAGGGATTTGCAGCAGCAGGAACAAAAACATTCTGTCCATACATTAGCTCAGGGGTCATTCCCATATCCATGCAATTCACTTCGGACAAGTGTCTTGTTCAACTCCAATGTTCAAAATCAGCTGGAATTCATAGTGTTAGGGATGTTATTGGCAATTTAACAATGCAAACAAAATAAAAATGAAGTGCATGACAACCTAAAATAAGTGCACCGCGTATAAAGCAACACATAGTGGTTGATGTGGCATGTGCATGTGCACCGCGTATAAAGCAACACAATTTATGCCATTACTCAATAAGTAAGGCAAAGTGGCATGTGCATGAGAATTCCATAAAAACATGCGACCCAGAAAATGTAAAAGAACATGCATTAAGTCATATATGAAAGATTTAGAAACATATGTCATCAACAACAAGGTCACTTTTGCTAAAAAAAAGTTAGAACAAGCAATAGGAAAGTGCATGCTTACCGAAGATTTATCCACAAAAAGTGAACACAACTTCACGGACATATTTATAAAATCAAGTTTCCATATGGAAAGTGAATGATGCAGAAGAATAATGTTCACGCGTCACAAACATGTTAGGGCTTAGGACAATGTTACACATTGTTTGTGTAGAAGTGCCTGGAAAGTGCAAACCAATAGTAATCTTCTACTGGTGTGAAGACAAAATATTGTTAATCTCAATGATGGCAATATATAGAAGCAACACTAGCAAATTGCAAGTGGGTTGAAATTCTTTAACTAGTATGGTTTTCAGAAAGATGCAATCATAGTGCAAATGTCAAAATTCCTTAACAGAGATATGCTTCACTTAAAGAAATAGAATGATGGAACAGTAGTGCATGTCAAAATTGTGTCTTTTTTAATAGCAGCATGTATAAACCGTAAGACCCGTATTAAATAACGTTCAATATCTAGAGTTTGCAAGCATTAGCAGATTTCTGGGTACAAAATTATACCAAGCGTCATCAATAAAGCAACGAAAATACTGCTGGTAACTTTTAGGAGGATCTGTTCGTGAAGTAGAATTTGCCAGCGCAACCACAATATGAGCGACCTATCCAAACCATGAAAAAATTGGCACCTCATGCCGAATCGTCCACAATAAAAAAGCCTAAAGCAGACAGCAAATTCAACAGCAGATCTCCAATTCACTTATTCATACGCCACGACAGAGTCTGAACCCTAGATCCGAATACCAATGGACACGACACCGTCAGAGATCCCGCGCCGCGTGCACCAAAACGTCGCGCCCTGCCCCAGACCATGGGATCCCCTCCTCAACCATCAAGCATGGGATCCCCTCGCAAACGGGCATCTTGGGTGGGGGGCAACGACCAGGAAGAGAACAACGGGGGCAGAGGGCGAGGAGACGGGCAGGGTACTCACCGATCAGGACGCGATCCCGGTCGCCGGCGGCGGAAACCCTAACCCTAGGAGAGAGAGAGCGCGCGCAAGCAGGCCGAACGCGAGGCGGCGGCGAGGCTGGGGAGGGAGAGCGGCGAGGCGGAAACAAAGCGGGAAATGCGAGCGGAGTCGGGGACGGGGGGAGGCCAAAAAAAAAATACAACTCTTTTTCTCTCGGCCGCGCCCCCTTCTCCCTGGTTTTGCTTTTATTTTTGGGATCTCTTGTGCGGTTGGACGGTTCTGCCCTCGGTACATAAGGCGGTTCCAGAACTGGCCGGGGTCGACGCCTGTGACACGTGGGGACCCGCCGCGGATCGGGCCAGAACTCCGTTGGAAACCTGCAGGGTTTCCATCTCGGGTGGGAATAGGGGGGTAGGCGGCCTGGAAGAACGGAGAAATTGGCTCCCTCAATGACAGTGGGTCCAGTTTTAGGTTGACCTCACGTGACAGCTAGCGCAGTCTTGGTTGGAAACGGACCTGCTTTTGCTACGGAAAAGTCACTTTATTTAGGACAAAAAAATATTTATGGTTTTAATTTTCTCCTTTTTTACTTTTTTTTGCGAAATTTCTCCTTTTTGTCTTGAAAGGTCTTTTTTTTTGCGGGTAGTCTTGAAAGGTCCTCCCTTTGCCTGTGCTGGGCCCGGAAGTGTGAGGAGTGGCTTCCTGATACGTTCAGTGACGTGTGGGCCTCGCTCTAGTCGGGACCCGACTGTCAGTGGCGAACTATTTTGCTTCTACCCGAAGTTTAAGCGAACTATGCTTTTGAAAATTATGAATTATATCCCCTTTTTTTCTGCCGGCTTCGACGAAAAGGATCCGGATTTGGGACGGACGAGGGAGCCGCTGACGTGTGGGACACCCTGCAGGGCCCACGCCGTGGTGGAAGACCAGAAGGCGTCTTCTGGCTTGGTGAATGGTGACGCGCCGGTCCAGCCGCGTTTGAAAAAACGTCCCCTCGGGGCTGCGCGGTGGGACGATTATGCCCCTCGGTACGGTTTGAAATGTGGCCGCTGTGAGATAAAGATAACGGAATGGCACACGGCGGCCTCCGGTTTCAGGCGGCGGGGTGCTGTGCAGCTGTGCTGTAGTCTGGCTGGCACTGGCACGCGGGGGCCGCTCGTATGAGGGGTCCACCTGGCAGCGTGTGATTTCCGTGTGATTGCGTGTTTGCCAGTTTGAAATTTCAAATTCTTTTGGTTCGGACCGTGCGGTGCGACTTCGGGAGGCTTCCGGAAACCGCGAACTAGGTAGTGCGGCACGGGTGTTGTTCGAGAATTATTCAGGCCTGTTTGGTTGGGGCTAGCACAGAGGAAATTGTTTGCATGCAACTGTGCTAGCACAAGAACTTATTTGGTTTATGCTAGTCTTTAGCACAAACTAAGAAATTTTGCTACATGCACACAAAGTGCCTTGATGAAATAGTGCACATACATAACACACATTGGCATATCAAAAACATGTCTAATTAATTATTACACATGCACAACAAATCATAATATTTCAATTACAGTACGTAGGAGCCGCAAAACTTTTTGATTACAACAGTCATGCACACAATTCTTATTGCGGTAATAAAAAATATATCCACACATGAACAACCATCGTTACTGCACTATGAAAACAAATGGCCACACACGACAAACTGAACAGAACTGTGCTAAAAAACGTGCTGCCAAGCGGCAAGCTGTTGCTATTTCATCACGCAGCGCATTCATGTTCACATCGTCATCCACTACTGCTACAGCACCAGCCTCATCTGCGTCGTCGTCCTCTTCATCCGATACTTCCAATGTCACATCTGGATCATCTAAATTGAAGTCTTCATCATCACTATCATTATCTAAAATGAAGTTATGAAGCCCACAGCAAGCCAATATGATTTGTGTCTGTTTGTGCTCAGAATAGTGAGGGAGACCCAACAATATGCGCAACTTCATCTTTAACACACCAAACGATTGCTCTATCACTGACCTAATGGAGGAATGAGCTTGGTTAAAAATTTCTCTTCTACCTCGTGCTCGTGGCGCCACTTTCCAGTCTTCTTGATGGTACCTCACTCCCTTGTACGGCGTCATAAACCCCGGGCGGTTCGGGTAACCCGAGTCCACCAGGTAAAACTTGCCTACATTAGTTTTTCATCCGTCACAAAACAAATATAATAGTTCATTAGTACAATGCGAACACAAGCAAAACCATCGCCACGTACTTGGAGGAGGATGAGGAAAGTTGTCATTGTACCTCTGCATCGCCTCTTGTAGGACAGTCCAATCATGTGCTGATCCAGGAATCCCAGCTGCGACAAATGTGAACCTCTTGTCGAAGTCACATATTGCAAGCACATTCTGACTCTTCTCCTTGCTCCTATTGAAATAAGGTCCAACCTTATTGCCAGGCACAATCACTTTGACGTGTGTGCCATCGATTGCTCCAATTGCATTGTTGAAGAAAGGAGCATACTTGTGGTTTGCTATCTTGGGATGTACTGTATGATATATTTAGCTAGGTTCATAGGCACACATGCTACCACATCAACTGTTGCATGAACCAACATAAATTGTATTTAGGACACCATAACTAGCTACTCCGAATGCAACGTAGGATCAGCGAATGCTTTGTAGATCCACGCGAGACGATCTTCCGAAGTTCCTAAGTAGCGAAACACTGCTCTCCAATGATCAGACTTAAAGAGCTTGGTCAAGAAAAAGAATTCGTCGCTGGATTGTGAGAGGCCACTTCGAACAGCCAAATCCAAGCACGATTTCAGATCTTCAGCTTTCTCCTTCTGCAGCTCAGCCGCTTGGTCAATAACCTGCTTGGCTTGTATGCCCGACTTCTTCAGTTCAAGGAACATTTTGTTCAAGAGGGATGTCACTTTCACTCTTTCCTTCTTGGCCGATGGCGCCTTGGGGCGTTTGTTCTTCTTCGAAGGACTTTCAGCGGTCGAGGTAGTTGCACCACTGCTTCCCCGCTTTCGGCTGCCAGAAGTGGTTGTGGGACTAGTGCCATCACCCTATGAGGTTCCATAATCCCCAGTCACTTCCATTTTGCTCCAATCAATTGTACATTCCTTGAACATGTCGTACAGTTTTGCAGTCCATGTGGGAAAACCCCTCTGCAGTTTGTTAACCTTCTTAGGCCGGGGTACTGCGGCCACGGGCCGCCCCAGGCAGACACGGGCGGCCACGGGTACGGGTACTGCCCGTAACCCATGACATGCGGAGGGAGCGCGTACGCCGGCGGCAGCTAAACGTGGCCTTCCAAGCCAGGCGTCGGCGGAGGGAAGCCACCGAAGTGAGGCGCCGGCGCCGGCAGCCCGGTGAAGGGAGGCGTCATCGTTGGGGCTGCCCCTGCCGCGTCGGAGGCCGAGGAGGAAGCGAAGGCCTCGCCGGCGGCCTGGTCGGTGTCCCCCATGGACAAGAAATCCCCCATGCCGCCCTCTTCAGATCCGGCGGCGGCCTGTGGCCCTATGGCCTGTGGCCGCGGCGGCCTTGCTGCGCTGCGCCTTGTGGCCGCGGCGGCCGCGCGGCGCGGCGGGCAACGCCCTATGGCGCCGGCGGCGGAGAGGCACCTCCTACCTCGTGCATCGTCGGCGGCCGCGGATCCGGACAGTGCGACGGGGATGGCGGCTGCGCGCTGCGTGGAGGAGGAGCACGCTTGATGCGGCGGCGAAGCACTGCGCAAAGGAAGGGGGCGCTCGATGCGGCGGCGGTGGGGGGTTGCAGGCGCGAGGGACGGGGCGGCAGGGCAGGCTCGAGCGCAGGCTGTTTTTACATTTTTTGAGACGCGATGCGTGGGGTCTAAACGGGTACGCCAAGCCCCATTGCTGGTGGGCCCATCTGGCCCAGATTGAATTCTAGGAAGCTCCCGAGTCCGTTTGGTTTTCTAGAATGGAACAACCCTGTTCTAGGCATTCTAGAGGCCTAACCAAACATGGCATGAATGGAGGTGCCAGCGTGTCGCATCTCATCACAAAAGTTGTGACTGCCACGCTACTGCTGCCGGTACTTTAAGATCGAGGAATTAGGGTCTAGAAAATCCATTAATTAATTTTTAGTCCGTGTCATATAGGATGTTGTTAATTAGAGAGACTAAATATGATAAAATTATAAAACTAATTGCATGAGACTAATTCACGAGAAAAATTTATAAGCCTAAATAATTCATCATTAATAAACTTTTACTATGTTTAATGTAACACAACTTTGCTAAATCATTGTTATATCATAGAGTAGTTAATCTTAATAGATTCATCTCGCGAATTAGCCTCCATTTATGCAATTAGTTTTCTAATAAACCTTGTCGGTACCCCAGGACTGCGGTACCCCTTCTTGCTGTATCTAGACAAGAGCCTTGTAGTTATCCTTGACTACGTCCAAACAGCCGGACCCCTGCGGTCCGGAGTCCTGATCTCTCGGCGACGGTTCCGGACCTGCCTCGCGGCTGGGAAAGGTCCGGGAACGACGCGTGTCCCGGAAGAGGCGGGCAGCCCAAACAGCCGGGGCTCCGGACCTCCCGAGGGGTTCGGACCCCCGCGGAAGTCCCGGACCCCTCATAGGGTCCCGGACCCCTTGTATGGTAACCGGACCACTCGCTAAGGGAAGAAGTCGACGTCCTGCCTCGGGGTGGTCCGGAGCGACACGTGTCTACAAGCACGACTTTTCAAGGCCGCTTGGTCTCCATACTAAGCCTCACCCACCACTGCATTTATTATGGTAGGTGGACACCCGCATTGATGCGGTGGAAGCCAAGGCGATTCTTTGACCAGGAGGCACTATTGATCGCGTGTTACCAAGATAGTGGAGCCGCAGGCGCCGCCCACGCCGCGCCTGCCAAGTCTGCCATAACAGATGGATACGACGGCTCGGCTTCACCCATTATGACGCCTACATAATAGCCTCCACAGGCTACGCCGCAAGCTACGCTCCCCCAACGGACACCTTGGTGACGGGACAAGAGAAGACCACTGTAGCGCTAGCAGAGCGTATCGGAGGAAAGATCCGTAACCACTGTACCCATCTGAATACTCTGCGTAGTATGCTGCGCAGTCGCGTTGGGCCCACCTGTCGGGGCCCCAACGTCCTATGTATCCGCCCCCTTGGTCTATAAAAGGGGGCGCCCGCTAGAAGGAAGACTCAAGCTGGGTGAGAGCTAAGGCCCGGCAGAGGATAGATTCATACACAACAGAGATCAAAACTTCTCCCAGTGGACGTAGGGTATTACGCTCCGGCGGCCCGAACCACTTTAGATCGTGTGTTCTTGTGTGCACGCCTCAGAACTGGATCAGCCCAATCGCCTAGTACCTCCCCGAGTACTCCCTCACTGGGAATAGGCGGGTGCGCTCCGCCACCCGGCTGTGGGTACCCTAGAAATCCCACGACATTTGGCGCCGTCCGTGGGGAGGAACAGGCGCTGGCTGGATCTTCAGGCTTCTGGGGCCGTGTTCATCCTCTGCAACGATGAACAAGAAGATGAAGGAAGGCAGGGCGTCACCCACGCCGCATGCTGTGGCACTGGGGCGCCAGCGCCCTCGGTGCGACGGTGCACGGCAGCTGCGCCTGCTGTGCGTCGCCACTGCGACGCCTCAGAGCCGGCACGGTGGTGCGCGGGGGCGACGCCTGTCGCGTGCCGCGCCCGCGTCATCCCGGTGTCGGTTCAAGGTTTTCTCTCAAGCAACGGCCATCCTTCCCCTCCGGCGGCATGACGTCGGCTCAAGGCTTCCTCTCAACATGGAGCCCGGAGCCGACGGCTATCCCGGAGGAAGTTGGCCGTGTCGTCCTGCCAGCACCGGAGATCCGCCTCAGCGTAGCTTGGTGCTGCTGCAGACAAGGCCCCGCCGCCAGGCGCGGGGACCCCTGGCGCTAGCACCAAGGACAAGCCGGCGAACGACCGCACCTCTCCGCGCTCCACGTCCGGTCCATCTGCTGCGCAAGGGCGTCTGGTTTCCATCGGCAGACGACGACGGCGGTAGGGGGGGCCTCTCCCACTCAAAGCCAAAGAATTTGTCTCATGCTACCTAAGCATATGACAGCTCTTAGGCAAGGAGTGGCCCCCCGAGCTCCCGAGGTAATACTGGATGATGCAATTCAGGCACATCTAGGGCGCCGACGCCTCCGACGACTATGAAGAATTTAGGAGTGGCCGTACCACTTCCAACCGAAGAAGAACACGCTGTATAGCATGCAGCCGTAGGTTACTCCTAAGAAAAGATTAAGAGAGTCCTCCTTTGTAATAACGTGGCGCCTATGTGTGTGTCCAGAGCGGTCAAGGTCTGACCTTGTAAACCCGTCCTCTGGCCCTATCACACAAACAGGCAAAAAGCGGTCCGGAGCGGTGGAGGTCCGACCTCGTAATCCCGACCTCTGATGTATACCGTGATAACCACACTAATAAAGGAGAGTTATTTTCTTAGTCTTGTCTCGCCACCACTCTAATTACATTCATTCGTTCTGATTGGCTATTTCTTGGTTAACCGTCTCTTCCCCCCAAACAGAGTCTTTTCTTTTGTTGGCGATCCAAGTTAAGTTGCCGGCTTGAAGTCAGGTGAGGACGCCCCTTCTAGCTGGAAGGCAGTCCGGACCCCTAAGGACCTGCTCTGGAGAAGTGGTACTCGTATCCTGGGGTAGAGGAGCTCCGCGTAGCTTAGCCTGGTAATGTACCCTAAGCTTACGTACTTCACTACCTTGTTACAAGTACTCTAGTATCCGAGACTGCTGTCTTTAGAGGTCCCGGGCTCCCTTCTAGTATAAGGCTTGGTTTCTTGCACCTTACTGTGAGGTCCGGTGACATTTTCCTTTGGTTCGTCAGCAATGATTCAAGTCCACTCCGGTGGCCCGCTCCGGCGGAGACCGCTCGCCACGGTCGCCTCAAGTCCACTCCGGTGGCCCGGTCCGGCGGAGACCGCTCGCCACGGTCGCCTCAAGTCCACTCCGGTGGCCCGGTCCGGCGGAGACCGCTCGCCACGGTCGCCTCAAGTCCACTCCGGTGGCCCGCTCCGGCGGAGACCGCTCGCCACGGTCGCCTCAAGTCCACTCCGGTGGCCCGCTCCGGCGGAGACCGCTCGCCACGGTCGCCTCAAGTCCACTCCGGTGGCCCGCTCCGGCGGAGACCGCTCGCCACGGTCGACTCAAGTCCACTCCGGTGGCCCGCTCCGGCGGAGACCGCTCGCCACGGTCGACTCAAGTCCACTCCGGTGGCCCGCTCCGGCAGAGACCGCTCGCCACGGTCGCCAAGAGCCAGGTCCAGGAGGTGGTGTTGCTCCCTGAGCGGTCCGAGGTCTGTGTAGCCGCTTAGCTTGGTTCCGTACCCTAAGCCTACACCTTCATCGCCCTGCGGAGAGCACTCTAGAGCCTGAACCTGGCAACCGGTGTACCGGCCTCAGGGGTCCGGAGCACCCGCTCTTTGTATGAGCACACCAGCGTAATCAGGTTACGTAGAAACACATCACGATAGTGGCCCCACCCGCGGGTTCGTACCTCTCCCGAGGTGGGCCCGGGGGCCACTGTCGGTACCCCAGGACTGGGGTACCCCTTTTTGCTGTATCTAGGCAAGAGCCTTGTAGTTATCCTTGACTACGTCCAAACAGCCGGACCCCTGCGGTCCGGAGTCCTGATCTCTCGGCGACGGTTCCGGACCTGCCTCGCGGCTGGGAAAGGTCCGGGAACGACGCGTGTCCCGGAAGAGGCGGGCAGCCCAAACAGCCGGGGCTCCGGACCTCCCGAGGGGTTCGGACCCCCGCGGAAGTCCCGGACCCCTCATAGGGTCCCGGACCCCTTGTATGGTAACCGGACCACTCGCTAAGGGAAGAAGTCGACGTCCTGCCTCGGGGTGGTCCGGAGCGACACGTGTCTACAAGCACGACTTTTCAAGGCCGCTTGGTCTCCATACTAAGCCTCACCCACCACTGCATTTATTATGGTAGGTGGACACCCGCATTGATGCGGTGGAAGCCAAGGCGATTCTTTGACCAGGAGGCACTATTGATCGCGTGTTACCAAGATAGTGGAGCCGCAGGCGCCGCCCACGCCGCGCCTGCCAAGTCTGCCATAACAGATGGATACGACGGCTCGGCTTCACCCATTATGACGCCTACATAATAGCCTCCACAGGCTACGCCGCAAGCTACGCTCCCCCAACGGACACCTTGGTGACGGGACAAGAGAAGACCACTGTAGCGCTAGCAGAGCGTATCGGAGGAAAGATCCGTAACCACTGTACCCATCTGAATACTCTGCGTAGTATGCTGCGCAGTCGCGTTGGGCCCACCTGTCGGGGCCCCAACGTCCTATGTATCCGCCCCCTTGGTCTATAAAAGGGGGCGCCCGCTAGAAGGAAGACTCAAGCTGGGTGAGAGCTAAGGGCCGGCAGAGGATAGATTCATACACAACAGAGATCAAAACTTCTCCCAGTGGACGTAGGGTATTACGCTCCGGCGGCCCGAACCACTTTAGATCGTGTGTTCTTGTGTGCACGCCTCAGAACTAGATCAGCCCAATCGCCTAGTACCTCCCCGAGTACTCCCTCTCTGGGAATAGGCGGGTGCGCTCCGCCACCCGGCTGTGGGTACCCTAGAAATCCCACGACAAACCTATATTAATAATTCTAATTAGAGACAAACATCCGGGACTAAAGTTTAGTCCTTAGATCCAAAGCAAAATGAGGATTTCAAATCATAAGGATTTTCAGTATATTTATCTATTTATTTTGTCAATAAAACCAATTGTTTCTGCAATATTTGTTACACATTTGGAAAGATATTATCGAATAGAAAGATGGAAACATAGACATCAAAGGAGAGCCATTAACTATACATCAGAACGATCGTAGCCTTGCAAAATAAAAATGAGCAGTAGTATCGTTTTGAGAGTGCTTATATCTTCATTTTAAGGGTGGTAGGCTGGACCCCGAGCCAGGTCAGCTTGGCTCAATGTGGCTCGTTTTCTTAATGAACTAGCTCGGCTCAACACATTAACAATACGAGCAAAATTGTTGGCTCGACTCTTTCACGGGTCGAGCCAGCTCATTAGACTTGAGAGCCGGATATAAATTTAGAATTACATCTTAGTAAATTTAGGAGCCAAGGTAGATACTAAAATTTCAGCTTGGCTATAAGTATTATTGTAGTAGACCGTGCATGTCTGCACTCTTAATGTTTTTGACTGACTTCCATTCAACTTGCAGAATGGACTCCAGCAGATCATCCCTCATCTAAAAATGCAGACACATGCTAAGTTTTAGTCACAAGCAAATATTGATTCACTTTTGTAAATAACTGTAGTAATCTAACTATTATTTAGTTGGGCACTAAGTGAAGGTAAAATGAACACTTAATTTCTTTCTACCGCGCTTTGTAACTCGGATTGGCTCGTGAGCGGCTCACGAGTTAGCTCAAGTGAGCTCGTTAACGAAACGAGCAAAGTTAGCTGCTCAGCTCGTAAAAAAAATTCACCGAGCTAAGTTGAGTCGAGCTGAGCTATAGCCGGGCCAACCTAGCTCGCGAGCTTTGTGCTTGATTCTGTTGCGCTGGAACTAGCCAATAGTGTTTTTTTTCTTACATAACAACCATCAACACCAGCCAGCCAGCAGTATTTTTCTCTCACAATAAATTAGCACCAGCTACCAGACGCAGCCGACCAAACAGAATGCTTGTGATCTAGACCTACTGGTAGGCGACTTCTTGGCACGGGCCATCGCAAAGTCTGTAACCACTCGTGTCATGTGACTCATGTCCGCCCTCGACTAGACCCGTGGATAAAATATCGCACCTACGCCCGCGGGTGTACTACAAGTAACAACACAATAATTATTACACTCTTATGCATCAAGCATCAATATTTTGAGCATATAAATTGTCAATTAAGCATCAAATAAAAATAAGTTATATCAATAAAATGCATAGTATGCATTGGAATGCTTATTCAACTATAAACACTCTATTCGCTGCATTCAGCCAACAGTGTTTTTCTTTCACACCAAACCAGCACCAGCCAGTAGCCACCAGGCAGCCAGCAATACTTTTCTCACAACAAATCAGCACCAGCCACAGCACAGCGAACAGAGTGTGTTGGTACCCCAGGACTGGGGTACCCCCTCTTGCTGTGTCTAGGCAAGAGCCTTGTGGTTATTCTTGACTACGTCCAAACAACCGGATCCCTGCGGTCCGGAGCCCTGTTCACCCAACAACGGTCCCGGACCCATCCCCCGGCTGGGAATGGTCTGGGAGCCCCACGCGTTTCGGGAAAAGCAGGCGCTCAGCCCGAACATCCGGGGGCTCCGGACCTCCCGTAGAGGTCCAGACCCCCGCGGAATCCCGGACCCCCATGGGTCCCGGACCCCTGTATAGTAACCGGACCCCTCACTAAGGGAAGGAATTGACACCCCGCCCCCAGGGAGGTCCGGGGCTGCCACGTGTCTGCAAGCACAGACATGTATATAAGGCCGCTTGGTCTCCATACAAGGGTTCACCTACCACTGCATTCATTGCGGTAGGTGGACATCCGCATTAATATAGCAGAAGCCGAGGCGACTCTTTGACCAGGGGACACTACTGATCGCGTATTACCAAGACGTATAGTGGAGCCGCTGGCGCCGCCCACGCCGCGCCTGTCAGTCTGCCAAGACAAATGGACACGACGGCTCGGCTTCACCCATTATGACGCCTACATAATAGCCTCAGCAGGCCACGCCGCAAGCTACGTTTCCCCAACCGGCACCTTGCTGACGGGACAAGAAAAGACCTCCCTGAGTCAGAGCGCCAGCGGGGCATGGAAGCATATCGGAGAAAGGATTCACAACAATTGTAGCCATTTAAGTACTCTGTGCAGCATGTTACACAGTCACGTTGGACCCACCTGTCGGGGCCTCAACAACCAATGTATCCGCACCCCTTGATCTATAAAAGGGGGGCGCCCGCTAGAAGAAGGCTCAGGCTGGAAAAAGTCCAAGGCCCGGCAGAGGATAGGTTCATACATAACCAAGAACAATAATTCTCCCAGTGGATGTAGGGTATTACGCTCCGGCGGCCCGAACCACTCTAGATCTTGTGTTCTTGCGTGCTTGCCTCAGTGCTAGATTAGCCTCACCACCTAGTGCTTTCCCGAGTCCTCTCTCACTGGGAATAGGCGGGTGCGCTCCGCCACCCGGCTGTGGGTACTCTAAAAATCCCACGACAGAGTGAAAATTTAATTGGATGTGATCAGTTATATATATCTCTAGATCTAAATTTTGGGTGGACTGTATCCTAACGAGTGCGGCGTCCGCGATAGGACTGCTATTCTTAAGAAATAGAAAAATAGTGATTATATTCAAATTTTTATCGTATTTGCATCCTTTCCGACTCAGCTCTCCAATTTGCTCTAATTTTAGGTGTATATTAATAACTCGTAGGCGAATAGGTGCACCTCCGACTCTTTTTAATTTAATAATTTATACATTTTGAAGACTCTTTTTAATTTAATAATTTATACATTTTGAAAAATAATTGGAGGTACACGTAAGTCACCGACTAGCACCCATGCTAGAACGTGACTGTTGATGTGAAGCCCCGTTCGCTCCAGCGAGTCACGTGAGCCAGCCAGCCAGGTGTGCGAGCGAGGACCCACGTAGCAGAACCTTTGAAGCCGCTCACACCCTGACGCAACATAAAAAATAAAAGAAGGTTGCCCACGTAGCACCTTTCTTTGACCCACGAGGCGGCGGCTGACAGCGAGGCTCAATGGCCGCCGGACACGTGCCCCGTCGCCGCGCCTCGCTGGCGGAGGCGCGGAGCATCCGTCCTCCCATTCCGATTCCCGATCCCACCAGCCCGCACGACTCCTCCCATGAAAGCAGGAAAGCGAGGAACACCCACCACCCACACGCCCCGCCCGGCCCCACACCCCCGCCGCCGACTTCCCGGCCCCACCGCGGCCTGCCCTCCTCCCGGCCCCACCCCGGCCCCACGGGTCAGCGAGGCGGGGCAGGCGCGCTTCCGCGGGGGGTGCCGACCCCAACCGTGCTGGAAACTTCCGTCCAAACCCCTAAAATGACTCGAGGTGGCGCGGCGCACCCAAACAAACTCGCCCCCGCCCCCCCCCCCCCCCCCCCTCCCCACGCCGCGGCCGCCGGTGCCCTCCTGCCTCCTTTTCCCCGTGCGCAAATTCGGCCGCGCACGGAGGCGGCGAGGAAGGCCGGCCGCGCCGCGGCTTCTCCTCCATTTGTCGTTCCTCTCGCGGGGCGGCGGCGCCTCTTGTGGGTAGGCCTGGGGGGCGGGCCCATGGCGGCGGCGGCGGATACGTCGGAGGCGTCCGCCGCCGGGATCGCGCTCGCGGAGGCCAACATCCACTGGGAGAGGTACGCACCCGACGCCCCCCTCCCCTTGTTCAGCAATAGGACTGTTGAAATTTAGAGGGATATTCTCTTCGTATCCTAGCCTGCGGGGTGGATGTCCAGGTGTTCTCCTCCTCAGCGCGCGGCACGGGGGTAGGATGAGAAATGGGGAACCGGTGGAGGTGCGGGTTGGTTCCAGGCATCCGATTCACGGCACGGGCGCATTGGATTTTTTCCCCCTAGCCCTTTTTTGTGTGTATCTTTGGCTGGGGGATCACGGGATAGCTGCGGTGGATTTGGACGGGGAACCGAAATTAGGTCTTCCAGTAAGCCACAAGCTTTGTTTTTTTAGCATCGCCGCAAGCTTTGTTCAGATACACTTAACATGTAGGGATGATTTGTGGTGCCATTCTCTTGTGGGAATCAGCGGCTGCTATTTAAGTATAGTTATTCTAATTGTTGGCAAGGAAATTAGTGCGAGTGGGCAGTCTGGTCAGCTGGTATGCAAATTTTCGCTAGCAAAATCCAAGCATACTTGAGCACCAAGGGGGACCAAAGTTCTTGGCTTGTAATATACACAAATTGTTATGAACGACTATACAGCACTGTCACATTTTAAGCGTCATTCCAGAGGCCTGAATTTTCAAACTTATATGGATTCATACGGAGTTATCTTAGATCTGTTCTCAATTGTGTCAGTCTTATATCTGCCCTAAACTGGTATGTGTGCATGATTTATGGTGACGTGCATGTACAGATTTCTGTAGAAATTACTGATATGTCGAAGTTCATATTGTGTGATGGGTGTGTATGATTATAGGCTCATAAATTTCATATGCCTTAAACAATCATAATTTAACACTGGTTGTTTCTGCATTTTTCTTTCATCTGTGATGAGAGGGCCTGTGATTTGTATCGGAAAATATCACGCCTTTAGCCTGGCAATTTGTGTAAATACACATAAGATATATAAAGAGATTATCCTTGTTCACATACTCTTGGAACTGATATAGCTATCTTCTGTATCACACTGAAGGTTGGACAAGACGAGGTTTCATGTGATCGGGGCTATCCTGTTTACAGCCCAGCAAGGTGCTCTGCACCCAACAGCTGTTGTGAAGACTAGGATGCAGGTTGCTGAAGGGGGGCTTGCACACATGTCTGGATTTGCTGTTTTTAGGAGGATATTGAGAAGCGATGGCATCCCTGGTGTTTTCAGAGGCTTTGGCACCTCTGCAGTTGGAGCTCTACCTGGGCGAGTACTTGCTCTAACATCACTGGAGGTCTCCAAAGAAATGACATTTAAATACTCAGAACGTTTTGATATGTCAGAGGCATCAAGAATTGCTTTAGCAAATGGCGTTGCAGGCCTAGTTTCGAGTATCTGTTCAAGCTCATATTTTGTGCCTCTAGATGTGGTGAGCATTCTTTCTTCCTAGCTCTATATGCTTATAAGTCCATCTGTCATGCTTAGTGCCTTTGAATTAGATAGCTAACATCAATATTAACAAGTTTTTCATATGCTAATACATTTGCTTCCAAAGGAGGAAGTATAACAACATCAATCTGATTAACATAGCAATCAACACAGAAACCTATTTGGCGGAGGCTTTGCCTTTGAGTGAGTGATATTTTTCTAGTGAGGCTGCTCATGTTGCAATTGCTTGAAAACTTGTGAACTGTTTTTTCTCCTCAGATAGCTTAAGTTTAAGAACCACATGTAGTTACATGTTACAACGTGATCATTATGCCGTGTCATGGAGTTCCTAGATGACTGTATCTATTTATCTGTACTCTGTAGATAGCAAGGGCTGACCATTTCAGGACCAGTTTATCCATTTAGGTCCATTTTCTTAGACAACATTATAGTTTCTCTCAACAAGCGTATGCAACATCATTTTTCTGTATGGTATCCTTATTTTACTATCTAATTTACATAATGCTCTTTCATATCGCTGAACTTACAGATTTGCCAAAGGCTCATGGTTCAAGGATTGCCAGGTATGGCAACATATAGAGGCCCATTTGATGTGATAAACAAGGTTTTCAGGATGGAAGGGATCCGGGGGCTTTACCGAGGTTTTGGAATCACGATGTTGACTCAATCCCCAGCTTCTGCCCTTTGGTGGAGTGCATATGGTGGTGCTCAACATGCTATCTGGAGGTCTGTCTGTTTTGTCTAACATTTATCGCTCCTTGTCCACAAATGTATTCGAGTCATACTTGATTGATATTCTTGCAATCCTAAAATAGGAGCTTGGGTTATGGAAATGACTCGCAAACAAAACCATCTCAGTCAGAACTTGTTGCTGTCCAAGCAACAGCAGGAACAATCGCTGGTGCTTGCTCGTCGATTATCACCACACCAATAGATACCATCAAGACACGTCTTCAAGTAGGTTTATTTGTTCTTGTGAACATTTGGTTATGTATCTTTGCAGAGTGTACTTTGCTGTGGCATTTATCATGTTTTCTTTGTGATAGCACGTTCTGCTATTTCTTTCCTAGCATCCCAATTGTTTGGTAATATCTTCTTTATTAGACAACATTTTTGGACTAGAAAGTTGATTCATTTCCTGAGTGTCATAAGCTCACAGTTTCTTAGCTGAGGTTCTTCCTGATAATTTTAAGCTCACATATCACAAAAGGTAGCAAAACTATGCTTCCAGTCCCCTTTTGGTGGTCATGATTGTGCAACAGAGGATATACTTGTGGTTGTAACCGGAAGGTGCAGGATAGAGTTTGAAAGGGCTATGGACCTAGTGCTCTTTTATATCCTATGTTACTAACACTTGTTGAGAGAAGCTCTGAAGCACTAGGTGCAGGATAGTGTTGGAGTAACATAGATATAGTGCTGTTTTTCCTGACTTGTGAAATATGGGTAGCTTTACTATATGGTATCACAATTCAATTTAGGATGGAGTAGGACAAAATCTCTGTTATTCTAAGAAGCATTTGAGATCGTGTTTTTAGCTCTTAACTTAGGTGAATTTGATTGTGTTTTTAGCTTATTGTTCCTCTGTCCAGGCCATTGCCTCAGTTTTGCAACTGCCCTCCTATACATCATTATGACATTTCAAGGTTGGCACTGCAACATTTTTGTTGTTGCCGGTGTTAGCAGACAATGTCAACAGTACATGGACGATCATATCATACCTTAGGTATGCAGGTTGTCTTTCAGTTGGATGTTTAGAGTACCTTTTTTCTAGGATAGGATATGTACTTGAAACTAAGTGTTGTCAAAGTTAAGGTACCTACTTTATTATCATGTGTGATACTTGTGAGAATTCCATCAAGTGTTAAATATCTGCATCTGATTTTAGGTTATGGACAACTACGGTAGTGGCAGGCCATCTGTCATGAAAACTACCAGGCTGCTGCTAGACGAAGATGGCTGGAGGGGTTTTTATAGAGGTTTTGGACCAAGGTTTCTTAACATGTCTCTCTGGGGCACATCAATGATCGTGACTTACGAGCTCATAAGTAAGCCAATTTTTTTAGTAAATATCATTACCTGTGGATATTGAGTCTGAAGGTTATTAACTCTTTTTTTAAATATTCCAAACCTGCAGAGAGGCTCTCGGTGAAGTCGGAATAATACTTTTTTGACTTCTTTCCCAACAGAGGTGATTAGTTCAATCAAGATCATCTTTACCAATACAGGCTATCTAGTGAGTTGCTGCACGACAAGTATCGGTGAGTATTATGATCGAGTAGGATACAGAGCTATCACGTAGTTCATTAGTTTCATAACATGCTTCTGTATGAGACTTGCGATGTATATATATGTGCTGAAGGCTAAAGCCTCTCTAGGGTGTAATGGAAACAGGCTCATAGGCTTGTTCTTGCTAATGGAGCACCTTTTTGGCTTTTTCGCTGTACCTGTTAATGGTTCAGCAACATTTTGGCAACAAATTTAGCATCATTTTTGTTCAATGACGAGTTCTCCAGTTGTTGCTTACGCTGCTTACGTCCTACTTGGAATCGGAATCTACCGAGACTGTTCGTTATATGTGTATCTTATTCTGGTGTTTCTGTGCTTGAGTGATGAATCAAACCAGCAAGAGGGACGAGGGTTGCTACTTACCAGTTCAGTACTTGAGGGCTCGACTGTGTTTTTTCACTCTTAATCCATTGCAACATAGATTCCAGTAGTTGTGCACAAGGCGTAGGCGTGAGAACTGCAGAGCCAGAGGTCTGCCTATGTCGCATGGTAGTTGCACTAGTCTCCAAAGGATCAGTCTTTATCCGTCCTTTCAGTCAAAGTTCTAGCTCTCATTTTCATACATTTTGTGAATACAGAACATGCCAAACGAGGATTTGTCACATTGTTTACGTAGTATTTGCTATTTGTCACATGTTGGGCACAAAGTGTGTAACAACTATCATACGAGTACTTTGCGCGCGCCTTGGCGCGCCCTTGGCTTAATTTTTTTATATAAGTAAATCTTAAATTTATATGCTTGTAATAGAACATTTAAGCAGCACAGATACTATTTATTTATACTATAGGAATCTAAACGAAGAAGTACATTTGCACATAATGATATTAAAGCTGACATCTATGATTTGCATTGAAATTTAAATGCAGAAGTACATATCAGTAGGGAGATTCTACAGCTAAACATTTTTTTGGTCCTGATACATTCTATCATAAAGTCCTTTGGGTCTATGGCGGCTCTTGTTACCAGTAGGCTTAGGCATCCATTTTTTTTCTTTTTCTCAACATGAGTAAATATAGAAATCATATATTTATAATGCCACATGTGATCTACAGAGAAGTATCATTTAGTCTCCTAGTACGAATCTAAATACATAGGTAGATTTGTTTACAATGGTAATAAAGCTAACAACTATGTTTTCCCCCTAGTAGCTACACTAAAATATTTTATTGGTAACTGAGAAATTGGATTATAAAGTTCCTGGAGTCTCCAGTTGCTTTCATAAAGCATTTGTTGCACATGGTCTCCTGCAGGCCATTTAAATTTTAAAATATAAGATATCAGTTCAGTTGTGCTTCTGAAATAGGTAACAGAGTGTGATACCTGTAATAAGGTTATATTTATTAGTGCTCTAGGAAGTGACATGATTTTCCTTTTTTTTTGGCAATGAAGGCTGGAAGGATATCATTCGTTGAATTGAACTGAAAGAGGTATGTTTTTTCATGTAGAAGTTGTTTGGCAACATTTGAATTTAGAAAATTTTTGGTAGCATCCCAAGCTGTGTAAACGACTTGAGCACAATACAGTACATATGTCATTAATAGGTGCAGTAGAAAAGAGTTTTGGGGCTCTGAAACTAAAGGAACCTCCTAACCTCGGGACACATAACCAAAATACAATGGTTCATACTGTTGTTGGTGAGATAAGAGTGCCTAATAATCTGTATAAGATATTACACAGAAGCTGTTCCATTTTCTTTCCAAATGGTATTGACTGGTAGAGCTATGGCCATGGAATAGCTGAGGGTGTATTGGTATGGGAGAGAGGTAGGTTTCAATATAGCTGATGAAGCATTTTGAAAATGGGCACCATATAAGGGGCTGCAAATGTGGCGAGGATGATTGCTATGATTAAACGAATAAATCTTTTCGTATTTCTTTGATTGTGATTGCCCTGCGCGCATATTCTTTTTTAAATTTTAGGAGGAATCAGCTAATGATGGGCAGTGAGGGGAAAAGGTGAATTATCGAATAACTTCCAAGTTTTAGGCATGCTGGTCGATATAATTGAAGGAAAATATAGTTGTGTAAGTTTGGAACTGTATGAATGGAAACAAAATAAATTTATTATTATGATTTTATACATTTGAGAACAGAGCCATTGTGTTTGAGTAGTTACCTAGCATTTGCACTTTCATTCTCCGGGTTCGCGATTAGAATCTGCAAATTAACAAATGTATAAATTTAGCTTGAATAGGTGGAATAGATTATATATGAACTGGGTTAATGTAAGGCTAAAAAAAAACATGATGAGTCATTCAATCTATCTGTATCTATAGTGTAATAATCATCTCTAGTATCGGTTCACAATTGGAGTTCTACTCAAAAGTTTCTGCAACCATATTTGGATCTTCGAAGAGACATGGTTTTCGTTTTTGTAAATAAATGCGGATAATTAGCATTTGGTAAGAAATAACGGACGGTGAATACCAATTCTATAGGCATTTATTTTGTTTACATGGATCTTGGCTGGATGAAGTATCCTGTAGATCAGTGTCTATCCATGGTAATACACATCACGCCATATATGACACAGTACATACTCGCAAAAAAAAAAGACACAGTACATTGTTTTGGATACCCTAAAAACCGATAGACACAGGTGGTAGTTTAACATGGGCAGGCATATATATTTTATAATGTAGTAAACTAAGAGAGGCTGCAGCTGTTCATAGCCTCATGGGAAAAGAAATAATCATCCCAGAAGGTAGTGCACATCAGGACTGCATGGTCTGTAGATAGCTTTTCTAACTGTACATGGAAAGGAGAAAGAAAAATACTTAACTGGTTCAATCCATTGACATTCTATGGCGCCCAAGTAGCAGCTAAACTTGAACAGCACTCGAATCTCCTCAACCCTGCTTCTCTCCTGAATAGCCTACATAAATAATAAAGACAGCAGATGAGTTCCTGAAATGTGCTTTTTAATTTCTGTTACTGCAGAACTACATGCACAGTAGGTATTGGCGAAGCAAAATTTTTCCAAATGAAAAAGTGTAGTATAGATACGGAAATCAAAAGCATACTTAATCTGGTTTTATATTTTTCATTAAGTCTGAAACAAATTTTGTACCTTGCCTGAAGCTTTTTTTTCGCAAAACTTAACTGAAGAAAAATAAATGCTTGATGAGTAGATAGGAAACCTGCTGGGACACAGAACTGGAACCTTCTACCAAGAGCAAACCCTGGTGAGGCATGTGCTGCACATCAATTTCAAACTATGATAAATCTGTTTTAAAGGTTTCAGTGATTTAAAACTATTTGACATGTAATTGTCAAAAGAGTAAAAGGGTAGCAAGCTTAGAATTTTAAACAGTCACTTACCTGTAACTTGGTAAAGTCCACACTATTAGTATCATGCCTGCTGTTTTTTGTGTAGACTCTGAACCAATATTCCTGCAAGGATCATTTATCTATCGCCTAGGCATCTTGTTTTGTTGTGATCGATGCAAAGCAATTGGATTTAATTATGCTGCAAGGGATAGCATACTTCTGATATAAACGGTGCAAATAACTTGATTCTAGAGTCTTTGGCATTCTGATCTACTAAGCAATAAAGATGAAGAACCCAGCTGGTATACAAAATAAAGCGGAAAGAGAAATTGAGGTTCTTTGGAATATTGAAGGACCGTATAAGCTAAAGAACAAAAAATTTCTTTTTCTTTCCTCTTTGTTGCAAATGTATGGATATACGGTGAGTAGCTAAAATACATAAATCTGTTGTCTAAATGCAGTAACAAAAAGTTGCAAAAATATGTATTAGAACTTTGAATAGTATGCATACCTGTATGTTGCTGTTCAGTGGTGAGGACCACTTCCGTGGCTACACTGCAGGATGCAAGCATTGACCGACTGGCTTGCTAGGCTGCTACCCTGTGTTCTCATAGAGTTGTTCCTCGCCCAAATCGGACTACTGCATTCTGGGTCAATCTTCTGTCCACCCAAAGGGTAAAGGAAGCTAAAACACAGAGGTGAATCTTACCTTGCCTGGTGAGGAAGATGAAGGGAAGGGAGGAGAGGGAGGACGGGGCATCCATGGCCACAAGCAACCCGTGATAGTCGCCCCGCGCAGTTGTGATTGCATCCGATAGGAACCAACCCAAAATGCGTGCAAAGAAAGGGGAGCCGATCACCTGGCCTCCAACGACTGCATGGCTGGCAGCGAGCTCTGGAGCGTTGGTAGGGCGCTCTGCTGGCCGTGGTCGCCGAGGACCGCGCAGGCCCGCTGCAGCTTGTTGACGAAAGAGATCAGCCTCTCCATGGCCGCCGTGCCGGGAGGGTACGATCTGTCCGGGTCGCGAGAGGCGGCGTGGGAGGCGAGATGGAAATGCGGAAAGGGAGGTGCGGTGGAGGTGAGGTGAGGCCGACCGCCTAGCCGCATCTAGGCGCCGGTCGTTGAAGTCGAGCTAAGGGCTTCGGGCGGAGGTCGCCGCGCTGGCCGGGGCGGGGGACCAGGCAGAGAGGCATGGGTAGGGGGAGGGGGAAGTTGAGGTGGAGGGGGTGGGAGGAGTGGAGGACGAGGCGAGGGGACGGGTTCTGCGCCGCAGAGGAGAGGCACCCCATCGCGGTGCGAGGATGAGGTCGGCGCCGACGGGTCAGGGAGGGCCCGCGGCCGGCGGCGGGGCAGAGCAGGCCCGTGGCCAACGAGCCCGGGAGGGGCCGGCGCGCTCGGTGGCGTGGCACGGCTCACGAGGAGCGCGGCAATAGCGACGGCGACGGGTCGACCATGGCGGCGCGACCGCGTTTCGGCGCCGGCGATGTGCGAAACAGAGGGAAACAACCCGGACGGATCGAAGGCTCACCGAGTATTCGATTTTGCACGTGGGTGGGCAAGGTGGAGGGCTGGAGGAGGGTCGTCGACGACAGACCGGAGCGACGGGCGAAACTCTAGTGGCGGCCGGCAGTGGCAGGATCGATTCTGGCGGATTCGGCCGGGGAGCAGCTCGACCAGGGCTTGGGAAGCTGGAAGAGGTGGCGAGGGAGGTGTTCACGTGAAGAATCGAGAAGGGGCTGCCGGAGATGGTCGGAATCGACTAGCGAAGGGAGCTCGGTTCGGTCCGAGCCGGAGGAGATTAAGGAGAAAGCAGCGTGTGCTGATAAGGCTCACATGCTGTCCAGAAGGCACCAGAATCTTCCGTCTACCAGAATCTTCAGAATCAACGACGACCGCATGATGCACATCGGGTGGCCCAAATTAATTTTGCTATCGTGGCCAGTCTGGTTGAGCTCCGAGCGGTGCGTCTTTAATATATAGAAATGAGTTTCCTATTAGGAAAGAAGTTTTGTTAGAGAAAAGAAAACATCTACAACGTCACAATCTCAGCAAGTCGTGAGCTGATCTTGCAGAGAATCCGGGCGGCCTTCCTGCAAGCAGTAGACCGGCGGCTCCGTGAGCGTCTCCATGACCCCGTACGCGTTCCAGCAGAAGGGTTCCGCGAGCCCCGCGGCGCCGCGGCCGCCGGCCGGCAGCAGCTCGACGCCGGACATGGCGATGCCCGTGCACGCGACCGCGTCGCTGCAGGCGAGGCGGATGGGCGCGCCGCCGCGCGGGTTGTAGGTGCCGCGGATGTCCCGGTACGCGACGCCGTCGACGCGCACCGCGGAGGTCTGGTTGGCGCACCCGCTGCCTAGGCAGTAGTACTGGTCGATGACGATGCAGTTCCTGACGTTCTGCACCCGCACGCCGGTGAACTCGACGGCCGACACGGCGCCAGCGCCGCCCTGCCACGTCTTGATCCGGAGGCCGTTGTCGGAGTCGACGATCCGCGCGTTCCGGACCGTGACGTTGGACACGCAGGCGCGCGTGTTGTGCACGCCCAGGCTGCCGATGCTGCCAGAGAGAAAGGGGTTGCCGCGTCAGCTGCCACGCTAGAGGTCGACGCCGCCGCCGCCGCGCCGGCCAAAGAAGAACATCGGCGACAGGCTGCTGCTACCTACCTTATGCCGTGGCCGTGGCCGCATGTTATGTTCTCGATGTGGACGTCGGAGCAGCCGGCGCCGATGGAGACGCAGTCGTCGCCTGCGGTGACAGACAGGTCGAGCTCATTTCAGAGGTCCGTCGATGGCAGCTACTAGTAGCTACTTGGTACAAATTTGGTTCCCTGCAGCTTCGTTCACCGTACCGTTGTAGATCCTGGAGTTGAGGATCTGGACGGCCGTGGTGTTCTCGACGTGGACGCCGTCGGTGTTGGGGCTGAACGCCGGCGAGCTCACGAAGAGGCCGTCGACGAGAACTCGCGCGCAGCCGTCGAACTTGAGGTGGAACTGCGGGCTGTTCTCGATCCGCAGGCCGCGCACAGTCACGTCGTTGCTCAGGACGAACCGTATCAGCTGCGGCAGGCACAGCCAACAGGGTGAGGCCACCAATGGCTTCGACAAAAAAAAAAAGAAACAGAGCCAAATCCAAGTGGTCGGACGGCGAGAGCTTGCTTACTGCTGGGCTGTCGCATGGTCCGGGCAGCGTCGATCCGTTGGGGCCCTGAGCCACGAACGACACAGACACGTCACCACATGCTTGCTGATCGAGGTAGCTAGGAGATCACGCCGTGGCAGGCTGACCGGCGGCGGCGGGAGAGGAAAGGATAGGAGAGCGAGCGAGCCACGTACCCGGTGAGGCTTGCACGGGAGATCCCACCACTCCTCGCCATTGCCCTCGATGGTGCCCTTCCCCGCCAGCGTCACGCCGTCGGCCCTGTAGAAGACGAGCCACTGCCTCCGGCTGTCCGCCGCCGGCCAGCTCGCCGGCCCGTCCGGCGGCATCAGCACGCCGTCGATCTGCAGCGCCCGCCGCCGGCATCGGTTAGGAATCGCACGCCTGGAGTACTACTCAAATAGTAAACTGCGTTTAATTCACTACCTGGAAGGTCAGCGCGGGCTTGCACGGCCCGGCGAAGATGGTGGAGGTGATGGTGAAGACGCCGTCCGGCGGCACCAGCAGCGTGGCCCCGGAGGAGCTGAAGGAGCACGCCGCCTTCCACGCCGCGCGGAACGCCCGCGTGTCGTCGCCCGAGGCGTTTCCCGACGCCCCGAACGCCCTCACGTCGAACACGGCTGATGAGCTGTCCTTGGCAGGCGCCGGCGCCGGCGGCGGAATTGGCTTTGACACGGCTGGAGGGAGCGCCGGTGGCCGCGGTGGCTGGGCTGGCGATGGCGTGGGGGGCTTGGCCTGGGCGTGTGGCGGTGGCTTGACCGTCGTCGAAGGCGCCGGTGGCTGTGGCTTGGCAGGGGAGGGCCGCGGTGTCTGTGCAGGAGCTCTGGTTGATGTCTTGGCCGGAGGATGTGCCGCCGGTGGGCTTGCCGTGGAGGGCCGCGGCGGCCGTGCTGGAGATGGCTTTGGTGGCTTAGACTTAACCGGCGTGCAGGGTGCCGGTTTGGCATGCGAAGGTGACAATGACGGCGGCTTTCTGGGAGACAGTGACGGTGGCCTCGCCGGCGACAACGACGGTGGCTTAGTAGCATGAGAATGCGATGGTGCTCTGGCTGGCGCGGGCGACGGCGGCTTGGCGCGAGAGCGTGGCTCGGTTGTCTTGTTCGGCGGTTGCTTGGCTGGAGTGGGCGCCGGTGCGCCGGCCGGTGCCGGCGAATGAGGATGACGCGACGGCGGGGAGCACGGCATGTGGTGCCGACGGCGCGGCGCTGGCGCTGGCGCTGGCGCGTCACCGGCGTCGGGGGGCGAACCCGGCGGCTCGGCCGGAGAATCGCCGTCGACGTCGGGAGGGAGCGCGGGGGCAGGGGGCAGGGCGATGTGGCCGCCGCCGTTCTCCGCGCGGTGGTGCCTGCTGTGGTGCCTCCGGTGCTTCCGGTGGTAGTGCAGCGCTCTGCTCGCGTCGGCGGCGACAGGATGGCAGCACAGCACTGAGATCAACACCAATACGGAAATGAGCACCGTCGTCACCAATGGCACCGGACGAGGACGCAACTGGGGACGCGTGCGTTTCACCGGCGGCCTCATCGGCGGCGGCATTGCAAACAATGGCAGCGTGTATAATAAGGCTCTTAGTCCAAGCTCTGGCTGCTAGTAAGCTATGGTGCTGCTTTGGTTGGAGGAGCTTTGGAGGGAAATGAAGATGCTATATATACATGAGCTGCGCTTTGGTGGTTTGAACGTATGTGAGAGCTTCAGCTTGTTGCAATCATGGAACCGTCATGTGAGATAGCAGCGGTAGTTCCGATCGATCCGGCTTCCTTTTCTGCTTTTCATGGATAGGATCCTGGTAATCTCTTTCTCTCTGTATGACGTGATGTGAAAAGATGCTCAATGAGTGTACGTGTCCTGTGAGTGCCTGAACTGTACTCGAAAGAAAATACCCCGTGACTGTACGTGTTAGGTGGTAGCGATAGAAACATACTGAACCTGCAGTAGGAGTTCGAGGAAGATTTAGGGTTCGCTGAAAAGATGGTCTGACCATGCGTCGTTCCCGAACGCATGTTTAGCCGTGGCTCCAGGCTCCAGCACGCCGCAAGTTGATTGCTAGGCGCCCATTTGTTGCGCGCACCAACGAATGAAGGACATGCTAGATGCTATAGTACCTCACTAGCTCTGCCTGCTACAAACTACAGCTTGGATCTGCTTACCCATATATCTTATACTGTTTAAAGCCTCGATGAACGGTTGAATTCGTCAGTATGTATGAATGAGTAACTTGGATTATGCCACTTCACATGAGTCTAATTAAGGTCTCAAGCACGACTGCTTTGTTTGATTCACTGCGACTCCTGTCACGTGAAAACGAATGGCATGGTCCTACCGATTAGTTTACAGCTGCCAAGAAATTCAGTGCCTGTGTACGCTCCAAGGAAGAAGCTTCTAGTTCTTCACGGGATGGTCATACCATGGTGGGGGCAAATATGAGAACGAAGTTGGATGCCCAATCAGATCTTCACTTCGTGTTTTTGTGCAATAACCATGTCACATCTAGTTATCTGTTTTTGTGCTGCTTTTTTTTGTTTTGTTTTGCAATACTACTAAAATACCTGTAGGCAGGTCTTTTCTATTTTTCTAGCTAAGCTATACAGTAGTGCTGCAGTTCCTTTTTGCTGAGAATCCTTCATTTTTGCAGAGGAAACATGCAACCAAAACGCCAAGGAAAAGGATATAGGGCCGGTGCAGCAGCCTATGCGCGTGCATGTGAGGATCTAGTGACACATGCGTGCTCTTGTGCCGGCCACGGCCATCCATACATGCATCTCCCTTCGCGGATGCGACACGGGACGCAACGCTCGCCTGAAAGCAAGAGAATAACTGGCCGCTGACACACGCCGACGGCCCGGCCGTTCCTGCTGTCTCCGCAGCGCGCATTAGACAGCAGACGGACCAGAAATCTCCATTAACCTACTTGTTTACGAGTACTATAATCATAATCACCATCGTCATCTGAACTGAGATGATGTGGGAGAGCAGCCACCCGTGAACCCCAATGGATTCTGTGATTGATCAGCGGGTCTGTATATACTGCAGTCTGCAGATTAAAGGGATGGTAAAAAGGAAGAGCCAAAAATCACAGATGCAAGCTCGTTTACTGTCCAACGTAGCACATGATAAAGAGCTTGTTTGGTTTTTCTAGGAGTGAAACTGTTTAAATTTTTGACCACTAATTAAGAATATTAAATAAGACAACGTATCATGTGCAAACCAACCTCTTCGTGCAAACTATGGAAACTTCAATCTGAGTCATTGGATCAACATTCAAGGGGTATGAGGGATTGAGTAATTTTACAATCTGGACCCGCCCTAGGATTGGGCAATCACACTTTTACAAATCTTCCCTCCCACCTCTCTGCGTCTCTCCTTGAATGTTGATCTGATGGTACAGATCGAAGTTTCCATAGTTTGCACCTGATATGTTCCCATTAAATAAAGGCAATTTACAAAAAACTAACTCTAGAACCCCTGCGTTAGAAACCCCGACGAATCTAATAAGATTTTTGGCCGCATGATTAGAGAATGCTTACTGTAGCATCACTGTAGCCAATCATCAATTAATTGCCGTCATTAGATTTGTTGCGAAAAATTAGACCCATCCGTAAAGAGATTTTACAAATATACTTCATTTAGTAGTTAGTACTCTGTGCATACAAAATTCCCTTCTAGAATTGGGCCGAAGCTCTTCAAAGTAGGAGAATGCTAGAGGACAATGATGACATCTAATAAACTCTGAGAGAAATAGGATCGTACTAGATGGCGAACTTTTAAGGCTGCCAGAAATCTTTTTGGCAAGCTCATTGATTTAGAAGAACACGCGATGACTACGATTATTGTTAGAGTGCGCAGCGGAATTCAGCCTGATGTACGATCACACAAACGAGAATGACATCGAGGCACGATATTTTTTAACGAGGTTCGGCGATGTGCCTGCATTTTTGGGGCATGACTACGGGCGCTCCTCCCCATAAACAGCAGCTACACCGGCATCCAGTCACCACCGCGGCCACGCCGCCGCCCACGCCAGCCGTCCAAGTCGTCTCTCAGTTACACGGTAGTGCCCTCATATTTATGAGCTCTAGAAATACAAAGTACGACCCCAACTCTATCCCTAACCTACCAAATAACAATTCAAGTCCAATTGTAACTAAACTATACATATATTCGACACATATCTAACAATTGTCTCGCTGAAGAATGCTGCAGTTCACATATCAAGACGCAGATGCTGCGTAAAAGTGATCCGATCCATCAGAGCACAGAACACGGGGAGATACTATAGCCCAGACAACCACAAGAACTGTATGTACGTACTTGACATGGGAAAAAGAATTCCAGTTCAGCAAGCAAACTGAAAACAGCCGATCGATGAGCAATCCTGCGTGCTACGGATGGAAACAGTTTTGTCCTCTCAAGGTACAAGTGACATATGTACTACAGCCAGCGACGCTCAGAGCTACTAGTCGACTCACTGTCTTTGAATGCTTGTTGGTGAGCGTAACGGGCAGTTTCAGAGGCTCGATGCATGCGGTCTCGTACTTCTTCGGTTAAACCTCATCAGGCATCAGTGTTCCGTACTAAATTAAATCTGATCTAACAAAGTCGGCAGTCGGCAGTCGGCAGGGTCGAAACTTCCGATCAATTATGTTGGAACTTCCGACCTCGTGCAACCAGTTAAATTGAGGACCCTTCGTCGGAAGAACCGACGCACTTTCGACGGGGTCGGAACTTCTGACGTCCGGTCGGAACCCCTGTTGTTTTTGCAGGAACCATAGTGTGAGTGAGCGCAAAGTGTCTCTCAAAGGTCGTTAGCATCTCAATTAGGCACTTTGGCATTTTCAAGTCATCTTTCACATCCCTCTTAATAGGATGATGTTTCCTATACTCAAATTCAAAATAAAAATTATAAAGATCTTCAATGAAGCTCAATGACGTCTTTTGTTACTCTTTTTTTCATTTCAATAATTTTTGAACATCTTCATTGCTCGATAAACGCATTAGCTCCTTAATTATGCTTGTCATCAAAATCAAAACCCACTTGGGGGGGGGCAAATGCACTTGCAATCTCCCCGTTTTGGTGATTGATGAAAACACAATTAAGGCTCACAAGATATTCAAATAATCATTTAAATCCAATGATAGTGTTGGGCTCCCCCTCAATTTGTGCATTGTTCAAGATAAATTCAAAAATGGCCTCAAATGCCATTTGCACAAATTAACAGGAACTCCCTTATATCATTGCATTTGTGGGGTGCACGTGTCAAGAGTAATTTGTGATGCATATGACAAGATATATCACACAATAAAGTGGAAATAAATATTACACCAAGGTCATGAGCATCACATAGACATAAAGTTCGAATCACACTAGCACAATAAAGTCTTACAAATTTAAAAGTCTCACTTGGCACACAACACATCAGACATAACTCAAATGTCTTACATGTTCACAAACTAAGATAGAAGTTCACAAACTACTCGACGAGATAAGTAAAAAGCATGAAGTCTATGACCACGGTGAGCTCACTCCCTCTTTGGCGTCAAGCACCAAAAAGGAGAGGCCCTGCCATAAGCCACTACTCGTCGTCGTCCTCATCATCATCATTGTCATCGGCCTCCTCCGTGGATGTGTTGGCAGCAGGCACATCATCGTCCTCTTCATTTGACTTCTCACGTCCACCAAAGTCTTCTTTAATATCATCATCCCCTTGCACAGCACCATACATCATAGAGGGGCCTCCCATTTCCTCCCAAGGATTGTAGAAAGTGGGTGGTGGAGGAAAGTCGATGGGAGCCCTAAGAGGAGAATGAGGCATGCCTTGCTTGGTCATGAGTCCCTTTTGCATAGACTCAATCTTAAGGAGCTGCTCATCCAAATATTTCTGGTGGCATGGATCGCTTCGGCATTGTGCCTTAATACATTGAAGAATGCAAAGAGGCCTTGAGATAAGGAATTCAGAATTCCCTTCTTTGGAAAATGAGGAGGGCCATGGGAGCTAGATGGACCTTGACTAGATGGACCATGAGAGCTGGAAGGAGCTTGAGATAGGGCATGAGAGGGAGCACGTGGAGCACGTGATCCAATCTTGAGTAGCCTCTCTAGTGTGTCCTTGTTGGGCCTGTAGACTTGGTGCCCCTTGTCAGTCAAAATATTCACTCCAGTCACTTCCTTGATCATGAAAAAGATGTAAGGAGCATAGTGACATCCTTTCTTTGGAGAAACTGAGCAAATGATGATCTCCTCCCAAATGAAATCAAAGACACTGAACTCAGTTTGGTTTGGAGCCATCCTAGCAAGGAGATTCTTTGACATATTGGATACATTATCTGCATCACCACTCTTTGGAGTAAGGGTGTATCAAAAGAGCTGATTGAGCATCTTATAGTATGAAATCATTCCCTTGGTTTTCCCAAACTCAATCTCTCCATAAGCCCTGTCATACATATAATGCATTTCTCCATCTTCAAGCACATTCTCATCATGAATCTTTGGTCTGTCTAGATCCTCTGATGAAAATTCAAGAATAGTAGCAAACTCACTATAGCTAACAGACAACAGCTTATCTTGAATAGTCCAATGAAACTTCTTGCCTTCTCGGTCGACATAGAGAGTAGCATAGAATTGTGCGATCACCTCCTCATTCCAATCACAATTGAAGCTCATGATGGTATGCAAATTCATCCGGTCACAAACATGGACAGCCTCATTAACAACTTGCATGTCAAGATCCTCCAAATGAGTCCAATTGATTGATTTCATTTCAGTAGTTGGATTAGTCTTGGTCATGATGACCGTCTCATACCAATCAGCATGAAACCACAGCCAAAAGCGGACATCGTCGTGCATCTCGTTACGATACTCCCCTGGGTTCTCATATCTCAAGTTGTAGAAGTTGTGCTTGCCCTTCATATAATTCACTGTCCGATGTCCATCATAGGAGCCATGATGCGCCTTGTAGGTGCTTTCATGCGAATGATGATCCTTGTCAAAGGCTAAGTCCTCTCCAGCACCTTCCATGTGAGAACCAGGTGCGGAGGCCCTCTTGATGTGAGGACGAGAACCTTGGCCAGATGTGCCTTGAGGCAACAACCTACCACGCCCCTGGGCACGCTTTGGAACCTTGGATGCCACATCCTTTCTCTTCCCCCTAGCAGCCACTGGAGATGCATCATGGGTAGCCTCTGATTCTGAAGAGGAATTTGATTCAATTTCTGGAGTCACTTTCCTCTGCTTTTCTCTCTTATCGTGAGCCATCTGGAAATATATAATGCATATGAGGAATGAGTCAACATAAGGAATCAGATGGGATAGAACTGACAGAAAAAACACCCGAGTATGAACTCTAATCTTTGGAATGAGAGATTTTGCCATCCAAACTTTACAAGATTTTAGCCATATGTTCTCAGGTGTGCTAGGAACCTATTCCTTAAAGGAATCCATCTAACTCCATCTACATTTAGAGATCGGGCAACAGGGATTTTGAATGAATACCTTTTTGATTTCCCGCGTGAATCGGAGGAACGAAGGAGGGGATTAGAGTCTCCGATGGATGGGGAATCCAATGCACTACTTGGCCAAGAAATCCCACGGTCCAAACTTCAAATCGCCGCGAATGTATGTGAGAGTGGGAGGGAGGCAGCGGTGAGAAAGGAGTTAGGGTTTGGAGAGCAGCTCAACGCGCATATATAGAATCGGAATTATCGGAAGTTCCGTAGGCGAGAGTCGGAAGTTCCGATGGTGCAGAAAAGGATTTCCCGAAGACCCTCGGTCGAAAATAGGAGGGAACTTCCGATGGGAACGGAAGTTCCGACAACACGTCGGAAGTTTCGACGAGGCAGGGAGCAGCCGGCCGAGAGCCCTGGGTTGCTGTTACCTTATGCTGTGGCCGTGGCCGCATGTTATGTTCACGATGTGGACGTTGGAGCAGCCGGCGCCGACGGAGACGCAGTCGTCGCCTGCGGTGACAGACAGATCGATCGAGCTCAGACGAGGTCCGTCGATGGCAGCTACTAGCTAGCTACTTGGAAGGTCAGCGCGGAATTGCACGGCCTAGCGAAGATGGTGGAGGTGAGGTGACGGTGAACACGCCGTCCGGCGGCACCAGCAGCGTGGCCGCGACGGAGTTGGAGGAGCACGTGGCGCCTTCCACGCCGCGCGGAACGCGCGCGTGTCGTCGCCCGAGGCGTTGCCCGACGCCCCGAACTCCCTCACATCGAACACGGCTGGCGAGATGTCCTTGGCAGACGAGAGCTCTCCTATCCTTACGAACCCAATGAGAGGTGGGTTGGAGTTTTTTTCTCTCTCCTAGATGCTGGATAGGAGTTTGGAAAGGAGGCGGGTTGGAGTTACTCTTACATGTGCTTAGGCGGAAAAAAAGAAAAGAAAAAAAGAAAATTGAAGAAAAGAGGAGAAAAATATCCAAATTGAAGGAATTCATGTTTCCGGTGTCAAATTTTGAAAGACACGCTATTTGAGTATGGATGCATGAATTGAGTGTCAAATATTGCAATTTCTTCATGCGGATCACAGCAATCAAGTCTCAAAATATGGTCCAAAACAATCAGTGTTGTCGGTGAGATGATAGAGGAGACTACGTGTGAAAGAAAGACATCTATCTACTCACATGTGCATGTGTCATGAGTTTGAATCTCATGGCGCGCGCATTTATTGGAGCAAATTTTTTTCTAAGTGATGGTGACCGATACTAAATGGAGGCAGCCGGTACTAACGCCCCGCCGCTGGTACTAGTGCCCGTTTTTTTAGCTGTGATTCATGATTTTAGAAAATCTTGCCATTTGAATGAGTCAATAAACGAGAGTATGGAGGTAATTTCACACTACTAGCTTGAAGGGTAATTTAAATATTTGTCACTGTTATGAGAGGCTATCGTCCAGATACACCTTTTAGAACGTGTCTAACAAATTTGCCATCCGAGGCAGTCCAGGTCACTCTGCTAGCGTGGAGGTCTCACTCGGAATGACCGTACTGCCCCTCCTTAGGATTCCCTTTATCCCCCTCGGCCGGGCCCGCTCATAAGCTCGTTCTCGTCCCTGCTCACTCCCTCCCTCTCCCCCAGCCCGCTCCCGCCGCCGCGGTGACTTGGACGGCGACTCCACCCGCTCCGGTGACGAAGGCACGACCCAGTGACTGGAATCAGACGGATCCGCCGGTCTGACGAGCGAGCCCAGACAAGGGGTGATAAAGGGAATCTTTGAGAGGGGTAGCACGGTCATTTCGCATGAGACTTCCACGCTGGCAGGGTGACCTGGATTGCGTCAGGGCCAAAAGTGGCAAAACTTAGGGCTCGCGTTTCCCTCCGATGGCAAATCTGTTAGACGCGTTCTAAAAAGGTATCTGGACAGTGGTAATATTTAAATTACCACAGCTTGAATGGAAAATAATTTAAATTGCTTTTTTCATTAGAGGAAGGGAGCAGTAGTTTTTCCGTTTTTGAAAAGAGATTTTGGACTCACGGAGGTCAACAACAGCCGAGACAAACGGCAAGCGTTCGGCGGCCCTCGTCGGCTCGCCCCGCCGCTCGCTGCAATGAGGAAATGCTCCGGCGTGCTCCTCATCCTCACGCTCGCCGTCGGGCTCCTCCTCCTCTAGCACTCGCCCTCCCCCTCCTCACTCCCACCTCCCACCGCCGCCGCCGCCGGCCCGGTCGCCCACCTCCTCCCCTCCCTCCCCGGCCTCTCCGACCTCTACCCTCCCCCCGCCAACTCCACCGCCCAGCTCTCCTGGGGCCTCCTCCGCCGCTCCGACGCGCTCCCGGGCACCGCCGCGGGCGTCCTCGAGGCCGCCGATGCCTGGCGGAACCTCACCCAAGCTGTGGCCGCCGCCGCCGCGGCGGCAGGCGAGGTGGGGCGCGCCGGAGGGCCCGGCTGCCCGGCGTCAGTGGAGGGGGATCTGGGCGCCGGGCGTGCCAGGATCCCGTGCGGGCTCGCGGAGGGCGCCGCGGTGACCGTGATCGGGGTGCCCAGGGAGGGGGCGGCCCGGTTCCAGGTGGAGATGGTGGGCGCCGGCGGTCAGGTGCTTATGCACGTCAATGTGAGCCTGGGAGCCGCGGGGATGGTGGTGGAGCAGAATTCATGGACGCCCGAGGAAGGGTGGGGGGAGTGGGAGCGATGCCCGCCTGTTGGTGATGTCGGACGCAGCAATAGCAGCTTGCAACGAAGGTTAACTGTCTTAATTTTGCCTTGATCTGCATGTCTGATGGATGCAATGATTTCAAAGTCTAGTCCACTAGTTAGTTGTAGCTATGATTTCAAATCTTGGAAACTTGCTTATGCCTGTGCTGCTCTATAGTTACTGCTAGGCATGTAAGGTACTGATGTGCCTCAATCTCCTCTCATTGACTGTCACAGACTTGATGTGAAAGAATATGCAAAGGATTAGTATTTGCGCCATAGGGAAAGTAGTGCCACAATAGTCCAACAAGCAGCCGTTTCCTCGCGTCCTGGTTGAGGCTTTGATTCTTATCACTGTTTTATGGTTAGTACTTAGTGCAGGACTTAGCGGGTTTGCTTCAGTATTTATAAAAAGTACATAGCTTAAATGTGTTGTGGACGTAAACACACAAATCCTGGGGGGCAGCTGAAAACTGATTTGTACCTAAGAGCTATTTATCAACAGATCCAAACAATAAGAAACTAACAGGAATCTAGTTTATAAATACAGTAAACTGTTATAGTCAAGGATAGATTTATAAACATCAAAGTTCAGCTAGGCGCTAGGCGGAATCTAGGCGCTGACCCATTGCCTAGCGTCTAGTCGGGAGTACTCGGTCCTAGGCGCTCCTAGGCGTTTTCCTAAGCGTTTTAATTTTTATACACATATATATGTATTATCTTAAATTAACATAAATAAAAGAAAAAAAATAAGAGATCTGTGGACCTAAAGTTAAAGAAAGGCCCATCAAAAAAGCCCAGCAGCCCACCTTATCTACCCTTCCCACCTTATCCATCCAGCCATCCTCTCTCTCTCTCAATCACACGATCCTCCCTCTCCCCTGTTTCGTCTCCGACGCCGCTTGTCTACAGTCCACTTCGCAGATGCGCTTGCCGCACCCGCACTGCTTCCCAGCTGCGCCTGCCACCTCCACCTCCACCGCCTCCTCCTCCGCCGCTGGTGCCCGATGTCGAGCCCGTCTGAAGTTCCTCCCCCACCAGCAACCTCCGCCAGGCGCTCCTCCACCCCCACCGGCGCTGCCTAGCGCCCAGAGCGCCGACTACCCCCATAGTCGAGGCGACGGGCTTCGCCTAGCGACTAATCGCACCTAGTCGCCGCCTAGGCGCCGCCTAGCCGAACTTTAAACATGCAAATTACAGCGTATAAGATTGCTCTTTGCTTGTAATCTCAATGTCATAAAAAGATGCAGAGAGTATATCAGTATGGATGGGAGTTTCATTTGAGGTGCCAGCGAAGACATTGCTATATGTTCTTGTTCTTGAATTATTAATGGTTCTGGTGTCATGGTTCAGATAGTTGTATTGCATTTTTTAATGAATGAAATTTAAAGTTTACTTAAAATACATTTGCTAGTGATTAAAATTTGAGTACACAAGGTGATAATGTGGACCTTTTCAGTGATATCGTCCTGCATTGCTCATGTCCTCTGTTGATTCCTGACTACAGTTAAAAAAGCCTTGATGGGTAATAACATAATATTTGTGAGTAATGTTATGCACACCACTGTATCTGTTACCAAGATCGAGGTGTTATTAGATTCTTCGTGTACCAGGTCCATTACAAGCATGCGGCACTGTAGTGACATTTGACTAACCTGGTGACATGCCATAGTAGATGCTAGCGGTCTACTTAGGGAATCCTACAAAACAAGAAGTCATTAACTACAAATTTCAACATATGGACGCGTATATTATTTTTTTGGAGTATTTATAAAAAGAGTCAGCATTCATGCAGATTTATTCTTTTGTACTTTTTATTGGACTTGTATGGTGTTCTTTAGTATATTTACATGATGAGTTCCTTAAATTTGCAATTCAAACTTTGATCTGTTAATTAAGTAGTTCTAGTAATGCCGACTCCTGACTGGAATGGCCAGTTATAATAGGTTGCCCCATTGGGTCACTTGATCACATCTTAGTATTTTGCTGTTTAAAAATAAATTTTCATCTTTAGAATTTTAGTTACTAAACATTCATCTTGTTATTTATAGTCTCTGCTGGTACTGATAAAAGAAAAAATATTTTTCTATATGTTTGACCAGTCTAGTCGATGGGCTTGTTCGTTGCAATGAGAAAGTGGGTGCCAGCGTCATCCAGGAGAATAACAATACCATGATAAATGTTACCGGGAACCAACCTGAAGATGGGCAGAAGCCAAAAGAGCGCAGTCAGTTAAGTGGCAGCTTCTCAATTGTTGAAGGAGAGCCTTTTACAGTAACAGTGTGGGCTGGTGTAGAGGGATTCCATATGACAGTAAATGGCCGGCATGAAACATCATTTGCCTATAGAGAGGTGAGATTTTTTCAAAGCAATAAGACTTCATACTTTGATTTTGTGAGTACTGCATAATTGTGAAAACCTTTAGGTTTTTGATAGAGGTCGGAGCCATGGTTGATAGCAGAAGTCAAGGTTTCTGGTGATCTGGAGCTCTTGTCATTATTGGCTAATGGATTGCCAGTTTCAGAAGAAATCGACATGGCTAGTGTCGCGCTTCTGAAGGCCCCACCTCTGCCAAAGAAGCGAACTTTTCTACTGGTTGGTGTTTTCTCTACTGGAAACAACTTCAAGCGGCGGATGGCTCTGAGGCGAACATGGATGCAATATGAGGCTGTCCGCTCAGGCGATGTAGTAGTCCGATTTTTCTCTGGTCTTGTAAGTTCACTTTATGTGCCTGCCTTGAGTAATGTTACAATATTTCTAGTTCTTTCTTTTGAACCAGTGTCTCTGTTTAGTTGAGACACCTTAGCAGACAAAGAATCACTTGCTTATTCTCATGTCTCCACAGCCTAATTATTTCCCTATTTTCCCACTAGCTTCAGCATATAGGAACTTAAATTTTCAACTCCACTGAACAAGGCACTGTTGTTCAGAATAAAAGTAGTAGAGAGCACCATGTCACACTGATATTATAGCAGTTCTTTCTTCTTTACTGGAATGTGTAAGACTGAGGAACAAGATGAAACTTTTACAAAAAATTACATATAAAGGATAAACTAAAAGGACGTATATTATAAGCTCCACTTTGCATCTGTTGAAGTATTGTTTCACCTCTAATCCAAGCTCCTAAGTATGCAAGAACATCTGCTTGCATTACAAATATTCTTGACAATGTGAATCATGTTCATTTGTATTCTTTTGTAGTGAACCTTCTCTCCTTGCATTAAACTGAGCTGTCGTCTAAGCTTCTTTCAATATTCAGTTATTCTCAATGGTAATCAATTCTACTTCCATTCTTACATCATCTTTCTTTATCCGCAAAATACAGCACAAGAGTGAGCAAGTCAATATGGAATTATGGAGAGAAGCTCAATTGTATGGTGACATCTACAAGCTGTTAATATTCTGATGCCAAAGAGATTTCCATGAAGTGTAAAAGATATCAATACCTTTGCAGTTTATGTTGTTTTTACTAGCTATTATACCTGCAGCCTAATCATGTAGTTTAGTTTGTGTACTAATCAAATGGAATACTTGGTATAGCTTGTAAGCTTCACCATTTGTTGTGCAGTTACACATTTTGACAAAAATTGAAATGAGAAAGTCATTGTTGCCTTGCTACTTGATTGAGGGAAAGAATTTGAATTTAGTTTGTCATGATTTTTATTTGCCTGTTGTGTTATGATGACATGGTGTTGTATTGATTTAGTAACTTTCCAAATTGCATGTATAAGCAGAGTTAAAATAAATGCACGCACATCCTATTAGCATACACTTATATAAGTATATTTTTTGTTGCAATTTTGCAGACCAAAATTGTTCCTACAAAGTACATCATGAAAACAGACGATGATGCTTTTGTTAGGATCGATGAAGTGGTCTCAAGCTTGAAGAAGAGCAACTCCCATGGCCTTCTGTATGGTCTAATTTCTTTCCAATCTTCACCACACAGAGATAAAGATAGCAAATGGTTAATCAGTCGGAAGGTATTTCCTGCAGCATTTATTATGCAAGAAGATTTCATTTGATTGGTTGCTTTTTCACACTTTTGAGAAATGCAGGAATGGCCTTTCGACATGTATCCACCATGGGCACATGGTCCAGGTTACATAATCTCTTGACATTGCTAAGTTTGTAGTCCTAGGTCACCAGGAACTGACTCTTCAGGTAGGTTATGATCAACGGATTTCCTGTTGTGTTCTTTTGGCGCACATCGGTGCAGGTCTTGATTGATCTTGTTGCTGTCTCAGCTATTCAAACTTGAAGATGTGGCAATGGGGATTTGGATCCAACAGTACAAGAGCAGTGGTCAACAAGTAAACATCGTGACTGATGATAGATTCTACAGTGAAGGATGCGAGTCGGACTATGACCTTGCTCACTACCAGACCCCAAGGCTTATGATGTGCTTGTGGGAGAAGCTTAAGACGGATTATCAAGCTGTATGCTGTGAATAGCATCTGCATCAACATTTGCAAGTAGGAAGAGCGATAGATTAGCCTTCTTGTACAACACATCACCGAGATTTTTTGATGCTCAGTGGAAATTGTTGGAACCAAGCGCCCAACACTTGTAACATCAGGTAACCCGTATGTTGTACGTCCTTGTTCCCAGTTTTTCAGGTGGAGGGTTCTTCGGTTTTTCGAATTACAGATGCCTGTTGAAATGGAGTTGAGCATGTACTTGAGAGAGTTCCCATCTGCTGCAGATCTTGCGATGCTAAAGACTCTTGATAGCTATTCTACAATGTAACTTCAAAGCTGTGACTGTGGATCCCATATGCCCATGCAAAATGCTGACGAGACACGATAGGAAGCCTTTGGTTTCGATGGCTGTCGAGGACAAGTGCAATTGACATGTGAGGCAATGTAGGCAACTTATTAAAGTCTCGTCTGTCTTAGTTGCTGAAAGCTCCATCTTCGAGGATACGGACGTTCATGCGATGTTCATCTCAGATGCTGAAAGCTCCACCTGCGCGGATACGGACGTTCATGCGATGTCCAAGACAAACTTGAAAGGTCGTTGGTGGCCTGACTCCATATTTTGCACAAAAAAGAATCTCGAGAAAGAGAGGAAATATACCAAAATTAACAATGTTTCATTGCAATGTAAACTTGATGCGGGTCGTAGAAAAGGTATGCTATTCCCATTTCCATTGTGCAGACAGAGATAGCTCAGTTGACCATAGTTTCATATCAAACAATAACTACAGAAAGCAGAAGAGAGAGAGAAAAAAGAGAAATGTCGTTTTCTTTATGTTGAGAAATATCTCTCTTTCTTGCTTAAAAATATTTTTCCTGTCCAAGTTACTTCCTCCGTCCATAAAAAAAATGTAATTATGGGATCCGTGTCGGTAACTAATTTAAATTTGACCAAATTTATAGGAATAATATTAAATTATATCTTCAAAAAAATTATTATAAAAATATATTCTATAACTAATCTAATGGTACTTATTTTATATTATAGATATTATTATTTTTATATAATTTAGTTAAAATTTAAACTGTTTGATTTGAAAAGTGAGAATTGCATTATGGGGGGAGTAGGAGTATTATTTTGGAGCAATAAAAAAAAATCGTAAAGCCAGAAGCGACAGATGCCCCTGGCCCCCCCTCTGATTGATGGGGCCCCACCGGCGGCCGCAATATGCGCTTTCCATTTCGCTTCCTCCCCCGTCCTCCTCTCCTGGCCGCCGGCTCTCCCCTTCCTCCTCCTCTCTCCTTCCAGAGCACGAGGATTCTTCCGAACAGCGAAGCCCTAACCGGAGAGGGGGATAGAGATGGCGCTGGCGATCCTCGCGAGGCGGCGCGCGGCGGAGGCCGTGCTCCGGCGGCCGCGGGCGGCGGCCGTGTCGGCGTGGAGGGCGTACGCGGCGGCGGGCGAGGAGAGCGACGTCGTCGTGCTGGGCGGCGGGCCCGGCGGGTACGTCGCGGCGATCAAGGCCGCGCAGCTCGGGCTCAAGACCACCTGCATCGAGAAGAGGGGCACCCTCGGCGGGACCTGCCTCAACGTCGGGTGCATCCCGTCCAAGGTTCTGCGCCCGGCCTGCCTCTCTCGTACCGCCCCCCCCCCCCCACTCCCCAATTGCCGTGCCCTCTAGATTTATCGTTACTGCTTTCCGATGCATTGCCCTGCGGTATGATTCGTGGCCATAGATCTGTTGCTGTGGGGGGTCTAGGGTAAACCCAGGTCGCTTGCGACGGCCGTGCGGCTCTTGCTGTTGTAATTCGAATAGATGATGTTGATTGCGCGCTTTGATGTGGGTGCGTTGGTGTTGAAGTGCCTGTACCTTGGTTCTGCAAGGGACGCAGTTTCTGTTTGGTGACTAATTTTGCAATGTGCGGTTAAGGTTTGAGTTGCATTGCGTACATGCCTGTTTGGTGGATTCCAAATCCACTGCATATTGTGACGTAGAGTGAGTGTGTTCTGCTTTGTTTCTGCTGTCCATTTGGAATTCTGTCTCTTTCAAATCTAGCTGGTTTGGCATCTGCTTTGATAATAACAATTTTTTTTTAAAAAAAATAGGACGGTATTGGTGCAAGTATCATGTTAATACTCTTTAAGATTGCAATAATACATGCATGTTTGATAGACGGATCAGTGTTCCAAATCCACACCATTTATTGTCACGCTCATGATTAGATATTTTCTATCTTCTGCTTTATTTCTTCCATCTCTTTGTTATTCTGTCATTTTGAAATCTGATTGGTTAGGATCTGCTTCTATGAGACATCCAAAAAAATAGCAATGTACGCTATACTGTTCCAGTATCATCGTAATACTCTCCTTAGTGTCCTCTAACCTCCTTGTTGGTGGCTCTTGTGAGTTTCATCTCTAGCTTACTCCAACTTGTGTTACTACTAGTAATAAAGTTTGGTCTTGTTGACAAAGATGAAGATGTATTAATTGCAATGTTCCAATCTTTACACCTTACTTTAATAATGTGAAAGAGAATACACGATTGCAGCATGCCACTTATAATAGGGTAATATGTGATCATTTCTTGTTATTTTTTCATCAGTTAATGCTTGTCTTTGGTCCATGTATGTGGTTGCAGACATATATTGTGATACGAGAAGAGTAACTGTTTCAATTTGATTTACACACACTATTAGATCAACATAAACACCTGATACGATTTTATAAATCTAGATCTGTTCAACGGTGTTTATTTTGATTTTATGTCCTGAGTTTGCTTCTGCTAGTCTGCTGCAATTGACCTTTCTGACAGTAATTGGGTTTGTTTGGTTTTGGTCCATATGATATCTGACTGTTGGTTGAACTGGGAGTCATATATCACGATATTGTATGCTTTGGTCATAGTATTTCTAGTTAATAATTTTAGTTTAGCTGTTCTTTTCTTATGAATTGTTTCTCAGCTATCCTTTTTGACTCTTTGATTGTACGCTATGTGACCCTAACGGAGTGGCATGATTTCTTATAGTTATAAGCTATTCACACTTTCAGGCTCTATTGTTCAATCAACTTGAGTTTGATAGTGCGCAATGTGACCCGAACGAGTGGCACTATTCCTAGTTTACCATTTATGTGTGATTGGCTCTGTATTACAGTATTTTATTACTTGTTTTGTGGTGGTTGTCATTCACAATCAAATTAAATGAGTGTAATGCTTGAACCTTGTTGACGATGTAGTGCAGCATATAAATGATGAAAAGGGCTCTGTGTTGGGTCTTCTTTGAGCCAGAGTACTGTTTTGCGCTAAGAGATGATGTATTTTCTCTTTTTTGTGGGAAATAAGCACATCGCTTGTAAATTTGTTGCTACACAGTATGATTCAGGCTCTATTGTTCTATCATTATCGTTGTTCAACTGTGCACTTTTTGTTTGTATGGATACATAGCTAAGTATCACTACATGAGATCTAAACCTCTTCCTTACTACTCCCTCCATATAGGAAATAGATGACGTTTAGGACAGCGACACGGTCTTCAAAGCATAACTTTGACTGTTTATTTTTATAAAAATATTTGTTGAAAAGTGATATATGTATATTTTTATGAAAGTGTTTCTTAAGACAAATCTATTCATATAATTTTCACTTTTTCAAACTCAATAACTTAAAAGTTATTCATGATTTATATTCCCAATGTTTGACTCAAATCTTGTCCAAAACGTCATCTAAATCCTATATGGAGGGAGTATCTTATAATTTAGTTTTTCAAGAACTAGCCTATAACTCCATACTAGTCCAACTCAAGATTTACACTGTTGTTCTATCTTGGATCATCAACAATGGAGCGTATCTCTATACACTTTTACCTTGGACCCAATTGTTGTTTTTCTCTGTATCATTGCCCTAGGGAATTATCAACTTCGGTGATTTATTTTTATCGTCATGCTTCATTAGGAACACTTCTAAGTCTGTCCATGCATCCAATTTTGTATTTCAGGCTCTTCTGCACTCATCACATATGTACCATGAAGCAAAGACTTCTTTTGCGCACCATGGAGTTAAGATCTCAAATCTGGAAGTGGACCTTCCAGCGATGATGGCTCAGAAAGACAAGGCTGTGGCAGGACTAACAAAAGGGATTGAAGGACTCTTTAAAAAGAACAAGGTGACCTATGTTAAAGGCTTTGGGAAATTGGCTTCCCCCTCAGAAGTATCAGTTGATTTAATTGATGGCGGTAGCACTGTTGTCAAGGGGAAAAACATAATCATTGCAACTGGGTCTGACGTAAAATCACTTCCTGGAATAACTATTGATGAGAAGAAAGTTGTTTCATCTACTGGTGCTTTGTGCTTGTCTGAGATCCCAAAGAAACTGGTGGTAATCGGTGCAGGTTATATTGGCCTTGAGATGGGTTCAGTCTGGAACCGCCTTGGTTCAGAGGTCACTGTTGTTGAATTTGCGCCAGATATAGTACCATCAATGGATGGCGAGGTCAGGAAGCAGTTCCAACGCATGTTGGAGAAGCAGAAGTTCAAGTTCATGCTCAAGACAAAGGTAGTTGGGTGTGATACCAGTGGAGATGGCGTGAAGCTGACGCTCGAGCCTGCAGCTGGTGGTGATCAGACCATCCTTGAAGCAGATGTTGTCCTTGTCTCTGCTGGCAGAACCCCATTTACTTCTGGCATCGGACTAGAAACCATTGGTGTTGAGACAGATAAGGCTGGCAGGATACTAGTTGATAAGCGCTTCATGACCAATGTGAAGGGAGTCTATGCAATTGGGGATGCCATCCCTGGGCCCATGCTTGCCCATAAAGCTGAAGAGGATGGTGTTGCATGTGTTGAGTTCATTGCTGGAAAGGAAGGCCATGTTGACTATGACACAGTTCCAGGTGTAGTTTATACACATCCAGAAGTTGCCTCTGTTGGCAAGACTGAGGAGCAGGTGAAGGCTCTAGGAATCGCCTACCGTGTTGGCAAATTCCCACTGCTGGCTAACAGCCGTGCAAAGGCCATTGACGATGCTGAGGGGCTAGTCAAGGTGGTGGCTGAGAAGGAAACTGACAAGATTCTCGGTGTGCACATAATGGCGCCTAATGCTGGGGAAATCATCCACGAAGCTGTGCTTGCCTTGCAGTACGGAGCATCGAGCGAAGACGTTGCCCGCACTTGCCATGCGCATCCCACTGTGAGCGAGGCCCTCAAGGAGGCTTGCTTACAAACCTTCTCCAAGGCTATCCACATATGATTCCTTGGTTTTTCTTTTCTTATCACCCAAATGTTGGGTCAGGAAGTTAATTTTGGATCTCTGGGACCAAAAGGTCTCTGTTTGTTCGCAATACTGCGAATTGAGCCATGCCATCTTATAGCAGTCTGTTTTGATTTTACATATCTGCTATATACATCCCAGTAATAATATCCTGGTACTTGGGTGTATCTCCGCAACGACTCTTATTTATTTCCGATATCTATTACCAGCAACTCAGTGCAGATTTATATTACGGTATCCTTTGCTTCATCTGTTGAAACGCCACTCTTTTCTATTTCTTTTTTCCATTGAGATACTTAACGCATTCTTACGTGAAGCTTTCAGTGACGATTCAATTTTGCTGGGAACTCCACTATGTGTATTATGTGAATCGAACGAACTGACATGGTCCCTTCTGACTGTTGGGGGTTATAACTACATAAACATGAGATGATTGCAAAAAAAGTTTAATTGCTTGTTAATAGTATCTTTGAAGCTTTGCACGCATTTAACATCAACCATACTTTTTTGGACTCAAAACAGCCACTTTGAAGGTGCATTTTCCTTGTGGCCGGTTGGTACATTTGGTTTGTGATGGCATCTGGCCCAAGAAGCATAATCATACCGGAAAAATAGAAATGATAAATAAGAGCCGAACTTAAGCTTCATACTAGCCATAATATTCACTCTTTTATTCCTCTGTCAACACATTATTTTCCCCACATCTGCAGTGACAATATGCAACCTTCTGTTGTGATAATCATGCTTCAATGGAAATGAAACCGATCAAATTCTTGAGTTCTTGCATTGGAGTGATCGTCAAGGCTGAGGGATCTTGCTGTTACGCTCCTTTGCGAATGCCGCGAAGCGTTCTAGACCTTTAAGAAGTAAGCCTTCCATGAATGGTTTCAGTGCCTGGTGAATGACGATTAGATTGATCAATTTAAGGATTTGCAACAGCTGTTGGAATATGGCAACAAGCATACGATGTGTTGATATGCCACTTACTGATCCAACCGGTGCCAAAATTTCAGGAATCTCATACGCCACAGTTAGCTGAAATCAATAATCAAAGAAATATATTGTATTTCTTATTAGTTCACAATACTTTTTTGCGAAAGAATTCACAGGACTGGGTGCTCACTTGTACTCTACAAGACGATGGGGTTTTAGGGAAGAAGCGAACAGCGCCTCTGCAACAAGCAGATTTGGTTATGTTAGGTTTAGGAGTTATCAATTTAGAAACACATAATGAGGCTCTCCTATTGAAAAATTTACACAAGTTCTTCAACAAATCAGACATTCCCTGGGTTAATCTGTTCTGGGAGAAACACTACAGAAACGGTAAACTCCCGAGTCACATAAAAGATGACTCCTTTTGGTGGAGGGATATTCTCAAACTACTAGATGCTTTTAAAAGAATGGCAATGGTTAATATTCAGAATGGTGCAAGTTGTCTGTTTTGGGTTTGATATTTGGGGAGGACAGGTACAACATCAACAATCCCCAGAGCTCTTTTCCTTTGTAAAAAAGCAAGCACTTGTCGTTCCAAACTGTCCAACAAACAGAACCATTACAGTCTCTTTCCATTTACCCCTCTCTGTGGAAGCTTTTGCACAAATGGAGCAGCTACAACTAGTAAACAATCAGCCAATTTCAGACAATCCGGACTGGTGGCAATATATTTGGGGAAATACTCAGTTTTCCTCCAAAAAGGCTTACTTACATCTCACTGGTCATGCTCAAGTTCCCCGGCTTTCAAATGGTTATGGAAATCTAGTTGTCAAAACAAACACAAAGTTTTCTTCTGGCTGCTACTCAAGGATCGCCTTAGCACGAGAAATTTACTAAGACGGAAAACAATGGTACTTGATTCTTATGAGTGTGAACTATGCAACTCACGACAGGAGGAAACCTTGGAGCACCTTTTCCTAAGATGTCCCTATGCAATTGCTTGCTGGAATCTCATAAATCTATATGTCAGCCGGCCCTCAAGTTTCAATTTTCGAGGCAGTTGTCAGTTTTAAGGGACAATTACATACGCTCATTTCATTGGACATTATCATTTTGCTTTGTTGGGCTATCTGGACCTCCAGGAATGATGTCATCTTCCAGAATAATCATGTTTCTCTCTCGTCGACAAGAGCAACATTCAAGAAAGAACTCACACTGCTTTTGCACTGTGTGAAATCAAAACATAAAGCATGTTTAGCTGAATGGATCAATAACTTTGGTTAATGTGTCTACTTAGCTTGATCTTCTTTCTTTGTATCTTGAGTTGGTTTGTAAAGACTATTTTCCTGTTTGTTTTTTAATATATATCTATAATCAGTAGGGGATGCTCATCCCCTCCTGTTGCCTCAAAAAAAAAAAGTTTACCATGGATGATTTACAAATTATTGTAGTGCAACAGCTGGATTTTGCAGAAAATAAGCATTAAGAGGACTAATATATGAATGCAACAGCTGGATTTTTATTTTCCGAAGAGTTACCTGTTAGGAAGGCCTTCAAGAGAACGCCAATGGATCTTTTGGTTTTTAGTCGGCTGACACACAGAAGTGATGTCATTGAGACGGAACGTTAACAGCCAAACTTACAGCAGCCTTGTCATATCTGATACTCACCGTCATATTTCGAGCAAGCCAAGAGAATTCTACATTCCGACCAAATACCTCGTACTTCAGACTCCAGCGTGAAAGATCTGGTTTATCTTCAAGGACCTATAAATAATCATTTGCATATGTGTGCTGAAACTGAAACAAAAGCAGCATATGCATGCAAAGCCAAGCTAGTGAAAAGGATATGTACACAAGAACTATATTAACATATATCAGTATCGTTTCAAATATAATGAACAACACTAACCTTGACAGATGAGATGAATGGCATCCACTGAGGAATGCTCTCACGTTCTGAGTAACACTGATAGGCAACGGAACATGGAACATCAACTTCAAGTTCAGTGCTGTTGCCAAGGCAATATTCAGTCCAAATTCATAATGTACCAAAGTTCGATGAACAAATTTATGTCAAAACTACTGCAGTCAAGCAGGTAAGTTGCCGCAAGATTGTTATTGCGCAGTGAACTTCTAGTAAACAATTATACCAGTTTTCAATTGCACTGGAAACCATGCTATGATTTTACTCTTTCGAAGGAGAAAAAATGTCTATACAGATTTTTTTTCTTACTGAAATTCAAGATCATCCGATCAAGTGCTCAGAAGCAACAACATATGAGGCATCTTATTTTTGGTTTCAAACCAAGTATGAGACAAGTTAGAATGACCATATTAGATGTAATCCGAAACTCTATATGTTTAAAAATGGTGGTTAGACTTAACATAGCCACATCTAGAAGACTTTCCTATTGAAAGTACACATCAACATTTCTTGCATCAAGTCATAGCTGAAGTGAAAAACTTTGCCCCAACAAATAGTTTCTTCCTCAACAAGAGAGCTTTCTGAGTCAGACATACAGTTTGGATATGAAGTGATAAATAGCATCCAGAACCTGGGGCCAGCAAAATCTAGCCCTATCCACTGCTTGTACTGGTCCTTATCCATCTTTTGCTGCTTCCATGGACCACCGTGCATGGCTGTTAATACTTCGTCTCACCCTAATTACCAATATATTGAATACCGACCGAGATACACTTCCTAAAGTCCAGCTCCTCTTCAAGTAAACATTGAACTTTCGTGACACAATGTCTGCAAGCAGAGTGAGCTCAAAAGGAAAAGTAGAAAGAGAAAAGGGAAAATTTCTCCTATTCAATATAGCAAGCTATAATTATAGTATGATAGCCAGGGGCGAAGCCAAGACTGGAAGATCACCGGGGTCTTGCGTAAAATATGATGGGGTCATTAAGAACAATTGATAACTATCTACAGTGATTGTCCATTGAAATCTTCTAAGTTCATCGGGGCCGGCGGACCCAGTACCAAGTGGTAGCTCCGCCACTGATGAATGATGATAGCCCTGGTGAATCAAGACTTGACAACCCACAAGAAAATGAAAATCGTAGTTCCCTCATTGGGAACCAAAATGTTGCATGAATTCAACCCACAAGCCCAGAAACAGATTGAAGATTGGTGAAGCGTCCCAAGAACTGACACAGGGATGCGAGGAATCAGGAAGATTCAGGAGGAGAGGCGCGTACGTGCACTCCTGCCACTCCATGGCGACGGGAGAGAACAAGGCGGGCCTCGCCACAGGCCGTGCCCTTGCCCTGCTGCTGATGCCGCTCGCCCTCGCCTTCCCCTCCCGTCTCCTCCTCATCCACCACCGGCTGCTGCCGATGCACAGCACCTTGCTCTGAGATGGCCGCAGGGCCAGCGACGGCGAGGACGGGGCCACTGCCTCCAGGCTCGCCTTCCCGGCGGCCGGGTGGTAGTACAAGGCGGCGGCCATGGCTGCTCCCTACTCGTCCGCGCGTGCCGTGTGCGTGGTTGAATGGCTGCGCGGGCACTGTCTCGTGGCGACCACAAGAATATCTACCATATTCTCTATTTCTGTATACCAAAACTCTTCCCTCAAGAGGCCACGTTTCCGCCTGCCTTTGGCCGTCAGATTGCGGCGCCAATGCATCCATCCGTCCATTGCAGCAGAGGTTTTCTCGAGCCTTCCTTCCTTGCTCTTATCCTCTTCCTCCGGCCACCTCACAGGGATCCAATCGTCCTCTCCCTCAGCGGCCTCTCCTTCAGGCTGCCTTTCTTCTTCTCTGTGACCTGACGTTCGCTGCCACGGCAACCTCTTCTCCGGCGCCTGCTCCCTGCAGCTGCAGCCCAGCGAGCGCTGTGCTCCTCCATGCCGTCGAAGCTCTTTCCGGTTCTCCCTGTTACGGTAGGTTAATACTCTGTTTCTTCGATCTCATGGCCCTTGCTCCTTTGTTCAGAGACATGAGATCCAAATGTTTCTAGCTTGCATTTCTCCCTCACTATTTTTTTACAGAATTGGTTGCTCCAATTTGTATTGCCATTTGCGCCTAAAGTAGATGCAGGTAGCTAATTTGTTAGAAGGGTTATGCAGGTTCGCAATTACATAGAGAGGTTGAATATGGATTCATTGTATGCTTCCCAGTTGTGATAGACTTCCATTTCGATTAAAAAGACCAATAAAGCATGGTTTGATTTTTTTTCGTATTATCCTACGTGCTTCGTATGTTCATCTTCTTTGCCTCATGCCTAGACTGTCTTTTTCTATTTCATCCTCCTTTTGCTCTTACTTTTCCCATTACATTGTTTTCCTAAAACAAACATTTGCCTCTGCTGTTTCCCACAAGGAAAAAAATGTTACTGTGACATGTTTTCGTATGCTAGACCAGAATTTGATAATTTCTTCATTGCATCAGTCACCTCTCCTTTGCAAAGTATTAATAGATTCATCATTGCTGCTTGCTCTTAGCTATGGCGTGCTCAACAACTCCAGTAAAGTATCGTAGAGAATCATCTTGAACTATGGACAAAGCACGCAAGCGGAAGGCTGCTCATACAGGTCAGCCATTTGGAGGCCAAACATTAGCTTCAGGCATCAACGATAAATATATATACACACACAGACACATACATATACATAAATATCTTATTGGCAGAGCATTGTTCTACATACTTTTCTTACACAAAATATGTGTGCCTATGGTCTGTGGTACAGGGAGACTCCCCATTGAGCAATTGACGAATAATGATTCATCCATACCGGCTTCTCAGTTAGGAAGCTCCATTTCAGAATCTCTCCTTCCATCACAGAGAGTGGTCAGACAACGAGCCCTGCTATCTTCAGGTAAATCATCAGTTTTGGTGCTTCATGATGCTAACTGACAGCTTGCTTATTGCATCACAATTTTTTTTCTCTCTACAGTATTGAATTGCTACACTATAACCATTATTCTGCCAACTGTGGTTCATTAATCTTTCTTCACAATAGATTTGTCACATCTAATGCCACCTGTATTGCTTCGTGCTCAACCAAACTGTGCCGCTTTCTACATTTACAAACACTAATTCGCATTCTTTGTTTCCAATAGATTTGCCACGGCCAGAGTCATCTACTGCTGCTGAAACACGTAAGAAACGTAAGGCCGCTATAGCTTCTGGAAGACAGGAAGGTGCATTTCCATAGTTATCATAGGCATATGCAGTCAATTTTGCCTCCTACAATTCATTATAACATTCTTACACATATTTACATCTTCCCAGAGAATTCAGAGCCTCTTCTTCATAACCGACACCGCCGTAAGTTGTTAAAGTCCATACTGTCCCTTCCATATTCGATACACTAATTTAGGTTCTTTTGTTCACCGAATGCATACATGTTTACCTGCATATATATGTCACAGGGAATTGTTCCCTAAGAGGACATTCAGGTCCTATCTCAGACTGCTGCTATATGAAGCTGTTAATACTGCAATCAAAGAATCACCGGCGAAACACACATACAAATATCTGGCAAGTTCTATTCTCAAAAACATGGTGCCTCAGCTTCAAATAATGACCTTTTGGCTATATATGATGATAATAGCGAAACTCAAAATACCATTTACCTACATTTAGTTCAACAAGGGGTTGGTTGGTCACCTCATATACTAACAGTTTTTGTTTACCCCAATTTTCTCATTCTCAGGCACTGTTTCCGCACCCCTTTATTTGGGAAGTCAGAATCAAACATGCTCATATTGTGGTGCTCGCTTTTGGGCTGAGGAACGAGTACGTGGACATGGACGGACAACTTCTCCAGTATATAACAAATGCTGCAGAGGAGGAAGCATTCTACTACCTCCTTACAAGCCACCTCCGGAGCCCTTACTTGGCCTTCTGACAGGAAAGGATCCTGCACTATCAAGACATTTCTTTGATAACATCAGACGATACAATTCTATGTTTGCCATGACTTCTATGGGCGTCAATGTCATAAATTCTATCAACGATGCCCGTGGCCCTTATGTCTTCAAAATTAGTGGCCAACTATGTCATCGAATAGGATCACTAATTCCAAACGATGAAGCAAGACCTGAGTATTGCCAGTTATATATCTTTGACACTGATAATGAGGTTAGAAACAGAATAGCTGTTGCAACAACCTCAAACAGTGACTTTCAACCAAACGAAGCTATTGTTGCTTCCTTGATAACCATGCTTGATACACACAACTCAGTTGTGCAAGTTTTTCGAACTGCCCGTGATAGGCTATCTATGCAGCCAAACAACCAATCTGGTGAACCAGACGATCGTTATGCTGTCAAGCTATTTTCCACCCCAACCCAGCATGGCAACATTTATAGTGACCCAGTTACATCTGAAGTGGTCGGCTTGGTTGTGAATGATTTAGGGACCACTGAAGAGGGGCGTGACCTAATAGTGCAAGATCACTCATGTCAGCTCCAAAGAGTAAAAGAAACACATTGCAAATTTATGGCAATGCAATATCCACTGTTGTTTCCTTACGGAGAAGATGGTTTCCATGAGAATATTAAGTACAGAAGATGTAGTCGCTCCAACAAGATCAAGCGAAAGGTTGTCACCATGGCAGAATATTATTCATACAGATTGCATGATAGAGCCGACGATTTCAATACCCCTTTGCGATCCAAGAGACTAACCCAAGCTTATGAAGTTGATGCGTACTGTTGTGTCGAGGATGACCGCCTGAGATACTACAGGAAGAAATCATTTCAAAAAAAATACAGGTCCAGCCCATATAAAGCTTTAGTTGAAGCGGTCAGTAGTGGGATCACTCAAGGTTCGGCTGCAGGGCAACGAATTTACTTGCCAGGATCATTCACTGCAAGTCCCCGCTACTACTACCAAAACTATCAAGATTGTGTTGCACTATGTCGTAGGTTCGGATGCCCACATCTATTCATCACATTCACATGTAATGCTTTGTGGCCAGAAATTGATGAAGCTTTGGCATTCATACCCGGGCAACAAGCTTCGGATAGACCTGATATTGTTGACAGAGTTTTTGAAATGAAACTCAAACTACTCATACAAGATATAGAGAAGTATGAATTCTTTGGACCTATACTTGGAGGTACTGCTCTTCTCATCCCCTAATATATTATGCTTTACCACTTACTCCAAAGTTTCTAAATCGTAATATGTTGCCTTGCACAGTTGTCTACACGATTGAGTTCCAAAAACGAGGCCTTCCACATGTCCATTTGATTCTATGGCTTAAAAAAGATAAGCCTATTGATGCTGCTCAAATAGATGCCTTTATATCCGCACAACTGCCAAATCCATCTGTTGATCCGTTAGGTTTTGAGGCCGTTTCTAAGTTCATGATTCATGGTCCTTGCGGATCCTTAAATACGTCCTCCCCTTGCATGGTTGATGGAAAATGTGATAAGTTCTATCCAAAGAATTTTTCTGAAACCACTACTATAGCAGGTAATGGTCAGGTTACTTACGCCCGCCCAAATAATGGTATTACTACTGAGAAAAATGGAGTAAGAATTGATAACACATTTGTGGTACCGCACAATGTAGACTTATTGGTTAAATATCAAGCACATATAAATGTTGAAAGTGTTAATCGCAATGGAATGGAAAAGTATTTGTTCAAGTATACAAACAAAGGACCTGATTGTGCCAAAGCTGCACTCAAGAGGAAAAGAGGTAATCCAGACTCTCCTACGGAGATAATTGATGAAATAAAGGAATATCTAGACTGCAGATATGTTACTCCCAACGATGCTGCATGGCGATTGCTTCAGTTTGATATCCATTACACTAATCCATCAGTAGAACGCCTTGCTGTTCATCTCCCGCTAGAAAATGGTGTTCTTTATACAGAGGATGACTATCTTGATCAGGTCATTGAGAATCCATCTAATCTCATAACTAAGCTAACGGCATGGTTTGATGCCAATCAACAATATCCAGAAGCCAGACAGTACACCTATGTTGAATTTCCTGAACACTGGACATGGCATGGTGATGGAAAATATTGGCATATACGCCGAAATAGTCGTGGGAAGGTTGGTCGAATTGCTAATGTTGCTCCTAACGAAGGAGAAAGATTTTACCTGCGCATGTTGTTGCATATAGTCAAAGGAGCACAAAGCTATTCTGATCTCCGCACTGTTGCCGGCCATAAGCACCCAACATTTCGTGCTGCATGTGAAGCATTGGGCTTGCTGGGTGACGATCAAGAATGGTTCCATGCTATGGCTGATGCAGCACACTGGGCACTTCCCTATCAATTGCGACAGCTGTTTGTCACATTACTGCTTTTTTGTGAAGTCACCAACCCTGTTAAATTGCTTGATGAATACACACAGGCAATGGGAGAAGATATTGCATATCATGCGAAACAACTGACTCCAGAACTCCCTACAACAACCATGGACCAACATATCAGATCATATGTTTTAGTTGAATTAGAAAAACTGCTCAAAGATGCTGGATATAGCTTAGATCACTTTCACTTACCACAACCAGACCACAGTTCCTCTCGGATTCTCACCAATAGATTCATTATGGAAGAACTTAGTTATAATTCAAATGGTGCATTTGCTGAACTAGATGAGCAGATCAAGAGACTGAATTCAAGCCAGAAACATATTTATGATACCATAGAGCATTCAGTCTTAAATGGTTGTGGGCACACTTTCTTTGTTTATGGTTATGGTGGGACTGGCAAGACTTTTCTATGGAATACTTTGCTCAATAGTATTAGAAGCCAAGGAAAGATAGCTTTAGCAGTTGCATCTTCAGGCATAGCAGCTCTGTTACTCCCAGGAGGTCGAACACCCCACTCACGTTTCAGAATTCCATTGGACATCCACGAGCATTCTGTCTGTGCAATTAAGAAAAATACACAGTTGGCTGAGCTAATACAACAGACATCCCTGATTATATGGGATGAAGCACCTGTCAACCATAGACATTGCTTCGAAGCACTTGATCGCACACTAAGAGATATCATGTCGTTCAATAATGATGATGCTTCCACCAAACAATTTGGTGGTATAACAGTTGTGCTTGGTGGTGATTTTAGGCAAACTTTGCCGGTCATCCCAAACGCAAGGAAACAACAAATCATGAATGCAGCAATCACTCGATCCCGTATATGGCCGTGCTGCAAAGTTCTTGAATTAACTGAAAACATGAGACTCAACTGCCCAACTCTTTCAGGCCCTCAAAGAATTGAATTGCAGAAATTTGCTGAGTGGCTCCTCTCTATTGGTGATGGCACAACTCCTGGCAGTACAATAGACCAGCCTGATACAACATGGGTTCAAATTCCAGACAACCTTCTATTGCCACCCGAACAAAGGAACCTTACAGGATTGATTTCTTTTGTATATGAAACAACTCCACGTGTCACGGAATTAGCAGCCTATCTCTGTGAACGAGCAATATTGGCACCAACAAATGAAGTCGCTGCCATGATAAATAAAGAGATTATTTGTAAGATAGCCACAGAAGAAATGTCATACTACAGTTCTGATTCCATTGATGATCCGACATCAAATTATTGCACTATGGAATCTCTGTACCCACAAGAGTTCCTTAATACTATCCAAATGAGTGGCCTTCCTGACCATCATCTACAACTGAAGATTGGTGTCCCTATCATGTTACTTAGAAATCTGAACCCATCCAAAGGTTTGTGCAATGGAACTAGACTCATAGTGACACAACTCACTCATCGTATAATTGAAGCTCAGATAATCACAGGAAAGGCTACAGGATCTAAAGCTTACATTCCAAGAATAACTTCTGTCTCATGTGATCCAAAATGGCCTTTTAAGATAAAGCGTCGTCAATTCCCAGTCCGTGTATCCTATGCCATGACAATAAACAAAAGCCAAGGACAAACACTTAGCAAAGTTGGCGTCTATTTACCAAGCCCCGTATTCTCTCATGGGCAGCTTTATGTTGCATTCTCACGTGTGACATCACCTACAGGCTTACGTGTGCTCATTGAGAACAACTCTGAGAGGTATGAAAACCACACACATAACGTGGTATACACTGAGATTTTCAATGACCTAACAAGCCGGCGTAATTATTAGTTCCAGGTACCACTGTAACACAGTTACCTTCTTTGCTTGCCCATGCTTCTTATATACACTTCATACTTAGAATGTTTCTTTTGATAGATTTCATAATCATACGGGCTTAGTTCTCTTAACCAATGCAGATGCTTACAATGATTTCCCTATGTTGTACAGGTCTTCTACTTTTGGCTGTTTCCATTCCAAACCACTTGATCATCTATTCCTCCGTTGATCAATTATATTCTACCAATATGCTTATAGCCAGTCTAACATGTATATCCAATCAGGTCATAGGTGTTTCCAATTCACCATATGACATACTTTAGCCGTGTATGTTTTTTTCAATGCAGCAACAATGGAAATATGTCTCTTCTGCTTTTGTGTCACCAAATATTAAACTTCTGGTGACCATGTAAAATTTAATACGATCAACCATGACGTCCACAAATAATACCGACTAAAAGGTTTCGTGATTCTATAAATATTACTTTTTGGCTTAATTATGAATGACAAGGCTGCCCGCGGCAACGCGCGGGGTACTAACTAGTTCAATGGGTTCCTAGCACGGCACTTGGCGTCCAGGGGTAGCTCAGGCAGAGCTTTCAGGTTTCAGTAAGCATGGGTTCACGGGCAGGCCGGCAGATGCACACTGATGATTGCTCAACAGGTTGAATAAAACAAAACAATCAACAGGTTGGAATCATATCTATATGCATCCATGTTTCAGAAATAACCATTTTTACCTCAAGTTTCTGAGCTCCTTGGTGCAGTGTCATCAGAGATTCCCAGTTTCAGAAATGCTGCCAAACCCAGCTTCTCCAGTCATGAGTGGAGAGACTGCCATATGTACACGCTATCTTCTTCATCCACAATCAATGGATTCAAACTCGAAATAGAAGAAGAAACAAACAAGAAAATCAACTGGTTGAATGGGACTGGATAGGATTGACATATTGGTGTCTACCATTATCTCAAAAGAATGTCTACAACAGAGGCAGTGGAGAAAGATCTCCAAAGACGGTACATTTCAAGGCTATGCATCATCCTCACGCATATCAGTTTTCCGTTTAGCCATCATAGACAGCCGAGCATCCCGCTCGCGCTCAAACTCCCGGTAATCAGTTCGCTGCAAGAATGATTGCCTGTCGAGGTACTGGTTTGAGCTCTTCTTGTAGGCGTCAAGCTCCTCCTCCACGCCCCGGTTCTCTTCCTTGTACTCTCCCCAGTCTTTCTTCGTCTTGTCCAGGACGCTCAGCTTCTGCTTCTTCCGAATCTGCTCGAGGATGTTGTCCACAGCTGAGGGGGCAGCGCCAGCTGCCTTGGCCTTCTCAATTGCCTCCTTGGAATTAGCATCCACCAATTTCTTGATTTCAATGTCCTTGCCAGCAAAGTCCCTTACCTCAGTGATCTGTTGGATCATTCAAAAGCAAAACATTACCACACGAACTAAATGTGCAAACTGTCAGAAGATTTTCATCTACATCCCTAATTGTGGAGCCAATGCAAATCCACGATTATGGGTATTCTTAGGTTTTAATACAGTTTTGGACTAAAAGAAGATTCAAGTAAATGGACAAGAAATAGCATATGTGAACAAGATATAGCTACAGCCTAAACACAAGCCATGTGTCATCATATTTTCTTTATCAAGCAATTCTATTCTTAAACCAATAATAAAATAGAAAGGATGAGTGATGTTGATGGTTCAAATTTACCTCCACTTTCCCTCTTCCAGATGCCACAGCAGCAGCATTTTTGGCAGCTGCAAGGGCAGCTGCTGCAAGTTTTTTCGCATCCTCACTCGTTTCATGTTGTGCCTGTTGCTGCCCATTTGGGGGGCTTTGACTGGCAGTAGAAGTATTACTAGGCGAAAGGCCTAGTACAGTCATCCAATTCTAAAGGAAAAAGAAAATTCTGAAAGGTAAGTATAAGTATAGAAAATCCAAACATTAGATAAGTCAATGCGCTTAGATTGGTACAACAAACATTACTCACATTTGTTGGCTTATTTTTCTTTTCTTTTGCTGTATTACTGAGCTTGGTCATCGTAGGTGGGGGCATCTTATTAGGTAACCCGCTGTTCATTTTCTTCCAAATATCCTCCACACGTGATTTTGTGCCTGTAGGAGAAAATAAATGCTTGAGGCTATGTGTTTAATTTTAAAGAAGCAATCGCTAAAATAATTGTGACAGCATGTTGTATAAGGATAAAATATTAAGGAAAAAGTCCATTTTACTCCCCTCACCAATACACTTTGTCCGATTAACCCCCTAAACAAAATTTAGACTCAATTTACTTCCCCGAACTATTTCAATTGGTCCAATCTACCCCCAGTGAGATTTCTCTTTTTTATTTCTCCGTGTACAAGTGGAATTTTAACTTCAAATTTTGCAATGTAACTTATAATACGATGCCCTATGCTTGAAAAATACATTATGATTTTCATGAATAATTTTCATGCAGAATAGTTTCACTGTGATAAATTTCGTGCTTTGTTTCCAACTGATGAAAATAATCATGAAAAATTATTAATGTATTTTTTTTAACATAGGGCATCATGTTCCCTATCACCTCACAAATTTTGCACTTGAAATTCAAGTTGTATGCGCTGAAACAAAAAAGAGAAATATCATTAGGGGGTATATTGGACTAATTGGAATTGTCAGGGGGAGTAAATTGAGCTTAAATTTTGTTTAGAGGGTTAAGCGGACAAAGTGAATTGGTAGCGGGGAGTAAAATGGATTTTTTCCAAATATGAAAGGCATGTTACACTGTGCTGTCTAAGACAAACTATAGAGCATGTAAAACACAAGTTCATTGACATATCACATAATGCCAGCTTCTGAGTTAACAGGTGTCCTAATAGCACCTCATGTATGTTAATTCAGATATAATAATGTAGCTTTCAAAGTTCGTCCACTTATGCTTAAGGAAGTTTTCCTGGGCCTTATACTAGTATGAATAGGTCATTAGCACTGCTATGCTTAATAGGGATCGATAGAAGTCGAGTGATAATTCTGTCACTCGCGAGATATAGGATGTCTTTATATTACAATATATGAATTATTATATTCAAGATGGAAGGTATGGGATGGGAGACCGGATGGGGGAAGGTGTAGCCCCATCTGTGTTGATTAAAGGATCGTTCCGTTGTCGGCTGTGCTGATCGGGGATTGAACTGTACTAACCGCATGCCGGGAGTAGGAGGTAGTCGAAACCGGTAAACCGAGTACTGCTTCGCTTCAAAAGTACAGAACTTCATCACCACCCCTTAGGGCGATTCGAGTAGTCGCGGAGAATTGAGATGCATGTATTTACTTTTGGTGGTCTCACGTTGAGCTCGACTGACTATAAGTAAGTGGGGCGGTTCTGTAGTTCGAGGCGGGGAGGGGAAAGGTTGGTGCGTGGGGTCCGACGGGGCTTTTGCGTGCCGTGTTGGTTAGGTCCACCTTGCAAGGTTAAATCGAATCGATTCGCCGTGTCTCGCGGTTATGAGAGCCTTGATCTCTTGGTCACATCGTAGAAAGGAAATGGAATAAGAATGAGATGAGATGCAATGAGGGCTGATATTATTTAATTAATGGTTTGCTCACCTTGCTTGTTGTAGCTTTGCAAATCCTAGATGGTTAGTAAATTTATTGATATAATTGGAAGCTAAAATTGGGAAAATAAGGACTCGGTTCTAGTGCTTCTTCTGCAAAATCAACCACCAGCCAAAAAGCCTTGCATGTCTAGATATGTGGGCTAAGTTATACCCACTGGTCGGGTAAGTCTTGCTGAGTATTAGTTACTCAGGGTTTGTTGTTTACCCTATTTCAGGTATATGAACTAACTAGGTTTCACATCGGTGGGCTCGATGTGGCGCCTTGTCTTCACGTCTCGGTAGTCATCGACTTATTTAGTTTGTTTCATTTATTCTCTAGTAAAAATACTCTGTAAGTTAGATTCTTCTCCGCTGCTATCTTTTCTTTTGTAAAGTTTAAATTTAAAGCGGTTTTGTAAAAGCCTTGATATTATTTACTATTTTTGTAAGTTTTTATCATGCTGGTACCTTCTGCGCTCGTGCGAGACTTCTGGTGTGTTTCGATCGGCCTGTGGGTTGGAAACAGCCTGTCAAGTTACACTTAATTAAGCTAATGCGCCTGATGTGTTCAAATGATGGCGGTTACGCTTAATTAAGCGCTTTAACTCGGCGGGTCTGTCACAGTCCACAGCCCATATACACATCACAATTTGAATTTTCTGACACAAATATCTAAATGGATAGTTTATGATTCATGTGTGCAAAAATACATACTCTGAAAAACAGTGGAGCAACTCAAGCATGGGGAAACAAGTATACATACCAACATCATGAGACTCTTGATTTGAGCTACTGGCACGAGTTTCATCTGGAACCACACCTTTTGCCCCTGAACCAAAACACATAACAGAAACTTCAAATATCATGCATTCACACTCCTAAGTTTGACTAAAAGATTAAAAGGCCAAAGAAAAAAAAAACTATGTCCAACACACACAAAACACTACTTCAACACCCTCATCTCAATTTTATGTGTAACAGAAGTTACAACGGCCACGGCATTCAAGTTGCTTGGAAGTTGAAAATGATTCCATGTAAAGTTATCTAATCAAATCTTTTGGACAGTTTTCTTGCCTATGTAGGGAGTTCTTTCAGTGAGTGAGGTGTGGTTTCTTAGTCTCATGTCTATAATACCGCTTGATCCTCCATTTGTGAAAATAAGGTACAATGAAGGTAAGAGGACCAGTGCCAACTGTCAGTGCATATATTATATCCATTTACAGGGGCAGACATCAGAAACAGTGATCTATTCTAAACAAAAATATCAACTTTGCGGAAGCCAGTAACAAACATGTCTCACAGGGCAGAACAAAAAATAGAACTGCCTGTTCCAACAAAACCACACTGCAGACGTAGTCCTGAAGATCACACCAAAAGGATCAGGAACATTTTAGAGTTGAGCATTTCAAGCTATTATCTCATCCTACTATGAGCCATTCATCAAAATTAGTCCTTGCATATGAAAAAGTAAAACTGCAGACGTAGTCTATCCACAGTCCTTTGTTTGTGCTTCAGTTCAAGAGTTGAAATCAGGATTACTTCAGAATTTTCACATGCATGGTAGGACGAAATGTTTCTTCCAATAACGGGTAAGAATCTAATGGCAAGGCTTATCCTATGAACAGTCTGCATTCCCTCATCAGGATCTTTCAGAAGATAAAATTGCAGACATATCCTATGAGCAATCCTCTGTTTGCACCAAAATCAGGATTACTAATGGGAAGGCTGCTCATAGATTAACTAATCCCAATGCGCCCACTACACCAAGAAAAATAACGCATGGACAGTAATCTTATCGAGAACCGTACACGACAACCAACCGCGCGCGGATTCATCCCACGAACTAGAAAGAGGAGGATCTCGGCACCAACGCCGGAATTAGATGCCCAAACCCGACAAAGAGCGCAGCATCTAACAGTAATCCCCCACCCCCTTCTTCTCCTACGACGAAGCCCAACCCCATGTTAACCGAGCAAAGCATTCGCGCGCCCAGGGTTTGTCTGGGGGCTTCGTACCTGAGCCGCCCGCGTCCCCGGCCGAGCTCGTCGACGCCATCGCCGAATCGATCCCTCGCCTCCCCTGCGGCTGGTGGCTTCGGCTTCCTCGCCCCGAGCAGACGGCGGAAGCGGAGGCGTCGCCGCAACGAGAGAGAAGGAGAGGGAGAGAGAGAGGAAAAGCGAATTGGAGAAGAAAAGTGCAAGGCCCAGCCCAATAGAGGTAAAAGCCCACGCGGCCCAACTCGGTTCCACGTGGGCCCATATATCCACCGTCCGATCCGACCCCTCCCGAATCCAACGGCGCAGGAAAACTCACCCCACCTATAAAAGCATCATCGCCCCCCCCCCCCCCCCAAGCCCTAGCCGACCACACCACTCCACCCCGCCGCCGGAGGCGAGAAGCAACCTCAGGTAAGGGCGGCCGCCGCCGGGAAGGGCGGGCGGGGCAAGATGCAGATCTTCGTGAAGACCCTGACGGGGAAGACGATCACGCTGGAGGTGGAGTCCTCGGACACCATCGACAACGTGAAGGCCAAGATCCAGGACAAGGAGGGCATCCCGCCGGACCAGCAGCGGCTCATCTTCGCCGGGAAGCAGCTCGAGGACGGGCGCACCCTCGCCGACTACAACATCCAGAAGGAGTCGACGCTGCACCTGGTGCTCCGCCTCCGCGGGGGGGCCAAGAAGCGCAAGAAGAAGACGTACACCAAGCCCAAGAAGATCAAGCACAAGCACAAGAAGGTGAAGCTCGCCGTGCTCCAGTTCTACAAGGTGGACGACGCCACCGGCAAGGTCACCCGCCTCCGCAAAGAGTGCCCCAACGCCGACTGCGGCGCCGGGACCTTCATGGCCAACCACTTCGACCGCCACTACTGCGGTAAGTGCGGCCTCACCTACGTCTACAACCAGCAGGCGTAGGGGGAAGAAGAAAAATGGAAAGTCTTGCTAGATTATAAATCTTCTTTTTTTTGTCGCTTGTGAAAGTAGTTTGTTAGAACAGAACACCCGCATCTCTTATCTTATGGGGATGTGTACTTTTTGTTTTGATGATATGATGTCGTTATGGATCCTACCAAGCACTGTTGAATTCAACCTATGTTTGTGTTAATCTTATACTGTGCGTGCCCAGTGTTAACGTGATTTTGTTCTTAGAGTCGCATCTTTCTGATATCATGTCTCTGTTGCTGTCGATATTTTTCTGTAAGGTGATGGTATGCTCACGTCCTGATATGTTGCAAAAAGCTGCCTGCCGTGTTGAGTTATGTTCGCATACGAAATGTTGCAAGGTCATGGGGATAATCGACATGATTTGTTGCAAAATGTTGTGCTTCTACTTTTATTATCAGGTAGTTGGAAATTAGTTCAGTGCCGTTTCAGTCTTCAGTCAAAGTTATGATGACAACCAATACCAGTCTTCAGTCAAAGTTATGATGACAACCAATACCAAATGATGGGTTGATGACACACTGTTATACACTTGCTATGGTGTAGAAGTTCATTGACCCTTATGCTCTGATTATACCGCTATTCTGTAATGTTTGTTGTAGAGATACGTTCTTATTATTTATTATTTGGTAGTTGGAAATTAGTTCTGTGTGTTCTGTTCTGTTCTTGGCTGGGCTGATCAAATTAGATGGAAATAAGCTCTGAATATGCACTTCGTCCATAATGTCATCGTCCATGTATTCTGCTCCATTTTTATCACTATTACCAAATGTTGTCTATTAGGAAGAGAATGAAAGCACAGCATAAATTAACATGGCCTTTTTTTGTTTAAATTTTTAGCCATATATTCTTGGGCTTGTAAAATAGTGATGACTGGGTTAGTTTTAGTTCTTGTACATTTTTACCTACATTTATTTTGCTGACGCTGAAACCCTTTGTAGTTTTCATTGTTCTGTATTACAACTGATTGTTGATTGCATAGCTCACACTACAGTTTACAGGCAGTAACCAGGTCTTGTTTTGATTTTTGACTAATTTGATAGCACGGTCACCAGTGGGTCAATGTTGAAACGGCACTTCATTTTAGAATATGGTGGCATTTTCTGTTCACCGTTGCTTTGACGAGTTCCATATTCCGACTAGATGCATGTCTTGCTGTAATGGTAATCTGCGTGCTTAGTGTTTGATCCTCTAGCAATGGTTTTTCTGGACAGACTTCGGTCCGAATTGCCGAGATGCGAATGAGATCGGGGGTTCTGTTTTTCTGGTCACAGTTGCTGCTTGGACGATTCCTATTTTCCGACTTGACTCTTGTCTTTCAGTAATGGTTTATTGTTGTTTGACGATCCTGAAGCTTGTTGCGTCATTATTATTTTGTCTTTTCCTTAACCTATGTTGGGCAGACTTTGGTTTTAATTGCCGAGATGCGAGTGAGATTTTTTTTGGGGGGGGGGGGGGGGAGGGGGGTTGAGCCCACGTAAAAGCATTTTGTTTACATCCAATTCACTTTTTTCTGCTGGTGGCTGGTGCTGATTTGTTGTGAGAAAATTACTGGTGGTTGGTGTTGGTTTGGTGTAAGAAAAATATTATTGGTTGGTTGGAGAAAGCAACCACCAGAACATAGTGAATTGGAAGTAAATAAAATGCCAGCCATATACAACCGCTCTCATTATCGACGATTGTATTTACTCACTCTGTTCGTTGTGCTGTGGCTGGTGGCTGGTGTTGATTTGTGGTGAGAGAAAAGTATTGCTAGCTGGCTGGTGCTGATTTGGTGTGAGAGAAAAATATTGTTGGCTGGATACAATGAACAGAGTAATTATATACTGCGATTGCAGCGAACCACCACCTAATTACTAAATTAAACTAGGTTCGTGTATGTGCGTTGCAACGGCTAAAATACATAGCAACCCTAATCAATCATATTATGCAAAAGAGCCTATCATATTCGTTATGATCAATCGAAATAACATATAAATGCACACTTTTATAATACTCATAGTTTTCTGGTTTAAAAGATAAGAAAGCAAGCATGAATACATGGGCTCCGCTCAACCATAACCGCAATCTCAATCTACTGGAATCCCCTACCCTATAAATAAGATATTGTACACATAACACAAACATAAAAATTACACAAAATATATATATTTAAGATCAATTTTACTGATATTCCACAAAACAGAGAAATTCAAGATAATTCTTAGGATTTTGAACAAAACTAAATCTGACTTTTCCAATTTCAAATGCTTTATATTTTGCAAAGGCTTTGATCAAATCAATTACTGAAGCTGCAGTTGTTGTATGAAGGGGATGCAGATCAGTAGCAGCTTGTCCGAATCAGTGGCAAGGTAGAGCTCCTCGTTGTCCCTAAAAGTCTGCGAGCACCACAACCCAATCGCCATTAAACTCAACAGCAGAGCAGTCACAAAACACATACGACCTCGCTAGCCAGGAGCAATCGGACACAAAAATAATCTGCAGGATTTGCAATAGGATTTCCTACTTAAAAGCCTTTTTTACCTGCATGTAGCATATTTTCTTATTTTGATTAAATGAGAGATATGTATTGCTCCATACCATCCATCCCTCCAGAACAGCAACGTTGAAAACTAATGCCACAAATATGACTGTTGCCTCCTGTCATATGGACGACTGTCTCACTGAACACAATTTATTTACGCACAAAAAAAATGCATATAGATTTATTCTAATATACATCTTTTGATCAGAGTAAGGCCATAAATATTTACTGAAAGATGTATCTCAATGCATTAATTCAGACAAGATGGAGGTACTCGAAGTATGCCTTTTATCACCAAGCAAAGAGTACCCTTTAAGATGTAATCATAATCAAGAGTTGTTTTTTGATGGATTATCTTTAGACTGTGTAGACAAAGTATGTTTAGAAGGCATCGAAATCCAGACACGAGATGGGTAACAAAAGCTACACTACTTTATGGCAACTGAATAAGGGTTCCTGATGAATTTCAGCAGCATGAATTGAAGATAATTTTTAGTTGGGTTACTTTTGGGAATTACTTTTGTTTCCATGTTTCACTTTTTAAATCGAAATCTACTTTCCTGTTGAAACAGTAAAACACTAAGAGGTTGTTTCATAGGTTAGCAAGTGTCTTAAGCATTGTCAGCATTGTCACGTACTAATATGTTGAAGCCCTATCAGTATGCATGCTTGATACAGTAAATAAACTGGAGGCCATAACAGGTTGATGCTCTATCATTATCCTACTAAAGTGATGCGTCTGCCATCTAAATCATCCAAAGGAAAGACAGTAGACAAAACAATACAACACTTTTCAGATTGATTTGATCATCTCTTAACCATCAACTAAAATTGTATAAAGTATAATCCCTCGACAAACCAATGTGTAATCAGCAAACCATCAGCTAAAATTATCTAAATTGAAATTCCATGACAGACCATTAGTTGGAGGGAGAGCTCACTGACCTTTGAGGTAATGGGTGGAGGCTGTGGGGGCGAGGGCTGCCAAAAAAATTGAAAAATCAGAACCAGGTCTCACGTCATATTCTGCATCTCCATGAAATTTCTAGTGAATCAAGCAAAGTTGCACACCTTTAAATGGATCCGACTGAAATTGAAGCTGCCTGACCAAGAATTGTGGCAGCTCGGTGGTGAAGATAAATTGTTTCGGGTTAGCCAAGACCAGGGGCCATGATCCAATGCAATCTTTTTGGAGAAAATCATGCCATGTATGTTAGATAGTTGCCGTTCCCGAGCGAGAAACAACACTAAAGGTCAAAATGCTCATTGGACCCGAGCGAGAATCAAACTTATCAGTTAAAATGATCAAGAAAGTTGAGTTATCCTCACGCTCCCAGCACATCAATCATCATCCTCTACAAACCCTCCTAAACCTTGTTGCAATCACGACAACATGTATGCAGCGAAATATGTCGATGCATGCTAGCTGGAACACTATAAAAGTGAATGTTACTGAACATAAAAAAACTTTGGCTGGCGAAGGAACAAGTACAGAGGAGCAGACCATATATAGTGCAAATCTACTTTAGTTTACTTAGAAAATTTGAGATGCTCACAATTCTCTGTAACCTGCTCCTCTGAAGACAACAAATGACAAATTAGTACCTTTTGAGAGGTAAGGCCAACATCAAATTAAATGTACGATAAGTTGAATGCATTGCTTATATATTATTTTAGTTCTTTCAACCAATCAGAGAATAGAAGTGACGCAGTGAGGTAAGACACTGAAATTGCTGCCAGCGACATCCACCTTGCCTTAGCGTATGCCAACAATGCATACTCAGGAAAACTTAACTATATGTGGTTTAGTTATAAATAGTGGATAGTGATTGATGTCCATCAAAATGCTAAGAGGACTAAACAGTGATTACAACTATGAACAGAACACCAAAAGATGTAGAGACATTACTAAGTTCAGACTTTTGATGCTAAGGGCAGCAACTATTGATGCTAATTTATTAGGTGTCAGAATGCATTCCATGATAAGGGAAGCAACTATTGATGCTAATTTATATTTAGTATGTGTGCTTACATTTGCTGGATGTGGGACAAAGGAGGGGTGAGAGGAGTGGCTGAGCGACTCATACTGGATTCTTCTCCTCTGCAGCAGCAAGACATGCAACGAGCACACCAGTGAGGCATGCTGCTTCCTCATCTTCAGGTCCTTTAGCTTCTACACCAAAAAATGCGACTGATGTTCATGCAGTCGTGCACAACTACAAAGCCTTATTGCACTATGCAAATTCAGCGAACAACTCTCAGCTCAAAGGAAGAGGCCGGATTTGTGTCAAGATGCATATGCATTGTTGAGAGAAAGCCGGTAGTACTCTCAGCAACTGAATGGATACACGAATATGGCCACATCAGCTCTGTCTGAATCGCCATTGAGTGGAAGCAATTCTGATCTGGGTACCTGAATAGTCCAATGTGAAACTGAATTTTGTCAGGTTTTAGAACTGGGTAGATAGCATTGCATGCCCACGACCAACTGTGTCGTCATAATTTGAACAACAATCGTGCAAGTTCTCTAATTTGTATAAGAATCTTGTATGTCTGTATCCTGACTGAGGAATAAATGAATTTTTTTTGGCAACTGCACATGAATGGTGGCACAACCCCATCTGTCCTCATCGAGCACAACATTGCATCACCTGATCTTCTCAGCACTCAGGCATTTGCGCGGGCAAGACAACCTTTCCTCAGACCCTCCTCCCCACAACATGCTGCCCATACTGTCCAGAGAAAAATGAAGCACCAGATTCAGGTTCAGAGAAAAGACCGACTGTTCCCCTTCACCCGAGCGCCACCGCTTAAGATCTGAGCTCCACATTAGGGCCGTTTTTCTTGCAGTTTGAGGTGCTTTCTGGGGCCAAGGTGTGCGGTGGTGCTAGACTTGCGTTCGGCCTGCCGACAGCGGTTCTGGCTGAGTCAGAACGGCACCCACGCCGCCGCCTGCCGCTGCAACATGGGCGCTACCGTAGGGAGCCCGGCGGTGCCTGGCCGATCGTGAGGGTTCGGGAGGGTTCCTAGAGACGCGGGCGAGCTAGCAGGGTTCCTCCTATGTGCATGGCCGGAGCATCACCGGAGAAATTCTACAGGCTCTCGGATTTCGACAGGAAACACAAAAATGGAAAGAAGAGGCAAATCGCGATCTGACCTGTATTCTCGCTCCCTGAACGCCCTTGCCGCGGCTCCTCAATCACGATGAAAGGGCGATGCGCCCTGCGGTGGCGGCGGCCGGCCGTGCGGTGGTTTTAGCAGGTGCGGTGGCGGCGGCCGGCGGCACGTTGGACTGCGAAGGGCGTGCAGGCGTTTGGCAGGCGAGCCGCGGAGGATGTGCGAGCGGTGGGCGAAGCGGGGGAGGGGGCAGCGTGGAGGCGCTCGGAAGGCGGCGAGATTTAGGGGCGGGCGCTCGGCAGGCGGCATTATTCAAACAAAGGAGGATGCAAGGTGGCAAATTCAAACGGGCGATCAGGATTAGCTCGCGGCTTAACCAAAAGGAACGAACGAACGGATCGCAAGTGACAGCGTAGACGAAAAAACGTCACCTTTAACCTCTTTTTAGTAGTATAGAGATTAAATGTAGCAAAAAAAAACTTACAGCCTGCCAAATAAAATCATTTGCCTATCAAAACCCTGACCAACGAATCTTGAAGAAATCTATCTATGTGATGGTGGAGTGGAAAAAAGAGGACATGGATGAAACATCCGTCTCCGGTACCTTCCAGCAGCCATGTGAAAAAAAAGGACATTACGGTCCGCGGGTTCATTTTCAGAAAAACTGATCGTCGGTAAAACTCATAATTCTTAGCTCTAGCTCGGTCAATCAAATTAGGTGAGTTAGACTCTATGAAAAACTTATTCAGAGGACTACACAACTCAACTGAATAAAGGATCCAAAACAAAATGGATCAACCCAGAAATCCATTCCAAGATCCAAACCAAAATTAAAAGTATAACAAAATTTCTTTTTCCAAAATATGCCAACTCCAAATGATTTCCCACCATGGGATGATCAATACCTTTAACCTTTAGTTAGCATTTTCAAATATATTTATAAAACTTTAAATGCCACTCGATCCTAGCGATGTATGCAGTTAGATGCTCAAGTAGCACTAAATGACCGATAATCAAATAAGTTTGCATAGTACGGCCATCTATCTTAAATCTAGTCATGCACTTCTCTACATACTTATGACCGGTGAAATGAAATGCTCTACAAGTTATATCTTTGCTTGTGCATTCCATACCTATGACTGGTGAAATGCAATGCCCTACAAGTTATACCTTTGCTTGCGCATTCCGTTTTATCTTCTCAAATGTTGATGCTACACAAACAACAACATCCCTCAAGCTTTTTGATCATCATTATGAGTCAACACTTGGCTTGATTTTCCTTAAATGATATGATCCAGTTCATATCATCATGTGCGTCATTGGTTCATTGATCTCAACTTAACTTGTTTTTCACCATTGTCTTGGTCCATCGGCGCTAAGTCTTTGCTCAAGCTTCCTGGCCACATACGTTTTGTCGCTTCAAAGCCTCCAACTTGCCCTTCGCACTTGCAACCGGTCCATCGACGCAAAGTCTTGTCTTGATCTTCTCCATCTAGCCACAAGACTCCACATCATGTCTCACATGCATTGAGTTACTTCATCATATTATATGAGTATAGCATCAACACTTTGTCATTTCTCCTCCATGGCACATGTTGCTCATACTAGTGTCTTTGTGTGTACTAATCACCTGTATATTTTAACATAAACACTTATTAATCCACCTAAATTCTCACTCAATTACCAAAATCAAACAAGAGACTTTCACATGGTCCCTGGCATTTATTTTCTTATATTATGTCTCTTTCAGAAGCAATGGTTGTGGGATAACCCGCTCAAGTTATGTTATCTTAGGAACTTGCAGTTGTTAATAATAATTTCACAAGATGAGGACAATGCTTTATATTAAGTTTCATTTCTGAGAGCCACACCCTTTATTGAGAACTTGGAGCTCCACGCGTGCGCAGGCACACGACGCGCATAGTAAAGGGATGACGTCCATCCACGAAGAGACCTCGTCTTTCTGGCCAAAAGACGGCTGAAACCCAGTTACCCGGGGTCTTTTCCCCTTTCGCTTTGCCCTCACTCCTCTCCTAACTTTAGCCGCACTGCAGCAGCGAAGTGTAGAAGAGTTTTGCTGTTGCGAGATTCCCGACCGTCGAGCGTGAGATGTTCTGCTCTTACTGAGATATGTCCTCGTGCTTTTCTAGAAAGTTTAAATAAAACTTCTAGATAGCCGCCTATAGTTTTGCTGTAGCCTTTGGGAGATGAGAAAATTAGAATATTCATCTCTCAGTTCTAAAAGACTAAATTCGCTAATAGTCGGTTATATCCCACTATGGCCGCTAAATTAAGGGTTATTTAGCCTACTAAAACATATAACTAGATTTTATTTATTGTTAATTTAGTATTGCACTTCGTCTTTTACAAAATTTAGTATTTGATCAACGATGTAAAGAGGGAATGAAACTCAAGACGTACTTTATTATATGAAATTTTCTTGATTTCATATTTATATGCAAAATTACTCATAGTTTTTATGCACGGTGTTAAACTAGAAATGTATAATTGTGAGAAATTTCTTAAAGATTAGAGAGTATGTGTGAACCATGGTTACCATTCTTAATGGTGAAATATGAAATACTCTATAAAGTAGATATATGTATGGTTAGATAAGTATGAGAAAAAATTCTAGAGTTAGATATTTTATAAAGAAGTGTATAAAAGATAGATATATGGCAAAACTATATGAGCCATAGAGTCCTATAAATAAGGGGTGCTCCCCTCCCATCAAATCTCAAATAGGAGATGCCAAAATTGGCATGCAGTGTTATAGATGGCCAAAAGGCCCGAGGCCCGACAGCTCGGCACGTGGCCCGGATTTTTGGCCTGGCCCAAGCACGACACGACCCAATTGGACTGCCAGTGGAGCACGGCGGGCGGCACGGCACAGCCCGATGTTTAAGACCGGCCTGTTAATAGCCCGTTAACCTGTCTCTCAAAACCCTAGGTCCCTTCTATCTGGTGGTTGGTGCCCTGTTTTTTTTCTTTCGCCTCCTCTACGTCAATCTCCGCCTCCATCCTCCGACCCTCCGTCGATTGGGATCCCCAATCGATTCCCCTCAACAAGCGGCAAGCTGGCAACGAGCACGAGGCACCCTTCCTTTTCTTCTCCTGATGGCAATTGCTGCTCGCGCCCCATCTCCCTTCCGTCGCGACGAGCTCGACACCTTGACGCGGCTCGGGTATATCCTCTGCGCGGCACGGGCTGGTGGGCAAGCAGATCACGATGGCACGTGGGGGCTGCGTCAGCAAGGTAGGCGGCAGAGTGCAAGGGAAGGCCGGCAGCGCCGACGAGCAGATTGCGGCGCCGGCGAGCTAGCGGACGGCAGCGGCATGGTGGAAGTAGGCCACGCGGGCCACTTTGTGCCTCGGGCGGCCCGTTAGCCTGTCGTGCTTTCGGGCTGGCCCGATGATACAACGTGCCGGACTTGGGCCGCTGGCTGAGCCCGTGGGCCGGAGAGGCATGGCCCGGGAGGCACGACGTGCCGTGCCGGCCCGACCTCCTTCGGGGCGTGCCTAGCCCGTGCCTGTGCCGTGCCGAGCCAGGCTGGCCCGTTGGCCATCTATATGTAGTGTAGTCGTGTCATGGTAGGGTAGCCACATAAAAAATGTAAAAGTTTTGTGCTGTACTAAAGTTGAGTTTTCATATAGAGTTGGTCTCTCATATTAGTGTCTAGGTGAAGATTTTGTTGGCGTAGTGCGGGTATAGGGTCCATAGAAGAAGTGATATCATATTAATTTGGTACAGCTTTTAGGAAGTCGCTGTAAAAGTTAGGGGTGCTAATTTCTAACACATGTTATTTACATAACCGCTAAATGAGTTAGTTAGACTATAACCCATTATAATCTTTTTTAGTCTCTACAAACACCAGCTTCTAAATACCTTATTCCGCTATAACCCATTATAGTCTTTTTTTAGTCTCTACAAACACCAGCTTCTTTAGACCGTCCACAGTGAAGGAGGAAATGAAGGAGCAAATACATTGTTTGACACTATAGATGTACTGTTTGGTACTGTAAACAGAGAGGGCGTGGGAAACGAGGAGAGAGCAAATTTGCTCTTGCTCCCTCCGCTGTGGTCAGCCTAAATACCTTATTCCGCTATTTTCAATATTGTCATCGTCACATAGTTCCTCAGCGAACCGTACCCTGAATTCATGCATGGGTCCCGCTGAGGCTACCCAGCTGGCAATAACATGTTCTGCTTGAGATGATGTCTTGATAGTCACGAGATTGTAGGTGCAGCCACTGAGCTCCTGCACTTGCACCTCTGCAGCTTGTCGCATCCATTCAGCCCCTGAATTGGACCACTTGATTGTCTTCTCGGATCCTAATATAGCCTTGCCAAGGTAAGTCGCACCGGCCCTCGTCATCTTCATATGATTTGGAATGTAAGCAACAACATATGCCTCCATAGCTGATCCAGCTATTGACGAGACATTCAGGATGCTCTATGACATAATTAGTCACTTGTTTTAAGCTTTTCCTTAGCTTCTTGACCATCTACTTACTCAACTTAGTGGTGATGGTAGAATGACTTCTGTGAGGGGGTGGTATCCAAGTTAAGACGTCGGCTGATGAATACGAAATTTTATCAGCATCAGGGAAGAAGATCTTGGACTATACGTCACCCTGCCTCAAATTGACTGCAACCAGTAGCTCAGAAGAAGTAGATCACGGTGGCACGGAAGAGATTGACGATTCCAAATACAACAGTGCCTCTGTGACTTATATTATGAGCACAAGCCAAATATCAAATGAGATAGTGTACAACAGTGTCTAATTTTTTCTTTTGATAAGAATAAAGGGACCTCTATTTATTAATAAGAGTAAAATACATGTACCGCCTCTAAATTTATCCCGAGTATGCCATCTAAGTTCCCAGACTCTCAAAATATACCTTTTAGATCCACAAAGAAAAGGAATACATTGTTAGATTCTAAAAGGTCAAGTTCAGCAAGCAATTTTCTAATTTGTCTAATTCAAGTCAAGTAATGCATGAAGAGTAACATACTTCATTACAAGAAACTTGATGATGGTCAGTCCTTTTTCTTTCCTATTTTTGAAGCTTTTTCCTAAAAAATAAAATTTATAAATACTAGCTAAGAGCATGTCCAAAAGAGCCCCAGTATCCACTCCCAAAACTCAATTTTGAATTTAAACTAAAAAATACCAGCTTCAACAGCCCCCCTAAGTTGATCCCCAATATGACACCTTACTGTTTGATTATATACGATTGCACCAATCATTTATCTATATATGTATATAGGTTATGGGTTCTTGTAATTTTTCCTCTTATGTTTTGTTTATTGGATAGTAGTTACAGGTGTTATAGGCATATTCTTAGCAATGAGTGTTTTTTTATGTTGTAGAAGATATCTTAACTTTTTTTAGAATTGGTTTAATTGGTATTGCTGAATTTGAATCACTGTGATATTTTACATGATGTTTAGAAACTTTTAAGTTAATGCTACTATTGACTATTTGTAGACTCAGCACTAGATCAATTTTCATTAGGCGTAAACATAAATATTAAGCAACATTAGATGGGTAGGAAAAAGTTTAAGAGGGGCTGAAAAAAAAAACCGCTGCAACGATATAGCACCTCTTTGACACTCCACAAAAGACAAATATAATAATTTGGAGTAGTCTTATATTAAAATATCGATGGACAATAAAAATAACAAAATACATCATAAAAAATAAAAAAATACGATTTATTCATACCGAAAAGTCAAATTACGAAACTAATAGACGCCACGGGCGACTCCCATTATTCATGTGAAAATCAAGAGGCGGTCCGCTCACCCACTCCGGCCCACAGCCCAGCCCACCCGGTCCGCTCTGCATTCCGGAGGGGTCCGCAGCACAGAGGCATCCGTCCCACGAATTCGGCCGCGGCTCCTCCGATCCAGCCGCCGGCGATGGGCTGCTCGCCGGAGGCGGCCGCGGGGGCGTGCCCGGACTGCCTGGAGCGCCTCGTCCGCTCCGACCTCGGCGGCTCCCGCCTCTCCTTCGTCCACGGCCTCTCCGACTCCCCGCTCCCCTTCGCCGCTTCCGCCGTCGTCCAGGTCCGCCCCGGCCGCTCTATTTTCCGTGTGTTTCTCGGCGCTTTTCGCCGACGCGTGCCCCCAAACTCGTCGCGGGCCTTCTCTTCGGTTCGACCAGCTTGCTGTTTTGCGACCGAGTTTGTTAAGCCTCCATTATTCGCATGCATAAACCCCTGCTTGGTTTGGAAGAGCTTCTGGCTGTAGCTTCGGCTTAATGCTTGTTTCCTTTTCGTGCAGATAGCGTCTGATGGAGCGGAGGAAACTAACGGGAGGTAAAGCTACGCATCCACGACTTTCTTGGTTTTCGGCTTCTCATGTTAAGATATTTGGACACCGCTGCAGTGTGTCGATGTCATTATGACAAAATTATTTCATTCGACTGTAGCTGTGTATAATGTTACGTCGTTATAAGCTTGCAACTACTGCTCCAGCTGGGAATGTGCTTCGGTGCAATTCCAACTAGAGTGAGCTGTATGTTTCAGTCTTTCAGATCAGATACTCTATCAATGCTGCTTGAAATTCTTGTTTAATATTGGAACAAAGTAAGCACGTACGGATTTTTGTGTAGGACCTTTGGAATACATCTGCTTAGTAGACAACCTAGTTTGGAAATCTACAAAATATATGCCACAAATTCTGATAGACAGAAAGCGGACAAATTAGTAATGCGGATAATTTCTTACTTTTCTATAAAAAAGGTTACTACCATAAACTTAATGCTGTTTCTTGTTTCCACTCCTTTCCACTCATCCATATATGTTGCAGGCAGCATTACTCCAGTTTTGTTTTAGTGGGCCTGGGCAGTAAAAAATGGTAATTCTCTTTTCCAAGGATTATATTTATCTTCAAAAGGCTCCAAAATTGATGTATCAACATATACGGAATTCTCCACATTTTCATTCCCTACAGTGACAACAATTCCTTGGAGAATGGTATTCATAATGACACCCTGCCAGAGCAAACAGTATATAATGATGATGACCAGGATACTCAGCAATCAGATTCCTCTTCTGGCAAAGGATGCATTGAAGATCATGAAAATCCCCCTGGGCTCAGTAAGCAGCAAAAGATCATAAGCACAATTGCCAAATTAACTCCTGTTTGCTATCTCAGCATAGACCACACTTCAGAGGTCGAAGAGCTTATCTTGAGTTACCTGAACTTCTCAACTGAAGAGAATGTGATTAATTCATTAAATCTGTTATCTGAAAACAAAATTAGTGGTTTAACTGGATTAGATTTCCTCAGTTTTGTTGGATTTTCAGCATTTGATGACTTGCATCCTTCTGGACATGTGAGGCATCCCAACATCTTACCAGTGTTAGGTGTTCTAGAAACATCTGATCATTGCTTCATATTACATCCAAAGGCTCCATACACTTTGGAAAATATCATGCATTACAGTCCAGAGGCATTCTGCTCAGATTGGCATATTAGATTTCTTATCTACCAGATAATATCTGCTTTGGCATACCTTCATGATTCAGGAGTTCATCATGGCAATCTAAGGCCATCAAACGTCTTGATGTCTGATTCCTTATGGCCTTACCTGAGCATAACTGATACCTGCCCTGTAAAACACAGTTGGGGTTTTTCTGATCTGAAATGCTCACCTAACTCATGCTGTTTTAAGGAGGACTGTTCCTCAAAAGCCATTTATACTGGTTTTAAACTGCAATCATCCTTGGATTGGCAATCTCACTTTAAGCAATGGTGGAAAGGTGAGCTGAGCAATTATGAATACCTTCTTGTCTTAAACAAGTTAGCTGGTAGAAGGTGGGGTGATCCAGCTTTTCACACTGTGATGCCTTGGGTAATAGATTTCACTGTGATGCCTGATGAAAGTTCTGATAATGGTTGGAGGGACCTAACCAAAAGTAAATGGCGGTTGGCAAAAGGTGACGAGCAGTTGGATTTTACGTATTCATCATCTGAGATTTCGCATCATGTTTCTGATGAGTGTCTGTCAGAGCTAGCTGTCTGCAGTTACAAAGCAAGGAGGTTACCTAAGACCATCTTAAGGTCAGCTGTGCGTTCGGTCTATGAGCCCAATGAATACCCGTCTAGTATGCAAAGGCTTTACCAGTGGACGCCTGATGAATGCATTCCAGAATTTTATAGTGATCCTCGGATTTTCGCTTCGCTTCATTCTGAAATGAGTGATTTGGCTTTGCCTTCCTGGGCAACATCCGCAGAGGATTTCATTTGTCTGCATAGGGATGCTTTAGAGAGTGATAGAGTATCACAACAACTGCATCACTGGATCGACATAACATTTGGCTATAAACTTTCTGGAGAGGCATCTGTTAAAGCCAAAAATGTAATGTTGCCTCCTAGTGATCCATCTAGACCCAAATCAATTGGGCGACATCAGCTTTTTACAAGGCCTCATCCTAAGCGCCTTGTTAGCACCCCTCATGCAGTCTACCACAATAAGGGTCCGGTGTCGCCACGTGTCCCCCGAGGAGGGATGCTCAGCACCAGCGGCCGGAGGCACGGACCTCCTCTGGCGGGATCTCCACGTGTCTCCCGGGCCCTCTAAGCGCACACGCTAGGACTACGCCCAGGAGGGGTCCGGAGCTGTCACGTGCCCCACTACCGCTAGCGCGGGCGCAGGCGCGAGTCTTCCGCCGGAAGACTCGCCCACTCACCGCATTTAATGCGGGAGGCTGAGGCGTGCTCTGCCGCCACAGAGCACGGGGCAGACTCCACTATTGGTTGCATATTACCAAGGTGCACAGTGCAGCCGTAGGCGCCGCGCACGCGATGTACGTTAGTCTGCCGCATTAAATGTATATGACGGCAAGGCCCTTTCCATCATGCCGCCTACGCCGCAAGCTACGCGGCATGAATAGCATGCGTGACGCAGCCTACCCGGCTAGCTGCAAGCGCAGCACCAACATGACAGGGCAAGACCACGCCAGTCAGAGGATTTGCGCCGGTCAGTACATCCATGCGAACGAGGCAGCGAAATCCCAGAATAAGATCTTCCTCAGGCGTAGCACCATAATAGCGCTAGGTGCTACGTTATTTAAATACATCCACGTTGGGCGCACCTGTCGGGGTCTCAACGGCTATGTACGTGCCTCCCTTTGACTATGAAAGGGGAGCACACGCTAGTCTCAGGACAAGTGGACGCAGACTCTCTCCCTCACACTCTCAGCCCACCAACTGGAACCACTCTCGAGCAATCACTTGTGAGAACAGACAATACAACACACAGTGGATGTAGGGTATTACGCTCCGACGGCCCGAACCACTCTAAACCATTTGTGTTCATCGTGTTCTTGCATCTAGATCGGACTAATCCTAACTACCCCTCGAGTTCATTCTCCCTCAGGGCTTAGGTGGGTGCATTCTGCCACCCGACTGGGTTTACCACCCGACATTTGGCGCGCCAGGTAGGGGGAAGTTAGCTAGTTTTAGTTCATCTCTCACTCGTCTCCATGGTTCGGGTGGTGGAGCACTCCTACCACGACGACGACGTGGAGATGGCGGAGTGTGTGGCGTCATCCGCGCCACGCGCTTCTCGCCTTCCTGCGCCAGGGGCAACCGTGCCCGTGGAGCAGCCACCGATGGCAGCGGCGCCCGTTGCACGCCAGCGAGAATCAGGGCGCCCGTCAAAGGCCCTCTCACAAGCTGCGAACAGCGGGGCGCTGGCGGTAGCGGGAGTTGCTTCGCAACCCTCCGGCTACTGCAGCCTCGCCAGACGCCCTGAGGCAGTGGCGGGACGACGTTAACCGTCTCCTCCATCTGGCTCAGGCCTCCCCCAGTTCCACAAGGACTGGGCAACGACCTCCGCCTGGCAATGCGGTGGTACCCTACCACTGGTGCCAGGGCGACGCGTCGGCATCCGTGCTCGAGAACTAAAAGGCGTCTACAGCCATGGTGACACCGACTCTGGCGAAGACGAGCGCCGCAAGAAGCTGTACGTGATGTACGGCGGAAGCTCGGAACTCGTCTCCCGGAGAGACGTCAAGACCCTTCGCCGAGAGGTCCTCTCGGTGAAGCCGGGGGTCCCGAGGGCGGTGCCTAACCACAGGTGGAGGAACACCACTATCTCCTTCAGACCATCTGACTGTCCGGAGAACATGGCCGGGGCTGGTGTACTACCTCTAGTCACCGTCCCTTTCATAGCCAACATCAGGCTGTATCACGTGCTGATCGATGGCGGGGCTGGCCTCAACGTCATCAGCTATGCAGCGTTCAAGTAGCTGCAAATCCCGGAGTCCAAGCTGGCTCCCTCTTGCCCATTCTCAGGAGTGGGCTCACACCGGTGTTCCCTCTGGGGAGCATCACTTTACCGGTCACGTTCGGGACTAAGGAGAACTTCCGTACGGAGAACGTGCAGTTCGACGTCGCGGAGGTAAACCTCCCGTTCAATGCCATCATTGGCAGGCCGGCGCTCTACCGTTTCATGGCCATTGCCCACTACGGGTACTTGGTCTTGAAGATGTCTTCCCCTGCCGGTGTCCTCACCGTGCGGGGTGACCGCACCGCTGCCGTCGCTGCAGTTGAGAAACTGCATGCTCTGGCGGCGGAGTCTGCACGCTCCGAGGAGGATACCCCCTCCACCTCGTGAGCCAGGGCGCCCGCAAGGGCACCTAAGGTTCAGCCGTCTGATCCGGATAATGTACCCGTGAAGACCGTGCAGATCGGAGCGGCTTCCTCCAGGACCACCCGCATCGCGGGGAACCTGGAGGAGAAATAGGAAGACACGCTCATCACTTTCCTCCGGGCAAATGTGGACGTGTTCGCCTGGGAACCGTCACAGATGCCCGGGATCCCCAGGGAAGTGATCGAGCACAATCTGAGGATCTACCCTGACGCCAAACCGGTACGCCAGAAACCTCGGAAGCAGTCAGTGGAGCGGCAGAACTTCATCCGTGAAGAAGTCTGCAAGCTGCTACACGCCGGCTTCATCGAGGAGGTCCACCACCGGGGATCTGGTCCTAAGGCGGATCCTGAACCGAGCAGGGCTCCACAAACTCTCCCCCAGCTGGGAAGGTCCCTTCAAGGTGACGGAAGTATGCCGGCCCGGATGCGTTCGCCTTGCCATAGAAGGAGTGCCGCTGCCCAACCTGTGGAACATAAAGCATCTGCGTAAGTTTTACGCTTAGACAGAGCATTAAATGAACTTTTCCTTTGTAATAAGATAGAATCAGCGTGCGGTCCAGAGCGGTTGGGGTCCGTCCTCGTAAACCCGGCCTCTGGCGTCCATCGCACCACCGGCTAGCATTAACGTGCGGCCTAGAGCGGTAGAGGTCCGCCCTCGTAAACCCGGCCTCTGGCATCCATCGCGCAAGCCATGTATATCAAGTTGCAAAGGAAAGATTTGCTCCCAGTTCTGTCTTTGTGTCAAAATTTTATTTCACATTTTGATTTTCGAACCTTTCCCTTTCTAACCCCCGCGCGGACTTCCACTCTTGTCGTTACAACTAAATCTGTATTGAGTTGCCGGACTGCCGTACAGGTCCGGACCCCCTTGCTGCTGGGAGAGGGGTCCGGACCCCTAGGGACCTGCTCTGGAGAGGGGGTGCTCGTTTCCTGGGGTGGTCCGGAGTCCTGTGCAGCCGCTTAGCCGGTTCCGTACCCAAAGCCTACATGCTCCACCACCTTGTAACGAGTGCTCTAGTACCCGGAGCAGGGTAAGTAGGGGCCCGGACCTCGTTCTAGCTCACGGGTTGGCTTCCTAAGTCCTACACGGCAAGTCCAGCTCATAGTCACAGAATTCGGGGTCGATGCCTCGTCCCACGACCCGGGAACGCCGTTCCGATTCGAGGGTCGGGGTCAAAGAGGGTCAGTGTCCCATTCAAGGTTGGATCGCGTCCCGGTTTGAGAGGGGTCGTAGCCCCATTGCTAGCAGATTTAATTGGGATAAGAAGGTTATTGATAGCGGATTGATGTGGTTTTTGTTAGATAATAAGATGAGTGCGTGTAGTATGATCTAGATGTACTATTTTGTATGTTTCTTATATGCTTGTGCAGATTAGTTTCTTCATTAGTAGCATATATATATATATATATATATATATATATATATATATATATATATATATAGTTTTTGTCTTTTTAAAGACGCATCGACCCGAAGATATCGACCCGGATGAATCAGAGTCGCGTTCCACATAATAATTTATCGTTCCATAGAGGTATACCCCTTTCGTACCACAATTTTATAAAGTGACGACCCTCGACCCTCGACCCCGTTCCTTGACCCGGTCGACCCAGGAACTTTGTGACTATGGTCTCCAGCTGCATATCTCAAAGGATCGAGTACGACAGAATGGCCTCACCCACTGCTAGGAGGGGTCTAGAACGCTGGGAACTAGATCCGGAGAAAAGGTGCTTGTTTCCTGGAATGATCCGGAGTCCGGTGTAGCCGCTTAGCCTGGTCCTGTACCCTAAGCCTACACACTCCACCACCCTGTAACAAGCATCATGCTACCTGGACCTGCGTACCCGGAAGTCCGGACCTCATACTGGCTTGGGGGCAGGTTCAGAATAGGTCCCGCGGGCCCACTACTAAGCTTTGACTTTGAGTGGTATGCAGATTAAGCCTTGTCTGGTGGTAGCTCGCCTCAAACCATTGAGCCTACCTACCAGGGGGCCCGGGCATCCGCTTAAAGGCTTCATGCAGATCGAGGTCCAGACTCGGTGGTAGATAGACTCAAACAATTGAGCCTGTCTCCCAGGGGGCCCGGAGCGCTCGCTTTGAGCCAAATACCAAGTATCGACTCTGCATGCGGCAAACAGCTAAGTTGCAGTATCATTAGTACCATCCTAGCGAGTTTGATTTTCCTCTCTGTAGTTTTTTCTCCTATTCAGGGAATAAGTCGCTCGTTTGACTTACAATCTGTGCTACACCTATTATGCCCAAGAACACCCGTTCAACCCCACAGGGGGGTCCGGAGCATCTGCTCGGCTCGGATGGCAGATAGGTTCCAACATCTGAACCTATCTACCAGTGGGCCAGGGCGCCGAGGGCCGCATACGGCAGATCAGAGCAAGTGACAAACAGCTAAGTTGAAATTTCTTCTATTAAAATTTCAACAAGTATAGTATTTTTACATACACAAAAAAAAGAGAAGGTTCTGCTACGATGGTCCAGCGGTCCCCGGTCTTTTTGCAGGTACGCCGCTCAGGAATCTGCAGGCTCCCGCTTGAAATAAGCAGCAACAAAGTCGACGACCTCCTGCACGCTCTCCCGAGCGGAGGCTTCCGTCTCTGCCACTGGACCATCAACGACAGGGGCTAGCGAGATGGCAGGGTTGTGGCTCCGGAGGCAGGTCAAAATGTACTCCGCCACCATCCGGCACATCTCACAGCCCTCGGCTTCGAGGTGGCCAATGAGGATCTGATCCAGGCGCCGGAGTCTCTCTGAAGCAGAGTCCAGCAACGGGAGGGCATCAGCAATTTAAGCTGGCGGCTCCGCCACTTGGATTGGACTCATTCCAAGTGGTACCAGAGCTAAGCTTGCTTCACCCGCCCAGTCGATGATTCGCTGGGCCCCCATGTGCTGGTCCTCCTGCAGCGTCCGGACTGTCTCCTGGACCGCCTCCTGCACCCGGGCATCCAGTGCCGCCTGTGCCGCCTCCAGCTGGCGGGTCTTCTCCTGGAGCGTGGCCTCCTTCTGCGCCGCTTTCTCACGGAGGGCCTTAAGCGCCTCGCGCTGGCGCTGAAGGGAGCGCTCCATGCTGGTGGTGAGAGATTCCCGCCGTGCAAGGGACTTCCTCTCCTCCTCGAGGTCCATCTCGGCATCAGCCTGCTGGCTGGCGGTCTCCTGCAGCTCCTGGCACCATCGATGCAGAGACTCGGAGAGTTCATTGAGCTCCTGCCTGCGGACCTCGTGTCACTAGCTGCGAGTCTCGAGTTCAGATCGCTGGGCCGCAAGGGTGGCCTCCTCCTTGGCAATAGCCTCCTCCCGCTGCTCCAGGGCTTTCTCCTGCTCCGCCGCCGCGAGCTCCCGGTCGAACACCTTCCGAAGCCCTTTTCGGTATGTCTCAAGGTCGGCCTCAAGCTCGGACCGGGCGGCGGCAGCACGGGAGGCATCGGCCTTCGTTCGCCGAGGCGCTGACACGCTCTCCAGAGCTCCCACTCCCGCCAGAATGCTGCCTCGGCGGTAGAAGTCGCCTCTTCTATGATCCGTTGGACCCGGACCAGCACACGCGGGAGCGGAACCGCATCCTCCTCTAGGAGACCCTGCAAGAGCCGCCTACCAGAAACCACCTCCAGCTCTTCCTCTGCTGCAGGTTGGGAGCTGGGGGTGGGAGCATCTGGCACAGACGCCGGGCTCTCGGGTACCGAGCTGTGTTCGCTGTTGCCAAGCCCGGTGTCGGCGCGTCTGCCGCCGTAGCCGGAGCCTCGGGCGCCACCGCGTCCGGCATCGCCGCACCCGTGGTTCCCACTTCCGCCGCCACTTCCGCCGTTGCCGCCGAGGCACCGGTCGCCTGGAACCCCCTCGGTGGTTTCGGGCGTCGAGCTGGAGCCGGTCGGGGTTGACGAACTAGCGACGCCTAGCTCGGCAGCCTGCTGTGGGAAACCAGGCCTGGCACCGGAGCTGGCACCTGATGAAGCAGGGGCGGCGGAAGAGCTGCCTGGGCGAGAGGCTTTGACAAACGAAGAGAAAAAGCTCTTAAGCAAAAAGCGAAGCACCAGGAATAAGTGGAGTGAACGGAAGAACACTTACCCCGAAGCGCCGGGTCTCCAGCGTCCACGGAGGCTGGGCGACTACGGCGGTGGTGGCGGTGGCGGTGGCACTAGATCATCCTGCAGCCGCTGCTGCTCCTGCTGCCGTGGCGACGGAGGTGGTGGTGGCGCTGACTGCTGCTGAGACGAGGGCGCCGTCCGATGCGGCGATCGCTCTTGCTGCTCCGGCGGCGGTGGCGGAGGCGCACCTCATGGCTGCTGCTGCTGCCCTTGTGGTGGCGGTGGTGGTGGAGGTTGTTGCTGCTGCTGCTGCCGCCGAGGAGAGGCACCTCCCGGTGGTGGTGATGGCGGCGCAGCTACACCAGGGGTCCCGCGTGAGCCGGGGCCCCGGGAGCTACCCTGGCCCGCGTCCTCAGCGGCCCTCTGACGCTTTGCAGCGGGCTCCATAACTGGGGTCCCGTCGCTACGGTGCAACCTGCGCCGGCTCACCTCCACAGGCCGAGCGCCGGAGCTGCTTCGGCCCGGGCTGGGACCACTCGGGGCGGAGCTACCAGCCACGGCCTGCTTGCCCTTGGCAGAAAGGTCGAACCTCGTGGCGCCAGTCTGGGCCAGGTCCCCAGTCGCGCCGGGGATCTGAATGCCGCGGTTGGAGTCGCCACCCGTTTGGCTCGGTGCCAGACCGCCGTCGTCAAGGGTCGGCAGAGTGGCCAGCACCGCAGCCCTCAGGCTCGAGTCCTCGCATAGGGGAATGATGCCCTGAGGGAGGATCAGGTGCTCCGGGACGAAGATCTCCCCCGTCACCGCCCGCACCACGACCTCCATGCCTTCCTAGGTCAGATCGCTGCCCTCGCCGCGGTGGGTCCTGCTGTAGTCTTGGAGTCCGGTGAAGCTCCAGGCAGGACGCGGCCGCTGCTTCAGAGGGCGATCCGGCGCTTCAGGAAGTCCCCGAGCACGTGCAGCGAGGTGAGGCCACTCTCCGCCAGCATCCTGATCTTGCTCAGCACGGGGTCAAACTCCGACGGCAGGGACGGCTTGGCCCTCCAGGACTGGCTGTCGGAGGCGGGCCCCTCGGTCGGCATGATGAGGCGCTCGTTGGCGTCGGTGGTGGCGATCACCCACTCCTTGCGCCAATCCTCCCACTTTCCGCCAGTGAGGCCGGGGATGTAGGGCGTCTGCAGATCGTTCCTTGTCTGGAAGTAGTACGCCCTGACTTCATCCTTGCTCTTCCCGGACTTCACCAGGACGAAGAAGTAGCGGAAGAGGATGACGCAGGGCCGCACCCCCACGAACATCTCGCATAGGTGGACGAAGATCGACGTCAGGAGGATGGAGTGGGGCGTGAGATGCTGGAGCTGGAGGCCGAAATCCTCCAGCAGCAGCACGAAGAACGAAGAAATCGGCAGCCCCACGCAGGTGGAAATATGCGAAACAAACAACACAAATTCCCCGGTGCACAGATCGCAGAGGGGAACCGAGCCCGCTCGAATTCCCCAGGCGGCCTCCCATGGACTCCACCCTAGCAGGCGGCGCACCACGTCTAGTTCCGCCTCGGTCTGGAAACGGCAGGGACAGACGAGGGACGCCATTTTGCTGTGGAGGCTTGGAACAATCTGCGCAGAAGAGCAAGGGTCGAGGAGGCTCGAAAGCAAAGGGGCACAAAGGCTTGGAAGGAAGAAGGTGAATGCGAAAAGGAAGCTGCGTTCAGCGGCAGTCCTTTAATAAAGCCTGACCAATCCGGCGCGCCCCGAAACCGTCGCTGGAAGTCAAGCGACACTCATGCCTAGAGTTAGACGCCTAGTCCACGACAGGGGAGCCCAGGCCCATCTATCACGAGACGCGAGTAACAAGTGAAGGTGTGAAAAAGCGAGATCTGAACCGTCAGCCGCGCACTAAGCGAGGCGGAAGCTGAGCTGACGTGCGCGCACGAAGCGCTGGCAAGACCAGACTTTTTGCGCAGTGAACTTCTAGTAGACAATTATACTAGTTTTCAATTGCACTGGAAACCATGCCATGATTTTACTCTTTGGAAGGAGAAAAATGTCTATACAGATTTTTTTTCTTACTGAAATTCAAGATCATCCGATCAAGTGCTCAGAAGCAACAACATATGAGGCATCTTATTTTTGGTTTCCAACCAAGTATGAGACAAGTTAGAATGACCATATTAGATGTAATCCGAAACTCTATATGTTTAAAAATGGTGGTTAGACTTAACATAGCCACATCTAGAAGACTTTCCTATTGAAAGTACACATCAACATTTCTTGCATCAAGTCATAGCTGAAGTGAAAAACTTTGCCCCAACAAATAGTTTCTTCCTCAACAAGAGAGCTTTCTGAGTCAGACATACAGTTTGGATATGAAGTGATAAATAGCATCCAGAACCTGGGGCCAGCAAAATCTAGCCCTACCCACTGCTTGTACCGGACCCCATAAGCGCACGCGCCAGCACTCCGCCCAGGAGGGGTCCGGAGCTGCCACGTGCCCTACTACTGCTAGCACGGGCGCAGGCGCGAGTCTTCCGCCGGAAGACTCGCCCACCCACCGCATTTAATGGTGGAGAGTGAGGCGTGCTCTACCGCCACAGAGCACGGGGCAGCCTTTGTCAGACTCCACTATTGGTCGCATATTACCAAGCTGCACAGTGCAGCCGCAGGCGCCGCACACGCGGTTTACGTTAGTCTGCCGCATTAAATGGATACGACGGTACGGCCTTTTCCATCATGCCGCCTACGCCGCAAGTTACGCGGCATGAATAGCATGCGTGGCGCAGCCTACCCGACTAGCTGCAAGCGCCGCACCAACATGACAGGGCAAGACCACGCCGGTCAGAGGATCTGCGCCGGTCAGTACATCCATGCGGACGAGGCAGCGAAATCCCGGAATAAGATCTTCCTCAGGCGTAGCACCATAATAGCGCTAGGCGCTATGTTATTTAAATACATCCATGTTGGGCCCACCTGTCGGGGTCCCAACGGTTATGTACGTGCCTCCCTTTGACTATGAAAGTAGAGCACACGCTAGTCTCAGGACAAGTGGACGCAGACTCTCTCCCTCACACTCTCAGCTCACCAGCTGGAACCTCTCGAGCAATCACTTGTGAGGACAGGCAATACAACACAGTGGATGTAGGGTATTATGCTCCGGCGGCCCGAACCACTCTAAACCTTCTGTGTTCATCGTGTTCTTGCATCTAGATCGGACTAATCCTAGCTACCCCCGAGTTCATTCTCCCTCAGGGCTTAGGTGGGTGCATTCTGCCACCCGGCTGGGTTTACCACCCGACACTGTTGTTATGATAATCAACTGTTTTTCATCTTTGCAATGCATTGAGATGCAGTTCTCCTGCATGATAGGAACACAAAAAACAAAACAAAGGATACTGGAATAGTAGTAAGATAAAGAGCCTAGAAAAATAGGACAAGATAAATAAGAATACTCACCAGCATCTGGCACAGGATCAACACCTATCCGCTGCTATTCTGTTCAGTGATAATTGTTGAGTCATCAGGTGACGTAGGAGAATTTCGTGGCTATGGTAGCATGTAGCTGTGGACGCCTTGATAAGTCTTGGGGGAATGTCATAGTGGATATTTTTGGCATGTTATCATTAGTGTGATCTAATTCTAATTATTTCTATGGTGCAGAAGCTATTTTTCTGAAAAAGATTTTGCATCAAAAATTCGTAATGAATCAGAAGGCTTGTTTATTGGGCATCGTCAGTGTTAGCAGTTATCTTGTTACCAGAGAGTTGTGTCCATGTTCAGCTAGTGCCTAGCTTCATGGCTATTAGGGCTAGCTTTTGGATTGCATAAGTACAATGGTGGTGCGAGGCCACAAGAAGCCGTTACTAATGAAACGTCATGTAAGAGGAAGCTGCTGTACATGGCAAGAAGTACCGGTAACAAGATCAAGGGGTAATTGTCAGCATTAATCTTGTCACTAAGGGTTATGTCCAGGTTCAGCTAGTGTCTAGGTTCATTGCTCTTAGGGGCTAGCATTTGGGGTGCAGAAAGACTTCCTCCAGGTGTTTGGGCCAACAGTCAGTAAATATGATTCAATCTTACTTAGATGATAAACCACCTTGGTACTGATAAGTGTTAAAGTGGTAGGATATCTCTATAGAAGAGAAACAGAAATAGTAACTTCAGTACTAGGAGACATGGAGAGAAGAGGGAGGAAGAGTAAAAGTAGGCCCTGGGGTATTAAAGACTCTTTGTTGTTAGGGCATCTGGAGTGTTGCAGAACAAGGGGCCTTAAGGGCCTTAAGGCCGATCTCATACATAACACGCCCGGTCTTAGGGGGGTCCTTACCGAAAAAGGCAAAGACCCAGCCTCAAGCTTAAGACTCGTAAGGAATAAAAAAATTGATCAAAGGAGGCGTGGCGGACAGAACAAGGGGTAGTATTCCCACAGCTCGTGCAGACGGCAGCCTAGCGGAGAGACACTGAAGAAAGGTCGAAAGAGATTAAGAGACATGGGAATTGTTTTATCCTGAGCGGGACTCACCATTAAAGGCCTGCTCGGTACACAAGTACACAATGACCCTAGCCCAGTGCACCGTGGGACCCACCTTAGAGCAGCTCTCGACCTCACACATTCCTGATGCTCTTAGATTCTGATGATTTTACACATGTAATCACCAAAATGAAGGAGACAAATAACAAAAAAGAAGTCAAAGAATTTGCGAAATGTACTTGACTTGAATTGTTTCTACTTGTTCTTAACTCATCCATTTTCTCTTAAGAAAATATCTGATCAAGCATTGCTGTTCAATAAATCAAACTCTTGTCTATATATATATTCAATAATTTCCAAATTCTAGTATATTACATATTTACTTTTCTTTTTTTAAAAATCTGACAGTATAAAAGTTATGACGAGTATTCTTTTGTAGAGATTTTGACTAGTCCTGCTGCTTGACATATTGTATATTATAGATTGTTTGCTCTCTTTTATGTGTTCTATGTTTGAACTCATTGGTTACTCTTTGGGACCTTTTTATGAATTATTTTATGTGCAAACAGTTCACCCTTTAAGTTTTTCTCTTACCATCTCATTTTTGTAGGTTGTCAATTCCATCTGCATCCTGTCAATTACTGGCAGAGTGGCTTCTTGTGATGGCACTATTCATATATGGAATGGGCAAACTAGAAAGCTCATTGCAGCTCATGCTGAGTCATCTACTACCTTCCCACTCCAAACTGCATCTATTGAGCAGGCAAACATGCTCAATCAGGATGCACTCTCCGGTGGAATATTGTCAAATGCATTTTGTGGTAGTTTGTATACATCTATGCATTATATGGAATCTGATGGTATACTTGTTGCGGGTATGGGAAACGGTTCAATCAGGTATTGATCTTTATGTCATCAATTTGTTTGGCGTGATCCTTTTTTTTTTTGAAATATCTTTCCTTGAATCCTACTCTTTGCTTTGGGAATGCATTTGTGGCCAGAAGCAGTGGTCATGCAGCTATGCACATGAATATGCTGGCAAAGCCATAGCCAAAAAGCTGAAAATTTACTTAAGTTAACCAGGTAGTACTCACACAAACTGAGTTTGGAAGTGTTGGTGTATATTGAGCCCATGTATAGAGGCCCATCTAGAGGCCCATATATAGGAACTATATATCCCACCCTTCTAGGGTTTGGAGGAGTACAAGCCATTATTCTCTCCTATATGGTATCAAATAGCCTTCCCTTCCTCCAGCTGCAGCCCGCCGCCGGCGCCACCACTCCCTTCCCTCTCCTCCTTCCCTCCCCTCTCTTCCTTTCCCGGCCCTGCTGCGTGGATCTCGGCTACCGCAGCGGGATCCACCGCCCGCTGGGCGTGGCCGGCGCCTCTGCTGCCACCGCCTCCTCCCCTCTCCTCCCCGCCGGCCGCCGGTGCCTCCTCTCCTGCCGCTGCCGTGCTGGACACGGCCAGCGCCTTTGCCGCCGCCGGGCTAGGCGCGGCCGGCGCCGCCGCCCCAGACGCCTGGCGCGCGCCTGGCCCGCGGCCGGCTGCCTTCGCCGCCGCCCGATCCGGTGCCTGGGCAGGGGCCGCCGCCGCCGCCACCCTTGACGCTGCCCACGGCGGGCAGGGCGCGGGTGTAAGGAATATGGCACCATTTATGCCATTTCAAGTGATTTTGGTGATCGAATAACAACACAACACTTGGACTAATATGATTGTTAAGATGACCATTCTCAGGCTTTTAGGTTCAAGTGATGACAAAGAGAAAGAGAAGATAGGCATAGCAAGGCCCGAAGGGCTGCCTCTATGGGGGTTCCGCATAGCGCTCCATGTGCTTCATCAAGAAACAACTTACTTCCATTGGGCATGGTAAAAGGTTTTTGCTCTGTTTCAAAACAATAGCCCAGCACCTGTACAATATTCAGATGGTTAAGCTTCCTGAGGTTATAGAGCTCATTTCTTAACTGCTTAAAGTCTAGACTGGAATTCCGAAGCATCTTCACAGCAACATCATCTCCGTTTTTAGTCACTCCCTGCCAAACATATATGGTCAGTACTCAATACACATTGTTGTTTTACTGTAATATGAAGTAACACCATATTGTTTCAAAGCACTCGCATTATGCTGGCCAGACTTGTAGACAATATATTAGTCCATAAAGAAAAAGCAAGATTGTAAGGAACATGGCACCTTTTATGCCATTTCAAGTGATTTTGGTGATCGAATGACAACACAACACTTGGACTAATATGATTGTTAAGATGATCATTCTCAGGCTTTTAGGTTCAAGTGATGACAAAGAGAAAGAGAAGATAGGCGTAGCAAGGGCCGAAGGGCCGTCCCTACGGGTCAGGAGCACCGGAAGAACCGATGCCTAAGCATCGGTGCATCCGACGCTTGTCGGAAGAACCGGCGCTATGAAGATTGGTGCAGAAGAGAATCGAAGCCAAGTCAGGCTATAGGCACCGGTTGAACCGACGGGTCAAAAAGGGGGCATCGGTTCATTGGGCGTTCTATGTTCCAGAGACGATGTCAAGACCCCAGGAGAAGTTTCTTCAACACCGGTTGAACCGGTGAAGCATCGGTGCATACCATCGGTGTAATGACGTCAGCTGTCAGGAGAAGATTCTTAAGCACCGGATGAACCGGTGATGCATCGGAACAAAGCATCGGTTCAACCGGTGGTCACTGCATCAGCTGTCAGGACTTCAACGGCTACTTCGGTTTATGAGTGACCGGAAGAACCGACGCTACCCCTGCCAGAGGCATCGGTTCTTCCGGTGATACGCAGATTTTCAGCTGACCGTTGGAGCAACGGCTACAAGACTTGGTGGCCTATATATACGCCTCACCCCGGCCATTTGAAGCGTGCTGGAGTTGCTGGACGTCCCACACACACCCAAGAACATCTCCAACCACCATAGAGCTTCATTGTACATCATATAGGCTTAAGCACACTTGTGAGAGTGCTTAGTGCTTGTAATAGGGATTAGTTCTTGCGAGAGCTCCCTTGAGAGAAGTCTTGCTGCGGCAAGCAACTTGTGATCCGTCGTGTGACCCTCCGTCTTGGTGTGGAGTGGCAACGACACTTTGTGCGGGGGAAGAGGAGGCCCCCTCCTTGGTGGAGAAACTCCGTAGTGGATTACGGCCGGGTGACCGAGAGAGACGGTGGCGGTGCACGAGACTCGGTGTCTTAGGGGCACTTGCCTTTGCTTGCCGGCATCGCCTTGGTGGCGTAGTGCAAGACGGTGATCGGAAGAGCCTCGGTGTCCCGTGGACGTAGGCGTTTGTGCCGAACCACGTTACATGACCATGTCTACTCGGGAGTTTGCATCCCTCTTGCACTTACCTCTTTACTTACCGCTTTACGTTTCCGCATTTACTCTATCTTGCGTACCTTTACTTTCCTAGTTAGTTTGATTAGGATTGGCTAGGTTGCAAGTCTTTTAGGGGTAAGTAGAGAGTAACATATATAAACCTTAGTCATAACTAGCATGTATAGGACGTGTTAGGTTTATCCTATACAAGTAGTTTGAGCCCTAGGTTAAAAAGCGATTAGTGACCCTATTCACCCACTCCCCCTCTAGGGTCGGACACCCCGGTGATCCTTACAGCGGGCGTGGCCCCTGCCCCCGATGTCCCTGCCTCCGCCCCGGACGCCTGGCCCTCGCCGCCGCCCGACCTGGTGCCTGGGCAGGGGCGCCGCCGCCGCCGCCCTTGACGCCGCCTTGGGCGGGCAGGGGCGGGCGCCCCTGCCCCGACGTCCCTGCCCCCGACGGCGCCCCTCTGCAGCCGCTGCTGTCGGCCCCGGGCTCCCAGGCTGGCCTCCCTGCCCCTGCAGCCGGATCCTCGGGCGCGTGGCTGCCCTGCACGCCCTTGGCACCCGGATCGACGGCAGCCTTCCCCGCCGCGGTGCCCGCGCCCCTGCACACGCCTGCGGTGCCGCCGACCGTCGCCCGAGCTGCTCAGGCCGAAGCTGCACTCGTCGCGGCCCTCGCCGCAAAGTCCGCGGCTTCGGCGGCTCAGGAGCGCGTCCGTGCGACTGCCTTCGTTTGGGAGCGTCTTCAACCCATCGTCCCCTCCACCGAGTACGGCGCTCTGTCCTCCCACCAGGCTCCGCCCTCTGGATCTGGACCTCGGATCGACCCCCTCCTTGGTGCTCCTCTCTCCGGCCAGACCGGGAGTGGGGGAGGTCGCGGGCGTCGTCGTCGGGGCGGACGTGGTGGTGGTGCTGGCGGCGCTCCTTCTGGTGGTACTGGTGGAGACCGTCGGGGCACTCCGACCCCGACTCCGGCTTCCACTCCTGCTCCTGCCCCTGGAGGTACGCCCTGGCCATCCTTCAACGCCCCTTGGTCAGGGCGCATCCCGATGTGGCCGTTTCAGGGTCCGGGGGGGCTCGTCCTCACCCCCAGCCGGTGGGCATGTTCACCGGTGCTGTTCCCCTATTCGCGCCGTTCTGGACCCCGCTCAGCCCAGCCCGTAGCCGACCTAGCCTGGGGGGTGGGACCAGGCCGCACTGGCGCAGTCCTTCAGCGCCATGGGACAGACGCCGCCGGTCAGCACCGAGTGGATCGCCGACTCGGGTGCCTCTTTCCACACCACCCCTGATGCCAGTATCTTCTCTTCTGTCCGACCCCTACACCCCTCTTGTCCTTCTTCTATCATGGTTGGTAATGGGTCTTGCCTTTCTGTCACCGCAGTCGGTTCTGCTCCTGGTTCGTTTCGTCTTCCCAATATCCTTGTTTCTCCTCGGATGGTTCGTAACCTTCTTTGTATTCGTCAGTTTACAACTGACAACTCTTATTCCATCGAGTTTGACTCTTCTGGCCTCACTATAAAGGATTCGGCCTTCTGGTGTCCGCTCGTCCGGTGTGACGGCACGGGCCCCCTTTACACTCTTCGCCTTCCATCTTCAGCTGTACCACTCTCGCCTTCTTCGTCTGCCACTTTTGCCGCGCTGCCGTCTTCCACCACCTGCCACCGCCGTCTTGGTCACCCTAGCCGCGACGTTCTAGCTCAGCTCAGTCGTAGTACCGATGTTCCTGGTACTAGGGTTTCTGCTGAGCACCTCTGCCATGTGTGCCAGCTTGGTCGTCATGTTCGGCTTCCTTTTTCCTCTTCTTCTTCGCATGCGACGCATGCCTTCGATCTTGTTCACTGTGACCTGTGGACTTCTCCTGTTCTTAGCCTCTCTAGCTACAAATACTATCTGGTGGTAGTCGATGATTTCTCACACTACTCTTGGACTTTTCCTTTACGGGCCAAGTCTGAGACCTTACCCACCCTCCTCCACTTCTGTCTGGGTGTCCACTCAGTTCGGCCTCATCATTAAGGCCGTCCAGTGTGACAACAGGCGTGAGTTCGATAACTCCACCTTCCGTTCTTTCTTCCTCTCTCGGGGTGTTCAGCTGTGTATGTCTTGTCCGTACACCTCTCCTCAGAACGGCAAGGCTGAGCGGATGATTCGCATGACGAACGACGTCGTGCGCACCCTTCTGATCCAGGCCTCTCTGCCCCCGCGCTTCTGGGCCGAGAGCCTCCACACCGCCACCTATTTGCTTAACCGCCTTCCGTCCACTGCTTCTCCTGCTCCCACTCCACACCACGCCCTCTTCGGTACCCCTCCTCGCTACGACCACCTTCGGGTCTTCGGGTGTGCGTGTTACCCTAACACCTCCGCCACCGCTTCTCACAAGCTGGCGCTCCGCTCGACTCGTTGTGTGTTCCTTGGGTACTCCCCTGACCACAAGGGGTACCGATGTTTTGACCTCACCTCTTGCCGCGTCCTGATCTCCCGACACGTCGTCTTTGACGAGTCGGATTTCCCCTACTCCACCTCCTTCACACCTTCTCCTGACCCCGAGTTGGAGTCTCTATTTCCGACTGACCCGGTGGTTCAGCCACCGTTACCTGTCTGCCCTTTTCCTGCAAGTTTTTCTGGTGCACCGGCACCGCTTCCGGTGACCCCTGCTGTGCCACGCGCGGCCCCGGTGCCCGCTGTCGCGCCACGCGCGCCCCCAGACCTCATGTCGTGCCGTGCGCGGCCCCGGGGTCCCTTGCTGCGCCACGCGCGGCCCCGGTGCTTCCCCCTGCACCTGCGCGGTACGATCAGCCGGTGCAGGTGTACCAGCATCGTTCGGTGGCGGCACCGGCGCCGCCACGGTAAGCTCAGCCGGTGCAAGTGTACCGGCGTCGGTCGGCGCCGACACCGGCGCCGCCTCCGGCTCCGGAGGCTCCTGCGACGACTACACCGAAGCCGTCGCCACCGCCGCCTCCGCCGCCTCGCTCTCGAGTCGAGCCGGCGGTGTACCACCCGCCAGTCGTCCATCGGGATCCTCAACATATACATCCCATGGTGACTCGGCGGATGGCATCTCAGGCTGCGACTCTCTCCGCCACCGAGGGAGAGCCGCGGGTCTCTCCGGTACCCTCCTCTGTCCGCGACGCCTTAGCGGATCCTCACTGGCGTCGCACGATGGAAGAGGAATACGCGGCTCTTCTTGCTAACCAGACATGGGACCTCATGCCGCGTCCGTCTGGTGGCAATGTGGTCACAGGCAAGTGGATCTGGACGACGCATAAGCGTCGGGCTGACACCACACTGGAGCGCTATAAGGCTCGCTGGGTGTCGGGTACCATGATTAGGGGCACCCTAATCAGGTGACTAAAATCGCCCTAAAAACACAAACACGTGTTAGGCAACCGGGCCCATGAAGCCCTACAACCTCCTTCCAATCTGGAAGAAAGGAAAGGACTCAAAGAAGCCCAACACGCGGCTCACATACACAGTGCGGCCCATCCGCACCCCCCTCGAACCTGCGGGGCGATCTCCGCCTCGCTCGAGGGTAGCGAGCTACCCTCGAGAGAGCAGATCGACTCTGCCTCGCCCGAGGCCACCCCTCGACTGGAAGGACAAACGGCCCTTCCGCTCACCCGCCCGCCGTACGGAGTCATTAAATGCCAACCACTCCACAGCGCCCGGGTCAGACGGCGTCAGGCCGCTATTCCCCACAGTGGCTGTGACCGGAGTTCCGTCCACCAACTCCGGTCATTGCTCCGCCATTCCGGACGCTGTGACGTCACTGTGGGAACCTGCGACGCAGTGCAAGACGTGCTCGGCACTGCTCCAGCCACTGTGCTGCCAACTCCCGATACCTCCTCCATACTTTCCCTTCCACGGAACCCTCGAACGGCAAGGGCACGACCCTCGGAAGCGGCTCCGACCTCAACCAGGACAAGACCCTGGCCTGCAGGACCCTCGGAATATCGCCATGCCACACCTGGAGGACGGTACCCCCTACAGCAACCACCGCGCCGCCCGCTGGAGCTACAAGGACGCCGGCGCGATCTCCGCGAGGCCAAGGACAACGCCCAGGACGACTGCCACGCCAAACGCCATACCCCACAGTATGCTTTCCACAGTGCTCGACCACTGCACCCCCGCGATTCGGGGAGAAGACAACGACTTCCACGATCTCCTGTGCATGTACACCGGCCCTCCTTGTGTCTATAAACGGAGGAGGCGGGCTTTATCTTGGGGGTTGGGTCCATCCGGTAGCACACAACATTCAGCACTACTCAGAGCACATACGCTCCTCTGAGCCCCGATATTGGCACTCGCCTCAATCAACTCCTCCTCTAGGTCAGCAGAGACCTGGGAGCTTCCCTCCCTCTCTCGCCTCGCTTGTACCCCCTACTACAGGCACCCCCGGTGCAAGACAATACAGTGCCCTCGCAAACCCCTTTGCTGGACGTACGGCCCCACGGCCGGAACTAGGATAAACCCGTGCGTTATTGTGTTGCCTCTTGCATTAACTATCTGGGACGAGGAACACGCAGCATCATCACTAGTTGGGTCCGGACCTCCGGGTCAGGACACCGACACTGGGTTCTCCGGGGTTTCACCCAGCGGCCTGGTGTGGACTATGATGAGACCTTCAGTCCAGTGGTGAAGCCTGCTACTGTGCGCACGGTCCTCTAGCTTGCGCTCTCTCGCTCTTGGCCTGTGCACCAGCTCGATGTGAAGAATGTGTTTCTTCATGGCACTCTGTCAGAGACAATCTACTGCTCTCAACCCCCGGGATTTGTGGACTCCAGTCGTCCGGACATGGTCTGCCGGCTGAACAAGTCTCTCTATGGTCTGAAGCAGGCTCCTCGGGCTTGGTATTCTCGGTTCGCCACGTTCTTGCTAACTTTGGGATTCACCGAGGTCAAGGCTGACACTTTTCTGTTCATCTGCCGCCGTGGGGATGAGATTACCTACCTGCTGCTCTATGTTGATGATATTGTGCTCACCGCCTCCAGTCAGCAGTTGCTTGAGCGCATTATCTACTCTCTACAGCAGGAGTTTGCAATGAAGGATCTTAGTCAGCTCCACCACTTCTTGGGCGTCACTGTTGAGCCTTGCCCGTCTGGCCTTCTCCTTCACCAGCGGCAGTACGCACTCGATATTCTGGAGCGGACTGGGATGACTGATTGCAAGCCCTGCTCTACTCCTGTCGACACTCAGACGAAGCTGTCTGCTGCTCTGGGTGCTCCTGTGGCTAATCCTACTGCCTACCGGAGTCTGGTCGGTGCCTTGCAGTACCTTACCTTCATCAGGCCGGACCTCACCTACGCTGTTCAGCAGATCTGTCTCCATATGCATGATCCACGAGAGTCACACCTTGCTGCCCTGAAACATCTCCTCCGCTACGTCCGTGGCACTGTAGACCTCGGCCTGGTGCTTCACCGCTCGTCCTCTGCTGAGCTGGTGGTCTACACCAACGCTGACTGGGCTGGCTGCCCGGACACTCGCCGCTCCACTTCTGGTTACACCGTCTTCCTGGGCGGCAACCTGGTCTCCTGGTCATCCAAGCGGCAGCCAGTTGTCCCCCGCTCCAGTGTCGAGGCGGAGTACCGGGCTGTTGCTAATGGCGTCCTGGCTCCGACAGCTCTTGGCGGAGCTCCACAGCCCGCTCGCCAAGAGCATGCTCATCTACTGCGACAACGTCAGCGCCGTGTATCTCTCCACTAACCCCGTTCAGCATCAGCGGACGAAGCATGTGGAGATAGACTTGCACTTCGTGCACGACAGGGTCGCCATCGGCGATGTTCGGGTACTCCATGTCCCGACCACCTCCCAGTTTGCCGACATCTTCACCAAGGGACTACCCTTCTCGATCTTCTCGGAGTTTCGCTCCAGCCTCAACGTAGCAGGTGGCTAGTTGTGGCTGGGGGGGTGTTTGCCCTTTGTAATTTATTCTTGTCCAGTCTTGAACATCATTGCGCCGGTAGTTCAGACTGCGAGGGGATGTTGGTGTATATTGAGCCCATGTATAGAGGCTCATCTAGAGATCCATGTATAGGAACTATATATCCCACCCTTTTAGGATTTGAAGGAATACAAGTCATTGTTCTCTCCTACAGTAAGGCATGCATACTTGTTTTTTTCTTGAAGGATTAGCGCTTAGAAGTTGAGAGCATGTTCTGTTCTCTCCGAATCTCACTGTTATTTCTCTCATTTCTATCAGAGTAGTTTGAATATGTCTGCTAATTATTGTGTTGCACATGGTCGAGTCTTTGCAGATTTATTGACATATCTCGGGATCAGAAGCTACATTTATGGAAGACTGATTCTGCTGAAATATCTTTCTCATCCCTTGTGTCCGCTATTTGCTCATGTGGCTCAGACAGGATTACCAAAGGAACCCCAATGGCTTCATCCTGGCTAGCAGCAGGTCTAAGTTCTGGTTACTGCCGGTTGCTTGATAAGCGTAGTGGGAACATCATTGCAGTTTGGCGAGCACATGATGGACACATCACAAAGGTCAGTGCACCCCTAGCCCTCTACCACAGATGTTACAAGGAACCTTTAGCCCTGATTAGTTTTCAAAAAAATTTCTACAGTACCCGTCACATTGAATCTTCGGATACATGCATGGAATATTAAATATAGTTGAAAAAAATAACTAATTACACAGTCTAACTGATTAGTACGAGATGAATCTTTTAAGTCTAATTAGTCCATGATTGGACATTATTTGTCAAGTAACAACGAAATGTGCTACAGTATCAAAATCCAAACTTTTTCACCAACTAAACACACCTGGACCTTTGACATTTTCTGATCTATTTTCTCTTTCCCATTTATGCTTACAGCTGGCAGCACCAGATGACCACTTAATTGTATCAAGTTCTCTGGACAAGACTCTTCGAGTTTGGGACATCAGAGGGTATTATTTTCTTAAATGTCTTTGCTGTATTGCATGTATTTCTTCTGGCTCACATGTATTTTCTCTTCGAATTTGCACAAAATTCTTAAATGTCTTTTGCTGGAAAATGTGATAGGAATCTGGCAATGCAGTCAAACATTTTCAGAAGTCATTCAGATGGCATCCCCTACTTTTCTGTCTGGGGTCAAGATGTGATATCAGTTTCGAGGAACAAAATCGCACTCACTTCTCTTTCAAGGCCATCAAGTGATGTAAGACTATCCTTCTCACAACTTGCGCCACTGTTTAATCTCGAAAAAAAGTTTACTACGTCCAATAGCAGTGTGCCTTTAATTAGCAATTTGCATGTGGTATGGGCTGGAAATCTATTTGGCTCTTGTGAAAGTGATTTTCATATGCTTCTATGCAGATTGGACATCAGCAACTTGCACTTCAGAATTTGTATTCTGCTGACAGAGGAATGAAACACAAAAACCTTTCTGTTCTTTCAACTATTGCTGTGCTTCCATTGTCAACATTGTTTATGGTTGGAACTGAAGATGGATTCCTCAAAATCTGCCACTAGGTACTTCTAGTATTAGTAATTGTCTCTCCATTGCGCTGAGTTGAACAAAAAAACTTAAGTAGTTTCTACCACCCTCACTTCAGAATTGAATTTTGTAGCAAAAATGCCTGTGCATAGTATGTTCTCATTTTGCCAGGAGCAACAGTAGAGTATACATATTCATATTGTACAGGAAATGCAATGTGTGAACTTTATCTGAGTGAAAGCTTCATTTGTTTTATCTTCTCTATTTAAGCAGCACATATTCATATTCCTGTGTTTGCTTGATGCTCTGATGAAGTTCAAGCTGCATTGCTTGTTACTAGCCAAAATCGGTACATATTCCTTCCTTTTGTGGAAGTCCAGTAAAATTGGAGGTGGTGAAAACAAATTCTGATGCTAAGGCCTAATGCTGACACACCCTTAACAAAATTTATTAGTATTTGAGCTTCTCTCAGACCGAATCTGATCCAACGCCACTGGAATTTTTTTTTTTGAAAAATTACTAGAACTTTCTCTACCCACCGTGAATTACTAGTACGCCAGTACCATCCTTGTTCTCTGTCACTGGCACATGACTGCCTGTTGATTTCGCATTGGCCTGTTCTGCCACCAAGGTGAGGACGCCTTTGATTAAATTCTAGCTTTACTCTGCCGGATTCGCTGCAGGACCGGGGCGGATAGGATTCGGATGAGTTTAAATGTGGGTAGTTGGCTAGCTACAAAAGTAAAGAGGGCTTGTCTGCCCTGGTATGAATGCTGGCTTACTGCACTCTTCGATATCTGCACCTGATCCACAATTTAGATCATATTTAGTTTTCATCCCATAAATTCCGTAAACACAAAAAAATCATTACATCGATTGTTTCGACATATGCATAGAATATTAAATGAAGTCTATTTACAAAATTTTTAGCATAGATGAGCTGTAAATCGCGAGACGAATCTAATGAGCCTACTTAATACATGATTTGCAATAGTGATGCTACAGTAACCATCCGCTAATTATTGATTATTTATAAATTAATTAACATCATTAGATTCGTCTCGCGATTTACAATCCATCTGTGTAAAAAGTTTTGTAAATAGACTTCATTTAGTACTTCAAATTAATAAAATTCCAACGCAAAAATTTTGCGCTTAAACAGGGCCTTAGGCAGCGTCAGATCGCCGTACCACTAAAATCCCTGCATTTGTCATTTGTGGGCTTTCTGGTATTAAAAAGGTTTAGACGGAACTGCACTGTCTGCGTAGACTGGGGGCCCACGTAGACTGGGCAGTTACTGTCACTGAGATGTGGGTCCCGCTTCATGCTACCACGCTGGCCCATGCATGTGTCCTCCGTAGACTGGGCAGTTTACTGTCACTGAGATGTGGGTCCCGCTGCAAAGAAGCATGGGCTGGCTGGCCTCATTGCAGTTCAGCTGTTCCTCCACCATGAATGCTTCAGTACTTGCACAGTGGATCAGCACTAGCTCAGCACCATCTCTGCTTATATCAACGTGTGTGCTGAGCAGCTGGTTCTTGAACAACCAAACAAGCAGCAGATCAGAGTCTGCGCAAATCCATCAAGCAGCAGTGCATGCAGGCAGCCATGGAGAAGAGAGGCAGCAGCGGTAGCGCGAGCCTCCTCGCGCTGGCCCTCCTGCTAGCCGCCTCGCTCGCGTCGTTCCAGCCGTGCCACGGAGCGCGCGGCGTCCCCGCCGGCGCGGGGCCGGAGGAGGAGCCGCTCCGGCCCCAGAACGTGTTCGGGTTCGGCGGCTTCTACCCGGGCCCCACCGTCAACTGGGTCTTCCCGGGCCCCAACGGCATCACCCCGCAGGTCGGCTTCGGCGGGATGCCGGGCTCCGGCGCCTTCCCGGGGGTCGGCGGCGGCGGTGGCGTCTCGCCGTTCACGCCCGGCGGCGGCGGTGTGGTCGGCATCCACGGCGGCGGCGGCGCTGCTGCTGGCGCCGCGGCGAAGAAGCCGTGAGACTGCGAGGCGGCGACCCGGAGGATGTCAGGCTGTGTGGTGTGTAAGGTGAAGTGGCCGAGCTTGGTGCGGTAGAGTTCCGTGTGTGGTGTGGAAGTTTGTGTAGCGGTAAGAGCAGAGTCTGTGGTTTGTTCGTCTTGGGCTCTTGGCCATCGTGGTAGCGTTCGTGTATTGTGTCCTGGTTATCAGAGCTTTGTATCCTGTGTTTGTGTGACGGACGACTTCTCAAGCGGTAGTACCTGCTAAATCTTGCGTGCTCTCTCTCGCTCGCTCGCGCTCTGGCTCTCTCGAGATCTGGATATACTACATCTTCTGCTATCCTATGCTTATGAGTCTAGATTTCCTATGGATTTCATTTTGTAATTTGTAATTTGTAAATCTAATACTAGTTCCTCCGATGCAATTGCTATCCCTCATATTCCACTCTAAATTTGATATATCCCTCGTATTCCGCTCTAAATTTGATATTTTAGTCAAGATTAAGATATTTTAATCTTTCAATATTGAACTTACGCTCTGATGCCAAACAGATAAGTTTAGAAATTTTGGCGCGGGGAAGTGTTATTACACTTAACTTTCATGTCCTTGGCCAGTGTTACACTTGAATAAGCCCAGAAATAACATTTTTTCTCACATTCTAAGATATCTTTGTTTAGGTATGATACTAATTCATATCAATATTTTGTGATGCAAAGTAGGATAAAAATGCACATGATCAAGGGTAATGTTGATTCCCATTGGCAGCCCATCAATAAGAATGCATTACTTGCTGTGCTCTGAATCCAATTTTTCTCCTGGAGCGGTTCTTGATCCGGGCGTGTGGCATGCCAAAGAGCTTTAAGCCTTTCAGGCCTCCTTGTCATTGTTATTACTCCCTCCGTTTTCGTTTCTAAGAATACAGGGAGTATTGGTACTCATCAGGATTCAGTAGATTAACTATAGAATACAGGGAGGCACAATTACCCACTAGGTGCAGAAAATTCTGTTAGGCTCTGTTTAGTTCCCAAAAAAATTTCTACAGTACCCATCACATCGAATGTTCGAACACATGTATGGAGCATTGAATGTAGTTAAAAAAATAACTAATTACACAGTTTAACTGATTAGCGCGAGATGAATCTTTTAAGTCTAATTAGTCCATGATTGGATATTATTTGTCAAGTAACAACGAAATGTGCTACAGTACCAAAACCAACAACTTTTCACCAACTAATAGGGCCTTAAACTGAGAAGCCGTAAGCATTTTGCTAAAATGCAAGTGAGACATTGCATGATTAGTACGACATCACATTATGATGCAGTGTTGAGTAGTTGTTGATTAGCACCATATGTGCATGATTATGGTATCAATAACATACCCTGATTTCTACCTAACGATGCAGTTCGTAGAACTAACATTTCTCTATTTTCTTTACCTGAAAACTGATCCATATAAACTACATGTATTGATGCCAGCGGTTGTCCACAAAGCACATTAGCCTAGTATATCGCCTAGTATTATGCGCCGTAAAAAAGCTCTCACAGCCTGGAAATATGAAGTTGATGGTGGTTGAGTCCTATTGTTCTGATCTAAAGCCACCACGCTTGGCTTACTTAGACTGTGTTTAGTTCTTTACATGTAAAAATTTTGAGTTGGAATCTTGCTAATTTGAAGTACTAAATGAAGTCTATTTATAAAACTTTTTGTATAGATGAGTTGTAAATCGCGAGACGAATCTAATAATGCTAATTAATCTATGATTAATCCATAATTAGCGGATGATTACTGTATCATCACTGTTGCAAATCATAGATTAAGTAGGCTTATTAAATTCATCTCGCGATTTACAGCCCATCCATACAAAAAGTTTTATAAATAGACTTCATTTAGTACTCCATGCATGTGTCCCAGCTGCGCTGTAGCTGCTGCCGATCAGCAGTTTGCAGCATGCAGGCAGCTGGCACATGCCGTACGCAACGATGGAAGAAGACGAAGCTGTTCATCAGGTGCCTTGCGCTGCTGGGGAACAGTGATCGGGGCTGGTGTTACGAGAATATATATAGAGAGAAACTGGTTGCTTAACGCACCGCCACGGCCCTCGCGAATGCCGGTGTTACGAAGAAGGTACACTCCCATCTCCGCTGTCATCGCTAACAACAAATGAGGGCGCCAGATCGCCACTGTGGTTATTTCCAGTTTGTCACAGTTGCTGAAACATCTTCCAGATTGATCGCCAGCGGAGAAGAACACAGGAAGAGTGTCGTAGCACGACTACGATGCCATGGAGGAGGACATGGTGGGCAAAGGCCCGCTCTCCTCGAGTCTCGGCGTACGAAGCTGGGGGACGGGTGCAACGATGGCAGTGGGAAGAGAGATCGATTCCGCCACCGTGACTCTGAGGCAGGCAAGGCTGCTGCGTCGGCGCAAGTAGCGTTGCACGTAAAAGGTCTGGAAGATGCAGCGCCACCGGCTTTGTTTGGACAGTTGAGGTAAGTTTTGCCTGAGATCTAACGGCCAAGAAAGTCTGATGACGTGATCTTATCAGGGCTCGAAAAAGTCACAACATTTTGGTCTTTAGAGATAGGGTGGAATCTCAGGGTCGAAAAAGTTACAATATTTATGCTTTATTCCTATAATATACATACCTTAGAGAATATATTTGCAGTCTAAACATTTTAAATGTAAAATGCATCAGAGATCCACCAAGGGTGTGTCATTTAAGTCCACGAACTTCAAAAGTGCATTTTTAGGCCCAACAACTTGTAATTTATGTCACTTAGGTTCATAAACTTTGAAAACATAGATGCATGAACACTGAAAGTGCATTTTTTGGTTCATAAACTTGCAATTTGAGCCACTTAGATCCATAAACTCCAAAATTCCATTTTTAGATCCATAAACTTCATCCATGAGCAGTCGTGTGGCCACAGACGCGCGCACACGACTGCTCATGGATGAAGTTTATGGATTGACCAAAATCTAACGTCATCACGAGATTTTTCACCAAAACATCTGGTGCCACCGGCTACCCACGCAATGGTGTACATAATATCCCCTACCACAATACACATGTTGTCGAGTCTCTGTGACATCCTCCACCTTTCCCAAGCCATCAGCTCCTCCTCTCCACCCATATTACGAGGTCATATCTTGATCTAAGTTCCAGAACTCACCAATGCCAGTTTGTAAGCTCCCCTTTAAATTCTAATATGTCAATAACCTCCGAAACAAGTATTAATTTCATCTCTCCTATCTTCTCTATAAATGCTCTTGATTCAAAATTGGGGCTCAAATTTCACCCTTCTAGTGAACTCTAATAACGTGTGAGCACCGTGTAGATTCATGTTGGTGCGATATCAGCGTATGAAGACTAGGTGGAGGGGTATGGACCTAGATGACACAAATTATAAGTTTATGGACCTAGAAATGGACTTTTAGAGTTGTGGACCTAAGTGACACAAATTACAAGTTTATGAACCAAAAAATACAATTTCAAAGTTGATGGACTTAAGTGATACCCTCTTATAAGTTGATGGACCTCTTGTGCATATTGTTTTCAATTTGTTTATTTACTATTCTCAATTCAACTAGGTGTGCCAAGACACTTACTATTCTTAGTCCTCTCTCCCTCTCCCTCTTCCTTTCCCTTCAGTGCTCTCTCCCTCTCCCTCTGGTGCGTAACCAGATCACATATTCCCTACAATCGATGTCACTATAGATGATCGATCGTACATATTCCATGCTCGAACAGCATGGCCAGTGAGTCGCCATGAGCTCTGTGCTGGCAAGAGACCGTGGGCAGTGTCTCTACATACAAACACGGCACCGGTGAGGAATCCGTCCGGTTCGTCAGTGGATGGAGGTGATCCAAACCACTTTTCTGCCACAACGCCTTGTGCAGGCTGCATAACATCGAGACGCACCTCATTTGCGTTCCAACTAGCCAGGCATGTGGACACCATTTGCATTACCTAGGTAAGGCTAGATGGGCATGTTTAGGAAACTAAACATGTACATGGTACATTACACAAGCCTGGTTCATGCACCCTACCAATCACATCCTATATGACGGTGCAAATCATACTCTATTACCGAAATATTAACAACTCATTGATCAAATCCAACTCTCACATTACTCCTTCCACCCATCCCTTCCCACGCATCACACACCGGTCACAACATCACGTCACACACCGGCCCCAAACTTTTTCCTCCAATGTTTTACACACTCCCAATAACCTTTTCAAGGTTCTAATTTCTGTGCAAAATTTACACGTGAAGGTTGAATTTGAGCCATATGAATTTTCTATCAAGGATCTTCTCACCATGGACAAATCATTAGCTCTAACTTGTCTATCGACCCGTGCTCCTGTACGGACTAGTTAGAGATATTTAATAATTATCTATCTCATGCTCTCTTTAATCAATTAAATATTATTCTAACCTAGTACGGTAAAAATACATATTTATCATTATGTAATTGTAATAAATATGATAGGTTTAGTTACTAACAATTTTTCTCACTTTGCATCACACCTTCATATATGTTTGGTATGTATTTAATTGAACACTTTGTTTGAGCTATGTGAACAACATGAAAACTGATAATCTTATCTCTTCTCTTATACATAAATATATGGTGACACACGCATTATCATTAGTATTTTATATAAATAATATATTAATAGTGATAGAAATAGTAATTTATAATTTTATATTAATGCGGTTTAAGATTTATTATAATAACATAATTTTGATTCAAATTTTTAATTTTTCATTATGATATCATTGGATAATATATATGAAATTTAGGGGGTTATTTGATATTATTTTATATTGGTATAAGTGGGTGATTCACATAAAGATTAGGGGGTTACTTTATATTATTTTTTATAATGGCAGAGATGGGTAATTTAGATACATGTTTATGAGGTTACTTTAGTCTATTTTCATAATGACAAAGGTGGGCAATTTATTAGAAAAAGATAACAAATCCAATGACTATTATGATTAGAGTTGCCAAATTGATGGCCAAATATTTCTAATTTTTTGTGAGAATTTGTAGATTTCTCTATTTTTTAGACTGTCTACTAGGATTCTAGGTGGCATTATCTGGAGGCTTCTAAAGGAGCCTCCAATTAGTAATAGTAAGACAGTCGCACAAAATTGTATCAGTTCAGTTTATACATACCCATATAACCATGTTAAGGATCAAATATATCTATGCAAAATTTACATATACCAATAATACATGTTCAGTTGAAATTGATTCATATGAGTTTTATGCTAAGGATCTTCTCACCAAGAAACAAAACATTAGCTCCAACAGTCTCAGTGAGCTCTATCCATTCAGTCCATGTCAGATCACATCAAGGCACAGCCTTGGTGGTGTATATGCTCATCTTCGTGTGTGATATGTGGTACCGACCACCAGTGGCGAAGCTAGAGCAAATTGGAGGGGTGCATTTACCTTGTGAGTGCATAGAGTTGAGTCATGTGGGGTGCAACTATGATGAATCACTGTTTTTCTATTTTTTTAGGGGAGTGTATATTAGCACCTCCTAATGACACTATAGCTTCGCCCCTGCGACCACTTGACCACCATGGTTTCTTTCACAATTTTCTATACCTTGTACAAATAAAAGTTTAGCATTCTGCGCGACATATGCAGACTCCCCTTCTCTCCACCTCCAAGTTTTGCTTATTATGATTCCAAATAATCCACTGTGAACCTCGGCTCAAACATGAGCTTTACACAGCTGTCATGTTTCATCTCAAGGATGTAACCAGTGGCGGAGCCAGCCCTGATACCTAGGAGGGGCCGGGCAAGTTCGATGGCCGGCACTAGTGCTTAGAATTTTTCTCTAAACATCACCGGGCCAGCCATGAACATGTCCAAAAGTAACTGATGCAACAATGTGTGCAAAATAAAAAGGGAGGGAGTCGAATCATGGTTTTATAGATATTTGGACTGTAATTGGGCTTCACAATTGATAGGGATTAACTAGCCAAAGGATAAACACATTCTATGGAGCTTATTTTGAGCTGTATTTCTCTTCCCAAGACGATGCATTGTTGCATGTGATTGTGCCTATAACCTATGACCTCATGCTTTGCACAGAGGAGGGGGGGGGGGGGGGGGGCGTAGCCCAGATTGGCCTCCATGTAGCCGGGATGGCTATACATCGCCTAGGCTACAAATTTCAAATCCATCACCTGAAGGCGTGGGCATCTGATTTGGGCTGTTTATTTAGAGTATTTGGCCCAATAGTCATTCCACAGCCCGTTTTGTTGTCTAAACTATCCACCGGAATAATATATGCAGACAGCATAAAAACTCATGGCCCACAGTAATCATGCGCATGCAGTTGGGGAGAGAAAAAAAACATGCATGTGACGTCTCCTGAGATAGGGATGTTGCTTTCTTTTCCAATTTTTATTCATGTTTGCTTCTTTCTCCGGAATGACTATATATAATTTAAGGATCCATCGCCTGAAGCTGGTTAGTGGGCCGACGAGATTGATTTCAGCCTAATAATATTTTCATTGGTAGCATGTAGTAAGCAGATTTGCTATCCATATCCATATATATACACATATGCGTTACAGACTTGCGACTTTTATATATGGACGCATGCATCCATGCACGGTGCAAATTGACTATGAAACATTTATTTTTATTCTTTCTTTCTCCTTCACTTTTTTTTCTTATTATTACTAATTTACACACTGTTTTTATTTTCTTTACTTTTTGCATGTGCATGCATGCAGGCGATGATTGGGTCATGTGAGTAGTTTTTTCTTCTTTTTTTCTTTTCTTATTCTTTTATTCTTTTTTTCTACATTTTTTCGTTTTCTTTTTATATTTTTTATTGTACGCATGCATATACAAAATATTTTCCTTTCTCCTTTTGTTTTACTTCTTTTGCTTTTTTATTTGTATCTTGATTTTTTCTTTATATTTTTTAAACTTGTTTCTACATCCTTTCATCATTCTATGATTGTATATTATTAAATAGAGTATATATATATATTAGGAGCCTAGGGCTTCCAATAACAAATGAAAGCTCCAACCAGCCAACTTCCTGGGCCGAACCAGGTCCTCAGCCAACCTCCCCCACCGGCCCACATCAGACCCATTAGGCCCAGCCCAAATCCGAGTGTATATAAACACATCCACCTCATCCCCCAACCCTAATCTGCCCCACCCCACACCTGCCTCCACCACCCCCGGCGGCGGCTTGCGGCGGCGCTGGAGGGACACGACGGCCCGGCGAGGAGCTACCGACCTCCTGGCAGAGCTTGGTGAGCTCCTTTTTCTCGGCGTGGAGGAGGCTCACATCCTACTCCAGCTCGCTCACGTACGCCAGCCTACGCAAGCGGGACCGCGCCGACGACTCGTGATTCTTCATCTTCCGCTCCCTCCGCGGCCCCCGCCCTACAGCTGCAGCTCGGCGCGGTGCGCCCGCGGCTGACGACGATGCCACAGCCACAGCGGGGCAGAGGCAGGCAACGGCGGCGCCCGGCGCACCCCACGCCGGATGCTCCCCTGCTCTTCGCTGCGGCTCCAAGCTCAGGCACCGCTCTGCAGCCAGGCAAGGCACTCGATTCTCTTTCTTTCTCTTCTTTCTCCTCTCCCGATGGTAAAGGCAAGGCAGAACAGTTAATGCGATGCAATCATATCTTATCATCACACACGCATGCACAGTGTTCACTTTTCTGAGCAGCAGCAGTAGCTCTGCACCTGCTGCCCTTGCCCGCGCACGCTCCGCGTCGTGGTCGCCGGAGCCCCCTGCGCCGCGCAGCTCGCATGCAGGGCGCACGGGACCAGCGGCCGGCGCGAGGCAGCCTCAGCGGCAGCGGCGGCGCGGGCCAGAGCCGGTGCGGCGAGGCGTTTGCCCGGCTGGCAGCAGTGGCAGGCTGCAAGCTCGTGGATTCCGGCGCAGGGGCGCACGGTTCGAATTCTATGACATGCTAATGTAATTTCTATGAGCCAATTAGATTCAAAATTCAAAATTTCCCATCCCCAAACTGTTATATGGATCTTTGCGTACATGACATGTTTCTATGCCACTATATAAATGTTTCTATGCTCATCCGACAGGCAGGGGAGGATGAGCTTTGTAAATTACAGTTAGTTTGGTCAGATTTGAAAAAATTGGGGGTTTGCTCGGCTAATCGTTCCTACACTGTTGTTTATAATCATATATACGTGTGTGCTTGAGCATAAATACTTCCTGATGTATATATATATATATATATATAATTGATTCAAATGACAATAGTTTCTTCCTTATTTCTAGGTATTTTTCATGCACCTCAGCTGCGCAGCAAGCGAGATCCAGGGCAGGGGTAGCCACCTGCTGACGATGGCGGCGCCCAAAAGCATGGAGGACATGCCGCTGCACTGCGCCGCTAGGGCCGGGGAACACTCTGATGGTCATCCGCCTCATGGAGCTCTCGTATCTGCTCCTCTATGACATATCTCTGTGACATCTATGACATATGGTCATAGTTTTCTTTTGTTCCAATTAGATTTGAAATTTAAAATTTTCATCCTCAGATGTTATGTCTCTTTCTATGCATGTATGTACATATCTCTATGACATATTCGATATCTGATTCTATGCTACCATATAAATTATTCTATGATATAAACATTCAAATTTCAAACTTCAGAGGAAAACATGTGTTTATGTTTCAAATTTCGAATGGCAAAGAGAAAATGCATTGGTTTTATGCTAAGACGGTAATTGTGATGTTGGAGATTCAAATTTCAATTTTCTCAGCAATTAAATAGTTTGTGATTTTGAAAATCCGAAATTGGGAGAATCTATGCATGTGTTATGTGAGTTCTATGACCAGTCACTATGACTTCTATACATCAATAAGATTTAAAATTCAAAATTCAGAGGCGACAGTTTCCTGTGTAGTTTTACATGCCTTCTTTTTTATGCATACACTTATTTCTATGATTGGATGTGTAGATTTCTATAGCAGCTGGATTCAAATTTCAAATATCAAGGGGGTTCTATACCTCGTGCCCACCAAGTTCTATACCTCTGGTGTGTGTGTGTGGGGGGGGGGGGGGGTTGTGAAGGATCATTTTAGCTGGATTCAAACTTTTGAATTCTAAACAAAAGTGAGTCAGATTCTATGATCTCAACACATAGTTTCTATGCTCGCGTTTTTGGGAATTTATAGTAAGAGAACACCTTTAGCATTGTCTTCTATGACATTCTTATATGACCTGTATGATGTAAAGTTTAAATTGGAAAGGCAAAATACATAGGTTTATATGATTAGATGCATAGAGTTTTGTGCATCGTGGTGTGGAAACCGGGATCGTGGGATACCCGTGTACATAGGTTATATGCTCCTAGGTTCAAGGGCCTGGCGCGCGAGGCAAAAAAATGCACTAGATTCTATACCTGGATGTTTAGAGTGCTATGTACGGTGGGTTCTATGGTCTTGGTACAGAGGTTATGTGCCTGGTTATTGATGATTTTCAAATTTAAAAAAAGTGACGTTATCCCTATGTTCATGCGTGTAGGTTTCTATGCTCTTAGGTTAAAGAAATGGACCGCTCAACATTTTTTACGCTCATGCGTGTAGGTTTCTATGCTCCGAAATATTTGTATGCTCGTATCCCTATATTTTTATGCACCCGTCTTTATGTTTTTATTAGACCTGGGCATGGGTCACCCAACCCGAACAACCCGACCCAACCCGCCCGAAAAAAACCCGACCCGACCCGACCCGAGCTACGTGGCGGGTGGGCGCGGGCCGTATTTTTTGACCCGCAACAATCAATGGGCCGGGCACGGGCCGTGATTTTTGACCCAAAACCCGACCCAACCCGAAAAACCCGACCCAAATGCCAAAAAACCCGACCCAACCCGAAAAAAAACCCGACCCGACACGCCCGCGCAGGGTGCACGGGCCAACCCGACCCGACCCGGTGATAGGTACGGGTCGGGCGCGGGCCGTCCTATGCGACCCGTGACCCGGCCTTGACCCGACCCGAACCCGACCCGACCCGATATTTGCCCAGGTCTAGTTTTTATGCTCGAGTATCTTTCTATACTTGTGACCCTATGTTTCTATGCTCATGTAAAATTATGAATTAAAAAATTCAAAAAAAATTCAAAATGGGTTTCAAATTGTGCATAAAAATGTCACGAATCTTGTGGTGGAAACCGTTAGTGAATTGGATCTTCGAGTGAAGAATTATAGTGAAAAAATAAAAGAAATGATGAGTGTGTGCGTGCATGCATGCATGCGTCAGGTGGCTGGTGTATGCATGTGTCAGGTGGCAGGTGCATAGGTGACTTTTCCATAGGAGGTATCTATGACCCGGATAACATGTTTCTATGACCCAGATAACTGCTTTTTATGACCATCGGCGCATGGCGAGCATCTAGCGCGTTGGGACGCGTGGGGACCAGCACCCGGCCGCTTGCAAGGGGGAGGGCGTGGCTGGTTGGCTTGGGCTTCCAATACTTATTGGAAGCTTTGGGCTCCCAATAGTCGGACCCTTATTAAATATATCTTTAATTAGATTATTTACTATACAAATTATATATTCGTGATGAAAAATTATGCTTATAAAAATATATTTTTACAACATAGATGCATTTATCCTCATGTAAAACTATTTATCATCGTATTACAAATTGTTCACAACATTAACATTATATTATTTGTTCGCTTTGTAGTTTAAATTGTTCCGTGATGTTGACTAATTTGTTCGTGGTATCTATTTTTTATTATTATCCTATGCAATCAAATGTTCGCGATGCGTAATATTTTATTCGTTGTGTATTATTATTTGTTCGTTATGCTTAACCTTTTTGTTCGTATAAAATAATCAGTTCTTTATTAAGTATTTAAAAATACTTTTTAAAAAATATCGTGCAAACATAGACAAGTGTGATATTGTTTTGAAGATCTTATTACAAGAAAGATAATGGTGCAATTCAAATTTTATTTTGATGCTCAGTTTAATACTTATAGCTTTTTAATTACGAATTAGCAAGCATGTGGGTGACATCATCAATTGCATGAAGAGAATCTTCTTTCTAGATGGAAGCATAACGCGTAGTGTTAATGGGCTTAATTGCGGCTCAAATTGTTATCCAGAGGTGTGCTTAAGGCGATGGTTTGAAGAAACATCGCCTTCAGCGATATATAATCGCACCCCCATGTAACTCCGCCTATGGATGTAACGCGCCAAGCGTATCTTGGGAGTCCATGATGATGCCAAAATCGTTCTTTTGTCGCAGTTGTTGGCTTGGGCATCAAGAGCATAAATGCATAATATATACTCTCTTCGTTCTAAAATGTAGATCGTTTTGACATTTCTAGATTTATATATCTTGCTATGTATCTAGACATATGTTATACCTAGTTGCTTAGCGAACATTATGAATCTAGAAAAACCAAAACGACCTATATTTTGGAACGGATGGAGTATATAAGGAATAAGGGTCGTGATTTGTGATTCACAGCGTGTGTCATCGGAGCGGACAAAAGGGATCGCCAACATTGGCATGGATGAAGATGACTGCACCGACGAAGAAGAGATGCCCGCCGGAGAAGGCATGTGCGCCATAGGTTGTATGTTGTAGGTCACAGTGATAGTAGAGTAGTGGTAGAAGACACACTGGATATGTGGGCTACTTATAGGTGTAAGTGCTATTTGTTGGGCTATATGGCTAAGCAGAAATAATATTATTTTTGATAAAGTGAACCCATAACTTTGTTTGCAAATTCTTTTCAGGCGACACACTGGATAAGATTTTGGGCTTTACTTCAGAAAGAGGAGGATAGGAAACTATATTAGAGACTTATCGAGTGTTGAAGTCCATGACTATGGAGATCTTCTCAAAAAATGGATGGCACTTTAGTATTGTTTATAATAAATAATAAGTTATTTGTTAAATTCATCATTTTTCCCTCTATATATGGTTCTCTATTTGTAATAATAGCTGAATATTTCACACTGTAATGTAGAGGTGGGAATATTGAAATATTCTTTTATCTAAAAAATATGGTAGAACACACAAAGTGAAGATGGCATGTAATATAAACCAGGCATTGAAGGCTCACATGAATCGTCGGTACACGAGCGGCCTATATTTATAGGCTGCACGGGGTGGCATGCAGGGGTAAACATGCGGGACTAGAGGTAGAGGACTGCCGCAGGGGTAGACCGTAGGATGATTTATATTTGCAATAATAGGAAATAAACTTTTTCACAACTTCCTTTTTATTCCTTAATTTTCAGAGATATCACGGCAACACTGCACAGTATTATTGTGCATTGAGGTTTCATTTTTATTTTGAGATTATATAGTACAACTCAGACACTCACAATGCATGCATATCACACCCCTATATATATATGAACGCACATATACAAACTCTATTTTTATAAATATCTTCGATGACTGAGCCGGTAAATATTGAGGTTTTATTTTGATTTAGTAATAATCAAACATTTTTCAGGTTAAGCCGTGAAGCGTCATAAGGTACTTTTTTGTTATAATATATTAATAAAAGAGTAAATTGCACCCACCATACACCAACTTGGCAGGTGGGTGCAAATTGGTCCAACAACTTGTAAAATGCTCCATTTAGTACAATAACTTGACAGATGGGTGCAGATTGATTCAACAACTTAAAAAATGCTTAATTTAGTGCAATAACTTGATAAATTGGTGCATTCACAATCCAAACATTATACGACAATGTAACTAACACAATGTCTCGATAAAGAGTATATTCACATTAGAACAACTTGTAAGTATTACTCGACCATTGATTATTGTGCTGCACCTGCATGGCAATGTATTTGGCCAAGATAAGAACCCTCAGTGTTTAGAAATTAATGTTATGTCTTTACATATTTATTTTTTTAGTGATTTTTGATTCAAACTATTTAATTTGATATTTAATATAGAAAAATTCACCCTCACTATTTCTGATATGTTTGATTATATACAATGTTAAGCTAAAAAATAAAATATATTGATACAAACTATTGGTAACTTTTAGGAGCTTGGTACATATATTTTAAATCCTCCTATATTCGTTGAAACAAAAAATGGGCTAAATAAATAGAAACAAACATGAGCATCACTCAAACACTGAAGTCGATAAGAAAGACCTAAAATGTCATTTGTAATTAAAGTTTAAAACCTAAAATATTGCTTGTTAATAATTGTGACTCCAAAGGGGTATATGTATATAATTAAAAGTAGACTGATCGGTAACAGCGTATATCGAGCCATTTCTCAACCATTATGTATTTTATTAACAACTACAGTACAAATATAAGTATATACTTGTATTCATGACCGCCTAAACATACAACCCAATTGGGAATCAGTCAGCAGCAGGCATAGTAACAAAGAAACTGTAGGATATTTTCAGTAATACTCTTGTCCCCACCTTCCTCTTCATTCCTAATTTTGGGAAGTCCATTATTATTGATGCTTTATTTCCTTTCACTAAGTAATGCAAAACATATGCTCCCTTGAAGTAAATTCCATCTAATATTTTCGTTTTCTTTTATCATTATTACAAACAGTATTCAAACATCAGCCAACACAGAAAATTAAACAAATTAACATCCTTTTCCGAATTTTTTGATACACTCGGTTTATTTCATTCGCCTCAGGAGAAACAAGCTGACGTAGTAGAAGTCACCACACGCCACCGAAGAACATCAGATACATGACACACTCGAGCTGTCCACACATCGATCCCTCTATATAGCAGTATGCAAAGCTGCTAGTTCGTTGCAATATCGTTGAATTCTTCAGCAGAGTCGTCGTCGCCGCCCGAGCCGCTGGTCGTCATCTGAAGCTCGATTCCTGCTGCGCTGCTGCCGCTGTTGATGGCCCTCACTACCTGAGACCACGAGTTCGCCGTGTGCCCGAGGCACACGGCGAAGACCCGTAGGCACACGGCGAAGACTTCGCCGACGGCAAAGCACCGACGGCAGCCACGGGGACGGCAAAGATCTTGTTTGCCGTGTGCCAATAGTCGGCTACACGGCAAACCTATTCGCCATGTGTATATATAGGCACACGACGAAAAAAAGTGAGCAGACGCCGTCACAGCCAGCTGACGACGTCGGCGGCTGTTCACTGTGTGCCTGCGCCGTGGACACACGGCAAAGCTCCCGGCTTCGTCGTGTGCCGATCCTGGGGTACACGGCGAAGTATGGTCACTTTGCCGTGTGCTGCGTTTTGGCACACGTCAAAGTCTGCTTCCAGGCCGGCCCAACGGTCACTTTGCCGTGTGCCATGGCCACAACACACGGCAAAGCGACCGAAGAAACCTTGTTTTTTTTGTTTTTTTAGGTTTAAAGGACCCCACTCCACCATATATCAATACATATATCACAAACAACATGCAAGACATTATATATGACAACAAACATCATAAGTACAATACAAAGCTGCTAATTCACAAGTTTAATACAAAGTACAAGTCCAATGCAAATCCACAAGTGCAATAGAAAGTCTAAAAGTTCAATGCAAATCCACAAGTCCAATGAAAAGTTTACAAGTCCATAGTGCACAGATAAATAAATTTATGGCTGCGGTGGGTCGTCGAAAGGTGGTGGGACGCCGACATGAGGTGGGAACAACTGCTGTGGGGGTAGCGTCGGTGAGATGCCCAGCAACAATTCTGGCGTATTCGATGCCGCCGATAGATTCTGCAAAAAATGTAAGACAGTAAATTGCAGGTGAAACAAAAACAAAGTTCTCAAGTTATAATTCATGAGAGGAGCTTAAAGATCCAACCGCTCTATTTATTGGCAAAATATAGTGTGATATTCCCGTATATTCAGTATATTTTGTATGAATGCAAGGCTAGTCATTGAGCTGCATATTCATCAGACAGAACTGAGTCGATTTTATTCACTATCGTGGATCGAATCCTTTATTTTTTTTATGCTTGCTTTTTGCTGGTCTACAGCTGAGATATGTGGGTTGCAGAGTTTGTCTAATGAACGTTTGCATAAATTATGGTTCTGTTTGTGCGTTCCACCTTAGTTGCTTGTTGTGGAAACAGAAGGAGATATGCTACACCCGTTTACTGAAATGCATTGGGACAGACATAACAGAAGTTCAAACTTTCATTGAAATACCTGATTTCTAATTCCTATGATAATGCATCTTGTAATTCGAGCTTGAAAAAAACTAGATCGACCAAATTACCGCAAACGAAAATCAAGTCTAAATATAGAAAGAAGATCCAGATACACACATATAGAAAGCAAGAAAAACGAAAATCAAGTCTAAATATGTAAGTCCCCTAAATCGTTAAGTGAGTAATGTAAGTCACAATCTCTAAGTCTAAAGTTCTCTAAGTATCTAATACTCCAAGATACTCACCGGAGGAGTAGTAGGAGCAGGAGCCACAGGGAATTGCATGGCTGGGATGGAATTACCCATTTGGACAGAAAGACCTCGAATGTAGTTGTACATCTGGACCATCTCAGCCGCCTGCTTCTGCTCGTCCTCTTGTCGTATCCTCCTCTCTTCGGCCAGTGCTGCCTCGTACGCCGACTGTTGCGCTTGCATTTCGTGCTACAATAGTTCATGACAATGTTACAATGCAAAGCAAATATATGTACAAAACGAACGAACTATGAATAAATAAGAAATAACCTGAAGTTTCTGCACTTGGAGCTGCGACACGGACAGCCGTGGGCGTATGGCCGGGCTATTGGCCGTGCTCCTCGCTCGAATCTGGGAGAGGGTGGGAGTGCTGGCCGTGTCTACAAGGCCGTCGCTAATGTAGTAGCGCCCATGTTTCTTGCCTCCTCCCACCCTCATAATGACTTCTCCATCAAGGGGTTGGGTCCTCGGATCCCAGTCTGGCCCATGGACCTGTCTTCCCATCTCTGTGTATGCCTGGATACGACTGTGGACGGACGGGTTGCTGTACGCCAAGGACGGGTCGTCAGGGTTGTAGGTGACGTTGGATGTCGCCTTGCCCTTGCGGGCCAGAGCCCATCCCATGAACGGGGTGCACTCCTGGCCTTCATGTGAGGACGACTGCGAAAAAGAAAGAAGTTGATTACAAATTATGCTGAATTGAACGTTAGATTAGAGAAATGAGTCTGTGTAGTGTGTACCCATCTAGCCCTGTACTCGTCGTTGTTGAGGCTGCCTTGATGGTGCGCTGGACCTGGCATCAGCAACAGCCGCTGCCGGCCAACGTCGTGCTTCTCCTGCCACTCGGGGTCGAACCACTTGTCCACTATGCGCTCCCAGCAGACGGTGTCATTACGACACCACCACGCAGGAACCTACACGTGATCAAATGCATGACATGTAAGAAGAGAGACATTTAATGATGTTTTTAATCTTATAATAATTTGAACTTACCTGTAAATATTGCTCTCGGGTCAGTTTCAACTCCCTCGCCTCAGGCTTTCCGATCTTCTGCTTTAGGAAATGTCCACAATAGTTGATGACGCACTGGACTTGCGCCTCATAATGCATGTCCTTCACGAGTTTAACGCATCGATTGTGAGCCACAATCGCTTTCCGCTCCTCGTATCCCTCATCACACCTATAAAAATCCTACATATAAAGACGATGGATCATGTCATCATTAACAAAATGTTCAATAAATGTGATGTATTCACCATTTTTTGCCGGGAAAAACTTACCCAGAGCTCGCCCTTTACCCGCTCCGCCTTGTTCTCAAAGGCTCTGCCGCTCCGATCCAACTGATCGTTGTTGGCGGCGATGTAGTGGTCCCACGTCCAGGCCGGCTCGTACCATCCTTGATAGTGGATCAGGCCTGGGAAGTGGTCCCTGCACAAAAGACCCAGGATGCCGTTGACCTTGCGTTTGTGAGCACCGCCACTAAGGACAGTCCAACTCCTGCAAAAGTGATTAAGAGAAAATATTAGTTTGTACCGTGATTTTCGAGTTAGAAAATGAAAAGGTAGTAATAACATGTCAAATTACTTACATATCCCCGCACGGTCGAATCAGCGGTTGCAAGGCAACAGGTATCGGCCAATCTGGGAGTCGCGAGGGACCTCGCAACCAGACAGCCAGCGTAGAGGTATCCTCGGTCGTGTCCTCCTCCTCCTCAGACGACTCCCCCTCCTCCTCTTGCGCGTTCGCCTGCCACTCCTCCTCCTCCCCTCCTACTCCTGGTCCTGGGCAGGCTCCATCTCTTCCTCCTGAGATGGCGGTACAGGCGAGGGCTCTCGAAGCCTCCTGCCTCCACCCTTCCCTCGACTCCTCTTGGGTCCACCCTTCCCTTGACCCTTGCCTCGCCCCAACCCGGAACTCCTATCGGAGCCCTCACCAGCATCCGAGTGTGGCATCATTCTTCTGCATAGTGAAGCGACCGATCGTTGAAGTCCGCCGCCCGGCATCTTTCTTCAATCACCTGCAATTAAAAATAGTAAACCAATCATCACATATATACAAAACGATCTTATAAAGAGGAAGAAAATAAATGTGACATAATTAGAAAGTAACATTAATAAATCAATTAGTACGGATCATACATGTATTAGAAATAATCATCTTCATCGGGATTAGCTGGATCATATGTCTCATCATCACTATCACGCAAGTCGAGAAGTTCAAGCCTGTGCTCTAAAGGTGGAATTTCATCCTCATTGTCATCGCCTAATTGTAATCGCTCAAGTAATTCTAGGTCCTTCGCATTATGAACCTCCTCACCAGCGTCCTCGTCATCAACCATTTCATCATCGTGTACTTCCATTTCGATCACTCCGGTTAAGTCTATCTCAAAATGCCCTTCAAGTCCATCTTCTTGAAAGAACTCCCCGTCATATGTGTTTGGGTCTATGTTGTAATCCTCATTATTTGAAATAGGTACTTTACCGTGTGGTGATACCTTATACACAACATCCCAACCCATAAGGCGATCGTCGGTTTTGCACGGATATGAGAGATAATAAACTTGCGTGGCTTGTTGAGCCACAATATAGACATCGTCTCCTGGATACACCGATGACTGGCGAATTTCGACTAGGCCGAGATGAGGGGTCCGTCGCACTTTGTTAGGATCAAACCAATGGCATTTGAATATGACAGGCTTAAGAGGTTTGCAACCATGAAATGTGAGTTCATAGATTTCTTCAATTATGCCATAATACTCGACCCCATCAAGGGCTATCGTACAAACTCCGGAATTTGTTGTTCTTCGATAATGTGTTTACCCATACTGAGTTGTGATTGATGTATCCTATTTTCACACTTGCTACATGGACACGGCATTCTACTCTGTCCTCTATCAAATGCCTTTTCCAAGAAGTCATTGACCTTTAGAGCAAACTCAACATACTCTTGCTCGCTCTGCCAGCCCTTGTACATCCACTCACGGTCATCCATCCTTTAATATACGAGCGAGAAATTTAAAAATCGATTGCATATACACGATGTATAACAAACTCTAATAGGTGAAGATAGGTCCTAATCCCACCTGAGGATGCGTAGATATGGTTGGTTTCCATGATCCACTCCTAGCCGAGACAGAATTTCGGCAGCACCTCCCCGCTGCTCTCCAAATACACGTCCTGTCAAGGAGATTGTGTATCCGGAGAACAACATGGAGGTGATGCCGAAACTCTGCACGGATCAGAGTAGACCATGAAAACTAACCACATCTACGCACCCTTGGGCTGTCTAAAAAACGTGGACAATTCGAAATAGATACGGATATAGATATGCAAAGATTTGCATATTCCCTACCGTATCTCTTTCGAACGGGAGACGCCTAAGTTACGTCAGCTAGGAACATAATACGAAAAGCAAGGGTTTCTTATGCTTCTCACCTATGGGCTCGACGGCGTGCGCGGCGTGGCCTCCTTCTCCTCGTCGTCCTCCTCTCTCCTCCTTGTCCCAATCTAATTAACAAAATTGTTTCAATTGAAAAATTCAATATCGCCACTCGAATTACTTCAATACATTAATTCAATAGCTAGAATTTTTGTTGATCAAAGTTTGAGCCATGGAAGTAAACAGCCAAGTATCGTTATATTTTGTTAACAAATGCAGTGGTGTCCAAAGTATTATCAGACTACACAGACTAAAATTCTAGCTATGTATAAGTCAAACTTACAGCTCCATATCTACCTATTTAATGTTACTTAGATGATTTGAAAACTCATGAACATAAATAAATAATCACCCTGCTAATAATAACATTGTGCTTTCCCTTTACTAAAAAATAATGTGAGAACCAGAAGAGCCATAATTACATTAAAAAGGTACTGGAAGTTTCAAGTTAAAAAATCAGCATGCATTTGTCATAAATCTTGACTCTTAAAAAATCAAAAGCATCTCCCAAAAGAAACTGAAGGATAAACAGTCTGCTTAAGCTTAGCAAAGCAAAATGATGGAGCACAGTATTGAGTCTCTGATTACTATATTAAAGTATGATCTTGATCCCAGGTTTACTAGAGTACTAAATCTTTAAAGAGCTATATTTGTTTCATATACTGCATTTCTTTCTGACAAGGCATTGGAGACTGGACTTTACTAATTAACCAAAGGGAATCGATAGATAATTATCAGCAAATAAATCTTCCATGATCTAGGGAGCAGCTAGCTAGCTAACCTGCAGAAGTAAAGCCTAATAAGTATATGAGAGACACTGATCAATGACCAAAAAGATCAAGCAGAAAATCTGACCTAGCACCGGCGGGGCAGCGCCGGGACGGGGTGGGGCGGGGCCGGCGGGGCGGCACAGGGCCGGGGCCGCGCTGGGTCGGGGCGGGGCGGCGCCGGGCGGGGGGAGGGGGGGGGCGCACCGGCGGGGCAGCGCTGGGACGGGGTGGGGCAGGGCCGGCGGGCAGTGCAGGGCCGGGGCGGCGCCACGCCGGGGTGGGGCCGCGCAGGCGGGGCGGGGTCGGAGCGGGGGCGCGCCGGCATGGCGGCGCCGGGCCGGGCCGGGCCGGGCTAGTGCCGGGGTGGGGCCGCGCAGGCGGGGCGGGGCCGGGGCGAGGGCGCCTCGGCGTGGGGTGGCGACGAGCGGGCCGGACGGCGGGGCGGCGTCGGGCGTGAGAGAGAGTAAGCGTGAGAGAGTGAGGAGCTCGACCGGGTGCGAAAAACGGCTAAGTGTTCAGAAATTCGCCGTGTGCTAGATCCATGACACACGGCGAAGTTATAACTTCACCGTGTGCCAGATCTAGGGCACACGACGAAGAATATAAAATTCTTTTTTTTTCGACGAAAATTATCTTTGCCGTGTGCCACATACAGAGCACACGGCAAAGTCTGAAATTAATTCTGTTATTTCATGTAGTTATATCCGTAGTCAACTAATTCGTTTTTAAAACAAGTTTCACTAAATTTAATAGAATGTACACTGAAAAATATTACCAAACTCACTAAACATTTCATATGAAATGCGTCTTTGCAAAATTTCTTATTATTTTATGCATATATAGCTCAATTTCAATATTTCCACTTAAATTCAAATATTACTAAAAAAATCAAAAAATGACAAACAAATCCAAAAAATTGCCATAATTGAATATGAAGTACTTTATGTGGTGTATTGTCTATAGAAAAATTTTTGAACACAAATCATAATTTGAACATCATTACGCGTACAGACGTAACTACAATCTTCGAAACTCTATGGATCTTTTCCGAAGAAACAACAGTTTGTAAACAGTGTTTGTGAAAAAAGTGAAAAATGCAACCAAATTTTTACCATAGCCTCCATAGATGATATCTTGACATGATGATAAATTTCATAATTTTCAGACTATGTTTCTATTTTATATAATTTATAAACATTTGGCCACACGTTCGCTTGAATAGGTGATTCGAGGCATTTCTTTTATTTTGCCGTGTGCCGTAGGCGTGTCACACGGCAAAACCTTAGATTTGCCGTGTGCCCGTGTTTGGCACACGGCAAAGAGCTGGATTTGCCGTGTGCCTAACGGCAGCACACGGCAAAGTTTACGTCATCGAGGAAGCAGCTGTCAGCGCCAGCCACGTGGCGAACTATTCGCCGTGTTGCGGGACTTGGCACACGGCAAAGGGGCCTCTTCGCCGTGTGCCCAGGGGGAGCACACGGCAATGTTGGATGGCGTCGAGTGGCCGTTAGCAGTGGGTGGACGGACTGCGCACGTGGCGCCTCTTCACCGTGTGCCGGCCTGTGGCAAACGGCAAAGAGTCGTGTTCGCCGTGTGCCATCCTGGGCCCACGGCAAAGAGGCGTCTTTGCCGTGTATCCATCCTGAGACACACGGCGAAGACCTCTTTCGCCGTGTGCTACTATTTCGTCGTGTGTTTTGTATATGGCACACGGCAAAGAGACCGTTTGCCGTATGCCCGTGGTTTTGCACACGGCGAACAGTGACGCACACGGAGAATTACCGGTTTCCCGTACTGCCTGAAATTGAGCCTGATCTCCCCCTGCGTCCCCGTGAGCACCTCGATGTTGCCCATCTTGACCATGGCCTTGGCGAACTTGCTCTTCCACCTGCTCTCGCTCTTGACGAACTCGTCGACGGCCTTCTTGAGCGTGGCGTTGGTGAGCAGCGCCTGGTCCGACGTGAAGAGCCCCAGGTTGTTTGCGAGCCCGAGGTAGTACTTGTTGTCGAGCACCGCCGGCGTGATGAGGTCCATGTCCGTGGTCGTGTTGGGGACGAATTGGGTGCTGTTGGAGGGGCAGATGCTCCTGAGCAGGAAGGCGTAGGCGGAGCTCATGGCGGGGTCGACGTCGCTGCCGTTGCTGAAGCCGTAGAGGCGGTTGGTGAAGGACGAGCAGTGCGAGCGGCCGACGGTGTGCGCGCCGGAGAGAACCACCATGTCCCCGGCGGTGAGGCCCTTGCGCGAGAAGTTGCCGACGAGCTCGGCTGCGTTGGAGAGCGGGGAGGGGAGGTTGTTGAGGGCGTCGGTGGCGTTGGAGACCCTCCCGTCCCGCCGCCCGGCGGGGACCTTGTAGGTGAGGTTGTTGCCCGCCAGGGCGACGCTGTCGCGCGCCGAAGGCGACGATGTCGGCGCAGGAGACCGTCTTGGGGCACCGCGCCTCGATGGCCTTCTTGGCGGCGTCGATGACCTCGAAGCCCCGCAGGCTGGGGTTGTTCGGGGCCGCGTCCTTCTCCGCCGTGTTGTTCGCCGTCGTGTCGATCAGCACCGAGCCGTCGCAGCCCTGCGGATCGATGTCGCCATGAAATTTTTACTCTCTGACGTACGTGATCTTAGTTACTTGCATTGCATCCTAAGTGGATTTTTAGGGGCTAGGGAATAGGGAATACTTGCACCATAATTTAGTTCAATAATACAAATCAACTGACTATGTGTAAGCTTCATGCTGGTACTTCTTGACCACAAGTCCAGCTAAAGATTACAGTTAGATGTTAAACCATGTGCAAAATGGTAGAGCATGTGCCACGGTCCACGATCCCAACAACTACTCGTCCTTTTCTGGGAATTGTTCCTCCACATGTCTGTGTTAGGTTGCTTGAAGAGCAAGAGTGCGTTTGGTAGACTTCTCAGAACCAATTCTCTGCTGAATCCAATGGCAGTTCTGTTAAACAGTTTTTCAGATAGAGGTGATTCTCTGCTGATTCTGTGAAATAAATTAACAGGCTAGGAGCTGAAAAAAGTAGCTTCACCCGATTCTGTGAAGTGATTCTCTATTCTGAGTTTAAGAGTTTATGCTAGACGATCAAAGAGAATCATTTTCAGCTATAGAATCACTTCTCTCATAGATCAGTTCCCATAGAGAATCAGAATCACCAACCCAAAGCTAGATGTGGATCAAACATGAAATTTTCGAGTTAATTACATGTATTAGCAGCAAGCGACTAGGCGTCGTTTCTAGAGAGATGCTTAATGCATGTGCAGTTGTGCAGTGGTCGCCACAAGTCAAGGTCAAGGTCATCTATCTCTGTCGTTGTAGTCGCCATACACGTACACATGTCTGCCTGGGACCAACATCAAGTAGTACAGCCATCCAGATTCATGTGTGCAACATCTATGTGTTGGACAGTCGGCAGTCGGCAAGCACTAATCAAGGGTACCTAAATAAACAAACATAAATGTGATTTGGGTTGCTAGCCGGCGGCCGTATCCATTAATTTTACATCCAGTCCATTAAGTTTTCTTTCGTATTATTTTTCTAAAAATAATGTTATTTACATTCCTTATTACAAGGATCAATGTCCGAAAAAGTTGTTGAGTCACTTACCAAATGAATACTATTCAAGTACAAAGGACACCGAGTACTTCACCACAGTGTTCACCTTACCGCCGGTAAACCGGCGGTTACCGCCAAAATTTACCGATATCGCTACTAGGCGGCAACACTTACCGGTAGCGGTAACCGGTATTTTTCGATTCAAAATTTAAAAATAAAAAAATCAAAAAAACGGTTACCGCTACAGTAAAAACGGTAAAATCTACAGTGTAAACGGTAAGGTGAACCCTGCTTCACCAACAGTTCAATAACTATCGATGCAAGCTGCTCCATGCATGTGTGCTTCTTTCTCGGAAAAATACTATTATACTCCTTAGGTTTATTTTATACCCAGCAGTCAAAATACTGATCGAATTGACATGAAATTACTGAACCGAGTTGACGAATTACTGAATTAAGTTCAATAAAATAGTGTTCAGTAATTGCATGAAGCAGTTATTACTAAAAAATTGTTCAGTAATTAGTTGTGTAGCTACACCTAGTGTGTGTATTCTGCTAAAACTGACATTCCCTGCTAGCTTCGTTTGCAAAAAGACTGCAAAGGTAATATTGCTGATGATCCCTTTTGTTCCTTGCTTTGCTGGCAGGACCTCTGCCTACTTTTGCCTTTGCTCAAAGCTAGACATCGATCATACGTACAAAGAAACCCCGTCAATCCTCCAGGACCCAAACAACTCACTATATATCGGCCGTAAAATTCGACATTTGCTCATCAGGAACGGGAAGTCACCTCACCAGTGCAGCTAGCTAGGAAAGCAAACAATAGAATAACGTCCACTGCATCCCTTTAGGTTTCATGTATCCTGATTCCTGACTTACGTTAGATGGCTTCTCTTTTTTGTGTGTGCAATCTTTTTTTTCTTTTTTCCTTCTTTTATTGCTATGTTACAAACAAAAAAAAGAATGTTCATCCGTCTAAACCGTATGATCACGATTCACGATCGATCAGTTATGTAGTATCCACATGCATGCATCTGTGCCGTCACAAAGAGTAACTAGCTAGATGTGGTTCAGACTTCAGACTTGCATTTCCCCGGCCGGCCGGCCACACATTTTAGCAAGGAATATGTGCAGTGCTGGCCACTATGCTATGCATGGTCATGGTCATAGTCATCTTTTTCGCCTGGGACCACCAGAAACAACTAAAGCTCCCAGAGATGCATGTGTGTAAAAGCAACCGATAATATCCACAAGAAAGACTCGGCCAGTCGGCAGGCACTAGTCAACGACATACCCACACAAAATGTAAACGGGGGGTTAGGATTACTAACTGTATTTATCATGCACCTAATTCTTTTAGGTGTATCCATTAATTAGCTCATTTAAAATTTCAACTGTATTGTTCTTGAAGGCAGCAGCAACCGCCTGCTGCACGAGGGCCTCCGCCGACGGGCAACTCTTGTTGTAGAACCCGACCTTGAGGCCGGCACCTATGGCGACCGCGGGGAGGAGCGCAAGGAGGGCAAGTGCAGAAGTGGTGAAGAAGGAGAAACCCCTCATGTTGGCACTCAGGGAGCTTGCTCCAGCTGCTGGTTCTTTGGCTGCCTAAGTATTGCTACTACTCCCTACGTTCCAACACTACTTAAAAAACGATTTGTAGGAACACTTTGATTTTTTTTTCAAGGACGGTTCAAAACTTGACCTGTTGCTACAAATAGAGCTGAGGTACTGTAGCAAAATACCCGCCCCTGAAAATACATATTTAAGGGCGGGCCGCCCCCTCACCCGCCCCTAAAATTAGATCATTTTTTGGGGCCGGTGAGAGGATAACCCGCCCTTAAAAATGAAATTTCTAGGGGCGGGTCATCCCAAAACCCGCCCGTACAAATAATTTTCAATTTTTTTTGCAGAAATTCATTTAATTCAAAAACATCATCAAAAACATATGAAAAAGTGAAATTTGTACCTTAGGCTTATTTTAATCTATAGAACTAGGAAAAATATCAAAAGCTTATTTGTTTTACTATTTATTTTGCATTAAACGAACTTTTAGAGGAGTTTTGGAAATTGATTTGTAGGGGCGGGCCGTGGCGCCGCCCACCCCTAGAGATACATTTGTAGGGTCGGGTGCCCGGACTGCCCCTACAAATCAATTTCCAAAATTACTCCGAAAATTCATTTAATGCAAAACAAATAGTAAAATACATCGAAAAACATGAAATTTTAGCAATAGAAATATAATGACCTGTAGATCTAGAGAAAAATATGAAAGACATAAGTTAACACTTTTATTGTTAATGAGTGTGCAAAATACAAAGCTAGTCTTAAGTGGTATGAGATAAGTAGTGTATAGGGTTACATTGTTGTTTGAACACTTTTATTCATTATATCCAGTGAAATATGATTTTTATATTTTTCATTTGTTATTCACAGCATAATATACGTATGGTAAAAGTTTCACAATTTTTCAATTTGTTTTACTATTTATTTTGCATTAAATGAATTTTTGGAGGAATTTTAGAAATTGATTTGTAGAGGCGGGTGGGTACCTTACCCGCCCCTACAAATCTATTTGTAGGGGCGGGCCGTAATATCACCCGCCCCCTGAAAATGTCTCCACCTATATATACGCGCGGACACCACAGACGCCGGGAGGCTGCCGAAAAATTTTGTGTGCTCCTCTCGCGCGCCGCCGCTCGTCCTCGCCGCACGCCACTGCTCCTCCTCGCCCCTTGCCGCCTCGCGCTCCTCCTTCTCCGCGCGGATCTAGGGCGGCCCCAGCACCGCCTCCGGCCCGGCACCGCCTCAACGCCGACGGCCGCCGCCTCTCCTCTTCCGCCCCGCGCGCCTCCCCTCCGGCCGACTCCTGCGGATCTAGGCGGCTCAGAGGATTTAGGCGGCCCCGGCGGCCTCCTCACCGCGCGTCGACGCCCGGCACCGCCGCCTCTGTCCGTCTCATCCGCCTCTCGCCACCACCTCCGCCGGTATGCCCCCTCCACCTCCTCCTCCTCCCCCTCCGGTTGCCCTCGCCGGTTTTGGCCGCGGGCCTGCTGCCACACCTCCGGCCGGCCTCACGCTGGCCGTAATGGGCCATGGCGAGCCTAGGGTTGGCCGGGCCACCCACTGACTTGTGGGTCCCGCTGGCCAGCTCCTGTTTAGGGTTTAGGTGTTTTAAAATTGTAGCAGTGTTGTAAATCCATAGATTTGATTTAGTGAATATAGCAGATTCAGATCTATTAGAGATTTAGTGAATTAGAAAATAGAACGTGAATTAGTAAATTTTTGCTGCACTACAAATTTCATTACTCATATGTTTCATATGGAATCAATTTATATATGCTAGATGTTCCGTGGTGGTGGTTGTGGTGGCGGTCGTGGTAGGGGTCGTGGCCTTATGCACGATTGTGAATCTCAACCTCCAGGCATACACTTCCATGAAGGCGCCATTGCCTTGCTATCGGGCGATCGAATGCGCGGATCAATTCCAAACGCTGTAAGATTCATTTGTTATTTTCATATAGTTTAAACTACACTTCAATAATTTCTAAATCTGCTCACATACAATGCAGTATATCAACCTTGTTAGATGGCTTAAAGATGTTGTCGAAGGTTTGGGTTGTACTACTCCTGTGGTGCGACTCAAGCTTGTTCGGCAACCGGATTTCAAAAGGGTACATATTTCTTTTCAAGTACCTGTTCGACATATAGATTTCTCCTCAATGGAACCAGGAGAGGATCCAATCTCCTCGAGGATACCCATGGTTTCAATTGCCGCAATGGGTGGAGAGGCACATATTTAGACAACTTATGAGAGGCTAGCAGTGGAGGCCGATCATTGGTACATTGTGCCCGACTTTTTATATTTTCGAATTAAGCAGCTACAAGCGAGAGAAAGCAATGTTATTCTGACTACAGAGAGGCTTTGCCGGCTTACTTGGTAAGACAGAGAGATTTTCTTTTTAGTCATTGTTAACTTTGGTAATGTTGCATTATTCTTTCAACTTTTATAATGTTATTATCACCTTTTAGGATCTCATCAATGGTGAATCTATCATTGCGGCAGTTAGCTTTGAGGCTATTCTGAATCAAGTCATGGACTACTTAGGTTTGACTTACATGGGTGGAGAGCCATTCTTTACTAGAGACTTCAGGTTCCAAGCAAAGCTCTCCTTTTGCAGAACAAGTCAGTATAACACTCCATTGTTCGATATTTGTAGTTCTATATGTGGTAGGTATTGGGAAGCGGAGGAGAGTGCACTTATTCGTGCTCTAGTATATTTTGGTGAAGTTCTAGGCTGGACGATTGGAGACCTTAACTATCTTAGATATCTACAGTTGCGGGCATTTCAGTAGCTTGAAATTTGTAATATGTATGGATGTACCTCTACTATTATCTTTGAACAGCTTGTATAAACTTAAGTATTTGTAATATGCATGGATGCCCTACCTTTATCTTATGAAATTTGATTGCATTGTTATTTGAGTGTTGGATCCGAATGGGTCAATTCAGATCTAGCTTGGTAGAACAATATATATAGCGAACTAGCTCGATAGAACAATATAGCGGGAATCCATATTTTAAATCGTTGCATTTTTTTGCGGGCTCGAAAAACATTTTCAGGGCCGGGCCACCTCCTCACCCGCCCCTGGAAACAACTATTTTCAGGGGCGGGTGACCCCAAAACCGCCCCTGAAATCTCTTTCCAGGGCGGCTCAGGGGGTCGCCCGGCCCTGGAAATACATTTTCAGGGGCGGGTAATGCACCCGCCCCCTGCAAACAGCTATTTTTAGCAGCGAAAAACAAGGGCGGGTGCGCCGTCCGCCCCTATAAATAGGATTTTACCAGCCCCTAGAAAGCTTTTCTGTAGTAGTGCAAATTAAAGATTGTTTTCACTTTTTCCAGACCTGTAATTTGGATATAATCTCTATATACGAATCCTGGACCAAACCGCGGGCGCCCGATAGGGCCACATCGCCCGCTAACCCGATAACCGTCGGATCCGGCCAAGACACGATATAATTTAGAACGGAGCTGAGGCGGTACATATTTCTCTATACTAAGGACCTGGCGCAAAATGGATTCTTGAATTCATGGAATAACTACTAAAAGACAAGTAAATGCAAATATTAAACTAAGAAAGCGTAGGAGATTATTGTGCTTGTGAACAATCAATACAAGAAAGGATGAAGGAGATGTCCAAACCATATAGCTAGTATTTTACATAAATCAAGATACATAAAAGTAAAAGCATCAATATATAATAATAAATAAGCATGCATGAAATAAACTCTCTGTGTGTTTGGGGTGGGGGGGGGGGGGGGGGGGGGAGGGGGGGTGGAAGGGGCAGCATACCAATTGACACTTACATATGGACCAAACAATTCTCCTATTCTAAGAGTATTGATATTAGTGCTTGTTAATAATACCTTTTCACTCATGTTTATCTTCATTATTTATCAAAATGACAGCATTAGTATTGATCATACTTAATAATTAGGTCATATTTGCATATGCCTTGTGTTTTGGAGAATGGACTATTCTTGCATCAAATTGGCCTAATTTGGAACATAAATGAACGAGACCCAGAATCAACGACGAGGCCATAAAAGATGATGACCATTAGACCCAGGAACCACCTAGTCCGATCAGTACAAGCATGGCTAGGCCGGTCGGCCTGGCCAAATAATGTCCAAATTGGACGTATATGCATTCTAGAAGACTTGAGGTTAAGCACTCGGTTGTTTATCAAGTTGATCTTAAGATCAAGATGAAGAGATCAAGGCATTTGGAAGGTTATTATCATGTTCCATTCTCATCTCAAAGAAATCAATGAGCCAGACCCATATGCAAGTGACTAGAGGCATTAAGATCTTAGACTAGCTGGGGAGCAACTTGGCGGCAAAGGCGAGCGTAGAGGACAAAAAGGAAGGCTATGCCGATCATCCTCGACCCACCTAGACTGATTGACTTAAGCCATTACTTTTCCCAATTGAGTTTCCATAGAAACTATATATGGCCCCCTCAGAGTATAAATACTACCCTCCATCAGCATCAACATTGATTCAACGCATTTGATGCATTTGCACTAGAGAAGTAGAAGAGCCGGAGGGACACCTTTCCGAAGAGCTGAAGATTGTGCAATTGTCTAGAGGATAGTATAGGATAAACTCTTGCTATGGTCATCCTATGAGGATGAACCCCGTTGGAGTTATGGAGTTAGGATTAACAGATCAAAGGTATGATCTCGGTGGTGATTTGGTGATGAACAATCATAGCTTTGTAATTCATGAGTTCTGATTCTTTAGCAATCCATGTGCCTCCCGTTATGATTTCAATCTATGACCGATGCAAATTATGTAGGATGTTCTAGTAGTTGTGAAGACTAGAATTGCATGCATAATCTATAATAGTAGTATGACGCGTGTCTTGTGTTCACGCTCTTAGAACCTCTCACACGGAATGGTAGGATCATTATAAAATTCAGTGCCTTGTAGGGCAGAGTCAGTGTCCAGCCGGCTCGGCTCGGCTCGGCTCGCCTCGCTCTAGCACGTTATCGGCTCGTTATCTAAACGAGCAGAAAACGCAGCTCGGCTTGGCTCGCTAATAGCTCGAGCCAGCTCGTTTTGGCTCGCGAGATGAGGGGGAGGATGGAGGAGGATGCGAGGTTGCAGTGGGTGAGGCTGGTCGGCCGCTCTGGAATGCCACGCAGGAGAAAAGGATAAGATGGAAAAAATGTGAGTTCCACGCAGTACGACTGGATCAGGAAGAAAGGAAAGCAACATCTACTATCTACTATATATCTACTATCTACTACATAATATATATATATATTATATAGTAGCGCTATTCTACACCCTAGGTGTAGAATGAGATTCTATACCCAACCAACCCAACACCCCACTCAGCTAACCCGATCGATCCGGCTCCCACCACCCCGACCCGATAACCCCCCGACCGCTGTGACCCGTCCCTCACCTGTTCAGCTTCTTTATTCACGAGCACGAGCCGCGAGCACGCGGAGCGCTGCGAGCGGCGAGTGCGAGACCTCCCCAGATTGGCAGTGCGCGGGGCCAGTAGGAGCAGCGGTCCGCAGGCCCACGGCGGCGGCGAGCACGAGGGCGAGGCTGCGCGCGGCGTGCAGTCCGGCAAGGGCAGCGGCGGCTAGGCGGGCGAGGCAGCGCGCCGCCGAGGCTGCGCAGCGCGCAGGAGGGCGATGCGCGCGCAGGCCGGCGAGGGCAGCGGCGGCGCGGTTTGCGCTGGACACGTCCCTGCGGGATGAGGCGATGCATGTCAGCAGGGGCGGGCCAGCAGCCAAGGAGGCTGCTGCAGCAGCTAGTAGGCGAACCGTCAGGTCCTTAGTAGCGTTGACAAAGAAGAAGAGTTCGCAGCTTTTCCCGGGCCGGAGAAGGGCAACTACTTATTGATTGATCGCCTTTCTTTGATATGTGTTCAATTTAGTACAATACAAACTACAACTAGATCAAAGCGGAAGGGCCACTCACTATAGAAGCTATAACTAGCCTAGCCCTAGCCAATAGTATGTGCGAGGCGGACGCTTGGGATCAGGCCGTGATGGGGAGGCGCGAGGCCACGCGAGGAGCCGCCGGTCACTCGAGGCAACGCGGTGGATGGGAGGCAATAGCTTGTGTGCAGTACCTGGATGTGTAGAAAAGATTGGGGATGAAAAATTACTGAAAGCTTCCACTGGAACTTAAAAAAATACTGAAACACTCAACTTCTTTTCTCAGATGGTTCAGTAATTAGTCTACTAATTACTAGAATTGAGCTATTAGTCTTCATATTCTAACTTCTCTCGTGTGTTTTGTTGGAATTGAGTTTAGTAATACAGCAGCCCACTAGCGAGCAGTGAGCCTGGCCTGCGAGGCCAAACCTCCCCAGCACCACCCGCCACAAATCAAGCCGCCGCTGCTCACGAATCACGCATCCAGGCTGCGCACCGCGCGGCTCACCAAAATCGCGCCGCCGGAGGCACTCCACTTACCTGCCTCCCACGCCGCACCCGCAGTACATGTCGTGCCCAGGGTTAAAAAAACCGGCCGGAACCGGTCCGGTTACCGCGGTTACCGGTCTCACCGGCCCGGACCGATTCCGGATTCGGGCGGTTAGAAACCGGCCCAAATTCAAATTTTAAATTTGAATTCCAAAAAATAGAAAAATCCCAAAAAAATTCTAAAAATACTTCAAGTTGCGACGAATGTAATGGTATCAAATTTTTTAAAATATTCATTGATTTGTTATATTTTGCGGGCATTTTAATTTAAATCAAAAAAGAAAAGAAAAAACGGCCGGCCCATTAAGGCCCAACGGCCCGTAACCGACACTTAAGGCGCCCCCCCAGAAGGCTCAGACCGGCGCCCCCCACCCCATTTCCCCCTCCTCCCTCCAGCCGCCGCCGGGACGCCCGACCGGCGCTCAACGCCGGATATCCGCTCGGATATCGCGGCTAGCCGGCCCGCGCCCGGATCTAACCGGCTGCACCGGTTAACCGGCCGGTAGAGGCAGTAAGCCGGCCCCTAGAGGCGGTAAGCCGGCCCGGCGCGTCGGTAAGCCGTCTGAAGTTTTTTTCTTTCTTTGAGTCGATTTACAATATTAGATGATTTATTTTAGGATTTAGATGTATGACCTAGGTGTTGTTAGGATTTAGGTAAGATTTAAGTGTATGACGTAAGGATTTAGGTTGATTTGATTTATGTTGAATTAGGATTTAGGTAGAATTGAATATTAAGGTGCATATATGTTTTTAGGATTTAGGTTGATTTAGGATTTATGTGATTGATATGTCTTTGTTGTCCATTTGTGCAAATAGACAATGTCAGGTAGAGATAAAGATGTTGTATGGGAACATGGTGAAATTTTTTATCCCGGATGGCGATGTAAGTATTGTAATACGCAGAAAGCAGGAGGTGGTGCGACTAGATTGAAACAACATTTGGCTCACCGCGGGGCGGAGGTGGTCCATTGCAGGAATGTGCCACCAGATGTGCGGGATTATTTTCAGCGTGACATTGAGAAGGCTAGGAAGGCAACTGCTGAACGGGCTCGAGAGAGGTTGAGACGGGAGAAGACTGCAGCGGAGGGAAACAATCCCGGTGAAGAAGAAGATGAGGAGACTCAGCTGCAGCGTGCCTTGGACCTATCGAGAGCGCAAGCAGAGTACCGACGGGGGGTGGAACAGAGAGGAGGTGCATATGAGCATGGAGGGGGTAGTGGTTCGACGAGGGGGAATCTTTTGCAGAGGATGTTGCGTAGGGCAACTTCGCAGAGGGAGAGTCCTGCGGTGGAGGACTATAACGTGGCATCCGGTGGGAGAAGAGGAATGACCCAACAAAGAATTGATACAGGCTCCTGGACGCAGAAGGGTAGGAATGCAAATGAAGCTATTGGTAAAGCTTGGTCAAAATTTTTCCATTTTGCGGGAGTACCTGGAAGACAGGCTGACAATCCTTACTTTGTCAGCGCGGTCAGGGAGACACAGAAGTGGGGTATGTTTTCTTTCATTCGTATGAGATCTATGAGCTTACATTTCTGTATCTCATGATTTTCATATATTTGCAGGTGAAGGTATCGCATCACCAACTGGACGGGATATTGATGGCAAGTACCTTGATCAGAACAAGCAAGACTTGAAGACGAGGTACGTAAAGTTTCATAGAGACTGGCCCTTATTTGGCGTCACGTTGATGTGTGATTCATGGACTGCGTCACGTAAAGAAGCTGGATAGGTGAGCGACGGGTCAGAGCGGTCGGGGGGTTATCGGGTCGGGGTGGTGGGAGCCGGATCGATTGGGTTAGCTGGATGGGGTGTTGGGTTGGTTGGGTGTAAAATAGCGCTACCACATATATATATATATATATATATATATATATATATATATATATATATATATATATATATATATATATATAGTAGCTCTATTGAGTACCCTGGGTATAGAATAATCAATTCCATACCCAAGGCAGCCCGTGCACCCGATCCGCCCCGTCCCGATCACCGCTCCCGGTTTTCTTCCTCCGGCTCGCCCCGGTCTGCGTCGAACCAACCACCCCACCACCTCCACCCAAAAACCACACAGCTCCCGTCCCCATCAGTTACCGTCCGGCGCCGCCCCTCCCACGGATGCGGCCAGCCCCCAATCCCGGCGCCCCGACGCCGCTCCCCTCCTCCGACGGCCTTCCTTCCTCACGCGCCACACCCTCCCCGCGACGTCGATCTACTCCCGACGCACCCGCCAACCACGCAGCTCGGATCTGGCGCACCTCCCTACCGTCAGCGACGCGGCCCCATACCCGGCGCCGCTCCTCCCTCCCGACGCCGTACCACCGTCCCCAGCTCGCCGCACCACCCGCCCGTCGCCGCTCCCTCCCCAGACTCGCCCCCAACCTCGGCGGCGCACAGCCCTCCCGGCACCGCACCCCCTTCCCGCGCCGCACGATGCGACGTTGCTATCCTCCTCCAGGCCGCACCATCCTCCCGACGGGGCTACTGAAACCGGTGCCGCATCCTCCTCACTCCCTTCCACTGCAATATTTAGTTCTCAATTCTGATTGTGATCTATATTGTTCTTGTCTGCCTCATGTGACCTGAATCATGATTAGTTTTTTTTCCTCTCGCTGGATTTGCTGGTTGAATTTACAGCTTTAACTAGAAACTCTTCTGATGTGAATCATTCAAAGTTATGATCAATATCCAACAGTGCAGGCTGAAAAATCAAACTGAATCATTGAATAAATAGTTGATGCAGCTTTTTATCCTTCTGTTTCATAGTGATTTACCCTAGACTAATGTTGAACCCACAATCAAACTAACAGATTCAGTTTTCTGTTATACAGAGCTCAGGCATAATTGCATTTTCTTTAATTTAGGAGATTGTCTGATGGGCATCATGTTTTATCCTTAAACAGTCTAAGCCCACGCTGCTGTGCGACCTCATCTTATTATCCCGTTCGTTGATTTGTAATCGCCCTCTCGGATGGAGCCTTCTGGTGTGTGAGTCCAGCCTCCATATAATTTATTTATAAGTTAAATAGCATTGGTCTGCAAATCTTATATGCCATAGTCTGACACTCGTCATTGGCCCATATCTCTTTTTACCTACTATTCTTGGCACTAATCCCCTGTGCGTGTAGATCCTGTGCCCGCCCAGTCAGTAGATGTTCAATGAGGTTCGCCGCAAGTCCACTCATCAAGGTTATATGTTCAATAATGTGCTACTGTCTTCGTCTTGTCCCTGTTAATTTGGTGTCTTCTTTTCCATGTGCTTATTACAGTTCTTTAAAGTCCAATTCTATTTTACTAAATTAGCAAATAAATTAATTAACAAGTTCTAGTTCATCACTGACATCCAATTTTATTTCTCGCTAGCATGGATACCGGTCAGTGGTTGGTGGATCGTATGCCTAGCAACCCGAAGAAAATGGCATTTATTAGCACACAGGAGAGGTCTATGCATGAGATTAATTTATATCCTCTTGATTGGGGCTACTCAGTTCATGTTTTTTTGTCTCTTGTCCCTGCATTTACAACAATCTTCCCTTTCATTTCAGGTTCGAGGTTCCTCTCCGTCCAGAGCTATGGTCTTCTGTGGTTTCTCCTCCATGAGTTCCATGGTCAGTTTTTAATTCTTGCCCCTGCGGCTATCCCTACTGGTGAGTGCAAATGTGAGCAAGGTGGTCCATATATTTCTGTAGTTTTAGTGGCATAATGACATGAAAGCTATCCCTTCATGTTTGGGTGCAAGTGCGTTTAGCAGATGAAATAAATGTGTGTATGGAGTTCAATTTATCATTCTTGTACGTTTGTTCATATCCGCTGATATATTCTATCACGAGACCATTACTGCTGCTATATCTGTAGAATTTTTTGAAGCATCAGCATTAATTATTGTCACATTCCGTTATTATCAGGTACTTGTAACAGAATGGGCTGAATGCTTATTTGAACAAGCACAGAATTAAGCTTGACCCTTAGCTTGAAGCCCGCGTTGGAAGGTACAATATACCAATATATCATGACTCACCAAGGCTTTGATGAAAGATAATTATGTATGTGAAGTCCATTTACATCCTTTTTTGGATGCATGGATAGCAGGAAACCGCGGTCGAAGTTTATGAATGCGGATAACCAACACCTAGTATATCCTGAGATGTGGCCTAATGGCTCTTGCATTTCAAATTTACTTAACTAGGATTGGTAGTTCCTGCCTCTAGCTTGATTTCTTTGTTTATCTGTAGGTCATAGATTTCCTCGACAAGCTTCTGCGTTATGATCACCAGGACAGGCTTACTGCACGTGAAGCAATGGTGTCTTTATGCTAATTTTTGTGTGCGGCAACTCAAATGAAACTGCCTGCACGCTAGTCTAAACATCCTGTGTGACATTTACCAGTCTAGTATCACTGAAACAAAAGGTCTCCAGATTCTCAGTTGTGAATAGTATTTTTGGCTGAGCATTTTGGTTTCTGAGCCAGATCTTTTGCATGCAAATTTATAAGACCCAACAGATTTAATTTATTTATGCTGCATAGTATTTCCTCTTGATAATCTATTAATGTTGCCAAGTCTATCTCATCTTGTACCGGATACTTATATTCTTGTAGGTGCACCCATAGTTCCAGCAAGTGAGAGCTGCAGAGAAGGACGCGCGCATAACAGGCAAGGGCAGAGACATGCTAACGGAATCATCAGATGGGCTTCATCAATCTTCAGTTGTATAATAGCGGTTGGGTCACTTGATGGAAACAAAAGATTACGAGGGAGCTTCTGCTGTAGCCTGTCTTTAACTGCATTGACAAGGAATGCAAATTTATTTAGATTATGAGCTTGAGATGTGATTGTGAACATTATTTTCATGTAAGGTGTTTGCCATAAAAGGGTATGTTGGCAGATTGTACTATATTATTGAGCTTGTAAAGAATTACCAACCTTTTGTTTGGACCCCATCGAGCTCTCTTGTGGGCTATTCTTTCGTATTACCTTAAGAAATGTGTTTTGTGGCACCCTTTCCCTTTCAAATGTTTCCTTCCTTCCCCTAGCTAGCAAGGTTGAGTGAAGAAACCAATGACGACTTGCAAAATTTGGCTTAAATGAACTTTCAGGTGATTTGTTAGTTCTCTTGTCACTGATCATCATAGTGACATGTATAGCTTTACAGCCAGCCTAACGAGATTAGATCCAGGCATTGATTCTTCTAAAATCAAAACCCCACAATATCATGATTCCACAGCACACCCAAATCCAGAACACATAACACGGTGAAATTATTGAGCAAGCACGGGGATCACAAATCCACACAATCGATGTTGCAATGCAACAGGTTGACACTTGACAGTGAAGGATTACATATTTAGATGGGGCAAACACAACCGAAGCAGCAACAGCTGCCACGGCAGTTCAGACCCATAATACAAAGAGTAACCAGTCATTACATACATGATGTTGATAACAATACCAGTGGATCATGAAAGTTTTCTCTCTTTGTGGTTCTGATAGAGCATATGCCTCTTGTCAGAGCAGGCAATGCTGCTGCTTACTAGTTCTTGAGGTGGGAGCAGCACTGGTAGAGGTCGTTCTTGGGATGCCTAGCCTCGGCGTGCTCTTTGCACTTGGCATCAGGGGTGGTGCAGATGAAAGTCTGCATGCAGATCTTGCACTCTATGGAAGAAATCTTCGAGATGAAATCATACATATATGGTACATCAGATAAATTGCAGATAACTACATTACACAGCAGGTAGCCACCACCCTATTATTTGCAAGAGCAATCTAAAAACAGAGAATTGCCAAGAATTCAGTAGCTAGTGCAGTAGTGACTAGTGAGTTTCCAGGTTGATCAGTGCAGTAGTGACTAGCCAGTGCCGTGCTCAATTCCCAGCATTGAAGTTAGCAGAATGTAAGACGATACAAACACTTGATATTTTAATGACTACAATTGAGCACAATCCCCAATTCTGCACACTGGTCACAAATCGAGCTAGCTGCAAATAAATCGATCAAATTGAAGCAGCCATCATCTCATCACTACACGGCAGTTGTAGCTTGCTGATCGATCGATCGACAAGATAGAGCTGCATCTCATCACTACACGGCACTTGTACCTTGCTGATCGATCAATCGACAAGATAGAGCTGCTTATTGATTGATATGATGGCAATGGCGGCGATCAGTAGCTCATCCAGCAGGAAGCAGCCCATCACCATGGTGCTGGTGCTGCTCTGGCTGGGCATCGTTATTGTTCCGCCGGCGGCGGCATGAGGAGCACCCATGCACGATCACAGATTCCGGAGTCGTGGCGGAGGAAAAACGAGATCGCAGTCAAGAACCGGCCTTTTCTCTACTAGATAGTACACCTGTGTTCACCATCGATTCAGACCAATAAACAAGGAGAAGAGGATGTGCTTGCATCAGGCTTTAGCCAGAGAGGGTAAAAGATCGATTCTATCATACCTCTTGCCGAGCTAGTGACGGACCGCAAGTTCCGGCGAGGGGGCGCCCGGATGGCAGCACTGTCGACGCAAGGAAGAGCTTCCCGTCGGAATTCCGTGGCTTCCGTGAGGTCATGCGTGTCGAGCTCGCCGTCCAGCGCTCGCAGGGAAGGGCCGGGGTCACGTGCGACGATCGGTCTCGACGGCGTCCGGGGCGCCGGCAATTTCTACAGTTCCAGCCGGACCTTGACGAAAACCAGCGATCGGGGGCCGGGGTCACGTGCGACGATCGGTCTCGACGGCGTCCGGGGCGCCGGCGATTTCTACAGTTCCAGCCAGACCTTGACGAAAACCAGCGATCGGTTTCCTGCTTTCATCGTGTGAGAGGAAAACCGTGAAGGAGGAAAACCAGGGAGTGGTTCCTGATTCGTTCGCCAGAAGGAAAACCGCAAGAGGGGAGAAAAACCAAGCGAGATCCCCTGCTCAATGGCAGAGCACGGCCGCTGGGTTGGCTCGGCTATTCCATACCCAGGGTATAGAATAGGAGTGTCCTATATATATATATATATAGCACTGCTTAAAAAAACGCCTTGAAACATGCCTAGGCGGTATGTCACCGCCTAAATAGCGCCTAGCGCCTTTTTGAATATTGTCAAATAGTTTACATTACAACGTCAAGGTAAAGTTTTCAGACCAAAGGGCTCGTTTACATTACAACATCAAGGTAAAGTTTTCAGACCAAAGGGCTCTAGATATGATATACTCTAAAACAGACATACCTAGTAAGAATTACTTAAATGCCTACATGAAGGCGTCCAACTTTGATCGCTTAAGATGTTGTGGTCTGAAATCCTCCAACTTTAAACTGAAACTTGACATGACCTCATTCAAGAATGAATCACCCTTTTCTAATCTTATGGAATCCAAAACTGCCCAAAGGATATCAGCTGCAATACCATCTTGTACAAGACACCCTGGTTCTTTTCCAACACCTTGAATCAATTTACCTACCTCTTGCAAGGGCAATATGTTTTCCTGCACAAACCTTGCAAGAAGTCGCCCAAGGTACTCGGTGGCTCTTGGAGCATCACTTAGAGTATCTTCCAATGAGGCAAGAACAGATGCAAGCCTAAAAATATAATAATTTAGTCAACAAATTGTACAATGTGGACAGAGAATGATGATATGAGAAAATATGAGACACCTACCCATCAGTGAGTTGCTGTTTGCTCAACAAATTATGTCGACCACTGCAAAGGCTGACAAAAAGTTTAGCCAGCAACTCTCTTTCCATATCTTTTCTCTCAAAGGAATCATTTACCCAAAGTGATACAACAGAAGGATAGAAACTTGGAGCATTCAACTCCTCAATACACAAGGCAACTTCCTTTTCATCTTTTGCACTGCCAAAACAGAAGTTGTTAGCAGACAAAATAGGACAACTGCAGTGCTAGAACTGATAGAGTGTATAGCTGTGTGCGTATACTTGAGGCCCATATTGGGCGTGTAGGCCCATATTGGGCGGCCCATGTCGGGCATGTACATCTTCTTGTATTGCAAGTCACATTGGCTATATAATGAGAGGTCACCCCCCGCATAGGGTGTGCGGTGTTTTCCTATTCCCTCTATCTTTCTACATGGTATCAAGAGAAGGCAACGATCGGCCTTCCGCTTCCGCTCCCCCCTGCGCTAGGGTTCCCCCCTTGCGCCCCACCTCTCTGCCCTAGGGCGCCGCCTCCTGGCGCTACATCTCTCCCTACTCTGCGCCCTACCCTAGGGCGCAGACCTCCCCTCCCTGCGCGCCCTAACCCAGGGCGCCGCTCCTTCCCTCACGCCGCGATCTCCTCGCGTCGCGCCCACCAGCAGGCCACCGCCCCTGGATCAATCTGATCCAGAGCCGCCGCCATGAGCCTCTCCTCCTCCTCCGGCGCCGCCAGATCGGACGCCTCCGCGCCTGTGCTCCCTACCGCACCAACACAGGCCATCGTCGTCCACCCCTACACCACCGTCAACGTCAAGGCTCACGTTCCCGTGACCCTAGACATGAAGAGCGGTAACTACTCCAAGTGGGCGTCGTTCTTCACGGCGTTGTGCGGCAAGTTCAGCCTCCGCCGCCACATCGACGGCACCGCAGCACAGCCCGACAACCCAGATTGGGACGTCGCAGAGTGCTGCGTGCGCAGCTGGATCTTCGGCACCGTCGACGACTCCGTCCTCGACCTCGCCATCACCGACGAGAACCAGACCGCGCGCCAACTCTGGGTCGCGATCGAGGCCCTGTTCCGCACCAACACGGCCTCCCGCGCTGTCTTCCTGCTCGAGGAGTTCCACACCCTCAAGCAGGGCGACTCCACCATCGACGAGTACTGCCAGCGCCTCAAGTCGAAGGCTGCTGCCCTTCGACAGGTCGGCAACCCCATCACCGACTCCCAGCTCGTTCTCAGCCTTCTGCGCGGCCTCAACCCTCGCTTCGACTCCACCGCCGACGACATCGCCAACGCCACGGTTCTTCCGCCCTTCACGCGTGCCCACGAGCTGCTCTCCCTCAAAGAGCTGCGCCTCGCCAACGACGCGAAGAACACAGTGGCCACTGCCCTCGTTGCCTCCACCACCGCCTGCTGTACCAGCCCCTCTTGCCGCTCCTTCGCGGGGGTTGCTACGGGCGGTACCAGCAAGGGCGGGGACAGCGGAGGCAGCGGCGCGCCCAAGCAGAAGGGCGGCAAAGGCCGCCGATCTGGTGGCCAAGGAGGCAAGGGCACCGGCGGCCCGCAGACCGGCGTCCTGCAGGGCGCCCCACAGGGGGGACAGTACCGTCCAATGGGACCCTGGGTCTGCTTCAACCCGTACGCCCCTCAGGGTCCCACGGGTCAGCAAGCCGGCGGCTCCTGGCAAGGCGGCCAGGGCGGGTGGTCCAGCGGCCACGGCGGGTGGCAGGGCGTGCAGGGCGGGCGCACGCCTGGCCTCCTTAGCGCCAACCCCCAAGCGCACACCGCGTTCGCTCCGGCTCAAGTCTCCACCCCTCAAATGTGGGATCAGGCCGGCCTCATTGCCGCCCTGAACCAGATGGCGCTCCAGAACTCCAACTCCTGGGTCATGGACTCTGGCGCGACCTCCCACATGCACTCGTCGGATGGTATACTTCTCTCCCGCCACCCCCCCTCTCATCCTTTCATCACCGTGGGCAATGGTCAGACCATCCCGGTTTCCAGTCATGACAGCTCATACCTACCCACCCACGCGTCAAATTTTTCTCTTCATAATGTTCTTGTTGTCCCTTCTCTAGTGCGCAACTTACTTTCAGTTCGCCAGTTCACCAAAGACAACAATTGCACTATTGAATTTGACGCCCTTGGTTTTTCTGTTAAGGATATCCCGACCAGTCGCGTGATTCTTCGCTGCAATAGCTCCGACGGCCTGTACACCATCCCCGCCAGCCCTGCAGCTCCACACGCCAGTCTCGCCATCTCCACCAGTCTCTGGCATCAGCGTCTTGGTCATCCTGGGGTCGCCACCATAGAGTTGCTTAGAAATAATGCTTCCATCCAGTGTAATAAATCTAAGCATCCTTTTTGTCATTCATGACAACTTGGCAAGCATGTGCGTCTGCCGTTTAGTACCTCTAGTTCTATCAGCACTATGCCTTTCGAACTAGTTCACTGTGATGTCTGGACCTCTCCTGTAGCGAGTATTTCGGGTGCTCAGTATTACCTCGCCGTTCTTGATGATTTTACTCATTTTTGCTGGACTTTTCCTCTTGTTCACAAGTCCGAGGTTGCTGGTCATCTAACCAACTTCTGCAGCTTTGCCCAGACACAGTTCGGCCTTCCCGTTAGACCTGTTCAGGCTGATAACGGCACTGAGTTTGTTAACAATGCTCTCGCCACCTTCTTTGCATCCCGCGGCATTCACCTACGTCTCTCGTGCCCTTACACCTCCCAGCAGAATGGCAAAGCCGAGCGCGTTCTTCGAACCCTCAACAATAGCATTCGCACCCTGCTCATTCATGCTAGCATGCCGCCCAAGTATTGGGCCGAGGCTCTCGCTACGGCGACCTACCACCTAAACCGGCGCCCCTCCTCTGCTGTTCAGAACAGTATTCCCTATGAGCTGCTACACTGCCAGCCACCCGACTACGCTCATCTTCGCGTTTTTGGCTGTCTGTGCTATCCCAACATGACTGCCACTGCCAAACACAAGCTTGCTCCTCGTTCCACAGCTTGTGTCTTCCTCGGTTATCCCTCCTCCCCTACTGCGGTCGCTCCGTCGCTTGTCGACGTCGAGCAGCCGCGCCCCCGTGCTCACCTGGAGGAGCTCTTCGAGGACCCTGCTGTCCTCCAGGTTGGGCCGGTTGTCGGCCAAGTGCCGGCCGCAGCTCCGGCCGGCCCTCCCCTAGCTCCAGTCGCCCCTCCTCCACTCCGGGTGTACACTCGGCGTCGAGCACCGAGGGCTCCTGCAGCTGCACCGGCACCTGCGCCCGCTGCTGCTGGTCCAGCTGCGCCTCCTATGGCGGCCCCTCCACCGCCGCCGCCTCCGCCGCCCCCACCGCCGGCTTCAGTTAGCCGGCCTGTGACGCGGTCTCAGACAGGCTCCCTGCGGCCTGTTGAGCGCTACGGCTTCCCTCCACCACCACCGCCTCCAGCTCCTACGGCTCAGATGGCCTTCGCCGCCACTGCCATCTCCCCGATCCCGAGGAACTACAGGACTGCCCTGGCGGATCCACAGTGGCGGGCTGCCATGGCTGAGGAGTACCAGGCGCTCGTCGACAATGACACTTGGCGGCTCGTTCCCAAGCCTCCTGGTGCCAATATTGTGACAGGCAAGTGGATTTATAAACATAAATACCACTCCGACGGCACACTTGCCCGTCACAAGGCTCGCTGGGTTGTTCGCGGCTTCACCCAGCGACACGGCGTCGACTACGGCGAGACGTTCAGCCCCGTCGTCAAGCCTGCCACGATCCGGGTCGTCCTCAGCATCGCTACTTCACGACACTGGCCGATACACCAGTTCGATGTGAAGAATGCCTTCCTTCACGGACGCCTGGAGGAGATCGTCTACAGTTAGCAGCCTCCTGGCTTCATCGACCCTGCTCATCCTGACCATGTTTGCTTGCTGCAGCGCTCTCTTTATGGTCTGAAGCAGGCTCCGCGGGCGTGGTACCAGCGTTTTGCTACCTACCTTCGCCACCTGGGTTTCGTCGCCTCTGCCACCGACACCTCCCTCTTTGTTCTTCAAGAGGGAGGCGCCACCGCCTACTTGCTGGTGTACGTCGACGACATCATCCTCACGGCTTCTTCGTCAGACTTGCTCCGGCGAATCACAGCTCGTCTTCACTCCGAGTTCGCCATGACGGACCTCGGAGAGCTGCACCACTTCCTTGGGATCTCCGTCACGCACTCCTCCGACGGGCTGTTCCTCAGCCAGCGCCAGTACGCGTTGGATCTTCTCCAGCGGGCAGGCATGGCCGAGTGTCACTCGACGTCGACACCTGTTGACACTCATGCCAAGCTCTCGGCTACCGAGGGTCCTCCTGTCGCCGACCCCTCTGAGTACCGGAGCCTCGCCGGCGCTCTCCAGTACCTGACCCTGACGCGTCCGGATCTCGCATATGCAGTACAGCAAGTATGTCTGTTCATGCATGACCCCCGGGAACCTCACCTTGCGTTGATCAAGCGCATCCTTCGCTATGTGAAGGGCTCCCTGTCAGCCGGCCTCCACATCGGCACTGGGCCGGTTGACAAGCTGATCGCCTACTCCGACGCCGACTGGGCAGGCTGCCCCGACTCCCGCCGCTCTACATCAGGCTTCTGCGTCTTCCTTGGCGACAGCTTGGTGTCCTGGTCGTCCAAGCGACAAACCACAGTGTCCCGGTCCAGTGCGGAGGCCGAGTACCGGGCTGTTGCTCATGTGGTCGCCGAGTGTTGCTGGCTGCGCCAACTCCTTCAGGAACTTCATGTCCCGTTGAAGGTAGCTACCGTGGTCTATTGCGACAACGTCAGCGCCGTCTACATGACTGCCAATCCGGTCCACCACCGCCGTACCAAGCACATTGAGATCGACATCCACTTCGTTCGCGAGAAGGTGGCTCTCGGCGAAGTTCGTGTTCTTCATGTGCCGTCACAATATCAGTTCGCTGATTTCATGACGAAGGGGCTTCCTGTGCAGCTATTTCAGGATTTTCGGTCCAGCCTTTGCATCCGGAATCCTGATGCTTCGACTGAGGGCGGGTGATAGAGTGTATAGCTGTGTGCGTATACTTGAGGCCCATATTGGGCGTGTAGGCCCATATTGGGCGGCCCATGTCGGGCATGTACATCTTCTTGTATTGCAAGTCACATTGGCTATATAATGAGAGGTCACCCCCCCGCATAGGGTGTGCGGTGTTTTCCTATTCCCTCTATCTATCTTTCTACAAGAACTATCTCGTCATAACATAACAAAAGAACCCGAGCATTTAGCAAAGAACTAGAATATACTTGATAACACAAACAGTACAAGCAAAGCCCCCAATCAATCCATAAATTTCATGAATACAGTGCGACTTTGCAGATATCTATTGGGTAAAATTCTCTGGAAATGGTAACATGTTTCATCACTTCTGTTTCTAAATATGTGAACTCCAATATGTTACAATCACATGCCACTTAATTTCAGAAAAATAAGCAAATCAACTCTGGAATTTGCAAAGTGTATAAAGCAGAGAAATATGCAGTAAACCAAAACACAAGCAAATAAACATTCAGAAAATAAGAAGTTACTGAAACACCATATTTTAAGCAACAGGTGCCTGTTTATCAATGGTCAAGTGCATAGTATATAAATTCATATTTGATGCAAATAGAAGGAATACAAAGTTAACTGTAAACATTTAAAACTTATTACCTGTAATATTCCCTGATGGCCGAAATAGATTTTTCTTGCAAATCATCCTCAGAATATGATTTATTTCCTGAATGGCCTTCCTGGTTGGCAGGCCTCTGTGAAGGCCCAGCAGATTGACTAGAAGCTGGCGTTCTACCAGAGGTTCGATCAGCCAGAGAGTTATAACCATTAGAACCAGAAACTATCCTTCTTTTTTTTTTCTTTTTTTTTTGTGGGCCAGAAACTATCCTTCTGTGGTCAACAACAGAAGGAAGTTCAGCATTTGATACCGGTGGTTGCCCTCTTATAGACATACCCCTAGCAAGGCCCGCCTTGTGGGCCAAGAGTGGCAGCTTCATCCTTGACTGCACGCTGAGGAAGAGGAACAGTTCTACTGTCAAACTGATGCCTTTCCTCAATCCGGACGTCTTGTGAACCAAATCCACGCGAATGTGGAGGCATTCCTCGAATGCTCCCTTGTTGGGAACTTGGCGATGCTAATGCAGATGAGCCAGGGGGGCATAATCCATAGGAGGTGCTCCTCTTCTTTGGACGGAACTAACAGCTGGACCATGTCCAAGCCTACTTGATTGGGCAAGTCTTTCTTGAGCTGCATCCCTGTGAACCTCCTCAATCTTCTTGGGACCTTCAACTTTACACCACTGTTGCCATTTATTTTTCCGCAAGTCAATTGAATCTCTCAACATAAACCGCACACGAGAAGACAACTTCTGACTTGTTGACATCTTCTGCATTATATCGAAATAGACATCCATGTGCTCCTTCGCCTTTGCATGATCTATCATCTCTCCAATTGTACTCATCAACTTGCATAGTGCTTCAATGTTCTCTTCATCAGGATCATCATAATTTCCAAACAATTTTTTAATGCACTCATGCATTATCCGTTCTGTCAACATCCACTTTTTGTACAATTCTCCAATCAACCTAATCTTTCCCAACATGCGCCTTCGAGCACGGATTCTCTTTTCCTCCCTCACTTCTTTGGTCTGTTTAATCTCACCTTCCTCCTCTGTTTTATCAGCTTCAGCTTCTTCTCTTACACCTCTCTCAAACTCCTCTTGGCATTTGTTCAAAAGCAGTCTCTTAAATGTAATCTTTTCATTGTCTTCACTAAAGTCTGGCAAGGCACCAGCCAAATGGAAGCAAAAATTAGCATACATTTCACAGAAAGTTGGTTCCATCAAAGCTATGTCAAATATCTGTGAAATGACCCCTGTAAGAGTTGCTGCACTGTCAATGTTGACTTCCTTGACTTGTTCAAAAAGCTCTTCAAAGTTTTGCAGAGTCAGCTTGTTAACAATGGCCTTCAACTGCCTCTGCTTCGCCTCTTCCTCATCAGAAACTTTGCCAACAACATACTTTCTCTCTGCTTTGTGCATCACTTGCATGGGTGTGACAGGAGAAGGTATCAGACCTTTTTGCTGCCATCTATCAGCATCAGAGCCGCTGCGAGATACTTGAGGTCCAACAGAATGCATGGGTCCTAGAAGAAGTCCACCACCTGGTTGAGCACATGGATTCCTCAAAACACCATGATTACCTCCTAGGCCGCCACGATAATTGATAATTGATGGTCCATTTGCTAGGTCCATGTCATGACCAGGACTGAGAGGAACTCCTTTAGTCCACCTGTCATCAGCCATGGCAGGACCACGGCGGTCACCACGAGAAGTTGGCCGGTCAGAACCCCTTCCAGGACTCGGGTGAGGCTCACGATCAACAACATAGGACTTTCCTGTTAAATTATTCATTATTGCATTGACAGCTTCATTCATCTGAAATCCAACAGGAAGACCAGTACAGTGAAACCATGTTGAAAATTTGAAACTCACAACTTAAGTGGTGAGCAAGAACATTTATTTCACTATTCAGAATGTGGATTGACAAGAACTCGAAGCACACCTCAAAATTGCAAGTGGTGGTACCATTGATGGGGTTCCCACTTGCTAGAAGTTCTCGTCCAGGAAAAGCTTCACCTGTGATTCGAAGCCCTTCTATGCCTGGCAATGGATCATCATCTGCACCTGCATATTCATAACAGGCATCTATCAATATTATAAGACTTATTTAGGCTTAAACAATATGAACTTAATTGCATAGTAGTTACCCTCAGAGAAAGAAGAACCGGGAGAATGATCTGTCTATTGAGAAAAATTGTTCTATCATTACTCTGATGCACAATGGTTAATCCCTGCAATAATTAAACCTTTATTTGTCAGTGACCTTACCCTTTTTCTCCCGCTTAAATCTACACTTTCTACGTGAAGCATCTTGATAATTTGGCTTGTTGTTGGTCTTTTGGATCGATCAGGGTCCACACAGACCAGACCTATCTGAATGCATCTTCTTATTTGCTGGTAATAATAAAGTTCTTCATAACCCGCTGTCTTTTGCAGCCTATTTCTCCATTTCTTTAGTACCTGCAAAATAAAAAAAATCAAGAATTACTATAGAGGGAAAAGAATAACATCATCTCTTTAAGGGCTTGTTTGATTAATCCTCAGCCGAAGGGGACTGAGAGGGATTTTAAATTGTTGGGAATTTAATCCCTTTCAATCCCCTTCAAACCAAACAAGCTCTAAAGAAAGTGACTCCATCTTGAAAATTAAAATTAATTAATCTTCATACAAGGTCAATAAATTCCTGGGGAGATACTCCATTCTCGTCTGGATAGTCCCTGTGTCCGGTCACTATTTCTATGATTATAACACCCAAACTGAATATGTCTGACTTTGTTGTGATTAGACCTTTGTTTATGTATTCTGGCGCCATGTAACCTCTGCATGGCAACAATAGTGTAGTGCATCAATTTTGAAGCCTTGCACAACTGCAAAGAAAATTCATTTTAATGATCACCAAAAGAATAGGCTATCAAGAGCCATTTGACTTACAATGTTCCATCACGATTTATCGTGCAAGTCCAAGTTTTCTCCTCACTGAAGAGTCTTGACAAGCCGAAGTCAGCAATTTTAGGCACCATATTGTTATCAAGCAATACGTTTGCAGGTTTTAGATCCATGTGAATAATAGGGGTACTATGTTGCCATTCCTCGTGGAGATAATGTAAACCACAGCAAATGCCCTCGATTATTCTGTAGCGTGTGTCCCAACCAAGTCCGGACGCTTCATCTGCATTTGTAAGAAGGCATTACAAAATAAAAAATGGGCATTCTCTAACCACATAAACTATGGTCTCAAATAAAAAGGAAAGAACAAGACACGACCATATTGAATTGTTATACCTGAAAGATACCTACGAAGGCTTCCTTTAGGCATGTACTCCAAGCAAAGCAACCTTTCTGACTTCTCAGCGTAGATGTATTTCCCATTGTACTGTACAAATATATTCTCTGTTTCAGAACACCAGCCTACAAGTAGCACTACATTTGGGTGTTTAAGCCTCATAAGATGATAGGCTTCATTCTCAAAATGCCTATCCTTAACTCCTGGAATTGATGAATTGAGTTTCTTCACAGCAATCATTTCCCCATTTGGTAGCACTCCCTGTTTCTTATTAATACCGGCATGAGTTTCTCTACAGTCTGGTGACATATGTTTGACAGGACCAAAAGATGTGATTTAATCTTACCTTATATACTGTGCCAAAACCACCTTCACCAAGTAGCCGCTCATCAGAGAAGTTGTTTGTGATGTTTCTCAAATATTCTAGTGGTAGATTGTGTGGTTCTGAACTTCCATCTTGTAACATGCTCTCCAGCTTATCATATCTGCTAGACTCACCGTCCATTTTCTTTTAAACAAAATTTTGACTGCAGAAGCACTTTCACATGATCGCAAACATCTATTTGTCTTCCCCGGCGTGTAGGGTGGCTTGAGTGAGACGTATTGCTGAAACTTCTGTATGAATGATGTCACCAAAGTAAGAAAACTGTACAAGAAGAAGACGCAATAAATGGTGTCAACATCCACGAACTGACCACAAAAGACAAATTATAGGCTCATTCACCCTGATTCCAGAGGGGGAACTATATTTTTTTTCAAATTGTTGGCTCATTCACCCTGATTCCAGAGGGGGAACTATATTTCTTTATCTAAAAAGAGTTGCACAAAGATTATGGAGGCTAGGAATTGCATATCTTCCATTAAATCACCACCTATCTTTTTTGTATGTACAAGTACCCCAACGTGAAGCTGCACAACATCAGTTGTACAGAATAGTCCAAGTTGACTCCTCGCGGAAAGAACAAATACATCATCTGGTAATTAAATGAATTACCTGGGCAAATTTTGATGTGCAGTACTCTTCTGCTGCTGCTACTCTTACTAGATGCTTAGCACTAAGTTTTGGCATGAGTCTGAAATATAAGTTTGTGTGCACCGAGTAATTTGGTGAATTGATGTCGAAAGAAAGATGGGAAACAGTCCTATACTATGTGAGCCAACTAATTTTTGGATCTCAAAGTACAGACTTCAGAGCATGGGCAGGCACAGACTCCGAGATCATTTTTTTTCAAGACACTAAGAAAGCATAGCGGAGCATTAGATCGACTAACCTGGAGAAGACCTTGAGCCTTGAGGCTTGCAGAGCTGCTGGATCTGGTAAGAATGGATAAGCCACCGTGCTGTGCTGACCAATCAAATGACTAAGGCCCCGTTTGGCGGCGCTCCAAACCAACTCCTCTCCGCTCCGCTCCTCGCTTCCGGCTGCTCTCGCTCTCAGCTGCTCCAGTTTCCCAAATACACCGTTTCGTGGCGCTTTCCGTGGCTCCAGCTCCTAGCGATGGCTATGCTCATCCACGGGCAGTAAATCGAGCTCCACTTCACGCGAATCGACAGCGCCGAGCAGCGAATCGAGCTCCTCCTCAAGCGATCGACCGCGCCAAGCAGCAAATCGAGCTCCTCCTCAAGCGGATCGATCGCGCCGAGCAGCAAATCGAGCTCCTAGACTCGTGCGGATGGGCGGGAGACGACGAGCAGCGTGGGATGGCCAGCGAACGGGCAAGGACGGGTGCGTCGGGCGGGCGGCGGGCGAGGACGGGCCGCGTCAGGCGGACGGCGGCCGGGCCAGGACCAACGCGTCGGGTGGACAGGTGTTAGGGACTTAGGGTACGAGCTCTAGATCGAAGAGGAAGAGGGAATCGAGGCAGGGAGAAGGAGGGGAGGAGCGGCAGAGGTCAGATTAGAGGGGAATTAATTAATTAATTAATTAATATATTAATATACTAAGCGGCCAAGATTTGGAGCAACGCCGTGCACTGTTCTATTAAGCGGCCAAGATTGGGGGCAACGCTGTGAGTCGTGGCTCCACGTGGGGCCCACGCATTGTTCAAGTGGGTCCCTATTCAGTGGGACTCGTGTACTATTTAGGTGGGGTCCACGTGTACTATTTAGGCGGACCTATGTGGGATCCAAGTACTATTGAGCGGGACCCACGAACATGGTTTTGTGGGGGTGCACGGTTCTATTAAGTGGATCCTTTTATCTTTAAAAAAACTTCTTTCTATTATTTAACAATATAAAACATATATTTAACTTCTTTATACATATAAAAATAATAACTAGGCTTTGTGTACTACATTTACATATGGTAGCCCTACTATTTTTTGATTTCACTTTCACTTTGTAAACTCACAAAATATAATTTAACTATTGATTCATTGGTAATCTTATTGTTTCCCTATCAAAATCAATAATCAATGTAACCCAATTTACCAACTATACCTGTTACCATAAAAAAATAACGAATTGCTAAGAAAAAATTATGTGTACCTCTATACTAAAATATTTGAAATTGGCGCGCTTTCAGACTCTGAACTATTATGCCGCTTCACTGTAATTTTTAGATTTGATTCAATATTCTTCGAACATAGTAGCGAATAATATCTTTCCATTACTACTTTAGGTCAAAAAAATTTGGTCCTAGCGCGCCAACCTGACTAGTACTATACTAAACAGCCAAGATTTGGGGCAACACCGTGAGTCGTGGCCTGACGTGGGGCCCGTGCACTGTTCTATAGTAAGCGGCCAAGATTGGGGGCAACGCTGTGAGTCGTGCCCCACGTGGGCCCCGCGCATTGTTCATGTGGGTCCCTATTCAGTGGCACTCGTGTACTATTTAGGTGGGGTCCACGTGTACTATTTAGGCAGACCTATGTGGGATCCACGAACTATTGAGCGGGACCCACGAACATGGTTTTGTGGGGTGCACGGTTCTATTAAGTGGATCCTTTTATCTTTAAAAAAACTTCTTTCTATTATTTAACAATATAAAACATATATTTAACTTCTTTCTACATATAAAAATAATAACTAGGCTTTGTGTACTACATTTACATATGGTAGCCCTACTATTTTTTGATTTCGCTTTTACTTTGTAAACTCACAAAATATAATTTAACTATTGATTCATTGGTAATCTTATTTTTTCCCTATCAAAATCAATAATCAATGTAACCCAATTTATCAACTATACCTGTTACCATAAAAAAATAACGAATTCCTAAGAAAAAATTATGTGTACCTCTATACTAAAATACTTGAAATTGGCGCGCTTTCAGACTCTGAACTATTATGCCGCTTCACTGTAATTTTCAGATTTGATTCAATATTTTTCGAACATAGTAGCGAATAATATCTTTCCATTACTATTTTAGGTCAAAAAAATTTTCTCCTAGCGCGCCAACCTGACTAGTATTAATATACCATACTAAGCGGCCAAGATTTGGGGCCTCCTCATGAGTCGTGGCCCTACGTGGGGCCCACGTACTTTTCATGCGTGTCCATGTGGGACCCGCGTACTGTTTAGGTGGGACCCACGTACTGTTTAGGTGGGACCCACATGGACCCCGCATGAATAATATATGTGCCCCATGTGGGACCAACATACTATTTAATTGGGATCCGCGCATAAAATATATTTAATTACTTTATATATAAGAAAATAATAAAATAATTTTGTATACTAGGTTCACACGTGGTAGCTCTACTATTTATTGGATTTTGTTTTCTCTTCGTAAACTCACAAAATATAATTGAATCATCCATTCATTTCTAATTTTATCTTTTTTTCTATCAAAATCAATAATTAGTGTAACCCAATCCATCAACTATAGCTACTAACATAAAAAAAATTCCTACATGTACTATTTAACCACGACCCACATGGGTTCTGCGTGCTATTCAAGTGGTACCCATGTAGTATTCAGTTGGGATCCACCCACAAAATATATTTAATTGTAAAACTCACAAAGTATAATTAAATCATCCATTCATTTCTAATTTTATCTTTTTTTCTACCAAAATCAATAATTAGTGTAAGCCAATCCATTAACTATACCTACTAACATAAAAAAATTGAATTTCTACATGTACTAGATTTGGGCCTCCTCATGAGTCGTGGCCCCACGTGGGGCCCATGTACTTTTCATGCGGGTCCATGTGGGACCCGCGTACTGTTTAGGTGGGACCCGCGTACTGTTTAGGTGGGACCCACATGGACCTGCATGAATAGTCATGAGCCCCATGTGGGACCAACATACTATTTAATTGGGACCCGCGCATAAAATATATTTAATTACTTTATATATACAAAAATAATAAAATAATTTTGTATACTAGATTCACACGTGGTAGCTCTACTATTTATTGGATTTTGTTTTCTCTTCGTAAACTCGCAAAATATAATTGAATCATCCATTCATTTCTAACTTTATCTTTTTTCCTATCAAAATCAATAATTAGTGTAACCCAATCCATTAACTATAACTACTAACATAAAAAAAAGAATACCTACATGTACTATTTAACCACGACCCACGTGGGTTCTACGTGCTATTCAGGTGGTACCCATGTAGTATTCAGTTGGGATCCACCCACAAAATATATTTAATTGTTAAACTCACAAAGTATAATTAAATCATCCATTCATTTCTAATTTTATCTTTTTTTTACCAAAATCAATAATTAGTGTAAGCCAATCCATTAACTATACCTACTAACATAAAAAAAATTGAATTCCTACATGTACTATTTACGCAGGACGCACATGGGTCCTGCGTACTATTCAGGTGGTACCCACATAGTATTCAGTTGGGATCCACCCACAAAATATATTTAATTATTTTCTATATATGAAAATAATATCCAGACTTCATATACTATGCTTACATGTGGTAGCCCCTACTACTTACTGGATTTTGATTTCACTTCGTAAACTTGCAAAACATAATTGAATCATCCATTGATTGCTAATTTTATTTTTTTCCTACCAAAGCCAGTAATTAACGTAAGACAATCCATCGACTATACCTACTACAAATTGCTAATCTTATCTTTTTTCCTACCAAAACCAATAATAAATGTAAGTCAATCCACAACTGTACCTACTAACAGAAAACAAAAAATTCCTAAGACAAAAGTATCCATACATTTAGCGAGCTCTCGGACTTTAAACTACTATATGCATATCTAATGTAACTTTCAGATTTTATTCAATACATCAACATGTTGTTAAAATACATCAACATGATGTTGCTTCAACTACAGCAAATGATAACATATTTTTATTATTACTTTAACTCAAACCTTTTGCTACAGGCGCGCATGGTGCGCCAACCTGACTAGTTCTGTTACAACTTGTTCATGCATGCCCACGCCCGAACACGGGTCTCACGGATATAGCTCATGCAGGAGCACTCACATACACACTGCTGGGTCCACTCTGGGCCAAATATGCGTGCGTTGGGCCGACTCTTTCGCCTTCCTCTGCCGTCCTCATTGGGCCTGACTGTAATGTCGTCACCCGGCCTGGAATCATCACCGCCGGTGACAACAGATGTGTCGGGCGGGCGGTAAGTAGGGGTGGTAACGGGTCATGACCCTAGTGGCCTCTTCACAGTCTAATATGGTTCTTAAATTTTTTAGCTTAAAATTGAATAGAATTAGAGTCCGATCCTTTTATGACCCGACCTTTAAATTTTCTAGGTCAAAATTTAGGGTCCTTTGCCACCTCTAGCGGTAAGCAGGCGAGGACCAACGTCGGGCGTACGGCGAGCAGGCTTGGACGAGCGGCATCGGGCGGGCAGCAGGAGAGGACGAGCGGCCGGGTAGGGAGGAGCGCTGGCGCGCGGGTGGGCAAGGCCGAGCGGCCGGGCTGAGAAGGGGCGGAAGCCGAAAAGGATCGAGGGACCGGGGGAGCAGGTTTTTTGCCGCTCCTCACCCTATGTACTCTATGAATCGCTTCCGAGAATCGGGTGCGATTTCGGTGTTTGGCAGCGCTCCGCGGCCTAAATGATAAATGATACGGACGAGGACTACGCGTGGTTATGAGTTGACCTAAAAAAAGAAAAAAAAAGAAAGCAACAAACATACGGGCATGCTGTGGACGCTCCATATCAAGGTTTTAAATCTCCCACTATAGCTATTTAAGATAAGGTATAGCTATTTTAACTCATGTGCAATTTAGCCACTATAGTCCGCTATAGCCTCATTTAGCCTGCTATTAACTGATTTTAAAATCCAGCCGTTAAACTCTTTATCCCCCTATTTAGAACCATGCTCTATAGCCATTAGGCATTAGCCCCTTCACTTGGAGGGCTCTAGAAGGGCCTGTCCCAGGCCACCAGTGCTAGTTTGTTAAGGTTATCTAAATGGCCAGACGCGAAAGGGCCTCTAGCCTAGTAGTTACAAGAGCCTCGGTAGCACTCTAGATCCTGAGTTCGACTCCCTGTGGGAGCGAATATTTTAGGATTTAACGGCGTTGTGCTTTCAGTGATAGGCGACGTTCCTGTCGACAGTGAGACGCCTGTGGTGACTTCGTTAATCTCGAGGATTTACCAGCTCAGTCTTCGAAGATGCTTATAGGGGTAGGGTTTGCGTTCGTGCGTTCATAAGGGTGAGTGTGCGTACGTTTGTAAGGTCTGAGTTATACTGTGTAATCTAACAAAAATCTAAATGCCAGACAAATTTTCCTTTATATTAAAGCAGAGATAAATCCCAGACGGCATTAACCGCTAAGAGACTCGAGGTAAGTATACTCCCTCTCTTTGCTTAACTTGGTCCAATTCACATATCACAAGGCATATCATTGGAAAAGATATATTCCTTTTTTATGAAAGGGTGGTATGAGAATACATTCTTTTTTATGAAAGGGTGGTATGAGATCCTTTGAATTCAGTGGCTAATTTTTAGTTTAGATAATCCTAACAGGAAGGATAACACATAGATCTCGCTTAGAGGGAGTTAGAGGGGAGTTTTCTATCATTTGGTCTTTGTTAAAACGATACTTTATGATTGTAAAATTGGTAGCCCCAGTTAAACTGTTTATGTTTTCTATAAAAGCTATGTCAAATGGTCTTTGATCTAAGATATGGGTTAAAAAATAGCCAATCCAGTACTAATTTCTAATAGCGGATGGCAAAAGATCAAAATACCCACTAAACGTTATCCTCTCACAAGTCACAACGCGTGCTTGGTGCAGAGGCATGATATGACTAATGCTCAATGTTGCAAATCACGGGCTATAAAATTTAGCGGAGTGCTCCATGAAAAGCTATAGAAGAGCAGCATGAAACCCTAGATCGATATGAGCCTAGGAGTCCTTCTCGAGTACTACTAAGTAGTTTCTTTCTATACCGACTAGTTCTAATTGTACATGAGTACTTTACATGACGTACTGGAATAGGAGATGCCCCATCCCATATCTCGTACAGATCCGCGCCATGTCAGGTATCCCGTGGCCCTAAGTCTGACAGTCGGCTTCCCGGTCGTGGACGTGGCACGGCTAAATGGAACGCTGGCCCGGAATAGCAGCAGGCGCCGCTTGCAGGGGGGACTATTCCCCCTCCGACAACCGGAGGTATGCCAACAAGGGAAGGTCAGGAGGGGTCGACTGGAGCAAAAATTGATGCACAAAATATTGATGATCAGGTATTACCAGGGACATCCAAGAGCAAAGGAAAACCTTACTGCTTTAGGTGTCTGACAAAGGGCCATATTCTTACTGAGTGCAACATGATTATTCGTTGTGGTATGTGTGACAGTGACAAGCATGTCACAAAGGTATGCCCATATCAAAAGGGTGGTGCCAAACCTACAGTGATTCCGTGTGGCTATGCAGTGAAAGGGCTTGGTTTTTATTATATCTCATATACCACTAAGGGTTATGCGAGAAAACATCACCTGACAACAAAGTGACAGTTGTGAAGGTCACAAAAGGTTCCATGACTGCGGGCCTGCGGCTCAGCCGCTCAGGTCCCAGTGGAGCTAGACCGTCTACTACCAGCTTACAAGACACATGGATTGTCGAGGAAAAGGATCCAAATAGCTTCATAACCACATTCCCATCTAGCGAGGAATTGCAGCAGATGGTGTTGTGGGGACCAGTGGTAGCCAAGAATGTGGATGCCATCATGGAAATTTAGGAAAGTGGTGATAAAAATATTTATAAATATAAGATTCCAAAAGTTTGGGTTCAATTCCGGGACCTGCCAAAAGATCTTTTGGAATTTCTTATCATCTGGGCTGTGGGTTCGATTCTTGGATCGACACGGATGGTGGATATGCAGTTTTCCAATGCGCATAATATGGCTAGATTGAAGGTAGCAGCTGGCCGCTGAACTTATTCCTGATCCGGTGGATGTTTGTCATTGGGGACTATGTATACCAGCTACAATTTAGAGTTGAGAAGAAGGAGAATGGGGCAAACCCGGCACCTATAGACATGGACATCGATCCAAAATGGGATAATGATAATGGTGGTAATACGGGAGAGGAGGATGGGTTGAGTAGTGAAAAAAACTAAAGGGAAGGGGGGTCATACCAGATAGCAATGCTAGTAACACTAGTAATTCAGCACCTCCAATGGGGATTATGGGGCTGCGTAGTTAGCAATGCTACAGCATACACCAGGCAAGTTCAAACCTGTCACACCCGGTTTTAAGGATAAAACCGAATGCGTAACTATATGTATACTAGAATCAAGTTCCATACATATAGTGACTTCATTAGTAAATAATCAACAATAATATCATAAAAAGAGACTTACAAAGATTAAAAAACTATTAGAGATAAACAGCTTATCCTGGAAACGAACGCTCCAAACTTCACCGAAAACTTCATACACCTTCTCCTTATGAGCAGCAGTAAGGAACGATGAGTACACTTATGGTTGGTACTCAGTAAGGCCACAAGAAATAACCAGAATAACGATTTTAGTCCATCTTCAAGTTTATTAATCATATGAGGGTCCAGGCCGCTCTAAACCGTGAGTATGGCTGATATATCAGTTTTAGACACTCTGCAGAGGTTCTACACTTTCACCACAAGTCGCGTAAAAATTCAGAAGAACTTTGGACTCAACCATGCTGTGCTGATCTGGCACAATACCACATTTCCGAGGTGTGATTGCATAGGGACACTACAAGATTTTTATAAAAATTCCCTAATAAGAAGTTGTCCACTAAGGTTTTAAGTCAAAGCGGTTATAACTCTCCCTAGTGAGGAAGTGCCTTAGAAAGGACCACATATCAAAGCCTCAAGAGGACCGAGCTATACGTCGTCGATGCTTCCCCTCTTGCCCTTTCGGTAAGACCGCTTCAAACTAGAGTCTCTAATTAATTAGCCAAGACAAGAGCCATATGGTTCTCGTGATTGTACTGTTTTTCTGGGTGGTTCTCCACGTTCCAATTAATACAAGGTATTCTTGTAAATAAGCATAGATAGAAGGATAGCAAAGGTCACTTGCCTTTCTCCAATGAAAGTTATTCTTACTGCTCTTCAGCTCTTGCTCTCTTGAAACTCTTGATCTTCAAGCTTTCGAACAGCACTCCTTCTGCTCCAAGCAAACATCGGGCACAACCATGCAAGAAAAATAAATAAGTATAGCTAAGAACAATACACCAATCATATAAAAGCTTTAAAAGGGCGCACTAAAGGATAGGGCTCGATTCTATGGATCACACGAGCGCAAGAAACGCTGAGAACGAAACTGAGGTTTAAAAGCCACAGCTATCAAAAAAAATTTGAATTATAGAAGAAAACAAAAGAACTATAAGTTTCATTTATTCTAATTAGAAACCACATGTAAATGTAAAGGATATTTAAAAAAAATATCCCTTGTTGCAATTAACTCATATTATATTTGCATTTTAAAAAAATGAGGTAAAACTTAGTCAAATTTTATATATGGGTGTCTATGTACAAATTACACTAATCAAGCAATTAATTAGAAAGAAACTTGTGAGAGCATCTAAACGTATATTTTTATGATTCATGGTGAACTAAACAAATTAAATTAAAAACACATTTATTTTGGTATATATCAAATTAATATTAGTTATAAAAATCAAGGTAAACATCTACAATTAGCTTTTAATTAGAAAAACTAGATGAAAGTATATTAATCAAATTAAATCTGTATTAGAATAGTAAAAAATTAGGAACTCCGGTATATATGATGTGTCCTTTATGACTGGAAATTGAGAAAATAGATGCATGCAAGGGTAGCCGTGTTCTGTTTTGTGAAGAGTATGCAGATCTGGATAGTTGCCCTAAATGTGTTATATCACGGTACAAGCGTAAAAAATATGATGGAGATAATGTGGGGGACGGGGATGAAACCGAGAAGATCAAAGGCAAGAAGAGTTACAGAAGGGCTCCTATGAGCGTAGCATGGTATTTTCCAGTCATTTCCCACTTGAAATGCATGCTTGCCACTACAAAGGAAGCCGAGCTATTGCGTTGGCATAAGGAAGGTCGCAAGAAGAATGATGGTATGATGCGTCACCCCGCTGATGTTGCTCAAAGGGGACACATCAATGTGTAGTATTCCATGTTTTCCTAAACAGGACTAAACGCCCGTCTAAACGTGTTTAGACGGTACACGGCACCCTGCCGTGGAGTTTAGGTCCTAGGCGGGCAACTAGACGGATTTACCGTCTAGACGGTCAAACAAGGCAGTACACGTTGAAAATGGGAGAAACAGGACGGCGGGGAAATGTTCCTGGACGCCGACTTGCCCGTTTCGCGGCGCGTTTAGGTGATGGCCGCCTCCACATCGATGAGGCGGGAGCAGCCGGCGGGAACGGAATGGAGGAGCGGGACATTTTGCGGGTGATTGAGAGGGATTTGGGGTAGTATAAGTACTGGAGGCGGCTAGGGTTCCAGTTGCTGGTCCAGTTGCGCTTAGCCCCTGCGCACACCGCTGCCAGCACCTGCAGCGCGCCGGCGTCGACCAGCAGCGCACCGGCGACCAGGCCCAGATCCAGCTCCTACGCTCGCGTGTTGCCGTCGTCGAGGCGTCGCGACTGTCCAGGCAAGCGTGCGGACGTCGAGCTCCCCTGCTCCTGCGTTCGTCCCTTGCTCCCGTGCGCCTCCAGCTCTCCTGCACCCGTGCGCGCGTCCAGGTACTGCTTTCCCATACAAATTCGCTCTATTCTATTGTATGCCTTCACCTTCACCCTTACGCCTCCAGCTCTCCTGCACCCGTCACTAGTAGGGATGCGATCATTTGTGACGATTTTCTCGTGACGCTGGTTTCTGTCGTCACAGAATAGATGTTTTTTGTGACGAAATTTTCGTATTCGTCACAATTTGCAAGTGACGAAGAATTGGCATGAAAATTAGTGACGAAAAAGAAAATAACGTCATAGAACAACACAAGCAAATCGTCATTGATCGTGTTGATCATGAGTTGCATTGTAGTGAGGAATCATATTCGTCACAGATTAGATTTAATACCATCATAGCTAGTTTGACTCGTTTCGCCCACGTAATGACTAAACATATTCATCACAGATTAGTATTAGTAGTCGTGGTCCCGCTCCACACAGCTTGGCATTTGACGACATCGGCCTTTTTTTTTGAGCAACAGTTGACGAACGTTTGCTGCACACAAAGCAGGCCGGGGTGATAGCTGGGCCAATCAGTGGGAAGCGGCCCGCACCAGATCAGAGCAGCACGCGTCCGCGCTAGATGGCCGGGCCCATCAATGAACCTTCGGTTTGGCTCCACGAAGGCACCGCCGCGTGCGCGCTAGATGGCCGGGCCCATCAACGAAGAGGCTCAATATTGTCTTAAAATGAGTTGGTCGACCCCAGATTAGAGCAGCAGCGGCGTGCTGGTTTATTCGCGCAGGCAAAAAATTGCTCATCGCGAGTTCGAACCCGCGACGAGACGGTGCACAGGTGGGAGCAACGGCTTTGTTGGTAAGGTTATGTATTTTTTTTATTTGTAAGTTTGCAACTTGGTATTTGTTAGCAGGGCTCTTAATTGAATGGTGTGGTCCCGTGCGGTGCGCGGCGTAGCACACGAAGGCAGCAGCGGCGAGGCGGCGCAGTGCTTGGGGCGGCGACGAGCAGGTGGCGCGTCGACGCAAGGCCAGGCAGCCAGAGGCATTGCTGCCTCCGCAGCGCGTAGGGCACGCGCAAGGCTCGCGGTGCAGCATTTGGGCCGGCGGCCCAAGGTGTGCGCCAGCCTGCAGGGGCAGCGGCCCAGGCGAGGCGAGCCGGTATGCAGGCCTGTGCTAGCAGCAGCTTCAGGTTGATTAACAGGTATAATGTCAAGTGAAGGACCCCTAAACACTTGATCGCACGACGCATCGTCCACCTAAACCTAAATACTGATCGCGACGACAACGCGGCGGCACAGGCGTCCCACTACGTAATCGGCACCTGCGTCATGTCTGCACCGAGCGTGGTGAGGGTAGAGCAGTGCCTGGGGAGAGCAACGCCTGGGGAGAGCAGCGCTTGGGACGCCTGGCGTGGGGAGAGCAGCGCCTGGGACGCGTATCGACGGCACAGCAGCGTCGATTGCACAAAAGCAGCGCCGGCGCGGGCAGACTGCAAGGTTTGATTTAATTTTGTTATGAATTTTTGTACAATTTTGCATTATTTCAATTTGCTTATGGAACAGACGGCAGAACAGTGTTAATTTTAATTTTTTTGTGAAAACAGATGGACAGAAGTTGGATTTTTGGGAAACAATTCTCAAGTGCATATGTGAAAGGAGTTGAAGAGTTCATGAAATTTGTCAGCGATAGATACCCCAAAGACGCACCCATTCGTTGTTCGTGCGTCCATTGTCTTAATCATGTTATACGACCTCAGACTGAAGTAGAAACCCATGTACACATTTATGGAATGTCAGCTACATACACCAGGTGGACTCATCATGGGGAGCCGGCAGATGCTGTAGTTGATGAGGGAATACATCAGGAGGTCGAAGGACATGATCATGACTTTGGCATACATGTGGATGTGGACGATGATGTTAACAATGACGATCATGGAGTATCAGAGATGATAGGTGAACTGTATGCAGCGGCAGAGGCTGATGGAGAAAAGCCAAGTTTTGGACGTGTTCTTGAAGATGCGAAGAAGTTCCTTAGCCCGGGTTCTAGGCATTCAAAATTTTCTTTTATGGTCAGGATGTTGTATATGAAGTCTCGTTATCGAATCAGCAATACAGGATTTACTGCAATGATGAAGCTGATGTCAGATGGATACCCTAGTAGTGAGTTGCCAAAATCATATGATGAGGCCAAGAAATATCTTAAAGAATTGGGTCTTGCATACGAGAACATCCATGTGTGCAAGAACAATTGTATGTTGTTCCGGAAGAAAAATGCTGAATTGAATGTGTGCCCAGTATGCAAGGAGTCTAGATGGAAAGATGAATCTGGGACGAAGCGGGTTCCACATAAGGTTTTGAGGCATTTCCCACTCTTGCCTAGGTTGAAAAGAATTTATGCTTCAAAACGCACTTCTGAGGAAACTCAATGGCACAAGAAAGTGAGGAAGCCAGTTGAAAATGTGATGAGCCATCCAGCTGATGGGGAAGCATGGAAGGCATTCGACAGGAGGGAACCGTCTTTTGCAGAAGATCCGAGGAACCTGAGGCTTGCCTTAGCTACCGATGGATTCAATCCATTTGGCAACATGAGTACCCAGTACAGTATGTGGCCAGTGCTTCTAACACTGCTGAATCTCCCACCATGGGAATATGTGAATCCTGCAAACTGCTTTATGTGTTTACTGATCCCCGGTCCAAAATCTCCAGGAAAGGATTTTGATTTGTTCCTTGAGCCCCTAATCGAAGAACTGCTCGATTTATGGAAGGGTGTCAAGACCTACGATGCATGTACTGGGAAGAAGTTCGACCTTCGTGCCGCTGTGCTGTGGTGTATACATGATTATCCAGCACTAGGCACGTTATCTGGGCGAACAACAAAAGGATATTATGCATGTATTCATTGCGACAAGGATCCGTTGTCTCGGCGTATAAGGAGCAAGATATGCTACATTGGACATCGTCGTTACCTTCCAATGTCACATCAATGGCGGAACAGCTTGGCTTTCGATGGTAAGTGTGAAAAGAAAGGTGCGCCTGGCAAGTTTACTGTGGATGAGGTCGAACAGGAGCTAGAGAAGGTGAAAGATGTCAGGCCAAGGAAGTAGCCTGACATTACTGGAAATAAAAGGAAGCGCAGTGACGGTCCAAAGATATATAGCCGCAAAGCTGGGTTGTGGAGATTGCCATATTGGAAACATTTGAAGCTTCCACATAATCTCGATGTGATGCACATAGAGAAGAATATATGTGAAAATATTCTTGGCACATTACTCAATATACTAGGCACAACCAAGGACACACAGAATGCAAGGCTAGATTTGTATGATATGGGCATAAGACATGAATTGCACTTACAAGAGGATGGCAACTCAGTCTGCAGGGCTCCGCCTGCTCCATATGTGTTGGGGAAGGATCAGAAAGTCGAGTTTTGCAATTTTCTGAAAGGTATCAAGTTTCCTAATGGATATGCGACTAACCTAGCAAGATACATAAGTGATGATGGCTCAAGGGTGGTTGGAAAGTTAAAAACTCATTCTTGCCACATACTCCTACAGAGAATCATACCTGCTGGCCTTAGAGGATTGGTGAGGAAGGATGTATATGAAGCAATTGCAGAGCTGGGGACCTTCTTCAGGGAATTATGCAGTAGAAATGTAAGGATAGATGTTGTCAAATGACTAAAAGGAGAAATTCCATTGATCCTTTGCAAGCTTGAGAAAATCTTTCCTCCTGCCTTCTTTGATGTAATGGTGCACTTGTGTGTCCATCTTCCCGATGAGGCACTTCTTAGAGGACCTGTTCAGTATGGATGGATGTACCCAATAGAAAGGCGACTTTGCACTTTGAAGAATTTTGTGAGGAACAGGGCTAAGCTTGAAGGATCAATTGTTGAGGCATATATGGCAAGTGACACCTTGACCTTTTGTTCTAGGTACATGGAGGATGTTGATACTAGATTTAACCAGGATGATGATACTGGTACAGAGATGCCATTGGATAATGACATATCTGTTTTTAAGCATGGTGCTACGCTTGTTGGAGCTAGTAGGACCCAGTACATTGATGATTCTGTCATGAATAAGCTAGTTTGGTATGTGCTACATAATGCTGATGAATCAGAGGAATATTTGGAGTAAGTATTGTTTACATACATGTTTTATTTGTGAATTTTGAATTTATTCTTATGATAAAGTTTGCCTTGCAGCCTGTACAGGGACGAACTACTGCAGCAAGGTGCACGTCCAAATGATGTTGATCGAATGGTTGAACAAGGATTTGCAAAGTGGTTTAGGTCCCATGTAAGTCAATTATATGCTAATTTTTTATATGTTTTGTAAATGAATTGGTGACCTGAGTAATTTTGTTGCAACAGATTGAGAACAAGCGCAGTGACAATCCAGGATCGGTTAGTGAAGGACTGTGGGCACTAGCATGTGGCCCAGTGAAGCGAGTTAAGATTAGTGTAGGTTGCAAGATTAATGGAGTGCGGTATAGCACTGTGGATCGTGAGAAGTTCCTGCAGACACAAAATAGTGGCGTAATGACTGAAGGTACACATAATGGGGAAAAAATAGACTTTTATGGTGTGCTTAAAGAGGTTTTTGAGTTGCAATATCCCTCGAATTATCAAGTTCGTCGGACGGTGGTTATATTTCGATGTGATTGGTACAACTAAGTAGGCAAGACTGTGGGCCTTCGAGATGACAAACATTTCAAATCCATCAATGTGCAGTCATTTTGGTACAAGACTGACCCTTTCATCTTGGCAGATCAAGCCAAAAAGATATTTTACCTACAAGACACAACACCACAATGCAAAGATTGGCTAGTTGTGCAGAAATTTGAACATAGGAATATTTATGATGTGGCCGAAACAGAAGACGGCAGCCATGATGTGCATCAGGATGATTATTTTTCTGATACTGAGCATGTAGTGCAAGAAGGTGGTGATAATGAGGTTTTGCACACTGTTGAAGGGGAAGCCACTATAATTGAAGGCAATTTACAAGAACTTATAAGAAACAAGAAGGAAGCTGATATTAATGTTGAAGATAGTGATGATGAGGAGGAAGATACTACAGTGCTGCAATACTGTAGTGAGGGTGGCGATGAGAACAATGATGACATGTACACAGACGATGAAGATGACGATTTTTAGTATGAGTTTAGTTTTGTTACATAGTTGAGTGGAGTTTATTTTCACAGATTTTTAGTTCAGTTCAGATGATATTATATGCCATCACAGAATTACAGTTGCTTTGATATTATTAGCCATCACAGAATTATAGTTGTTTTGCTATTATTAGGCATCACAGAATTATATTTGATTTGCTAAGCATATTTGCCATCACTCCATATATAAGATCAGTGGCAACAAACGAGAACACCAGGCTGCTATGACACAATGCATACCAGATATATAAGCATTACTGCATTTAGGTTCTTACATCCATCAGCAAGTAGTACTTGCTGTCATACATGCATCTCAGATTCTAAAAAAAACTAAAAAAACCGCACCACTTTGTCAGCTACTAGTACGAGGTCCATCCAAAACACTTCCAGGTTCCATCCAAATGACTGCCAGCTCCATCCAAAATGCATCTAGGTGATTCAACTACATATATATATATATATATATCTTTTTACATATATCTATAATTATGCCTGGACGTGCTTCTTGAACAGACTTGATCATCTTCTTCAACAGACTTGAACAGACTTCGAACATCCTACTTCTTTGTCAGTTGGTTCACCTGTAGCTGCAGCTTCTTGATCATCTTGTCTTTCTTTTTTAGCTCCGCATTAAGACAGACAATGCAAGTCTGCAAACCAAAGGTAGCAAGTGTGTTAGTTAGAGACACTTCACAACTAACAGAGCAATCAAACTTTATTCAGCACATGAACAGAGCCACAATTACATGGACAACTGGGAAATCTCACCTCCGCGTCGTGCTGTTCCTCCCCCATGGTCGATCCGGAGACGTCGGAGGAAGACGAGGATCCGGAGTTGTCGGAGGAGTCGATGACGACTACTGGCAGTCCATGCCATTCGGAGGGTCTTGAGACGTCCATGCCCCCGCCTCGACGCCCGTTCGACGAGGACGGGTTCCCCACCTGGACGGCGCCCCGGGGAGTACGCTGCACAGCCGAGGGAGGAACATAACATAACACCCAGAAGGCATATATCATACAAATATCTGCTGGCATAAAACATAACATATCATACAAACAATTTCATAAGAAAGGAACCATATATATTTCTTAAAAAGGCATATAAAGCATGAACTGATAATGAAAAGCATGAACTGCTACTGAAGAAGATGCATTGGTGATGAAGTGACCAAGATTGGGTAGCTACTGGTGAACATGCTAGTAATTATCCTAACAGAGAATTTGATTTTCCTGGGGTACAAGAGCGAAACTCCCCCAAATTGTGGCCCAAACCATAATCTCGCACCCAGCACAATAGGATACAAACCTAAATCAAATCAGCAGTTCACAAATTGCATGAAAGAAACCCCTAATTTGTCAGAAACTAAACCCTACTCTCACCACGAGGACGATGCGGGGTGCGGCGGGGAAGATGGCCCTCGACCTCGAGGATGACGGCGGCTGTGCCGAGCCTGAAGTCCTGGTACGACGGCCGCTGGGGGCAGAGGCAGCGGCAGCGCCACGAAACAGGGCCCTCGAGGACGAGGGTTCCGGTGCCGAGCCTGAAGCCCTTCCGGGTCGTCCTCCGGCGGCTGCGGCCGCGGCGGATGCTCCTGGGCCACGGCGCTTGTTGGCAGCCGTCTCCGGAGTGACAGGCTTGGTGGCGAACCTGCCCGTAGATAGGTCCCGGTACTGGCAGCGCGCGCGTGTCGACTGGGCAGGATCCTTCTGCCCTGGCTTAGCCATGAGGAGGAGGCGGGGAAGGCGGAGGCGGCGGCGGCGGAAGCAGGAGACTGGAATGGAACCGAATCGATAGGAAGGGTGGATTCTGGCGGAGTGACCGGAGGTTCGTCTGAGGGTAAGATTAAGCGTACGCAGGAGTTAAGATTAAATAAAACAGCGCTCGGTTTTTGTCGAAAACACCTCAATAGTGCAATGGTAACCATGCTAATTCTTAACCTCAGCCTCCCGGGTTAAAACCACATGGAGGCATAATTTTTAGTATTTCATGATTTTTAATAATTTTTTTGCTATTTGTTTTATTCATTTGGATTGTAATAATGGTTCTTTTTACAAATTGTTATGTCTTCTTGCTTTACCCCACTTTTGTTAAACTTAGTAAAGCATTTGTTGTAATTATGCATGTAGCTATTACAATTTTATCTTGTCACTAAGTTAGAGATGCTCACCCGTTTGGTTGATGTGTACTACAACTTTCTCAAAATCAACTCAAACTTTTTTGGGATGCTCTTGGAGGTGTCCCATGATGTTGTGTGCATCTGTATAATTTTTAGGACAAGTGTACCTATTAATATAATTATTTGTTCATTTACTAAAGAATAAATGGTAAAAAACCCTAATGTAACTAGAAAAATCTAAAAACTTGCAAGGACACTTCATGTTGGTGTATAATCATGTAAAAAAAATTGAAATGATTCTGACAAAGTGGTGATGCACATCCTCACAGAGTCATCCATCGCTCACACTAATCCTTGTCACTAAGTTAGAGATACTCACCCGTTTGGTTGATGTGTACTATAACTTTCTCAAAATCAATTCCAAACTTAGTTCGGATGATCAGACACCATAACAAGGTGTCCAAGCAAAAAAAACAAAAAAAAATTACAAAAAAAGTAAAACAAAAATAGTAAATATCACAAATTTTATGAAAACAAAAATTCCCTTCGGTAGGGTTCCAACCCGGGAGCAATGCACCAAAATCAACATACCTCACCACTGCGCTATGCAAGTGAATTCAATAGTCCTCGGATGCGATTTATTTTAAAGTGCATCTCCCTAGTTGTGGCCAAAAAAAGAGTGCCAAAACATGGGTCGTGGGTTGTCCCGAAAAAAAATCCCGCCACCATAAACCATTTGCCTCCTTTTATTTAGCTATTCCCCCGTCACACACCTCCTCCACTCCTCCCATTCCCCCCATTTCTCCAACCCTAGCCGCCGCCGCCTGGACAGAACCGCCGTCGACGAGCTGCTTCCTCGACCACGATGACCAGGTACCTCATCGCCCAGCTGGAACTCAACCGCTGTCGACGAGCTGTTCCCTCCCCCTTTCCACCTATATTTGAACCCACCAAACCGCCACCGCCGGGGGGACTACGGCCGGCGACGAGCTGCATCGTCGCCGACTACTTCCCTCGCTGCATCCCCCGTCTTTCTCGTCGCCATCCATATTCCTCTCACCCCAAGCACATATCTGTCCCCATCCACATTTCAATCGCCACTATCTAACCCTAACCATCGCAGGATTTGGGCCATCGCCGAGTACTTACCACTGGATCTGCAACGTCGACGACAAGGGTTCATGGCACCAGGTCTGCTTCCCGTTTGATGACCTCGATGGTGGCAACAAGGGGGCAACACACTAAGAAATCTGCACAGGAAGAAGGTAATGCACCTGCAGTGTTCACAATTTTAGTTTTCACTCGTGTTCAATATTACTATGAACAACAACTTGTCTATAAATGTCAGTAGTTCGATTTTCGGTTTCCAACTCTTATTATGTTCGCAACTAAGAAGTTAACATGAGAATCTGAGATCTTGATATTAGAGCTCAATTGGCTCTAACCTAGTGTAGAAATCTGAATTATTTCAGACTTGAACTGAACTTTATTTCATTTATATGCTACATATGCATGGGTGATAACATATATGTACATGACTGACCTGTGTCCGTGGGTTTTTTAAAAGTTGCTAGTGCCCCCAATCTCACTTGAATGTAGTAATTCATTTGCATATGACGTGCAATTTAATAATTTTTATACAAATGTGGAATATCTATGCCCCCAATCTCCCTTGAATGTAGTAATTCATGAACTAGTGTTACAGAACTTATCACCTCTTGTCTATCTTTGCTCCAATCTGTTACCTATCACCTCTTTTCTATTTACTCTACAGCAAGTAGTACTTGCTCTTACCTCTTATCTCTCTTTCATCAAGTATTACCACTTAGTTGTTAATTAACTTGTTCTGATTAACTAATAGACACATTGTGCTTGTTCGTATCTATCTTGCAAGTAATCCAACCTCCAATAACCGATTATGAGAGAAGCCGGGATAGACATGTTGCGGAGAATACTAAGAGGATGCAAGAAATGGGACTGCATACTCTAGCTGCTGATATTAATAATTCTTTACCACAACCTGCTTCAACAAAGGGGAAAAAATCAGCAAACAAGCAAACCAATAGTTCAGATTCGGATTCATCAGAGTATCTCCTTGACGACGATGATCAAGGAGATGATGATGATGATGACACTGAAACTGATGAGGAGCCACTACCCCTGGCAGTTAAGGTGCTTCTTGAACCTTACATGTAGTGCATGGGGAATAATTGCATTGCATTTGAATGTTTTGAATCTGATCTTTAATATATGATCCTGTATTCACATTCCTCTTTTTATTACATACCTCTTTTTAATATATGGTATAGCTTATTATTGCACATGGCTTACTTAATGTTTTTTTTGCATAGTATCCTACAACTGCTAGAGGGAAATCCCTTGCTTCAAAGAGGAAGAGAAATCCCAACATGGCTCCAGGAAGTAGGAGCAAGAGAGTGAGGGCATCTGACGAATCACAGGTGCTACCTTCTGGAGCTGAAACAAGATCAACAAAAAGGGCTCAAACTGTAGAGAGAAATGGGGATCCTGTATAGGATCCTACAGATGCTCGTGATGACATTTCAGACAACTCTACTACACCTGGACTTGCTGATCTGGACAGGACACCGAGACTTGCTGATCATGAAAGGGAACCTGCAGATGAAGACAGTGGAGCTGATGGTCTTGACACTGAAGGCAAGTAATAGTTTTGAGTCATACAAATATGGCATATCCTTACCTGATTTGCATGAATGTAGACCATTTCAGTAAATGTGAATTCTTTTTTGTAGGTCCTGCACAGCGAGCCCCAAGGAGACCCAGGGAAGCAACTAAGGGAAAATAGCTGGACAAGATGACTAAAGCTATGGGAAGGAGATTGCCCATAACTGTTGAGAAAGGAAAAAAAAGGCCACATGAACCAGTTCAAGCAGCCAAGTTTGCATCAGAGGCTGGCCTCGTCATTCGGGAAACCATGCCTGTCCTAACTCATTGGAAAGATTACAAGAAAGACAAGAAATACTACGAGAAGTTTGTGGCAGACCTTTCTGTAAGTGCATTACTGTATCAGTTCAGAAAACTTGTATACTGCTTAACCTGAATTGTCTAACTAACTATGGAATTGTCATATGCATAGGGGCGCTTGGCCATTAACACTAAAGACAAGGCAATAGAGGAAGCTTGCACCGATATGATGCGCAGTGTGATAAAAAACCAGCGTTATCGTCTGAAGAAGAAATACTTCAATGGTGTACCTGCAAATGAGATTAGGACAACTTCTCCAGTTGATTACATGAGTAATGCACAGTGGAGGGACCTAATTGCAAAGTGGTCAGATCCAAAGAACATGGTACGTGGATCTTTTCATATATTATTCTTTGCCAATCAGTTTTGAAAGGATCTTCTCATTTTGACCATATGATCTCATCTGACATGTTCATTATCTTGTAGCAAACATGTGCAACGAACAAGCGGAACCGCAGTGAAGTGAAGTATCATCAGACTACAGGTTCTCGCTGCTATGTGGCAACCTTACATGCATATGTAAGTCAAAAATACCTTGTACTAATACATCCACATTTGCACTGAACAACTTCTCTTGCATTTGATCTGACCACTATGCTCTGATTGTTTATCCATGACACAGAAACAGAAGAGAAACAGAGAAGAACCCAGCTTAGATCTCACTGAAGAATTAGATGTCATGGAGGCCTTCGAGACCTGCCATACCAGCTCCAAAAAAGGCCTGAGTGAACCGGCAAGAGAAGCACTTGTAAGTTCAGTTGGTTCCTATCTTCAATATATTTGCATCAGGTCATATGAGGCAACATGGTTCATTCATTTAATATGCTATGATTGCTACCCTTGCTAATCCAAACATGCTATCAGAGATTCATTTGTTGCTATATCCCTCCATTGTTACCTCTGAAAATCTAGTGGCAACTGCAATCAGTTTATGTCAATGCAGCATTGGTTATTTTTTCCATTATAAACAGCTTCTGTCACATGTTTTCCTAAAATTATTGCAATAAGTAACAACTCTTATCTTGCTGTTGGCCATTACCATTAACATATACCCTTTTTCTGTCCATGATATTTTAGCTAAATATGCAAGCTTTGAGGGCTGAACCTGTTGCTGAAGGTGAGACGCCACCATCCAGTGTGCAGGTCGTGTCCAAGGTGCTCTCCCAGAACAGCTCACACCATTTCCTGAAGAGTGTTGGCATCAAAACACCGACATCCTCCAAGTCATCTTCATCAAAGGAAAGCGAGCTTCGCGAAGAACTGGCAGTTGAAGCGGCGGCTGCTGTTCAAGTTGAACTCGACGAGCTCAAGAAGAAAAATAAAGAAGCTGAGGAAAAGCAGGTGAGGACACAAATGGAGTTGGAGGAGTACAAGAAGCAAACAGAGAAGAACACCAAAGAGTTGGAGGAGAACAATGCTCTTCTGAAGAAGCTCTTGACCTTCCATGCTAACGCTGCTTCTTCGACATGAGGGCTGCTGGTCAGTGCTGCTGTGATTGGCCTGCTCATTTTGGGCACTCAATAACTAAAGTTGCTCCTGGCTGGCAACTTTAGTTTATATGCTATTATGTTTCTGCAAACCAAACTGTAGTGTGATGTGATGCTATGAACTCAGTTCTGTGTTGTCCACTTAGTGGCGAATTCTACTTTTATTAATCTATGGAATTATGTGGTCATTCTAGTATCTTTTGCAAATTCGAATTCAAATATTATCTGCACTTCTGTGACAAAAGTGATGGTAAATCTGTGACAATTGAAAGCGTGTTTTGTGTCGAATTCAAAGCCTAATCTGTGTCGATTTCTAAATGTACTTTGTGACGATTTGAAAGAATGACATCATCTGCCACATCACTCGATACGTCAGCTGCCACGTCATCGATGACGTCAGATGCCACGTCATTGATGACATCATATGCCACGCAATCAAAGATGTTACCAGCCACATCATCGCTGACGTCATCTGCCAGCGTGGCACACGCCGTCAGGACGCTGGCAAACGACCGGTTATGACGATAAAATGGGTCTATCTGTGACGAAATCGATTCGTCACCAAACATAGACGCCGTTAACGACACCGTCAGAGGCGACCGGCAGACGGCGGATTATGACGAAAATGGTGGTTCATCAATGACCAACACCAACCGTCATAGATTGAATTAGTTTCTGTGACGCAGACATTTCGTCACAAAATAGAGGCACATCTGTGACGAAAATGTCACTATCGTCATAGTAAATCAAATGTGACGCATCATCTGTGACGAAGTGATTTTCGTCACAAAATCGTCACAAATGGAACTCTGTGATGATCTAGGCGTCTTCAGTGATGAAAAGTTAACGTCACTGATGATCACATCCCTACTAGTGCGTGCGCTTGCAGGATGTCATCTGCTGCATCTTGTCCATCCGTGGACCAGCTAGAGCCAGCTCGTGCCCATACCCTTAAGAGAAATTCTAATGATGTGGGGTGGGAGTATGGAGTTTTAATTGATCCAAATGATCTGAATGTAATCAAGTACAAGCTGTGCCCAAAGGTTGTGAAGGCAGGAATCTATAGGCTCAAATTGCATATTGCCGGCAAGAAAGGAGAAGTTCGTGCATGCCCCAATGCCACCGAAGAGGACAAAGCAAAGTGCAGGAAAGCTATTGAAGAGTCTGGGAGAGCTAAAAGGGCTAGAAGGGAGAAAGAACAAGAGGTCAGAGATGCTGTTACGATTGATGTTGAGTCAGATGTGGAACCGGAAGAAAATACTGGGCTTGATGAGATTGGAGGCTCAGGATCACGCGTGACGGGTCCTATGGACAACTTCACAAAGCCTATGGACTCTAATTCGTTGGCCAAGGGGAAGAAGCTCCATCACCAAAAAATCAGTGAGCATGTCATGAAAGAAAGACTTCATAGGTTTAAGAGATATGTGGCAAAATGGTTGTACGTTTGCAGTAAGTTTGTTTCAGGATTTAAAGCAAGTATTTGAATTTTGTTGCCTAACTTCAAAGTTTGTAAACCATGAATTACATTAATTTTCAGGAGTACCTTTCAATACAATCAATAATATAGAGTTTGATCAAATGATTGAAGCTGCTGGTCGCTTTAGGCCGGGTGCAAAGAAGCCTTATCAGCATGAGTTGAGAGAGAAGCTGCTGCAAGAGGAAGTTCAAGATACAAAGGAGATGTTGAAGGCACATGAGAAAGAATGGCACAAGAATGGCTGCTCCATTATGACAGATGCCTGGACAGATCAGAAACAAAGAAGCATTATGAATATGTGTGTCAATTGTAGCATTGGTACTAGCTTTCTTGAGTCAAAAGAAGTTTCAGCCGAGTCCCACACTGGAGAACTCATTTTTCAGTATGTGAACATCTGCATTGACAAAGTTGGGGCTGACAATGTAGTTCAAGTAGTCACAAATAATGCTTCAAACAACATGGCAACAAAGGATTTGTTGTCTGTAGAGAGGTCTAAAATATTTTGGACTTCATGTGCAACTCACACAATCAATTTGATGCTTGAAGGAATGGGAAAGATGAAGAAGTTCAAGACCACAATTGATCAAGCAAAGTCATTGACAATCTTCATTTATGCACACCATAGGACCTTGGCATTGATGAGGAAGTTTACAAAGAAAAGAGAGATTGTTCGGCCAGGCGTGACTAGATTTGCATCCAACTTTCTCACCTTGCAGAGTTTGTATGAGAAGAAGGAGCAGCTAGGGAAGATGTCTCAAAGTGATGAGTGGGAGAAGATAAGCCATGTTAAGAGTGCAAAAGGAGTGCAAGCCACAACCACCTTGGTGAGGCCAAATTTTTGGAGTTCTGTTGCACTTTGCTTGAGGGTATTTGAGCCATTGGTGAAGTACTTTGGATGGTTGATGGGGATGTGAAGCCATCAATGGCATTTCTTTATGGAGAAATCCTTAAGGCCAAGGAAGACATCAAGGTGGCTATTGGAAACATTCCTGGGGCAGTAGGGTTGTATAGTTCTATCATGGAAATCATTGATGTTAAGATGAAAAATAGGCTGGACTGTCCTCTTCACAAGGCTGCTTACTTCTTGAACCCCTATTACAGCTACAATGATGACTCCATCTTTGAATCTGAGGAAGCCATGGATGGGTTCTTAACAGCTGTAGAAACATTCTACCATGGTGATTATGATAACCAAACCCAAGTACTGAATGAGGAGGTGCACTGTGACACTTCAGGTGTCTAGCTTTTAGTGTATGAATGATTGTGTGAAATTAGTGTTTTCTTTGTTTGATAGTTTAAAATTTTTATTGCAATATCAGGGGTATTTTTGTAATTATGGAAATTTACTAGTCCTTTTTTTTGCAAAAAGTTTTGACTTAGGGTGTGAATTCAACTTTTTAAAAGGCTTTCTTGCAATTATGCAAGTAATCATGATTTTGGCAGCTTTATTGCATTTTAGTCCAAAACTGTGATGAATTTGCTATCAAAAAGTATTTTTCCTTTATTAAATAGAGTTCATTTGAACTTTTGAAAATATTTCAAAATCCTTTGATCTAGTGAAAATTTGCACAACATGAAAGTTGTAGATCTTAAAAAACTGAACAACTTTCATTTTAGGCACCTTTTCATTTGAGCCTTAGAACAGTGGGAAATTTTTGTTTACAATGAAGTCCCTGAAGTTTTTACAAATTCCAAATAAGTCCCTCCCAGTCTTCTTCCACCTCCCGCATGGCCGGAGCTCTGCTCCACCGCCGCCGCCGCCGCTGTTTCCCTCACCCACCGGCCACCTGCGCCGCCGTTGGAGCACCACCTACCATGCTCCCAACCCCCTGACCCCACCCAGTGCCGCGCATCCCCTTCCTCCTGCCGCCACGCCGCACAGAGCTTCCGCCGCCGAGTATCCCAACTCCAGCGAGCAAGAATCCACGGCGCCGCCCCTGGTGCCGTCTCCCCCAACTCCCAACCACCTCCACACGTCGTGCGCAAGTACCCCGCCGCCACTAGAACCGCCATTGCTGGCCTGGTAGCCCCGACGCCCCTCTGCATGCCACCTCGCCGGCCGCCCGTGGAGAAGCTGGTGTCATCGTCGATTTTGCCTGTGCTCTTACCAAATTCGTTTCCAAGCCTCCCCTCGTGCTTATCCTCCTTTCCTTGGCCTATATAAATCCCCGCTGGGCTCTATCACCGGCGTACACCGCCGCACATCCCTCTCCATCTCCGGCGAGCTCTGCGCCACCGTGGATCCGCCTCTCCAGTCACACTTCAACCTCTCTGACCCTCTAGCGAGCTTCACCCTCACCTCGTAAATCTCATCCATCCCTGCTCACCGCCAATCCCTCACCGGAGCTCCACCGCCGTCGAACACTACCGCTGCCACGCTCTGTCCAACGTCGACGAGCCTCTCCAGCCACCCTCTCTGGCACCCAAGCACACCAAAAAGTGTGCCATGGCCCCTCTCATTCCCTAGACCCCTGGCCCTCGCCGCCGGCGACCCCCTCGCCGGAAATCGGCCGGTCAACCCCCTCCCCTAGCTCTGACCCCGGCCTGGGACTTGATTGCAAGGATTGCAATCTTTCCCGATGCCCTTTTTGCAAAAAAGACCTTTTTCTTTTTATTCTTTTTCATATGAACTTTGCAAAATCCTAGAAAAATGTAGAAAAATCAGAAAAATGTGAAATTAATTTTGTTGTGTTTCTTTTAATTAGATCTATCATCTGGTGTGTTGAGTTTGAAATATTTCCTTGTGTAATTAATTCTAAAAATAGGGTTAGGATATGGCTCCTTTTATTTATATCTTAATTTCCAAAGCTTTATTTTGAGTGAGCCTTTAACCACATGCTCTTTAGAGTATGTTGAGCTCTATAAAATTTTTCTAAAATTGTTAGTGGACTCTAGTTCATACTTTTAAAATTTCTTTTGAGTGTTTTGTTTATTTTCTTTAGGATTTTTTAAAAAAAATCCTTTTTGTTGTTTGTTATATTGAAATCAAAACTTTTTTCCATGTTTTTTTATGAAGTTTATTTGTGTTCACTTTTACTCTATAAATAATTGCCCAGTAAAGTAAAACTTTTAAGTTTAATCTTAAATGTTTACTTTATGGGTTTTCAACTCTTTAGTGAAGGAAAGCTATACTCAAGCACTTCACTAATTTTCAATCATTGCATTGCATATAGAAACAACATCGTTAGCAGACGAAATATACGAGCTCACCCAGGAGCCAGACGGGGATTTCTTTGAAGCTCAAATTAACACTGTTGAAATAACTGAATTCCCGAACCCGGATTTGGAAGAGCCCCAGCATACTGACTCTTTTAACACTGTTACAGGCAAGTCCCGATGCATAATCCTATTATTTCAAATTATGCAATTTATTGTTACTATTTATTTGTGCATTTAAGTTATTGGAGTTGAATGAAAACCTTAGATGCATAATTCTAGGTTCCTATTGTTTGAACACTAGATCTGAGTTCGAATAGATGCTATGCTAATAGGACCGATAAAAGTCGAGTGATTGCCTGTCACTCGCGAGCTTTATAGGAGTTGATTGTTTACTTTCTTGCAATCACTATAAGGACCATGGACGGATTTGGTTACAAACTTCATATTGGAAATCCGTCTGTGTTGATGAACTTGATAAGGTCGTAGTGTGTGGTAGCGATGGTTAAGCGTTTGAAAGTACTAGCCACATGTCGTAAATATGGCACGCGGCAAGCCTAGTAACTGATCGGCCCGGCAAATGGACATACACCCCCACTCTCTCGTAGAGATAGGAAGTTAATTTATGTTGCAACAACCACGGGTGCAGAGAAGGTCGGGTTCTCTGTAGTCAGGGAGAGTGGCCCTGATCCATGAACCGGAATGAGAAGCAAACGGTTGCTTGGGAGTGACTCGTCAGTGCTCCAAGCATGTGTGTTAGGTATACCCTTGCAAGGTTGGAAATTCGATTCAGAATCATCCGTTTCTCGCGGATATTGAGACTGCTTGATCCCTTTGCCACATAGAGTAAGAAGTGGAACATTGATGATACTTAATCTTGTTGTGTGCAAATATCTTCTACCATGTTTGTGTAGATAGGTGCTTACCTAGACTGGTTAATCCAACTAGAATCGGAAAGCTAAAATTTGAAAGTAAGGATCTACTCTTTGTTGCTTTTCAGCAAAAGAAACCCCAGAGCCTTCTCAAGCTTTGCATGTCTAGTTAAAGGGCTATGATATACTCTTAGACGGGTCAGTCTTGCTGAGTATTAGCATGCTCAGTCTTTCTTGTGACCTTGTTTTCAGGAATGACTTGTGAGGAATCAAACACTAGTTTGACTTGGCCTAGTGTTTTACATGCTGGTTGGTCTATGGAATGAGAACCATCCCCGGCCAGCAATGACTCGACTGAATGATGTCATGCTCGGGCTTACCATGACATCCACCCCACGACAGTTGTGTATAGTTGTGTTTTCCTTTCCGCTGCAGAATTTCTCTTATCCTAGTTTCTTTTGAACCTCTTTAAGTTTCTTAAGAATAAAGTTTGTAAAAGCTAGAGCTTCGACTTGCTAGCTTCAAAACTCTGATGTAAGTTACACCCCTTATCTATGTGATGTGAAATATTGTGGAATATTGTATCTCTGACTCGCCTTTGTGCAGGATGTATACTTGTGTTACGATCCGATATCAAGTGGTTTCATCGGGATATTACCCGACAGACCAATGATTATACTGATTGAGGTGCGTTTAAATGTTTATTGCACTCGAACTGGTGTAATTCAAACTGGTTCTGCCACATGCACAAGTTCAAAGACCGTGTTGGTCATTTTGCAAAACAAGTAGCTGCTGTTGGCTGTAAGGACTTTGACATGAATCCTGGTATGCATGTTAAAATTTTTATCAGTTCTGCAAGTTAGTATTTCAGTTATCTAAGTTTCAGTAATTTTTTGTTTCTATTTTTTGCAGCCAAATGGTGGGGAAACTATGGAACACAAGTACCAGTACTACAAAAGATGGCTATCAGAATTCTATCCTTGACTTCAAGTGCATCAGGTTGTGAAAGAAATTGGAGTTGCCATGAAGGGGTAAGCATCCTAAAGGAGAGCTTCAAATTCTCAAATTATGTGTTGTATACACTCCTTTCACAATCTAATTTTTGTTGATTCATACTAAAAGAAGGAACAAGCTCACTTGTGAGAGCTTGAGCAACTTGTGTTTGTTCAATTCAATGCTCTCCATGGACAGAAGAAAGATAAGGCTAAGTAGAACAAAAAGGTGGATCCCCTTCTAGCTACTGAAGCTGTTGACGTAAAAATCAACACACTGGAATCCGAGGGCAAGTGTTCGCCAAGCACGAAAAATGAACCAAGCGTGCCAGTCAATTTGACTAGAAATTGACAAGGGAGAAAACAGAGTCAAATTCGAGAGCGTATCGGCTAGGATTCCGAATATCTCTTAGATGGGCGTATCGGCAAGCTTTGCCGATACTATATATGACAAAAAGATATTAAATGCAGGCGTGTAATAAACAAGCGCGTGGTAGGATCAGCCAATGCACTAAATGACAAAACCGGCTCTGAATAGCCGATCGCGTATGTATGACAAGATCTAAGCTACGAATGTGTAACTCAGATGATGCGAGCTAAAAACAGATCTAAACCGGCTCTTGAGATAACAAAAGTGTTACTGCAAAACCTAAAGCCAAAAAGCATAGGAAAACCTACAAATCTAGCAGCTATCGATAATTGGTGAATAAATCTAGACGAGACAACAGCGATACGCCCGGAAGTCAAAACCTAGATAAACTCGATAACTTTTGAATAGATTTGAACGAAGCCACAGCGATGCGCCCGGTAGCTAAAGCTCAAATATACTCGGTAAAACGAAAACTCACCGACAAATCAAGTTGCTCGAATGTGAGGCGTCCTTGATCAACTTGAAAGAACTCGTCGAAAAAGAAAAGAAAAGGCGAAGTTGCCAAAAAAGTGCAAAGGAATTGTAAAGTTTGTTGTATTGGATGAGTTTTTCCGGTCCCTTACAACTGATATTTATAGCCTAGCGCTATCAAATCCTAGCTGATCACGGCAAACATTACTTGACTTAAAAGAAAAGACTAACTAAAGATAAACTACTTCAAATACTACAACCGAATCATCAAAATTCTCGTAGAGTCCGGATCCTCTTCCCCTTCCTTGACTTCATCGGCAACTCTCCATCGGCCAAGCGCCAGAACGGACAAATCAGCATCTTCGCAGAATATTCTTCTGGCCAATCGGACGGGCTCCATCGGCCGATTTCCAACTCTGTGCATCTTTTGGTTTCTTTCGAATCGGCCACCTTTCCTTCACAGAAATCACCTTCCTTGACATGTGTCAAAAAATGGTGTCAACACATGCCCCCCAGTTTCGGAGTAATAGATCTGTTGCTCTGAAATTAATGTTAACCATTATCACCAACGTTCAAATATATCCTCATTTCCAAATAGACGACATATTGAATTCCCATTTTGCCCTTGAGCAAAGGTTATAAATATCTCCGTCTTCCTCTCTGCTGGCACACATCCTGTAGCACCTCTGCCTTCTCCCTTACTCAAGAACACATCTATTCTGCCGCCGCCATCGTAACCTCCTAGGGTTTCAAAGATCCAAGTCCAAGAACCTCTCTTCCGGCAATGGTGTCCATCTCCGAGGTCCCAGAGGTATGTCTCTTTTCTTCATCCGCACTTTTGCTTCTCATTCCCCTTCTAATTTCTTCAGTCGCGTTTCTTACTTCTGCCTTTTTATTTCAGAACCTTAAGGGCAACATAACCATCCCACCAGAAAACCAACCCAGCATGGTTTGCCTAGGTCCAATGGGTAATCCAGATCCCTCTAGTATCATCAATCTGGAAACTAGCAGAATACCCCTCAAATCATCTAATATGAACCTAGATTGGTCTCAAGCTTTTAGATCTTGGCCGAATGTCACCCCTGGATGGAGGGACTGGTTCCGTAGAATAGCCAATGTTCAGAGAACCAACTGGGAAGAATATGGCATCGGTCAATGCCTGAATTTGTCTTTATCGGAGATGATTAGGAATGAGCCGATGCTCATATCGGCCTCTTACTTTTGGTCTGATGCTCTCAATGCATTCATGTTCAACCATGGGCCAATGGCACCTACTCTGATGGATGTTGTGATGCTCACTAGCCTGAACATCCATGCTCCCGATAGATCTTTCCATTTGCTAGAAAAAGCATCTTTCAAGATTGAAACAAAAAAACATTGGCAGATGGAAAGGATATATCAGCAAGAATATGAAGTCCGGATCAGTATCTGTCAGAGAGCATACTGCCTTTCTCAACATGTGGCTTGAGAAATTCATCTTCTGTGGCAAAGCAGTTGGTCCAACAAGCAATAACCTCAAGCTGGCAGAAACTTTGGCCACTGGCAATCCTGTTCCCCTCGGCAAGCATCTTTTGGGATCGATCTATCATCTGCTTCATCAAGTATCATCCAGACTCAGAAAGAACCAGCCAATGACCAACTTGGGAGGCTTTTGGTGGTTTATTCAACTGTGGTTGCACATGTACATGCACAAAACTATGGTAGTTGAGCTGTCAGAGACTGAGTTCCCATCGGAGAATTTCTCTGAAGAGGAAGAAACCATCACACGCCGATGCACATCATTCGGTGAAGCAGCCATTATGATTGCCAATGATCCCAAGGTCCTTGGCATTACTGATTTCTTCAAGTGTTTCTACAATGGTTTTCCAGAGACGTCCACTATTTGGTTTGCATACTAGGATGAAAAGGTCATATATGAAAACCCCTTCAAATTTCAGCTTGACTCGTGGAAAACTGCTGAAGAAGCTGCTAAGATCATGAAGGAGATAATTTCTCCAAGAATTCTGCCAATCAACTTCACAGCTGGTAAAGATGTTCCCAGTTATGAATTCTACAATCCATCAGTGGTAGCCAGCCAATTGGTATTTGGCCAAGTGCCCCCCTCTCTCTTCTTTGTCGGCAAAGTTCAATTCAGAGGAACTCTCAACAGCGCCCTCTGTTATAGTCGGCTAAAAGACCTGGAGCCTGATGTAGATATGACACTTCTAATCGATTGGCAGATTGCACATTTTGCCACTACCCCTTTCATCCAATGGTGGTCTGAATGGCAAGAGTATATCTTCTACAAATCAGCCAATCTATATTGCATGGCTCTGGACAACAATTACCAATCAGGCAAGAACGAGGTACAAAATCAGACCTATTTCCTTTACCGCATCATAATGTCGTTCATTCATCTCTAATAATTACTTGACCAGGGTGATGGCACTTGACCAGAGTAAGCAGAAGCGGTCAGCCGATCAACTACGCCTTGCCAGCCGATAAACCAAATATCGGCTATGGTGCTCCAACTCTGACAGATGTGGCCACTGGGGCAAAACGCAAGGTATCTTATACCAAAGTAACAACTCGTAAGAAAAAGAAATCCCCAAGCCAATCTTCTGCAGTAGCAGCACTTCAAACAGATGCCTTAATCGACCTCCCCTCTCCTTCTTCAGAAGGTAAGATCTTGAATCCTGGTAACTTTATTTGATTTGAATGCTGATCATACGTTTGTTTCATGATTAAGATACTTCTGAACATCAATCTGGAGGGGAAGAAGATTCTCAACGCACACCTCCTCTTCCATCACCCACTATTCAGGTATGATTCTGCTTACTCAGCAAGTATTTAAATTTTTCCATGATCCTGAATCTGGTATTATCTTCTTTTGATTTCGTCAGGTACATCATTCACCCCCAACGCCCAGGAAACTCAGGACAAGTTCTCCGCAAACACATGTATGATTTTAGATCTTGTTCACAAATATACTCTGCACACTTCTAACAATCATCCTTCAGCTTGCCGACCATGCATTGTCTGAATTATCTGGCCAGCCAAATATTGCAATCCCGAGCTCTTCATCACAGCCCCTCGTCCCTGCTGGCTCCAACATAGAGGAAATACACCTGAAGCAAGTAAGTCTTCCTTCCTCTGTTTTGGCCGATTCCATCACTCTTTTGTTTCTATCGGCCATCCTAATTTCATCTTTGTTTCAGGCACAAGAATCCCCAGACATTAGTCAATTCTCCTTTCAAATCGGAGCCACCTCTCAGGAAGAAGGAGAAGAAGCGACATCGGCCGATTCAATTGTATTATCAGACGAAATCAAGGCCAAACTCCAAGAATCTCTCCAATTTCTAAATCAAGACATCGGTCAATTGATCAAGAATGCACAACCGATCCGCGTCATCTTGGAAGAACTGGAGGGCAAACTTCCAGAATCAATCGAAGAAGCACTAACCCCTGCAGCCTTCATCGAAAGCCATCGTGCAGAATTTAATATGGCTCAGAAACAACTTGCCGATCATCTTCAGCAAGAAGAAATCATCAAACAGAGGGACGACTTCAAAGCTTTGGCAGAATCGGCCATCGGCGAGATCAAATCTCTGAATGACACTCAGGCCAGTATTCTGAGAAACAAGGCTGCCCTAGAAGTTGAACGCAATTGTCTTCTGTGAGAACTCAGTAAAGTAAATCAAGCAATAGACACTGCAGACCACGATCTCTCCCAGATCCCACCGGCCATCGCCAAACTCAAAGAAGATAAGTAGAAATACGCTCGTCAAGCATATCAACTTCACAAGAGTCTGCGGCCGATTTCTAGCTCAATGGTAGACAATAATCAAGTGATTGAAAACATTGATCAAATTCACCTGCGCGCGATAAAAGTGATCTAGGAAACTCTAGGATTACTGTAAGAACATCCCATGTATTATAATCTTAAGAACCGGCGGGCGACTCAATCTCAATCCAGAAACTTGTCTTTATAATTTATTGCTCTAAGGGCGACTCATATCGTGTCGGCCATGTTACAACCGATGCATCAAACTTGCAAATTGGCTTTTACATATTTTTTGCACTAAAGGCAATACTTGCTAATATTGGCTATGACTTACAAAATCCGGCCGATACTACAATCGGCCATATCCTTCATTGATCAAGACTCATCCGAAGAATCTCTTGACTTTGCCGACGTGACTTCATAATCAGCCATCCGAAAGAAATCCTTCTCCCATGCTTGACCAGAAAGATAGTTCATCCGATCATAACTCACTATATGGGTTTCAGCCGATGCCACACTGAATGACGAATCGGCCGATACTTTTTCAACAGCATCGTCAACCCACTGAATCAAACATTGATGCATAGTAGATGGAATGCAACAATTGGCATGAATCCAGTCCCGACCCAACAGCAAACTGTATGAACCCTTGCCATTAATAATGAAGAAAGTAGTAGGAAGGGTCTTACTGCCAATTGTGAGATCGACGCATAATGCCCCCAAAGCAGGAGACACGACTCCTTCGAAATCCTTGAGCATCATATCAGTCTTTGTCAGATCATCTTGATTCTTCCCAAGATTGCGTAGCATAACATAGGGCATTATATTCACAGCTGCACCTCCATCAACCAACATCTTCGTAATAGGCTTGCCATCAACGAATCCTTTCAGGAACAGTGCCTTAAAATGCTTCCTCTTATCATCTTCTAGCATTTCAAACGTTGCTCTAAATTCAACTATGCCATGGCTTCCTCTAATTCTGGTTCACGACTTTCACCGCTTGGTGCCATAAACTCTTTCGGCATTATGAAAACCATATTAATTGGTGCAGCCGATGACCCAGAATCTTGATCACTATCGGCGCTGGGCTTAGCACGCCAAACCTGTGATTTGACTTCTTTCTTGAGCAGAATCTGTTCTTGCTCTTCTTCAATGATCTCCAGTTGGTGTAGCCTCTGAACATGTCGCTTCTGAGACCTGGTCAAACCTCCTGGACACCACTGAGATTGATCCGTATGATCAGGCTCACGTTCTGGATCTCTTCGCATCGGCTAATCATCTTGCACTCTTTCATTGGCCATTTGTTCTAGCCGATCATGTGCAGGCATTCTTCTTCCAGCAGGATCACATAGCATGGTCCTGCCCCCCAGTCGATCATGCACCAATACCCTTTTTCCTAGCCGATCATGCACAGGAGTGCGCTCACGTCGATCGGGTACATGACGTGGTCTTTCATATGATCGGCTGCCTTGATCATTGCATTCGGGACAATCATATACTGATGGCAATGTCAACCCTTCTTCCAAGCAGTAGACAAAGAAAGGACACCTCCAATGATCTTGCTCGCGTCGTTCCTCTTCTTCTCTACGCTGCCGCCTTTCACGATCACGCTAAAACTTGTTCAACAGCATTTGAGATGTGACACGCCTACATGGCGCCGATGAACGCCCAGTATCCTTCATCGGACCTTTTCCTTTGACCTCATCGGCCGCTATCTGTGCTTTGGGGTCAACAGCCCCAGATCTCTTGGCCGAAGATGACATCAGAATTTTGGCTTGAGGAGAACCTTCATCTCTGGCCACATCAACCATGTTTGTGGCGAAGGGATGCCCATCAATCTTTTTGGGAGTTTCAAATTTCAACCTCCCTTGCTCGAAAGCCATCTGGATCTGGTGTCGGAAGACTTTGCACTCATTGGTGTCATGCGACGTGGCATTATGCCACTTACAATACTTCATGTTCTTGAGCTCATCCTCTGATGGGATCTTATGATATGGCTTCAACTTGATCAACCCTTCCGACAATAGCAAGTCAAAGATCTTGTCGGCTTTGGTAACATCAAACCCATATGACTCAGGCTCTTTCTTCCCAAACGGACACATCACCGGCTTCTTGTTGTTTTGTATCCACTCAGCCGATGTGACCGTCTCTTGTTCCTCTTCAGAATCATCATTAGTAGAATACTCCACGTAATTTATCTTCTTCTGAAAAGGCTTCTTGGACTCGTAGGATCGAGTCTCTCCTGACATCCTGGCTGCAATCTGGCTAATGCTCTCAAATTTTTGAGACGCATACTTATCTTTAATGTGCGGCAAGAGCCCATTGAACGCCACTTCTACCAACTGCTGATCAGACAACACCAGAATGTAGCATCGGTTCTTGACATCTCTGAACCTTTGAATGAAAGCAGCGACCGATTCATCGTTCCTTAGCCTTAAGCCAGTCAAATCGGTCAACTTTAACTCAATAATCCCAGAGTAAAAGAACTGATGAAACTGTCTCTCCAGATCAGCCCAATATAATATGGAATTTGCTGGCAAAGTGGTGAACCAAGCAAAGGCCGATCTAGACAAAGACAAAGAGAACAAATGGACTCTGAGTGCATCATGGTTGCCCGCTTCTCCCAACTATAGAAGGAACCTGTTAACTTGTTCCATCGTAAAGACTGCTCCCTGCCCCGAGAACTTTGTAAAGTCAGGCATCTTGTACTTGTGTGGGAGAGGAATCTGATTGTAAGCTAGAGGATAGGGAGTCTTGTACATAATAGATTGTTGCTTTGGCCTCAAACCAAACTGCTCCCTCATCACTTCAGCTATCTTCGTGCTCCAATCAACTTGGGGTTCAACTATTGGCATCTGCTGAGGAGAAGCCGTGCTCGCTGCATTGGTTATCATCGCAAGTTGTTGAGCTATATGGTTCATCGGCTGTTCAGCCGATTGCATCTGATGTGTCTGCTGAGCTATCCGATTGGGCGTCTGCTGAGTCATCGTCAGCTATGGAGCTAATGGACTAGCCAACTGTTGCCCAGTAGCATCCATGTATGGTACACTGACACACTGTATCTGTCCAGTTGCTTGATTATAGAATACCTAGTTAACTTCCTTCTGATGTGGAGATTGCGACAACAACACTTCTGAAGGAGACTGGGGTTGGAGCAAGATAGCAAGATGCTGCTGTGGGGTCATCGGCGGTGGCACCGATGCATTAGCTTGTGCCATCTGTTGTGGAATCCATGCGCCTTGTGCATTCAGCTGCGTTGCCGATGCATCCTGCTGTGCACCCATCGGCTGAACGGCCGATGGATCAGGCTGAGAGGCTATCGGCTGAGAAGCCGATGCATTAAACTGCATTTTGGGTGGCGTAGAAAAGAAATCCGGATGCATGCCATACCCAGTAGCAGGATTCCATCCTTTAGGAAATACGGATGCAGATCCATCTTGCACAGATGTAGTAACAGTCGAATAGATAGGATCTGCTGCAGCCGTTGATGCTGTAGTAGTAATCTGGGATGGAGTTTGACTGTTGCTTGTTCCTGCCTGGCTATTTTGAGCCGACAGGGTTGCTGCCATAGATATTTCCAAGGGAACATACTGCATCTGATCTAGCTGTATATAGCAAGGACCCATGCACCCTGGAAACGTGCCTTCAGCAAAAAGTCTTAACCACCGCATTGTGCCCTGTGTTGCCCATAACTGTTGCACTCTTGATGAAGGCTTGTGCCACAGCTTGGCAAACTGCATCCATCATCTTGCTTTCATGTTGAGCCTCTGTCAACGGCTGGAAAGATGGAAGATTAAACTTCTTGATCACCTTACCAGATCTGTTGACGCTGTACGACTTGAGGCATTCATGTTTGAATCTCTCCACCAGCTCTTCATATTCCTTCTTTTATTCTTCTTTGAGCTTGTCTTCAGGAATAGGAATCTGGTTTTCTTCACTAACTGCAGATTTATCTGAGATATCCACCATGTTGAAGCTTTCGGTCCCACCAGGCGTGCCAAAAGATGTGTTGACGCAAAAATCAACCCACTGGAATCCGAGGGCAAGTGTTCGCCAAGCACGGAAAGTGAACCAAGCGTGCCAGTCAATTTGACCTGAAATTGACAAGGGACAAAACAGAGTCAAATTCGAGAGCGTATCGGCTGGGATTCCAAATATCTCTCAGATGGGCGTATCGGCAAGTTTTGCCGATACTATAGATGACAAAAAGATATTAAATGCAGGCGTGTAATAAACAAGTGCGTCGGCAGGATCAGCCGATGCACTAAACGACAAAACCGGCTCTGAATAGCCGATCGTGTATGTATGACAAGATCTAAGCTAGGAATGTATAACTCAGATGATGCGAGCTAAAAACAGATCTAAACCGGCTCTTGAGATAACAAAACTGTTACTGCAAAACCTAAAGCCGATCTGATATGTTTTTAGATGTGATAATGGCCAAAAAGCGTAGGAAAACCTACAAATCTAGCCGATATCGATAATTGGTGAATAAATCTAGACGAGATGACAGCGATACGCCCGGAAGTCAAAGCCTAGATAAACTCGATAACTTTTGAATAGATTTGAACGAAGCCACAGCGATGCGCCCGGTAGCAAAAGCTCAAATATACTTGGTAAAACGAAAACTCGCCAATAAATCAAGTCACTCGAATGTGAGGCATCCTTGATTAACTTGAATAAACTCGTCGAAAAAAAAGAAAAGGCAAAGTCGCCAAAAAAGTGCAAAGGAATTGTAAAGTTTGTTGTATTGGATGTGTATCAAGTTTTCCCGGTCCCTTACAACTGATATTTATAGCCTAGCGCTATCAAATCCTAGCCGATCACGGCAGATATTACTTGACTTAAAAGAAAAGACTAACTAAAGATAAACTACTTCAAATACTACAACCGAATCATCAAAATTCTCGTAGAGTCCGGATCCTCTTCCCCTTCCTTGACTTCATCGGCAACTCTCCATCGGCCAAGCGCCAGAACGGACAAATCAGCATCTTCGCAGAATATTCTTCTAGCCCATCGGACGGGCTCCATCGGCCGATTTCCAACTCTGTGCATCTTTTGGTTTCTTTCGAATCGGCCACTTTTCCTTCACAGAAATCACCTTCCTTGACATGTGTCAAAAAACGGTGTCAACAGAAGCAACATGTGCTCAAGGATGGATTGTGGAAGGTGGAGAAGAGGATGAAATCAGTGATGTTGATCCTGTTACGGGGCTGACATGGTAGCTAATTGCTGAAACTTGTGGTGCTGAGGAAGTCACTAGACTTCGGAGAAGTGCAAGACTGAATCAGCCAAGAGAGATTGAAGAAGACATGTACTCTGAACCTGAGGATGATCCTATTGACGATGAAGAATTTGAATTTGAATCTGACCAAGAAGATGTGGTCACAGCCGGCTATGAGGCAGAGGAGGGGGCTGGGACTAGTGATGATTGAGCTGCTCCAAGTCATATGATATGATCAGAGCCTTGTTTTTTTATTATGTGTGTGAACTATTTGTGTAATGCTCTCCTATTTGTGCCTTGTGATAACTATGTTGTGTGTTGGTTGTTTGTGAACCATTTGTGATTTGCCTAATGTTTGCCACTTCTTCTAATTCTGAACTGATTTGTGAAGTTTCATATTACTGCATGTAACTTTAGTTTGCAAACAACCAAATACTTATAGCTTTGTCTAATAGTATTTATTTTCTCCTATATGTGCATAGATTATATGGAGTCAAAGGAGTGGACATGGAGTTATGCAAGTTCAGAAACTCAAATTATGCAAGATATGTGCAGTTCTGTGACTCATGGAATTATGCAAGGTATCTTACATGTAAAATTGACATCTATATATATACAAAACTGTTGAAACCTTGCTACAGTAACAAAACCGTTTAATCCATTTAGATGCCGTCTAAATGGCGTCTACACACTCTAAACGCTAAATGGAGGGTCACCGCCCATGTACCGTTTAGCGTTTAGGAAAACATGGGTAGTATCCATGGTTTTCTGATGATTGCAGAAATATTAGGATCGCTATGAGTACAGATGGTGTCAGTCCGTTCAGTTACCAGAGTTCCACACATAGCACCTGGCCTGTTGTACTGTCAATTTGCAACCTTCCACCATGGCTTTGCAAGAAACGAAAATATATGATGTTGACGATCTTAATATCCGGACCAAAATAATCTAGTCCAGATATTTAATTAAAAAATAGGAATTACGGCACAACGACACTACTAAACAATAGCTTAGCCTATTAGAAGACTAACGCAACAAGAACGGGTTGAAATGGATCTAAAACGCGAAAACTATGGAAGAAACAAGGCTGCCAGGACCTATACGTGATTAACCAACATCTGAAGGGCTAGCAGAGATGATTTGCAAGATACAAAAAACAGTGCTCACGAAGCAGCCAAAAGCTAGGGTTAGATTTGTAGAAGATCAAGGGTGGGGCTGGACTGAAAAGACCTAATAAATCAGGGGGTTTTCAGCAGATTGCGCAAGACATAAAGAAATCTGTGCAAAATATAGATTCTTCTAGGGACTAAATCTGAAGAAACCATGGGCTAGAACATAAATAAACATTAGATGTGAGGGCTAGATTGAAAACAAAGAGGTCCTGGAGGGCGGGTTTAAATTTGGAAAAAGCTCAGGGGCTAAAATAGAAAAAAGAGGACCTCAATCTAATTACTTTTGAACTACTCAGGACGGCGATTTGATTTTGATAAAGCCCAGGGGTCTTTTTGAAAAATGTGCTAGGTTGGTTTGTTTGACTCGGTCTAGATCGGATATGAGCCATCCGATCTAGATCGGGTGGCTAAGGGCAGTTGGGGCGGCTCGGGCTGGCGGCTCGGTTCGGGTGGGTCGGTGGCGAGAGGCGGCGGCGAGCTCACCGGAGTTCACCGAAATTGGTGTTCCGGGGCTCAGTTCGAGCTGGGGTTTGGTCCAAGAGAGAGAGCACGCGACGAGAATGCATCTAGGGCATTGGGAAGGTGAGTTGGAGCGGCGGAGGGGGTGCTCTGTGGTGAGTGGCGGAGAGGGAACTCCGGCAAAGGAATTCCGGGCACGGGGAAGCGAAAGAGAGAGGGAAAAGTGGGTGGTGAGGGTCAGTACCCTCATGCGGTGCTCCCGCGGTGGCTTGCTGGCGATGAGAAGTGGCGGAGAGGGAGATCGACGACGCGGCTGAGCAAGACGGTGGAGGCGGCGCGAGCGAGAGGGAGAGCGAGGCACGGAGCGAGGAAGAGAGAGTGAGGCAGGGAGGAGGGCGGGCTCGGGTGCGCCTTTGATAGGGTGGGAGAGGGAGAGGAGTGGCCGGCGAGGGAGAGGGCATGGCGGAACTCGGCGGCCATCAATGGCATTCAACCGGGGTGCCATGATGGGGAAGAAACAGAAGGAGGAGGCAAGGGGAGGTTTGCGCCGGCACTTCGACTGCATGGAAGGCGAGCCATGGTGGGGGAGAAGGAAGGCGGGCGGGCGCGGGGAGGAGAGGGGCCGCGGCATGGCCGGGCTCAGTTCGGTGGGGACGAAGGCCGGCAGGAGGTAGGTGACGGCCTAAACGGTGGGGCCCGGCTGGCAGAGTGAGAAGGGAAGGTGAGGGAGGCAGGGCAGGCCGGGGTTCGGGCCACGCAGGAGAAAAAAAAAGAAAGGGGAGGAAGGGAGCTGGGCTGGGCTAGGAAGAGAGAGATGGATTGCCGGGAAGGAGAAAAAAGAAAGAAAGAGTTGGGCTGGACCAAAGAGATAGAGAAGAGAGAAAAAAAGAAAAGGTTTTGGGGGTGAGTTTTGGTATTTTTGTTTGCAAATTTAAGCACGTACACAAGCAATTAAAAAAAACCAATGCAACATACATAGAACTATTTTATTCAATTCAGAAAGACAATCATTTGTTTTTCCTATACTAAATTTCTTGTCAAGAAATAAATATTGGGAATATTTTAAAATTATGAGAAAATCATTTTTAATTATTTTTTCTTATGACATACTAAAATCCAAAAATTTCAGAGTGTGACAAAACCAGCGGTGATGATGACACCTACTGGGCCGCAGGGACCATGGAAAGGCAGATGTAATACCAGTTCCTGGTGTTGCACAGAGAGGAGTGGATGGCCAGCAACAAGAAAAAAAATAAAGAATCTCCCGAAAGACGCCTATGCCACACCCACCCGCAGTAGCAAGCAGAACGCAGCAGCAAATGATGAAGACTCACCGGAAAGGGCAGCTAAACTGAAGGCAAAGAAGAACCTGGAGACTACACAAAACATAGGTACTGATTTATTGTCGTCTACGTCAATTGATGATTCCACTTTTTTTTCTAATATCAATAATGTGGGAGTTTCTTTTGGGCTAGATATAAATTTTAATACCTTTCTTAGTGATCTGAAATCAATTGAAATGAGTAGATTGTGGGAGACAGAAAAGGGTGAACACTATGAATCTAGAAAAGCTAAAACGACTTATATTTTAGAACGGAGGGAGTAGCTGATAGTGGTGAAGATAAGTCAGAATTTGAAGAAGAGCTTAATTCTCTAGATTTAAATCTGTTGTGTGGGGATTTAGTTGAGGGAGTGAGTGAGGGTGACTGTCAGCCATTCAATGCTCTACAAGCCTCGCCCGTAAGATCAATTCGAGCTCTCGCAAGAAGAAGAAAAATAGAATAATTAAAAGATAGTGATATGGCTCCGCGCGGGATACTAGAGTATCCCTTGTTAATGCAGACATGGTGTCTGGGTTAATTAAGTGTTGCTAGATGTTTCCCTTTCCCACAGTTTGTAAAGGTAACCGGCAGGTGGTGACAGCCCTGTTTCATGCCTTCGTAATCCTCCACGTTCGGTTAGGGGGGTAGGAGGTCCATAAAGAGCCGTATGGTTTGATCAGATTTATTCTGCCAGTCAGTAGCGGTCTCCCGATAATACTAGGTTAACTAGAACTAGTTTAATCATGGGATAGTATAGATAGTAATGTAAACTGTATAATTAACTTAAATACATGAAACCCGAGCTGCTAACTTCTTCCTTTCTCCCTGCCTTTATCTTGTTTTGAGCTGAGTATAAACTTGTGTGTCACACTACCTCTTTATACCATTTATCTTACCCCTGTTTATGCAATAGAATATCCAATCAAGATTAATTCATTAACTTGCCTACACACTTTAATTGCCGCCTTCTTGCAGAAATATAAATGATACCCCGGAATACTCCCGGATAAAATGCTACAACGGTATTCCGTGCGCTTGCGGATTTATTCGTGGTTTACAAAATACCTGCACCACCACTTGGCATCTCCGGGCGTTGCCGTCCAGGAGCATCCAACCTAGCGGTGACGCTGGTAGATGCCAACAGCTATACACTGCTCGAACCTGTCTAAACCTTGTGTTGCTTGCACCATCGTGTTCCTGATCTCGGCGACTCCCTGCCTACAATCTACCACCTTAGGGTACCCCTAGGTGGGCTTGCCGGTAAAACACCAACAATGCTTGTCGAAGTTTTAAAATATGTACCAAGGTGGCCACTAATAGAATAGCTAAAGTAGCTCAGAGGATAATTAGACCATCACAAATGGCGTTCCTTCCAGGACGAACCATACTGGAGGGGGCAATTATTTTATATGAAACTATACATGAACTACATAAAAAAGCAAGATGGCATTATTTTTAAAATTTATTTTGAGAAAGCTTATGACAAAGTAAAATGGGATTTCTTACTACAAACCTTACGGATGAAAGGTTTCTCTAAAACTTGGTGCAAATTGGTACATGCTTTCACCCAAGGGGGTAATGTAGGGATAAAGGTGAATGAGCAAATGGGTTCATATTTTCAAACCAAAAAGGGTTGAGACATGGTGATCCCCTATCGCCAATACTATTTAATATAGTGGCCGACATGTTTGCTATCGCCATCTCTAGGGCTAAGGATGCTGGGCAGGTGAAGGGAGTAGTTCCACATCTAGTAGAGGATGTCTATTCTGCAATATGCAGATGGCATTGTGATCTTTATGGACCACGATGTTGAAAAAGCAAAGAATATGCAACTGTTGTTATGTGTCTTTGAACAACTACCGGGTCTAAAAATAAATTTCCATGAGAGTGAAATCTTCTGCTTTGGACAAGCACAACAATTTGAAGCGGAATATTCTAGATTATTTGGTTGCACGCTAGGAACTTATCCATTTCGATACCTTGGCATCCCAATGTATTTCAGGAAATTGAGTAACAAGGATTGGAAATTTATTGAGGAAAGATTTGAAAAGCAACTTATTGGGTGGAAAGGCAAGTTATTATCAGTAGGCGGTAGACTGGTGTTGATCAATTCAGTCCTATCTGACTTACCGATGTTCATGATGTCGTTCTTTGAGGTTCCAAAGGGAGTTCCTAAGAAACCGGAGTCCTATAGATCAAGATTTTTTTTGGCAATACAATCAACATAAGAAGAAATACAGACTAGTTAAATGGAAGATTTTGTGCCAACCAAAGGAACAAGGTGGTTTGGGCATACAAAATCTGAATTTACAAAATAAATGCCTACTTATTAAGTGGCTATTTAAATTGTGTAATGAGGAGGGGATTTGGCAAGAATTGCTGAGAAATAAATATCTAAAGAACAAGACGTTAGGTCAAGTTATAAAGAAACCAGGAGATTCATATTTTTACTTAAGCTTGATGAGTTTGAAGGACCAATTCCTTGGCCAGGGGATCCGCCCAACGCTCGATGTGTAAAACGGCCGGCTACTTGCTACTATCGATTTGCCTGTGCATCTACACTTACTTCCTTTTACTCTTTGTTTCTCCATGTGATTAATCTTGCCGTTTGTTTCTCATGCTCCTTTTTTTTACCCTTCAAAGTGCTGATTGCGCAGAGTGATTGCATTTTTCAACAAAGTTCAAGATGGAATTACTGCCTCTTCTTCCTTAGTTTCTTCATCAGCCTCCAGCGTTTGGACCCTAATTCCTCTATTGCTACTGGCTACTGCTTATAGGGATGAAAGCGGTCGGGAATGATCAGGAAAATACCTTAACCATTTTTGTTTTCATATTTTTAAGCGGGAACGAATACGGGAATAGGAGAGCTCGGTTGAGAAAACAAAATCGGATACACGGGAGATCGAAATCGAAACAATTCGATCAGAAACATGTCGGTAACGGTCGGGAAGCGATATTTAAAACCGGGCACATCAATGCATGTAACCACTTCAAACGTAGAACTCAACACAATAAATTCAACCACACATACATAATACATAGGGAAATAAAACTACAGTCCATAGATAGGTAAATAGCACCACCACATAACATCAAGTCATTAACATCAACCATACAGAAGTCCACACTCACTCTCATACAAGTAACAAGAAGAGAAGTGCACACTCATACAAATATCAAGTCCACTGTCCACAACCACAACAGTCACACGCCGACACACACAAGATGACAAGAACAAACTACATGATGAAGCCAAGACCTCCCATCAACAGCAGCAAGACATCTTCATTGTGAGCCAATCCAACAGCCTACATGTCGAGGTCTAAGTCCAGGTCGTCTGCATGGGCCTCCTCATGCCTGACATCTTGAGCGCCAGGGTTAGGGGTGCAGGCCGCACGGTGGCCCGTGGCCTATCGACGGCGACGACCTGTGTTGGAGCAGAGAAAGAGTCAGCGGCGGGCCAACGGTGCAGTGGATGGGGATTGGGGAGGGGGTGAGCGGCGAGCTGGTGGCACCGTGGCGGAGTGGATGGGTAGGAGCAGGCGGCGGGCCTGCAGGCTGCGGCTGAGCGGCGAGCCGGTGGCGCCGGCGGAGTGGATGGGGAGGGCCGGAGCCCGGAAGGGAGCCGGCGGCGGCCACTCGCGAGAGGAAAGACGGCGCCGCCATGGCTGGGGTCGGGGAACTCGGGACTTCGGGAGTGGGTGGCGGCGTGCGAGGGAACTCGGGACCCGGAAGGGAGTGCATTTTGTTTCTTTTAAAAGTGTGTCATATTTCCTTTGCAACATACATACTCGAGTAGATATAGCCAAAATATGATTCTTGGTTTTGTGTTCGATGCTGAGATTGTGATGCGAGTTCTCTTTTTGTGAATGCTATATAATTACATATAGGTTGTGTGTGAAATATGTTATTTTGTAATTGTTAATTAGTATAGCTAAATCCATTGCTTTTAAATTTGTGCGGTGACAAAAGGGCACGTATGCAATAGCCAACTTGTTACCCGGCGGCCTTGCTACATATACTGGGAATTTTAAGAAGCAATACATCATAATGTACGGAACAATACCAGTTGCACGCTGCCCCCTACATTAGTTCAATTTTTTAGCCACACAAATTTATTTCTCGTGCACCACCAATCATCCATGGATTTTTGCTTTCATATGAAACTAAATTCACTTATAGTAATTGTGGTACCGGTGTCATGTTGGTGCATTTCCTTGTGATTACTGATTACTGACTACTAAAGGCATATTATTACCCTCACTCATGTATGCACTCGTGCGGCACAGTATGTATTATTGTTGCTTATTGTGCTTCGTTTAGACTATGTTAGTGATTGCATCTGAACTTATGGTGTATTTACTTTTTTTTTTGCCAGCCTCGGTTGAGCTCTGCACTTCACTCAAACCAATAATAAAAAAAATCTTTCTTATCACTTTCACAAAGTATAGTATTTTCTAGGTTTTATTATTTCCTGTAAACAACTTAATGTAGCTAACATTTTGTACCTATCAGATTGTGGGACCTGCTATCTCTGGTTGAGCTGCGTAGAGAAACTGAAGATTCATTCACACGGAAAGTGGGCCGCTGATAGGCAATGCACTGCAAAGTCAACTCATCTTGCGCGGCACCAAGGTTCAATTCAACCAGATTGCATGGGACTGACCTGATTTGAAGAACATATGGGCTCCTCTTTTGGGTTAAAATGTTTCTTTGGCTCGCTTTCAGAAGGCATCATTGGACTGCAGACTGGTTGATACGGCAAGGCTTACAATCTTCAGAGACATGCAGACTTTTTGATAAGTAAGCCGAATCTTCTGACCACATTATACTCCGGTATTCTTTATCACTGCAGATTTGGTGGGCAATTTTTGCTTCTTCCACTTAGCTATCATATTAGACTGTAAGGGAGTTGATTTTGTATATTATGTGTATACGATATAACCTTGAGTTTATTTAGATGTTTTTGCATGCATATTTGGTATGCTATAACTATAATATATATTTTTCAAACATGCATGTGCATGCACATGCCTCAATTGCTACATGTAATTACACAAATTTTATATAACAAAGATTGATGCTAATACAAAAAAGTTATTTCCCCGTAGCGGTGCATGTGCACCAACCTAGTTGAGGATTAAAATCTTTATGTGGTACTTGAAAAAGGGGGCAGTGCCTACAAAGGATAATGTAGCTAGAAGAAATGTGAATGGTAGCAAAACTGTGGCGAGCTGTACACATCGTTTTTCGAATGTGCTTATGCAAAACTTTGTGGAGACTATCCAACATCTTTTTTTCGAATGTGCTTATGCTAGATTCATGTGGCGAGCCGTACACATCGTTTTTGGAATTGCACCACCTCTGAGCTTTGAGAATTTGTTTCATCAATGGTTAGGTGGGCAAAATCCAAACTTATTCTTATTAACAGGGGCAGTGTCTTTTTGTTGGGCAATTTGACTCATAAGGAATGAAAAGTTGTTTTTTGACAAATGCCAACCAAAAACTTTTATGCAGGTTCTTTTCAAGGGAACTCAGTGGCTTCAACAATGGGTGCAATTACAGCACAATGATGAATGAAAGAAGATGATCTAGGCGTGTTAGTCACTGGAGATATCGGCTCTTCATTTTTTTTTGCCTCCCATGATTGGCCATTTAGTTTACGGATTGGCATATGATACTTTACTTACTTTTTTTGAACCTGGTTCAGTAGTAGTGTTGATCTACTGCGTGTAAGAATGTGTGGACTGATTTCCCCTTGGCAAGGGGGATGAAGCCGGAACTCTTTACATTATCTAAAAAAAGTTCTACCGATACTAAGCATGTTTCGGTGACTCACGTATGAACATCCTTCAAGGCTGTAGAATAGAATTGTGATGAACAACAGCTTGTATCGATCTCATTGTACAGGCCATATACATGTATATGGGATATGCAGATTCAACTATCATATCCTTCCGAGCTGCAGGCGAGCCGAGCGGTGCGTGGTGGCACAAGGAGTGCGCGCCATGGGGAGGACGTTCCGCGGTGACTGCGTCCAGCGTGGCATGGGCTTGCATGCTAAAGACACGAAGGTTAGTTGGATAGCCTCGCTAACACCCCCCAGTCATGACATCAGCTTCGCTGGCACAGACACTGAAGCGAAAATCATTGTACAATGCTGTTGGTAGCCCTTTTGTGAAGATTTCCGCGAATTGCTTGTGGCTTCGCATGTGAAGGATCCTGAGCTTGCTAAGCACCACTTTTCGGCTGATGAAGTGGATATCGAGCTCGATGTGTTTCGTGCGCTTGTAAAGGACTGGATTCTTGGACATGGACACCAATCAAACATTGTCATAGTAGACGATCATTGCCTTGGTGACGCCGTGATGGAGCTCGCCGAGAAGGTGTCGCAGCCAAGAACACTCGGCCACAGCGTTTGTGACGCCGCGGTACTCGGCTTCCCCGCTGGACTATCACACCATGTTATGTCAGTTTGATGATCATGAGACGAGGGAGTTGCCGAGCAAGATGCAGATGCCCGACGTCGAACGTCGAGGGTCTGAGCAGCCTGCCCAGTCCACATCGGTGTATGCCAAGAGTGTTTGTGTCATGGTGGCGAGGAGTTGTAGACTGAGTTGCACCGTGCCTTTGATTTAGTGAAGGATCTGTTTCAGCATGGAGGCGTGATAGTCCATCAGTGCCTGCATGTGTAGATAGACTTGTTGCATGGCGTAGGCTATGTCCAGCCTGATGATGAGCGTCAGCTATTGCAGCACTCTAGCCATGCTGTGGTACGAAGAGATGCATCCTTCATCGGTTTCCCGTCGTTGCTAGACAGATTCGGCTTGATGCTGGCGGGCATCATGGCAGGTTTACAATTTGTCATGCCTGTATGTTGAAAGAAATCGGTTCTCGTAGCTTAAGAGTGGGAGGGGGTGAATTAGGCAAACTTAAATCATTAACCTATGGCTTCAAATAAATTGCACGAAATGTAAACTAGAACCTACTATCTAGATATGCAACTACGGTTCATCTAGTGTAAAACCCTCATCCCAAAACAAGTTTTGCAACCTAGAGCTAATCCTAACAAGATACTACACTAAGAAAGTAAAAGTACACAAGTTGCGAGTATGAAATGCGAAAACATAAAGGAGGGATGAAGTGAAGCAAACTCTTGACATGATGATTTATCCCGTGGTATCGGTAGGCATTAAGCAACCACTAGTCCACGTTGTTGAAGCACTCACATAATAATATTGCTTCTCGGTCACCAAGTCTCTTCCGGGACACCCCTTGACTTGCCACAAAGACTTTGCCACTAATGCTCACGCCAAATTCTCCGGTCACCTTGATGTTGTCTCCACTAAGGAGCTTCCCCACTATGGGAGAGGATCTCCACATCCCCCGAACAAAGCTGTCATCGCCGCTCCACACCAAACCGGAGGGTTGATGACTTGCTTGCGAGCTACAAAGACTCCAAGGGGCCGGCACACCGAGATTACAACTGTGGTTCACACAAGAATCAACCACAAGTCAGCAACACCTTGCTCTCTCACTCTCTATAGGCCTAACCTAGTACTAACACTCACTATACCACAGCCCCGATACACCGACTAATGGTCAGTCAGCAAAAGCCGTTATACCGACAGACCATCAGTCGGTATAGATGTATGCCGACACCACTTATCTGTCGCTACAAGTGGCGTCGGTATAACTTATACCGACTGATCATTGGACGCTACGCCATCTCTTTACCGACTGATCATTGGATGCTACATGAAGTTTTTAGCGACCAATGGTTCGATGAGATAGTTTATATGAATTAAAAAAATCTGTGACAAATTAGTGCAAATGTAACATTGAGTTTCAAAGGTCCAATGTATCCATCATAATTCCAAAGTTATTATCAGTGCATGAACTTTCATCTTGAGATACATCAAACATAAGAATATGGATATAGATTCAATAGGAGCATATAAACATTGACATTGATCATCCGTACAAATATTAGTTGTCCAATATTTTTCCTGAACTGCATATAACAAGGGTTCCATATCAGACTAGACTGAAGATAAGACCAAGCCTATAGACACAACCTAAAAATCTAAAAACCAGTAACAAAGCTGAGCACTTCACTCCATCATCTTCTAGATCATTGTTTTATCTCTAGGAAGGTCAGTTCCATGAGTACTTTGAACGGCTTGACATTGACATCATCAAGCAAGCTACCTAGCATCTCCCGACACTGTACTTTGAACGGCTTGACGTTGACATCATCAAGCAAGCTACCTAGCATCTCCCGACACTGCCTGAAATCCAACACAAGCATGCCAATTTTTAGTTAAGATCCAAAGGTATACACAACACATTATATGAATGTCATGAAAAAAATGAAAGAAATAATTTTCTATCATCTATGTGAAAATTATGCAAAACTGATCGCCAGAATAAAATGAAAGAAACCCCAGGTAGGATAATATCATTATCAAGACAAGTTGCAATGCAAGTTGGAACAAATATATGGTGTAAGTTAAAGTGCATTTGCTCTCCTAAATTTTCTTGAAGCCTAAAAAATGCACAAAGCAAGCACACTTGATTGCACCTCAAATAAACAGAACAAAACACCTTTGTTGTAGTATGTACAAACTTTCAAGAAGGCTGAGAATACATTTTGGTAGTCTAACCCGGCTAATAAGCCTATGAGTCTATGACAATCAAAACATACCTATACCAACATGGCATATATGAAAACATTCCAGAGTTGAATCATCACTAAGTACCACCGAGCAAGCTCCAGCCTCCACCTCTTGCTGCTTATTATAAGCTTCTATAATCTAATGCAATATATTTTTTGCTATTATACCAACTGCATAGCACAATTTTGTTGACACTCATACAAGCTCTAGCCAATTTCTCTCATCTTGATATACTGTAGGTAACCAACTAAAATCAATCAGTACGTGTACTAACCAAAGTAATATGGACTCTCGGCTTACTATAATTATAGCTAGCAAATTTGTTCACAAATCCAAGAAAGATGTGGGGAGATCCTCCACCCTTATAGCCTTTTATAATATAAAACTAGCCAACCAGATCTAGAAATGACAAGTTTATAAGACTAAAAATGGATTAGGATTTAGGAACCATCTTGGGTGCAGGAAGCTGCTGATTACTTGGGAGTCACAGATGAATCTAACAAATTCACAAAAGAAGCATATGGATCAAGAAACCATAGATCCAAGAAGGGGTAGTGATGGGATCAGAGTTACCTCATCGTCTAACCCGACCTGGACTGAGTTTGATGGCGGAGGATGCGGAGGGGCAGGTGTCGTGGCCGCACGACCGCCTTGGACGAGCGGAGAAGAAGTGAGATGGGGCCGTGGCAGCAGTGCTCCTGCCAGGTGGAGGCGGAGCTATGCGCCTGCCGCAGTGCCGCCACGAAGCCCCTGCGCGGCACGCGGGCAAGGGGCATGGCCAGCAGCGAACAACGCCTGCTCCAGCCCGGCCGCCGCGGCGCCGGTGCCGGCGGAGAGAATCCCCGAGCGGTGGAGCTAACGAGAGAGGGGGGATGGGGTCGCCAGATCCGGCGGCGATGTGGGGCTGAGCACGCGGTGTAGACGGCGAGCGAGGGGAATGGCGCCCCCAGCCAAGGCTGACCCGGCGGCGCTCGCGTGCGTGAGATGTACATAGGGGGATGGCCGGATGGGGGGATGGAGCGAGCTAGGGTTAGACATTTATACGGTAGTAGTAACAGGCTGGGCCTTTTGCTCCGCACGAGAGTGGGCTTAGAAAGGCCCACGCCAAAGAACTTTGCCGACGGACTGTTAGACGTATAAAATGTTTTATACCGACACACCCTCAGACAAGGAATGATAGTTTGTCTGCAGATATCGAATCGCCGACTGATTGTTTGTTAGAATGTTTTACCGACTGATAGTTTGTCGGTAATGACAGACTTTTACCGACCCATGTCTGACGCTAATGTGGTGTTGTGGTATAGTGACTCTCAAAGCCTGTGCTAAATCCTATGGACATGATCAATTAGCACTACGGATGGCTTGGAGGTCTTCTTCAGTGTCTATGTGCTTCTCATGAACTCCAGCAACCACAAATGGCCCCTGGAAATCCTTATATAGGCTAGAGATCCGCTCATAGATGTTACCTGCCATTATGCAAAAAAGCTTAAAGCGTCAGATGATCTGGTCATAGATGTTGTTTTATCCGACCACATTAAGCTTGCATACTAGCCGTTAGACCCTAACTGGCTTCTCTTTGTGACACCCTAGGTGTTTAGTTGCTAAGGACACATCACAAACCTAGTGTCATGCATCCATAACCGAGGAAATTGCAATTAAATATATTCTCATGAGTGTATAATTGTGTATGTGTATATGTGCATGTGCTTGTAAGTAAAATACATCTTTTATAGGGTGCTAGTATAGTTTTCACATTCACCAGGAAATGACAAATAAAATGCATCAACACACATCATAGGTGGTGTTTTATAAATTTGCAAGAATAATCAAATTCAAATTAAATGAGGTCACATGAAATGATGAATAAATTCAAATCATAGAAAACATACTTTGAAAATAACTTCTAAATATTTTCTCAAATAAACTTTTGGCTAAAACAAAAGTTGTAGAGTTTTAAATGTTGAACAACTTTCATGTTCAAGATTTTTCGAGTTGCCACACAAAAATTGAAGAAAAATTTGAATTTTAAGTCGAATAGGGCAATTTTAAGAGTTTAAAATTAACTTTTAAACTAGGCTTCAAATGAACTTCTACCTGAAAGGAAAGTTTTAGAGTTTGAAATTTACTACAACTTTCATATTCAAAATTTTTCATGTTTCAACAGAAAATTTTGAGAAAAACTCAAGTCAAAGTTGTTGACCTCACTTTCTCTCTCTACTCTCTCTATTTCTCTCTCCCCTCCTCTGTTTCCTCCCCCGCACGGCAGAGGCCGTCAGCCACCAGGCTGGCGATGCCTAACTGGCACGCCACGCCAAGGCAAGCCACGACCAGGCTCCCCCGACCGGCCGCCAGCAACCCGCATTGCGACCCCGCCCTGTCCTGTCGCCACCGCCACACGGCCGCCTTCCTCTGCATCTGTGTGCCACCACGGCGACGCGCCCACCCGCGCCCTCGCCTGGCACCTGCCCAGCCCCCTCCCCTTTTCCTTCACTGAGAAGCACCCTCGCCCTCCCCCTTGTTGACGCCCACTAACGACCATTTCTGAGCGTCAATACGGTCACAATAAATGGATGAACTTGCATTTCTTACACTCATGTCATTAATAATTCACCGAATTCCACATGTCCCTCTGGATTTCTATGAGTACAGGTTTTTAGCTAAAAATGAAGGGCAATCATACCCTTTTATCCAAGGAGCAAGACGCCATCCAATCAGACGCCACCACATGAGCATCACATGGATTGGAGGGCCCACCCGAGAAGCAAACTGACTTAAAACAAGCCAAGTCAGCATCCAAGAGAAAAGAGGGCCCACTGGTCAACCACTGGACCAATGGAGGAGGCCAGTGGGCCAGCCCATGGTAGGCTGACCAGGGTGGTCGGCCGACGGCCCATGGGCCCCACTGCCTTACTCTTTTGACGTGGTAGCTCTTCATTGGTTGATGAAATCGGTTCAAGGTGTCACATGCTTATTTCCCGGCCGAGGAGAGGGTGGCTCCCCTCTATATATATGAGGGGAGGGGCTCCATTCTAAACACACCATCAACATCTTCAAGCAACACAAGACACACTCTCTAAAGATGTAGCTTTTACCTTTTCTTGTAGAGGTCTTAGAACTAGTGGAGTTTAGGTACGAGTTGTAGTTCGAGGTCTTAGAGTCTTCATGAAGAGTCCGATATGTCTTTTACCTTCTCTTTATGTAATGTTCTGAGTTTGTACTAGAGCTTATTTATCTATCCAATACTTTGGTTCATATGCCTTTGTTGTGTGTATGATCCTTCTCTTGAGCCATGCTTGATTTGTTTGATTCATATGCTAGTTTAGTTCTTGTTTCATGGCTATGTTTCATCTTTCTTAATGGGCGCTCTAGAACTAAGGCCCCGGATAGACATGGGTGTCCTTGCGCAAGGCTAGAGTGATGCTCGTTAGCGCAGGCATGGTGCCTAGGTTCATGACCACGTTTGAATGCGACTCTATCCCACAGATTGAGAGGTAGCCGGTAGGTGGTGACAGCCCTGTCCGAGCCCAAGTAATCCTCCATGTTTGGATAGTGGTAAGAGGTACATAAAGCCATCTGGTTATTCAGGCTTGTCCTGTTCAGTTGGTTGCGGTCTCCCTTACCCATGTTCATATAGGCTCTTCTACGTGTATGCACGACTCAACTCAATGTGCTCATGATGTATGCGATAGATTATGGCTCTTGTTACCCTTGATATAGCTTGTCGTCCTTCATTGTCTTAAGATGAGTTTAGTTGGTTGAGTTTGTTTGTCGCTACCCCCCATTATCAGGAACTATTTGCCCCTGCTCGGACCATGGATATTAATTCATAGTAATTCTCCACAACTTGATAAACTCTTTATACCGCCACCTTCCCTGCAGAAATATAAATGACACCCCGGGTACTCTCGGGTAAAATGCTACGGCGGTACTCCGTGCGCTTGTGGATTTATTCATGGCCCATGAAATACCTGCCACCCCATTGACGTCTGCGGACGTTGTCGTTCAGGACTATCTATTTCTGGCGATGGCGTTGGTAGGCGTCAACAAGCATTTTTGGCGCCGTTGCTGGGGAAGGCACAGGTTAAAGAATTTATTTAAGTTTGGGAAAACCTCTATGATTAGTGGCCAGTGGTCTGGCAGGACAACCATGTTGTCTTCTCTTTGTGTGAAGGCAGGGGTAGTATTCGATCAATGTCAATTCACCAATGAATTTCACGATGAATCTGAGTCGACTTCAAGAAGAGCGTGACTTGGCACTCTCAACTTTGAGAAGTTTACAATCCGGTGATTGGATTGATCATGATTGCATCAGACCTTGGAAAAGGCTCAAGTTTTCTTTCCAACTGAGGTGCTCCATTATTGTTGCCTGATCACCAACAACAAGGAACACTGCATCGATCGGACAAGTAGCCACACTACGATGCAATCAAGGTGAGTAATTATATTCACCTCACAAGGGGCAGTACCATGGGATGATAAGTATCATGAGAAGTTCTACCCGATCAAAAGAGGACCAAATGATATTCCCGAGCACCCCACCACTCCATCAAGGTACGAATTTTTCCAATAACCTTCATGATGTGGTGATCCATTTTGGAAATTCTTGTCAAGCTTGATCCAAGTTGACAAGAATTAAAATGTCTCGTTCAAAAGACTCTAAATTTTGAACCCTTGCCGACAGGTAAATCGGTGGTTATCCCATCTTTGAATTCGATCATTGCATGTTTGAATTCCTTCCATCTTCATTTAATTCTTGCATGAGCATTTGCATCTTTTGCACAAAGACCCTTGCATGTTTGATTCCCCATCTTTTGCATTTACATCCCTTATGAACGATGGATTTAAACATGTGCCCAAAGGGCAATCTTGGAAGAAAATGGCTGCCACAAAAATTTGGAGCTTAGTGCATGCATGAACTTGATTGATTTTTATGTCCAAGTTCATTTGGGGCTACTCCTAGGCCTTCACCGGCCTACCCCTGCACACATTCAAGCACTTTTGGAGTATATGGCAGTCATTGAGCATCTCTGAAAAAAAATTGAATGGAGATGGCACTGTGGTGGAGTCGGCCGACCCCACCTGTTGGCCGACCAAGGGGTGATCCCCCTCTATAAGAGCCAGTGCACAGGGGTCGCTTGCACTCCCCTGCCCCGAGATACACCAGCACCACATCGAGTTCTTCCTCCTTCTGCCCTCTTTGCCCTTGTTCTTCATCCTAGTTCATAAGAAAAAGAAGAAAAATATTTTCTTATTTTGCCTTTCCATTTGCATTTCATTTGCACTTTGTGTTTCCCTTCCTTTCTCTGCAAAAATGTGTTGTGGTGGTACTACTACCCTGCAAGAATGGTTTTGTGACGCGTCATCGTCCACAAGAATGATTTTGTGGAGTGTTATCACCGACAAGAACGATTTTTGTGAGAGGCAACCAAGCCCCACAAGGACTACTAACTCTCGGATGGCTGACTTTACTAACTCTCAGGTAATCCTTTCGAATTGTGGTTGTATTCATTGTGTTTGCGATTTCAGGAATGAGGAATGTCAGGAAGAAGTTCACAAACGTGTTCAAGAAGGTGACTGGTTCAAGCTCAAGTCGATCAAGCTCGCACCGCTCATCCACTCCCGCATCGAGCTTCGCCCACCACAACGAGCAGGCCGAGTCTTAGGCGCCGGAAGAGCAAGTTGAACAACAAGAGGAGGAGGCGCTGAACGACTCCCACATCGAGCTCCGAGGAGATCGAGAGTTTCAGGCCTACAACATGCTGAAGGACCGAACATTCGATCACACTCGGGTGTTCGATGAGGACCTGCTAGAAAAGACAGGTATGGATGCCGAATTTGCCAGTGTTTGGAAGGTCGTGGGATGGACCAGCTTTGCTGAAATTTCCGAATCGGGTTTCCGGGATTTAACAATTCAGTTTTTTTGCACTCTTGTGGAGACCGAAAATGGAGTTTCATTTTGATTTTTTGGAAACGATTTTGTTATAATCTGGAAGGATTTCAGCACTATCTTGGGTTTTCATCATAGATGCACAACCAATGTTGAGCAAGCAACTCGTGGTTACCATAGGGAGAGTTTTTGGCACTCTATTTCTGGGTTAACCACGTGCTCGCTGCCCCGTTGCAATGATATCCAACATCCGACCTTGCATCTAATGCATAAATGGCTTGCGCTCACGTGTTTTCCTAGAGAGGATGTCCAGACCGTTCGTGTTGATGAACTTCACATTCTTTATGCCATGGTGAACAAAATAAAAATTGCCCCCGTGCAAGAAATAGTTCGCCAATGGCTTGAAAATTTTCGAATGGTCGGACCCATTGAATGCACCTCTTTGGTCACACGAATTGCCACTAGTTTGGGTGTTTTAAATTAGGCTCAAATCTCTTACATCACTGTTTCTCGCCCAAAAATTGATCTGGCTTATTTGGTTCAAGGGCACACTCTGAAGAGTGCTCCAGATGGCTCTATTATATTTTTCTTTCCCGGCTATGTGAACAAGATCCCACTTCCTAACCAGGGACTTCGTTTATATAAAAGCCGTGGTTTAACTTTTGAGTTGCAGCCTATGGAAGCACCTCGCAGGAGTAGCGTGTCTGGAAGAATGACCAGAAGCAGATCCCGGAATGCTGCAATGGACATGCCGCCACCTCCACCACAAGCTTTTCATGGTTATGCAGGATATGCACCATCTGGAGGAATGGCCGGGTCCTCATCCAGACAACAGTCCGGTTGGGATCAGTATATCCCGCAACCGGAGGCTGGAGGATCATCATGGCAAAGTGCAGGTAGCACTGAGTGGGACCAAGCTGCGCGCGCTAACTGGACCTACGGCAGTAGTTCCAGTTCAGGCGGGGCACCCCCACTCTTTGCTGCCCATCGCACATTTTCAGCTCAAGGGTATCGTGACCTCACTCAGGGGTTTCACGACGTCAACCTCCGGGTCGGTGATATGGACGAAAGGACACAGCAAATCCAAGGGACTCTCAACCAACATATTGAAGACTCCGCGCGGCACTACACGCAGCAGCAAACAAATCACAATGCCACTATGGAGCTGCTTCAAAAGTAGTACAACGAAAGTCAGACTTTCTACCGGTTCTATGGTTATCATCCTGGACCCGGTCAGTAAGCCAGCTTGGGGGGAAGGAAGCCCGGAAGGTAACATGTATCCATGCATCTGCATATTTCCCTTTCATCATCTCATTTGCATTGCATTGCATAAAAAACAAATAAATAAATAAAATATATGCTTTATGTTTTTATTTCTCTTAGTTTATCTTATTTTCTCATGAGCGGTAAGAGTTCTCTAGTCGAAATGATGAACAATTGCTCTATTTCAATTTCCTCGTCATGCGTAATTTACAACTCATATTCTCCAAGAACTGAGTTTGTTGGTCTTAAAAAGTTTACCCTGAACCTGAAATCTTGTGGGTTGCGAGTGCATGATCTGAGTCTAAGCTGTTGGGGAGTATGATATGATGAATTAGAGTTGCTACAAACTTGTTCTGAGCAAAATTTTACATCCGGAATTTTCATCTGTCAAAATTGCAAAATGAAAAGTTCCTCAGTGATGGAAAATTCCTACCAGAGCCATATGCATGAAGCTTAATCTGAACGATCCAATACAAATGCTACTTGTCATCATGTTGAGCTTTGCTAAATTTTGTGACCTTTGTGAGTTTCTTTTCATGCTCTCATAATCAAGAATCATGTACACACCACCTTCACTTGCTAAATCTTCTACACCGGAAGATAGCACATCTATACCATCCATCTCATACTATTTTTAAATGCTCCTCACCTTATGATGTCTCTCCCAAATTTCTTCAAGGAAAGCATGAGCTATGAAAAAAAAGGGCACATGAAGACCCATGCATTGAAAAAAAAAAGAAATATGGGCGCATGAAGGTCCATATAGTAAGATATAGCTAGCCATGCCTAAAATAATTAGAAGGGAGAGATCATACATGGAGTACTTTATTGTCTTCCATTTCATCCACCACATATCCACACACTTGCACTTCTCGATCACGGTTGTATGACTTGTTTACTCTATTGGGTTCGATCTTTGGCTTTGCAAAATATTTGAAACAAGTATGCCTCGTTTTTCTCCCTACCATGAGCTCTACAAAAAGCCTTTTTAGAAGTAGGAGAAAGAAGGCATGCAAAGGCCTTCGCAAGGAACCATACACTTTGAGTGATTCGAGAGCGTCATTTGAGGAACTTGTTTTTATTTGAAAAATATTTTAAAACCTCCGGATGTAAAGTTGAGCAAGGAATGAGTGAGTGGTGCTTTATGAATCGTTCTATCTCTCAACCGCCCAAGGAGAAAGCCAAAAGCCCCATGGAGACTAAGGTAAAATGGGTGAGCAAAATTTTTGCCAACTTATTCAATTTGAGGTAGAATGTTTAATTGTAACTTATGCATGGTGAAGAGATGAAATATTACAGCAACTCCTGATCAACAACCTAAAGTCTAGCTTTGCTCAGGGACGAGCAAAGTTCAGTTTGGGGGATCTTGTTGACGCTCACTAACGACCATTTCTGAGCGTCAATATGGTCACAATAAATGGATGAACTTGCATTTCTTACATTCATGTCGTTAATAATTCACCGAATTCCACATGTCCCTCTAGATTTCTATGAGTGCAGATTTTGAGCTAAAAATGAAGGGCGATCATACCCTTTTATCCAAGGAGCAAGACGCCATCCAATCAGACGCCACCACACGAGCATCACATGGATTGGAGGGCCCACCCGAGAAGCAAACCGACTTAAAACAAGCCAAGTCAGCATCTATGAGTGCAGACCAAAAAGTTGCACGACAAAAGGATCAAGCAGAAAGATTTCAAACCAGGAGATAAGGTATTACTCTTTAATTCCAGAATCAAGTTGTTCGGACATGGGAAGCTTCGGAGCAAATGGGAAGGACCGTACTCTGTCGTTGAAGCCGTGCCACATGGAGCAATCACACTCCAAGATGACGATGGTAAGATCTTCAAGGTAAATGGTCATCGTTTAAAAATCTTCCTAGAACCTGATAATAAAGAGTATGATGTGATTAATTTCATTGACGAAACCTAGCCTTGAACTCAATCTTCCAAATAGATAGACTAGGTAACCTTTATCATCCTAGGGTCCTTTTTGTTTTGTTTTGTCCCCGAATAAAATGCAGGCAAATGAATAAGTGTGGGGGAGTCGCCCGACTCCCATATCATCCACACGCAGAAACGCCAAGGTAAGCACCTCCAAGTATGTCCTGCTTTTGACTTTAAACAAAGCCCTTCCTGGAGGTAGCCCGAGGATCACCAGAGTAAGTCTCATGATGAGAGTAAAATTTAGTTTGAATAAATTTTAGGGCTCCCTTGTTCTTAAAACCAGCAGAGCCATTATTTTGTTTCCATCTTGTTGTTTTGAATTCAGCACCAGGTTCAAGTACAAGTGTGGGGGAGATCTCTCAAGATCACCATTGCCATACGCATTCGAGATCTCCCACATGTATCGCACAACATCGTCTGCACTAACATGACAAGGGACAAGGCAAGGACACTACTACCTAGATCCCATCTTCTCCAAATGCTATGGTTTGTGCATCCTCTACCTCTCACTCTCCCCAACTTATGAGTTTAAATGAGAATCATTGCAAAACATTAAAATTAAACTCAAGGTTATCCTCTGGTCGTGTGCTTCTCTACTTTTGGCTTGCATACTTTTTATTCTTTGCTAAGCCTGAGCTTGTGAATCATATCTTAGGGAACCCATAATTGTTAAGTTGTTGAAAAGTGAGATATGGTTTGATGGATGAATCCTTGCTTTCTCTACTTATATGTCTGGGAAACTTTTATCAAAAGGAAAACCTCCATAGCTTTACAACTCCTTGTGTTTGTCCTACCAAAAGCCATATGTCGATATTCGTGATAGAACCATATACATATGTGCCTTGTTGTTATATTGAGCTTCATCAAACTTTGTGACCCTAGTGAGATGTCTTTCATACTTGTTTGATCAAGATCATGTGCACTACACCAGCTGAACTTCTACTCTAGAAGTCGGCTATGCCATTCCATCCATCCACAAAATAAACTCCATATTTAAAGATCTCTCTCTTTCTCTAGTATCTCTCAAATGAGACATGGGCTATAAAAAAAGATGGCATGCCCAAGAAGCATGACCCAAAAAAAATAGGGACACATGAAAGTCCTAGTGTTGAAAAAAATTTTGGACACATGAAGGTCCAAGTAAAAAAAATATCTATAATAGTATAGCCATGTCCTCGTATTATCCAAATAAAAGGGAGAGAGATCCACAAAAGGAATATTTCATTTCCACCATCCACCTTCCACACACGTGCACAATCTTGATCAACTTGTAGGATTTGTCATCTGCATGGATCCATTGTTTGATTTTTGCAATATATGTGACACAAGTGCATGCTTCTACTTTCTCCTATCATGAGCTCCACATAAGCCATCTTTAGAAGTAGGATGAAAAAAGCAATGCTTTGGTGAGGATACATACACAATGAGCGATGTGAGAGATCCTATGGAGAAGTAAAGCTATGGTTGTTCTTTGCACATATATATATATATATATATATATATATATATATATATATATATATATATATTCAAAATCCCTGTCATATGGCAGGAAAGTGGAGGAAACTGAAGTCAGCACTGTTCCACTCTTCAACTTCCCAAACCTTTATGGTAGACACATCAAAATTCACAGGTAAAGGTAAGGCTTAGAATAATCTGTATGCAGGTGCCATATCTTATTAAGTCGGGTCCGCCTTAGTTCTAGCCTTTACTCGAGGACGAGTAAAGAACTAAGTGTGGGGGATCTTGTTGACGCTCGCTAACGACTCATTTCAAGCGTCAACAATCGTGCAAAAGTTGAGCATCAGAAGGAATAAATGTTAGCATAGGGTTATTTATTGACAAATTCCACAGATGCTGGTTTGAGAATGTGTGCAGGTGAATTTGGGCCAAAAGCGCAAGAAACTAGCAAGTATGATCCAAGGTATAAATGCTCAACTACATACAAGGATCAAACAACCCACTAGATAGTCTCACATAAGAAGGAATGCAGTCCGCAAGCAAGGCAACATGTCATCAATCCGAGGCAACACCTTCTCGATGAATTAGACGCGTTCATGAGGGTCCACGGGCCCACCAGAGCTACCAAACCGCCTCAAGACAAGCCATGACCCACATACATAACATGGGGGCCCACCTAGCAGTGTCCAGATCAAAAATTGGGCTGTTTGGCCACCTTTTCTGGTCGACCGACCTACATGGTCGGCCGACCATAGGTCAACGCCTCTGGTCCTCCACCTTCCACATGTCAACTCCTCATTCGATGCATAGGTCAATTCCAGGAGGAAGGGGCCCAATCTCGGGGCTGAAGAGGCCATGGCACCCCCATATATATATGAGGAGGGGGTAAGAATCAAGACATCCATCAAGTGCTCACTCAAGTCTCCTCTTGCAATTAGAGTTGTCTTGTAAAGGTTAGTGGTAGAGGTACTCAGGAGGGGCGCTGATTTGTCGGCGCTCTTCTCCATTTTGTACCTCTACGAGAGTGAGAGAGTAGTTCGAGAGAAGTGCCGGGGTGTCGGCACTCTGCCCCAACTTGTACCTCTACGGATGCTACTACATTCTTCGGGTTTTAGTAAGTATTCGTGGTTCCTATATCTAATATTTTACTTGGTATAGTAGATGTTAGTAGTGCTTGTAGTTGAGTGAGATCAGTTCTCTTACTCCCGGGTTCGTCGCTCTGTATTCGTACAGTGCTGTAATTTGCTACAGGGATCCATATGTAGTTAGACTACAGTAGTAATCAGTAGCGTAGCCTTGGTGTCTAGGCTAAGGGTTATCCTTCGTTTGCCTTATATCCCACGGTTTGTTAGAGGTAAGCCGTAGCCCTATTGGTCCTTCGTAATCCTCCACATTTGGATATAGCGTAGAGCTGTTGGTCGGAGTCGACTGGCAGACCAGTTGTAAGCTGGTGCCCGAAGCGAGTATTGTGCCCGAGAGATCGACCTTTAACTAGGCTATAGTGCTATCTTAGGAATCCTCTCTACCCTTCTACCTATCCTGTTGTGTCCTTGGACTGATTAGAATAGAAGAGAGTGCACACACGTTCCCTGTGGATTCGATAACCCTTGGAATGCTCTGAGGTGAAAGCTACAACGGTATCCGTGCGCTTGCGGATTTATTCGTGACACTAAAATACCCAACAGAAGACCATGCTAAGCACTTATGCATTGTTCTTCAATGCCTCAGAGATCATCAGTTATATGCTAAGTCTTCCAAATGTGAATTCTGTCTAGATAGGGTGAAATTCTTGGGCCACATGATTTCTAGTGAAGGCATAGCCGTTGATCCTAGCAAAGTGCAAGAGGTGATGGACTGGAAACCTCCCACCTCCGTTCATCAAATTCAAAGTTTTCTTGGTTTAGCCGGATATTATCGCTGTTTCATTTCGGATTTCTCCAGAATTGCTAAGCCTATGACTGAACTGTTGAAGAAAGGAGTGGAGTTTGTGTCGGATGAAAAATGTGAAAAGGCTTTCCACACCCTAAGGGAGCAGTTGACTACAACACCTGTCTTAGCTCAACCTGATAATACCAAGTCCTTTGATGTTTATTGTGACATGTCGGGCACTGGTCCTGGTTGTGTGCTCATGCAAGATAAGAGAGTTATTGCTTATGCTTCACGAGCTCTTCGGCCCCATGAGCAGAATCACCCAACTCATGACCTCGAGTTAGCGGCCGTCATTCACGCCCTAAAGATATGGAGGCATTATCTTATGCGTACTCATTGCAATATCTACACAGATCACAAAAGTCTCAAATATATCTTCACTCAAGCCGACCTAAATATGAGATAAAGAAGATGGTTGGAATTAATTAAAGATTATGATCTTGTGGTGCACTATCACCCAGGCAAGGGTAATCTAGTAGCGATGCACTCAACCACAAGGCTCATTGCCATTGCTTAACCATGGAATTCTATACGGAAACATTATGTCATGAGATGAGAAAGCTCAATTTGGAAATGGTTCCTCAAGGCACTATAAATCACATCTCTGTTGAACCAACCCATCATGATCAAATCATCATGGCTCAACTAAATGATGAGGGAGTGAAAATCATCAAGCAGAAACTCTCACAAGGGGAAAAGAAATATAAATATTTTTACCAAGACAAGAATGGAGTTCTATGGTTTGAATCTCGCATAGTGGTTTCAAAGAATCATGAGCTCCGAAAACAAATTCTTGACGAGGCACATCTTTCGAAATTCTTGATTCACCCAAGAAGTAGCAAGCTGTACCAAAATATTAGGTAAAACTTCTGGTGGACTAGAATGAAAAGGGAAATTGCTAAATATGTTTCGGAATGTGACACTTGCCAGAGGATAAAGGCCAGCCACTTGAAAGTAGCCGGTATACTTCAACCTCTGCCTATACCATCATGGAAATGGGAAGACATAAGTGTGGACTTTATTGTGGGGTTGCCAAACACCTCTCAAAAGCATGATTTCATTTGGGTCATTATTGATAAACTCACAATGATGGCATATTTCATTCCGGTACATACTACCTACACTACCAAGAAATATGCCGAGATTTATCTCGATCGCATTGTTTGCCTGCATGGTGTACCAAAAATAATTATCTCCAATCGTGGTGCATAATTTGTAGCACGCTTTTGGGAACAATTGCAAGAATCTATTGGTACTAAATTGATTCGAAGCTCAGCTTATCATCCTCAAACCGATGGGCAAACTGAGAGGGTGAACCAAATCCTAAAAGATTTGTTGAGAGCTTGCGTCATTCACTATGACAAGAGTTGGGACAAATGGCAAGCTCTAGCGGAGTTCTTATACAACAACAGCTATCAAGCAAATTTGAAAATGGCACCATTTTAGGCCTTGTATGGTCGAAGGTGTCGTACTTCTTTGAGCTGGTCGCAAGTCAGAGAACGAGTGGTATTCGGACCCGATTTTGTAATTGAGACAGAAGAAAAAGTGATAGTAATTCAAGCAAACCTTAAAGCCGCACAATCTAGGCAAAAGAGCTACTTTGATAAAAGAAGAAAACCCTTGCAATTCAAAGTTGGTGATCATGCCTACCTTCGGGTCTCACCAACCAAGGGTGTGCAAAGATTCGGAGTGAAAGGAAAATTAGCTCCCCGGTATGTTGGTCCGTATGAAATTGTCGAGATTTGTGGACCCGTGGCCTATAGAGTGCGACTACCCCCGCAACTATTCGCCATACACAACATCTTCCACGTCTCTCAACTTAAGAAATGTGTCCGAGTTCCCACAGAAGTTGTCAAACAAAAAGACATACAGATAGAACCGGACCTCTCTTATGTTGAACATCTTGTCAAGATTCTTGATTAGAAGGAAAGAATTACTAGAGGAAGGGTCATTAAAATGTATAAAATCCAATGGAACCATCACACTGAGGAAGAAGCCACTCGGGAAATAGAAAGCTATCTAAGCCAACACTTCCCTGGTTTTTTAAATTCTCTTCCAGGTACACGCACTGTCAATGTTTAGCCGCCAAGCCTACCTAGGGTTACCCCAAGGTAGTTGATTATAGGCAGGGATTCGCCGAGATCTAAAATGCGATAGTGCAAGGAACACAAGATTTAGACAGGTTCGGGCCGTCGGAGCGTAATACCCTACGTCTTGTGTGGTGGTTTGTATTGCCTTGAGGAGATTATATGTTGGCATATGTTTTGGAGGGGTCCCTGCCCGCCATTATATAGTCAGGAGGACAGTGTTACATAAAAAGTCCTAGTCCAGTACCATAGGAGTCCTTCCCAATGCCTATCGGGTAGTTTCCTTCTAATCGACTAGTTCTACTTCTGTATGAGTAGTTACAATAGAGGTAAGGTACATTCCATGCGCTATCCCTTACTCTAGAACATTCTACGCCTGTGAGCAGTCCCGCTGCCCCGGGTCAGATAAGCCCCCGAGCTCTTCGTAGCCGAGTTCTGCAGGCATCGAGTACTTCTGAAGATGTCTTTGAGTGCTTCGAGTAGTCCATTGAATGCTTTCATCATTCAGAATCTTCTGTCGAGTACTTCGAGTGGTCTTCCGAGTACTTTCTTCGACTGCTTCGAGGCTGTGAGGTGCTCAAGCTCCGAATTATCATCTTTTATATGGTGCGCGATAAACTTGCGCACCATATGGAGTAGCCCCCGAGCCTTAGGTTGAATCAAAGAATCTGGTTGAGGCTCAAATCTATCTTTTCTTCTTCTCCAAAAAATTTGAAAATGAACCATTGATGACACGTATCCCGCAGCTCCCGAGCCTTGAATCAAAATTCCAATAATTTAGAATTAAGGATCAATGTCATGGCAGAGAATTTTATTCTGATGGTATAATCGGGTGGATTAAATATTGCGACCTGAAACCCTCTTTTTTGGAAAATAATCCTAGAAAAAAATGGTTAAAGAGATAACAATATCAAGAATCCCTGAATAACTGCTCAGAAATAAATCAAAACGCGAGATACCGCTTTGTCTTCTGATAATTTACACAATTGCCACCGCCACTGGTTATTTAACCATGCGGTTACCTAGGGTTTAACCATTCGCTACCTTGGCCGCCATTTCGCCTTCTTGCTCTTGCCGCCATCAAGAACAGATCTAATCTTGAATCCTTTCTTGCTTGCTCCCAAACCCTACTAGATCGCCTCCTGTCTTTCTCCACCGCCCTCATCGTTTGAGCCCCCGAGTGTATGCACGCAAAGCGACTCGTAGATTTCCAGATGGCTCCCAAGAGATCCAATGGAAAGGTGAAGGACGATGCCAGGAGCGCTCCAACTCTTGATGATGGGTGGTTGTCAAGTAAGTGCACTGAATCTGACATTCTTCCTCTTGTCGAAGAGTGTTTGCTTCAGCCTCAGTCGATTTTCAAGTGGCGGTCCGCTTTTAGGCACAGTCGCCCTTTCAAGGAGACGAACGAAAATGTCCTTTTTACCTCTTTTGTTGAACGGGGTTTTGGGATTCCCACTTCTGATTTCTTCCGCGGCCTTCTTTACCATTGGGGGATTCAAGCACACCACTTGACCCCGAACTCCATCCTCCGCATTTCTATTTTTGTTCATCTGTGTTAGGCGTTTCTAGGCATCGAGCCCCACTTTGATCTTTTCAAACACCTGTTCCATCTCAAGCCACAACCCTGTGGCGAAAACCAATATGTTGTTGGAGGTGCTGGGCTACAGCTGCGACAAGGGATGGAAAAGGTGTACATCCCTTACAAATTGTCCGGCAAAGTGATCAACTGGAAGGAGAAGTGGTTCTATGTCGAGAACCATGCACCAACATTGCTGAGTAGGACTCCTGGAGTCCCCAAGTGGCATGGTGAATGGAATCAAAAGCCTCAGAGCCTGTTCCAAGTAAATGATCTACTGGACAAGATTAGGGATTTGGCGGAACACCTAATTGGAGCTTCTGTTGTGATGTCTTGGACGAGTTGTCGAATCCAACCATTGCGACAACGAAGCCATTTCGGATTCCACTGTATGGGTGTAACAGATCCGTCCTGGTTTTCCTTTGACAAGATTTCTGAGAAAGAAGTGATGCATCGAGTACGTCGAGTGTTCAACGGAGTTCTTGGCGTCCCAGTGTTGTCAGACGCCATTACCATAAAGGATCCCCCTAAAGAGGTAAGGGAAAGTAGCCGATTGTACTGAATGGCGTACTTGTCATTGTATGTCTTGTAATCTAAACTGTATGTTTCTTGTTGCAGGAGGATATAAATGTTTATCGAAGTATGCCACCAGTGCTAGAGGTTGCGAGACCTGAGCATCTTCTTCCAAGTGCGTATAGACCGAGTCCACTTCCATCAGATGGAGATACTGACGAATCAGGTGCAAGGTTGAGCTCTGAATTTGATGAAAATTTCTCCTCTACAGACTCTGAGGAGGTTGCTGGCACAGGCGATGGTAATAGGAGTCCGAGTGTGGAAAGGGACTCGGGCATGAGTCATCCCAAAGCGCTGAGGACGACAACGCGCAAGCGTAGGGCCGCAAGCTCGACCGGAGAAGCCAGGTATGTATAATGATACATTGCTTGTCACTTTCAGCCATGTGTATGTCGGTATATTCCTTCATCTTTTTTTTTTGATTTTCTCTTTCTTCCTTGCTTCAGCTCAAAGCACTCCAAGCTAAGGGTTGAAGCTGCAAGGGATGATTCTGGGGCAGGTAGGGATGTATCACCTACCCCAGCGGACCTGTCAAGAGATGACAAGGCCATTCTGCCAGAGCAATCTGTGCCGGCGAGTGGTTCTGAAGAAAATCCGCCTCCAGAGCTAGCTTCTGCGGGTGGTGAAGAGACTCCTTCTGCCCAGCAGGATACTCCTGCGGGTGAGGAGAGGAGTGTGAGCCCCCAGCAGGGGCTACTGCCTTCTGCATCGAGTGCTTTGGTGACCATTACGGTCCCAAAGCTGCTCAGGGCAAGGAAGCTCCTGATCAGGAAGTCGACCTGGTGAGTCTTCTGGTTTTATCTTCTGCATGTCCAGATTTATCCGCCAACTTCTTTTACGAGTGCTTTTTCCTTTGTTGTGCATGCAGCAAAGGGGTTGACTTGGGTCTTGGGGGTGCTGGCCCTGGCGTGTCAGAGCCGGCCACCGATCCCCGGCCGACGGTGGTGTCGTCTCCCCCGGTTGTGCCATCGGTGGATGCTGGTGCAGCTGCGGAGGAGGCAGCTGCGGGGATGTACCAGCCTTCGAGGAGTCAGCAATCTCCAAAGAGGGCGACGACCTTCTTCAGCTGGAAGGTCCAGAAATTCATGCAGGTGAGCCAATCTTGTGTCCTCCTATGGATTGCAGTTGATTCCCTATTGCTTGATTTCTTCATCTAGATGAGACGGCAGGTCCAGATCCTCAACATCCAGCATCCGAGGAAGAGGAGGCTGCAGATGCTGCTGCTGAAGAGGAAGTGATTCCTCTGTCGACGGGAGGGGATTCGTCCTCAGCTATTTCTGCACAAGGTCTCCCGTTGACAGGGGACAAAATAAAGTTAATGCAGCAGAATATGGTTGAATGCCAAAAATTTTTGACTGTAAGTATCTTTCTTATCAAGTACTTATCTTTGCGACTAGTTAGTCAACTTATGCGTTCCATTGCAGGAACTTGAGCATTACGAAGCTGCAAAGTCCCAGGAGCTGGAGAAGTTCAAGGCTGAGCAGAACCAAGAGAACAAGCTCCTTAAGGAACAAATAGCCAAGCTTGCAGAGGACAAGAAAGCTCTCGAGGAGAGAAACAAGTCGCTGCAGGAAAGAAACAAGTCAATCTCGAAGAAACATAAAGGTGAGTGGTTTGCTTGTCTTTCCCTTAGTTGAAGTAGTCGAATAACTCCCTTGCGATCTCCTTGTTTGCTTATAGTCTATGTGTTCACGCAGAGCTCAAAAAGTTGTTGTGTATCGTTACTCAGATGATCTGGAGAAATTCGGCAAGATGCTGAAGGATGCTGACAAGCAGTTCGTCGAAGTTGCAATGCAGATCAAGAAGCTGGCCGAAGAGAAGGAACTTCGGGAGAAAGAGCTCGACGAGCTGAAGGCTACTGCTCAGGCCATTATTGATATGGTAGATCCACCCGAGGAGGAAGCTGCACAAGGCAAGATTCTGTTGGAGCGTCTGCAAGGAGCTCCGCAGAAGATCGTCAAGTACCTCTCGGACACCAGTCGGCAGTACGTTTCTCATGTACTCGGGTTAGTGAAATCCTATTGGCCGTAGGCAAACTTGACCCCGCTAGGCGAAGGTATGTTAGTAGAGTGTATCGAGAAGAGATTCGCCAATTTTGTGGCGGGGGCAAGGCAGGTAGCTAATAAGATAGTGGATATCTTAGAGTAGGAGCCTGTTGCAGAGCCATAGTCAGCCTGTAATACAATATTTGTGTATGCCTTGATGTAAAACTGATCTGTGTAATGTACTCATGAAAACATGATGTTTGCGATGTGATATTCAGTTTATGTTTGTCGTAGGATGTAGATATCCTTTGTGACTAAACATTTGTTTTTCGGTACGTCCTCTGTCGTGTTTATGCATGAGAATACGATACACGGTGTTTGGAGCGTATGGGAGGAATTGACCTCGTGGTTTTTTGCTTGGTTGAGTAAAAAACGAGTAAATCCCTCGGGATCGAGTAGGTGTAATGATCTGTAATTACTCGATTAGTCCTGAATCGTGTTCTGTTGAGAGATAAGTCAGGGACTAGAGTAAGGTATCTTGTGTTTGAACAAGAATAGTTTTTTTGTTGTGTTGGCTTGTGAAGCCTACAACTACTCGATTATTCCTAATTGTTTGTTAGGAAGGAATAGGATAGGTCCCTCAGTATCGAGTAGGCGTGACATGCCGTGGTTACGTGATTCCTATATCTTTCCTTTGAAAGATTGGAAGTAACTGGTCCTTTATTAGGATGGAAGTCACTGTTGGAGAATGGCTTATTAGTGCCGGTCACAGGGCGTATTAGTGCCGGTCCCTGTGGCCGGCACTAAATGGCCGGCACTAACGTGACAGACGTTAGTGCCGGCCACTCTGACCGGCACTAACGCGCGCGTGTTAGTGCCGGTCCGACATACCAGCCGGCACTAACGTGCCCGACCCCGCCCGACTCCTCACTGCAACGTTAGTGCCGGCTGATATAACTAGCCGGCACTAAATGTTTTTTCTTCTTTATGTTTCTTTTCTTTTCGTTTTTATACGTATGGCTATGCGTATTTCTACCGTATGTGACTGCATAGTCGTACTATTTGCATTGCACAGTATTATTAGAACAGCATATTACACTAACATTATTTATATATATATATATATTTGTCATGTATGGAACACTTAGGAGTTCAAAAGTACATGAGATATTGCAAATTATTAAGCACATCAACTATAGTAACGTATCAACTTTCTCGTCGTCGGATCTTCTTGGGCGACGCTTAGACGGAGATCGCCATGAAATTCGCCCTTAGGATTTATGACTTCATCGAGTAGAAATCCGCATATAGCTTCTTGAATTGCCCTGATCCGAGCGATTTCAATGAGTTCTTCTTTCATCCACCAACGCTGTCACATTTTTCGATAAAAACATGAGAATAAAAAATAATGAATTAAAATAATGAGCAGATGTGATTGTGCTCACGTACATTGAATGCCTCCACTGTCATTTGCCCTTTTTCACTTGCAAAAGAGTTGATCCACTCGCATACGTAGTATCCACATAAGTTGTTTCCTTGGCCCTGTCTCCAACACTATGGACAAATGTGGGTTACGATATAGAATTTTTCTGATGTTTATTGCGAATGACATTAGTAGTGAGAGTATATTCATACCGGAAAATCAGTCACCCAATGAAGAGGCTCGATTTCACCTATGGGCAAGCCTATGTGTTTGTGGAGGTAGCGACTCCATGCAGTATTTACCACCTCGATGATATCTTGGTACTTTGATATATCTTGCCTTAACGAGTCGTACACCAAGACCTTGTGCTCCTCAATCCGAATACAAAGCAATATCCAATGAAAGCTGTGCATATACATACGCATAACCAATTAATGTTGATCATAATAGTTATTAAATAGTATTATTAATATGAAGGGATTGAAAAAAAGAGGCTAACAAAGAACGACTCACTGATGGTTGTATGGCAAGAGAATGAAGGGACACATGCTATTTTTACGCAACCCCCTGTATATAACATTGACTATGTCTCTAGAATTTTGCGCTAACGATTTCTCGTGTATAATATCGGGGTCGAAGAACCCGACGTTATGGAAGTTCTTCTTTCGGCAAATTTGAATTTTTGACCTACGGGACACAAGAAAAACGGGGATCAGTCAACACACAAGGCTAAAAATAATGAAACGAGAGACAATACTTACATGCACCATACACTCATGAGGGACTTGTGAAGGGCATCTTGATGGTATAAATCGTAAAGTGCTGCAAACTCGATATATACATCATCTCCCCCCCGCCAGAAATGCTCATCTTTAATCCGAGCTGGGAACATCTCTAATTCATTAGCTTTAGATTGCACGGCATACCATTTGTGTAACTCGGCCATTCTCGTTGGTAGGAATGGTAGCAACTCTGGCCATATCAAAGGTTCACCAAGTACAAACTTTTTCTTGCCGCGTGCATTCTGTAGGGCCTCCCCAAGCAATTGAGCCCTTGTTAGATCAGTTTGCAATATCATCCCAGCCATGGTCAATGGATCTCTTGATTCATCGGGACATTCTTCACGCGGCACTATCAACGGAGGGATCGATTGTTTGGACTGCTCTCCGAGCTGGGGAACGGTCTTTGCATTAAGCCGCCGATTCTTGGGGTTGCTGTAGCTCTTTCTGATCTGACGATCATAATCCGACTCCCTTTCTTTCTCCTTGGTAGGATCTTTAATGAAGTGTTTAATGAAGTGTGCCTTTGCAACCGGATCTATTTCCGGCTTCTTGTTCGCAGCCTCCCTCAGTAGCTTGCGCTTTAGCAAGAAGGTTTGAAACGATTCTTCTGCCTCTTCCTCTTCTGTAGCCTTCGCTTTCTTCTTTCTTTGCTGCTTATGAGATGGTTGGACCGAAGGTACCGTGTATGCCTTCTGTCGCTGACTCTGATTCTGTTGTGCGGCTGGTGATGATGCCGGAATTGGCTCGCTTTGTGCGGCTGGTGATGGCGGATCCTGTGCGGCTGGTGATGGCGGATCCATGCTGGGGTCCCGTGCAGGCGGTGGAGAAGGTGGGCCAACACTAGGATTCCTGTCATCTAGCATTGGTGATCTTTGCCTTGAGCACCGAGCAGAATCTGTGGCTGCTTGCACCAATCTTATGTCGCGCTTTGGCCACGCGATCCATGTGTGTACGGCATGTTGTAGTTCTGTTTCTTCAGGACCTATAGGGATCGGGAGGTCCATGTCTTCCCAGCGTTCTTCAGTAATTCGGTCAACAAAGACTCTGGCGAATCCTTCAGGAATCGGCTGGCAATGTATTGTCCCGCCCTCTTCTTGGACTTCCACATAACCCTCAGCACAAACTTTGAGCTTTTTCCCATAAAGAACTAGAAGCTCACATTGGGTCCTAACGGTGATGTCGTCAATGGGGTCCCTCGGCCTGTCGGCACCCAAATTAGGGTGCTCTGTGGAAGCAACACTGCTACGACGCTGAGAAGGGGGGCTAACCTCCACATTGGCAGCTGGTTGGTCCGAGCGTTGCCCAACTGTTGCCTCAAGTGACATTATCCGATTTTCTAGGCTACGGATCTTCTCTGTCACTACTGCCTTGCTTCTGCATCGGCTTCGGTAGGTTTCGAGATCTCCGGAAAAGCCATATTTCCATGGAACTACGCCCATGCCTCGGGTCCGTCCAGTGTGTTCCGCATTCCCAAGAGCGTAAGTCAGCTCGTCATTCTCTCTGTTGGGCTGGAAGGTTCCTTCTTCCGTACGCCTCATTGCGTCGTCGAGTCTTTGGGCAGCCTCTCTTAGTACGTCGCTAGTCACAAACATTCCAGTGTCGGGGTCTAGTGTGCCTCCATGAGCATAGAAGTAATACCTTGCTCGTTTGGGCCAACTCAAGGTCTGCGGTACGATTCCTTTTACAATTAAATTATTTTCCATCTTTTCCCATTTCGGAACAGCAACCTTATAACCTCCAGGCCCAAGTCTATGGAAGTTTGTCTTTTTGCTAGCATTCATTTTGCCTTGAATCGAGGCTGCCATGCTATCAGCACTGTGCTTGTAATTCACGAATTCATTCCACCACTCTCGTTGCTTCTTCCAGACTTTATCAAAATCTGGTGTGAGGCCCTTGTTGACAAAGTTTGCGACCAATTTTTTCTTGAACGAGGCGAACTGAATTGCCATCTTCTTAAATGCCCATCCCTTTACTTTGTCAGCTTTGCCTGGGGGAAAGTTGAAGTGCAACGACACCTCTTTCCATAACAAATCTTTCTCTGAATCTGGCACGATATCTTCAGGTCGATCAGAGACTTTATTTTTCTTCCAAAGCTTATACTTTATGGGGACACTTTCCCTAACAAGATATCCCAATTGATTTACAAATGTTGTCTTAATTTGACCAGGGGCTAGTGGCTCGCCGGTTGCTTCGTTGATCTCCGTGATGGTCGTACATCCTACCATCTTCCTCTTGGAGCCACGTTTCCGTTTAGGCTTCGTCGATCCTGATGCCTGAAAGAATCGCAAATTTATCAAGCGGGTTGCTAGCAACTAGTGGACGTCGCGGCAGGTATGCGTAACCTTCATAACCCGCAAGCAAGGGTTCCAGATCGAAAATTATCATGATATTAGGTAACTTATTGACTGAAACATTCATAAGAATTTATAGCTGGAGCACGACTCCTTACACAAGGACTGAAATCATCAACAAAGCTAGCAACATAACACAAATAGTTACCTAACATATCTTGCTCCTAACATATATATTGACAAAACGTTTATCCTGATGCCTGAAAGAATCACTAAACTTTTATACCTCGGCTTCCTCGACATTTCCTTCTTCCTCCCCACTAATATCTTGCTCCTCGTCGCCATGATAATGCAAGTTTAAAAATTGGCTGCCATCGTTCTCGTCCTCATCAAACTCTGGAGCTATGTGCCCAGTACTACCACGAATGAGCTCGTGCATTAACTCGTCTTGGTTGTCCGTAGGATCCATTTCCACTGCCTGAAACAATAAAAAACAAAGAGAGTGTAGGATTAGCTGCGTTAGACTTATATTGCTATCTGTGTATTTACTCTTGAGTGTAGGATGTTTCTTGGATATATGTATAGATACTTGTGTATCTTCCCTTTTGGGCACTGTAATTCATTTGAGCTGCATACCTGTCACAACTCACAAGGTGCACACATCTGCATGTTGCATGCGAATTGACATGTTTTTATCTCAGGATTTAGTTCCTCCTAATTAGGTTCTCTGCCTGATTATTGCTAAGACACTTCCTTCTATAATCATTTTCCAGGGCCAATACAAGTCAACTTTGGTCTGCCCAGTCTGTGGAAAGGTTTCAGTGACTTTTGACCCGTTCATGTATCTTTCCTTGCCCTTACAATTTGCATCAACCCGGAGCATGACTACCGTGGTTTTTACTTGTGATGGAAGTGTTCCACCAACACAATTCACTGTAAATGTACCGAAGCAAGGTAGGTGCAGGGATCTATTACAAGCCCTTGGCAATGCATGCTCACTTAAAAAAGTGGAGAAACTTCTAATTGCCGAGGTTCGTCATTATGCTTACTTGACCTAATGTACAGGTTGGCAGGTTTATTGATCATCTGTACTTATAAATTTCCTTGAATTTATCTACAGATACGGAATCATAAGATCTACCGTTTTCTTGATGATCCAGTGCTTCAACTGTCTACAATAAGCGATGATGACCGACTGGCAGTATATAGGCTCCCGAAACTGGAAAAGAGGGCCAATTATATTCAGTTTGTGCATCGCCGTGAAGACTTGTAAGCAAAATGAAAAAGAAACTTATGTACATTTATCTTCTTGCTAGAATTACAGCTGTAGTGGCTTGCTTGGTTTTTATTGAAGTGAACCTGACATATGCCATGGCAATATGCTGCTTACATGATTAGCATAAATACTTGTTGCGAATTCATTCTGATAATATTATTCTTTGCTATTTGTAGGGATCATGCAAACAATAACAGTTTGGCATCTTGGAAACCCTATGGTGTTCCTCTTCTTGCACAAATACCTCGCAATGAAACTGTAACAGGTTTTGATATCCATGAGTTGGTTCATAAAATGCTTGTGCCCATGCTAAGAAATCAGGACTCACCACAGTTGGCTGCCCAAAATTCTCCCTCCTTGCATAGTTATAATACTGACAGCAGCAAATTGCAGCTACAATTGATTGATGATAGCAACACAGTCATAGGAAAATTGAATGATTCTATCAGGGTCCCACAATCTTCACTTGCAACAATATTTTTTATCAATTGGTCCAAGGAAGATATGAAAAAGATTAACACTGATCATTTAGAATACCTTCCAGAGGTGTTTATGTATGCTCCTCCTGCCAAGAGGAGGATTATTTGCTATTATGTACTCGCATAGGATTATTGTAAATGAGCATTTGGGATGGACATTTCCTACAGCTACAGTTTATTTTAATCCTGCAAAAAAAATCTGGCTACTACATAGTTGCTTTTTCTGGTTTCAGTTTCACTAGCATCATGTGTTGATTTTACTGAGTTCTGATGGTAGTCATGTAGGGTGAACTTGCATTAGCTTTTGGTGAGCTACTGAGAAAACTCTGGGCTCCTGGAGGACGTGGCCCAGTTTCTCCTAGACCATTCAAAATGAAGCTTTCTCGGTTTGCATCTCAGTTCAGTGGATACAACCAGCATGATTCACAGGTTTGGTTGTCTCTTTAGATTGGTGTTCCATCTTATTATTTTTTCTTTCCTGCATCTGTACCTTGACAAAATACTGCAGGAGCTTTTGGCATTCCTCTTGGATGGACTCCATGAGGACTTGAATCGTGTGAAACATAGACCTTACATAAATTCTGGAGATGCTGATGGACGATCAGATGAAGAAGTTGCAGATGAATATTGGGCAAATCATATTGCTAGAAACAATTCAATCATTGTTGATGTTTGCCAGGTTAGTTCTACATATTGGTGTGACACATTGGTACCTGATAAATTCTAATAGCCAATTGCAATTCAGGAATTCAGGAATGCACTGAATCAATGCTGATGGACATATTGTTGATGTTTTTGTATTTGCACTGAATTAAGGAATGCATATTCCTCTAATCTGTTCACTCAAATTTTAGAAAATATTTATGAGACAAGAAGCAAGAGCTTTACCTGGGATTGGGCGAAGAGGAGGCCGGCGCCGTTTCCGGTGAAGCGCAGGGCGTTGGGGCGGCGTCGGGGCGGCCCCGGGACGAGGTTGCGCCGGCGAGGCACCAGGCGGCGACGACGACGAGGCGCGCAGTGGCGCGGCCGAGGACGACGAGGTCGGGGCAGCGCGCGGGCTGGGGCAGGGCGGCGTCGGGGCGGCACCGGGGGACGAGCTCGCGCTGGCGCGGCGGGGGATGCGAGTGCTGCGCGGCCGGCACGGCGTGCCGGGCCGGGGAGGTCGACGACGACGCGCGGCGGCGCACGCGGGGGAGGGACGGCCGGGGACGGGGGCGGCGGCGAACGTCGATCTGAATTTTGTGAAGTGTGGGAGAGAAGGGATTTATGGGGGGAGTGCTCGGTTAGTGCCGGCTAACAATACCAGCCGGCACTAACATGCCCTCTGTGACGTCATCTGGCCATGTTAGTGCCGGCTGGTAATTCTAGCCGGCACTAATGTTCGTACGTTAGTGCCGGCTAGAATTACCAGCCGGCACTAACCTGTCCCACCTGGCGCGAACCAAATTTTGCCCGCCCCAATTCTCTTTTACACAAAATCTTTAATATTAATAAATTTATTCGTAATAGGCTTAATAATTAGATTAACAAAACAAAAATTGATGTCTTGTTTTTTTAAGTATATTGTTAATTATATCTACACAATAAATAGTAATTGAAGTAAATGAATGAATATGCTTGCATTATCAATTATGTGTAGTTTATACGGTTTATATGTATATATGCTTCTGTTATTCATAATAAATCGAAAATATTTCATTTTTATCCATGCAAAAATATTCAAAAAACTTTTCAGTAATAGCTTATACAATGATGTAATCAATTCGCAAATTACTTGATTATTTATTTGTAATTTATTGTTTCAACGCTTCTAGTAATGCAAAATTAGTGAAAGTAAATAATATTTATACCATGCAAAAATATAATATTATCTGAAGATGATATTGTGTTCTAATTGCATGAATAGTATCGAGAATTGAGATAAATACGACACGATGTGTTACATTACATCACTTAATGAGAAAATACAATATATAATTTATATAAAACTACTACTCATTATCATTATCTACTGCAACATTGATGATCTTCTTTTTGACGAAAGTGCCTTGCGCGTGATCACGGCGTAAGTAAGGCATGTCCTCTTTGGATAAGAGGATGCTGGGGTCAACGTCAACTGAGAATGGAGGAAGGTCATCAATCTGGTCATAATCTTCCGAATTGTCCGAAATATCATCAACTCCAATAACTTTTCTTTTTCCTGGAAGAACTATGTGCCGTTTCGGCTCATTTCCAGCCTTGTCTGCTTCAGGCGTCTTATCCGACTTTTTCTTCGGTTTGCTCGACATATCCTTCACATAGAACACTTGTGTCACATCCTTGGCTAGAACGAATGGTTCATCTTTATATCCAATCTTTTTAAAGTCAACTATGGTCATCCCATACCGGTCCTTCGTTACGCCTCCTCCAACCACCCATTCGCAACGAAACAGAGGGACAACTATGGGTCCATATTCAAGTTCCCATATCTCATCTATGACACCATAGTAATTGTTCTTTTCTCCATTACTATTTACTATACACATACGGACACCACTATTTTGGTTGGTGCTTTTTTTGTCTTGAGCTCTCGTGTAAAATGTATACCCATTGATTTCGTACCCTTGGTATTGCTGCACGGTGATTGATGGTCCCCTAGCAAGCCATTGAAGTTCTTGATCAACTGTGTTTTTGCCCAATAATTTTCGTCTGAACCAGCCGTCAAAAGTTTTTATATGTTGGCGTGTAATCCAAGCAAGATTCTTCTGTGGATTTTCAGACAGTATAATATTCATGTGCTCGTCAATATATGGAGCCACCTTGGATGAATTCTGAAGAACCGTGAAGTTCGCTTGGCTGAATTCACTACAAGGGATGTTCACATTACATTTCTTTCCTAGTGTGCCTTTTCCCTTTAGTCGCCCCTCATGGTGTGACACAGGGAGCCCAATCGGATTGAGATCAGGAAGATAGTCAACACAAAACTCAATGACCTCCTCTGTTCCATAGCCCTTAGCAATGCATCCTTCTGGGCGAGAACGTTTACGCACGTACTTCTTCAATACGGCCATGAACCTCTCGAAAGGGAACATATTGTGTAGAAAAACAGGACCCAGGATAGTTATTTCTGTCACAATATGAACTAGAAGGTGTGTCATAATGTTGAAGAAGGAAGGTGGGAAGACCATCTCGAAGCTGACAAGACATTCGACAATGTCTTTCTGCAGCTTTATTAGATTATTTGGATTAATTACTTTTTGCGAAATTTCATTCATGAACGCACAAAGCTTTACAACTGCCAATCTCACATTTTCCGGTAGAACACCCCTCAGTATAACCGGAAGTAATTGTGTCATCAGGACGTGGCAGTCATGGGACTTCAAATTTTGGAATTTCTTCTCTTTCACATTTATTATGCCTTGTATATTTGAGGAGTACCCAGACGGGACCTTGATACTGTTCAAGCAATCGAACATACTTTCCTTCTCCTCTTTGCTCAGATTATAGCTAGCAGGTTTTAAATAGTGGCATCCTTTGTCTCTCTTCTCGGGTTGCAAGCCTTGTCGCCCAGCTAGCTGCTGCATGTCGCGCCTTGCTTCCAAAGTGTCTTTTGACTTACCATACACTCCCAGAAAGCCTAGTAGGTTCACGCAAAGATTCTTCGACAGATGCATCACATCAATTGCGTTGCGAACTTGTAAGACTTGCCAATAAGGTAGGTTCCACAATATAGACTTCTTCTTCCACATTGAAACATGTCCCTGGTCATCCTTGGGAACAGGTTGGCTACCGGGACCCTTTCCAAATACTACCTTCACATTCTTGATCATCGAGAATACACGCTTTCCATTACGGAACAGAGGCTTAGGACGAGTTTCGGGTTCTCCTTTGAAATGCTTCCCTTCGGTTCTTAGGGGGTGATCGGTAGGAAGGAATCGGCGATGGCCCATGTATACGCACTTCTTACAGTGTTTCAAATAAATGCTATCGGTCTCATCATAACAGTGGGTGCAGGCCATGTATCCCATGTTTGACTGTCCCGAAAGTTTTGCAAGTGCAGGCCAATCATTGATGCATACAAAAAGCAAAGCTCGGAGGTTGAAGGACTCCTGTTTATACTCATCCCACACACGTACACCTTCTTCTTTCCAGAGTAGTAAGAGATCATCCATCAAGGGTTGCAGGAACACATCAATGTCGTTGCCAGGTTCTTTTGGCCCTTCTATAAGCACCGTCATCATGATGAACTTACGCTTCAGGCACAACCAAGGAGGAAGGTTGAACATACATAGGGTCACGGGCCATGTACTATGAGCGCTGCCAAACTCACCATACGGATTCATTCCATCCGCACTTAGAGCAAATCTTATATTCCTTGGGTCGTTGTCAAATTGAGGATACTCTCGGTTAAGATTTCTCCACTGGGACCCATCTGCTGGGTGTCTGATCATGTGATCCTCCTTACGATCTTCTTTGTGCCACCGCATCAACTTAGCGTTATCCTTATTTTTGAAAAAGCGTTTCAGACGTGGTATTATAGGGAAGTACCACACCAACTTTGCGGGAACTCTCTTCTTTACCAGCTGCCCATCAACATCACCTGGATCATCTCGCCTGATCTTATACCGCAATGCGCTGCAAACAGGACAAGCTTCCAAATTCTCGTATTCGCCGCGATACAGGATGCAGTCGTTAGGACATGCGTGAATCTTTTGCACGTCCAATCCAAGAGGGCAAACCATCTTTTTAGCTTCGTATGTTGTTGACGGCAGTTCATTACCTTCAGGAAGCATGTTCTTTACAATCTTTAATAGCTCACCAAATCCCTTATCGGTGACACCATTAGTTGCCTTCCATTTCAGCATCTCCAGCGTGGTACCCAACTTCTTCTGCTCCGGTTTGCAACAAGGGAACAACGGCTTTTTGTGATCCTCCAACATCTTCTCAAATTTTAATGCCTCCTTCATAGTCTCACTGTCTTTATGTGCATCAAGCAACGCCTGACCTAGCTCGTCAGGTGGCTCCTCTTGTGCAACATTTGCTTCACCCTCGTCCATTGGTTCATCTTGAAAGCCACCTGCTTCATGAACCCATGCCCAATCTGGAAGATTGTTATCACCATCGTCATCTTCTTCATTATCTTCCATCATAACTCCAACTTCGCCGTGCTTGGTCCAAAGGGTATAGTTACTCATGAATCCATTCAAGGCCAGGTGATTCCATAGAGTATCTCTTTTTCGGAATTCCTTTTTATTTTCGCAAACACTGCATGGACAACACATTAAACCCTTTGGCGATCTATTTGCCATTGCCGCCTTGAGAAAAGAATCTAAACCCTGAATCCATGCCGAGGTGCTCCGGCTTCCGTGCATCCATTGCCGGTCCATCTGTACAAATTAAAAAAATCATGCTCATTATCCCTAAAAACAGGTTACTATGAAGTAATTCAAAAAAAATGTAAGTGTGTCATAGGCCACATATCTAGTAAATTTAAACTAAATAGCAAAATAAATTGGCACAATAACATATACACATGTCACCATAAAATAATTCAAAAAAATCATTCTAAATGTGTGATAGTCAAACTATATAGTAATCATTCTCTAAAAAGCAACAAATAAATTCTACCTTGCTCAAATTAATGAACAAATTAATAAATCATGCTCATTTTCCCTCATCCTTAAAATTCTTAAAATTTTGCATTATAACATGTACACATGTCCCCGTGAAATAATTCAAAAAAATTACTCTAAATGTGTCATAGTCAAACTATCTAGAAAACCTTATCTAAAAAGTAACAAATCGATTCTATTTTGCTCAAATTAATGAACAAATCGGAAAATTATGCTCATTTTTCCTCAACCTTAAAATCACTATTTTCTTTATCTAGAAAGCATGAAACAAAGAATAAACACCGTGAAAGAAGGGTGGAAGAAGCTACTAACCTTTGGTGCACTTGGATGGGTGAAATCCTCACAAATTTGGAGGGAAATGGGCAGCACCTCCCCTCTAACACGCCATGAGAGAGAGGAGGAGCTCGGCCAAATGAAATGGTCGGGCTGGGGAAGAAGGAGTGCCTGATATACAGGGCAATTTAGTGCCGGCTGGTGGTTCTAGCCGGCACTAAGTGTGTACTTTTAGTGCCGGCTAGAATTACCAGCCGGCACTAACTTGTAATTGACCAAGTTAGTGCCGGCTAGAATTTCCAGCCGGCACTAACGTGTCTTATGACCGTTGTGGCATGCGAGCGAACCGTTGGGGGATGGCACGTTAGTGCCGGCTGGTGTTTCTAGCCGGCACTAACGTGCCCGCCTTGTACTGTACATGCACGTTAGTGCCGGCTCCTATTGGACCGGCACTAACGTGCTGGTACCAATATGACATTCTCCAGCAGTGAGTTGATCCCTCAGGATCGGGTAGGTGCGGTAGCCTACAGCTACTCGATTGTTCCTATGCCTGTCATTGCAGGGCAAAGAAAGGTAAGGAATGAGTAAGGTGTCCTTTACAAGGACAGAAGTAGATTCCTCAGGATCAGGTGGGCGCGATGGCCTACAGCTACTCAATTGTTCCTATGCCTGTCTTTGCAGGGCAAAGAGAGGTAAGGAACGAGTAAGGTGTCCTTTACAAGGACAGAAGTAGATCCCTCAGGATCATGTAGGCGCGATGGCCTATAGCTACTCGATTGTTCCTATGCCTGTCTTTGCAGGGCAAAGAGAAGTAAGGAATGAGTAAGGTGTCATTTACAAGGACAGAAGTAGATCCCTCAGGATCGGGTAGACGGGATGGCCTAAAGCTACTCGATTGTTCCTATGCCTGTCTTTGTAGGGAAAAGAGTGGTAAGGAACGAGTAAGGTGTCCTTTACAAGGACAGAAGTAGATCCCTCAGGATCAGGTAGGCGCGATGGCCTACAGCTACTCGATTGTTCCTATGCCTGTCTTTGTAGGGCAAAGAGAGGTACGGAACGAGTAAGGTGTCCATTACAAGGATAGAAGCAGATCCCACAAGATCAGGTAGGCGTAGGTCAAGATTAGGAGTCGCGTTAGGGTGACAGATAGTCAATTTGTGGAAGAAATCAACTTTTATTTATAATAATTTGCTCGGTTACAAGACTTCTTGTGTATTGAACAAAAGGACTCTTAACTAAAGACTACCCCTTGTTTAGAATCATTTGTACCGAACAATGGTTACTTTTAAGCAATGAAACATAGTAGATAATAAAGCTGGGTGAGGCTGTACTCATGTTGGTACGCCTTTTAGAGGAGTGGTGCTCCAAGGGCCTTGCGAAGAGTTCGGCACTCGTAAGTCGAGTGGTTGCTCTTTGGGTGCCACTTGCATTGTCCATGAAGGGCTTGGTTGAAGCAATCTTGGGCCAGGGCTGCTTTTTCTCGCTGCTCTTCGCGGTAGGCTGCTTTATCCCGCTGATCATCGTGGTAAGTTGCTTCGTGGTCGTCTAGGAGGTGTTGGCATTTGCGCGACCTCGAGTAGTCGTCTGGGATGCGGTAATTGGAAGTGGGGCTGTAAGCCTCCACCCTCTCGCGCTCTTGTCTTCTGGAGATGGTAACGTTGCGGGCATCACGGCCAATGTTGATCACGCTGCGGAGGTCACTATTGGAGTAGTCGAAGGAGTCGCCGTGGGGTTCTTGGTGGTGCGTATTCGCACGTTTGAGGCGCAGAGCCCTTTTCTAATTAAGGATCCTGCGGCGTTCATAGAGATCCATCTCCTCTTGCTCATCTTCTAGCTTGACGGTAACCGTCACGCTTGATGGAGCAAAGGGAGGATCATGTTGAAGCTGGTCTTGATTTCCGTCATGACTGCTGGGCTTGAATCCATGTGGTCGGAGAGGTACTCGTTGAAGTCATCAGAGTTGTAGTCGCCGAGACTGACGCGCTCCAAGGAGTCATCTTCTGAGTCGGAGATTTCTGAGATGCGCACCATGAGGATTTCACGGCAAAGGTCTTCGATGTCTTGCGGATCTTCGTCTTTAGATGGCGAGATTGGTGCGCCTTTCTGGAATGGGAGCTTGTCGATCTGAGGATTAAATATCCCGGTAGATCGGCGATTAGGCCCCAGCTTTTCCCAGCGCACCGTCCAGCCCTGAGGTGTTGATCTTATAACCAGTGTTGATGTAGAGTCCTAGGAGAAGTAGTCATCCTTGTCCGAGTTGGAGTCGAGTTGTATTGGGTTCGGAAGGAACTGTTCTTCCTACTCCTTTTCGGAATTGGAGAATGAGGGCCTTGAAGCTTCTGCAGCGGGGTGGGTGAATTGGAAAAAGTTGTTCTTGTATCCACCTGTTTGTTCCATCGATCCACATAGTCTCTGATTGATATGAAGTCAGCTAGTTGGTCTTTCTCGGGTGCTTCACCAGGATTCGAGTCGGAGCCCGAATAGGAGGACAATCCGAGGGTGTATCGGAGAAGCTTTTCGTCATATGGCAAGGTGTCTAGGAACGGCCATCCGCCTTCGGCTCGAATGGCGATGTCGTTCAGATATTCTCTGTATTTTTGTACATTTTCAAGTTCTTCGGGCGAGTAGCCAGAATCTAGCTCGTCTGAAGTAGCACTCGTGGCCTGATCATCTCCTGGGAGTGTGTTGCCCTGCAGAGCAAGCTGCGGGCTAGACACCTTGGGTGGTTGATGGGCTTTAGATAGAAAATCTTCCCATAATTTCTTGGCCTTTGACTGTTGCTAGAGTTCTTCTATCTTGTCGGGATTGCGCAATCCCTTCATGAATAGATCAATGTCATCTGACCACTCTTTGAAGTCATCGGGGGAATCTGGGCCGTCTAGCTTGTTGAGGTAGCTGATGAATTCATGATCAAGTTCTGAATCTAGGAATTCAGGGACGATTTCTTCGCAGTTTGGGTCAGAAGAATTGTCCCATTGATCATGTCTGTTAGGGTTTCCTGATTGGAGAGTATCCTCTGCTAGCTTGATGCAGTTCACAATCTTAGAATAAATCCGATCAAGCCCAGAGAAGGTGTCGCCCGAACGATCGAATCGTGGGCTGGATCTCTCGGGCTCTTTGTGGATCTTCTTTTTGTGGAGAGAGGATTCAACAAGGTCGATGCAATCTGCAAGGCTGCGCGAGACGCGATCAATTCCGTTGATCAGGTCAGAATTGTCTACCCTCTGGCGTGGAATCGAGTTGAGTTCCTTGAGGTAGTTTTTGATTAAATCTGAGTTGGGGCTGAAAGCAGGAGCCTCCCGACTGGCGGTGGCTTCCTGTTTCGTGTCTGCGAGTAGTTGATCTAATTCTTCCTCGAGCTCGGAGGGAGACCTGCACCGAATTGGGTTTTCAACATGAACGGGAAGCAGAATCTCATTGAGTTGATCAATAAAGCTGTCGACGTTGTTGCGCTGAGGTGTCGCCGATGCCTCCGGTTCTCTGGGGTCGGCCAGGTGGCTGGTAAAACCACTTGAACCGTTGGTGGTGCAAATCCAGGAGCCGAAGACGAGGGTTGTGCCTACCAGCACGGTGTTGGAGTCGCCGAAATTGGCCATCAAGTTCGCCAGTTGATCTTCGCCGAAGGCCCCTACCTGGTGCGCCAGCTGTCAGTGTTTAGCCACCAAGCCTACCTAGGGATACCCCAAGGTAGTTGATTGTAGGCAGGGATTCGCTGAGATCTGGAATGCGATGGTGCAAGGAACACAAGATTTAGACAGGTTTGGGCCGCCGGAGCGTAATATCCTACGTCCTGTGTGGTGGTTTGTATTGCCTTGAGGAGATTGTATGTTGGCGTATATTTTGGAGAGGTCCCTGTTTGCCATTATATAGTCTGGGGGACAGGGTTACATGGAAAGTCCTAGTCGAGTACCATAGGAGTTCTTCCCAATGCCTATCGGGTAGTTTCCTTCTAATCGACTAGTTCTACTTCTGTACGAGTAGTTACAATAGAGGTAAGGTACATCCCATGCGCTATCCTTTACTCTAGAAAATTGTATGCCTGTGAGCAGTCCCGCTGCCCCGGGTCTGACACGCACCTCTCCACATTTAGATTTCTCCAACTGAATCTCGGGACGAGATTCTTTTTAAGAGGGTAGGCTGTGACACCCTAGGTGTTTAGTTGCTAAGCACACATCACAAACCTAGTGTCATGCATCGATAAACGAGGAAATTGAATTAAATATATTCTCATGAGCATATAATTGTGTATGTGTATATGTGCATGTGCTTGTAAGTAAAATACATCTTTTTATAGGGTGCTAGTATATTTTTCACATTCACCAGGAAATGACAAATAAAATGCATCAACACACACCATAGGTGGTGTTTTATGAATTTGCAAGAATAATCAAATTAAAATTAAATGAGGTCACATGAAATGATGAATAAATTCAAATCATAGAAAACATACTTTGAAAATAACTTCTAAATCTTTGCTCAAATAAACATTTGCCTAAAACAAAAGTTGTAGAGTTTTAAATGTTGAACAACTTTCATGTTCAAGTTTTTTGGAGTTGCCACACAAAAATTTAAGAAAAAATTGAATGTTAAGTCGAATAGGGCAATTTTTCATATTCACAAGAGTTTAAAATTAATTTTCAAACTAAGCTTCAAATGAACTTGTGCGTGAAACAAAAGTTGTAGAGTTTCAAATTTACTACAACTTTCGTATTCAAAATTTTTAACGTTTCAATGGAAAATTTTGAGAAAAAACTCAAGTCAAAGTTGTTGACCTTGCTTTCTCTCTCTACTCTATGTTTCTCTCTTCCCTCCTCTGTTTCCTCCCCCACGCCGCAGAGGCCGCCGGCCACCTGGCCGGCGATGCCTGACAGGCGCGCCACGCCAAGGCAAGCCCCAAGCATGCTCCTCCGATCGGCCGCCGGCAACCCGTGCTGTGACCCCGCCCCGTCCTGTCGCCACCGCCACACAGCCGCCTTCCTCTGCGCTCGAGCGCCACCACGGCGACGCCCCCACTCGTACCCTCACCCCGTGCCTGGCCAGCCCCCTCCCCTTTTCCCTCACAGAGAAGCACCCTTGCCCTTCCCCTCTCCCCTCTCGCTCCCAAGAAACCCGGGCCCCCTGCGCCCAGGAAGCCCCGCCGCCACCATTACCGCCGCCGGGCCTGAGCTCGCCGTAGAGCTCCCCTCTCCGGCCCCCTCCATCCCAAACCAAGCACTGGTCCTCCCTGGCCCAGTCCCGCTACCTCCACCTCGCCGGAGCGTCACCGCCACCACCGATGCCGCCGTTGCTCCACGGTCCTGCCTCCTCCGGCTGCCCCATCCCCAACCCGAGACACCTGCAGGTTCCTCTCGCCCTCCTCTTGCCTCTCCCCCACCTAGCCCTCACTACCGGCGAGCGAGCTCGCCGGATTTTGGCTTTCCCTAGCACCGGCCATGGCCAAGGTCCACATTGCTTTGATTTCAAAACCTTTAGGGAGATTTCTGCAAGTTTCCATGGACCTATTCGTAAGACCCTAGTTCATGTTTTTAATCCAAATCAGTGAACTTGTAAATTCATTTAAAAATTGTAGAAAAATTGGAAAAATACAAACTCAATTTCTCTGAGTTTCTAGCAACTAGATCTACAACTTTTGTTATATGCACATCTTTAGTTTGTCAACAGTTTTTTCTCTATATTAAATGCAAGTTTAATTAGCTTTTATTTGTATCTCAAGTTATAGGCATGTGATAATAGCCATTTTTGGTCAGTGGGTTACAAGATAGAAATGCCGATCTGTGTAAAAGTTTCATGGTCATAGGACATTTCTAGCTATAGGTTTTGTTAGATCTTGTTTTATGCCTAGGTTAAATAAAATTAATTGTTCAAGTTATTCTACTGTGATTCATATCTGAAAATTTTACAGTGCTTCTAATTTGACGGCTAGATAGTGTAGAAAAAGTTTGAGACTTCCAGTTTAAGTGGAACTGGTCCAACTCATTATTATCATGAAGAAATGTACTAAATCAAGAAAAATAGTTCCTGTACATATAAAAATATAATATTTTTACTGAAGGTTTTTTTAGCACATAATAATTCTGGCAAAATATGAGGCTCTAGAATCTTGTAGACATGTCTATAGAAATTAATCTTGATCCATGCAGATATATATATTGTGTTATTTTTCTTGCCATGTGTACTGCTCTTTTAAATCCGAAAATTTTACAGTAGGCTCAACATAGGATTAGAAACACTAACATAAATTTTTATTACCAGTACTTGCATGGTTTACTCTGTACAAATTAATCTTGATCCTAGCAGTAGCTGAGTAAAATGTTTTTCATATTTATTCTGCTCAACGAAATTAGCTGAAATTTTTATATTAGGTTGATGATTAAGTTTTGTACTCTGTGTAAAAGTTTCTGTATCAGAAGCTCTGTGTAACTCTAGATATGATCAGTGCATGTTAGAACTAGTGATAGTAAGGAAAATAACTTTTGCATGAACTAAGAAAATATGTGTTGACGAAAAAATCAACACACTGGAATCCGATGGTAAGTGTTCGCCAAGCACGGAAAGTAGACCAAGAGTGCCAGTCAATCTGACCTATTGATTGACAAGGAGACAGAGTAAACGTTAAATTCGAGGGTATATCGGCTGGAGTTCCAATTATCCCTCAGATAGGTGTATACACGACAAAAGAATATTTAAATGCAAATGCGTAGTAAACGAGCGTATTGGCAGGATCAGCCGATACACTAAACGACAAAACCGGCTTTGAACAGCCGATCGTGTATGTATGACAAGATCTAAGCTACGAATGTGTAACTCAGATGATGTGAAGCTAAAAACAGATCTAAACCAGCTCTTGAGATAACAAAAATGTTACTCCAAAACCTAAAGCCGATCTAGTATGTTTTTAGATATGATAATGGCCAAAAAGCATAGAAAAACCTACAAATCTAGCCGATATCGATAATTGGTGAATAAATCTAGACGAGACGATAGTGATGCGCCCAGAAGTCAAAGCCTAGATAAACTCGATAACTTTTGAATAGATTTGAACGAAGCCACAGCGATGCGCCCGGTAGCTAAAGCTCAAATATACTCGGTAAAACGAAAACTCACCAGCAAATCAAGTCGCTCGAATGTGAGGCATCCTTGATCAACTTGAAAGAACTCATCGAAAAAAAGAAGAAAAAAGGCAAAGTCTCCAAAAAAGTGCAAAGGAATTGTAAAGTTTGTTGTATTGGATGTGTATCCAGTTTTTCTGGCCCCTTACAACTGATATATATAGCCTAGCGCTGTCAAGTTCTAGCCGATTACAGCAAACATTACTTGACCCTAAAGAAAAGACTATCTAAAAGATAAACTACTTAAAATATTACAACCGAATCATCAAGATTTTCGTAGAGTCCGGATCCTCTTCTCTTTCCTTGACTTCATCGGCAACTCTCCATCGGCCGGATACTAGAGCTAGCGGATCAGCACCTTCAAAGCATATTCTTCTGGCCCATCGGATGAACTCCATCAGCCGATTCCAACCCTGTGCATCTTTTGATTTCTTCCAAATCGGCCACCTTCCCTTCACAAAAATCACATTCCTTGACACGTGTCAAAAAACGGTGTCAACACATTCCCCCCAGTTTCGGAGTAATAGATCTGTTGTTCCGAAATTAATGTTAATCATTATTGCCAATGTTCAAATTTATCCTCATCTCCCAACCAGACGGTGTATCGAATCCCAATTTTGCCCTCGAGCAAAGGTTATAAATATCTCTGTCTTTCCTTCCATTGTCACGTTTCCTGTAGCACCTCTGCCTTCTCTCTTACTCAAGAACACATCTGACCTGCCGCCGCCATCGCAGCTTCCTAGGGTTTCAAAGACCCAAGTCCAAGAATCACTCTCCTGACAATGGCATCCATCTCCGAGATTCCAGAGGTACGTCTTCTTTCTTCACCCGTAGCATTTGTTTTTCATTCCCTTTTTAATTTCTTCAGCCGCGCCATCTTATTTCTGTCCTTTTCTTCCAGAATCTTAGGGGCAATATGATTATTCCGCTAAAGAACCAACCCATCATGATCTATTTAGGCCCTATGGGAAACCCAGATCCGACCAGCATAATTAATCTGGAAACCAACAGAATCCCCCTGAAGTTCTCTGATATGAATCTAGATTAGTCTCAGGCCTTTAGATCTTGGCCGAGTGTCACTCCTGGGTGGAGAAATTGGTTTCGTAGGATGGCCAATTCTCAGAGAACCAATTGGGAACAATATGATATCAGCCAATGTCTGAACTTATCTTTATCGGAAATGATTAGAAATGAGCCGATGCTCATATCAGCCTCTTATTTTTGATCTGACGCTGTTAACGTGTTCATGTTTAACCATGGGCCAATGACACCTACCCTGATGGATGTTGTGATGCTCACTGGCCTGAATATCAACGCTCCCAATAAACCCTTCCGTTTGTTAGAAAAAGCATCTTTCAAGATTCAAACAAAAAGCATCGGCGGATTGAAAGGATATATTGGCAAGAACATGAAGACCGGATCAGTATCTGACAGAGAGCATACCGCCTTTCTCAACATGTGGCTTGAGAAATTCATCTTCTGTGGCAAAACAGTTGGCCCAACAAATACTAATCTTAAGCTGGCAGAAACTCTGGCCACTGGCAATCCTGTCCCTCTCGGCAAACATCTTCTGGGGTCAGTTTACCACCTGCTTCACCAAGTATCATCCAGACTCAGAAAGAGCTAACCGATCACCAACTTGGGAGGCCCCTGGTGGTTCATTCAGTTGTGGCTGCATATGTACATGCACAAAACTATGACAGTTGAATTGTCAGAGATAGAATTCCCATCAGAAAACTTCTCTTAAGAAGAAGAAACCATCACTCGCCGATGCACATCATTTGGTGAAGCAGTTATCATGATTGCCAATGATCCTAAGACCCTTGGCATTACTGATTTTTTCAAATCCTTCTACAATGGGTTCCCAGAAATCTCCACTATCTGGTTTGCATATCAGGATGAAAAAGTCATGTATGAAAATCCCTTCAAGTTCCAGTTTGACTCATGGAAAACTGATGAAGAAGCCACCAAGATCATGAAGGAAATAATCTCCCCAAGGGTACTGCCAGTTAATTTCACAACTGATAAAGATATCCACAGTTATGAATTCTATAATCCATCAGTGGCAGCCAGGTAATTGGGATTTGGCCAAGTGCCACCCTTTCTTTCTTTGTCGGCAAAGTCCAATTCAGAGAAGCTCTCAATAGCGCTCTCTCTTATAATCGGCTGGAAGATCTGGAGCCTGATGTAGACACGACACTCTTAGCCAATTGGCATATTGCACCTTTTACTGCTACCCCTTTCATCCAATGGTGGTCTGAATGGCAAGAGCATATCTTCTGCAAATCGGCCAATCTATATTGCATGGCCCTGGACAACAATTACCAATCTGGCGAGAATGAGGTACAAGTCAAATTACCTCCCAAAACATCTTAACATCTTTCACTTGCAGCCTTTGACTTCTACTCTTTGCAGGATAATGATCGGAATCCCTCAACAATCAGCAGGAGTGGGCAGTCGATCAACTATGCATTGCCAGCCGATAAGCCAAATATCGTTTATGGTGCCCCAACTCTGACAGATGTGGCCACTGGGAAAAAACGCAAGGTATCTTACACTAAGGTAACAACCCGTAAGAAAAAGAAATCTCCAGGCCAATCTTCAGCAGCAGCATCCCAAACAGATGCTCTGGTTGACCTTCCTTCCTCTTCAAAAGGTAAAAGCCTGAACTTTTATGATTTTAGTTTATCTGAACGCTGATCATATTTTTGCTTCACAATCAAGATACTCCTGAACACCAATTTGAAGGAGAAGAAAATCTTCAGAACACACCTCCTCCTCCATCACCCATCATTCAGGTGTAACCCTGCTTACTCAGCAAGTATTTAAATTTTCCCGTGATCCTGAATCTGGTATTATTTCCTTCTGGTTTCATCAGGTACAGCATTCACCTTCAACTCCCAGAAAATCCAGGGCAGACTCTCCATTGATACAGGTATGATTTTAGAACTTGTCCATGAACATATTATGTATATTTCTGGCAATCATCCTTCAGCTTGCCGATCATGCACTATCTGAATTACTTGGCCAGCCAAATACTGCAATCCCGAGCTCTTCATCGCAACCCCTCATTCCTGTTGGCTCCAATCTAGAAGAAATACACCTGAAGCAGGTAAACAACCCTTCTCTCTGTTGGCCGATCCCATCACTCTTTTGTTTCCATCGGCCATCTTAACTTTATCTTCCTTTCAGGCACAGGAGTCTCCGGACAACAGTCTGTTCTTCTTCCAAATCGGAGCCACTTCTCAGGAAGAAGGAGAAGAAGCGAAACAACTCGCCGATCATCGTCAGCAGGAAGAAATCATCAAACAGAGGGACGACTTCAAAGTTTTGGCTGAATCGGCCATCGGTGAGATCAAATCTCTAAATGACACCCGAGCTAGCATTCTGAGAAACAAGGCTGCATTGGAGGCTAAACGTGATCGTCTTCTGCAGGAACTCAATCAAGTAAATCAAGCAATAGATACTGCAGATCACGATCTCTCTCAGATTCCACCGGCCATCACCAGACCTAAGGAAGATAAGCAAAAGTATGCTCGTCAGGCATATCAACTCCACAAGAGCTTGCGGCCGATTTCTAGTTCATCAGTAGACAATAATCAAGTAATCGAAAATATTGATCAAATCCGCCTGCGCGCGATAAAAGTAATCCGGGAAGCTCTAGGATTACTGTAAAGGCACTCCATGTATTGTAATCTCCAGGAATTGCAAACACATGATCCATTTCCAGAAACTCTGTCATTGTGATTTATTGCTCTAAGGGCGACTCATATCGTGTCAGCAATATTACAACCAATGCATCCAACTTGCGAATCGGCTTCCACATGTTTTTTGCACTAAAGGCAATACTTCCTAGTATTGGCTATAACTTACAAAATCCGGCCGATACTACAATCGGCCATACCCCTCTTTGATCAAGACTCATCCGAAGAATCTCCTGACTTCACCGATGTGACTTCATAATCAGCCATCTGAAAGAAATCCTTCTCCCATGCTTGACCAGAAAGACAATTCATCCGATCATAACTCACTATATGGGCTTCAGCCGATGCCACGTTGAATGACGAATCGGCCGATACTATTTCAACAGTATCGTCAACCCACCGAATCAAACATTGGTGCATAGTAGATGGAATGCAACAATTGGCATGTATCCAATCCCGACCCAACAACAAACTGTATGAACATTTTCCATTAATAACGAAGAAAGTAGTGGGAAGGGTCTTACTGCCAATTGTGAGATCGACGCATAATGCCCCCAAAGCAGGAGATACGACTCCTTCGAAATCCTTAAGCATCATATCAGTCTTCGTCAGATCATCTTGATTCTTCCCAAGCTTGCGTAGCATGACATAGGGCATTATATTCACGGCTGCACCTCCATCAACCAACATCTTCATAACAGGCTTGCCATCAACGAATCCCTTCAGGAACAGTGCCTTAAGATGTTGCCTCTTATCATCTTCTGGCTTCTCAAATGTTGCTGGCAATGGCTCCAAATTTAACTATGCCATGGCTTCCTCTAATTCTGGTTCATGATCTTCATCACCTGGCGCCATAAACTCTTTCGGCATTGTGAAAACCATATTAATTGGCGCAGCCGATGATCTAGAATCTTGATCACTATCGGCCTTGGGCTTAGCACGCCAAACTTGTGACCTGATCTCTTTCTTGCATAGAATCTATTCTTGTTCTTCCTCAATGATCTCCAGCTGGCGTAACCTCTGAACACATCACTTCTGAGACCTGGTCAAACCCCCTGGGCACCATTGAGATTGATCCGTGCGATCGGGCTCACGTTCTGGATCTCTCCGCATCGGCTGATCATCTTACACTTTTTCATCGGCCATCTGCTCTAGCCGATCGTATGCAGGCACTCTTCTCCCAGTAGGATCACGTAGCATTGTCCTTCCCCCCAGTCGATCATGCACTGATACCCTTTTTCCTAGATGATCATGCACAGGAGTGCGTTCACGCCGATAGGGCTCATGATGTGACCTTTCATATGATCGGCTGCCTTGACCATTGCATTCGGGACAATCATATGCCGATGGCAATGTCAACCCTTCTTCCTAGCAGTAGATAAAGAAAGGACACCTCCAATGATCTTGCTCGCGTTGTTCCTCTTCTTCTCTACGTTGCCGCCTTTCACGATCACGCTGAAACTTGTTCAACAGCATTTGAGACGTTACACGTCTACGTGGTGCCGATGAACGTCTAGCATCCTTCATCGGACCCTTTCCTTTGACCTCATCGGCCGCTATCTGCGCTTTAGGATCAACAGCTCCAGATTTCTTGGCCTATGATGACGTCAGAACCTTGGCTTGAGGAGTACCTTCATCTCTGGCCATATCAACCATGTTCGTGGCGAAAGGATGTCCGTCGATCTTCATCGTCTTCTTGGGAGCCTGAAATTTCAATCTCCCTTGTTCGAAAGCCATCTGAATCTGCTGTCGGAAGAACTTGCACTCATTTGTGTCATGCAACGTGGCGTTGTGCCACTTGCAGTACTTCATATTCTTGAGCTCGTCCTCTAATGGAATCTTGTGATATGGCTTCAACTTGATCAACCCTTCCGACAATAACAAGTCAAAGATCTTGTCGGCTTTGGTGATGTCAAACCCATATGACTCAGGCTCTTTCTTCCCAAACGGACACATCACCGGCTTCTTGCTATTCTGTATCCACTCAGCCGATGCGACCGTTTCTTGGTCCTCTTCAGACTCATCATTAGCAGAATATTCCACATAGTTGATCTTCTTCTGAAAAGGCCTCTTGGACTTGTAGGATCGAGACTCTCCTGTCATCCGACTCGCGATCTGGCTAATACTTTCAAACTCCTGCGATGCATATTTATCTTTAATGTGCGCCAAGAGCCCATTAAATGCTGCATCGGCCAACTGCTGATTGGACAGAACCAAACTGTAACATCGGTTCTTGACATCTCTGAACCTTTGGATAAAAGCAGCAACCAATTCATCGTTTCTTTGTCTTAAACCAGTCAAATCGGTCAACTTTAACTCAGTAATCCCAGAGAAGAAGAACTAATGAAATTGTCTCTCTAGATCGGCCCAATACAATATGGAGTTTGCCGGCAAAGTGGTGAACCAAGCAAAGGCCAATCCAGACAAAGACAAGGAGAACAAACGGACTCTGAGTGCATCATAGTTGCCCGCTTCTCCCAACTGTAGAAGGAACCTGTTAACATGCTCCATCATAGAAACTTCTCCCTGCCCTGGGAACTTCGTGAAGTCAGGCATCTTGTACTTGTGAGGGAGAGGAATCTGATTGTAAGCCAGAGGATAGAGAGCCTTGTACATAATAGATTGTTGCTTCGGTCTTAAGCCAAACTGCTCCCTCATCACTTCAGCTATCTTCGTGCTCCAATCAACTTGTGTTTCAACATTTGGCATCTGTTGGGGAGAAGCCACGCTCGCTGCATTGGTCATCATTGCAAGTTGCTGAGCTACATGATTCATCGGCTGTTGAGCCGTTGCATCTGTTGTGCTTGCTGAGCTATCCGATTGGGTGTCTGCTAAATCATCATCGGCTGTGGAGCTGATAGACTAGCCGACTGTTGCCCAGTAGCCTCCATGTATGGTACACTAACACACCGTATCTGTCCGGTTGCTTGATTGTAGAATACCCAGTTGACTCCCTTCTGATGCGGAGATTGCGACAACAACACTTCTGAAGGATACTAGGGTTGGAGCAGGATAGCAAGACGCTGCTGTGGGGTCATCGGCGATGGCGCCGATGCATTAGCTTGTGCCATCTGTTGTGGACTCCATGCGCCTTGTGCATTCAGTTGTGTTGCCGATGCATCCTGCTGTGTACCCATCGGCTGAACGACCGATGGATCAGGCTGAGAGGCTATCGGCTGAGAAGCCGACGCATTAAACTGCATCTTAGGTGGCGTAGAAAAGGAATCCGGATGCATACCATACCCAGTAGCAGGATTCCACCCTTTAGGAAATACAGACACAGATCCATCTTGCACAGTTGTAGTAATCGGCGGCGTGGTTGAGTAGATAGGATCTGCTGTACCCGCCGATGCTGCAGTAGTTATCTGGGGTGGAGTTTGACTATTGCTTGTTCCTGCCTGGCTATCTTGAGCCGACAGGGCTGCTGCCATAGACACCTCCAAGGGAGTATATTGCATCTAATCTGGTTGTATACAGCAAGGACCCATGCACCTTGGAAACGTGCCTTCAGCAAAAGTCTTGACCACTGCATTGTGCACCGTGTTGCGCATGACTGTTGCACTCTTGATGAAGGCTTGTGCCACAGCTTGGCCAACTGCGTCTATCATCTTGCTTTCACGTTAAGCCTCTGTCAATGGCTGGAAAGATGGAAGATTAAACTTCTTGATCACCTCACTAGATCTGTTGACGCTGTACGACTTGAGGCATTCACGTCTGAATTTCTCCACCAGCTCTTCATATTCCTTCTTTTGTTCTTCTTTGAGCTTGTCTTCAGGAATAGGAATCTGGTTTTCTTCACTAACTGCAGATTTATCTGTGATTTCCACCATGTTGAAACTTTCGGTCCCACCAGGCGTGCCAAAAGATGTGTTGACGCAAAAATCAACACACTGGAATCCGAGGGCAAGTGTTCGCCAAGCACGGAAAGTAGACCAAGCGTGCCAGTCAATCTGACATGTTGATTGACAAGGAGACAGAGTAAACATTAAATTCGAGGGTGTATCGACTGGAGTTTCGATTATGCCTCAGATAGGTGTATCAGCAAGCTTTGCCGATACAATACACGACAAAAGAATATTTAAATGCAAATGCGTAGTAAATGAGCGTATCGGCAGGATCAGCCGATACACTAAACGACAAAACCGGCTTTGAACAGTCGATCGTGTATGTATGACAAGATCTAAGCTACGAATGTATAACTCAGATGATGTGAAGCTAAAAACAGATCTAAACCGGCTCTTGAGATAACAAAAGTGTTACTCCAAAACCTAAAGCCGATCTAGTATGTTTTTAGATATGATAATGGCCAAAAAGCATAGGAAAACCTACAAATCTAGCCGATATCGATAATTGGTGAATAAATCTAGACAAGATGACAGCGATGCGCCCGGAAGTCAAAGCCTAGATACACTCAATAACTTTTGAATAGATTTGAACGAAGCCACAGCGATGCGCTCGGTAGCTAAAGCTCAAATATACTCGGTAAAACGAAAACTCACCAACAAATCAAGTCGCTCGAATGTGAGGCGTCCTTGATCAATTTGAAAGAACTCGTCGAAAAAAAGAAGAGAAAAGGCGAAGTCGCCGAAAAAGTGTAAAGGAATTGTAAAGTTTGTTGTATTGGATGTGTATCAAGATTTTCTGGTCCCTTACAACTGATATATATAGCCTAGTGCTATCAAGTCCTAGCCGATTACGGCAAACATTACTTGACCCTAAAGAAAAGACTATTTAAAAGATAAACTACTTAAAATATTACAACCGAATCATAAAGATTTTCGTAGAGTCCGGATCATCTTCTCCTTCCTTGACTTCATCGGCAACTCTCCATCGGCCGGATACCAGAGCTAGCAGATCAGCACCTTCAAAGCATATTCTTCTGGCCCATCGGACGAACTCCATCGGCCGATTCCAACCCTGTGCATCTTTTGGTTTCTTCCAAATCGATCACCTTCCCTTCACAAAAATCACCTTCGTTGACACGTGTCAAAAAACAGTGTCAACAAAATGGAACCACCGCCCATAGTTTCTTTATGAACTAATTTGTATTAGATAATACTCTATAAATGATTGCCCAATGAAATATAGATGAGATGCTTCACAACTTAACTTGTGTTATGTTGGATTACAACTTTATAGAGAAATAAATAATGAATCGTTACCATCACAACAACTCATGCATGTGCATTTCATATAGATACGACTACTCTCACCGACGGGATGTACGAGCTGGTGCCAGAGTCCGAGAGTGAGCAGCGAGAAGCCCAAGTAAATCTAACTAAAGTTTTTGAAGACCTGAACTAAAGTTTGGAAGGGCCCAAGGCTAGTTACGATCAAGAAGGCAAGCCCCGGAGCATAACCTATTACTTTTAATATTATGCAACTTATTATTCCTATCTACTTTTGCATTTAAGTTTATAGGAGTTGATTGAAATCTTAGTTGCATAATCCTAGATACCTATGATATGAACACTAGTGTTGACGCTCACTAACGATCATTTCCAGGCGTCAACTTGATCAGAAAATCATGAGAGTTAGCATTTCTTACACGCATCCTTATTCAATAAAGTCCCTAAACCACTACACTTTATCTTTTAGAAAAATGCAAGTTGCGTTTTAGAGCTAATATGCAGGTTACAAGCACACTTTGTCCCGACATAAAATCACAGAAATTATCAGAGCACCGATTCAGGCTCAGATGGTCCAAAAGTGATGCAAGAACCCAATTCAGACAAGCCAAGATAGGCCAAGACCACCGTGGACCAGACAAGGAGGTCCAAGATAGCCTGCTAGACGAAGCTGGCCCATGGGCCCCACCGCCTCAACTTCGCCACATGTCGCCTCTCCACTAGTTGCTGAAGTCGGTTGTAGTGGTTCTCACCCGTGGCTCCCTGCTATAAATACAAAGGGGGGTAGAGAATTAGAACACAAACACACACCCCTCACACCTCTCCTCTCTTGCTCATCTTGCATAGTCTTTAGGCTAGTGGAGTTTAGGAGAAGTCTAGGAGTCATCGAGTCGCCGGAGTTGCTCAAGAGTTCTGGTGTGGGTTCATCTCTAGCTCTCTCTTGTAATATTCGGTCGTTTGTAATAGAATTAGACTATGGTTACCGATATCTACTTGAAGTATGTTTTGAGTTATTGGATACATGCTTCTTGATAAGGTTGCGTTATTATTCAATGCTTGCATTGTATGATCGCCCTGTGCTGGAGATGGTTAGTCTTTTGTTCTTAGAACTATATCAACTGCTCCAGTATTCGTATGATTGCTCTAGTGTGATGTCAGTCCATTTGGAGGGTGGGGGCTCCGCGCGGAACACTAGAGTATCCCTTACTAGTGTAGACATGGTGTCTAGATTAGCTAAGAGTTGCTGGATGTCAACTATACCCACGGTTTGTAGAGGTAGCCGGCAGGTGGTGACAGCCCTATCCGAGCCCGAGTAATCCTCCACGTTCGGTATGGGGGGTTGGAGGTACATAAAGTCGTCGGGGTATACGGGCTCCTCCCGTTGCTTCGATAGCGATCTCCCTGTTGTGTAGTTTAATCTCTGACGAGCTAACCAATGAGAAAGTATAGATGTAGCTAGCCTAGCACAGTTGACTCGAGCTCTAACTTTTGCCTTGCTCCCGGCCTAGAGCATCTTTTATCTTTCTTTTATTTATTTATCCAAGAGGGTAATTTGTGTGTGTCACACTACCTCCAACCATGTTATTATCTTACCCCTGTTTATGCATGAGAATATCCAATCTAGATAATGTTCATCAACTAGTCTATATATCTCTTCACTCACCACCTTCCCTGTGGAAATATAAATGACACCCTGGTATACTCCCGGGTAAAATGCTACAACGGTATTCCGTGCGCTTGCGGATTTATTCGTGGTTCATGAAATACTGCCACCCCAAATTGGCGTCTGCGGGCGTCATCGCTATTTCCCGGTGGTGACGTTGGTAGGCGCCAACAAGAATTTTTGGCGCCGTTGCCGGGGAAGGCACAGATTGAAGAATATAGACAAAGTTATGAACAAAATCGAAATTGGTATTCGCTTGCTAAACATGGTAACTTGGCTTTGTTTTCTTGTCTTTGTTGATATGAAAACAAGGTAGTATATGACCGGTTTCGACTTGCCGCAAAACTTTCATTCCGATCCAGAGTCACTTTTGAGGAGGACGCGAGCTTGTCTCATATCACCTCAAATCTCACTCTCGGAAGCCAAACCAGTCATCGCATCGTCGTCAGCTCCTAGAGCTATGGCCCAGAAGACACTTCGTGATTACTCTGCTCTGTCTGCTAACCAGGTCCCTACCGGACCCGAGGTTAACACCGGAGGGGAAAATTTCGAGATCAAGATGGGTCTTATTACGATGGTGCAGGCCAGCCCTTTCTGTGGCAAGGCCAATGAGGATGCCAGCGCTCATCTCCAGTAGTTCCTGGAGCTCTGCAGTACTTTTGTTATCAAGGGTGTATCGCAAGATGCAATCCGGCTCCGTCTGTTTCTGTTCTCTCTCTTGGGGAGAGCGAAGCAATGATTTTATGCTAACAAGGCTGTTGTGGGTACTTGGAACAAATGTGCCAAGGCGTTCCTCTCAAAGTTCTTCCCGACGGGCAAAACCAATGCTCTTCATGGTCGAATTTCGAACTTCCAGCAGGCATCAAATGAGTCAATTTCCGAAGCTTGGGAGAGACTTCAGGAGTACATTCTGGCATGTCCGCACCACGGAATGGACAATTGGCTCATTCTACAGAACTTCTACAACGGGTTGACACAGTCATCCCGTGATCATGTGGATGCCGCTGCGGGTGGAGCTTTCTTCTCGTTGACTATTGAAAGAGCTACATCATTGATCGAGAAGATGGTTTCCAACCAAGGTTGGAGTGATGATCGCCTTCAACCACGCCAGCGAGGTATGCACTCCATCAAGGAGGCCGACATGCTCGCTATGAAGATTGATCTCCTCCTCAAGAAATTTGAGGATTATTCCCAAGATAAGGCTCAATTGCAAACACTTCAAGCCTTGGAAACTCGCATGACGTGCGAGGTCTGCGGGAATGTTGGACATGCGGGCGACAATTGCCCAGAAACCCAAGAGGAAGCTCTATTCCTCAATGGCAATAATGTGTTTCGTCCACAAGGAGGTCAGGGGTGGAATCAACCACGCCCATACTACCAAGGTGGTAATGGAAATTCAAATTCTTTCAATCCAAACCAGCCTACGTTGAGAGATCTTGTCTACGGCCAAGCGAAGATCAATGAGTCCCTTCAAAAGAAGTTGGCCGTCATAGACAAATCTATGGAGACCATCCATGCCAAGATGGACGGATTCTCCACAGCTATGAAGAACCAGCTGAGTTTCAATAAGGCGCTAGAAACTCAATTTGCTCAATTAGTTGCTGCTACACCTGCTGCTGAACTAGGGAAGATTCTGGGGCAACCCGAATCAACTCTAGAGAGCGTAAATGTCATCAATGCTATGTGGAAAGAGCGACTTAGCAGGACACCCCTCAGCTACCCAGAGAAGCTCACACGCCCAAGAAGAGGTGCGTGGGGCGAGTTAGCAGCCACAATAAGAGAAGATCCCGGAACCCCAGTGATCAGTTGCTTAATCTTTGATTATGAATTTGATCACGCCCTTTGTGACCTTTGGGCCAGCGTCAACATCATGCCCAAGGTAACTTTCGAGAAGCTAGGCTATCCATCAATTTCCCCTACCACTATGTGTGTTCAGCTGGCGGATTCTACGATAAGATATCCAGAAGGAGTTGTGGAAAGGTTAATGGTAAAGGTCAAGAATACCTACATATTAGTTGACTTTGTAGTCCTTGATATGGAAGGAGATCTTGGAATCCCGCTCATACTTGGGCGACCATTCCTCAAGGATACAAATGCCAGAATTGATGTAGGGACAGGAAGAATCAGCCTCCGTATCATGGGAAAGACCATGAAATTCAAGTTTCAAAACAAGAGGGAGGTATTCCTGATTCATGAGGATAGCAACAAACAGGGGTTATGGGCAGAGCCCAGTAGGGATGATCAAGACTATCATCCCCCTTCCAAGCCAGCTTGGGAGGATTGGGAGATTCATACTCCAACCGGGCCAGTGGAAGACGACCAGAAGATCCTTGACTTGATCACCAATACAGTATGGGAAGATCTAGAAATCGTTTATCCAACATCCGAGGATCCTGTTCCTGCGCCATCTACGCCATCAAAGAAGACCAAGAAGAAATGGCACAAGAAGAACAAGACGTCATCGACTGCTACTACTTCTCTAGGTACGAACGAAACGACCTCAACCTGATCAAGTATGGAGAAAGGTCCTGCTTTTCGGACCTTAAACCAAGAGCTAGCTTGGGGGAGGTTCCCTCCCCTAAGTCAACTGTATCCCTTTATTTGCTTTCAATAAAATATAATAAAAACTTTCGAAAACAAAATAAAAATTTACTACTTTATTTCTCTTTTTCATCATGCGCGGTAAGAATGTTTTAACTCTTTATGATAAGTTAAAAGGATGAGTTTTGCTTTGCTCTATCATGTCTGTTGTGCCTAGTTTGAAAATAAGAATTCTCTTGAGCTTAAATCTGTTGGTTATGTAAATATCTTGTCAATGAACCTGAAAGTTCCGTGGGTTGCGTATGCTTGATCCAAGTCTAAGTTGTTGTGAGTTCAGATATGGTAAATAAGGTTGTGCAAGTTTGTTCTAGTGATGCTTGAAGTTTGGAGTTGTTTTCAAAAATTTAAAAAGGCAAGTTCCCTAGTGATATGCAATGTCCTACCAGAGCCATATGTCATATTCCATGAAAAATCTTATACATATGCTGCTTGATGTTCTGTTGAGTTTTGTCAAATTGTGTGACCCTAGTGAGATGCGTTTCATGCTTTCTCGATCATAAGCACGTACACGTCCCATCCATTTGCTACATTCCTACACTGGGAATTGGCACCACCATCCATCCATTCCACATCAATAAATGTTCCATGGTTTGGTGATCTCTCTCGTACAACATCCCTGAAACAAAATAAAGTCAGATTATGGTTGCCCCAAAAAGAGAAAAGATGGCATGGTAAAGAAGCATGGCCCAAAAAAATAAAGAAAGAGAGAAAAGGGGTAACCATGTCTCAAAAAAAAGAGAGAAAGACAGGGATGATTCGAGAGAGACAACCATTTCATCAAGGAGTAAGCCATATCCATTCATCCATCCATCCATCCATCCATCCATCCACTCATACACTTGCACCTTTTGATCGAGATTGCATGACTTGTTTCTTCATGGATCATCTCTTTGACTTTACAATATATAGATCACAAGTGTGCCTGTTCTTATCCTACCTTGAGCTCCACAAAGGCTTGTAGTAGTAGGAAAGATCAAAGGCAGATACTGCCCTGGTAAGGAAATACAAGTTGAGTGCCTCGAGAGAGTTATTCTGGGAACTTTGCCATATTTTCAAAAATATTTCAAAAAGTATCTCCAGATGGATTGCGGATCTATGAGCAAGTAAGTACTACTTTATACACCGTTCTAACTCTCAACAGCCCAAGACAGGGAGACGGCTAAAAAGCCCCATGATGGAGTAAGGTAATTGTGCAAAGGTATGGTAACCAACTTATTTAAGCTTATAGATGAATCTCTTTGCTTCAGACTATGACATGACAGGTAAGGTACGAGTCCATGAAAAAAATAGCACCGCTATAGCGTACCAAAGCAAACGCCGCGACGCAATTTCACTTTTTTGCGCTATTGCCGCTATTGCGCGCAATAGCGCCGCTAAACACATTTAGCGTCATAGCGCGCTATCCATACGCTATTGGCAAAACTGCCGATTTGATCATTTCTTATGGTAATTTGCGTTTCTTATGATAATTTCTTATGATAATTTGCCGATTAGCTCATTTCTTATGATTTGCAGTCCACTTAACAAATAGCGCGCTATAGCGCGGCCATAGCACCGCTATTGCGCGCTATTTGGAACACAGCAAGCTAACGCTACTGCGTGTAGCTGCCGCTATAGCGGCCGCTATAGCGGCAATAGCGGCCAGAACATGGAAACGCTAAATTCGATAGCTCGCTATTTAAATCATGGGTACGAGTCAAAGTGATTTTCTGATCAACAACCTGATTTATCCTACTTTGCTCGGGACAAGCAAATGACAGCTTGGGGGATCTTGTTGACACTCACTAACGATCATTTCCAGGTGACAACTTGATCAGAAAATCATGAGAGTTTGCATTTCTTACACGCATCCTTATTCAATAAAGTCCCTAAACCACACTTTATCTTTTAGAAAATGCAAGTTGCGTTTTAGAGCTAATATGCAGGTTACAAGCACACTTTGGCCCGACATAAAATCACAGAAATTATCAGAGCACCGATTCAGGCTCAGATGGACCAAAAGTGATGCAAGAACCCAATTCAGACAAGCCAAGACAGGTCAAGACCACCGTGGACCAGACAAGGAGGCCCAAGACAGCCTGCTGGACGAAGCTACGGTCGGTTGGCGGTCGACCTGGCCCATGGGCCCCACCGCCTCAACTTCGCCACATGTTGCCTCTCCACTGGTTGTTGAAGTCGATTGCAGTGGTTCTCACCCGTGGCTCCCTGCTATAAATACAAGGGGGGTAGAGAATTAGAACACACACACACACACACACCTCACACCTCTCCTCTCTTGCTCATCTTCTATAGTCTTTAGGCTAGTGGAGTTTAGGAGAAGTCTAGAAGTCATCGAGTCGCCAGAGTTGCTCGAGAGTTCTTGTATGGGTTCATCTCTAGATCTTTCTTGTAATATTCAATCGTTTGTAATAGAATTAGACTATGGTTACCGATATCTGCTTGAAGTATGTTCTGAGTTATCGGATATATGCTTCTTGATATGGTTGCGTTGTTATTCAATACTTGCATTGTATGATCGCTCTGTGGTGGAGATGGTTAGTCTTTTGTTCTTAGAACTCTATCAACTGCTCCAGTATTCGTATGATTGCTCTAGTGTGATGTCTGTCCATCCAGAGGGTGAGGGCTCCGCGCAGGACACTAGAGTATCCCTTACTAGTGTAGACATGGTGTCTAGATTAGCTAAGAGTTGCTGGATGTCAACTATACCAACGGTTTGTAGAGGTAGCCAGCAGGTGGTGACAGCCCTGTCCGACCCCGAGTAATCCTCCACATTCGGTATGGGGGGTAGGAGGTACATAAAGTCGCCGGGGTGTACGGGCTCCTCCCGTTGCTTCGATAGCGATCTCCCTGTTGTGTAGTTTAATCTCTGACGAGCTAACCAATGAAAAAGTATAGATATAGCTAGCCTAGCACAGTTGACTCGAGCTCTAACTTCTGCCTTGCTCCCGGTCTAGAGCATCTTTTATCTTTCTTTTATTTATTTATTCAAGAGGGTAGTTTGTGTGTGTCACACTACCTCCTACCATGTTATTATCTTACCCCTGTTTATGCATGAGAATATCTAATCAACCCCTAAATGCACCGATCAAACAAAGCTACAGCCACTCCAAAAAATGCCCCCCCACTGAGAGTCTCGTCAGGGTGTGCACCAATTAGATTGTACCCAGAATCTCACCTCTGTAACAAATCAACGGCTCAAAATACTACCAAAATGATTCAACCTGATCTGACGGCCCAGGTTTTAAGGATCAGGCGCTTCAACGCATCAACCCCTCCACCCCACGACGCTTCCCCACTGCCGCGCACCCCGCAGACGCGCGTTCGAAACCTGGCGTCCGATCCAACTCTCAATTTCCTAAAATAAGCCGCGGCCTTCTTTTCCTCTCGTCAAAATCAACTGCCCGCCTCCTGCGCGGCGGACGCGAAATCCCCGCCTCCCACGCGGCTGATGCGGTCCCCCCGACCCGCCGGAGTGAATCAACCCGGGAGCACTGTGCATATTTTTCACCAAATTTTCGTCCCCCTCCCGCGCGACACCCATGAACTAGAAACCACTGGCCGCTGGCCGCCGCCGCGGTGAACCCGGCCGCCACCCGGCCGCCTCCCACCTCCGCTCAGGCCGCCGGTAGGCCGCGATGGATGCGCGCCGCCTCCCATCTACGCTTCGGCCGGCAGGAGGCCGAGGGTGGAAGCACACCGCCTCCCCACCGCCGTTGAGGGCCCCGGGAGGCCACGGTGGACGAGCATCACCTCCCACCTACGCTTCGGCTGGCGGGAGGCCGCGGGTGGATGCACGCCGCCGACCACCTCCGCTGAGGACACCGGGAGGCCGCGGCGGATGCGCGCCGAGCCCTCTGCCCTCAAACCCTAGCAAGCAAGAGGCCCTTGCCCCCCACTCCGCCCCAATGGAGCGCCCCCTCCGCCGCCTCGCGCTGCTGCTCGGCCTCCTCGCCTTGGTCGTGGCGGCCGCCACGAGGGCCAAGGCGCAGCCAGCGTGTGAGCCCCCCAACTTCCTCCTCTGGTCCGCCGCCGCCTCGTCCTCCTCTGCCGGCCAGGCACGCCGCCGTGCGGGGAGGAGGAAGGGGCTCCTCCGCCGGCCGGCCGTGCCTGCCGCCATCCGAGGCGGTTCAAGGGGCTCCTCCGTCCAGCCGTGCAGCGCGCGCCAAGCACGTGCGTGCCCCGCGGTGTGGGACGCCGCCCTGCGCGGATGGCCATGCGTGCCCCACGGCGTGGGGCACCGCCCTGCGCATGCGTGCCCCGCGGCCGGCATGCGCAGCGCACGGCCGGCGGGCGGCGCGCGGACATTGTGCTCACCGCGGTCGCCGGGCCCCTGCCGTCGGACGACTTGGACGGGGAAGGGGTACGCCGTCGGCCGACTTGGACGGCGTCGCGGACGGGGGAAGGTTCCGTGCTGCCAGGTGCCATCGCCGTCCCCGCCGGGGCCATGAGGCCGGCGCTCCGTCCTCTCCAGCTCGCCTCCATGATGCGCTCTGCCCTCTCCGAATCACCTGCACGTCGCGCTCCACCTCTCCCGGCACCTCGTGCTCCACCCCTACCTCTCGTTCTGCCATGTTTTTTTGTCATTTTCCCTAATCCATATCCCTACCTCTCGATCTGGTATGCTTGATGCTATTTCTCCTGATCTCTAATCTTGCCTCTCGATTCAGGGTGCTCTGGTGCTTGATAGATTTTTTTGGTGAGTTTTGCAGGAAAGGTTGGGTTGCGAATCTGATTTTGGGAAAAGGCAGGTGATTTCGCCTAATCTCTTTCCCTTTCTTTTGATTTGATGCCAAGCTGATTAGTTTAAGTTGTAATGCTTGTTTGTTTCTAAGCATGACTCAATCTTTAGTGACCATATGCAGTGATGATTAAATCAGTGGACTGATGGTTTCATGGTTCAATCAACTACATGGTTTCAAGTGCTTCATATATGAGCTCCTTCTATATTCAGTTGTTGCCTTTTTGTTTTGCCATATTCTTTTCCTTCTAATGAAAATTTTCCATATCCTTAACTTACAATCAACTACATGGTATATGAACTGATGATGAAGATGTTGTGAGGTACTGGGCGCCGATTATTCTAACTTTTTCACTCTCTTTGTGCCCTTAGGCTCCAACATCATGATCAAATGCTGATAATATTTTTCTGAGACACTAAGACCTGTTCTTTGTCTTGTTATGTTAACAAGTCATGGTGGATATGCTCTAATGATCAAATATCTTGTGAGGTACTAGGCATGGTCCTTTTTTTCTCTTTACTGGACTTCCTACCATGTTGTGATGCTCCAAGTTTACGATCATATGATGACTCATAAAATTTCTGAAACATGATGTTCTACCTGTTCCTTTGTTTGTTTGTACTCTTTTGAGCTCTTAGCTACTGAATATTGATTAGAACTGGGGACGCGCGGTCGCGGAACGCATGAAAATATCAGTGCTTCCCCTGCATGAAAATACTTTCTGTTACCTTCTTTTATCTCAAAATTTCTCGCAATGATTTTTTGAGTTATGTTTAGGTCCTGTACTCCTGTTGGACCTGGGTGAGTTTGGACTCTGAAGGCATTGTGCGTTTGGTATTTTAGAACTCTTTGCTTGTTTTACTTGATATGTAAATTAAGAAAAAATATTCATGTTACTTGAAAAAAAAAGATCCACAATGTTCAGAATTCTTTGCTTTTTTACTGGGCAAGTAAATTCAGAAGTAAAATGCATGCTACTTGATGCAATAAATTCATAAATCTTTGCATATTCTACTTGACCTATAAATACAGTAGAGATATGCATGCTACTTGATGAAAAAAAACCAGACAGTTCATAACTCTTTTGCTTGTTTTTACAAGAGATAAAAGTATGCATGTTACTGAACCAGGAAATTCAGAAGAAATGTGCTTGTTGTTACACCTGAAAATTTGCATCTCAACACTGTTTAGTTCTATTGCCTAAGTACATTTTTCATGTAAAAGGAAATATCTAGCGGTCAGCCCTGCTGGGCGTGCTTGCTGTGCTGGTAGCTGCTCTTGACGCATGCCTAGATGCTGAGTAGTTCTGCTACTGCAGGTATCCCCACTGCAGGGAAGGTGAAAGAAAGAGAGGGGAAGGAGACAAAGGAAGGAAAGGATCTAAGATTTCACAACCCATTAAATTCTTCACAAGTTCTTGATGTTTGCTGCAAAGGTAATCCCCGATCAATCTTGAGCTGCTCATATATGGGTTTGGATGACCTGATTTGTAGTCAACATATCAGCTTCTCAGGTTTAACCAAATCTCAAATTTGTGAGAGTTAAGCTGTGGTTGCAATCATTTTATTTTAGAAATGAATATGTACGTGGAGTTTTATTTGCCTAAAATTTCTGTATGCATATTCAAAGTAGCTTGTAACTTGGGCATTTAAATTGTTATGTCAGGAGTACTCACATGGTATGGTATTATTTCCGTTGTTGATTATCCCTCTTTGTAACAGGTAATGCTTGCCCTCCCTCTTTGCAACTTTTTTTTAGTGATCAGAAGCCTCGTAGCGCATTACATTGCTTATTTAATGCCACTATTTCTGCTATCTATGATGCAGATTTGGAATTGAGAGCATGGCTATGTCAAGATAATTGCCTTTACAGATGTCAGCAGGCACAGGTAAACATGCTCAAGTTTCTATTTTTGTACACTTAACTGCAAGCCTGCAAGACAAGTAGGAGCCAAAGCAGCAACTCATTGCTCACTGTCCAGTACCCTCTGTTCAATTTCAATAGTCGATAATTCTTTCTTACAAGTACACAGTAATAATATAGCATGTTCATTATTGCCTCATGGTGTTTCACATGCATTGCCGTAGCACGGGCACCTTACTAGTCTAGATAAAGTTCATCAACTAGTCTATATATCTCTTCACTCACCGCCTTCCATGCGGAAATATAAATGACACCCCGGTATACTCCAGAATAAAATACTACAGCGGTATTCCGTGCGCTTGCGGATTTATTCGTGGTTCATGAAATACTATCACCCCAAATTGGCGTCTGCGGGCGTCATCGCTGTTTCCCGATGGTGACGTTGGTAGGCGCCAACAACTAGTAGGTGTAGGTCATTAGATGGTTATGCTAATGGATTCGGTAGAAGTCGAGTGATTCCCTGTCACTCATGAGATTATTGGAGTTGAATGTCTACTACATGCTGCAACTATAAGGTCCATGGGCGGGGCTATGGTACATGTTGAGGCCCCATCTGTTTAGTGAAAAATGCTAAGGCCGTAGTGTGTGGTAGTGGTGGTTAAGCGTTTGAACCTACTAACCACATGCCGAGAATATGGTAATCGGTAAGCTTAAGTACCTAATTGGCCCGGCAAGTGGACTTTACTTTCACCCTCTTTAAACTTTGTTCTCATGCACGCACATATAGGTGCAAGGCTAGGCCTTGTAGTCGAGGATGGTGACCCTGATCCACAATCCGGAAAGAAAGGAAAAATGTTGCACGTGTGACTCTTGGAGTAACCACGTGACGTGTGTTTAGGTTTGCCTTGCAAGGTTAAGAAATTCGATTCGAATCGTCTGTCTCTCACGGCTATTGAGACTGCTTGACCCTTTTACCACATAGAGTAAGAAGTGAAACAAGGATGATGATCAATATTGTTGGATGATGAAGGATAATTGTTTTCCACCATGTATGCTATTGGATAGTTGCTCACTTAGAATGGTTAGTTGAACTTGAATCTTGAGGCTAAAAACTAAAATTAAGGACCTACTCTTTATTGCTTTTCGGAAAAATAAACCCCTCAAGCCAAAAGCCTTGCATGTCTAGAAGGTGGCTAAGTATACCAATAGTTGGGTAAGCCTTGCTGAGTATTAGTATACTCAGCCTTGCTTGTGGCTTTGTTTTCAGGTGATACGTTTGAGGACATGGTTGCTAGTTTAACTTGGCCATACTCTTTACCTCATGGTTGGTCGGTGGAATGGGATACGACCCCGGCCAATGATAATAATACCGAGTGATGTCATGTACGGGCTTCATCATGATATCTGTATCGTCGACTAGAGCTATTGTTTACTTTTCCGCTGCACTCGAACTCTGAACTACTTGTATGAATTTTGAACTTGGTTTGTAATAATTCAGTTTCAGACTCTGTGATGTAAAATTTGTGGAATGTTGTAAACTCTGGGCTCGCCTTCGTGTGGGTTTTATGTATGCTTTGTTTCAATCGAAATTCTAGTGGTTGCATCGGGATGTTATCCGACAGAATGTCAGATTACTCCATTTAAAGTGCGTGTTAGCCGGATTGTCTTTATGGTGATGGTTAGCGCACTTGAGCCGGATTAATTTAGACGGTTCTACCACACTCTTGAGCGTTGTTGCAATTCTGAGTTGCACCGACGCCTAGAGTCGTTTAGTCCGCTGCTGAAGGCATTTCTTCTCTTGAGCGTCATTGGAATTCTGAATTGCACTGTGCCTAGCATCGTTTAATCCGGTGCTGAAGAAATTTCTGAGCCCTGCAACTAAAATTTCTCTCTGAGTAATTCAACGACCAATGCACCGATGCTTAACCCTTGGGCGTTGGTTGATTCAGTGCTAGTGCCATTTTCTTCTTTGATCGCAGTTGCAATTTCCCAATGCACCAACCCATTAAAAAATGGCGTTATTTTATCTGACGCCCTACTTCAAACTGAACTCATCCAATTCGACACTGTTTTTAGTTCTTTCTTCATTCCTGATTTGCTAGGACTTTGTACTTTATCCATGGGATCTAAGATTATTCACTTGACAAACTTGGTTAGTCCCATAGATCATGTTGTCATTCAATCACCAAAATCACAATAACGGCCTAATGGGCTATGTTTTTTACAATCTTCCTCTTTTTGGTGATTAATGACAACACAATCAAAGAAAGCATAAATTTATAAAAAAAATGACAAATTGAACCACTTACACTTGCTTGGATGCTTACTTCCATTCAGACTTGGACTTGTCCTCCCCCTAAGTCCATAGTTCTTCCCCCTTTGTTTCTCCCAAAATTTTAATTTGGTATTGGGTGTTTGTGTTGGATTTCTTGTTGTTCCCAATCTTTGCTTGACCACCAACTCCTCCTCCATATTTGCTTTGATTCCACAGTTCTCTCCCTTTGGAATGAAATCACCTAAAGGCCTAGCAAAATAATATAGCTCAAAGGAAAAAGTTAGCAGCCTAGGGAGTTAGCTCCATGAATCATGATCCATATCAAATGATATCAATGAAGATGCCATTTTGACACTTACTAAAGTGGATCACAAGTTCATAAGACTTGCATAATATGAGCTAAGCTTTCCACAAATATGTGCATGAAATGATAATATGAAAATCAAGTACACAACTAGATATTTAAGTAGGAAAGCTTAGATCATATCATGCACAAAGGTAGCTCTAAAAGATCAACAAAGATACCAATGGAAGGATTGAACTTGCATGCCTCCGGGGCTTGACTAGTTACCTTGATTGTACCACTTGAAAGATATTTGGGTGATGAGCACTTGGTACACCAAGGTGAGCAAATGTATGAGCACATAGCCTATGAACTTAAATATAGAATTTAAGTTCCATAGAGCATAACTCAATATGCATGAATGCACACTACTTTCTCTAATCACACTTATAGAGTTGTTAGTTCACATTGAGATTGAACAACATTCTCTTAGAGTGATTGCACCGAAAATGACACGCCGTCAAGAGGCTACAAAGAATAACCTTGGAAACTTGTTAGTCTCCAAAATCACAAATCATGGGATGAACTCCCCCTAAATATGTGCATTTGGTGTTTGAATCACCAATCAAATGTATGCATATTATTTTTGACAATAATGAGAAGTTTACCCTATAGCTTGTGTTCATGGTATATTAATAAAATATATACCTCATGAAGTCTATGCACCATGAAAGCGAACAACGTGTAGCATCCTACACACTTATCAAACCATGTAGGTTGCTCATGGGTTAGAGTGAAAGACACAAGCAACCTACTATTTGTAACATCACTAGGAAATGCAATGCATGCAAACATCCTAGAAAAAAGCAATGAAGCTACATGATGCTTGAATTGAACTCTAGCTATCAGAGATAGATCTCCGGGTGCCCACAAGGAAGCTACCCGCAAGGAAGGAAGAAGTCGGACTCCAATTAGGACTCCACCCTGTAATCCTACTAGGACTCCTACTTTGTAACCGACTAGTATCCCACCACCTGGAGCATATAAAGGAGGGCAGGGGTACCTATATCGGCAGAACCAACTCAAGTCTAAACTAGGGCAACTCAACACCCAAGCGCAGGGTGCAATATACAACACCCAAATAGGACGTAGGGTATTGCACTATTCCGGCGCCCCGAATCTGTCTAAATCCGTGTGTTGTGTCCTTGCTTTTACCTTCAAGTTCCATATCCGGCGATCCCTCACCAAATCTTCTACCTTAGGGTATCCTAGGTAGGCTGGTGGTAAAAACACCGAAAGCTGACCCCAACTGTGGGGCAGATCATCGAGATCATCGGGCGAGCTTGTAGGACCTCTTCATCAAGATTATCTACCCCACGCAGTGGATCAATTTATCGAGTTTGAGATCGGATCTTTGAGCAAATGACTACATCAACCTCAACTACTCGAATCGATTCCAGCTTGCGTCGCAGGTACAACTACTTCAACAAATCGGCGATGCCGACACGCCGGCGACTACTTCAACTACTCATCTCAACTAGAAACTAATTGGGGATGGGTCTCATACCATCAACAACTAGTCGGGGACGAGTTTCGACTAGTTCATGGCTTCATCGACAACCGCCATGGCTTCGTTGACAATTGTCCATCAATCAAACCAAGTGACATATACCTTTCTCAACTTGTTCTCCACAAGATCGACTACTTTGTGTGCAACCCGCACTCTCACCGACTACTTTGTGCGCAACCCACACTCTCGCCAGCTGCTTTTCGCGCGCCGCGCATTCTCTTTGTCGCATGACGACTACCCTTTTTCTACACATTGGCTCCTCTATTTTTGTCACTAATCCGATCGGGTACGTATTCTGCCCTGATCCATGAAGCCTCGAGTCTTTGGTCTTGACCTAAGTGACTCGTACATGTCATGAGCAAAGGCTGGAATGGGGACCAGGTGTTTAAACGTAAGGGGTAGGCTACTCGGGGGGTTTAGATGGCCTAAAACAAGAGTTCGATGCAACGTCTTGGCCTAAAACAAGAGTTCGATGCAACGTCTTCATTTTTATCACCGAATATAATTTGATATCTTAATTTTTATCACTGAATAAATTTCAGTATCTTCATTTTTTCACCAAATTAATTTGGTACCTTCACATTATTACTGAGTAAAACTCGGTATCTTCGCATTATGCTACATAATATATGCATTATCTTTTTTTAGATCGAGCTTCGATAGCAACTCTCTAGTTTGCTCGGCACATCTACGATGGCTTCGCTAGCTCCCAGGCTTAGGGGCTGGGCACCAATAACTACTCGACGTGGCTTCTACAGCTCGCCTTGCTCAAAAGATCGGGGGCTGGACGCTGCAAAACTACTCCAATGCTGACTCCTGTGAAGACTAAAGGCAAAAAGGATTCTACAAAATTCTACAACACATGCCACGTTCTTTTGGATCCTTTTTCCAAATTTAGGATTTAGATTCAAGGTTCAGGGGCTACAGACGTGTCATCAGCGGTTTGTTTTTCAAATCTGTTTGGAAGATAAAGGAAAGAAGATTTAAGACTAATCGGACCCTCAGCCTGATTCTTCGATTCAACCTAAGGCTCGGGGCTACTCCATATGGTGTGCGATTTTCATCGCATGGCATATATGAAGATTATTTCTGAAGACTCGAAGACTACTCAGGCAAGAGCACCACGCAGCCTCGAAGCAGCCAGAAAAGTACTCGGGAAGACATATTGAAGGCGGAGTTCTGAAGAACTCAAAGATGACTTCAGAAGTACTCGGGAGCCTGCAATACTCGGCTATAAAGCCCTCGGGGGCTTGTCAGAGATCGATCTCCGGGTACCCACAAGGAAGCTACCCGCAAGGAAGGAAGAAGTTGGACTCCAATTAGGATTCCTCTATAATCCTACTAGGACTCTACCTTGTAATCCTACTAGGACTCCTACTTTGTAATCGACTAGTACCCTACCCCCTAGAGTATATAAAGGAACGCAGGAGTACCGAGATCGGCAGAACCAACTTGTTGGGTATTTTAGCGTCACGAATAAATCCGCAAGTGCACGGATACTATTGTAGCTTTCACCTCAGAATATTCCAAGGGTTATCGAATTCACAGGGAACGCGTGTGCACTCTCTTCTATTCTAGTCGGTCCAAGGACACACCAAGATAGGTAGAAGGATAGAGAGGATTCCTAAGATAGCACTATAGCTGAGTTAAAGGTTGATCTCTCGGGCACAATACTCGCTTTGGGCACCGGCTTACAACTGGTCTGCTTTGGGCACAATACAGTTATAATTGAAGCTCCAAACTTCGGATGAACATGATCTTTACCAATCTGGAAAGCTTATGAAATTCTCTACAACTATTATAACTATCAGAAAGTCCAAAAACTCCATTAAGATTTCCTAAACTTCAGGTTAACAGACACGGCCCAGAATTACGAGACTGAAAAACAGTCAGATTCCATCCTTAGTTTCTCCCTCATCTTAAATCCGATTGAGGTGTTCTCTGCGTCCATGGAAAGATCTCTAACTCTTCTCCAACTCATATAAAGATTTGATATTTTTTTTTGAGATCACTAAGACCACAAAAAACTGTCACGAATAGAAACTGCACGGATTGATGGTGTGCTGAGTATAGTGATGAGGGTAAAACCTTAATCCTAGTCCAAATCGAGACTACTACCGCTTCTCCCATGTGCTAAAATCCTCTAAAACTAGAGGGAAAACATGTTCTACAGCAAGAGCAAGTCTCACCTAGGGTTTTCCATTGCAAACAACAAAGGCAACGGTGTCGATGACGATCCCAACAACGATTCCCCAACGTTTGCTTAGCGGCGAGGGTCACCGTAATTCTTCGACTACCTCCAAGTTGTTCCACACAGTGGCATTGTCTATTCTGATGAATTTTATTAGTTGTTCCGGATAATATGCTCTTAATGTGATAATTTGAGCAATGAATCATGCAAAAGCATAATTTCCTATGGATAATAAACACATGCTGGACCATCTAGTTGATGCATCAATAAGTACCATAAAGTACCAATATGGTCAAGCTAATGGATGAATTGACCACAAATTTCTCCTTGAATGCGTTCAAGAAATTGTAGTGGTTCAGCCTTGATCTTAATATAAGAGAGTTTTAAGATTAATTTCCTCGTAGCACATGCAGTGCACATAAAATCTGAAGATTTGGGAAATTTTGAATTATTTATGTGGTGACCAACTGAATTGCTGATAATTTTTATGTCATCCATATCCCAGGATGATTGAGGCGATGATGCCATGTCTTGATAATATCAAGATTCTAAAAATTATCTTGTATGCAACATTTCTACGAGTTTGATGTGTATGTAATACAATCTCGTTGATGTTGAAGGAATTGTTTCAAGCATTTGCTTGATATATCTGCCGATTTATGATGAATTGATATTCATTATAGTTGTCATTATGTGTTTCCGTATGGAAATCATTGTGACAAATATCTCTGTTAGTCAATAGGGAGAATTAGTATGGCTCGAACAAAACCAATAATCAATATCGCATCATGCGATTTGTGTGAAATTTCCTTTACTCTTTGTGAGAGTTTGGAATTATTTAATTTCCCTAAGTATAGTATTAGTGGTACTATGTCCACTAAATAGATTCCTTCTTTTATTTGGATCGTTCCTGTGGGATAATTCTTGACAATAAATATTTACAACACAATATAAATATGGCTAGGTATCAAGTTGCTGGAAATTATGGAGATTAAGTTTTCTCCAAATATGTCGTTGAATTGAAATTCCACGACCATATCGTAAGTGCTCAATAGATTGTTCCACGTTGTGGGATCTCTGTTGATGGCCCTTAAGTCCTAAAATCAGCCGTCAACTCCTGCAGCTTTTCATAACATTTCATCACCAAACTTAGTTGTAGGGCTTATATCTAATCAAGTTCCACGAGTTTTGGTGAATCATGGTCTGCAGGCACCCACAGTCGAAATGCAAGGGAAAATACAAGTGAATGCAGAAGAAATGCACAGATGATCCAGTCCTGCGTTACACTTACAAAAAGGGCCCACAAACCATAGGAAATGGGCGTGTCAAGCAAGATGCACCCAAGGGGTAAGGAAGGAGGGCCTGGGGGAGTGCCGTCTGGGGCCGGCCGACCCCTAGGGTCGCCCGAACCCAGACGGGCACCCGTCCAGGTGCATCTTGGGGAGGAGTAGCGCCTACTCAACCTTGATTCCTTCCATATATGCATACGGCTGGAACCGACCTCCTCTGGCTCTAAAAGGGGACCTCCCTCACCCCTCATTAGACACACCATCCAAGGGAGTAGAGTAGTGCCACATTGCAAAGGCGACGTGCTAGTTCGCTAATGTTTAGAATAAAGGAGGAGAGTGAGGAGTAGTTCGGGGAAGCGCTGGCCTGTCGGTGTTGTTCTTCAAGCTTGTACCTCTACAGATACTGGCTTCTTTCAGAGTAAAGTAAGTTACTATTTGTGATTCTCTGTTCTTGCATAGTACTTATCTTTGAGTGAGATTAGTTCTCTTACTCGTGGGTTCATCGCTCTGTTTTATACAGAGTACCGTAGTTTGCTATGGGGTACCAAACATAGTTAGACTACGGTAGTAATCAGTAGCATAGACGTGGTGTCTAGGCTAAGGGTTACCTTCTTTTGCCTTATATCCCACGGTCTGTGAGGTAGTCCATAGGTAGTGACAGCCCTGTTGGTCCTTAGAAGCCCTCCACGTTCGGATATAGCGTAGAGCCATTGGCCGGAGTCTCCTGACCATTTCAGGGGTAAGCCGGTGCCCGAAGCGAGTATCTAGCCCGAGAGATCGACCTTAACTCATCCTTAGTACTACCTCAGGAATCCTCTCTATCCCCGCCACTTATCTTGGTGTGTCCTTGGACTGACTTAGTAAGAAGTTAGTGCACACACGTTCCCTGTGGGTACGATACCCTTGAATACTCACGGGTGAAAGCTACAACGGTATCCGTACGCTTGCGGATTTATTCGCATCGTTAAAATACCCAACAAGCTTTATGGCGCCGTTGCCGGGGAACGGTTGCTGCATCTTTCTTCTTGCCTAGTCGTCCTCGTATCTTATCTTTTCAAAAAAAAATCTTTTCTTTTTCTTCTTATCTCTATCTTCACCCCTTCTATCATGGAGCAGCCCTCTATCCTAAGCTTCTCTGCTCCTAAGGGTGAGCTCATTGAGCCACCAAAATCCGAACACCCAATTCTTGCATCTAGCTGTGACCTTAGCTCCGAACTAATCGCTTTGGTTCAGAAATCTTCCTTCTCCGGGATAGATAGCGAAAACCCATACCATCATCTGCGGGAGTTTGAGCAAGTGTGTTCATGTCGTGCCATCGCAGGCATGTCACACGACACCCTCAAGTGGAAATTGTTTCCCTTCTCTCTTATTGAGAAGGCTAAACAATGGTACACATATACCGTAGGCAGCGTGAACGGAAGATGGGATGAACTTAGAGACAAGTTTTGGCTCTCGTTCTTCCCCCAGTCCCGTATCATCGCACTACAAAGGGATATCCTCTGCTTTCAGCAGAATGAGAAGGAATCCATTGGTGCGGCTTGGGCCAGATTTTCACTTCTGCTAATGTCTGGCCCTAACCTGTCGATACCCGATCATGTGTTTCTTCAACATTTTTACATCAGACTCGACACGGAATCTGCCTTTTATCTTGACGTTATCTCTGGAGGATCCTTTAGCCACAAGACTCCGTCCGAAGGAAGGAAAATCCTAGATCATCACCAAAAACACTTCCTTCGTTGCCAACTCCGAATCCTCCAATGAAGAGTGTACATCAAGCCATGAGGATATTCTAGCAGCCGAATCTGATCCTTTACCTCCCATAACTCTAGATTCAGCTTTAGGACCCTTTTCTGAACCACAGGCTCCGGAGGAAGAAATTCAACCTTCGGAGTTTCCTTTTGAGTTCGAGGATGATCTTTTTGAAGACTTCGGAAACACCTCGAACTATCCCTGCACAAGGAAGCCGCCGGTTCCCATCCCCTCCACGGATCCTATAGAAGCCACATTCCTTAGGGAAAATGTTAAGAAGATAACATCCATTATGGCTAGTGAATGGTCAAGGGAGGTAGAGCTCTCACCGGAAGTTCTCCGGATCAACGCCCCTCCATCAACCATTCCTTGCAACATACGGGGAACCCCGGTAGACGTTCTTTATTGTCCCACTGTTGGAGCCAACACTAATCTCCAGTGAATGCGCGTTCCAACTCTTGGGAGATGAGCCATTGGTTCAAACTGACAAAACCTTCCAGACTTCCTCTAGAGAAATCCTAGAAGGAATTGGGATTTTGCAGAATGTGACTGTTAAGCATGAGAACGTTGATGTGATCCTTGATGTTCATGTTTTCGATGTCCAAGACTTCGATCTCAAGATCGGGCACCCCATTGAAAAATTGCTCATGGATGCTCCGACTCAAGGTAAGCTCGATGTCCGTCTAGGGAAGGAAATGTTTTCTGTCCAAATCTCTAGAGCCACAAACTCTATGGCCAAATCTTCCCTTGAGACTGAACCAATCATGGAGGTTACGGGAATTCTCCCTTTTGACTCACTAGAATCCCTCCTTGAAAAAGATGCTAAAAAGTTTATTAAAGAGGAGGATGAACCCATAGAACCAATAGACATATCTGAGTTTGAGACCCCCCATAGACCTCCAATCGAATTGAAACCCTTACCCACAGGCCTCCGTTACGCCTTCCTACATGGTGATACCGAGTCCCCAATAATCATTAGTGATAAACTTTCAGAAGAAGAATCTGCGAGACTAATCACCGTCCTAGAGAAACATCGAGCCGTTCTGGGATACTCCCTCCATGATCTGAAGGGAATTAGCCCAACTCTTTGTACCCATCGCATCCCCTTGGAACCAGATATCACACCTTCTACGGAACCTCAAAGGAGGTTGAACAATGCGATGAGGGAAGTCGTTAAGAAGGAGGTCCTAAAACTCCTACACGCCGGAGTTATCTACCCTGTGCCGTATAGTGAGTGGGTTAGTCCCGTTCAAGTAGTGCCTAAGAAGGGAGGGTTGACAGTTGTCCCTAATGAGAAGAATGAGTTGATCGCTCAACGTCTCCCTACTGGATGGAGGATGTGCATAGATTATAGGAAACTCAACAAGGCTACAAAGAAGGATCATTTCCCCGCTGCCCTTCATTGATGAAATGCTGGAGCGGCTTGCAAATCATTCCTTCTTTTGTTTCCTTAATGGTTATTCCGGTTATCATCAAATCCCCATCCATCCCGATGACCAAAGTAAGACCACGTTCACATGCCCTTATGGAACGTACGCCTATCGTAGGATGTCATTCGGGTTGTGTAATGCACCCGCTTCATTCCAAAGGTGCATGATGTCTATTTTCTCGGACATGATTGAGCAGATCATGGAAGTTTTCATGGACGACTTCTCCGTCTATGGAAAAACCTTTGATCATTGCCTTGAGAATTTAGATAAGGTCTTACAACGATGTGCGGAGAAAGACTTGGTGCTTAATTGGGAAAAGTGGCATTTCATGGTCCGCGAGGGCATTGTCTTGGGGCACCATATTTCTGAACGTGGGATAGATGTGGACCGAGCTAAGATCGAAGTTATAGAAAAGCTTCCACCTCCTGTCAATGTCAAGGGAGTCTGTAGCTTCCTAGGCCATGCTGGGTTCTACCGCCGTTTCATCAAAGACTTTTCTCACATCGCTAGACCCCTCACGAGTCTCTTAGCTAAGGATGCACCCTTTGACTTCACTGATGAGTGCCTCACTGCCTTTCACACTCTCAAAAAGGCACTCATTTCAGCGCCAATCATCCAGCCTCCAAATTGGACGCTGCCCTTTGAGATCATGTGTGATGCTAGTGACTACGCCGTAGGGGCTATCCTCGGCCAGACTAAGGATAGGAAGCATCACGCGATCGCTTATGCTAGCAAGACTTTGACAGGAGCTCAACTAAAATATGCTACCACTGAAAAAGAGCTCCTTGCCGTTGTCTTTGCTATCGACAAGTTTAGATCTTACTTAGTAGGAGCAAAGATTATTGTTTATACCGATCATGCTACTTTGAAATACTTGCTCACTAAGAAAGATGCTAAACCACGCTTGATACGTTGGATCCTTCTACTCCAAGAATTTGACATTGAAATAAAGGATAAAAAGGGAGTAGAAAACTCTGTTGCAGATCATTTGTCACGTATGCATTTCACTAACATGCAGGAGCTGTCGATAAATGACTTCCTCCGAGATGACATGCTCATGAAGGTAACGGACACCACACCCTGGTATGCAAATATTGTGAATTTTATGGTTGCAGGGTATGTACCACTAGGAGAAAACAAGAAGAAGTTGATCTACAAAAGTAGACGTCACTTGTGGGATGATCCATACCTCTACAGAGTTTGTGCTAATGGCCTGCTGAGAAGATGTGTACCCACAGCGGAAGAAATGAGAATCATTGAGAAATGTCATGCAGCACCTTATGGTGAACACTATGGGGTATACCGTACTCAGGCCAAGATCTGACAAAGTGGATTCTTTTGGCCAACTATGTACGAGGACACTAAAGACTTCATTCGAAGATGTAGAAGATGCCAGCAGCATGGAGGAATTACTGCATGAGATGCAATGCCCCTACAAAATAACCACCAGATAGAACTATTTGACGTATGGGGCATTGACTTCATGGGACCATTCCCAAAGTCTTATGACAGCGAATACATCCTGGCGGCAGTTGATTATGTGTCCAAAAGGGTAGAAGCAATACCATGTCGTGCGGCCGACTCCAAGCATGCTCGACGGATGTTCCAAGAGATCATATTTCCTCGTTTCGGGACACCAAGGATGGTGATAAGTGACGGAGGGTCTCACTTCATTGATAAGACTTTCCGAAACTTTCTCAAAGAGCTTAGAGCAGAGCACAACATTGCAACTCCATATCACCCCCAAACCAATAGTCAAGCAGAAACATCAAATAAACAAATCAAGAATATTCTGCAAAAGACCGTACAAGAGATGGGGAAATCATGGAAGACAAAGCTACCCGATGCACTTTGGGCATATCGGACTGCCTACAAAACACCACTGGGCATGTCACCCTATCAGCTAGTGTATGGGAAGACATACCACCTGCCTGTCGAGCTAGAACACAGGGCACACTAGGCAATCCGAAGATTCAACATGGACTTTAAGAAAGCCGGAATGCACAGAAAACAACAACTATCAGAGCTAGAAGAATGGAGGAACAAAGCATACCATAGTGCCAAGATCTATAAAGAGAAGACCAAGAAGTGGCATGACAAAAGGATCAAGCAAAAGGAGTTCAAGCCAGGAGATAAGGTATTACTCTTTAATTCCAGGGTTAAGTTATTTGGACATGGGAAGCTTCGGAGCAAATGGGAAGGACCGTACACCGTCGTCGACTTCGCATCACACGGAGCAATCACTCTTCAAGATGACGAAGGTAAGACCTTCAAGGTAAACAGTCATCGTTTGAAAATCTTCCTAGAACCCGATAATAAAGAGTATGATATGATCAACTTCATCGAAAAAACCTAGCCTTAAAATCAACTTCCAAAATAAAATAGGCTAGACAACCCTTATCTACCTAGGCTCCTTTTTGTTTTTGCTTTGTTCCCTAACAAATTACAGGCAGAAGAATAAGTGTGGAGGGGGTCGCCTGACCCCTAGATCATTTACACGCAGCGAAGGTATGCAATCCCAAGCTTCACTCTCCTTGGTTCTGAGTTTGAATGAGTTTTAAAACTGATCATTTGAATCAAGCTCAAATAAAATGAATCATCATGCTCCGCCCTCTCTACATACTTTCTATGGTTGGCTTGCATAAGTTATATTACATACTTTCTCTAGGACAACATGCTCATCTAAGTAGTTGATGTGTGCAATATTGTTTGATGACATGATCTTCACTCCTAATGTTTAAGTACTTGGGCAAATTTATTTGAAAAAAAAACTTGCAAAGCTCCTCTTTGATTTGCCGAAGTCCTACCAAAGCCATATGACGAGTTTTATTGAAAAGCCTTTCCACATATGCAACTTGCTTTCTCGTTGAGCTTTGTCAAATTGTTGCGACCCATCGTGAGATTCATTTCATACTCCTGTGATCAAGATCACGTACATGTCCACTCACATGCTATACTTCCACACTAGAAGATAGCAAGCACATCCATCCATACACTCAATAAAACTACATGCCATAACATGACTCTCTTTCTCTAAGTTACCATCAAGGATACGGGCTATGAAAAAAAAAGAAATAAAAGATGCATACCCAAAGAAGGCATGCCACATGCCCACAAGGCATGTAAAAAAAAGATGCATACCCAAAGAAGGTATGCCACATGCCCACAAGGCATGCCAAAAAAAAGAAGAAGAAGAAAAAGATAGCCCGTATCCAAGAAAAAAAAGGGGGGAGAAAGAGGGATCGTGCAAATGAGTTCATCCACCATCCACCAAACAAAAATTATCCACACACCTGCACATCTTGATCAAGGTTTATGACTTAGTTCTCCTTTGGATCTGGTTTTTGAGTTAGCAAAATACGAGAAGCAAGTTTGCCTTCATATCCTCCATACCAACAGCTCCACAAAAAGATGCCATTAGGAGTAAGGTGAATAGGAAAGGTACATAAAAGGCCTTGGTGAGGAATGAAACATCTTGAGCGATCTAAGAGTATCAAATGAAGAGCTAAGCAAGGTTTGTTTTGAAAACTAAGAAAAAAAATCCCAAGCTACTTGACATAAGGAGTTGAGGTGACTTGATTCAAGACCGTTTTACTCCTCAACTACCCGAGATGGCATGATAGACACTTCAAAGTTCACAAGTGCAAGGTGAGGTTTGGAATATCTCTTATGCTTGTTTCATACCTTTGGAAGTTATGTTTCACCTTAGTCCTTTCTCCTTCACTCGAGGACGAGCAAAGGCTAAGTGTGGGGGTGTTGTTGACGGCCCTTAAGTCCTAAAATCAGTCGTCAACTCCTGCAGCTTTTCATAACATTTCATCACCAAACTTAGTTGTAGGACTTATATCTAATCAAGTTCCATGAGTTTTGGTGAATCATGGTCTGCAGGCACCCATAGTCGAAATGCAAGGGAAAAGACAAGTGAATGCAGAAGAAATGCACAGATGATCCAGTCCTGCGTTACACTTACAAAAAGGGCCCACAAACCATAGGAAATGGGCGTGCCAAGCAAGATGCACCCAAGGGATAAGGCTAGCGCCCACCTACCAGCTAGCCAGAGGAAGGAGGGCTGGGGGAGTGCCGTCTGGGGCCGGCCGACCCCTAGGGTCGCCCGAACCCAGACGGGCACCCGTCCAGGTGCGTCTTGGGGAGGAGTAGCGCCTACTCAACCTTGATTCCTTCCATATATGCATACGGCGGGAACTGACCTCCTTAGGCTATAAAAGGGGACCTCCCTCACCCCTCATTAGACACACCATCCAAGGGAGTAGAGTAGTGCCACATTGCAAAGGCGACGTGCTAGTTCGCTAGTGTTTAGAATAAAGGAGGAGAGTGAGGAGTAGTTCGGGGAAGCGCTGGCCTGTCGGTGTTGTTCTTCAAGCTTGTACCTCTACAGATACTGGCTTCTTTCAGAGTAAAGTAAGTTAGTATTTGTGATTCTCTGTTCTTGCATAGTACTTATCTTTGAGTGAGATCAGTTCTCTTACTCGCGGGTTTGTCGCTCTGTTTTATACAGAGTACCGTAGTTTGCTACGGGGTACCAAACGTAGTTAGACTACGGTAGTAATCAGTAGCATAGACATGGTGTCTAGGCTAAGGGTTAACTTCGTTTGCCTTATATCCCACGGTCTGTGAGGTAGTCCACAGGTGGTGACAACCCTATTGGTCCTTAGAAGCCCTCCACATTCGGATATAGCGTAGAGCCATTGGCCGGAGTCTCTTGACCATTTCAGGGGTAAGCTGGTGCCCGAAGCGAGTATCTAGCCCGAGAGATCGACCTTAACTCATCCTTAGTACTACCTCAGGAATCCTCTCTATCCCCGCCACTTATCTTGGTGTGTCCTTGGACCGACTTAGTAAGAAGTTAGTGCACACATGTTCCATGTGGATACGATACCCTTGAATACTCACGGGTGAAAGCTACAACGGTATCCGTATGCTTGCAGATTTATTCGCATCGTTAAAATACCCAACAATCTCCTCATTATTTTGTTCTGTAGAACATCTTCATTGTGTTTCGTAGGTAACATCTTGGAGCAAGTGATGTTAGTAGGTCGAGTGTTGAAGTATGCTTCAAACTTGTTCCCTTGAACTTGTTTACCAACGGATTTCAAGAATAAGTCAACCAAATGTCTAGCAGTGTTGTATTTTTAGTGATGTGATTGTGACAATCACAACTTTTGACAAACTTGAAAGTTGTCATGTTGAGTATTATGCCATTGCCTTTTTAGGACCTTGGTTTTGTGATGTTTCTTGGTGTTTCCTTGAAATTCATTTTGAATTTCATGCCATCAAATTTTATTTTGGTATTCTGATCATTGTATTTATTTTCTGGTAGTAGTGTTGAGCCCTGCGGGACGTAGTTGATGGTTCTTTATTAAAAGCGCATCATATTTTTGTACGCGGAGCAGACCATGTATGAGATCAGAATATTTGGTATAGTTGCGCCGATGGTATTGCTGATGCAATAACTTATTTGAAAGGGAAAATATAGATAATGTCTTTTTGATTATTTCTGCATTATCTATAATTTGATCACAAAACTGAAGCTTGCAACAAATATTGGGTACTGCAGAATTGTATTCTGCGATAGATTTAAAGTTCATAAAGCGAAATGGGGACCACTTGCGCCATACTTCTGGAAAAATGATTGCCCTATATTAATCATAATATCCTTTAAGTGCAACCCAAAGTTTGCGTGGATCCTTTTCCAATATCTTGAGATAGGGGTACATATGTGTCTCAAGAAATAATGTTGTTATTTGGTTGTTTCTGAAACATAGGCTTGTGTATTAGGTTCACTGATGTCGTCAATAAAACTTTTGCTGTTAGCATTATTTTGACATTTATAGTCCAGGACAGATAGTTGTGACCATCTGCAGTTTTAGTGACATCCTTATTGACTAAATGAGCCATTTATTTGTCGAAGATTAGGCCTCGTGGCCTTGTTTCGTGTGAGTTCTCGTCGATTTCCCTCAGAAACTGAACTCGGCAAGTTCTATTTCAGTGAGAAAACAAGTCACCAGAATTGTGAGGCGGACAGGCCTCTGGCTTCTTTCTTGCGCTCAGTAGAGAACAAACGTGACTGATAACGTGTTGAGAATAGAATTGAGAGAAGTGAAAGTGAATGAGGGATTAATAATTGATTGATGAGGAATTTCTGTTTATATACAAGATCAAGAGAGGCCAAAGGACATGCCCCTTCGGTATGGCCCCTTCGGGATGGCCTCTTCGGGACTAGTAACTACCTAATGATGTCATAAATCACTAATTAACTAATTATAAAATTGATCACTAATCTAATTTTCTTCACAACTTCAGTCAGCAGGCACAGTAACAGAAACTGTAGGATATAAGAGGGAATACTCTTGTCCCCACCTTCCTCTTCATTCCTTAATTTTGGGATGTCCATTATTGATGCTTTATTTCCTTTGACTAAGTAATGAAAAACATATATGCTCCCGTTGAAGTACATTCCATCTAATATTTTCGTTTTCTTTTATCATTATTACAAACAGTATTCAAACATCAGCCAACACAGAAAATAAAACAAATTAACATCTTTTTCCGAATTTTTTGATACACTCGGTTTATTTCATTCGCCTCAAGAGAAACAAGCTGACGTAGTAGAAGTCATCACACGCCCCTGAAGAACGTCATGATACATGACACACTCGAGCTGTCCACACATCGATCCCTCTATATAGCAGCACGCAAGCTGCTAGTTCGTTGCAATATCGTTGAATTCTTCAGCAGAGTCGTCGTCGTCGCCGCCGGAGCTGCTGGTCGTCATCTGAAGCTCGATTCCTGCCGCGCTGCTGCCGCTGTTGACGACCCTGCAGTTGAGCCTGATCTCCCCCTGCGTTCCCGTGAGCACCTCGATGCTGCCCATCTTGACCATGGCCTTGGCGAACTTGCTCTTCCACCGGCTCTCGCTCTTGACGAACTCGTCGACCGATTTCTTGAGCGTAGCGTTGCTGAGCAGCGCCTGGTCCGACGTGAAGAGCCCCAGGTTGTTGGCGAGCCCGAGGTAGTACTTGTTGTCGAGCACCGCCGGCGTGATGAGGTCCATGTCCGTGGTCGTGTTGGGGACGAATTGGGTGCTGTTGGAGGGGCAGATGCTCCTGAGCAGGAAGGCGTAGGCGGAGCTGATGGCGGGGTCGACGTCGCTGGCGTTGCTGAAGCCGTAGAGGCGGTTGGTGAAGGAGGAGCAGTGGGAGCGGCCGACGGTGTGCGCGCCGGAGAGCACCACCATGTCCTCGGCGGTGAGGCCCTTGCGCGAGAAGTTGCCGACGAGCTCGGCGGCGTTGGAGAGCGGGGAGGGGAGGTTGTTGAGGGCGTCGGTGGCGTTGGAGACCCTCCCGTCGCGCCGCCCGGCGGGGACCTTGTAGGTGAGGTTGTTGCCCGCCAGGGCGACGCTGTCGCGCGCCGCGAAGGCGACGATGTCGGCGCAGGAGACCGTCCTGGGGCACCGCGCCTCGATGGCCTTCTTGGCGGCGTCGATGACCTCGAAGCCCCGCAGGCTGGGGTTGTTCGGGGCCGCGTCCTTCTCCGCCGTGTTGTTCGCCGTCGTGTCGATCAGCACCGAGCCGTCGCAGCCCTGCGGACGTGGCCATGAAATTTTTACTCTCTGACGTACTTCGTGATCTTAGTTACTTGCATTGCATCCCAAGTGGCTTTTTAGGGAAATAGGGAATAGGGAATACTTGCACCATAATTTAGTTCAATAATACAAATAAACCGACTACGTGTAAGCTTCACGATGGTACTTCTTGACCACAAGTCCAGCTATAAAGATTACTGCTAGATGTTAAACCATGTGCAAAATGGTAGAGCATGTGCCACGGTCCACGATCCCAACAACTATTCGACCTTTTCTGGGAATTGTTCCTCCACATGTCTGTGTTAGGTTGCTTGAAGAGCAAGAGTGCGTTTGGTAGATTTCTCAGAACCGATTCTCCGCTGAATCCAATGGTAGTTCTGCTAAACAATTTTTCAGATAGAAGTGATTCTCTACTGATTATGTGAAATGAATTAAGAGGATAGGAGCTGAAAAAGGTAGCTTCTTCTAATTATGTGAAGTAATTCTCTATCTTGATTTTAAGAGTTTATGCTAGGCAATCAAAGAGAATCATTTTCAGCTACAGAATCACTTCTCTTAGAGATCAGTTCCCACAGAGAATCAGAATCGGAATCAGAATCAGATGAAGCTCTACCAAACAGACCCAAAGCTAAACGTGGATCAAACATGAAATTTTTGAGTTAATTACATTTATTAGCAGCAAGCGACTAGGCGTCGTTTCTAGAGAGATGCTTAATGCATGTGCAGTTGTGCAGTGGTCGCCACAAGTCAAGGTCAAGGTCATCTATCTCTGTCGTCGTAGTTGCCATACACGTACACATGTCTGCCTGGCACCAACATCAAGTAGTACAGCCATCCAGAGATTCATGTGTGCAACATCTATGAATTGGACAGTCGGCAGTCGGCAAGCACTAATCAAGGGTACCAAAACAAACATAAATGTGATTTGGGTTGCTAGCCGGCGGCCGTATCCATTAATTTTACATCCAGTCCATTAAGTTTTCCTTCGTATTATTTTTCTAAAAATAATGTTATATTTACATTCCTTATTATACTGATCAATGTCCGAAAAAGTTGTTCAGCCACTTACCAAATGAAAACTATTAATCAAGTATAAAGGGCATCGAGTACCAACAGTTCAATAACTATCGACGCAAGCTGCTCCATGCATGTGTGCTTCTTTCTCGAAAGGATATTATTGTACTCTTTAGGTTTAGTATTTATTTTATACCCAACAGTCAAAATACTGACCGAACTGACCTGATATTACTGAACCGAGTTAACGAATTACTAAATTAAGTTTAATAAAATGGTGTCCAGTAATCGCATGAAGCGGTTATTACTGAAAATTTGTTCAGTAATTAGTTGAGTGTAGCTACACCTAGTGTGTGTATTCTGCTAAAACTGATATTCCCTGCTAGCTTCGTTTACAAAAAGACTGCAAAGGTAATATTGCTGATGATCCCTTTTGTTCCTTGCTTTGCTGGCAGGACCTCTGCCTACTTTTGCCTTTGCTCAAAGCTAGACATCGATCATACGTACAAAGAAACCCCGTCAATCCTCCAGGACCCAAACAACTCACTATATATCGGCCGTAAAATTCGTCATTTGCTCATCAGGAACGGGAAGTCACCAGTGCAGCTAGCTAGCTAGGAAAGCAAACAACAATAGAATAACGTCCACTGCACCCCTTTAGGTTTCATGTATCCTGATTCCTGACTTACGTTAGATGGCTTCTCTTTTTTGTGTGTGCAATCTTTTTTTTCTTTTTTCCTTCTTTTATTGCTATGTTACAAAAAAATGAATGTTCATCCGTCTAAACTGCAAGATCACGATTCACGATCGATCAGTTATGTATTGTCCACATGCATCTGTGCCGTCACTGTTATTGTATTTGGTTGTACCACAAAGAGTAACTAGCTAGATGTGGTTCAGACTTCAGACTTGCATTTCCCGGCCGGCCGGCAACACATTTTAGCAAGGAATATGTGCAGTGCTGGCCAATATGCTATGCATGGTCATGGTCATAACCATCTTTTTCGCCTGGGACCACCAGAAACAACTAAAGCTCCTAGAGATGCATGTGTGTAAAAGCAACCGATAATATCCACAAGAAAGCTAAGACTCGGCCAGTCGGCAGGCACTAGTCAATGATACCCACACAAAATGTAAACGGGGTTAGGATTACTAACTGTATTTATCATGCACCTAATTCTTTTAGGTGTATCGTCCATTAATTAGCTCATTTAAAATTTTAAGTACAGATCATATATATACTCGGTGCTCGTCGATCGAGCCGATCAGCGCGAGTACCTGTTTAATTTTATTGTAAGAATTGTTCAACTGTCCATGTGTGTACTACGCTAAAATAACTCTGCAAAAAAAGTATTGCTAATATCCGTCTCTGTGTTTCTTTCCCTTGATGTGCTTAGAACAAAGAAATCCTATCGACCTCAATAGAATACACCACAAGGTAGGCAGCTTTGTAAATAAACAGTGGAAATGCAAAAGGCAAAAAAAAAAAAGAAGGAACAAAAAAACGTATAGCAGAGGCACAGCACATACCCTGACAAAACAGTCATGGAAATGCAGGCGGATGAGGCCAGCGGCGATGCCGCTGTTGTTCTTGAAGGCGGCAGCAACCGCCTGCTGCACGAGGGCCTCCGCCGACGGGCAACTCTTGTTGTAGAACCCGACCTTGAGGCCGGCACCTATGGCGACCTCGGGGAGGAGCGCAAGGATGGCAAGTGCAGAAGTGGTGAAGAAGGAGAAACCCTTCATGTTGGCACTAACGGAGCTTGCTCCAGCTGCTGGTTCTTTTGGCTGCCTAAGCCTTTGGGTGTCATGGGGGATTATATATAGCTTGTAATAAAGGATGCATGGGTACATTTGTTTCCCTTATTATGAAATGGACGCATGGGTAGACGATTTGTCAAATAACAATGTGAAAGAGGTACACCCAAGTGGCGCGCCATTGCCCTAAAAAAAAGTGGCGCGCCATTCGATTGCTTTGTTCTCCTCTCTGATACCATGGATGCCCCCTGCTAGCTGCCCGGCCCCATGTGTGGTTGAAGCATGCTGTTACATGGGTGTGCGGAGTTCAGACCGAGCAACAACAAGGAATCGATTTATTTGTGTTGGTCCCCAAGGAAGAAAATAACCGAGTGTGTGGACAAGTTGATAAGACAGGCCGGGAATCTCTGATGTTTCGTTCATCTTTGGAGGTAGTTAAACGACTACCAAGTTGCTATAGCCTATAGGATGATATATATTATTCAAGGCTTGGTAGGTGAAGGACCTGTAGGGAACAGGTTGTGTGGTGGACTCTCAAGTCTCAATGGGCAACTGCTACTCTTCTCATGAAGTTCAGGTTTGGTATTCTCAAGTTGGTGTATTAAATATTGTACTCTTCGAGTTAGTAAATGAATTGATTGCCGACCATCGTTGATGGTCAATTTCATTGAAAATATTAAGTAAAGTTCACACCTTGACATCACCTCTTTCTTTATGCTAACCTGTCCTCAACTGTCCAAGCAATCGATCTTCGCCGCTGAACAGAGGTGAAGTTTCTTCTTTGCTGCATGCAGGTAATCAGCTGAACGATTTGGTCTTGGCTCTGGCATCGGTGTGCAAATTATGGTTGTACTCGTAGTCTCCTACCAATGGTGTACCGGATCGCGGTCAACAAAAACAAAAGGAAGCTTCACGCATTGATTACAATCATCTAGAATTACTCGGCGGCATCAACCACTTTGCTTTTTTGTTCTGGCCCGAAACACCATGGATCCTTTTACCTTTTCCTTTCAGTTTTTCATTCAAATCTAAATGCTCGATTTGATTCGATCAGCATGGACTAAATTGGGCACACATGCTCCTTTGCCTTTGAACTTGTTTAATTTCTCTTTATGAAAAGACTTGACATGCATTGGCTCATCGTTAGCATGTTGCCACACACGCCAAAAGAGGTGTTCAACAACCGAATGTTCTTTGCTTAAGTATCTATCCCATCTCGTTGCGAAAAGAGAAGAATAGCGCCTCTAGTTCCGAGCCCGGACACATAGATTTCAACTTCGTTTAAGTTACAATATAAACAGAACTTCATGTCCATTGTTTGCTCCTCTCAAATAATGTTTGTATAAATTGACAACGGGCCGGAGAGAGGTCGCCGAACCCCTCACAGGTTCACCAAGTTCGATTCCCGTATTTTGATTAGGCAAATCCGTTCATAACATGGGAACCTAAGATCCCCCCCCCCCAATATATTACCTTAATACATAAGTATTGCAACTACCTTCCAAATTAAAGGTCTTTTAACTTTTTTAGACCTATAGTTAGGAATGGAGTTGAGACGGTACATATTTCTCTATACTAAGGACCTGGCACAAAATGGATTCTTGAATTCATGAAATCTATATCTATATACTATAAAAGTTGAAACAATTGAAATCTTTTTTTCACTAAGATTAGACCCACCGTACCCCTCATAGAGGTCCCACTTGTCAGACTAAATGTTTGACTAAAGAGAGCATTGCTACTATTATTCACTATTCTCATCATATGTGTGTAATTTTGATTCTGGCGCACATATGATTTATTGCTCGGGGCGTGACATCCTCCTCCCATGGCTGCTCCTTTCTGATCCCCCCAATATAGCACCCAATACTTGGAGGGGAGTAGCAAAAACAGAAACGAGAAGAGTAAGAGGAGCTTAAGGAGGTGCATCTTGGGGGGCAAATTTGCTTTCCCCCCTCACTCCCCGCTGCCTAGGGTTTTGGGGAAAACCCAAGGTGAGCTAGATTTACCCTTTCCCTACACTAATTAGGCATTCGTGGTGGTGTTTGCCCATGAGTTTTAGTGGATTAGTGGGGAGAAAGGACGTTTTGGTGTCTCTCTACGATTTTAGATTCACTATTTTATTGTAGCTGTGTTAAGAGGATGATTTGGGCTACTTAGAAGCTGAACTAAATCATGGAGTAAACTACAAAGTTGTAGGGGACATCCAGATCTAGTGGCTCGTCAAATTTTTGTGATTTTAGCCTAAGAGATTCAAGAGATATGGACTTTATGAGCTAGCTGTCATTTTCTGATGAAAATTTGGACAGGGCTGTGAAAGTACATCTAGGCCCGTTTAGTGGGTTTTGGTGGGTTAATGACACATACTTGTGGTACTAATGGTTTTATTGAGAATCATGAGTAGGTGTTAACAAGAAAGCAGAAGCTAAGTTATGGAAATAACTACCAAAAAGGAAATGAAGGATATAAGCGGCAACTCATGGAGATTTAATTTTATTTTATATTTTGAAATTGAGTTTAGAAATGCCGTACTATGAACTATCAAGAGGGACATGATTTCCACTGACTTGCATAGAAAAGGTGCTCAAGATGACCTAACAAACCTATGAGAGACACTTTTGCACTTGCACTCCACATGGAAATAGTTTAAAGTGCTTTCTCTGCAAATTGTTCGGAGTATCCGGAAAATCTTCCAGAATGTCCGGACATGTTCAGATTGTCCGGAGAATTCTTTGGAATCTCCAGAACTTAAGTGCACAACGGCTAGTTTTGGGGGAAGGGGTATAAATACCCCCTCATACCCCTTCAGTGTTTCTCTCTCTCTCTGACCTGTTTCGAGACTCCCTTTGTTCTGAGCTTCCAAGAACTCTAGATTTCATTCCCCTTTGCCTTCTAGCAAGATTTAGTGAGGGGATTGAAGGGAAACTTGTGGGAGAGCAAGAAAAAGTGCTAGTAAGCTGATTTCCCATCTCTTGAGCACCTCGTTCTTCGTCAAGCCGGTGGATTTTGTGTTTGTTACTCTTGGAGCTTCAAGCTCCTAGCCGGCTAGGCGTCTCCCATTGAGCACCCAAGCTTGTGGAGTGCCTCGGGAAGTTTGTACAACCTCGACATCAAACAAGAGCCCTTAGTGACTTTGGTTGCTAATGGGAGGCTGGATAGCTCAATGAGTAAGTGTACTCCTTGGGTGCCTCAACGGAGACGTAGGTTCTTTGGAACCGAACTTCGGTAAACAAATCTCTGAGTACTTGTCTTTGATTCTTGAGATTTGTCTTAGTTTTTGGTTCAAACGCTCTATCTAGTATTTGCTCTCGATCTACTTGTTGGAGAAGATTCGTTTGCAGCCGGAATTTTACTCAATCTACTTTTGGTCAAGGTTTGATTGGTCAAGTTTGTTTTCAGCTTGAGTGTTCGGAATCTCCGAAAAAATCTCCAGAATATCCGAATATCTTTGGATATTCCAGACAAATCTCCGAAGACTCTGAAGTTTGCTGACAGGTTGCTATTTGGTGTAAATTTTTTCAGTCTCGACTATTCACCCCCCTCTAGTCGACATTAAGGATCTTTCAGGCTGGATCAAGAAGGTTTCAGAAAACCTTAAAGGAATGATTAGACTTTTCACCCTTGAGGAACTTGTAATACTTTTCATTAACTTTCCATATTGGTAAATGTAACATCCTAATTTTCAAATTAGGAACCTAAATAAATTTAATTAGTTTTGTTATAGGTTCGATAAGGTTTTTATTTGATTTATCTTGATTTTAGAACATTTATCGGGAATTAAATAGAATACTTAGCTATAAATATAAGGAAAATAGGTTTGTGCATTTTCATGCTGGCTTGCATCTTTTATTATTTGTTGTTCAAATTGAATTTGAATTCTTGAATTTAAATTTATTTAGAATATGTTTGTTTCTTTTCAAGAAAATGCAAAAACTTTTCTTTTATTTCCCTCCCTTTTGGCCCAATCCACTCTCCCTCTTCCTCTTTCTTTTCTATTCTCACCTGGGCCAAAAACTCCTCAGTCGGCCCCGTTCTCTTTCTTCTCCCGGCCCAGCCCGCTCTGTCCTCCCTCTCTCTCCCTCGGACTTTCCTTCACGCATAATCGCTTGCCGGCCTCCCTCTCTCAGACCCTCTCTCACCTGGGCTGCCTTCCTTCTACCTCTCGCCGAGCCGCACTCAGACTCGGGGAAGAGTCCGACTGTGCCCCGCCACTTCGCGCCTTGGCGCGCACGCCAAGGCAGCCCGGCCGCCCCTATAAAATGCGCCGCCCTGCTCCCCTTGACCCGCATCCACAGTCGCCGCCTTCGTTGCTTGAGCTCGAGCTCGGTCGCTTCGCCGCTCCTCGTCGACTTCAAGCCTCGCGTCGAGGTGAGGCACGGCGCTGACCTCTTTTCCCTCTCCTACTCGCTCTTCTCGGCGCGGAATTGCTCGCTGGCGCCGTCGCTCCGCTCCTCGCCGCCGCAAGCTCTGCTCCGCTCGCTTTAGCCCGAGCTGCTGCCCTAGATGAGTTCGCCATCGCCCCCGCATGCTCCATGTGCAAGTCGCTCTCGGCATCGAGCCCCGGACGGCCATTTTCGGCGAAGTCCGGCGACCCCCCCTACCGCGCACCGCCGCCCTGCTTCACCGTTGGCGCTCAGCGCCGCCCTAGCCGTCGGATCTGGATCAAACGGTCCGGATCGGATATAATCCATGTTAAAACCCCAGGTTACCAGTCAACCATGCCAGATTTACAAAAGATCCCCTCTATTTTATGAAAACTAACCTGTCGTCCACTGCAGTTCAAAAGAATTTATAAAACATCCCTTTCTTTTATGTTTTAGTCCCTGATCTTTTAGGTTTTTCGCAGTTAAGTCCTAAACCTTGTTTGAGCTAAAACTTGAGCGTTTTAGCTCTGTTTTCGATGATTCTTGCGCTCAAGTGATCCTTGTGAGGTGTACAACAGTTTTGTAACCTCGTTTTGTACTATTTACATTGATTGTACTGTTTCTTATCTTTTGTACTTGTTTACTTGTACATACTTGTGTGGTGCGTTAGACGATCCGCAGTTCGAGGAGCAGCAGCAAGTTCAAGGGTTCGAAGGATCGGAGCAGCAGCAGTTTCAAGAAGGCAAGTGGCCCTTGATCATACTTTTGTCCCTGGAAATTCACTAAGCTCACTTTTATTTTATACGCATGCATGAGTCTATAATATGATGGGACCTGATTAAGGACGTGACTAGTTTGTTTACCCTTCCTCGATCAAACTTGGGTTATTTAATTAATGGGTAGAATTGCTAGTTGCTTTTACATCGGGACATGTTTGGTTTAATTTTAATAGAATGGATACACTTGTTACTTCATGTTCTCAATGGCTTAATGTTGTTAAACAAGATCATGTGATTTAATTGGACCATGGAGAACCACGTAGGAAAACCGTACAACCACAATACAATATGGCTCTGGTCTTGACTGATTAATTAGAAACTCTAGCTTATGATGATCTCACCAAAAGTGCAAGAGGGGATGCATCATTGGGTATAGCTCTGTCCTCTTAAGTGGTGTAGACCTGCCCAAGGCATCACTCTTATTAGGAAGTGTTGTGGCCGCTTTGACTTGAAACCTTAGCGGATTGTCACAGCTTAGGGAATCTTTGTAATGGTCTCGTAGCGTTTCCTATGCAATCATACCTCGGAAGTATGATATTGTGCTTGGCCCGCACAGTGTAAATTGGGTATAAAGTTCTTTGAACTTTTACGCGAATCGTGGCGAAAGTGTACAACCTCTACAGAGTGTAAAACTGATATATCAGCCGTGTTCACGGTCATAGCGGCTTGGACCCTCACATGATAATTCAACTTGAAGACGATCTAAATCGATGTTATTTATTTATGATGCTCAGTTATTTATTTCATATGCTTATCTTGGGGGATAATTGTATATACTTATACTTAGTTAATGCTTACTAATAAAATTTGATCAATTAAAAGTGTTTAATGCAGTTAAACTGTGTCGGCTATTCTGTTGACGCAAAAATTAACACACTAGAATCCGAGGACAAGTGTTCGCCAAGCTTCGGAAAGTCAACCAAGCGTGCCAGTCAATTTGACCTGTTATTGACAAGGGATAAAACGAAGTCAAATTCGAGAGCGTATCGGCTGGGATTCCGAATATCTCTCACACAAGCGTATCGGCAGGCTCTGCCAATACAAAAAGACGAAAAAAGAATATTGAATGCGGGTGCGTAATAAACGAGCGCGTCGGCAGGATCAGCCGATGTGGAAAAATGACAAAATCAGCTAGGAGTAGCCGATTGCACGTGTATAACAAGATCTAAGCTACGAATGTGTAACTCAGATAATGCAATCTTGAAACAGATCTAAACCGGCTTTCAAGACAACAGAGTGTTATTGTAAGAACTAGAGTCGATCTAATATGCTTCTAAGCGGGTAGATGTGATAATGGCCAAAAACATAAGAAAAACCTACAAATCTAGCCGATATCAATAAATTGTGAATACATCTAGACGAAAAATAGCGATGCGCCCGAGATCAAAGCCTAGATGAACTCGATAACTTTTGAATAGATTTGAACGAAGCCACAGCGATACGGCCGGTAGCTAAGGCTCAAATATACTCGGTAAAACGAAATACTCACCAACAAACCAAGTCGCTCGAATGTGAGACGTCCTTGATCAACTTGAAAGAACTCGTCGAAAAGAAAAGAAGAAAGGCGAAGTCGCCGAAAAAGTGCAAAGGAATTGTAAAGTGTTTGTTGTATTGGATGTGCATCAAGTTTTTCCGATCCCTTACAACTGATATGTATAGCCTAGTGCTACCAAGTTCTAGCCGATTATGGCAAACATTACTTGACTAAAAAAAAGACTTCCTAATTTTAAACTATACTAAAATATTACAACCGAATCTCAGAATCCTTGCAGATCTTGGATTTCCTTTTCTCCCCCTGATTCATCGGCAACTTCTTATCGGCCGATCACCAGAACAAGCGGATCAGCATCTTCAAAGAAAATTCCTCTCGTCCATCGGACGGATCCCATCGGCCGATTCCAACCCTGTACATTTTTTCGGTTTCTTTCAAATCAGCAACCTTTCCTTTATCAAATCATCTTTCTTGACATGTGTCAAAAAACGGTGTCAACACATGCCCCCCAGTTTCTGAATAATTTACTTTGCTCCGAAATTAATTCTAATCATGATTGCCAACGTTCAAAGAAATCTTTGTTCTCCAAGCAAATGACCTGTTAGATTCCCATTCTGCACTCGGAGCCAAGGCTATAAATATCTCCGCCTTCTTTTTCGCTAGCACTTTTACTGTCGCTCTCCTCTGCCTTCTCTCGCTCAAGAACACACAGGCTCCACCGCCATCTGCGCAACCAAGACACCCTCTAGGGTTTGAAGATTCAAGCTCGAGGATCACTAGCTCCGGCAATGGCGTCCGTTTCCGAGATCCCAGAGGTACATTCAACCCCTGCGCCCTCATTTTATTTCCAAATTTTTCTCTGATTTCCCAATCTGCATCTCTTATTTCCACCTTTATTTTTAGAATCTTGGTGGCAATGTAATCATCCCACTAGAAAACCAACCCAGTATGATCTGCTTCTGTCCTATGGGCAACCCAGATCCCACTAGCATAATCAATCTAGAGACCAGCAGGATCCCACTCAAGTCCTCCTATATGAATCTGGATTGGTCTCAGGCCTTCAGATCTTGGCCGAGTATTACTCTGGGATGGAGGAATTGGTTCCGTAGGCTGGCCGTTTTGGTCCGATGCCATCAATGCATTCATGTTCAATCATGGGTCAATGACACCAACCCTGATGGATGTCGTGATGCTCACTGGCCTGAACATTCACGCTCCTGATAGATCCTTCCATCTCCTAGAAAAACCTCCTTCAAGATCGAGACAAAGAATATTGGCGGATGGAAAGGATACATCGGCAAGAACATGAAAACTGGATCAGTATCTGTCAGGGAGCATACTGCATTTCTCAACATGTCGCTTGAGAAATTTATTTTCTACGGCAAAACCATTGGCCCAACAGACAACAATCTCAGGCTGGCAGACATTTTGGCCAATGGAAATTCTGTCCCCCTCGGCAAACATCTCTTAGGGTCAGTTTATCATCTGCTCTATCAAGTACCAGTCAGGCTCAGAAACAATCAGCCGATCACCAACCTGGGAGGTCCCTGGTGGTTCATCCAATTATGGTTGCATATGTATATGCACAAAACTATGGTAGTTAGCTTGTCAGAGATGGAATTTCCATCAGAGGAATTCTCTGAAGAGGAAGAAACAATTACTCGCCGATGCACATCATTCGGCGAAGCAGCCATCATGATTGCCAATGATCCCAAGATCCTTGGCATAACCGACTTCTTCAAGTGCTTCTACAATGGCTGTCCAGAAACTTCCACCATCTGGTTTGCATATGAAGATGAGAAGGTCATTTATGAAAATCCCTTTAAATTCCAACTTGATTCCTGGAAGACAGATAAAGATGCCACAGAGATCATGAAAGAAATAATCTCCCCAAGAATTCTGCCAGTCAACTTCACAGCTGGCAAAGATATCCCTAGTTTCAAATTTTACAACCCATCAGTGGCAGCCAAACAACTGGGATTTGGCCAAGTGCCACCCCTTCCTTTCTTTGCTGGCAAAGTTCAATTTAGGGGAGCTCTCAATAGTGCCTTTTCTTATGATCAGCTGAAGAATTGGGAGCCTGACGTTGATATGACAGTTCTGGTCGATTGGCAAGTTGTACCTTTCACCCCCACTCCTTTTACTCAATGGTGGTCAGAATGGCAGGAGCACATTTTCTGCAAAGCTGCCAATCTCTATTGCATCGCCCTGAATGAGAACTATCAGGCAGCCGATAATGAGGTATAAAATCAAACCCATTCCTTATGCTGCATTATAACGTTCTCCATTTGTATCTTCTATCAATTATCTGAACAGGACGATGGCATTGATCCCCCAACCATTAGCAGAAGTGGTCAGCCGATCCACTATGCTCCGCCAGCTGATAAACCAAATATCGGCTATGGTGCTCCAACTCTGACAGATGTGGCCACTGGGAAAAAACGTAAGTTGTCCTACACCAAAGTGACAACTCGCAAGAAGAAGAATTCCCCAGGCCTATCTTCAGCAGCAGCAGCATCTCAGATAGATGATTCGGCAAATCCTCCCTCTCCTCCTTTAGAAGGTAAAAAATCCTGAACCTCTTATGATTCTCCTCCATCTGAATAATAATTATATCTTTATTTTGCAATTAAGATGCCCCTGAAGATCAAACTGGAGGAGAAGAAGATTTTCATAGCACACCCCCTCACAAACCATCAACCATTCAGGTATTCGTTCAGCAAATATTCAAACTCTTCCATGACCCCGAATTTTGACATCACTTCTCTTTAATTTCTTCAGGTGCAGCATTTACCCCCAACTCCCAAGAAATCCAGGGCAGACTCTCCATTAATACAGATATAATTTCAAAGCTTGCTTATAAATGTATTCTGCATATTTCTAACAATCATTTTCCAGCTTGCCGATCATGCATTATCTGGATCATCTGGCCAGCCAAATACTGCAATTCCAGCTTCTTCATCACGGCCCCCTATACCCGCTAGCTCCAACTTCGATGAGATACATTTGAAACAAGTAAGTATTTTTCCCTTTTCGGCCGATTTCACCATATCTTTTATCTTCATTGGCCATTTTAACTCTTATTCTCCTTTTAGGCACAAGAGTCTCCAGACAACAGCTTGTTTTCCTTCTAGATTGGAGCCATCTCCCAAGAGGAAGGAGAGAAAGCAGCATCGGCCAAATCGGCTACATTATCTGACGAAGTTAAGGCTAAACTTCAAGAAACACTCCAGTTTTTGAACCAAGACATGGGCCAATTACTCAGAAATGCCAAGCCGATTCGCGCTATTCTGGAAGATCTGGAAGGCAAGCTTCTAGAAGCTATTGAAGAGGCATTAACTCCTGCAGCCTTCATCGAGAGCCACCGCGTGCAAGTTCTCAAGGCTCAGAAGCAACTTGCCGATCGTCTCCAATAAGAGAAAACTGCCAAACAGAGGGACAACTCTAAGGCTTTAGCAGAATCGGCCGTTGATGAAATCAAGTCTCTGAATGACACCCAAGCCGGCATCCTAAGAAACAAAACTGCACTAGAAGCTGAACGTGACCGTCTTCTGCAGGAGCTCAATCGAGTAAATCAAGCAATAGACACTGTAGATCATGACCTCTCTCAGATCCCATCGGCCATCACCAGACTCGAAGAAGAGAAACAAAAACATGCACGCCAAGCATACCAGGTTCACAAGAGTCTACAGCCGATTCCTGGCTCGTCGGTAGATGATAATCAAGTAATCGAAAACGTTGATCAGATTCGCCTGCGTGCAATAAAAGTGATCCGGGAGGCTCTAGGATTACTGTAAGAACATTCCATGTACTGCAATCTCAGAAATCGCAAACAGTCTAATCTAATCCTAGAAACATGTCTTTTTATGATTCATTGCTCTAAGGGCGACTCATATCGTGTCGGCCATGTCACAACCGATGCATTCAACTTACAATCGGCTTTTACATATTTTTGCACTAAAGGCAATACTCCTTAGTATTGGCTATTACTAAAAAATCCGGCCAATGCCATAATCGTCCATATCCTTCATCGATCAAGATTCATCGGAAGAATCTCCAGCTTTCATTGATGCGACTTCATAATCAGCCATCAGAAAGAAATTCTTCTCCCATGCTTGACCAGAACGATAATTCATGTGATCGATAATTCATGTGATCATAACTCACTATATGGGCCTCAGCTGATGCCACACTGAACGATGAATTGGCAGACACTATCTCAATAGTATCATCAACCCATTGAATTTAGCATTGATGCATAGTAGATGGAATGCAACAATTGGCATGAATCCAATCCCGACCCAATAATAAACTGTAGGAATCTTTGCCATTAATAACAAAGAAAGTGGTAGGAAGGGTCTTACTGCCAATTGTCAGATCGACGCATAATGCCCCAAAGCAGGCGATACAACTTCCTCAAAATCCTTTAGCATCATATCAGTCTTTGTCAAATCATCCTGGCTCTTCCCAAGTTTGAGTAGCATAACATAAGGCATTATGTTCACAGCTGCACCTCCATCAACAAGCATCTTTGTGACCGGTTTACTGTCAACAAACCCTTTCAAGAACAATGTCTTAAGATGCTGCCTCTTATCATCTTCTGGCTTTTTAAATGTTGCTGGTAACGGTTCCAAATTCAACTGAGCCATAGCCTTTTCTAACTCTGGCTCACGATCTCCATCACATGGCGCCATAAAGTCCTTTGGCATTACGAAAACCATGTTAATTGGCGCAGCCAATGACCCAGAATCTCGATCGGCTTTCGGCTTAGCACGCCAAACTTGTAATTTGACTCCTTTCTTGTTTAGAGTCTGCTCTTGCTCTTCCTCTATGGTCTCCAGCTGGCGTAGCCTCTGAACACGTCTCTTTTGCGATCTGGTCAAACCCCCTGGACACCATTGAGGTTGACTTGTATGATCAGGTTCACGCTTTGGATCTCTCCGCATCGGCTGATCATCTTGCACCCTGTCATCGGCCATCTATTCTAGTCGATCATGTGCAGGCACTCTTCTTCCAGCAGGATCGCGTAGCATGGTCCTGCCCCCCAATCAATCATGCACCGGTACCTTTTTTCCTAGCCGATCATGCACAGGAGTGCGCTCACGTCGATAAGATTCATCAACATGATGTGGCCTTTTATATGATCGGCTGCCTTGACCATTGCATTCGGGACAATCATATGCCGATGGCAAGGTCAACCCTTCTTCCCAGCAATAGACAAAGAAAGGACACCTCCAATGATCTTTCTCACGACGTGCCTCCTCTTCTTTGTGCTGCTACCTTTCACGATCATGCTGGAACTTGTTCAATAGCATTTGAGACGTGACACATCTACGTGGCGCCGAAGAACGTTCGGCCTCTTCCTGTGGACCCTTCCATTTGACCTCATCGGCCGTTATCTACGCTTTGGGATCAACAGCCCCAGATTTCCTGACCGATGATGACGTTAGAATCTTGGCTTGAGGAGGACCTTTGTCTCTAGCCACGTCTACCATGTTCGTGGCGAATGGATGCTGGTCAATCTTCATCATCCTTTTGGGAGTTTCAAACTTTAGCTTCCCTTGCTCAAATGCCAACTGAATTTGCTGCTGGAAGACTTTGCACTCATTTGTATCATGGGATGTGGCATTGTGCCACTTGCAGTACTTCATATTCTAGAGCTCTTCCTCGGATGGGATCTTATGATACGGCTTCAATTTGATCAACCCTTCTGACAATAAGAAGTCAAAGATCTTGTCGGCTTTGGTTATGTCAAACCCGTATGACTCGGGCTCCTTTTTCCCGAACGGACATGTCACCGACTTCCTATTATTTTGGATCCATTCAGCTGATGCGACTGTTTCATCAGAATCATTATTAGCAGAATATTCTACATAGTTTATCTTCTTCTGAAAAGGCTTTTTGGACTCATAGCGTCGAGTCTCTCCTGTCATCCGACTCACGATCTGACTAATGCTCTCAAACTCTTGCGATGCATACTTATCCTTGATGTGTGGCAAGAGTCCATTAAAAGCCGCATCGGCCAACTGCTGATCGGACAGTACCAAGCTATAGCACCGGTTCTTTACATCTCTGAACCTTTGGATGAAAGAAGCAACCGATTCATCATTTCTTTGTCTTAAGCAAGTCAAATCGGTCAACTTCAACTCAATAACTCCAGAGAAGAAGAACTGATGGAATTGTCTCTCTAGATCGGCCCAATATAATATGGAGTTTGCTAGTAAAGTGGTGAACCAAGCAAAGGCCGATCCAGATAAAGACAAGGAGAACAACCGAACTCTGAGTGCATCTTGGTTGCCCGCTTCTCCCAATTGTAGAAGGAACCTGTTAACATGTTCTATAGTAGAAACTTCTCCCTGCCCTGAGAACTTAGTAAAGCCGGGCATCTTGTACTTGTGTGGGAGAGGAATCTGATTGTAAGCCGGAAGATAAGGAGTCTTGTACATAATAGATTGCTGTTTCGGCCTTAAGCCAAACTGCTCCCTCATCACTTCAGCTATCTTAGAAGAAACCATGTTTGTTGAGTTCGTCATCATTGCAGGTTGTGGTGACATATGCATTATCGGCTGTCGAGCCGATTGCATCTGATGTTCTTGTTGAGCCACCCGATTGGGTGTCTGCTGAGTTGCTGGTGGTTGGGTCGATGGACTAGCTAACTGCTGACCAGTAGACTCCTTGTATGGGACATTGACGTATCGCAATTGTCCAGTTGCTTGATCATGAAAAATCCAATTTACTCCATTCTGGTGAGGAGATTGTGAAAGCAGAATTTCTGTAGGAGACTTGGGTTGGAGCATAATTGTGAGACGCTGCTATGGTGTCATCGGTGGTGGCGCCGATGCATTGAACTGTGCAGACATCTACGGATTCCATGCATTGTGTGGATTCAGCTGTGTTGCCGATGCATCTTGCTAGGATCCCATCAGCTGAGTAGCTGATGAATCGTTCCGAGGAGTCATCGGCTGAGTTGCCGATGCATTAAACTGTGTTTTGGGTGGTGGAGTGAATAACTCAGGTGGCATACCATATCCAGTAGCAGGATTCCACCCTTTTGGAAACCCAGACGCAGATCCATCTTGCACAGCTGTAGGAATAGGTGGAGTAGTTGTGTAGACAGGAGCTGTTGTAGCCGTCGATGTTGCCGTAGAAGCCTGTGGTGGTGCTTGACTGTTACTCACCTTTGCCTGGCTATTTTGAGCCGACAAAGCTGCTCCCATAGACACTTCCAATGGTACATATTGCATCTGATTTGGCTGTATATAGCAAGAACCCATGCAAGCTGGAAACGTGCCTTCAACAAAAGTTTTGACCACTACGTTGTGTACTGTGTTGCCCATGACTGTTGCATTCTTGACAAATGCTTGTGCCACAGCTTGACCAACCGCATCCATCATCTTGTTCTCATATTGCGTCTCTGTCAATGGCTGGAAGGATGGAAGATTAAATTTCTTGATCACGTCACCAGATCTAGTGACGCTGTACGACTTGAGGCATTCACATTTGAATCTTTCCACCATCTCTTCGTATTCTTGCTTTTGATCTTCTTTGAGCTTGTCTTCAGGAACAGGGACGTAGTTTTCTTCATTGACTTCAGAATGATCCCCAAGTTCCATCATGTTGAAGCTTTCAGTCCCGCCGGGTGTGCCAAAAGATGTGTTGACGCAAAAATCAACACACTGGAATCCGAGGGCAAGTGTTCGCCAAGCTCCGGAAAGTCAACCAAGCGTGCCAGTCAATTTGACCTGTAATTAATAAGTGATAAAACGAAGTCAAATTCGAGAGCGTGTTGGCTGGATTTCGAATATCTCTCACACAAGCGTATCGGCAGGGTCTGCCGATACAAAAAGATGACAAAAGAATATTGAATGAAGGTGCGTAATAAACGAGCGCGTCGGCAGGATCAGCCAATGTGGAAAATGACAAAATCAGCTTGTAGTAGCCAATTGCACGTGTATAACAAGATCTAAGCTATGAATGTGTAACTCAGATAATCCAAGCTTGAAACAGATCTAAATCGGCTTTTAAGATAACATAGTGTTATTGTAAGAACTAGAGTCGATCTAATATGCTTCTAAGCGGGTAGATGTGATAATGGCCAAAAACATAAGGAAACCTGCAAATCTAGCCGATATCGATAAATTGTGAATAAATCTAGACGAGAAAACAGCGATGCGCCCGAGATCAAAGCCTAGATGAACTCAATAACTTTTGAATAGATTTGAACGAAGTCACAGCGATACGCCCGGTAGCTATGGCTCAAATATACTCGGTAAAATGAAATACTCACCAACAAACCAAGTCTCTCGAATGTGAGACGTCCTTGATCAACTTGAAAGAACTCGTCGAAAAGAAAAGAAGAAAGGCGAAGTCGCCGAAAAAGTGCAAAGGAATTGTAAAGTGTTTGTTGTATTGGATGTGCATCAAGTTTTTCCGGTTCCTTACAACTGATATGTATAGCCTAGTGCTACCAAGTTCTAGCCGATTACGGCAAACATTACTTGACTAAAAAGAAAAGACTTCCTAATTTTAAACTATACTAAAATATTACAACCAAATCTCAGAATCCTTGCAGAGCTTGGATTTCCTTTTCTCCCCTTGATTCATCGGCGACTTCTTATCGGCCGATCACCAGAACAAGCGGATCAGCATCTTCAAAGAATATTTCTCTTGTCCATCAGACGGATCCCATCGGCCGATTCCAACCCTGTACATTTTTTCGGTTTCTTTCAAATCGACAACCTTTCCTTCGTCAAATCATCTTCCATGGCACATGTCAAAAAATGGTGTCAACATATTCCTTGATTTAACCTTGCATGTAATATAGTTATTTTTCCTACCACTTTTTGAGTAACAACCATAAGTGTACTCACCCTTGCATAATTGCTGCTCAGACCAAGATAATTGGCCGATTTATCTAGAAGTCTTTGAGGATTTCTAGGCATATGTCTCCTAGTCATCTGTCTGTGAAGTTGAAGATCCGCTGCTACTCTATAAATGTTTATTTATTCGCTTAAGATTAAGACATTCGGTCATGTAATAAAGTTATTAACACTCTCTTTCGTTTATGCATTGTGATGATATTCACTTTATAAGTCTATCGTATGTCTGTAAACTGATCCTGACGCACATATGAGATGCATTCGGTTTCTTTCTTAAACCGAATGTGATAGTAATGGTTATATTTTTAGGATAAGTATAGCTTCAGTTTTAGATTTTATAAAATCACTTTCTTTTTTAGTAGAATTTTAAGTTAATGTTTAACCCTTCGTTAGACCATCTTATTGACCCTTTTAGCAAAAATTCATACTACCAAAGTTTTATAGTATTTGGACATATAGATTTGGAGATACATAATTATTAGGCTTGATGTCCTGATTTCTAGGTAGATTTACAGTTCTATTTTCATCTGCAATTTTGACTATCTTAAGGCCATAATAAAAATAAATTTCCTCCATGAAAGTTTTAGGTATTTCTCTATAAATTCCAATAATCTATTCTTTGCTATCATATCTTTTGTACATTAAAAGATACGAATAAGTGAAGTAGCAGTGCTGCATTTGCCTTGTGGTCTTTTTGATATTTGGCTTGGATGGTGATTTGGGAGGGGGCGTAGGAGCGTTTTACTTATCGGAATGCTTGTTGGTATGAGTTGTTATTTGATCTTGCTTTGTCAAACAGGTGGTAGTGACTTTGATCGCGCCTAAAGCGGTCATCTCTTCGTTGGAGGCAATTAAACGTAGCGGTGGTGGCTATAGACTTTAACTTGTTATTTATTCTACCTTTGGATTAAAAACTCAGAACCATAATTAATACAATATGATCTATTTGACCTTATTTAATTAGTATGTTATATCTTCTCTTTGGATTCAATGGAAACTCTATGATTCTTTATCTATGGCCTGATATATGATGCTTTTGGTGGTGGAATAGAATGATTTTTATTCTCTACCAAGAGAGATGCTTATGGAGATATATATGGTTTACTTTTTTTTTCTTTATATAGCATTTGCATTGCATTAGCATATGGAGTTATGTCGCGAACCTATGGTTCCAACCGTATCGGTACATCATTGTTTATTGGGCATAACAATGCAGCTTCATATCTTGTTGGGCATGAAGGCAGGATACGTGACATTGCATTGCATCGCATTTGCATTATGACTTTGAGATGTGAGGTATATATATTGGAGTATGGCTTTTGGAGATATTGGTAAGAAGTGATACTTAACTAAGGATTGGTGGTGGTTAATCTCATCCTTTATGTGGATGTATTATTTGATTCTATATATCTTATTGTTGCCGTATTTTTTGCATTTTAACCCTTTTTGCAAAAGAATTTCACATATAGGCCCTTTTTGGAACTTTTTATGAAAATGGACCCTGGGGGTCGGCGCCGTAGTCCATGGCGCCGAGCTAACACGTCTCAACGCCACAGACCACGGAGCCGAGATGCCACGCACACACAAACACCTGGCTAACCTGGCATCCGACGTGGCCCTAGGCTCGGCGCCGCAGATCTTGGCGCCGATCCCTTTTTACCATTCGGGCGAAGGTGGATAACGGCAGTCAATTGTTTTGACAGCGTCGCCCGCCAGCCCGCCGTCCTCCCCGCGCTCCGCCCCAACACTCGCCCCCACCCCCGCCGCCGTTGTCCCTCACCCGCCGGTGCCGCGTGTCGTCCTCCCCGAAGCAAGGCGCCGGGGCCGCGCGCCGTTGTCCCCACCCCGCCCCGCCCCCGGAACCAGGCGCCGGGGCGCTGTCCTCCCCGGCCCGGCCCTCGGCCCCGCCTTCGCCGCCGTCGTCCTCCCGCCGCCGCCGTCGTCCGCAGTCGTCCTCGCATCGCCGTCATCCTCGCATCGCCGTCGTCCTCCCATCCCCTGCCTCGGCCCGCCCCCGAAACCAGGCGCTCGGAGGGCGGGCGGCCGCCGCCTGCCCGCGTGGTTCGGTGGCCTGCTACCGCGCCCCGGCCGGAGCCGACGCCGGGGTGGGGGAGGCGAGGCCCGCCGGCAGTTGAGGCCCACCTCCAAGGTACAGTCGTTTTCCCATATATTTTTTTTGAAAAATAGTAACAATGAATATTAATGTAATTAGTTTGCTTGAGATATTTAGTTGATATACAACTAGTTTGATCGATATTTAGTTGATATACTTAGCTATAAACTTATGTAGTTTAGCTATCAACACGGCAATAGGAGTTTGGTATTCATAACTTAATATTTGCTTTCAAATATTTGCAGGTGATATGGCAGCCGTTCACAGGAGAGGCTGGGCCCCCTACAATTAAGCTTCATGTGCCATGCGGATGAGGACATGTACACGATGTCGCACTGCCCATTGATTGCTTCTATAGTGTGGAGTTCCACTTGCCGCACAGTGTTGCACGCCAGTTTGGGTTGCGACAGGAGTGGCCTGTGCGTCAGATGTCGATGTCTGTGGAATTGCACAAGTAGCAATGCAAACTTGTTTCGATTGCTTGTTTCAAAGACTTGTATCATGGTGTAAAATTATGGATAATATAACTGCAAGTTCTGCATCAGAAAAGGTTACATGCGAAAATGCAAACATCTTTATTGCTATCAAGTTGCACTTACTCCATCTAACATGATCATATGCTTGACGACCTATTTAAAAGACTTGTTTCGATTACTTGTTTCGATTACTTGTTTTTTAACACATGTATCATCTGTTTCAATTCTTTATGGTATAACTCAACGGTTTTTGTCTCTTGCAGGATTGATCGCCAGAAGCAGAAGAAGACTCACGATTTCGAGCACCTACACCGAGAGTACATCGAGCTGTGGGATCAAGGAACGGACCTGGTCGAGGATGACCAGCAAGCCCACAGCAATGAGCAGTTCCGTGAGTACCTAGCTTGGTACTCCAGGGCGGCACGCATGAGGCTACGGCAGCAGTGGACAGGAGTGGACTACACCGACATTGAGTCTTCGGATGACGAGGACACCGTGTACGATCGTTCTACTCGGGAAGGTAGGGTTGTTGAGGCCGGACCTATGTTTGATCGTGTGGTATGTTAGCTTGCATCTATATTTTTTCATACAATTCAAATCGTTACCATAATTCGGTTACATATGGGTACTAACCATTCGCTTTGGTTGTTTTCAGGGGCACTCGCTGAGGCAAACCATAGTCGAAATCGAGGGCTTTCCACGACGAAATGTGGACGAGGGCACACTTAACACTTTCTTAGAAGTAAGTACGCTTTCACCTGACGTGTATTAACAACAATCTATTCATCACATTTGTACACTTACTAAATGTTTCAATACAGAGAGTTGCAAAACAGTTACGCCGTGTTGCTAGCCGTCTTGGATGCAGGACTTCGGTGCAAAGGGATGTGCACGGCGTCACCCACACCTTTCCAGGCGTTGGCACTTCTACACCCTCTATTGCGGCCTTAGCAGGACAGAGCTCGTCCCGTAGTACACGGGATACTTTCGACTACGGCCCCGAGGAGATTGGAATGTCTCAGCTAGATGATGCTCCTTCGACTCAACAGACACAGCCTCGTGCGCATAGGCAGCGCCGTCCTACGTCACGGTACACTCCAGGCACGGATGCTCTTGGGAAGGGCAAGACTAGGAGTACCAAGCTGTGAGAGATTATTTGGGTTGTACATATAAACTTTGTGGATTGTCTGGATGTGCTATTTTTTTTGTTTGAACACTATGGACTGTTTGGACTATTCGGATTTTGGTTGTTTATGATTGTCGTACTGTACTTGTCATTTGTTTCCATGGATATTATTGATTTGAACTTGTTATGTTTGTGGGTTCCATAGTGTTCGTGAAACAAGGGAAGTTCTTGCGAATTTTTTCCGTGATTTAATCAATGACAAGTTAGAGGACTACCGCATACAGCGTAAGCTTCGTGACACGCTCGTATAGCTCAAAATAGGGAGCATAGTGCGTCTAGCTATGAGTACGGGATCACAGGTTTGCACTGCTCAGCATGGCGATCGCGGGTTCCTCACATGTGGCATCGTTTGCCTAGACAAACGTGACAACAGACGACAGCCCAATATCAGTGCCCTTTCACCTTTTCAAAAAGATGTGACAACACGGCAACCACACCAGCTCACCTTCAAAGCTGGCTCACTGGCGAGGACGACGGGCTTGTCGTCCTACAGCGAAGGTCTGTGGCGTGTAGTGGGGAAGGCGGCACCTAGGCGCGATCGACCAGGCGGCACCTAGGCGCGATCGACCAAGCGGCAACGATGCAGTGGCGTGAGTCTGCGGCAAGGCATGGCGTGCGAGCTACAGTGTCAATGCTCTGCATGCACAGAGATGCATCGAGTAGTCAGTTCGAGAATCGAATCTAGCCTTTTCAGTGTCCGGTCTGCTAGCCTCTTCACTGTGTTGTCATCTAGGCTTTTCAGGTGCATTTACACTCCACACTCTGGGTATCAGACCTTTGTGCACCTATAAATACTACCAAGTTGGTGAACTCCCAGCACCACTCAAACACCGAAGCTCATTGTATACCCAATGTCTGGAGGTGGTTCTAGCGGGAAGGGTTACTATGGTTTTGGGAAAGGAAAAGTGGAAAGAAAGGGAGATCTTATAATTTGGGACGGGCCTCTTAGACCTGATTCCTTTCCGGAACCGGTGTTTGAGTTTCCACCACAACACAATAGTGAATTCACCAAGGAAACTCCTCTTAGACGATACGATGACCGTAGAGAACCGTGGCCAAAATGCAGATATGGTGAGGACTGCTTAGTGCAGATGTGCACCGACAGGATGGATGGTGGTCGGCGTTTCTTCAAATGCCCACACGCATGGGTAATACTCGGTTGTTTCATATCTTTATCTTCATTTCGACATACATGAAATTTGTTTTGCAGTCTTCCGATCCTCTAGAAAACTGTGGTTTTACTAGGTGGGTCGATCCTGCGCTAATTGATTCAGTTCAGGAGTTCATCGAGTACCTACATATTCGTATCTTTGATCTAGAAAAGAAAGTGAACCATTGTGAGGAAGTGAGCGAGGGTAACAAAGAAGAAGATGATACCAGCAATGCTGCCTCTTCACAGGATGAACCATGCACTATTCCTTATTGCAACTACCCTTGTCACAAATAGAAGGGCCCTACGCCTCCGCCACCACCGCCGGCACCACCTGTAATGGGTGGACACTGCGGAGAAGGCTCAACGCAGTTTGTTATGTGGGGGTACGGCTACTAGGACTACCCTAGTGCTAGTGACATGCTGCATCGTTGTGTTTGTTGGGTTTTCTTAAATTACCTAAGGCATGTTAGTTAGTTCAGAATCTGTTTACCGTAGTTTGCAACGGGTTCTGCCATGCCACTGCATGTGTGATGTGTGTTTCTTTACCATTGTATTATGATGCAATCTCGATGATTTGCACTATGTAATGCATTTCTTAGTTCTTAATTCTTACCGTTATTTTTAATGTGTGCTTTAAATTATGGTATGCACTATTCCAGTGATCTGAAATGCTCCGAAAATATTAAAGGCAAGTTCGAAGGTTCAATAGATTCCCGGCTAGCACTGCAAATTAATGCTACAAGTTACAACACACAGAGTCAAGCTCTCAACAGAAAACATAAACAACTAACTGCAGTGGCATGTGCACGCGACAAGGTAACTTCTTGTTGCATCTAAACCTACCATGCCTTAGGGAATGTTAAATGCCGGGATTACATAATTCTACTCTACTGAGTGCACCAAGGATATTTGCCCTTGCTAATTGCTTCGGGCCTAGCTTTCTTCGCACGACGTGCCCTCTCTCGCTTTCTCTCCCTGTCAGCTTCACGATCCGCCGCCGCCTTACGATCCACCTCCTCTATCATCTTGCGGATTTCTTCTTGATCTTTCTTGCGCTTCTCCTCTTTTTGTTCCTCTTGCTTCATTTGGTGCCAATATTCTGCATCCCACCTTGCCTCTTGTTCCACATAGTCCTTAGCATACTGCGACTGCTCGGTGTCGAACCACTGCACAAAATCACAAAGTGGCGGAGGAGACTTTGTCCAACTAAAGTTAGAATCATAACACAATCTAAGAGTGACAAAGACAAATAGCGTCTGTTTTGGTGCTACCTTAGCCCGGTCTTTGTCGTATCGCTTAGGTGGATCATATTCGTAGTTCTCACACATAAAGAACCTCATCCCGTAGTCATCGCCTAAAACATCTGATTTCATTAACTTGCACAACGAACCGCAGAAACACATTGGCACATCAATTCCTTAGGTATGGTTGCTTTATGCTTGCTCCATGGAATGTAGGTTGATCCCGAAGAAGACATTGGCGCTTTGGTGTAGTGCACCTAATGACGAGCAATTATTTCAACAATGCACCTATTGTAAACAAAATCCATGTGTCAATTAAGAGGGCATAGAGGATACCTTGCTCTTGCAGATCTGTGGTTTTAATCGGACTTCCCAAGGTCAAATTTGTCGTTTGGGCGAGTGGAGATTCTGATAAAAACCGAGAAGGGGTGGAACAAATGATAGAAGCTCGGGAAGAAGAGAAGAAAGGAGAGATAAATGCCAGCAGGCTCGGCGCCACAAATTAAGGCGCCGACCTCGGTGCCAAGATCCGTGGCACCGAGATCTGTGGCGCCGAGGTCGGCCACGTCGACTGCCAGCTCGCTGCGAACGTGCAACGGCCTGCGCGGCTCGGCGCCGCAGTCCGTGGCGCCGAGACGTGTTACCTCGGCACTGTGAACTGCGGCGCCGACCCCAGGGTCCATTTTTACAAAAAGTTACAAAAAGTGCCTATATGTGAAATTCTTTCGCGAAAAGGGCTAAATTGCAAAAAGTACGGCTTATTGTTCCTTTTTTGTTTACATATAATGGAAATTTTAAATCAATACTTAATGATCTTATAGTTTAAATAACTTGTTAAAGCAGTTTACTTGTCGCATCTCACACCCTCTTATACCTTTCAGGTACTCGAGTGTTTTTTGCATGAAGGGGTGGGGGATTAGCAGCTCACGTCTCTCTTTCACACTATTATCTAGTTTAACTTGTGTTGTAATATAAATACTTCTTGAATTTGGTTAGACTAAAACTTTAGACTTGTGGATCATGTTAGCTGTTCCTAGACCCTGGTGGTGTTTATCTACTCTTGGTGTTTATCTACTCTTTAGATTGTTTTATCTTGCTAATCTTACTTAATCATATATCATGTTATGTTGTTGCTTTCGCTCGGACTCAAAATAGGAGCGATGCTGCCAAATTTTTTTGTTCGCTTGACATACGTTGGTTTGGTGGCATCCTGGTTAAGACTTGTTTAGGGGATGTTATAGGCATTAACATCGATGCATGGGGCTTCTAGCCATGCCTCCCAAGAACGATGCGTTAAATATTAATAGGATGGATACGGGCGTGATTGGTAGCTTGGATATCTCTTGACCTGGCTAGCATCTAAACCAGGTCAACGTAAGCCTGTATCTAGGAAGACAATAGTGTCATGTTTGGTTGGCCGCATATAGTTAAGCTTGGCTCCGCTTGTATGTGGTTTGTTCCTTGCATTAAGGCTAGATATGCTTCTGTCACATTTCCTCTTACAAGCGGGATAGCCAGCCTGCATTGCTTGAGACGCTCGCGAATCACGTTTCCAGCAATGCAGGTTGGTGGAGTGCATTAGATAAGTCTGGCTAGGGTCGTATGCATGCTACCAATCACACCCTACATGATCTTGTCTCTGATCCCACTCCATCCCAACTTCATCCGCGAGCTCGCATCTGATTCGAATCCGTGGCCGTCCCGAAGGACAGTGTCTCTCTCACTGACAATATATAGACGAGTTTAATTTTGATCGGAGGACGTGGAAGACTACACGGAACCGGAGAGGGGCGTATGTTAACTGGACCCTCGTATCAGCGACTATCGACGGACCAAAAGTTAACGTACCGCAGAAACAGTCTGTTTTTTAGAAATAGATAAAGAAAACATATAGCAGATAGATAGATTCAAATAGTGGTAATAAGTGCACCGCTACTCGATCGCAAGCTATAGTTATGCTTGCCTAAATATTGTCACGCAACCAAATTTTATTCAGACTTCCATTACCCCGTACGTAACAGCATCGTACCAGGCCAGTAGTGTGTAGTGTGTACCGATGACGACTGCACGCAACAAACAATAAGTTGTTGTGTACACCGATCGGGCACACTACAATATATATAATTATGCACGCACGCACATGAATACAACATCTCGGCCGATCGAGATCAGCTGGTGGCGACCTCGCCGGCTGTAGCATCTGAGGTGCCGGCGGGGAACGGCATCATCTCGATCCCGGCGGCCCACGACGACCCCGGGTTTACGACGCTGCAGTTGAGGCGGATCTCCCCCTGCGTGCCAGTCTTGACCTCGATGTTGCCCATCTTGATCATGGCGGCGGCGAACTTCTGCTTCCAGAGCGTCTCGTTGGCGGCGAAGGCGCTGGCGAAGGGCGCGAGCGTCGCGTTCCGGATGAGCTGGTCGTCGGAGAAGTGGAGGCCCAGGTTGAGCGGCAGCAGCTTGTAGTAGTTGTTGTCCAGCAACGCCGGCGTGCTGAGGTCGATCTCCGTGGTGTTGGGGGTGAGCTGGCCCGTGGTGGGCGGGCACAGCGCCTCCAGCAGCGCCTGGTACGCCGGGCTGATGGTCCCGGCGGCGAGCCGCTGCCGGTTCCGGAACAGGAAGGAGGCGCAGTGGGAGCGGCCGATGGTGTGGGAGCCGGAGAGCACCACCATGTCCTCGGCGCTGAGGCCCTTGCGGCCGAAGCCGTCGGTGAGGTTCTGCGCCGTGCTGTTGGGCCCCGGGAGGGAGAGGGCCTCCGTCGCGTTGGACACGCGCCCGTCGCGGCGGCCCGAGGGGACCTGGTAGAAGGTGTTGCCGGTGAGGTTCACGCTGTCGCGCGCCGCGAAGGCGACGATGTCGGCGCAGGAGACGGTGCGCGGGCAGCTGCGCTCCACGGCGGCCTTGGCGGCGTCGATCACCTCGAAGCCGCGCAGGCTCGGGTTGTTGGGCGGGGCGTCGCGCTCGGTGTTGCCGCCGGCGGGGTTCACGGTCAGGAGGACGGAGGCGTCGCAGCCCTGTATCGATCGTTAGGAAAAGTTAGTTTAATTTCGCATAAATTTTTGTTTTCTGCACATATATGTGACAACGATGCATGTTCAATTATCTATCTGGTCTGACAGCAGGCCAGCAGCCCAGTTAACATTGATCTCAATTGTCCAGTTCATCAAATTGTTAGTACACAATTAACATGGATATATATATGTACTAGCACTGTGCACATGGGTTGCTATGGATAATATAAATTTTTATCTAGATCTACATAAGACCACCAACTTTGTCCGTGTTCCGATTGATTTGTCGATTTGTCAGGATCCAATTAGAATTTCGATTGACGGACAAAAAAAACAATCCTTGCTTTAGAAATAGATAAAGATAAGAGCTAATTAAATAGGTGGCCCATCGATCGATCAGCGTGTGATGTACACGTGTACGTGGTGGTCAAGTGGTACGGTGGTCCAAACAACAGGTGTTGAACAGTAAAGTTCTTCTCCCTTTCCAAATTAAGTTATTTTAATTTTTTAGATATATAATATTTGTTATGTATAAATATATAAGAAATACTATGTATCTTGAAAGAAGTCTATATACATGTGCGCTAGGTCTAGTTGCCAGTGATTTATTTTAAGCCCCATCACATGGTATGTTTCGATACTAATTAGGAGTACTAGGGATAGGCTAATGACAAAACTAATTCTATAATTCTAGATTTTTCACGAGATGAATCTATTAAGCCTAATTAGTCCATCATTATTCTATGTGACACTACAATAAACATGTGCTAATCATAATTAGGCTTAATAGATTCGTTATGCAATTAGTTTTATAATTAATTTGTGTTTAATCTTTCTAATTGGCATCGAAATATTAGATGTGACATGGCTTATTTTTACCCCACAATTTCATTGTTCGTTTTGGCGTTCGTGATACATGACATATGTATAAGTTCATGTACAAGAATAAGGCATTTTGTATAATGTATCCACAAACTAAGAATAATTCTAAGAGTTCAGGGAGCATATGCTGCCAGGATCCAAAAATTACCTGAGCTTTCATGACGGTTGATCGGTCTATTATTTCAGAGAGAGACATTGGAAACACTGACTATTGTCGGCACGTGTTAGGTGGACCCAAGGGTTTTATTTGTTTGGTTGCAACATGTGACATTTGCACTTATTTTTGTGATATAAAGACAATCGACCCCCTTTCTGTGTTGTTCTATATATCCGATGTTCTCAACTGAAACAAATTAAATAGAACACAAATATCCCAATTAAGTATATATGTATATTGTTGATGCGACTTCGATGTAATCGGTGAGTCACAGTAGGGAAACTTAGGTCTCATTTAATTTAATTTTTTAAGTAGCTATCACATCGAATGTTCGGATGTCAATTTAATATAAAAATAATTGTATAAGTTGCAATTAGGGCTCTAGATCTAGATGAATCTATTAAGTATAATTAATACACGATTAGCGAATGGTTACTGTAACAATTAGTAGTCAAATTATGAAATAATTAGGCTTAATAGATTTGTCTCATGATTAAATCACAAATTATAAAATTAGTTTTGTAATAAATTTATATTTAGTATATTCCTAATTGGTGTCTAAACATGCGATGTGACGAGACTTATAACTTAAATTGAAAAATCCAAATCTGGCCTTAAACCATTTGAGTAATGATTTCAACAACAACACGTGTGCACGTACTAGACGACGCACATGTTGGGCTGTATTTTCTCCAAAACAATTCTTCGCTTCACACTGATGATGAACTTTCGTTTGTTTGACTTGAATTAATCCAACCCTTTTTTTTCCTCATATGCACGTGACGACGCATATATGCATTCAAGAGTTACTATAGCTAGTATTGTGGCCATGTTTGGTTCCCACTATAGTTTCTTAGTGCACGCAAATTGAGAAAAGAATCTCGCATGCATGGAGTGCTAAATGAAGTCTATTTGCGAAACTTTTTTAGGGATGAGTATAATTTTTCGCGACGAATCTAATGACATTAGTTAATCGATGATTTGCTACAGTGATGCTACAGTACCATCCTCTAATCACGCGGTCAAAGGTCTCATTAGATTCTTCAGGATTCCTAGCGCAGAGTTCTGGAGTTGGTTTTATAAACTGGCTTTATTTAACACCGTAATTAGCGGTCAAAGTTTCCTAATACTCCCTAGTACACAAAACCAAACAGAGCCTATAGTCACCTATCAGAGAAATTAATGCTGCCCCTTCGTGTCCTGTTCTAGAAGTTCCACTTTCTCGTTCTCAACTGTTCCATATGCATGTATATGGGTGGGCACGGTACTGTTGATAATTACCTCCAACCATTATCTAATAGATGTGATACCAAGATATGCAATTGAACTTGATCTCAAAAAACTTTGATATATAACTGTGCCGTCCATTTTTAAAAAATATATATGGTGTTCAGTTAAACTAATCAGCAGTTCAAAAAAGAAGCTACTTAACTTATTGTAAATTAAACATCATATATTTAAAAGTAAATGAATTATAAATTAACATACTTATCACAGATACTTTACCTATATATAGATAGTGAAAACTAAAAATAGCCAAAAAAATTTTATGATTTGAAACATGTCGATAGATGTCCTGCTAGACGACAAATAGACAAGACGAAACCAAATCGATGGCCTCGTCCTCCGATCCTATACATTCATACTCTTATGTATGTATATATATCTGATTAATACTTGGATGCTACTTTTTCTGTTGTTTTAATTATAAGGGAGTGTGTATATATATATGTATATATATATATATATGTATATATATATATATGCTCTATTTCGGTATTTCATGAACCTACTATTTCGCTGTAGAAATGAAAAAGTGAAAAATAAAGGTGAGAGCCTACATGTATGCATCTTTACTAAATAATATCTTTAGATCTTTACGTACCCTGACAAAGCAGTCATGGAAATGGAGGCGGATGAGCCCGGGCGCAACGCCGGAGTTGTTGGCGAAGGCGGCCGTGACGGCCTGACGCACGAGTGCCTCGGCGTTGGGGCAGGAGGTGTTGTAGAACCCCACCTGCAGCTGCGCCAGGCTCGCCGCCGGCAGCAGCAGGCACACGGCGGCGGCCAGCGCCACCGGGCCTGCCAGGCCGCTGCTCATCTTCATCCTGAGAGCTCGATCTGGCCTTGCCAACGGCACTGTATACGTCAGAGCCTATCCTGATTGCTCAACCACACGATTGATTATGAGCAGGCACTTGTTTCGCTCGATGGTTGTGATAGCATTTATAGAGAAGCACCCTGTTTGTTTAGCAAGAATGCAGCTGGCCGGCTAAGCTAGTCGCCGGTCGCCCTCATTTCTTTCATAGAGGCTGCCTAGTTTTTGCCCGTGTCCAAATTGAAATTTCACCGTTAAATATGTGCCTGATAGTACAAAATGATCAGAGTACGCGAGAAAATTCAATTCGCCGTCCTGTCACGAGTAGTTAAGCTTTTGGACAAATTTTGATGAAATTATCTTTTAAAACTTTGACAAACATTTTTTTAACAGAAGTATTTGAAGTTAGAAAATTTGTCTTTACTGTATCACAAATCTGAACTGTCTACCTGTCACCCGGGCATTACGGTGGCCACCATCACCCGAGTAAATTAATTGCCTAAAACACTCGATTTGGAAGAGGAGAGGGAATCGAGTGCTGCAGGTCCATCTGTCACTCGAATTTGGAACCACTTGATTTCAATCAAATGGTGCAAAATAATAACTACACAAAAATGGCAATAATAATGAATATGGAAAATTCAGTGCCCTGATTTATATTCAAATAATTAGAGACATCCATAAATTAGCATTGGTCATTGAAGAACTAGACAGAAACAAGTTTGATGAAAACAAAATTTAAACAATGCATAGGAAAGGTCATTGCTGTTGCTGCATCTTTGTCGAATGAAAAAATGATTGATGCTTCAAAGATATTTCAAGGAACAATTTTTTTTGAATAATACAAATCCAAAAGGCAACATTCCAACATATCAACCACCATTAATATTACAATATTGCAAGTTATTCACATATATTCAGCATTCCAGACATATGGATGTAGCATGTGCTGATTGCATATTACACAAAATAAAAGAAAGCCGGAAGCTGCATCTAGATAACTCCATACTAATATGGTTCAGAGTTCATCATATATTAGAGTTCATCATATATCTGCAGTCTGTTATCTGGACAAAGGATGAATCCAAACCTGCATCCTAGGTCAACAGCAATCCTGAAAAACGGCATACTATTGTGGCCACAATACCCCTCCAAAGCACGAGTTGTGGTCATCCACCTCCTGTTGTTTTCTTCAGTAGCAGACTAAGGTAGAACCAGACAATCCTGAGGGCCATCTTTGATACGCAGGTAGCAAATACTGTCACGAGTGATCAGAACATCTCTCCTAGCAAAAAGCGTTTTCACCAAAAGCATGGTTTTGCAAAGGAAATGTGAAAAATAATTAGAATCAGGATTATGACATGTATGTAGCAAATTCAAAACAAAATAAATCCAATGTAAAAAATTAAGCAACCACAAATGAAATACATAGATAAACATATTATATTAATAAGGATAACCAAATGGAACAACTGCACATATATTTTTCTATCATTAGCCAAAGAACAAATATGTTTGGGATAGTGGAAACCCCTCAGATGAAAAAAAACAGCCTTCAAATATACCAAGATTCAAAATTACAAAACATACAAATAGAATTTACAATAACTCCAACACTGTAACTTAGTGACTCCAACACTGTAACTTAGTGACTAATTAAATGTAAATGACTAAGCATACCAATTCAGTAGGAATTATAGAAAAAATAGGTCACTAAACAATTTAAATAGTGTGAAATTTGGAAGAAAATAGGGAAATAGATACCAAGCTTAATTATGAATAACATTTGTGCAATAACATGATTAAGTAAATGTGAAACCTAGAAAAAATAACTTAAAAGACTTTTTATATACTCAGTCAAATAACAAACTAGTTTTGCGAGACAGTAAGCCCTTATATACAACTATAGTTAACTAAACCTTTCCTACATACAAAACTGAACTGATTTTATTGGAGAAAATGATTGCACTAGACAAGCAAAGTGCAAATCCAAAGGAGAACAATGGGATCTGAATCATCAAATGGAGGGTCAAATCGCCTCACCTAAGCTTCAAAACTGTGTGCGTCGCCCTCCAAGAAGAAGTGAAACAAAGGGAAAAGCTTGACTCCATGCTTCAGACAGATGAGAGGACCTTGGATTTGTCTATACAAAACTCGAGTAATTCTGGAGACCTCAACACTTGGGTGATGCTAGCATACAAAACACACTATTCAACGAAAAAGGAAAAATCGAGTGCTGGGAGTTCCAACTGTCAGATTTGGATAAAACAGAATCAGATTAAAATCAGAAAATAGAGATAACAAACAACTGAGAAAAAAGTGACGAGACAAAACCATAACAAAATAAAAGAAAAATGCAGAAATCAGATAATAATTATGCAAAAAAATATTAAAATGAAAAACTAACAAACCACAAATTCTTTCTGTGGTCAGTAAAATACAAATAATTTTTGGTGCTAAACCCCACATATGCAAAAAAAAAGTTCAAAATTCAAGTACACAGATTCATGCTATAGTCAGTAAAATGACATATTTCTTTTACTACCTCTACAGATGCAAAGAATATATGGGAAAATTTTACAGATCCAACATAGTTACACCTTAATTGTATAAAAATGACAGTACAATTGCTAATGTAATTATAGTGATCAAGTAATGTAATTTGCACATAAGTTAATGAAGAACATAATTGGCTCATCAGTTGTAATTTTAAATCAAGCCCAATTGCAAATAAGAAGGAATGAACACAACGGAGTGGGCTAGAATGTGCATACAAAAGTTAAGGCCTATAATGGTGCTTAGATTCTAGTTCGAGATCGGAGAGATTGGCTGTTCAACCTCACCACTCAAGTAATCAGGGGTGCCTCCCAATGAGCGCCGCCGTCGCGGCCGCGCCCTTGCCGTGACCTCCTACTAATCACTCTACCTATCTACCTTCCCAGTAAAATAATAGATTTTTTACTGCATGAAACCCTGCAGATGCACAAAAGAATATGGGAAAATTTTAGAAAACCAACGTAGTTACACCTTAATTATATAAAAATAACAGTACAATCAGTAATGTAATTATGAGGATCAAGTAATGTAATTTGTACATAAGTTAATCAGAAACATAATTGCCTCATTAACTTTTTAAAATCGAGCCCAGTTGCAAATAATAAGGAATGAACAAAACAGGTTGGGCTAGAATGTGCATATACAAAAGTTAAGGCCTATAAACAAGTAATCCTAGAGATTTTAGAACAAAATGAACAAGAAGTTAAAATGACCATGTTGCCCTTATTTATTGCCCATATTTGGCACTAATTAATTTTTGCATGCACATACACTTTTCAAATAGGGTAAGAGGACTTGTTTTTTTGGGTAAATTTTAAATCCTAAAATGAATTGTGTTTTGGGATGGAGGAAGTATAAAATAGACTAGAACGAACGCTGAATTGGCCACTACAAGCAACACAAAATAGATATGCATACATGTGTTTTTGACTGTTCGATGGAAAAAAGCATGAAATGGATAAAAAATTTAAATAGAGAATACAATCGCACAACAGAAGATTTGTTAAAACCTATAATACTAAATCCAATCCCATCAATTAGTTGGGTAAAATTTACACTGCTAAACTGAAGCGCAAAAGCAGAGACACAACAAATGATCAGGTAAACCCTAGAATAATGAATCCAATCACATCAACGATTAGGAAGAAATCTAGACTACTAAACCCTATCGCAAAGCAGAGACATAAAATGAGCGGGGTACAACCTAAATTCTATCTCATGAATTGATCGGTTAAAAGCTACACGACCAAAGCGAATCACACAATAGAGACAGATAGACCAATCAAATCAACAGAAAAAACCTAGGTTAATACCATGAGAACGGAATGGAACTGGAAGAGGAACACCTACAGGACCAGATGGGCAATCGATCGAAATCAACCAAACAAAAGTGCAAAAATACGAAATCCACAAGGGAGTAAGAACAATAACGGGTAAATCTTCAAATCGTCATACCTGCGCATCTGTCTGAGAGCTGTGGCACCCCTGGCGGAGACCACGCTCCTGACGGAGAACGAGAGAAAGGGGAAAGCGAATGGTCAGATGGGGAGATTAGAAGGCGCGGCTCAAAAAAAACTTGAAACTGTAGACACAAACATATGGAACCCACCATGTGTACAGCCCCAGACCAGCCAAACCACCACCGAACAGATCCCACGAACAAAAACCAGCTAACGCAAATATCGGACGCTGTAGAAATCGAGTGCCGGCAGCCGGAGAATCACTCGTATTCTTTATAGCTTTTCCCTTCTATAAATATATTTGAGCAAAAGGCAATAGTCAAAAGTGCGCTCGATTAGTTAGGCTTATTTCTTATGGTGAAACTACTGGTGCATGTTAGCATTTTTCTAAATTTATTTTATGAATAAACTATGTTATTATTTCAGCTTGGCGTCTTCATCTGTACTGTATTTTTGTAAACAAGAAAGTTGGTTGTTATCCAAGCATCAAGTACAAATATGAATCATGGTAACTGATCAAAGGTTTGAAGTCTCAGACTCAGAAAGTGTGTGTGCAGAGATGTATTAACTACCAAATGGAGCTGGTGTACCTCTGTTTTACTGAACATCAGCATGCTTTGATATACATGCATATTTCTAATCATCATAGGATGCGTTGGCTACAAAACTTGCTGATAGTCCGTGACTTGACATAATGAGATATAAGTCTGTGGGGTCCTCTACTACCGTCCTCACATTCAGAGGAGATGAGTTGTCCGCTTAACGTCTAGAATATGATAGGATAGATGACGCGGATACACTATTCCAAGGCACCTTTTTGGGTTTCCATTGAGGTTGCTTGCAAAGTCAAGGCAAAGGTACAGCTGCACAGTAGGTCCCTGATGACTGATGACTCGCTCAATTTCCAACAGGGAGAAAAAGTGTCCATCTGGCCATCTTGGTGACTTGTTAGGTTGCACAACGCGGTGATTCATGCGGATTTTATTGCTCCATATAATTGATTCACTACTTGGCTAGCACTACATAGATTATTTTATTTATATGTAGTTTAACTAAAAGTTGGTAACCGTGGGTTTTTTGAATCTCCGGTTTTTTCGGTCCAGGCGATCGGGGCGACCGGAGTTTCGACCAGCGTGGATCGGCGGCCGCGTGCGCTGTAGTGCTGTAGGGTTGCGTCCTGCTGTGGCCTGTCCGGCATAGACTGCCGGTGGACGCCCGGGTTGTCCAGCCATCGTGAGCTCATCGCCGGCGGCGCCATGTTCTTATGAGCGGTCATCGTCATCACGTCTCTTGGCTCCTTCGTTGCGTCAGGTGGCTTCTCAGGGTGCTCCACCGCGGTATCTTGGTCATGCAGTGGTGACCTCTACGCCCGGCTCGTCGAGTGTCTCGCAGGCACACGTGGCCGGTATGTTCTCCGGCTTCAATCAGGCAGCCGGGGTGCAATCGGCTTTCAGTGGTTTTACTCAAGTTCCTGTGGCACCTCAGCAGTCTTTTCACCAGGCAGCTGCTAATCAATTTGGTTTTGGGTCTGCTGTTGGTCCTACTTTGGGGATGGTTAATCAGGCACCCACGCAATCTGCTTCTAATGCGGGTGGGGCTTTTTGCTTTGGCACTAAACGAATTGATGCAGCGAGACATCCTCCGGTTGAGGTGGCAATTGCGCGAAACAAGAAGCTAACTTTTGATGCTAGGAGAACATCATCTTTTGGGGGTCCAGGTAATAAGAAGGCTGCCAGCCAGTTTGGAGCCCCCAAGATGGATCTCCAACCTGTACATGCTGTTTTCAAGAGAGTTGGCTCCAAGCGCCCAACACAGGAACAGATGGTTGCTAATCAGGACACAGAAAAAACTGAAGTGAAGCAAACTAAACCTAAGTTCTGTTTCAGATGCTTTACTGCATATATATTGCTAGGCAGTAGTTTTTTGTGAGATATGTGAAAGTTCTGAGCATGTGAACCAGAAGTGCCCCATAGCAAAGGCAACCAAAAATGTGGTGCAGTGAGTAGGACATGCGCTTGACGGGAATGGGTTTTTTCATATTCCTCACGCTCCTTTCAAGAGCAACAATGATAAAAGGACTGCAAAAATTCCTGTGGCATTACAGCTCCGCATTCCGTGTCCAAGTTCTTGGGTTTGGGATGTGCGGCAGGAGGAGAGCTCTTTCTTTGTGAAACTTCCAACGGTCGATGATTTGCAGCGCATCATTATGTATGGGGGTCTGTTTCTCAAAGAGAAAAAGATACATCTTAACTTTGAGTCGTGGACTGAGGAAGATGAGGAATTGTTAATCCCCAAGGTGTGGTTTCATATCTACAGGGTTCCTCAAAAATTGAGGGCACTATGAGTGTGTTTAGTTCGCGAAAAGTTTGCGAAAAAATTGTTGTAGTATGTTTCGGTTTTATTTGGCAACTATTGTCCAACTATGGAGTAATTAGTCTCAAAAGATTTGTCTCGTCATTTATAACCAAATTGTACAATTAGTTATATTTAATACTTCATGCATGTATCATAAAATTCGATGTGATGTGTGTCAGTAAAAAATTTTGAGAACTTTTCGCGGAACTAAACCCAGCCTATAGGTGATTTGGGCACTTGGGTCCATGATAGGTGCACCCTAGCTGGTTGATATGACAGCAACAAAATAGACTAATTATGCAAGGGTTTTAGTGTCGGTCCTTGATTCCAAAAACTTACCGGCAAAGCTGAGTGTTGTTATTGGTGACCGCTAGTTCGAGTTCCCAGTTCAAGTCGATTCCATAATAATCCCAGGGGTGGAATCTTTTGTTGAGACAGCTGAAGAGCCCAGGGATAAGGATGGCAGTTTAGGAGATGATGATATATATGATGAGTGGAGATGATGTGGGGAATCATGAAAATCACAAGGAAGGGAATGGAGCAGCTGATAATGTGAAGGGCATGGATTTTTCAAAAGGGTCGAACGCTCTCGGAAGCCAAAGGGCTGTTATTCCACCAGTGACGTTTGAATCCATGGCAAATGATATCTTGGATAGGGTGACCGGACAGCTCTTTGATGAGTTAGTAGACAAAGTCTTAGCAGAAGATGACGTGCCACTTGCTGTGGGTACCCCCAAAGCTTTCGTCACACCAGACACATCTGCACTAGTGATGGCGGAAGTGGGGGTGGCCGAGGACGTTGGGCGATGCACTGCTAGTGATGCTGCGGGAGCCCCTGTATCTGAGGTCGTGGTGTCAGCCGAGCATGTGATCGCGGGAAGTCTGTCGGCGACCTCGGGTGTTACTCGATCAGCTGCCTGGTATTGGCTTGGCTTGTATTGCTCCGAAGAAGAAGGCAGCGCCAGTGCTTAGATCGCCAGCGGTTTCGTCCCCAGTTGCGGCGGCAACCCCTTCCCGACGCTCCAGCAAAAGGAGGGCCGACTCGTTGGTGAGCACTCTATGGAACGTGCGGAGCGTTTGGTGGCTGAGCGCAACCTCGAGACGCCAAAAGGTACTAAGTCCCTTTCTTCCTTTATTTTTAAGTTTATCTGATGATCACATAGCGGCCAATGTTTCTAAGCTGGGAGTCCTGTTGGGTGATAATGACTCTTTGGTTAGACATGCGGTTCGACAAATTAAGGTTTTGGAACATGGTAGTTTAATTATCTCTCCAGTTGGCAAAAACAAAATAAAAAGAGATCTTTCAAAAGATCTAGATGAAGCATGTGTAGATGATGGTTTTGAAAACCTCATGCTAAATAATTTAAATAGTAATATGTTGGAGGATGTAGTTGACTGAGAGCAATAGTCACCAAGGTGATATTTGCCTTATGGAGTCAGCAAAAATATCCAAACCCAACAAATCCAAAATCAAAATTGACCCAAAAATAAAAAAGGGACGAAGTCAACAAGAAGCCCCAAAGGTGTCAAATGTAACGAATCTTTTGGAATAGCAGAGGTCTTTGTGACTTGGCTAAATTCAAATTCTTGTCGGACACCTCTAAAGAGCAAAACCTTGATTTGTTTGCTCTTTTAGAAACTTGCAGAACAACCATTACGGATTCTGAGCTGAATAATCTGTGTGGAGGTAAACAGTTCCTATGGAGTTGGGTTGATCCTAAGGGCCACTCAGGTGGTATTCTTCTAGGAATAAACCCTTCAGTCTTTGATATAGGATATATCTCACAAGGTGATTATCAGATCAAGTTCTGTATGCGAAACAAATCAGACAGTTTTCAATGGAACCTAATTGCAGTTTATGGAGCAGCTCAAGCAGAGCATAAGCAAAGCTTTTGAACTGAATTGGTCCAGTGCTGTCAAAATGAATATCTACCACTGGTCATTGGGGGGGATTTCAATATAATTAGAGGCCCGAATGATAAAAATAATGATCGCTATGATGATCGGGGCCATCACTGTTTAATTCGGTCATAAATAGTCTAGACCTCAAAGGGCTTGAATTAATTGGTCGAAATTACACATGGGCTAATTCCCTTCCTGAACCTACCTTTGAGAGGTTGGACAGGGTTTTAGTATCCACTGATTGGGAGCTGAAATTCCCAAGGGCCACAGTTCAAGCCCTTTCAAGAAAGATTTCTTCCAATCATATGCCACTTTTACTCTCCTTTGGTTTATGACTAGGTTCATCCCAACCTTTGTTCAGATTCGAATTGGGTTGGCTGACACGTGATGACTTCCGAGAGGTAGTGATAGATGCGTGGCAGCAAAGTTGCAGCAGGATCTCTCCCCTTGAGATATGGCAAATTAAAATTAGACGGCTTCACCAATTTCTCAGGGGTTGGGCCAAAAACAAAACTGGACATTATAAGATGGAGAAAAAAGAACTCATCTCCAAGTTAGATGTGCTTGACAAAAAATCAGAAACTCAAGCACTACAACAGTGGGAGATTGATTTGAAACAAACTTTAAAGTCACGACTAATTCAACTCCTCCCAAAGGAAGAGATTAAGTGGTATCAAAGAGGAAAAACCACGAAGCTCTTGTTTGGTGATATGAACACCAAATACTTTCACCTTATAGAAAATAGAAAACATAGGAAAACCAGAATTTTCAAGCTAGAGGATGGAGATAAATTAATTTAGGGAGATGAAGAATTAAAGAAACACATTACATATTACTATGGTAGACTATTTGGCCCTTCGGACCCAAGTTTCCTTTCTTTGGATGAGAGCTGAAGGGATGATATTCCACATGTAACAAATATTAAAAAAGATAAACTTCAAGCTATGTTCTCTTATGAAGAAGTTCGGGCGGCAGTATTCCAGATGGAAGATAATAAGGCGCTTGGTCCTGATGGTTACCCTACTGAATTTATGAAGCTTTTTGGGACACCATCAAAGTTGACCTTATGGCAATGTTTATGGATTTTCATAACGGAAATTTGCTGCTTCATAGCTTGAATTTTGGATTTATAACGCTCCTCCCAAAGAAAACTAATGATGTACAAATACAACAATACATACCCATTTGTCTCCTTAATGTGAGCTTCAAGATTTTCACAAAAGTGGCAGTAAACAGACTGACCCATGTGGCTGACAATGTGATCCGCCCAACACAGTCTGCTTTCATGCCAGGACGACACATTCTGGAAGGAGTAGTAGTTTTACACAAAATGTTGGATGAGCTTCATAGATCCAAGGCTAACCGAGTCATTCTGAAATTGGACTTCGTAAAGGCCTACGATAATGTTAGGTGGAGCTTCATACAAAAAACGCTTAGAATGAAAGGTTTTCTAGAAAAATGGTGCTCATGGATACAATCTTTTGTATCAAAAGGGAGTGTGGGGATAAAAGTAAACGACAATATTGGAAAAAATTTCCAAACTAAGAAAGGTCTGAGATAAGGTGATCCATTATCGCCTTTGTTGTTCAATTTAGTTGCGGACATGTTGGCAATTTTGATAGCAAGGGTGAGGGAAGATGGTCAAATCTCAGGCCTCATTCCACATCTAATTGATGATGGTCTATCAATCCTGTAGTATGCAGATGATACAATGCATGATATTATTGATCGAGGAGGCCAAGAATATGAAGCTTATCCTTACAACTTTTGAGCATTTATCCGGTCTCAAAATAACTTACCATAAAAGTGGATTGTATTGTTTTGGCGATGCGAAGTGCAGGATAGGTATGTGGGTATTTACGGTTCTCAAGTCGCTGAAACTCCCTTCACTTATTTAGGTATACCGCTTCATCATAAGAGAATCAGTAACAAAGACTACAAAGTAATAGAGGATAGTTTGAGCGGCGGCTGAGTACGTGGAAAAGCAAATTGCTCTCTTATGGAGAGGCAGGTTTACCTTAATTAACTCAGTGTTGAGTAATCTATCTGTATATATGCTTTGGTTTTTTGAGATTCCAAAAGAAGTCCTTAAGAAACTAGATTTTTTTATATCAAGGTTCTTTTGGCAAGGGGATGGACATAAGAGAAAATAAAAACTCTCGAAATGGAGTATTCTTTGTAGGCCTACAGACCAAGGTGGCCTAGGTATTATTAATTTGGAGATCCAAAACAAATGCCTCATAAGCAAATGGCTATTTAAGCTTACTAACGAAGATGGCATTTGGCAGCAACTCCTTCGTAACAAATACCTTGGCTCCAAATCCCTCACACAGTTCACGAGAAGACCTGGGGACTCCCAATTCTGTGCAGGCCTAAAGAAGGTGAAAGACGACTTCATGCAATGGATGTCATTCAAAATTCAAAATGGTGAACAGACAAGGTTCTGAGAGGACAAATGGTTGGGGAACACCAGATTAAAGCTCCAATACCCAAACTTGTATAACTTGGTTTACCACAAGCATGATACTATTCATAAAGCACTAAGTACAACCCTTAAATATTATAGTTCAAAATTGTATAAGATTAGAACCCAGTCCTTTTAGGGCCCGGCTCTTAGATTTTCTAGTTCAAAATTTTGGGCCCTTTACCACCTCTACTTATAGGGGAATAACTTAAGGGATTGGTTGCAGGTAGTATCCAAAGTTGTCGAGGTGGAACTCGTGCAGAGGCATGACGTTGGCATCTGGACCTTACAACAAAATGGCTTGTTCTCTGTGCGCTCCATGTATTTAGCACTCATGGATGATAGTATCTTACCAATTAATAGACCCTGTGGAAACTAAAGATTCCCCTCAAAGTAAAGGTTTTCATTTGGCTGCTGCACTGCGATGTTATTTTAACTAAGGATAACTTACCTAAACGAAACTGGCAGGGAACTCAACAATGTTGTTTTTGTTCTAATGAAACAAGTGCACATCTGTTCTTTGATTGTCATGTAGCTAGGTTAATTTGGCGAATAATTCACATCACGTTTGGCCTACAAAGACCAGTAACATTGTTCACATGTTAGAGATTTGGTTAAATGGGATGCAGGGGCACACAAAAAATTGGTTTATGCAGATTTATGTGTTCTTTGTTGGGCTATTTGGCTGAGCAGAAATGATATTGTTTTCCATAAGTCTCAAAAATAAACTTGTTTACAGATCCTTTTCTGGGCGACATACCTAGACAGAATTTGGATGCCACTACAAAAGGAGGAGGACATGGATATTATATCAACTGCTTGCTGGGTTATGGAGTCAACTACAATGGAAATCTTCGCAAGGAATGGGTGGCAGTTTAGTAATAGGCTATGCTTGTAATCTGTTTCTCATTTACTTGTGAACTGTGACTTGCAATAATGGCTATATATATCATTTCGATGTAGAGGATGGGATATTCATGTTCCTTTATCTAAAAAATGTTATTTATATAATAAACGCACCGACAGGCAGGTTAGAGGCCATAATAATACAGCAAAAACTTAGGCCCTATTTGGATACTCTAACGGAGTTAGAAGTTAGAGTTAGTTTCTAACTCATGACTAACTCTAAACAAAAAGGTGTTTAGATAGAAGGGTTAGATTGATAATAAATGTACTTTTCTAATCATTTGGTCTCTCTTTAGCAGGATTTGGTGTGGCCAGATTTGTGTGCCCTCCTCTCTAGCTCCTCTCCCCCACCCATGCCGCCCCATCTCTCTCCCGAAGTTTCCTCTCCCCTCAACCTCTTTCTCATGCCGGATCAGGGCGCGGCGACACGATGCACTACCGGGGGGGCCTGCAGCGTCGGCGGCGCGGTGGTACGATGAGCGCACGGGGGCCTATAGCGCCGGCCCCACTGGATGCCGAGCTCCTCTTCGCCCAGTGTCGCCACTGTTCGAAGGGGCGCTGCTCCGAGTGGCTCAGGTCGGAGGGGGGCTCGGACGGGGCGGCCACCTCGAATGGGCACGGATCTTGGGGACGGGGAGTGTGGCAGTTCCGCCTAAATTAATCCGGCTTAAGTGCGCTAACCATCATCAAAATGACAATCAGGGTTAACACGCACTTAAAACGGAGTAATCCGGCAGTGCTGTCGGGTAAAATCCCGATTAAACCACTTGAACAGGATCGACAAAGCCGTCCAGAGAATGCAACATTCTACAAATTTTACAGCACATAGTATGAAATTGAATTAATATTACAAACCAAGTTTGAATTTATAAAAGTACAACAGAGTTCAAGAGTGACGGAAAACGAACGATAGACTAGCGACGAAACAAGATGTCATGATGAAGCCCGTACATGACGTCATCCGACCTCAAATGTACCACCTGAAAAACAAAGCTACAAGCAAGGCTGAGTATACTAATACTCAGCAAGGCTTACCCGACTAAGGGTATACTTAGCCCTTTATCTAGACATGCAAGGCTTTTGGCTTGAGGGGTTTGTTTGCCGAAAAGCAATAAAGAGTAGATCCTTAATTTCATATTTTATCTTTCAGGTTCTAGTTCAATTAACCATTCTAGGTGAGCATCTACCCAATAGCATACATGGTGGGAAACAATTATCTTTCATCATCCAACCAACCATATTCTTCATCATCATCTTTCTCTTCTTACTCTATGTGGCAAAAGGGTTAAGCAGTCCCAAACCGTGAGAAGCGGACGATTCGAATCGAATTTGTTAACCTGACCAGGCAGACCTAACACACACGTATGGGAACCAAGTCACCCACACGACTTTTCCCCTTTCTTTCCGGGTTGTGGATCAGGGTCACCCACCTCGACTACAAGAATCCACGCCATGGTACGACGCCGGGTCATGAGCCTTCTTGCACCCGCATGTGGCCGCATGAGAACAACGTTCAAAGAGGGTGAGGGAGAAGTCCACTCGCCGGGCCGATCAGGTACTTAAACTTACCGATTACCATATTTCTCGGCATGTGGTTAGTACGTTCAAACGCTTAACCACCACTACCACACACTGCGGCCTTATCCATTTTCACTAAACAGACGGGGCATCACAAGTACCACAGCCCCGCCCGTGAACCTTGTAGTTGTAGCATGTAATAAACATTCAATTCCTATAATTCTCGCGAGTGACAGGAAATCACTCGACTTCTACCGAACCATTAGCATAGCCAACTAGCGACCTACACATACTAGTGTTCAAGCATAGGTACCTATGATCATGCAACTAAGGTTCCAATCAACTCCTGTAACTTAAATGCACAAGTAGATAGAAACAATATTAAGTTGCATAAATTTAAAATAGATAGGTCATGCTCCGGGGCTTGCCTGGAATTAACACTAGGTCAGTGTTAGTTAGAGGCTTATGGAGTCGGGTTCGGATTCTCAACGGCGTCTGCGAAGTTCACTTGAGCTTCTCCGGGACCTGCTTCGGCTTCAGACACCAACTTGTACGTTCCGTCTGGTAGGTTCGTCGGCTCTATATGAACGCATATGTATGAGACGAATATAATGCATTTATTTTTTTGACATAGATGGAGATCAACCAAACTCAAGTTGGAGGGTGCCACTACTTTCTTTTTCATCCAGTTGGACAGTCATTTATAGAGTAGTAATTTAATATAATTTAATTCATAAAATCAAAGTGGGGTTTTCATTATATACCAAAACATACAAAAGTTATTCCTTCTAACAAAAATAAAGATAACATGCTTTATCCAAAACTATAGTTACCCATAGCTCATGGGGTTGAAATTCTGCTGCAAGGAACAAAACTAAAGTACCAACTTACAATAAAATTTTCAGCTATTTTCATGAAGCAGATTAAACATGAACAATAAGTTAAACAACTTCTACTGGGATAAAGCTCTAATTTTACAGAACAAATTAGGAAGTTATTGATTCTCAAAATTGGCATGCATGTTCACCTACTCAGAACCAAGCTCTAGTAAAACTATGAGATTTTTCTAATGAAGGAAACTAGGGTTTTTGATTTACAAAGTGTATTCATGAATAAAACAAAAGAACTAGTTATACATTACTAAATATTCCCAAAATTTTTCTATAGCATCTAGAAACAAAGGTAAGACTTTAATAAAAATTTCAGCTCAATAAAATTAGTATAGAATCTCGTGGATTTAAATCTATTTAACATAGGCATAAACCAAAATCTAATAAAACCTATAGCTAGATCTGTCAAAATGTTCTCAAATTTTTACAGTAATCTATTAATCTACGGTGTAGCACACTGTCCAAAAACTAGACTTAGTTCATGACTACAACAGGAGATATATTTGTGTGCTATTTAATCTAATCTTTATCCTAGATTAAAATATAAGCATAATATGAACATGTGACTGTAACAAAAGTTGTAGGTTTTGATCTAAGGATTCCAAAACATTTTAGTTTGAATTTTTCTGATTTTTCTACGAGTTTATATGGAATGTACAAGTTTGCTGTTTTTGAAAACAAAAGAAAAAGGAAATGAACTTTTGCATCTTGGCCCCTGGGTTTCTGTTTCTTCTCACGGGAGGTCCTTGGCGGAGGGAACAGAACAGGGGAGGGGCGGTGCTTGGTTTTTCGGCATCCAGGCTCGCCGGCGGCGAGGGTTAGGGTGGGGAAAAGGTAGAGGGGACTGAGCCGCACCTCTGGGTGTCCTTGGTTCGCGAGGAGAAGGTCCGAGGCGGCGGCTCCACAGACGCCGGCGGACAGTGGCGGAACTGCTCCGGTGCGGCGGCGCTCCGGCGGCCATGGGCAGAGGTGGCTGGGCTTGGGAGCTCCATTGGGGCGAGGTGAAGCCGTTCCCGAGGTTGTTTTGGGCGGGGAGAGGGCGGAACGACGAGCTCGACGGCGAGCTGCGGACGGCGGCGTTGCTGTGTCGCGGCGGCAGTGTTCCGGAGGGTTGGGGTGGCGATGGAGGGGTCAGGAAGCATCTATGGAAGGTGGAGAAGCTTGCGGGGTGCGCGGATTTGGAAGAAATGGGGCGGAGGCGGAGGTCCGCGGCGAGCTGAGGTCGGCGGCCATGGCGACGGCGGGCGACGAGCCTGGGCAAGGGGAGGAGAGGCTCGGCTCTGGAATAGGCGAAACGGAGAGGAGAAAACGAACTTGGCTTCGTTGGATGGTTAAGCGGCGACGAGAAGGTTCGACGAGGCGACGCGTGGTGGTGCCGGCGACGAGACGGCGACGAACGGCGTGAGCAGAGAAGGAGATGGAGTTGATGGCAATATCGTAATTAACTCGAAGTTCCAAAACTTCATTTTGTAAACTAAATTTTTATACATTTTCTTGACCTCAAATGAAAGACTCTTGAATACTAAAGTTGTTCAAAATTTCGAGATCTACAACTTTCATTTTAGCCAAAAGTTCATTTGGAGCTTCCTTTGAAAGTTAAAATTTGAAACTTGAGTGCATTTGAAAAGGTACTATATGCTTCGAAATTCAAAATTTTCTCCCATTTTTGTGTGATAACTCGAAAAACTTTGAACACAAAAGTTGTTCGTCTGTTGAAAACCTACAACTTTGGTTTTGGACAAAAATTCTTTTGAGCTATATTTTAGAAATCATTTTCAAAACATATTAGTTTGAAATTTGAAAGTTAGTTTAAATCTTTGAAAACTACGGTTCCAAGGACTTGTCATTTTATGTTCAAATTTTTATTTTCTCCCTTTGACTTCAACAAGACTTTGATTTAACATGATTTTATATGTTCAAATTTTTATTTTCTCTCTTTGACTTCAACAAGACTTTGATTTAACATGATTTTAGAGAGACGCCTATTCGTTTTCGTATGTATACTTACATTAGTTTAAAAATTATTTACGGTTTCTGACCTATGCATCTATACACATACACATGCATGCACACATAAATGTATTCGATTCCATTTTCTTGGTTGATTATGCATGATATCATATTTAATATTTTTTACTTAGCATTTTAAAACTCTGGGATGTCACAGGGAGGCTTGGAGGGGTGCGAATCTTGGGGGGGTGGCGAGGCTCCGAGAGGCGGCGAAGCTCCAAGGGGCGGCGAGATGCGGACGGGCGGTTCGACTCCGATGAGCGGCGAGGGGCGACGCCGGTGAGGGACGCTAGCGGCGCGAGCCCCTGCTCATGATGGGTGCGGGGGAGGAGGGAGGCGACTCGGCAGTCAGCACAAAAGGATCCAGGGAGAAAAAATTGGAACCCACCCCAATCTAACCCCAATAAGCACCTCTTAGGGGCATAGTTTTTTGGAGTGGGTTAGATGCATCTAACCTAATCTAACCCACCTATTTTGATGCTTTTGGGGTAGATGAGCCCCAATCTTGTCATATGAGATGTATATTGATTATCAAAGGAAGAAAGCAAGGAACATGGGAATGAGACAAGAGTTCATGCATATATGTAGTCTCAAATTGGAAAGTCTATATATGAAATTGAATTGAGGATTGATAAAGAAGATTTCATGCATGACATAAATCAATATGAGTTCAAAGAGATGACCGAGAGGCGAGTTTCAAGAGGCTACACAAGCGATAGCTTGGGGGAGCAAGAAAACTAATACGGGTCATAGACCGGAGATCCTAGAGTCATGGTGAGCTCTATGTTGAAGAATGTTATTATTTGCATGAACAAAGTGGCTTGTGAATCAAAATAGATTTTATTCTTATATTAAGGAAGATTCAAAGTTAATAGCTCAAAGCGGGTATGCTCAATGAATTAAAGATATTGACAACCTCAACATATTGATTGAAGAAAATTTGGCATGATCAAGTGTTGACACCGTTTTTTGACACGTGTCAAGATGAATAATGGTGTGAAGAAGAGATTGTCGATTTGGAGGTGTGTTAGTATGTACGGCGTGGAGATCGGCTGATAAAATGGCAGCCGATGGCCCAAAAGAATATTTTAGTTTGGAAGGTGCTAAAAGAATATTTCAGTTTGGAAGGTGCTGATGTGTGTGGTTTGGAAGTGAGCCGATGGTACCATTGCCGATGGGCTAAAGGGATATTCTGGATTTAGTTAGATTCTGGTGATTCGGTTATGATTCGGTTTAGTTTATTTAGGAAATCTTTTACTTTTTGTTAAGATATGTGTTTGTTGTAATCGGCTAGGACTTGTTAGTTTAGGCTATAAATATCAGTTGTAAGGGACTTTAAAAGGTTGATACACATCCAATACAATAAACCTTTACAATTCCTTTGCAATTTACTTTCTAGTCGGTGACTTCGCTATTTTCTTTTCTGCGAATTCTTTCAAGCTGATCAAGGACGTCTCACATTCGAGCGACTTGATTTGCTGGTAAGTATTCGTTCTACTGAATAAATCTGCACTTTAGCTTCTGGGCGCATCGCTGTTGCTTCGTTCAGATCTATTCAAGAGTTATCGAATTCATCTAGGCTTTGACTTCTGGCGCATCGCTGTCTTCTCGTCCAGATTTATTCATAATTTATTGATATTTGCTAGTATAATAGATTTTTCCTATTGTTTTAGCTTTTATCAGATTTATCTACCTTGAAACATGTGTAATTGGCTGTGAAACCCTGTGATAACGTCATAATATCATAAAGCCGATATAGATTTGTTTTAAGTGTTATCGAGTAGCTTTATTTAAGTTACACATTCATAGTTTTCATATCGTTACGCACGTGTGATCAGCAGCCTGAGCCGATTTGTCGTTTTCTGTATCGGCTAGATCTGCTGATACGCTCGTCCACCCTAAATTCGCATTAGTTATATCCTGTCGTTTTCTGCGTCGGCAAGGGTTGCCGATACGCTATGTGAGAGATATTCAGAAAATTAGCCGATACGCTATGTGAGAGATATTCAGAAAATTAGCCGATACGCACTCAGATGTAAACGTTTGTCAATTCCTTGTCAATTTACAGGTCAAATTGACTGGTACGCTTGGTTTGAATTTCTGAAACTTGGTGAACGGTGCTTTCAGATTCCAGTGTGTTGATTTTTTACATGTAGTGAATGTGGTGAATCTGAACTTCGGTGAAATAAATCGCTGAGTCTACATTGCATTATCTTCATTTGGTTTGCCTCACACTTTGTGTTCTAGCTTTATTTGTGCTTCAGCTTCGATCTACTTAGTTGTGTTGTTTCTGTGTGTGCAGGATTATAAATTACACATGTTATCACCCACAGAAGCTTTACTCCAAGTTGCGTTTGTGCTAGAACTCGAGAAAGGGGGGGAGTAACTCTATTTTGTGCAGATTCTGCGTAGGACCGGTCTGACCAGTCACTACAACCGGTCTGACCGGTCGGTAAGTTTGTTGTCTGGTTTAAGTGTTGGATCAGTCTGACCAGTCTGTCTGACCGGTTAGACCGGTCAGTGACTGACAACTGTTTCAAGTTATGTAATTTGCAGAATTTGTTTAAACGCCTATTCACCCCCTCTAGGCAACATCACGTAATCAAGGTTCTTTCAACGTGTCATGACTGATCTCTGACCGTTTGTCCGGTCTACTCGCGGACTTGTCCTGCGATGTGCATACATGCATGCACCCGGCCCCATTAGGTTGGGCGCTGCTGGGGTCACCCGTGTGACCCCAACAGACTTGTCACACTAAGCCTTCCCTACTTCAGATTTTATGTTTTGTGCCTTAACTGGCCCAACAAACCGTCCCACATATGTAACCCAGTCAAATTTGTTCAAAACAAACTTTTTTTGTTCCAAAACAATTTTTCAATTGTTCCAGCGATATAAAAAATTTGTTCGGGAACACATAAAAATTGTTCTGCAACAAAAGATAGTTATTGGACTGTGTGTGATGATTTGACTGCCAGTCACACGTGTGACTCTTAATATCTACGCGTCGTCAGACCCAACCCCTGAACGTCTCGATCCATTATACTTTTCCACACTTCTTCGTTACCTGAACATAAGAACCAATTGCACAATCGGTGTTTATTTAAACTCCCGGCGCTTGAATAATATTTAAGGAATCAGAAATTACAGCATAAACTTGAAGAATCTAACATATGAAATAAAGCCACCAAATAAATATAATCCAGGTGGACAGCAAGAAAACGATAAACATATCCACACAACAAGAAATTCTTCGTTGCACTTGCCTTAACCTTGTCGAGAATCCGACGTCACATGCTTGCCACTAGAATTGAACCTGTGGAATAAACCACTCTCAGGAACTAGTTCATATCGATCAAAAGGCTATATACTCGAAGAAATGCCGAGCTAAAAGCCTAAACCGTTAATTCTCACAATTTCTAAAAATTTGACTAATTCTCTGAGTTATTACTCGCTGTTTGGCCCATAACTTTTGATTTGGTTAATAAAATGCAGTAAATAAATACATCTTGAACATCTACAAAGAATTTCCTACAATTTTCGTTACAACTTACGGGGGAATTCGGCCTCTAAATAAGTCGAAATTATATAAACAGTTTCTGCGCACATATTTCGTAAATGGAATAGCAACACATTTTCGAAGATATCTCCTAAAAACCGCTAATTAGAATTGAATGAAACTAGACACCATTAGAAAGATATCGACGAAACTTGCAACTTTCGTATCTACACAAAGTTGAAATTTCGGACACCTTAATACCAGATTTAATGACAAGATTTCTTTACGAACCGAACTGGGCAGAAATCTTCAAATACAGATTGATTCATCCTAAATCGATATACGAGGTTCAGGAGACTAATTGAGGATTACCTTAACCCACAAATTAAGCTTTTCTAAAGAAATTTGGTGGATCTTGCAAGGCCCAAATCTTTCCCCCTCCCTGCTTCTCTTTCCTCTCGCTGCTGGCTGCAACAGATGGAATCGGCTAGGCAGATCAGATCAATAGACTTCACTTACTAGGGATAGGAACCAGTAAACTGTTGCACAGCTGCTCGACTAGAAATCAGTGGCAGCCTAAATGAAAGAGAAGAAGGCGGCAGCGGAAGAAATAGAAGAGGGAAGCCACGCTATGCAGTAGCTCTGGCGGCGGTGGAGAAGAGGGGTCACAAACCCTTGGATGGCGGCACTGGAACAGGAGATAACTGTACTAGCTGAGGGGCGGCTGCCGATCACCCTTTATTTTACAAGAGAAAAAAATACCCTAAGCCATATTTGATGGTACAGACTAATCGGCTTGCAGGCAACTCACCCGTTATAGAAAGTATAAAGTCCATTTTTGGCCATCCAACTTTTGCCTCGGTTTGATTTTGGCCATCGAACTCTAAAACCGAATATATTCGACCACTCAACTGTCAAAACCGTTCACATTTGGTCATCCGACTGTTTTGGTAGTCGGTTTCGCTGACGTGAACGCCGCGTGGCAGTGGGACCCACTTGTCAGCGCTACAACCCCTCTTTCTTCTGTCTATCTACCTCTTTCTCTGTCCTATCTCATCTCCTTCCTCCTCTCTCCTTCTTGCTCGCCGGAGCGGCCTCCCCCGGCGCCCTCCTTCCCTCCCCCGAGCGGCGCGACGACCCCATCCTCGGCGGCGTGGTCGGCGGCGGCGGCAGGCCCAGCACCCTCCGCCTGTCCTCCGCGGCCCGCATCACGGCGTCAAGGGTGTCGAGCAGCCGCCGCCCCCCCCCTCCTCCGTCGACGTCGAGGGCATCGAGCACTCGTCGGCAAAGGCCATGGCGCGGCGTCCTCAAGGCCACGACCGCCCTTCCTCCCCCACGTCCCGGTGGCCGCGCCCTCCGCCCCGACGCCCCGGCGGCCGCGGCTCTCCTCTCCCGCGCTGGTGAGCTGGGGTGACCATGGCCCGGACTGGCCGCGGCGCGTGCACGGCCGCACGGCCAGCCTGCTCCTAGCCCGCACGCCACGGTGTCCAAGGCGAGACGGCGGCGGCAAGGACTCCGCCGTGCCCAGAGAAACAGGCGGCGGCGAGGCAAGGCGGGGCGCGCGTCCATGCGCGCGCTGCGGCGGCGAGGCGGGGCCCCGGCGGCGGGACGGGGCGCGCACGGCGGGGCACCGGCGGCAATGGGGTGCGCGCACAAGGCGGGATGGGGCGCCGGCAACGCGGCGCGTGCGCGCCTACAAATCCTCCCCGTCGCCTCGAGCTCCTCGGCGGCGCCGTGGTGGTGCCCTCCTCCTTCGCCGCCGGGTTCGTGCGTATCTCGGCGGAGCTCGGCTGGCCTTGAGCTCCCCACCTCTAGCTGGCCCGCACGCCGACGACCGCCCCTGCTCCCCGCGGCCATGGCGGTGCGGCACGGAGCAGAGGAACCGGGAGAAAGAGGAGGGAGGGGAAGAAAGAGAGAAGAAATGGAGAGATAAAAAAATGAGCTGACAAGTGGGCCCCACTGTCACATGGCGTCCACGTCAGCAAAACCGGCCACCAAAACAGCCCAATGGTAAAAAATGAACGGTTTTCATAGTTGAGTGGTCAAAGATACCCGGTTTTGGAGTTCAATGGCCAAAACCAAACCGAGGCAAGAGTTGGATGGCCAAAAATGGACTTTATCCTTATACAAACAGGTCATATCTATAGTCAAATGGATTCGTCCCGACGAGCCCTATGCATCCATGGTCTCCGATCGTTCGTCCGACCACTAATTCAAAAATTCAATTTTTGGTTAGCTCTCTAATCTTCCTCGACTTGAAGTCAAAAGAATATTTCTAAATAGTTAAGATATTACAGATACGCGTGTAGAGGACACGGGAAGAGCTGTCCTAACCAAACAACACAATGGACCCCGAAGAAAAGACCAAGTGAGAAAGACCAAAAGCCGAGACAGCTGTCCTAACCAAACAACACAGCTGTCCTGCTTTTCGCCCTCTCTTTTCTGTGGCAGCCAGAAAGGGAGAGAAGCAGCGAGAAAGACCAAAAGCCGACTCGCGGAACATGCATTTTATCTACGATATCAGATCAAAGTGACGAAAAAAAGGAGCACAATTCAAAGTTGGACTACGACTGTCATCCACTCGTGGTCGTCACTGTCAGATACTGTAGCATCTGGGGACTTTGGAGTTGGGGGTCTGGGGATTCTGAGAACTGCCCGTGGAAAATGAAAAGCGTAGTTATTGAGAGCGGCCAGGTGCATGCATGTATGCATGAGGCGAGGCCAATTGGCCATCAATTGGAGACCCGGGGGGGAGGGGGGGATGGGTGTGGCTGGACAGATATTCATGATGATGTCGCGTCGCCTAGATGTTTAGTTATGAAAATTTTTGGTACAAAAATCACATTAAATATTTGACCAGATGTCGGAAGATATTTTCGGGTACTAATTAAAAAAATAATTTCAGAACTCGCTTGGAAACTGCGAGACGAATCTTTTGATGCTTTTGACACATCATTAGCACATGTGGATTACTGTAACACTTATGGCTAATCATGCACTAATTAGGCTCAAAAGATTCATCTCGTCGTATACATCTAAACTGTGCAATTAGTTTTATTTTTTAACTATATTTAATACTCTATACATGTGTCTAAAAGTGAGGCAAAAATTTTTGGTTGAAAATTTTTGGTAATTAAACGGGCTCTCACCCGGATATGAACAAAACCCGACCACTGCAGCGCTGCTCCATTGCATGCCGTCCCGATTTAATTGTCGTATGTTTTCTTATTGCTGCGCATATGACCTTGCTTTGGATGCAGGCATGGTCTCTTTCATAAAAAAATAGCTAGCATGTAAATGATTAGTACGTACTGCATGTGTTTGTATGCTTATGTTTGTTGGATCTAGTTAGTGCGTTACGAAATTAAATCGGGACTTTAAGCAGCTAGCATGTAAATTAAGCGTTATGCGGTGTGACTTTAAAGTCTTCCCGCACTAACCGCGCGCATTCAGCGACAAGCATATCATGCTTCACAAAAAAAAGAGATGGGAGGCAACACAAGCAGGGAGACTATCACACAAGCGAGCCCAAGTTGTGTTTCACTCGGGAGACAGTTTCCTGCTTTTGTGTTGGTTCCGATCTCTTTTATATTGGTGGAAGATACACTAATATTTTGATGCACCACTTCTCATCCCTGTCAATTTCTCTTTTATTGCAGATGATGAAATGTATTGTAATGGCTTTGCTTCTCATGTTTAGGCCCTGTTTAGTTGCCTTCGAAATTCCAAAACTTTATAAGATTCTCCATCACATCGAATGTTTCAACGCATGCATGAAGTATTAAATGTAGCTAAATAAAATAACTAATTACACAGTTTGTCTATAATTTATGAGACGAATCTTTTGAGCCTAATTAACCCATGACGGGATAATAATTACCAAATACAAACGAATGTGCTACAGTACTTTACACCCAAAAATTTACGCATCAAAACAAGGCCTTAATCTAATTTGAGAAATTATTATAACTGTTGACATGTTTTGCAGGTCTGAGAACTATTTCCGCTGAAGAAAGCATTGCTTGGTCCGAATATGCATGGAACAGCAGCGACAAGGAGATCCTAATGAGGCCATCTCGAAAACTAACTTGTTATGGTGTGGGTGTTAAAAACTGACTCGATGGGGGGCGCGAGTCGCCGCGGTCGGAAATCGGCCGCTCGCGTGCGAAATTGAATTCGCGGTCACTAATATAGGTTTCTGACCTAGTGTACTGGACGTGTCATGAGTGATCTCTAGCCGTTCGCCCGGTCTTTTTTTTTTTTTTGGATGGTAAGCCGTTCGCCCGGTCTACTCGCGGACTTATCATGCGATGTGCATATATATATATGCATGCACCTGGCCCCATCAGGCTCGACCCCTGAACGTCTCGATCCATTATACTTTTCCACACTTCTTCCTTACTCTCTCCGTTCAAAAAAATAGAAATCTCGCTTTTAAGAAACCAATTAATTTTAAATTTGACTATTATACAAAATAGTACTGACTTTTATGGTAAAAAAATTGATTAGATTAATTATGAAATATATTTTCATACTAAATTTATTTAGAGACGTAAGAAAGCAAGAGTTGTATTCTATTTAACACAGAGCATAGCGAGCTCTTCTCCCAACGCAAAGACCCCACTCCAAAGGCCCCCAAGCTGCTACAATATTTGCCGCGTGCCGATCGACCACTTGACGGCCCTAGCTAGTAGTCCAACTTTGATTTGTGCTTTTTCCATGTCCTTGACCTTTCTTTAATCTTTTTCATAATTACCCCAATATTCTTGATAAAACGCACGTGGCAGCCTGGGCCCCAAGGCTGCGGCGGGCGGCAACATGTTGAGCTAGTTGCCATTTCACTACTTTTAATATTCCTGCTCTTGCATCTACGCACTCCAGTTTTTCCTTTATTCTCGGTTCTCTCCCCATCGACAGGCAGCCTATAAAGAGAGCAACTTCCTTGTCGAAGTGAGGACGCCACGCGCACAATAGCAGTAAGACACACACACACACACAGCTAGCGTAGCAAGAAGTCCAGTTAGGTAAAAGATGAAGGTGGCGACTAGTACAAGGGGCATCGTTGTCCTCATCGGCAGCATGCTGCTCGTCTCGGCATGGGTATCGGCAGCCAGCAACATGCCTCTGGCGACGAAGGACGCCGGCGCCAGCTTGTCCGCCGACTTCCACGCGGCGTCATGCCCGCAGCTTGAGAGCATCGTTCGCGCCGCCGTGCAGGCCGCGCGGGCCGTCAATGTGCAGGTCACCGCCGGCCTCCTCCGGATCTTCTTCCACGACTGCTTTCCGGAGGTACTAGCAGCTAGCTTTATATACATATACATATATATATATATATGCTGACGATTTTATATACATACGTACAAAAATGAAAAATCAGGGTTGCGACGCGTCCATCCTTCTTGAGCCGGAGCTGAGCACGGGGCCCAACCAATCGCTGCAGAAGAACGCTGTGGATCTGATCGAGGCCATCCGAGCCAAGGTCCACGCCGCCTGCGGGCCCACGGTCTCCTGCGCCGACATCATCGCGCTGGCCACCCGCGACGCCGTGGCCCTGGCCGGCGGGCCGACGTTCGCCATGCCCCTGGGCCGCACCGACAGCCTGGAGGGCGCGGACGACGTGTCCATGCTCCCGGGCCCCAACACCGACGTCGACAGCCTCCTCACCGTCTTCAATAGCAGGGCCCTGTCCGACCCGGCCGACCTGGTGGCGCTCTCCGGCGGGCACACCGTCGGCAAGGCCAGCTGCGGCTTCATCCGGGACAACGATGAGTTCAGCCGGTCGCTCATCAAGCAGTGCAACGCCAGCCCGAGCAAGAAGCAGAGCCTCGACACCATCACGCCCGACGTGTTCGACAACAAGTACTTCGTGGCTCTCAAGGCCAGGCACGGGGTGTTCGTCTCCGACCAGGGCCTCGCCGACCACCGGCGGACCAGCAGCCTCGTCACCACCTTCGCTGCCAACCAGACGGCCTTCTTCGCACAGTTCGCCAAGTCCATGGTCAAGATGGGCAGCATCCCGGGGCCTAAAGGGGAGATCCGCCGCAACTGCTTCAGGCCCAACAGCCGCGTCGACATGGATGTTGGCAGCTTCAGCGCCGTCGCCGACGAGTAGCTTTAATTTGCTGTTGATTCCGTCGTCTATCTGTACGTTCTGTCGTCGTAACAAGTATGTAATAATAAAGTTGTTTGGTTTCAAAGACTAAATTTTAGTTCATGTCATATAAAAAAGAATCTTAGTATTTAGAAGTATTAAATAAAAATTAATTATAAAATTAATTGTGGAATTCTAAGGCTAAACTGCGAGACGAATCTAATGAGGTATATTAATTCATGATTAGCGGATTGTTATTGTAGTACTACTGTAGAAAATTATGGATTAATTAGGCTCATTAGATTCATCTCATGAATTAGCACTCAGCTGGCAAAAAAATTATAAATATATTTTATTTAATACTCTAAAATAATAAGATTGTTTTTATGTGACGGAAACTTAAAAAAAATCCCCGCAAACAAACAAGGTCATTATATGTCCGTGCATTGAGCTAGCGGCTTGTGATGATCGTACTTTGTGATGTACAACTACCGAGGTAAGGTTTGATCAATCGTCGTAACAAGTTTGCATGGCCATGTTTGGTTGCCTCTGAATTTTTTTTCACAAACTTTTAAAAAAAATTTACAAAAAGATGAATGTACGCATGAGGTACTAAATAAAATTTATTTGTGAAACCTTTCATAGATAGGTGCAACTTTGCGAGCTAAATCTAATGAGCCTAATTAATTCATAATTTGCAACAGTAATACTACAACAACTATGCTCTAATCATTTTCTAATTGTACGGTCAAATGCTTCATTAGCTACAGCAACTGCTACAGACCATAGTTATGGATGTGGTTTTATAATTAGACTTTATTTAATATCTCTAATTAGTGGACAAAACTGTTAAAAATTTTTATAAAAACTTTTTCACCCAAACCAAACATGACCTATATGGATTATAGCTTCTACCCAAGCACGCGCGTGTTATTGGTCAAAGTGGAGTTACTTTTACTTTTATCCGGACCAAGTGGCTGCCTAACGCGTACTATCATCACTAGTACTATCTCACACACGTGCCGGCAAACCAACTCGTAATTATCCCCTCGTCGCGGTCGATCACATGCCCCGCGTGCGCCCGTGGGACCTACCAACCCTTTTTTACTCGGTACTCCACAGCCGCATGCTTCCTTCTCTTTCCGTTCCCACGCATTCACAGATCGTGTGCAGTGGTTACTGCCACTGTAATAACTTTTAAAGCAGTAGAGGCATCTGAGCCACCCAATTAATTTGCTGACGAGGAACGACAAGAGATATGAGTAGTCCATATTTCCTTCTTTTTTCCTTCACGGTGCAAAGAAGAACGGTGCAAAGAAGAACAGTGTGCAAAGAAGAACAGTGTGCAAAGACGAAGAAAAAGCAAACCTGTGCAACGTGAAGAAAGAGGAAGTCTTGCGCCACACTCTTCTCAACCGTATGAGAGAAACAGATAGTCTACCTTAGAAGAATAACAAGAAAATGAATCACTTAATAGTTTCAATCAATTTCTTAGTTTCAATCAACTTCTTTTTTTTTCTTGCGAAGGGTTTCAATTAACTTCTTATGGTATATTGGCACTTTTCCTTTACATAGAAAGAATGATCCTAAAATTTGACAATGCAATTATATTTATATTCTTTTCTTTGTCTCTCTTTTCAAATTTCCAGTGTTATTCAAGATATCAGTAATATTCACTCTTTTGGAGGGATGGATGGCTGGTACTTTTAGCTGACCTTAAATGTAAGTTGTTGGTGCTCGTTATTTTTACCTTTTTAGTGCCATTTAAGTGGTGTCTTTGGACTAATTCATGTACTAACCCACCACATGGCACCTGAAATAACCCCGTTTTCGCATGTGTCTTGTATTTTTGAGCATATTGTGTTTTTATAGGAATTACGATGTATTTGGAGGGTTTGCACATGGACGTAAATGCATATGACGGCAAGGCTTGAGGAGGAAGGTTAGCATGTGAAAGATGGAGCCAACGTGGGCCAGAAAGGCGCCAGGCCAGCCGCCCTGGGACCCATTGGGCTGGCCGGCCCAGCCCATTTCTGGGGGCCATTCGAGCTCGTCTTTCTTTAGCACAAAGTAATGCCAAGGCTATATGCTCATCTACGCTTTGTACTCCCAATAGTTATCAGCAACTTATCCATCTCCAACACTATTAATCAGAGACATATGGGGGACACTGGAAGAGCTTCTGCTTGAACTGCTCTGTCATATTGCTACAATTAATCTGCTTTATGCATTACTTCTTTGTTTTTGAGTCAGAAGAGGAATCCTGTGAAGATGATAAACAACCATTAAAGTTTTGCTCACTTTTTCTATTTAATCAATATTTGCACTGTGAAAATGTGTTTCCTAGATATATTTTGTAGTACAGAAAAAAGATTCTATACAACAAATCAAGAACATAAAACATCTACTACAGCATATTCATATAGTGAATATTTATATGAAACTGAAACTATACTTACCTTGTTAGTGACCTCTGAATGTGAGGGAACTGAAGAAGCAGGAGTTTTCAGTTCAAGATCAGTTACAACATCACCAACATCACTGCTTCTCACTCCACTGTGGCGGAGCTTGTAGAAATTCACGCCTAGGGCCACTAATCAAATCACTAAAAGCACTTGAACTATTGCACATACTGATAACTACGATAGCAATAGTATAAAAGGGCTTCAATTGCATGATCTAGAGTACTATATCCACAAGTCTAATTGTACTACAAACTCAATAAAAATGATTTCAATATCTTGAACCTCATCATTCAGTAATTCTAATATACAGAATGGACACAAGCAGAGCTAGGTGTAATGGTTGATGTCAGCTGACATCGACGACTTGTGACAAAATCAATAGCAAATTACTGTTTTATATTGTTCACTTTAGGAGCTTACACCAGTACATAGTAGAGCTGACACTGATGGCTGCAGCGGCTGGCTCCGCCCCTAAAAATGGAGCATAAACAATCTAATAAAAAAGGGAATGCCTAGCTGGATTGGGAATCCAAATTGAGTAACTGACCATGTTCTCCTGCTCTTGTGCTTGTAGCCTTGCGGGCGGTCCAGAATGAGCCTTCGGGGCCCGTGCTCCAGCTGCAGCTCGTAGGACTGTAGGAGCCGCCGCCTGATTGTGCCAACCTCTAGGCATGGAGCCATGGAGGTGCCGCCGCCCGCCCGCCGTCTAGGGACTAGGAGCCTAGAGATTGAGCGAGAGACAGAGAGAGAAGATCGCCCTTGCACCAGGCGCCATGCGCAGCGAGTCGAGACGAGAGTCGAGAGGGGAGGGGAGGGGAGGGGCGGCCGCTCGTCCATCGGGGTGTTGGGCAGAGGAGGGCGAGCACTCGGCTAGGCTTTTCGAGACTCCCGGGCCTAGGCGACCGCAAGCGAGAGGGGCGACCAAGCGAGCACGAGTTGTTGGGCTGTGAGCCCATGATGGAGTTTGCTGAACTATGGAAAAACAAGATGGGTATAAAAGGTTGTTTGGGCCATGCCTAGGGCCATGGCCCTAGTTTCCCTAGGCCCATATCCGCCCCTAAATCCACAGCTTGCTTGGTGCAATGTAGGTGACTAGCTTCAACAGTCTCACATAGGAGAGTTGGACCGATGGCTACTAGAATTGGCAACAGGGCTAGGTTGTTTAGATGGCTGGTCAGTGCAGGATGACACGGTTGAGTGTATGTCATGTAAGGAGTGTAGGCATTGGGGATTGTTCTAGAAGTTTGACTTCAGAAAAAGATGTATGCCTGTAGGGTGCATGGGTATAGAACCAGAGGGTATGGGAATTGGGACTAGATAGAGATATGCTGGAGGTGGCCCAATGACAACGGAAAGTTCCATTCTAGCCCATGGGTACAACACCCGCACTCGTTGCTGATACTAGTTATGTTGGTGATGTGCCCAAGGGGCAATCATGACAATTCAGATTAATGGCCAATGGGATAATTGATCCATGAGGGATTAGGGTTACTAATGGGCCTTCAGCCTAGAAATTTGTTAGTGTGCTCTATATATATGAGGGAGAGGGCTGGGGCGCATGACTTACCCAAGCCGCAACCCTAGCTGTCGCTCCCTCTTGGCCTAAGCCTGAGACCCGCTGCCGAGCACGCGGTTCTAGCACACTAGCGCACGGCATTCCTTCCCCATACGTGTGGACTCCATGGAGGCGCTGTTGCTATGCTGATCGGCTATGGTGGTGTGAGGCTACTGCTGGCATGAGGAGGAGGATATCGGTTCATGGGATCAGATCGACTACTTCCTCTACACAAACGCATGACTATGATAGACCAGTTCTGTTCCAACTCTTCCGTTGGGCTACGCGTCTAGTGGTAATGATCCATGACCTCCTACTCGCAAATTTTCTTGGGTGACACGTAGAGTAGCCTATCCACCACCCAACAATGGTATCAGAGTCATCTTGTGTAGTTTTTGGTTTGGATCTTGCACATATAGGTGATGTGTGTTGATAGTAGATGAATCTTATTATTGCACGGGTTGATTGGATCAATTTGTCATATGGGGATGGAATAGGTTCGGGTAAATTGCATTATGTCACAAAAAAGAGTTGTTTGTGTTGCTTCTTTGATGTGCGCCTGACTTGTTGGCGCCTACCAACGTCACCGCTAGAACTGGGTGATCCTGAACAATGACGCGTGCAGACGCCAAGGGGGTGGCAAGTATTTTATGAACCACGAATAAATTCGCAAGCGCATGGAATACCGCTGAAGCATTTTACCCGAGAGTATTTCGGAGTGTCATTTATATTTCCATAAGGAAGACGACGGCTAAGATGCATAAGCTAGTTTATGAACTAATTTTGATTGGATATTCGAATGAATAAATAGGGGTAAGATAAAATATGGTAAGGTAGTGTGACACGCAAGTTTACACTCCGATCTAAATATTCTAAAGGCATGGAGAAAGGAAGAAGTTAGTGGCTCGGGTCTTATGTACTTAGTTAGCTATATCTATACTTTTTTATTGATTAAATTAACACTAGATTAAACTAGTACAACGGGAGACCGTTACTAGCTTGACAGGAGAAATCTAAACAAACTATATGGCTCTTTATGGACCTCCCCCAATCCGAACATGGTGGATTACTGGGCACGGACAGGGCTGTCGCCACCTGCCAGCTACCTCTGCAAACCGTGGGAAAGGGCGATATTCAGCAACACTTGATTAATCTAAACACCATGTCTGCATTAATAAGTGATACTCTAGTATCCCGCACGGAGCCCCCGCCCTCCGGATGGACAGACATCATACTAGAGCAAACAATCGAATACTAGAGCAGATGCTAGAGTTCTAAAGCTAATTGACTAATCATCTCATGCACAGTGCAATAATGCACACAAACCATAAAATATATGTCTGACACAATAAGATATAGATCATGCAGATATCGGTAACTATAAGTTAGGTCTATTACAAACAACCAAGGATTACAAAGGAGATGATAAATCCGGCTAAGGTGGGGTTGGCCGAGGCACAATAAATTACAGTTGCTCAAACCCCAACAGTTCTTAGGCATACCACTCAGAGAAAGGCCCAAGCTCCCTAAAAGACTAGTCCAATAGAGGAAGGGTGGCTCTCCCTTGTAAGGTGGCTTCCTCCTTCCAAGCTAAATAAGGTGGGATTATTCAGAAGCTCACACGATTGTCGCCCGACTACAACTAGGTCACTTGGCCCCTTTGTTGTGTCTTTGCCAGTGGTTAATAGTGGAGGATGTCCTCATCATTCTCACTCCCTTAAATAAGCGCCCAGCTTTGATACCAAATGATGAATCCAACCCAGATGGGGTTGGTCGAAGCCCAATATTGCTCGAACCCCAACAGTTCTTAGGCACACCACTCGGAGAAAGGCCTTGTCTCCCTAAAAGACTAGTCCAATAGGGGAAGGGTGACTCTCCCTTTTAAGGTGACTTCCTCCTCCCAAGCTAAGCAAGGTGGGATTATTTAGAGGCTCACACGCTCACCTTTGTTGCGTCTTTGCCGGCGGTTAAAGTGGAGGATGTCCTCATCAGGAAAACTAGAGATGAACTCATGCCGGAACTCCCGAGCAACTCCGGAGACCCAATGACTACTACTTTCAGCCTAAACTCCACCAACCTATAGAGCTAAACAAGAGAATGAGCATGAGCTTCAACTTGTGGTGTGTCTCAGATCTCCCCCCTATCATATTTATAGGAGGTCAGACATGGGGTGTGCACAGAACTTCTGCAGCTGATGCTTGCTGAACCGACCTCTTCAAGACTCTACCAAAAGATAGAAATACCCCTACGATATTAATTACAAAACCCGCCCACGCAGGGGCAAAACAATCCATCTTTTTCTGGAAACACCGGACGAACATGCCGCCTTCACGACTTTACTTTACCTCGACTTAAGCTTCACGATGGCACCATGTGCCCTCCGCCCAGACCTTGACCGCGCCAAGTCCGCCCCTCGTTTTGAGGCCCAAACCGCTCAAACCTGTCTCCCCCAATTTTAAGGCCAAACCGGTCAAACTCACTAGCACACCGCCGCACGACATGACTGACTCCCTGGTTTTTTGAGGCCAAACCGGTCAAACTGCCGCTGTCGACGCATGTCCGACCTCTTGTCGAGCCTTGATGCCTTCCAATTGTTTGCGCGCGCCCACCGCATAGGCCGCCTATTTGACTCTCCATCATCCACGCCGACTTGGCTGATGCTGCCTTCATCACCATGTACTCTTAATCTTCTGTGCACCATGTGGACCGCCCATGACTCCATTCGGCCTCCTCGGGTCCCTCGGTCCAAGCCGACTCGCATTCACCCTTCACCGTCCTGGTCCCTCAGCATGAACCTTTCGCTTCACCCCAAGCCTACTCACGTTCATCCTTCACCATGGTCCTTCAGCATGAATCTTTCGCCTGACCTTCGCCTCGCACCGTCGACCTCCATGCTGCATCTAATACCTGCACATCAGGAACCAAAAGATACATCAAATCCACATGATGTTGTCAATCACTCATCATCCAAAGGTGTCAGTATTTAATCGCCAAGACGAGATCAGGAACGCGATGGTGCAAGAAACATAAAGATTTAGACAGGTTCGGGCCGCCGAGAGCGTAATACCCTACGTCATGTGTGGTTGTTTGTATTGCCTTAAGGATTGATGGTGATTCGTGTGTTTTGGAGGGGTCTCTGCCCGCCCATATTTAGTCTGGGGGGGACAGGGTTATATGGAGAGTCCTTGTCGTGTACTATCAAAGTCCTTCCCAATGACTATTGGGTAGTTTCCTTCTATCAACTAGTCACACTTCTATGCGAGTAGTTATAATACAGTAAGGCCAATCCCATGCGATACTCCTTATTCTAGAATATTCTATGCCTGTGAGCACTCCCGCTGCCCCAGGTCTGACAAGCCCCCGAGCTATTTGTAGCCGAGTCTTGCAGGGGTCGAATACTTATGAAGACTTCTTGGAGTGCTTCGACTGCTTCTGGCCTCCATCATGCCATCCTAAAGTCCATTCAGTGCTTTGAGTAGTCTTCCGAGTACTTCTTTTGGCTGCATCGAGGCTATGAGGTGCGATGAACTCACACTCCATATGGAGTAGCCCCCGAGCCTTGGTTTGAATCGAAGAATCAGGCTGGTGGTCAAATCTGTCTTTGTCTTTTTTCATAATTCCAAAACAAATTGGCCATTAGTGATACATATCCTGCAGCCCCCGAGCCTTGAATTGAAATCCCAAAATTTTGAATCAAGGACCAAGAATTTTGGAGCACTAAATTTATCTTGATGGTAAAAATGGGAAAAAATCTTTTTTCTGAAACCTCGTCCTTTTGGAAAACAAATCCTCCCTAGAAAGACAGGCGAAACAGAAAAGAAGAAAAACCCCAAGATTACCGCTCTGTAAATTATGCAAGATGTTGATTGGTATTCTGTATATATTTACCAAAATCCCACCGTGACTAGTTACTTAACTGTGTGGTGACGTCTTAGGTTTTTCACCCACTGCTTTCAGTCTCCAAGCTTTCGCCGCCACTGAGAGTAGATCCGCTCTAGAGCTTTCTCATCCTTTTCTTGAATCCATCATTTGAGCCATCTCCAAACCCCAGCACATCTACTTCCACCGCAAACTCGGAGCCCTCGAGTGTAAGAGTGCAAAGAGATTCGTGGATTTCCGTATGGCGTCGAAAAGGTCAACCGGAAGGGGGAAGGAGAAGGACGCAGCGAGTAGCGCTCCAAGATGATGGATGGCTAACCAGTAAGTTCACCGAATCCTATATCCAGTCCCTTGTTGATGAGTGCCTTCTTCAATCGCAAGAAACCATCAAGTGGCATTCTACATTGGGTCACACTCGTCCTTTCAAAGAGACAAATGAGATAGTTCTTTTTCCCTATTTTGTTCATCGCGGATTTGGGATTCCAACTTCCTATTTCTTCAGTGGTCTTCTCTTTCACTGGGGGATTCAAGCGCATCAATTGACCCCAAACTCCATCACACACATTTCTATATTTGTGCATTTGTGTGTTGCTTTTCTGGGGATCGAACCACATTTTGATCTTTTCAAATATTTCTATCATCTTAAACCGCAACCCTGCAAGAAATACATAGCAGTAGTGGGAGTGCCGGGTGGAAGGAGGGAGGAATAGTAAACAAAAGACAAGGATGCTTGCTATGAATGGTGGAGGGTGGAGCACTGGATGAAGAGCTGGGGGCATGGAGGCGAGAAAGCAAGGCAGCGAGCCGCGGTGCGAAGAAGGCTGTCCACCGCGTCAAGCCCATTATGGTGGCCCATATCTAGGTCAGGCCTGTTGAAGCAAGGCCCAGCATGCCCAAGGTGTGGCCTGGGATGAGCAGGGACGCCCAGATCTAGGAGGTGTGGGCCGTGAAGGCCATTCCCTCTATTAGTGAGAGGGCGGAGGAAGAAAGAGCGGAGCTGGCCAAAAGCATCGACTTGCTCGGCATGGCGCCAGATCTCCAGGGACTCAAGGTGGATGATTGTGCCAAGATGGCGCACCCCACCAGAGTTGCCGATGTGTATGTCATTAGGGAGTGGACCGGTGGCACTCGAGAACGACCCAAATGGAGGAGCAATCGACTGGCTCTTAGTTGAGGTCGTTGGGATCAGTCGGGAGGCAGTCTGAGTTGATCTCCACAATGTTCCCAAGCTTCTGAAACACTACGCAGATGCCCTCGATGTTCCAATGCTTGTTAGGCAAAAAAGGTGGCGGCCACCGTAGCAAGCTAGAGGGTTGATGTATTAGCGATGAGAGGCATCCTCGGAGTACTCGAGGGCAACATGCCCACCACGGTGGATGACGGGGCCCATGTCGACCACCCAGTCATGCTCCCCTTGGAGTGAAAGCGGACGGCCATCATCCTCTAGGAGGAGGGGAAGAAGCGCGTTTGGGTGGACGTAGGCGTAGGCGATGTAGTGGGCCTGGGCCGTGTTGCCCGGGGGCATCCATAGAACGTTGCCCTCGTAGACCCCAAAGCTTTCCGGGGAAGCGGCCCGGAAGGGGGAGTCGTTGGAGTCGACAAAATCATCATTGCTGGCCGCACTTTCAACAGCTAGATTTACGGCCGGAGGTGCAGGAGGGGGCGGTGGAGCTGGCTCGTGTAGGGGAGATGTGGTAGGTGGGGGAGAGCGGCTACCAGCCACAGCAGTGGTTTCGCAGGTAGGGTGGCACGGCCCGATGAGGTGATGTGCACAGAGCGGGAAGGGGAGTTAGTGGTGTGTATCTCAAGGATGACATGAAGGTGGGTGTGGGTTGGCGAGTGCCAGAGCGAGGGCTGGAAGGCTGGAGTGGTCGTGGTAGGCGTGGCAGGGGGCGCAGAGTGGGAGGGGGTGATGGGAGTGGTGGGCTGCTGGAAGTCGGGCATGGTGGTATGGAGGAGGCGATGAGGTAGAGGGGGTCGAAAGCGGAGGTCAAAAGGAGGAGGGGTGACCAAGGGGAAGGCGGCGGCACGACAGTAGCTGGTGGCGTGGGAGAATGGGTGCTAGAGAAACAAGATGGTCAGAATTGGCAAAGAGGACCATGTCAATGGTGACGCGCGAGAGACGGGTTGTGGAATAGTAGAGGCGAGGCCACAGGGTGACATGCCGAGGTGTCCATTGGGAGGACTAGCACTGACGCTCCATGTGATCTAAGGCACAGCAGTGGCGACATGAAGCGTCCCCACATCAGTAGAGACTAAATGTGATACAAATATCAGTCCCAGGAGGCTGATGGCACATTTATTCGACAGATAGTTCAATTACCATACAACCTCCGTGGAGGCGGACACTCGATACAGACGATAATAAGCAGTAAAAAGGCTATGGTGATACACCAAACCACGACCCAGGCGGAGTCCAGCTCGGGCTCAGAGTAATGCGCTAGCAGATGCATCTTGCAGAGGGCTAATACCACAGGCAGCAATGGGTGCGGACGCAACCTCTACTTGACGTCTTCAACGACGAAGTCCGGATCTTCCTATGAAGCAACCACAAATATATATCGGGTGAGTACAAAAGTACTCGTCCAACCCCATCCACCACTACAAGAAACAATTTAATCTGTGACGAATTCTGATGAAATTTTTGTAACATTTTTAGAGATCGTCATGGATATGCAATATGGATATAAAGCCCATAACACAGTGACATTTTTTCAATTTCATCATGAAGCAGCCCATAACCTGTGACATTTTAGCAAATCTGTCGCTGTTGACGCTCCTTAGCGCCCCAATTTATGTACCGCAAGCGCACGGATCGTGGTAGCTTTTCCCTTAGAGTACTCCCCCATGGTTTATCAATCCGTGGATCGACAAAGAACTACCTAAGGTTTTCCATCTAATCTAACAGATCTATCCTAACATGAAGTATGAATTGCACATATAGAGTAAACCTTTGATAGATATGAGTGTTGTGTAAAGGTTGATCTTATCCTTGAACATAGGCGTAACCATAGCAAAACCAAAGACATGACTAGGCCTATCGTCGTCTAGTTGTAGTTCAAGCTAACGAGCAAATAAATCATGCATCTCAATCAATGGCATCTTTAAATCAAAACCTCCAATCCAACCCCTCGGGAACCCCCCTACTCAGGCCACGCCCTGTCACGACACTCTCTTTGGACAAAAACACCCTGAAGCACGCTAGACATGTCGAACCCCCTTGGGTAGATCCGGTATGAACTCCTAGCCACCATAGCTATAAGAACACCCCATGCAATCTACCTCGAGAATAGATCTAGGAATAAACGCACCCAAGGCAAGAATGAAATAAAAAAAGGAGAGACATGATCGCTAATAGATTCGGAAGACATGATTATCATTACTCACATAATAGATGTGTTTGGATCATCACCGCCGTGTGCACACCATTGATGAATCCAACTAGCTCATGAACTCCGCCATGGCACAACCACGCAGGTAGGCCATGGCGGCTAGGGGTGGCCTAAGCCATCTCCTAGACAACTTTGAAGACTTGCGGTGGCCGTCGTCTCCCTCCGGTCTTGGCCCTAGATTTCGTCGAGTTTTGGGTGGATGGATGCCCCCGAGTTGAATAAGGTGCGAGCTATTTATGAGCCGAGGAAGCCACCGGTCGAAGGGGAGGTCGCACCGCCTTGGAAACGGGCTAGGCCGGCCGGATCATGGGCCTAGGCCGGCCGGCCTACCCTCTTTCGGGCCTGCCTCGGTCTCATCTTTCGCATGTAGACTCCTCGCATCTTCTAGAGTTTATGTCCTTCACGATTGCACCTCTTTGGACGTCGTTATCTTGGAGATATCTTCGAGGAAAGGATAGGATAGGGAATCCTTCCTTAAATCTTTATTTGCTTTGCTTAATCCCGAAGTATCTTGATCTCATCTTCATGGGCTTGGTCCTTTGGGATCTCTTGGAGGATGGATATGCATGAATGGGCTTCGAATCAACATGGGCTTTAGTCATTCCTTTGGGGTTTGGCCTTCGTCTTTCTCCGTGTTAGCGCTCGATCACGGGCCTCATCATTTCATGCTCCAAAATATGCCAAAAACCTGCAAAAATGAAGTTCCTCCAAAATATATGTGCAAATGTGAAAATGACCAATAATTAGGCCGGGGTTAGGACGGTTAGTGATTTTGATATTAAATTCATGCCATTATCAAGGATAAATAAGGGATAAAATGGGTACTTAAGGAGCGCCAACATTCCCCCCATGCTTAAACCTTGCTCGTCCTCGAGTAAGTCCAGGAGCTTTGCTTATAAAGAAATCAGCGTTGCCCCTCAATGTCCTCTCTGCACTTAGTCATAGATAACAAGACATATTGCTCTCTCAAGTATTTACCATTTAAGTTCATGTTGTGACCGGCTACTTTTTCATTATGGAAGATAGACTAGCAATTAAAGAACAAGCCACAATAATAAATAAATGTCATGCTCTCAAACTTAAGCGAACTTCAAACCTTTACCTTGTTTCATCGTGAAGAGTTTTCAAAAGAATGCATATCAAACATAAGTGAGGTTCTCTTGCAAAAGATCATGGAAACACTCATCTCATCAAGTCGCTCAAGCCTACATTAGATTGTCTTCAACCTATTCTACTCATATATAAAAGTGGAAGGCTTATGTGCCGCTTGGTAGGTAAAAACAATCCTAGCAAAACATTATACTTGAAATATTATCAAACTAAGAGAGAGATCTAATGGAATTACCGAGACTAGTCAAAAAGGCCATTGGAGAATAATGTTGGAGAGGGAGAAAGATGAAACACACACATTTAGATAGGTGGACATGTGCAAGTGGCAAATGGATGATCCCGAGACACAAATGAAGTTCTCGTTATCGGAATCCACATGGTTGGAAGATTTGAGTATGGAATAATTCTTCAAAGTAACTTGAAAAATTAATGAAGCCAAAAAGAGCTAAGGAGCATTTTATTCTTCTCTTTTTTCTTTCATTTTTCTTTTCTTTTCTCCTTTTTTCATTTTTCTATTTTTCTCTTTCTTTCTTTTTTTCTTTTTTTTGCTCCTTAGAACTTTTGATAACATAGAATACTTACCCAGCCATCCCCACATGCTTGAACGAATGCTCTTCCTCGAGTATGAATAGTGGGAGAACCAACTAGCTAGGGTAAGTATCTCAAATTCACCATCTTCTTCGTAGAACCTCTTGAATCTCCGGGGAGCCTTGTCTCCCAAAACTTTACTTTATATGGTGTCCTTGATTCTTTTGATTCCGTCGAAATGATAATCCATATTCAAATTGGGTTGTGGTCAAGGAGGTAATCACAAAAAGATATTTTTGGTTTAGGGTGGATATCCAGCGAGGTTTGCAAAATTCCCGAAGTAGAAACTAACAATGCATGGATAAATAGGCTAGCAAAAAGAAGGTTACACAAAAAAACGGAATGACCAGCTTCTTAGTCTCATACCAAATAAATCAATCTGTCTCATACAAAAAAAACAGAACATGTACTGAAACATTGCTCCATTGTGAAGTGCACAAATTTTTCTTTCCAGCAAGTCCTCATTCGCCCAAAATTGATTCCGAACAAGAGAGTTATGTCCATTTCATCCCAGCGCTGCAATCTGTCCCGACGAATTTCAGAACGCGCAACGTCCAATGTTCTTGCCATATCTCTTTGTACGGGTCTTCAAATTCATTGATCTTGGATGCGTTGGAATGGGAATTTCATGGAGCTTCTGAATATCAACTTTTTCTTCCTTGTACGTCTCTGTCCATGTGCAAAATTTGATGAAAACAGCGGGGTTTGCTCTCGAACTTTGGAGATGTTGACGAATTTGATTTCTTCTTTGATCACGAATTCATGGGAACGCTTTGTCCTGCCTGCAAAACAATCAAGTGCACACACTACCCCTGGGGTGACGGTCAGGAGTAGAGACAGATGCCAACAAACCAACCATCCCTAGAATCTCAACTTGTGGGATAGCTAGCTTAGCGATATTTGATGAGTGTACGTGTGTGCAAGTGTAAATGCAGATGAAAGGAAGATATATAAACAATAATAATGTTTGCACCAAGTTCTAAACATCATGTTTACAACTAGGTTGCTTAATTTTCTATATATCCATAAAGATATAACCGAGGTCAAAACACCATGTTCATTTCAAGGTTAAAAATTCTTCACGACGCAAGAAAGTTAAAGCGCATTGCAAAGCTTATAAATCAACCTAAACCAACATGAGAACAAAATGGATTGCTATCTTGGTCAAAAGAGCTTAAAGATGGAGGTCCACAAACAAGTTTAAACACCACGTTTACACAAGATTGCAAAAGGTAAATGCTATCATGATAGACATTACATGGATAGGAAAGCATACATCAATAAGATTGAGACCAAGCTAGCAAAATGAGGGCATGAACAATGGAATGGATGCAAAGTGCAAATGCAAAGTTAGCAAAAACAAGTGTTAGCCAGGTTGAAAGGACCTTTCAATGTTGTTCCGCAACTAGCTTATTCAAAAACAATTGCTAAGAGTGACAAAAAGCCTCCGCGACACTTCATAAGAAGTGAAGCTTTTGTCAATGAAAATGTTATTTATCGAAAAGGACCAACCAACCGAGCTAACAAGGTTTTAGAAGTAGGTTTATGGGTTTCCTATATTTTGTCTTAAAACAAAAATTTTGAAGAGAGAGTGTTGGGTATAGAAATTCTATCTAAGGTGATTTTAAAAAACTAGAGAGAAACAAAAGTTAGATTTTTTTTTTGAATGAAAAGCATAACCTATAGTTTTAGGATTGCTCTATGAGTGGTTTTCCTAAGGGTTTTAGGATCTCAAAAGCGAGGCTAGTCAATGTTTTTGAGAAAAATTTTTTTTTTGAAAAAAATGCAACATGCAATGCAATGCAAGGGTGAGACGAACAACATGGTATGCAATGCAACACGGAGTGAGTGAACAAAATGATATGACATGATGAGGTGGTCTAAAACAAAATAAAAAGTTAGCCTAAGTTAACTAGCCACAAGTTTAGAATCAAAAGGTGGTGCAATGCTTCATAAATCTCTCTAAAAAGACACAAAGAAAAAGACTCAAAACACTAATAGGCACACAAAAAGGTCGACAAGTTTCCCAAGATCAAATAACACAGTGCTCCCTCAATAACATTTAGAATGAACAACATAAAGTTGTGGTTTTTGTTAGAACAATGGTACAATGTTACTTGATATTCCGATTAAAGGGTGCAATATAGACGGTCATATTAATATATATAAAATAAAAGATCGGGTTGCCTCCCGCAAAGCGCTTCATTTAAAGTCATAGAGCTCAAATTTTGGCGCTCCTTAAGTACCCATTTTATCCCTTGTTTATCCTTGATAATGGCATGAATTTAATATCAAAATCACTAACCGTCCTAACCCCGGCCTAATTATTGGTCATTTTCACACTTGCACATATATTTTGGAGGAATTTTGTTTTTGCAGGTTTTTGGCCTATTTTGGAGCATGAAATGGTGAGGCCCGTGATCGAGCGCCAACACGAAGAAAGACGAAGGCCAAAGCCCAAAGGAAGGACCAAAGCCCATGTTGATTCGAAGCCCATTCATGCACATCCATCCTCCAAGAGAGCCCAAAGGATCGAGCCCACGAATATGAGATCAAGATACTTCGGGATTAAGCAAAGCAAATGAAGATTTAAGGAAGGATTCCCTATCCTATCCTTTCCTCGAGGATATCTCCAAGATAACGACGTCCAAAGGGGTGCAATCGTGAAGGACATAAACTCTAGAAGATGTGAGGAGTCTACACGCGATAGATGAGATCGAGGCGGGCTCGAAAGAGGGTAGGCCGGCCGGCCTAGGCCCATGAGCCGGCCGGCCTAGCCCGTTTCCGAGGCGGTTCGGCCTCCCCTTCGACCGGTGGCTTCTTCAGCTTATAAATAGCTCACACCTTATTCAACTCGGGGCATCCATCCACCCAGAACTCGACGAAAACCTAGGGCCAAGACCAGAGGGAGACGACGGCCATCGCAAGTCTTCGAAGTTGTCTAGGAGATGGCTTAGGCCGCCCCTAGCCGCCATGGCCTCCCTGCGTGGTTGTGCCATGGTGGAGTTCATGAGCTAGTTGGAGTCGTCAATGGTATGTACTCGGTGGTGACGATCCAATCGAATCTATTATGTGAGTAATGATAATCATGTCTTCCGAATCTTTTAGCGACCATGTTCTCTCTTTCGATTTCGTTCTTTTCTTTGGGTTTGCTTCATCCTAGATCTATTATCGAGATAGATCGCTTAGCATGATCTTGTAGTCATGGTGGCTAGAGGTTCATGGCGGAACTACCAAAGGGGGTTCGACTTGCTTCAGGGTGCTTTCGTCCAAAGGGGGGCGTCGTGACAGGGCGTTGCTTTAAGTAGATGGGGTATTGAAGGATCGGATTGGAGATTTTGTGTTTAAAGATGCCATTGATTGAGATGCATGATTTATTTGCTCGTTAGCTTGAACTACAACTAGATGACAATAGGCCTAGTCATGTCTTTGGTTTTGCTATGGTTATGCCTATGTTCATGGATGAGATCAACCTTTACACAACACTCATATCTATTAAAGGTTACTCTATATGTGCAATTCATGCTTCATGTTAGGATAGATCCGTTAGATTAGATGGAAAACCTTAGGTAGTTCTTTGTCGATCCACGGATTGATAAATCTTGGGGGAATACTCTAAGGGAAAAGCTACACGATTCCGTGCGCTTGCGGTATATAAATTGGGGCGCTAAGGAGTGTCAACAAGCTTTTCTGGCTCCGTTGCCGGGGATCGGCAACTCGAACCCTAGGGCGATCTATCTAGTTTTTTGGACTAACCCTAATTTTTATTATTGCATATACCCTTGTTTTCTTTTTTGTGCCCTTGAAAGCAGGTGGAAAAAGCTAGACACCAAACTTGGGCTTCGAGAAGTCCATAATCCACTTCAACAAATTTTAACAATCGGCAACAAGATGATCGAGGAGCCTCAACATGGAACATCGACAACGTCCACATCGACATGACGGCAACAACATCAAGATTCGCTCCTTAGTGGTAGGTGCTAACTTTTGTTAGTGGCCCAGCATCCGCTATCGAGTCCCCACTCCCCAAAGCAAAAGATGATAAATAAGGTACGCCGCCGTGTCAATTAATTTTAAAGACTAATGTTTTTGGGAAGAATTGTTTGTTCAAGCAATAGGTATGAAGCATGCCCGCGAAGAAAATTGTGCGATCATCATCATCTATGAAGTGTTACTGTTGTGATGAGTTTTTCATCCAAGATCAGAGAAGCACCATGAGCAAATAATAGATTATTTTGAAGCTCTATCAAGTCTTCTTTCCAACGGATCAAGAACCGTCAACTCTAGAGATCGGTGTGAAGAGTTATGGTAAAATCTTTCAACGCTGTGCGTTCTGAAATCCCTCTGGACAGATTGCAGTGCCGTAATAAAACAAGCATAACTTCTTTATCCGGAGTCCAATTGGGGCGAATGACCATTTGTTGGAAATATAATTAGATGCACCTTGCAATGGAGCAGAAGTTTGGTACATGTTCTGCACTGGATGAAGGGGAATTCAACGAGGACAGAGGCTGTAGCAACCGACGAAGAAGGTGATGACGATGTCAAAGGATGATTGGAAGGCTGTGTACGCAAAAGATGATGATTTAAAGTTGACCAAAGCTGGAGGTAACAAGATTAGAAGAACCACGACACCACCAATCTTCTCCAGTGGGATGCTCGATATACTTCTAATCGAGTGATGCTATCAAGGAACGAAACCGTTCGGATCATCAACACGAAGCACAGGAGCATCTTCCAATCCCGGCACCTTCGGTAAAGCAAGAACAATGGAGAAGACACATCATTGAAGCCTTGATATGCTGGTAATCAATGGTGATGACCTTGAAGCCTAGGGACGCATGACACTACGCTCCAAAGACTACATGATCGAGATCATTGACATTTTCGGATGAATTCACAAGAAGATATTGTTCTCATCAATGTCCAGCTCGACCTCAGAAGAAAATAGCAGCATATTTTTGGATATTCAAAAGATCCACAAAGTTCCCGTTCCAACAAATCAAGAACCAAGTCAATCGGAGATTCCTACAAGCGGGTATGGCCAAAACGTTGAAGGTTGTGCACTCTGAAAATTTCTGGACAGCACGCAGCGCCAAAAGTGAAACGGGCATAACTCCCTCGTTTGGACTCAGTTTAAGATCAATGACCACTCGTTGGAAAGGTAATTTCATAAAAATTTCAATAGATCTATATTTTAATATATGTTCTGTTGAGTATACAGGAGAGATTCCATGAAGAAGAGGTAGGAGCAACGCGATAAGAACAAGATAGAGAAGATGACGATGACAACAATGAAGGGGAGCTTGGGCGATGCTTTCATCAAGCGTACATGATAAAATTCAGAGGCTTGGAGCAGAGGAAGAACCCCAATGACATTGGCAAATGAAGGCACAAGCGGTCGACCTTCGACAAACGAAGATATTGCAAACAAACCACGACGGATTACAAGAGCGCAACATTCAACACATGGAGACGTGACAAGCAAACCACGACGGACCACGAAGAGTGCATCAAGATGACATCTCACACAAAGCACCTCGACTCCAATGAGTATGAAAAAGCTCTGAGGCTAAGGTATACATTGAATTCTCAAGCTTCTATTGGTTTTGTTGATAATCTTTAAAAATCTCATGCTCGAACCGATAGTCGGAATGAAAGTTTAAATTCTATGCCTTGTTCTTTTCATGATGATAGGCTAGAGTTTCTTGAGAATGTTGATTTCATGCTTAAAGAACCTTTGCCTAATAATGAGCTCCGCGCTATGCAAGGAACACATGCTGTATTTAATTACACCATGCCTTGTTGATGAAATTTAATTGAGGATGTGATTATGTTGTATATGTTTACAAATAATTGCAAATCTCGATCTTGCTTTGCGCTTGGTCAAGCTCTTGACCCTAAAAGAGCACATGTCGGGAGAAGCCCTGAATTTCACTAACCATGCCGGACATGAAACTCAAATGATGAGGAGGAAAACCGTGCCCAAAATTTTGAACACCATCATCAACATCTTCATGTTTCAAGAACGGACGTCGCTAAGCCTCATCAATTTTGTGCACAAGTCCAGAGATTTACAATACAAGAAAGTTGAATATTCAGGATCTCCATCAAAGTCCTCAATTCAACACATCCATGATAGATACAATTGAAGACCCACGGGAGGAGCTAAGTCTCAAATATCGGAGATGCTCGTGCTGAAATCAGCACGGGACAGATTGCAGTGACGGGGAAATGGGGTATAACTCCCTCAATTGGAATGCGTTTTGGGCAAATGAAGACTTGTTGGAAAGAAGATTCCATACACCTTGCATTGGATCAATTGGTTGGCGCAACTCCCAATCTGGACAGAGAGGAAAATCCGTAAAAAGAAAAGTAGCGACGAAGAACAACAAAGAAGGAGGTGACGATGATGTGAGAGACGATTGGACAAATTTTCCATTAAACGTGATTGATCATGTCCAACATGGAAAGTGGAATAAGAGCTGCATGGAACAACTTCACCTCTTGCTTGAAGGACCATGGCTTCTCATCAATTTGAAGGTAAGAAAGTCGAGCTCTATCACTTTAAATGAAGCGCTTTGCGGGAGGCAATCCGATCTTTTATTTTATATATATTAATATGACCGTCTACATTGCACTCTTTAATCAGAATATCAAGTAACATTGTACCATTGCTCTAACAAAAATCACAACTTCATGTTGTTCATTCTAAATGTTATTGAGGGAGCACTTTGTTATTTGATCTTGGGAACTTGTAGATCTTTTTGTGTGCCTATTAGTGTTTAGAGTCTTTTTATTTGTGTCCTTTTAGAGGGAAATATGAAGTGTTGCACCACCCTTTGTTTCTAAACTTGTGGCTAGTTAACTTAGGCTAACTTTTTGTTTTGTTTTAGACCACCTCATCATGTCATATCATTTTGTTCACCCACCCCGTGTTGCATTACATACCATGTTGTTCGTCTCACCCTTGTATTGCATTGCATGTTGCATTTTAAAAAAAACTTTTTTCTAAAAACATTGACTAGCCTCGCTTTTGAGATCCTAAAACCCTTAGGAAAACCACTCATAGAGCAATCCTAAAACCATAGGTTATGTTTTTCTTTCAAAAAAAATCTAACTTTTGTTTCTCTCTAGTTTTTTTTTTAAAACCACCTTAGATAGAAATTCTATACCCAACACTCTCTCTTCAAAATTTTTGTTTCAAACCAAAAAAATATAGGAAACCCATAAACATACTTCTAAAAACATTGTTAGCTCGGTTGCTTGGTCCTTTTCGATAAATAACCTTTTCATTGACAAAAGCCTCACTTCTTATGAAGTGTCGCGAAGGCTTTTTGTCACTCTTAGCAATTGTTTTTGAATAAGCTAGTTGCGGAATAACATCAAAAGGTCCTTTCAACCTTGCTAACACTTGTTTTTGCTAACTTTGCATTTGCACTTTGCATCCATTCCATTGTTCATGCCACAAGTTGAGTCTAGGGATACTTGGTTTGTTGGCTTTTGTCTCTACTCCCGACCATGACCCCGGGGGTAGTATGTGCACTTGATTGTTTTGCAAGCATGACAGAGTGTTCCCATGAATTCATGATCAAACATGAAATCAAATTCGTCAACATCTCCAAAGTTCGAGAGCAAGCCCCGCTGTTTTCATCAAATTTTGCACATGTACAGAGACGTACAAGGAAGAAAAAGTTGATATTCAGAAGCTCCATGAAATTCCCGTTCCAACGCATCCAAGATCAATGAATTTGAAGACCCGTACAAGGAGATATGGCAAGAACATTGGACATTGCGCATTCTGAAATTCGGGACAGATTGCAGCGCTGGGATAAAATGGACATAACTCTCTTGTTCGGAATCAATTTTGGGCGAATGAGGACTCGTTGGAAAGGAAAATTCGTGCACTTTGCAATGGGGCAATGTTTCAGTACATGTTATGTTCTGGAAATTAAAAGAAAAATTCATGAAGTTGAGGCAGTAATGGGACAACGAGGAATTGAAGGCGGCGACGACGATGTGAAGCAACGATTGGGACCATGACTTAGTACAAGAAAAAGTTGAAGAAAATTGAGGCAACAAAGGTGAAGATACATTGAAGATGATATTCATACACATGAGGGAAGGACTTCAAGAATTGCAAGATGGTCAATCTTCTCCTTCCACGCCTAGCATCATGCTAAGCATGGGGGAGGATTTCGTGGACAAGGAAGAAAGATCTCATGGAGTAAGATAATCACGGTTGCCGTAAGATGCTCATGATTCTTCTTCCATGCTTAGCACAATGCATAAGTATGGGGGAGGCCGCGCTACACTTCATTACGAGCATCGAGAAGGACGGTAATTCTTCCTCAACTCCCTCTTTTTCTTTTTCTAAATGCTTGTACATATATGCCTTCAACCATAGATGCAACCTTTATATATCTCTCCCTATAAAAACATGGCTACTAGGAGTACAACCTAGATTTGTTTTTGTTTTCAATGAATGATAACCACCACCACTTTGTGCTCACCACATTGATAAATTTTGGCAATGCCTTATGCTTATGAAAAAATGATGAAAGTTGCTGCTTTATTTTACCTACACTATGTTGTATATGACTTGACCATTTGCTCTCAATTAAATGGAATTAAAATGATTAAATACCTGCTCTTTTATTTGTGGAGGTTAAATGACTAAATTCTAGACCCACATATTCTATGTTGCTCTTTGATTTAAATCTACCGATGACCTTACACCTTGTGTTGTTTAATTTGAAAACTTAACTCATATGCTATCTACATTTGTGAATCTCTTGCAAAGTTCTACCTACCGAAGCCTATACATACATATTCTTTCATGATGAAATCTTTAGATTGCAAACTTATATTTTGATGAGTTGGATTAAGATTGATTTCTTTGGTATGAGACTAAGAAGCTGGTCATTCCGTTTTTTTTTGTTTAACCTTCTTTCTGCTAGCCTATTTATCCATGCATTGTGAGTTTCTACTTCGCGAATTTTGCAAACCACGCTGGATATCCACCCTAAACCAAAAATATCTTTTTGTGATTACCTCCTTGACCACAACCCAATTTGAGTATGGATTATCATTTCGACGGAATCAAAAGAATCAAGGGCACCATATAAAGAAAAGTTTTGAGAGACAAGGCTCCCCGGAGATTCAAGAGGTTCTACGAAGAAGAAGGTGAATTTAAGATACTTACCCTAGCTAGTTAGTTCTCCCACTATTCATACTCGAGGACGAGCATTCGTTCAAGCATGGGGGGATGGCTGGGTAAGCATTCTATGTTATCAAAAGTTCTAAGGAGCAAAAAAAAAGAAAAAAAGAAAAAAAAGAGAAAAATAGAAAAATGAAAAAAAGGAGAAAAGAAAAGAAAAATGAAAGAATAAAAAGAGAAGAATAAAATGCTCCTTAGCTCTTTTTGGCTTCATTAATTTTCCAAGTTACTTTGAAGAATTATTCCATACTCAAATCTTCCAACCATGTGGATTCCGATAACGAGAACTTCATTTGTGTCTCGGGATCATCCATTTGCCACTTGCACATGTCCACCTATCTAAATGTGTGTGTTTCATCTTTCTCCCTCTCCAACATTATTCTCCAATGGCCTTTTTGACTAGTCTCGGTAATTCCATTAGATCTCTCTCTTAGTTTGATAATATTTCAAGTATAATGTTTTGCTAGGATTGTTTTTACCTACCAAGCTGCACATATGCCTTCCACTTTTATATATGAGTAGAATAGGTTGAAGACAATCTAATGTAGGCTTGAGCGACTTGATGAAATGAGTGTTTCCATGATCGTTTGCAAGAGAACCTCACTTATGTTTGATATGCATTCTTTTGAAAACTCTTCACAATGAAACAAGGTAAAGGTTTGAAGTTCGCTTAAGTTTGAGAGCATGACATTTATTTATTATTGTGGCTTGTTCTTTAATTGCTAGTCTATCTTCCATAATAAAAAAGTAGCCGGTCACAACATGAACTTAAATGCTAAATACTTGAGAGAGCAATATGTCTTGTTATGTATGACTATGTGTAGAGAGGACATTGAGGGGCAACGCTGATTTCTTTATAAGCAAAGCTCCTGGACTTACTCGAGGACGAGCAAGGTTTAAGCATGGGGGAATCTTGGTGCTCCTTAAGTACCCATTTTATCCCTTATTTATCCTTGATAATGGCATGAATTTAATATCAAAATCACTAACCGTCCTAACCCCGGCCTAATTATTGGTCATTTTCACACTTGCACATATATTTTAGAGGAACTTTGTTTTTGTAGGTTTTTGGCCTATTTTGAAGCATGAAATGACGAGGTCCGTGATTGAGCGCCAACACGAAGAAAGGCGAAGGCCAAAACCCAAAGGAAGGACCAAAGCCCATGTTGATTCGAAGCCCATTCATGCACATCCATCCTCCAAGAGAGCCCAAAGGACCGAGCCCACGAAGATGAGATCAAGATACTTCGGGATTAAGCAAAGCAAATGAAGATTTATGGAAGGATTCCCTATCCTATCCTTTCCTCGAAGATATCTCCAAGATAATGACGTCCAAAGAGGTGCAATCGTGAAGGACATAAACTCTAGAAGATGTGAGGAGTCTACACGCAAAAGATGAGACCGAGGCGGGCCCGAAAGAGGGTAGGCCGGCCAGCCTAGGCCCATGAGCCGGCCGGCCTAGCCCGTTTTCGAGGCGGTTCGGCCTCTCCTTCGACCGGTGGCTTCCTCGGCTCATAAATAGCTCGCACCTTATTCAACTCGTGGCATCCATCCACCCAGAACTCGACGAAAACCTAGGGCCAAGACCGGAGGGAGACGACGGCTGCCGCAAGTCTTCGAAGTTGTCTAGGAGATGGCTTAGGCCGCCCCTAGCTGCCATGGCCTCCCTGTGTGGTTGTGCCATGGTGGAGTTCATGAGCTAGTTGGAGTCGTCAATGGTATGTACTCGGTGGTGACGATCCAATCGAATCTATTATGTGAGTAATGATAATCATGTCTTCCGAATCTTTTAGCGACCATGTTCTCTCTTTCGATTTCGTTCTTTTCTTTGGGTTTGCTTCATCCTAGATCTATTATCGAGATAGATCACTTAGCATAATCTTGTAGTCATGGTGGCTAGAGGTTCATGGCGGAACTATCAAAGGGGGTTCGACTTGCTTCAGGGTGCTTTAGTCCAAAGGGGGGTGTCGTGACAGGGCGGTTCTTAAAGTAGATGGGGGTATCGAAGGATCGGATTGGAGATTTTGGGTTTAAAGATGCCATTGATTGAGATGCATGATTTATTTGCTCGTTAGCTTGAACTACAACTAGATGACAATAGGCCTAGTCATGTCTTTGGTTTTGCTATGGTTAGGCCTATGTTCATGGATGAGATCAACCTTTACACAACACTCATCTATTAAATGTTACTCTATATGTGCAATTCATGCTTCATGTTAGGATAGATCCGTTAGATTAGATGGAAAACCTTAGGTAGTTCTTTGTCGATCCACAGATTGATAAATCTTGGGGGAATACTCTAAGGGAAAAGCTACACGATTCTGTGCGCTTGCGGTATATAAATTGGGAAGCTAAGGAACGTCAACACCTAACATGAAGCATGAATTGCACATATAGGGTAAATCTTTGATAGATATGAGTGTTGTGTAAAGGTTGATCTCATCCATGAACATAGGCGTAACCATAGCAAAACCAAAGACATGACTAGGCCTAGCGTCATCTAGTTGAAGTTCAAGCTAACGAGCAAATAAATCATGCATCTTAATCAATGGTATCTTTAAATCAAAACCTCTAATCCAACCCCTCGGGAACCCCCCTACTCAGGCCACGCCCTGTCACGACGCTCCCTTTGGACAAAAGCACCCCGAAGCATGCTAGACGTGTCGAACCCCCTTGGGTAGATCTGGTATGAACTCCTAGCCACCATAGCTATAAGAACACCCCATGCAATCTATCTCGAGAATAGATCTAGGAATAAGCGCACCCAAGGCAAGAATGAAATAAAAAAGGAGAGACATGATCGCTAATAGATTCGGAAGACATGATTATCATTACTCACATAATAGATGTGTTTGGATCATCACCGCCGTGTGCACACCATTGATGAATCCAACTAGCTCATGAACTCCGCCATGCCACAACCACGCAGGGAGGCCATGGCGGCTAGGGGCGGCCTAAGCCATCTCCTAGAAAACTTTGAAGACTTGCGGCGGCCGTCGTCTCCCTCCGGTCTTGGCCCTATGTTTTCGTCGAGTTCTGGGTGGATGGATGCCACGAGTTGAATAAGGTGCGAGCTATTTATGAGCCGAGGAAGCCACCGGTCGAAGGGGAGGTCGAACCGCCTCAGAAACGGGCTAGGCCGGCCGGCTCATGGGCCTAGGCCGACCGGCCTACCCTCTTTCGGGCCCGCCTCGGTATCATCTTTCGCGTGTAAACTCCTCGCATCTTCTAGAGTTTATGTCCTTCACGATTGCACCTCTTTGGACGTCGTTGTCTTGGAGATATCTTCGAGGAAAGGATAGGATAGGGAATCCTTCCTTAAATCTTCATTTGCTTTGCTTAATCCCGAAGTATCTTGATCTCATCTTCGTGGCCTTGGTCCTTTGGGCTCTCTTGGAGGATGGATGTGTATGAATGGGCTTCGAATCAACATGGGCTTTGGTCCTTCCTTTGGGCTTTGGCCTTCATCTTTCTCCGTGTTAGCGCTCGATCACGGGCCTCGTCATTTCATGCTCCTAAATAGGCCAAAAACCTGCAAAAACAAAATTCCTCCAAAATATATGTACAAATGTGAAAATGACCAATAATTAGGCCGGGGTTATGACGGTTAGTGATTTTGATATTATTCATGCCATTATCAAGGATAAATAAGGGATAAAATGGGTACTAAATGAGCGCCAATAGTCGCAAATAATTAATGTAGAATTATTATCATGTATAGCACAAGGGGAGGAAACAAAAATAGAAAAAGAAAAAGAAAATGAAGCACAAAAGGTGCTCCTCTCGGGTTGGAACAAGAGACCTTAAACTAGAGATGTTCGAGACATACCACCACACAACACAACCTTTTGTGCTCAAAACTGGTTTTAGGTCTTTTATAATATAATTTTAGCTCAAAACTGATTTTAGATGCTTTTTATTTTTATTTTTTTGCTCGACTCACCGGGTCACCCGCTGCCCTCTGCCCAAAAAAAGAGGGGACCCGCTGCCCTCTGCCCAAAAAAAGAGGGGACGATGGGGTTCGAACCGCGATGTCAGGGAAGAGGAACTCGCGCCTTACCACTACACTACTCGACCAAATAGCTGCTCACCAAAAATAAATAACAATAAAAATTTGGAAAAAAAAAGGGTACGAAGCATTCGAACCTCAAAACTATGGCGCCATACCACTGTACTACAACTTCTTTAGTTGATGGCATTGGTATTACGCTTTATATACTAACATTTGTGCTTTAATTTGGAGAAATTAAAAAATAAGTGAGGCAACAGGGAATCGAGCCGTGGTCTTCAGCATAACATGCGCAAAACCTCAACCAACTACGCTACTCCTTTTGCTATGACAATAACTGGTATTGCTCTTTTTATACAAGTATCCCTTATTGTAATTCGGAGAAAAAAAAAGAGATGCATTGGGTGACGGGGATTCGAACCCGGTTCACGGAGTTGAGAAACGGGCACCTATCAGCGCGCCAGGGCTTCGTTTGTGATGATGGTGGGTAATAAATTTTATATATACTATTTTTGTAACGTAGTCTATAATGAAGAACAGAGGTGTGATTCATATTTTCTTTTTAATCTGGAATTAAATATTATAATTGGTATTTCTCCCTCATAAGAACTCCAAATTTGATGATTCTTTTTTCTAAATTTTTCTAAAATCATGATCTTTCATTTAATAGGAATTTTTTAATGTTAATTACTATTTCCTGGATCTTTTTCATACAGCTTGTTTTCTACCACCTAAATTGAAAGTAGAAAAACCTAAATTGAAAGTAGAAAAAATATGTTTTTTCATAAAAATTGGTAATGTAAGTTCATATTTTCTAATGTTATGGTGAAAATAAGGTTGTGTCCAAATTTGAGGTGCATAAGAGTTCAAAAATATGATGAGGTATTCAAATCTCAAAGTTTTGACTTGAATTACAGGATATTGTGTGAGAGATGTATCCATTATGAACAATGTATACTTCAAACATCATAAAATTTTAAAAAAAATTATGTCATGATTATACAATCATAAAATGGTTCTATGACAATTTATAGAATTTTTTAGAGAAGTTTTAGACATTATTATTATTATTATTTTATAATAAGGTTGCAAGTAGAAGTTTGACTTATCCCTAGTAAACATTTCGAAGTTTGAACTATTTTCAAGATATGAGCTATAATAGAACAGAGAAACTTAAAATATATTTTTGAGGGATTTTTCGGATATTATTTGAGATACATATAGTTCAATGCGTAATTACTTTCAATAAACTTGTAGAATTCATTTAAACTATTAAAAATAGTAAAAGAGTTTTAAAATTATTGAAACTTGTTCAAGAAAACTTATATAGAGTCTAGTACATATAAAAATACATTGGTGTGCATAAGATTATTATTTTTATATATTACTTCACAATGGTGTAACAAAATGAAAAGGAAAATGAAAAATATTAAGCAGGGAAGAAATGAAGTAGACCCATTTCAGCCCAAATAGTCCAATAATTACTGACCGTCCATCGCCAATCGGACGAATCTCATCACATCCCCATGCTATAAAAGCTGTCTCGGGAACCCTAGCACCTCCCATCCCCCCGCGGCCTCCGCAGATCCATTCCCCTCTCTCCCTCCACTCAGCCTCCCGTCCCAAATCCTCCTCTAGCCAGTTGGCGTCCTTCGCTGGCGGCTGCTCTCCTGCGGAGCACTTCTCTGCATCCGGGCTGTGCGCGCGACACCTTGCAGCTGCAACTGCCCAGTGCCCCCTGTCCCTCAAGTCCATCGCCCCAGGTGAGCTGTCCATTCCCATCCCTCTTCTCAGATCTTGCCGCTGTCGCCCTCTGATCTGTGTCGGCACGCCTGCCTCCCGGTGCCCCACCTCATGGCGTCGCGTCGCGCCTGGTCAGGTGCCCTGCGTGGCCTGTGGCGGGCCCGCCACCATCGCTCATGCGCCTCGTGCAGCGGTGCCGGCCGGTCTGATGGCCGTTCCTTCCCTAATCGGCTTCCATCTCTCACCCTGGAGCTTGGAGCTTGGAGGCCTGGGTTGTCGAGAGAGAGAGGATGAACTGATTAGCCACCATGCACGCATATGCTCCACAGGTAGCCGTCCGGCACGCGGAGCCCCTGACGGAGCCGCAGGCGATCAGCGACTGCAGCGTGCAGTAGTGGACGACGGAGGCAGAGACGGCGCTGGACCATGAGTTTGCAGGCGATGCACCGCTCCGTCTCGGAGGCCGTCTCCTCTGACGCGGAGGCACTCCTCCTCCATCCCATCGTCAATCTTGCCTCCCTCGAAGACTTCATCAGATAAGTAAATATGGGATTCATAGTTACGGAATTCGTACAGACAAACGTTTCTTCAGTTAGTTTTTTCCCTATGCAATTCGTAGATATGGAACATACGATTCAGAAATAATTGTGCCCCTACATTTGACTTAGCTATTTTTCCCACAAATCGTTAGCTCACGTGATAATTATAATGTGTTTGCCTATTGCAGGGTGCTGCTGATGTCCTTTAACTTATTTTGCAAGCGTTTAGATCACTAGCAATGTCAATTCATTAACACGATATAGTCACAAATAACTAGTGCCATTAAACTTTTCTTTTGAGCATAGAGATTGCCCTTATGGTAGTCTTAGAGATTGCCCTGATGCTAGTTCGCTTTCAACTAGCTGGCAGTGCCTGCAACTTCTGCTCTTGGATACAGGTAATTGTTTTGGTGTGGTGCAGAAGCCTAGCAAACAGCTCAGGCTCTACTTTTAGGTGAGCAGTAGTTCAACAATTTGATTGTAATGTCTTTGAAACACCTCTATCAATTTGAGTGCCACATATTTCCTAGTGCCACACTTAGCTTTTAACACAAAGAAAAGAGTACACTGCTACTGATTTGCGGTCAATTTAATTGTGATGCTCATCCTGTCACACATGCTTCTTGATTGAACACAGCTCTGATTATTTATAGATGTAGCAGTACTCTAGTGTGTAGCAGGTCTCATTTGGTGTCCTAATGGATTATTTTTTATCACTAGTGTCAATTGTCGAGCATAGTATTTGAATTAAGTCTACAGCATTAATTCCACTGTTATAATTGAACCAGTTTGTGCTAGTATCTGTAATTTCCATCACAAATATCCCTCTGATTAATATTTGTCAATGTGAATTGCGGCTAGTTTCAGTAGTTTCCATCACAAATATTGTCCTCAGATTAATATTTGGCAATGTGCTCTTTTCATGTTAGGATGAAATGGAACAAGGAACAAACAGTGAGAAGAGATTGGAATTTTGAAGGCAAATGCATGAATTTTTGTTGTTTTTGTTTCTAGTGTTGCTTTTGATGCAAGATAAATGTACTTGCATGTAAATTTTGAGGTGCTTCTCAATGTAAATACAAGATATTGTATTTGATTTGATGCTATGGTAAATGGTCTGACAATTTTGGTATGTATTCTAGGCTGTCATGACTATTCTAATAAAAGGGTTGAAAACCAGGCCCAATTTGGTGGCCCACTAAATTGGGCCCAGGCTATGCTACTGATGTCACTCGCCATGTCACCTCCATTTCGATTGCCACATCACCTGCTATGTTAGCACTACTTTTCACGTCATTGACATATCAGCAGCCATGTCATCCTCCATGTCATCAATGTGTGACATGATAATTGAATCTGTGACAAAAAATTATACTATTTGTGATGTTTATTTTCATCATAGAAAATGGGTTTGGATTGGGCTTTGGAGGCTCTGGGACATTCTATGACGGTTTCAAAACGTCATGGATGAAGCAATTTATGACAAAATTTTAAAGAACGTCACTAGATGTGATCTGTGACGCTCAATACATGACACAATTTGAGATCGTCATAAATACTGTTTCATGACAGTTTTTTAGTGATTTGTGACGAAATTTAATTATCATGGATTAAATGGTTTCTTATAGTGCACGGAGGGGGATAACACAGAATATGCACAGGATAAATCAAGGATAAGGCTGAGATTTATTTGCAACAAAGCTAGATTTTTACACATGCAAGGGTTTATTTTTTAAAAGGATTTTCTCAAACCAAATATTTAGTAACCGAGTAATGAGTGGGGTTGATCCTACATAAAGGATCCAAGTTTTCATGCTACCGGACTCCTCATCCGCCGTAAGCCACGGTACAACTGCCGGACACCTTCCAAAAACAACTCACACCGTGGAAACTATCCATCCTCGAATCTAGTTATCTGACCAAACCGTAACTCGCCCAATATCGTGGGCACGGCTATTCGAATAGGTTTAAAGTCTGCATAGGTGTACAACTTTACCCACAAGTGGGGTACCGCAGCACGATCACCTTAGTGTCGGTGCAGATCCCAACAAAGCCATTACCCACCATAGCTAGACCATAACATTGGAGATGGCATTGTTGAGTTTCGGGGTAATTGGAGGATTTTTGGCACATGAAATGATGGGTTAACAAGGGGTTTAGGGGCTAAACAGGGGTTCAAGGGCCTATTTGTAAATATTCTCAGGAGTGAAAGGACTTGAGTAGAATTTTGGGAAATGCTCGGGCTACTCTAGAAATGAGCAGGGGTTTATTTGAAATTGTTTTCACATAGTGGAGGGGCTAGTTCTCTAAAGAAATAAAAGAGGATGGCTCCTTTGGAAAAGAACTAGAGAGAGGGGGGTTCTTAACAGAAAAGAGAGGAAGGGAGGAGGTTTTTGGTAAAACAGCCCTTCTTCTTCCTCACGACACAAGAAACTGGGGAGGGGGAAGATGGTTCCGGCGGCGCCGATTCCGGCGACCTAGGCCACAGCGGCGGGAGGGGAGAGGGGGAAAACAGAGAGGGGGGCGAGGGATTTCGATTCCCCTCCTCACCTCGAGCTATTGCGGAGCGAGGAGGCAGCGCGACGGCGGCCGGCGGAGGCGAGCAGAGGAGCTCTGGGCGGCGGCACTGCGAGGCGAGGGAGGGGCTAGCGGTGGGGGTTGAGGTGTTGGAGGTGGAGAGCTGCGAGAGTTGCCTATTTATAGGCCAAGGCGGGGGCGAGGAGGAGGGGGCCGCGGTGGTGGTCGGCGGGAGGCAGCTCTGCAGCGCATTAATGGCAGTGGGGGCGGCTCGGCCACTTGCCGGCGTCGCCTTGCGGTGCTGTGGCGTGGACGCGACGGCGAGAGGACGAGAGGATGGAGGAGCGGCTACAAGTGGAGGGGGAGGCGGCCAATGGTGGGGCTCCATGTGTGTGCGGCCGGCACTGCTCGCGGGCGAGCGCATGTGACGAGGTGGCAATGGGGCACAGCGGCATAGTGAAATGGGACGGGCGAGCAAAGGGAGGCCGCAAGTGGGGTGGTGGCCGACGGCGTCGAGCTGTGCGTGGTGCCCTGCTCAGCGTGGGGAAGGAGAGGGAGGAAGAAGGAGAAGGGAAAAAGAAAAAGAGAGGAAAAGTGAGAGAGAGAGATAGGGGGGCACCGGCAGGATTCGCGACGACAGTCGCGAGCGCGTGCCGCGGCTTCAGCGGGAAGCGATGCCCGTGGAACGAGGAAGAAAAGAGAGACGGGATGATGATTGGTACGGGTGTCGGGACGACGGATCGCCGGAAGATGATTTTGGGAGATTACGAGCTCGGACGGAAAAAGATTTTGAAACAATTTGAGCTCAACGACGAAAAAGATTTTGAAAATTATTTTTGCGAGTGATTTATCTTAGTGAATTTTTGAGATGTTAGAGCATCTTCAGCGGACTACCAAAAACACATCTCCTAAACATCTATATAGGGTGATGTCCTAATATTGGTATTGACGTTTTTGTTCATCTCCTTCGGCAGATTACCAGTATCTCATTACTCATATTTTGTAACTGAACCGCACCACATCCAAAGTAGCCCACATGCAGCCCATTTCTCTATTTTTTTCTTTTGCTCCTCAGTGAGCCCACCTGCAATTCCAGTCTCTTTTTTGTTCATGTGCAGTTGACTCTAGCTCAGCACGTCAACCAAGCAAAGAAACAAGATATTCTCGAAATCAAATCCACGGACTCCAAATCACATTCATTAAGCAGATCTGTGTAGAGGCATCTAATTTACTCCCTCCATTCACTTATGATAGATATATTTGCACATGGCACAATGACCAAGGACACCAAGTGTGCTTATCAATCTAATTAATCACATTAGCCATCTCAGCCCACATTCAAAACCAAGGACTCCTCGTTTCTGCAGCCCACCGTGAAAACCAACAGACTGCTGCCGCTAACGAACGCTGCTGCCAACGAACGGACTCTGCTGCCGCCAATTCTCTTCCACGCCAAAAAGTTTTTCTGCGCGCCATGTTTTTTCCTTGTCGGCGCCAATTCCTTTCCTCCGCAGCTCAATTTTTTTGCCATCTCCCGATCAAAACGACGCGCCCTATGCCTAGGCTTCCAATTTATGTCTTCCGCCTATTTTTTCTCTTCCACCCGCGCCAAATCCTTCTCCTCTCCGTTTGATTTTTTTGGCATCGCAAGATGAAAACACGCGCCCTAATGCCCGGGCTTCCCTTCAAAACTTGACCAATGCATCTATAAATACTCCACCATGGATTAGAAGCAGTCTGCAACTTTTCCCCTGCCTTCTTGTAGCCTCGAGCACGACATGAACGTTGTCGGGCTCGTAGATGACCTCTTCAGCATCATGGTGCTCGCAGCTGTCCAAGTTTTCCATGGCTTATGGGTGTCGTGCGGGCGAGGCAACGGCGGCGTGGACGGCGGCGGCAGCGGCGGCGGGGACGACGGCAGCGGCAGCGACGGCCGCGAGTCACCGGTGCACTCCTGAATGGGTCTGGAGGGATGTGGGCAACTGATTTTAAACATCACGGAGCCAAAGCGGAGGGATGACACCGTTGTCTCTTCATTCGAGGCGCCGGAGTTATTGCGGAGACGAAGCGGAACAGACGGCGTCGTGGAAACTCGAGGTGGAGCCTAAATATATCGATTATATATGAATTTTTCAATTTTGGTAATATATCTATCATAAGTGAATGGAGGGAGTATATACCTTTCCTCATACTGCTTGGGAGGGAGATCAGGGGCGCTGGGTCCAAGGCGATTGATGGAGGTCTGATTCCTCTACCGCCTCTAGCAATCCGGCGAGCGTGGTCTCCCTGTACATCTTCCTACCCGCACTTTCATGTGCAAATCGATGAGCGGGATGTGTCCTCGACAACTGATCCGATGAGCACTGGCTGCAGCCAAGGCCTAGGGGATTGAGCCCCAGCCCCGACGGCGAGGAGTTGGTTCTCTTCCGCTATCCGCCGAGAGACGTAGAGAGAAACAAGCGCAAGCACAAGAAGATCGATTTCGCTTCAGAAGAGGTCGATTCAGGTGAGCAGGCTCTCGATCTAGTGTATGGTGCAGCACCGGGAAGGAGCGAGACGAGCGGCGGCGCTTGGACGGAGTCAGGGCCGGCTCTATGATTTCGAGGGCCCTAGAGCGAACCAGACGCTGGGGCCCTTTAGGCTATATATTTTTTTACTTGTTAAATGATAAATAAAAGATAGTAGTACTAATGATATATATTTAATTTTTGATGAACATTATTGATAGTACAAACTAAATAAACAGCAAAAAACTAGTATAATTGCCTCAAATACTTCATAAATAATAATACCTCAGTCCTTCTCCTTCATGAAAAAGCTCATCTGGGCATTTCTTGATGCAAAATCATTAATAATAGTATCTTGTGCCTAATGTGTTTTTGCATCACAGGATCAAACTCAGCAATCATTTCAACTGTGCCCAAAAAATTACCATTATTATCCTTATAAAGCTTCTCATTTGATCCTCGTAAGGCCAAATTATGTTTGGCAAGAAACTTCACAGCAGAAACTATTCTTACCAAAATCTGTCTCCAACGCACTTTTTTCGTTTGCAATTGCTTGTTGCATATCATCATCAATTGTCTTATTTTTGCTTAACCTCAATCTGACTTCATTCCACGTATTCATGTTTGTTAAATGCTCAACACTATTCTCATGTTCTTTGAGTCTCTCACCAAGACGCTTCCAATCATTCAATCCATCAGATGCTAAAAAAGACTTACTCTGATTTGACTTGAACAACTTGCAACAAAAATAATAAACTTTGCCCACATGTTTAGAGTAAACCAACCACTTTCTATCAACAACCTCATCATTAGCTAACTTTCTAGAGTAGTAAGCATATGAGAAGTGTCTACCAATATCATCCTTAGGAAACTCCAAATTCAATTCTCTGATAGGCCCTTTCTCAATTAATATATGCCCTTTCTCAATTAATATATCTCTCTTTCTATTGTCAAGATTATCCCTTGTTCTAGGATCATAGATGGGTAAAAGATAATCTTCTTGTTCATCTTCATCTAGATTTTCATGATCAGACGAGGGCTGCAAATTTTCCTCCGGCATACTGTCCCCTCCAATATTTTCATTGGCCTGAACTTCTGCATTTAAATTATGATCATTTTCCTGCATTTCATCGGGTTCTTGCACTTGATCTTCATTTAAATCAGCATTACTTGAAGGTTGAAAGAACTTGCGCAAAGCACCCCTTTGTGATTCAATGAGCCAATCATCTTGTTTTCTTTTTTTTCTTTTCTGAGATCCCGACAAATGCTTCTTAGGTAACATTCTAACACCTAAATTATAAAGGAAAATAAACAGTGAAATTAGAAGTTTAAATCTAGAAATCTAAGTATCTAACATAGTCACGAAGTAATAGATTATTGGATTAATGGATTAGTTACTCACCGATGTGCTGTTGCTGATTGCAGCCTTGCAGACTGAAGCAGGTCGGCAGCAGCCAGCAGGCGGCCAGGCGATCACCAAACACGAGTTGCAGGACACCGGGCGGATGGGTGGCGGCGGCGAAGGCCAAAAAAAAAGGGCAGGAGCGCGTTTGCGATGCGAAGCCGACGGCGACGACGGACGATGGGACGCTTCAGTTCTTTTCCATGTATAGACTGCCGAGCCGAGCGATCCAGCCCTGCAGCTTGCTGGCCTGCCGGGCCTCTACTACTCATGTGTATCGATGGTGTATACATATTTGATTTTGGGCCCCCTTGGCCGTGGGCCCTAGGCGGTCGCCCCTCCCGGCCAGGTCCAGAGCCGAGCCTGGACGGAGTGGTGAGTGGCGGCGCTAGGATGGAGGAAGGCGACGCACAGCGCGCGACGGGGAAAAGTCCTCACGCTGAAAGCAACGGTGGATAAAGGAGAGGTGTGTCTCCCCTCTATTTGGGGTGGAAGAGCTGTGTTTTTGGCAATTGCCAAAAAAAATTTGGTATTGGTGATGGGATTGGTAGTCAACTGTAGCACTTCCCATTGCCAAAAAGACAGTTTTTGGTATTGGGGAGAGGGATAGGTAGTCTAATGGAGATGCTCTTACACGACACCGAACTGGGTCGCGGCAGGCGTGGACTTGGTGATTGGAGGCGAGGCAACGAAAGCAACCAGACTTAGGTGGGGACAAAGCTGGCAATGGACGAAGGGGCGGGGAGGATCGGGGGGTGATAAAGTCTCTTGGAGGAAGGATTTGGTGGACGAATTCAATTGACCCGCCTGAGTTTAGCCGGCAGCCGGCTCGAGGTCAGGCGCTGCGGTCACCTCGTCGTCCTGCATGACGTGAGATGTAGGGTGCGGTGGGAGAGGGAGCAGAGAGGAAAGAGACACGGCGCCAGGCCTAGAGAGAACGAGGAGATATGTGGATCTCTTGGCCAACGTGCAGCCTGTCCCAAGATTGGGAGTAGTCAGCATAGCGGAGACAGACACCGAAAGGCTATCAAGAGGGGACAACGCAGTATTAAACACGGACCCACCGGCAGGTGGGGCAGAAATCAAAGCGTTGCTTCGGTTTGAAAAGTTCTTGTGCCATGAACTCACTCAGGGAGAGGTGCAGAGAGATTGCTAAAGAAGCAAGGTGCAAGTGACCACGGAGGAAGATGAATCCGACAATGTAAGCGTTAGCAAACCTGGATCGAAAGATATCTGAAGCCAAGGCGTGAATGGGGATGCAAGGAGGGGGTGCGGTGAGATGAAAGTTCAGGATGTTTTCTACTTGAACAGCAGAGAGGGGCAGAGAAGGAGGGGACATGGTGAACCAAAGGTAATAAGGTTGGGAGGATGAGGAGCTCCCAAGGAGAAGAGGAGCGGTGGTATAGAAATCATGAAGCAGACATTCTGGAAGGCGGTACCTGGCCTGGTCGGTGGCACTATTGCACCTGAATTCACCGAGGGCGGCTGGTCATCGTGGAGCTTCTCCGGCAGGCGGCAGGTGCTATGAGGGTTGTGGGGTGTGTCACCGGCAGGGGTGTTGGGCTTGGATTTGGAGGGATGGCTGGTTTTGGGAGCTGATAACTCCAGCGAGGGTGGGCGGACGAGCCCGAGGGAGCTCCTTCAGGTGGGAGAGCCATCAGCCGATCCTTCGAACTTGCTGTAGTCGTAGCGGAGCCTGGTCTCGACGTCATTGGCCGCATCGTTAGGGGGGTCCATGTGTCCGCAAGCCTTGCTTTTTGTGCTGCCGCCTTAGGTTTCAATTTGTTCTGTTTGGTGAGGATTGAAGAGGATTAGAGGGATTTCATTTTACACAGCACGCTAAAGTAGTAGATCCAGTGGGAATAAAGCCACCATAAAATGCAAGTGGGCGGTCAAGCGGAGCAAAGGCGTACATTTGGGAGCTGTATCTTGAGCAAGAAGTAAATGAAGAAAAATGACTCGATAATCTTCATATGTGAATTGGACATTTGTGTTTTTACCCCTATTTTGAAGTTCAATTGTGATTTTGCTCTTGTCTTTTTAACTTTGTGATTTTTACCATTACTATTCACATGTCGGTGCGATTTTACCCCTAGTCAACGGTCAAAATAGAGGCAAATACGCAAAGCCCGAGAGTACAATCGCAATGACTTGCAAAAAATAAAGGGTAAAATTAGTCAGAAAAAAAGAGTAAAACCACAATTGCACTTGAAATTAGAGGCAAGAAATCGAAACACCTATGTAAATCTTGTGGATTGTTGGTAAAAACACATAAAATGCAATATTAATTGTGGTGTAGCCAATATCATCCATTCTGTAAATCTAAATGAAACAGTTTTGGTAATATCTATCAGATTATTTTGTTTTTGGTGATAAAGGATGATCGAGAAGGAAATAATTAAAAGCCCGCCTGTGTAAGACGTCCAGTTTTTATTCAGCGATGATACACGGCATTCCTGCATGATGGGATACATATGGTGACAGTTCACTCCGTTCTGCTGGCATTCTCTCACACCAAATCAACACCAGCCACACAGCAAATCAGCACCAGCCACCAACCACAGCCAGCCGAACCGACTAGAAATTTTGTGTACTAGTAGTAGGTACTAACACAACACAACATTAATTAACCTAATAAAGACCATGGACAGCAGCAGGTGGTGCGCACAAACATACATATCATCATCAGCACAATATATTATAATGCCGATCAGCTGGTGGCGATCTCGTCGAGGGACGCGGTGGATCCAGAGTAGGGCACCGCCGTCGTCGTCTCGATCCTCGGCGCCGCCACGGACGACGACGAGCCGTTGTTGACGACGCTACAGTTGAGCCTGATCTGGCCCTGGCTCCCCGTGAGCACCTCGATGCTGCCCATCTTGATCATGGCGGCGACGAACTTTTCCTTCCACAGCGTCTCGTTGGCCGCGAAGCTGTTGACGGACGCGTTGAGCGTGGAGTTGACCCGCAGCTGGTTGTCGGAGAAGAAGAGGCCCAGGTTGAGCGGCAGCAGCTTGTAGTAGTTGTTGTCCAGCACCGCCGGCGTGCTCAGGTCCATCACCGTCGTCGTCGGCGTCGACGCGTTCGCGTTCGACGGGCACAGCGCGCGCAGCAGCGTCGCGTACCCGGAGCTCAGCCCCGAGTCGACCTGCATGGTGGACGGCATAGACGATGAGATCTCGACAGTGAGACGTGCTCATAGGGATAAAATTTACGTACGTGTGTTCATAGAGGTGAGTATATATATGTGTTGTGAGTATATCTAAGTTGTACGTATATAATCTGAAGAAAAGTGCTAGCTGCATGCTGATCGACAAGGAGGACGATGATCAAATTAAGAAGAAATTAATTAAATAAAGGGCTTACGATTGGGGTGGAGCCATTGTAGATGCGGTTGAGGAAGGAGGTGCAGAATGAGCGACCGACGGTGTGGGCTCCGGAGAGGATGACCATCTCCTCGGCGGTGAGGTTCTTGGCGGCAAAGTTGGCGACGAGCTGCGACGCGTTGAAGGTGGGCGGGGGCAGGTTGTTGAGGGCGTCGGTGTCGAGAGAGACGTTGCCGTCGCGGCGGCCCGAGGGCACCTGGTACGGGAGGTTGCCCGTGAGGTTGATGCTATCACGGGCCGCGAAGGCGACGATGTCGGCGCAGGAGACGGTGCGCGGGCAGCTCTGCTCCACCGCTGCCTTGGCGGCGTCGATCACCTGGAACCCGCGGAGGCTCGGGTTGTTGGGCGCCGCGTCGCGCTCCGCCGTGTTGTTCGGGGAGGTCAGCAGCACCGACGCGTCGCAGCCCTGCACGACAAATTAACGAAGATCGAAAAAAACAAGAATAATACTAGATCAAATTTTATATGTTTCTATTTTGACTAATGATCATATGAGTATATATCATCATATGTGTGTGATGATAACTCGATCTTTGTGCAGCCAAAATTTACTGATTTTTTTTACTGTCCCTTTTACGTGTTTTTCTTAACATGGAATAGCAGGGGACATGCTTTTTTTCCTGACTGTTCCTACCCACAACAGTGACCACTAGCCAGAACACGCACGTGGCGCAGTGGTGGTCCGCATCATTGGGCTGAAAAAGCTGCTCGATCGGGAGCAGATACAGAGACAGAGGAACAAGAGGGTACGTGGATCCAGCAACCTTTGACTTTACTTTTTTCATCATGGGCTGTGTTTAGTTCCAAAATTTCTCTCTCCAAACTTCATTATTTATCTATCACATCAAATCTTTTACCTAATGCATGGAGTATTAAATGTAGGTAAATAAAAAAACTAATTACATAGTTTTGATGTGCACGACGAGACGAATTTTTTGAATCTAGTTAGGTCATGGTAGGACAATAATTATCACAAACAAACGAAAAATGCTACAGTGTGATACAGTATCCGATGTGACCTTTTTTACCACTATTTTACGAATCTAAACACAACCATGGTAGGAGATCAAAGTCCATCTCCATCTCGTTATTACTTTGTTTGACAAACAATAAATTCATACACGAGGTTCTTTCGCTTTAATTACCTTGAGCTTTCCAGCTATACGTACAGAGATAGGCCGGTTGGGGAACAAGTTGATGGGTTGAAATAAAGCTACGATCACTATGACTTCCATGCCATCGGCGATCATTTTCTCCTGGTCCCTATCTAGCTGATTACAGCTTTGAACTGTATTCTAGCCTAGTTATTACCACTACTAGTTGCAAAGCACAAGCCTGCTGTCAAGTGTTATCCACATCTCCGATCCAAAGAAAGGAAACCGACCAAACCAAAAGGTGATGAAGAAGAACCCCACAGTTAGGAACTTAGGATCGATGCAAGCAAAGCAAAAGCGACTGTGTCAACTAGCAGAGCCCGGCCGGCCCTTTATTCCGTCCATTCCATAACAATAGAAAAGCATGACCAAAATACTTTAACGTTACTGTGTAAATCGTAATTGCTGGCTAGCTAGCTAACTCCCTTAACTTAGTTAGCTACATGTCACTTTTGCTGGACTAACCATACGGGGGAAAAGACTTTTGGCTGCACGAACAGTAGCATCTGTAATAGTTCGGAAAAACTAGCTTGAGGCCAATTGAGAACCTTCTGTCGTGATTGTGTAAATGAAAGACGAAAAGAGATCAGGGCAAACAAGCAGATAAAAACGAAAAATATCCATGGAGATCGAATCGAAGGGACGGCATGCATACCCTGACGAAGCAGTCGTGGAAATGCATCCGGATGAGGCCGGCGGCGATGCCGGAGTCGTTGGCGAAGGCGTTGGCCACCGCCTGCCGGACCAGGGACTCGGCGTTGGGGCAGCTCGTGTTGTAGAACCCCACCTGCAGCTGGCCCTGGGCCACCGCCGGCAGCTGGAGGCACAGCAGAGCGACGGCGGCAGCCATGGCCGCCGCCGCCACTGCCGCCGCGCCATTAGCCATTCCTTCACTTGCAACCGGAGACATGGCGATAACGTAGCGTACGCCTCTCTGGCTAGATCTAGCTGGGCTACTTCTTTGTCTCGGAGCTAGAGTGGTTGTTCTCTCGTGGGACAACACATGACGGTTTATATAGAAAAAAGATTTTGGCACAGGCACAGTTCCTGAGGCGAAGGAACGTGATGCCACAGTCTTTGACAAAGATGCCATCGCTATAGAATCATTCACGGACCATAGGCCCATTAGATTGTGCGTGCATGCTGTTACCTTTCGTATTATATTAACTACATTTAAATGAATGGTCACTTTTGTTGCTTTTCCTTGCATTAGAGAGATCAAAGCTTTCGTGTTTAGTTTTATTTGAATTTTTGTTGAAGTGTTAGAACAAAATGCGAAATAATGAAGCAAATTCATTCAAATATGGTGATTCATCTGTTCGTTCCTGGCAAGTAATTAAGTTCTCCTTATTATGAACCAAGTTCTTTTCAGATCTAGAGGAGGAACTTGATTTTACATGGGACTTACCGATTATTTGTAAAACTACGAAATTGTTTCTTGCAAAAAATATATATTACTCCTTACAGTGCAAAGTATAATGCCTGGCTTGACTTGGCACGATCTCTAAAACAAGAGTTTGAAATTTTTTCTTATGCTATAAATTTATATCTTGTGAGGCTAATTTATGAAATGGGGGCTTATCAACAAGAATACTCCTTCCTCTGTACATTTGTAACATCATAGAAAACATGCAATCTAATTTTTTTACTAACTTTGATCACTAACGACAAACAAATTTTTATGCACGCTTACATAGTATCAATCATTAAATTTTCCTGAAAATGATTTTGTAATGAGAAACTTATGGTATCAAATCTCTTTTATAATAGGTAATTTAAAATTTATTATTATTATTTTCTTATATAAATTTATTTGAGCAGAGATTATTTGGTATCCAATATGTTATACATGCGAGCAAAAGTATATTTCTGCCACATAAAATACTTGAAATTACACATGGCTACTTCGGTGTTTATATGGGTTATTGAAATAAGAACATTTTGTTTTGTTGTATTCAAGTTATGCATTCTCTTAAAGGGTTGATATATACTAGTACTGGTGACAATGTGAACTAGATCTCAAATATCTTTTTCATGTAAAACAAATTACTATTCATTCGTGGACCTTAGGCTGTGGGATTGCGGCTCCTTGTCAGTACTGGGTCAGAGGTTTGGTTTCAAACTAGGTTCTAGAACTTTGATTCCTACGACCTAATTAACTTGGTCAACAATCCATCTATGATTCCTTATGCAATCTGTTCAGTATGCCTTCTTTTTGACTTTCTAAGTTTGAGATGACAAATCCAGGTTATTCTTAGTTTGCTTAACCGCCATATATAGCTAGCCACACTTAGCCGGACATGCTCATAATCTGTCTGTTTAAAGTAAGGATGCACTGGCATTTAATTTAGTACACATAATATGAGATAATATTATCATGTTATGATATTATGTACTCAATTGAATCCAATTTAGTACACATAATATGGTAATATATTATCATGTTATGATATTATGTACTAAATTAAATGTAGATCAAGTAATTAGTACCACTACATAATATGATAACACTCTATGTTCACACACACCGGCTTCAGGTAACTCTCGTTTGACGAAAATCTCCATTTAATTCGTTATCGAGTACATTACTAAACTAATTTTTTACCTTTCATCTGTTGAAATTGAAACTTAGTATTATTAGTATAAATTGCAATAGTTTCGAGTGGATGTGGGTTGCTAATACATGCCACTTGGATTAGCACGAAGCTATACCAATACTTATGGACAGCAACCTGCGCAGGTGGATGCTTCGCTTATCATCATCACAGCTTTGTATTTCTCTGGGCCTCCTGCTGGGGATCTGCTTTTGTGTACTTGATGACCAAACCGGAAAAGCAAGAATCCAAATCCGAGCCCATGATGGCCCGACATCGAAAAGGTAAAGTACGAGTGAGCCACATAAATTACTCCAAACTCATTTGTTCAACTCATCATTTGTCCTTTAGATTCTCAGCAACACTTGTTGCAGTTCTACTTTCCTTAGGCACTTATTATTTTTCGAGTAAAATACACTGTGGGTCCTTAAACTAGTTGACATATTCTGTTTAGGTCCATAAACTTCGAAAATGCATTTTTAGATCCACGGTCTATTCAAGTGTGTCACTTCAGGTCCAAAATGCCTTTGACCGGCGTTGACTGGTTACGTGGACAGCCACGTCTGATCCTACATGGTCAGTGCGTGCCAAGGCCGCGCACGGCATGCACGGCGCAGCTCGGCCGGCGCCGAGCGGCGAGGGAGGCGAGCGGGGTTGGGATGGCGCGCGCATGGGTCGTGCGGTGGTGCGGTGAGCCTCTCCTCGGCTCCGCACCCCTCAAGCTCCGCGGCGGTGACGGCGAGCTACGCCGGCCTCCGTCCTCATCCCTTCTCCGGCGCGCCCTCCTCCGACCACGCGCACCACGGGGCCGCGCCGCCATCCCCTGCTCCCTCCTTGCTGCTCCCTGCCGCGCCGCCACGATAACCGCCTCCGCCGCGGCAATTTTCTCCCTCTCCTCGCCATCGAGCTTCGCCACCACCCGCTCCATCTCTGTTCGCCACCGGAAGCCGAAGCCGAGCCCAGGTGAGCGCCTAATCAGCGATTTCGCCATCGCCGCCGCTGGCTGAGCTCTGGCGACCCCACGCCTCACCGCCGTCGGTATAGCTCCGACCTCCTTCCTCTCCCTTTTTGCACGCACCGTATTCGCCTTGCCAATCCGGTGCTCTTCCTATAGCTAAAGGCGCCGCTCCAGCCGTAGGCTCGCCGGAACGCAGCTCATCATCGACGCGCTCGCCGCCGCGCCACCATGTGTGCGGCCAGCTCGCTCTGCTTCACGCCGCTGCCGCAAAAACGCTAGATTCGGCTTCGCCCCGTTGCCGCGATGCTCATGCGCACCACGCCGGACCTCGCTATCGCCGGGAACGGCGAGGCCGCCACCGCACTGTGCCACGATAGCTGCCACGCATCGTCAAGGCGGTGGGTGAGCTCCAGCCCCGGCGTGGGCAGCGCGCGGCTCGGCGCGGACCCGAGCGGCTCCCAGAGCTCTGGCGGCGCGGGCGGCGTGGACTCCTCGTTGGGCGGCAGCTTCCTCCCCTTTTCCCTCTCCCTCGTGCGCGGTCGTGGTGTTGCGCCGAGCAGCAGCGGCGACCTGCTGTGCGCAGGGCCATGGCGGCGAGCTTCTGTGCCAGCGGAGCACGCGTGGCGGCCAACGGCCACGTTGGATCAGACGTGGCTGTCCACGTAACCAGTCAACGCCGGTCAAAGGCATTTTGGACGTCAAGTGACACACTTGAATAGATCGTGGACCTAAAAATGCATTTTCGAAATTCATGGACCTAAACAGAACAGGTCAACTAGTTTAAGGACCCAGTGCATTTTATTCTTAGTTTTCTTTCTTTTAGTTCATTCCCTCTTTTCTTTGTAGTTTTTCTTTTTCTTTTAGCTGTAGGGGTGTTGTCTAGCAAACATCATCATTTTAACTGAGTTTTGGAGCTTGTTGCTACTATCATATATAACTCCAAGGAAAATTTTACATAATAAATAAATATTATTGCATCAATAAATAAATAAATATTAGTTTTGCTCGTCTAAATTAAATTCGATATAAACCTACGCTCTGTGTAATGAATCTTTTCCTTTGCCAACAAATTCATACAAGCATTAACATCATGAAGCTTGATGTCGATTATTGGAGATATCTGCTTAATTAGATAGTCATGGACAACACCTATATATACGTTGCCCTCCAGCAACATATTATTATCCACCATACCAACTACAATCACCGCCCTGGCTTTAGAACTATATAAATATGGTTACGTTCAGGGGCTTCAGAAATCAGGCCATTGTTTGCATGATCCAAAGCACAGTCCCGACATGGGTCCAATCCTTCTCCAGCACTACTCTTGAGTGCACTGTTTTTTCATCGAAAACTGCGCCAACCTACTGTGTAATCCGCATTAATCTGTTGCATTGTACGTGACCTCCACCCTGTCTTTTTTGGAGTACCTTTAATCCACATGGTCTTGTCACTGTCAGTTGCTTCTGCCAACGAAGCCCATGATAGTTTGGCCGTGTTTAGATGTTTTACAAAAAAAAAATTGTGATGGAATTTTACTAATTTGAAGTACTAAATGAAGTCTATTTACAAAACTTTTTGCACATATGGGTTGTAAATCGCGAGACGAATCTAATGATACAAAACTGTAGCATCACTGTTGCGAATCATTGATTAAGTAGGCTCATTAGATTCGTCTCGCGATTTACAGCCCATCCATGCAAAAAAAAATTATAAATAAATTTCATTTAGTACTCTATGCATGTGTCGAAACATTCAGCCCCTTTATTTGGCGGGTCACTTCTGTGCCGAGAAGCGCTTGTCCTCCACTTGTACCACTGCTAGGATATCGAGGAGAAGAACATGATCTGCACATGCACGCACGTCACCACTTCTCACGCATCATGGTGCTATGCACGCGGCTTCTCCATGACAAAAGCTGCATTAAATAAACTTGGGAATTTCATACAAATTCTACAATATGTTTGGCCCATGCATCTTTAGTGCATAATTCTTTTATAGACACGAATCGTTTATATATGTGGTAACCGTGCATATATACATATATACTTAATAACGATCATACGGATCACATATTCACATTATTAAATGGAAGTTGCTTCACTGAATGGGGTGGCCCAATGGTTTGTATACCCAAGTTCTTAGCTATAGTTTGTCAGAACCTAGACCTATCTTTGCTTGTTATAATGACTATTTTGTCCTTACTTCCCCTTGTGTCGTCACTTTTCATTAAGAATATCTCTTAAGATATCATGCGCATCAAATATATGTCAAATATCAATGAGCATAGCTTTCATCAGATATGGCAGTTGAGAAGCCACCAAACTCCAAAGCTTAATTCATCATGTGTGTTAGAGTTATATATATATTCTTGCGATTATGTTTGACGGTTGTAACAGCAAGAAATTCACTTGGCCTGAGCATGACTTTTAAATATATGTTCATAATTAAGATAGTATTCAAAAATATATGTTAATTTATATGACCATTGTTATTGTGAGTGCGTATCTTAAAACAACACTACCGCTTTTCAATCTATCAAAAATGACGCATTTAAGCATCCACTTTCAAATGAAAATCACACTTGGGTAAAATATTATTAACCTAGATATAGATGTACAACTGATTTGGTTCTTTCTTCCATAACAGAGGTTTCTGTTTCAATAAAATCATGGTCAAAGATATCATGTACATGCATCAAATGTCTAGTATATGTGCCGCTTAACTTTCACGGGATTTCAAAATTGGGACCAAGCTACCAATCTTAATTTACAAAAATCATGTCAACATTTTTGTGAGATGTTTCTATTATATATAAAAGAAACTTATTATTGTTTATATGGTAATAAATAAATAAATTTGGGGATATTAGCATTACCTCAGTGCGATCTTGACCGATTATATTTGCAACATGTTAATCTTGTAAAGGTGTATTTTTAAAAAATATTATTAATATATATCTCCAATAATTGTACTATATTTGACCATATAAATGTTGGTCAAAGTCCAACTATCCTAAATATAACTTATTTTAATATAGGGGGCTAGCATAAATATAGGATTTGAATTGTTTGATAAAGACATCGTTCTAAGGATATCAAGGATTAGAACGTGATCGTCGCATGCATGTAGGTCACCACTTATCATGTGTCATGGAGTACATTCGGCGTCTCCATGGCAAAAGTCACATTGAACTTGGCAATTTCGTACGAAGCTAGTCTACCAAATTATTTGGACCATATCTTTTTTTTTACCATATCTAATATGGCAATTTTCCGATATATGAACCGTTATATATGTGGGAACCACATACAGGTGTAGTTATTAAAATACAATATACTTCTATTGTTTGTCAAAGTCTCAGGTAATGGTCATACGGATCACATGTGTTGAAAAAATGGAAGTTGCTTAATTGAATGGCTAGGAAGATCCAATGATGTATGTATCCAAGTTCCCAGCTATAGTATGTGAGAACTTACCTATGTCTCTCTATATGCTTATGATTAAATTTTTGCCATTACCTCCATGTGTGTTTTTTATTATAATAATATTTCTTAATATATGATATTTTGTGCATCAAATGTCAAATCTCAATCTGGTATAGCTTTCATCAGATATGGTAGGTGATACAAAGCGATCAAGCTCCAAAACTTAATTCATCATGTGTGAAACAGAATTGTATTTTTCAGATGTTTGAGGGCTGCAACTTAACTATGCAAGACTACAACTGAACAGTTTATTTGGCTTGAAAAAATTCATCATATGTTTTTTTAATGTTGAGGGCTGCAACTTAACTGTTTATTTGGATAGAACACTGCTTTTAATATATATTTAGAAATGTTCATAGAATAGTGTTAATAGACCTATATGACCACTATTAATATTGTAATATGGTGAGCAAATATCTTAAACATATGATACTTCTGTTAAATCTATCACAAAACCAAATTTCAGCATCTTCTTTCAAAGAATCACTTATGTGTAATAATGTTAACCTATATATCTACAAGACCACAACTATTTTGGTCCTTTCTCCCATGCATGGTAAAGTTCTCTATTTCAATATACTCATGGTTAATATAAGTTCCTCACAAAAAAAAATGTAAGTTATTACGTGCATATGCATCGAATCTCTAGTATATGTGTGCCACATAGCTATCCCAGAATCTCACATATGAAACCAGTCATTTAATGTGGTTATTGCGATGGTAATATATATGAAACTTATTTTGTTCATGTGGGTAATAAATATATATAAATTATTGGTATTATCATGGCATCAGTATTTACCGCTAATTAACTTCCTAGTAACATGTTAATCCTGTAAAGTATATCTCCAAATCCGATCTTAATATGTGGCCAGGAAAACATGATATCCAAAGTTTAAAAGTATCCTAAATATCACTTATTTTTAGTACAAGGTCTAGTGCGTGTGTGTGTGTGTGTGTGTATATATATATATATATATATATATATATATATATATATATATATATATATATATATATATATATATATATAGGCTTTGAATTGTTGTAAGACATTGTTCTCATCAGTAACTATTTTTGGTTTTATAAATTGCTTGGTTGTTTCAGATAACCATGAGAGCAGCATCATAAAACTCCATTGGTGGCTATACAGGTAACGGTCTTGTCATGGGTAACACTTATTTGTAACAGGTGTAAAACAAAGCAGGTTACCTCTGTGACCATTTGGTAATGGTTTTTAGGAACGGCCCGTTACCTATTTGACAACCTTGTAACGGCCTTTTAGTAAACCCCGTTACAAAATATGACCAGTGGGCTCGGATGGAAGCCTGGTGACAAGTATAGGTAACAGTCGTTTACGAAAAACCGTTACGAATGTTCGGGTTTTGTAACGGTCGTTGGTCTTTGCCCGTTACTCCATTGCTCTGTGATCCCACAAAAAAAACAAGTTTGGGTTACTGGTTACTGTTTTCCGTAACGGTCGCAGATAAGTAACCGTTACAAATCTGGACAATAGGTAACGGGCACACGCCCGTTACCTTTACACTATCATTTGTAATTCGATAACAGTAACGGTTGCGATGCCCGTTACCTATGGGTTGTCCGTGCCCGTTACACATCAAGGTTTCTCACGTAGTGATAGGTTACACATTTCGATGATCCAATTAGTTTTGATGATATAAACATCTTGAATCCGGATCCTCTGCATTAGAGGTGCTGACGAACTAATGAAGTGGGTGTACTTGGCATTAGGTTCATGTTCATCAGATCAAATGCAACAGTATTAAACAAGAGCACATCTAGCTACCGTACGTACATGTGCTGCTGTTGCGGATGTAGGTTTATTGGCAGAGTTTTATTTTACATTTTCACTGTAGTTACAGGACAGGTCCTCTGTGCAGTGACACGGAGGACCTCCGACCCATGTATCTAGTATTCTAGATTTCTAGTGCTACGATCCGGAACCAAGAGGTTCGGTTCCTCCAGTAAATTCCAACCATGCGAGACATACACCGTTCCATCTTCATTTGCACGAACAGCTTTGATGCATGTATTATATTGGCTACCAACCAAGCTGTGCAGTATTTTTTTTTTCTAATCGGAGTCAAGTACTTACAGTAGAGATAATTGTATGCACATAATAATGACAATTCATATGGCTGTAGACACAAAAGAAAAAGATGCGATAGAAATAGAATAGAACAATCCTCCATAAGTAGATGGGCTGAATGGGCTAATAGGCAACTAACGGATGTCGAGCTTAAATGGGCCGACCATAAAGGCTTGGGCCAAAGACGTGTGAAAACGTGACGTGATCTTCTTTCTGGTTTCCGAGCTAGCTTTCTCTCGTCTGGATCACAAAATCTGGCTCTAACCTTCTTCCTACTTCCAAGACGCATCAAAAAAGAAAGCAGTTCTTCCTAGATGCTATGGTTTCAGTTGGAAACTTTCAGAAGCCATTCTGTGTTGACTCGGAACTCAAGTCGCTTGTTCGGTTTGAGGAATAATGTAATGCGTTTTTCTTCTTCCTAGATGCTATGGTTTCAGTTGGAAACTTTCAAAAGCCATTCTGTGTTGACTCGGAACTCAAGTCGCTTGTTCGTTTTGAGGAATAATGTAATGCGTTTTTCTTTCTACGAAAATATTCAGTGTGAGGAATATGCAATGAATTTGCTGATTAAGAACCTTTTCCTCTCCTACATTTGATAAATAACACAATCCAACTAAAAATATAGAATAGCAATCACTAGCTCGTACTATCTCTGTTCTTAAATATATGATTATTGATATTTTTTTCATTCATATTACTATTCATCTTTTCTACAAATACTTACGCAAATAGATACATCTAAAGTAGTTTTGACGATAAACACGCACTTTAAGTATTTTTGTTCATAGTTTTTTTTTGGGGGGGGGGGGGGGGGGGGGGGGGGGGTCAACAGTATCATGCAGAACAATCAAGCAAACATACCAGTGTGAAGATCGAGCTACTATAATATGGCAATGGAAGTAATAACAAACTCCCATTGATCATCAGACCAACAGTATTCATATGACAACAACACGAAACACGCTCGCGTACGTGCTTATTAGTCGATCGACCACTGAAAGTTCAAGTGCAGACTATATATGAGACGCGGATGCTCACCGGCCGTCTGAGAGATGATCGCATCGGTACGTCCAAAAGCTAGTCTGCCATCGGCATAGCAAAAAACAACAGTGTCGTCCAGGCGACAAAATCAAGCTAGAAATGAAAATTAAACGTGCGCAAATAAATCGTGAATCGATCGACGACGACGACAACGGCGGCCGGAGAGGCATCATCATCAGATTTAGCTCGTGGCGATGGCATCCTCGTCGACGGCCGGCGGCGCGCTGGAAGCCGGCGGCGCGATGGACGACGTCGGGTTGACGACGCTGCAGTTGAGGCGGACCTCCCCGCAGGCCCCCGTCTGCACCTGGATGCGGCCCATCTTGACCATCGCCGCCGCGAACTTCTCCTTCCACAGCGTCTCGTTGGCCGCGAAGCTGCCCACCAGCGCGGCCATCCGCGCGTCCACGCGCAGCTGGTTGTCGGAGAAGAAGAGCCCCATGCCGCGCGGAAGCAGCTTGTAGTAGTTGTTGTCCAGCACGTTGGGCGTCCCGGGGTCCATGGCCGTCGTGATCGGCGTCTCCGGCTTCGTGTTCGCCGGGCACAGCGCCCGCAGCAGCGCCGCGTACGACGCGCTCAGCCCCGCGTCCACCTGCACACACGAATTGAGGAACGGCATGAGTACTGATCAAGATGATGCGGCAAGCAAGATGGAGCTATGGCGGCGGAGGCGGCGGCATACGATGGCGGCGGGGGGCGTGGCGGTCTGGTTCCAGACGCGGCCGACGAAGGAGTTGCAGAAGGAGCGGCCGACGGTGTGGGCGCCGGAGAGGACGACCATGTCCTCGAGGGTGAGGTTCTTGGCGGCGAACAGGTCGGTGAGTTCCTTCGCCGTGGACGAGGGCGGAGGCAGGTCGACGGTCTCCGACTTGTTGGAGACGCGGCCGTCGCGCCGGCCGGCGGGGACCTGGTACGCGACGCTGCCGGTGAGGCCGACGCTGTCGCGGGCGGCGAAGGCCACGATGTCCGCGCACGACACGGTGCGCGGGCAGCTCCGCTCCACGGCGGCCTTGGCGGCGTCGATCACCTCGAAGCCGCGGAGGCTCGGGTTGTTCGGGGCGGCGTCGCGCTCCGTCTGCCCGCCGCCGGGGTTCACGCTCAGGAGGACCGAAGCATCACAGCCCTGTGTTACACAAGACGCGTGTCAATGTACTACGTTATTAAAAGAAAAAAAAACAGAGCTGTTTGATTTACAAATCACGTCGTTTAGTTGTCTGTCTTTTGGTAAACGAGTAAACGACCACGGGTAGAAAAAAAAATCAAAGGTTAATGTGAGATTCGTCCTACAAAAGGTTGTTCTTGGAAGCAGAGAATATGCGTTGCCTTCCAAGAAGGAAAACAGCAGAGCATATAGTTCACTTGTTCTTTTGAAGCTTTTGTGCTTTGGAGACTTGTCTCTCTGTCTTGTGAGGCAGCTTTTGCTTTGGCATTGCTTTCGATTTCATAGATATGCTCAAAGCACAACTAATACTGATCAGATATCGATCTACTAAATAAATGTTCTAAGAACATGCCATAGCTTAACTGCCTTTCTTTGTGGCGTCATTCGAAATCTCATGGCGGTCAAATTCAAAAGCAGAGGAAGCTCATGTTCATGTTGTCCAACTGGGAAACTATTGTACTTTTAACGTGCACTATCTCGTTATATTATATTACTTCAACGACGCAGAAGAATAAAAATGGAGGCAAAATTATATTACTATATATTACAAGAAAATATCAAAAAAATGTTTTAATTCTAGACCACATATGGCAAGTTTATTTTAATGGCTGAATCTGCTATGGTAATCTTCTACTTGTAGGAGGGTTTTCGATGAAAATTAAACAAACCAGAGGAGATGATCTTTGTTTTATCCTTTCGTGATTTTCCTCATGAGTCATGACACCTAAAGAATGTAAACGGGAATATTTTGATTTAATGACACCTAACAGAGGCCAAATGGCAGATGTCATTAAATCAAATTATGTGTTCCGGTGCAATATGTCCTGATTGGCGGATCTGGCAAAATCAATTAATTAAGGCATGTATATATCGTGGAAATGGAACATGTAAATATGTGTGTCGTTGTGTACCATTAAAAGTCCAGTCAAAGATTAAGGCAGAAATTTCTTTGTCTGCAAGTAACAAGAACTTTGTTTTTGTTTTTGTATTTTGTTTTTTTTTTTGAAAAAGAAAACGTTGTTTTTTCAGTACTAATGTTTTTCTCGTTCATTTTTCAGTAACTGTAGTGAGTTTCATCATGCATACTCCAGAACGCTGATCCTTAGTTAACTAAATAAGCTACTAAATCATATGGCACTAGATTCGTAGCATGTTTTAAATTCAAAGCAACAATTGCATTGCATGGGCAACCATGTTTGAACTTTAATTTAAACGGACACATCTTTTCACGCATCATATGTTCGCTAAACCATAGCTGCAGTTGGTAAAACTGAAACTATGCATGCATCTCGCTCACTCGATCCAAACTAGAGCAAGTCTTGTTACCCTGACAAAGCAGTCGTGGAAATGGAGGCGGATGAGCCCGGCGGCGACGCCGGCGTCCTTGGCGAAGGCGGCGGCGACGGCCTGGCGGACGAGCGCCTCGGCGTTGGGGCAGGTGGTGTCGTAGAACCCCACCCGGAGCTGCGCGCGGGCCACCGCCGGCAGGAGGCACACGGCGAGGGCCAGCAGGGCTGCTCTGGCCGCTGGCCGCCTGGCTTGCCTAGCCGTTGCCGCCGCCATGGCCGGCCGTGTGGCTGCCGAGAGCTGGTTGGTGATGACCAGATCGGCTTCTGTGAGGGACAGAGTGAGGTCAGGTCACAGGCTGCTGGGACACGATTCATCCGACGCCGTTGGTCGAGGGAGAGTTTAAATAGGAAGAGGAAGAGGATGATCAGATGATGGAGGAGGTGGGACGTGGGAGCACTCGATTAAAGTTAGAAACGTCTTGTGCCCTGCAAAGAGCTCACCGTCGCCGAGCGAGCAGTACAAAGGGTAAAGCATCTCTGCGTGACGGAGACGTGCTGTGCCTTTATCTTTAGCAGCGATGCTATCATGCTAAGCTATGCGTTTTAAGGCACATTACCACATGAGTAATGTGAAACCTATTTTCCTGAACTTTGAAAGGCTCGGGCGGCTGACAAGACGGATTCGGGAAGGATTTTTTTTTCCGATGAGGAGGAAGATTTATTAATCGTAGACAATTATGTTAATGTGGTACAATCATACAAATAGCATTTTCAGCGGTCTTCTTTTTTCAATAAACTGTCAATACTAAATATATTCTACTAATAACACTAGTAAATTTCCTATTTGACACTGATAAAGTTGAGAATTACTTATTGGACACTGAAAATATTTAACTTCCATATTTGATACTGAGTTGAACTTTTATTCCCTATTTGACACTTCTATCCATTCCGTCGGTTAACGCACATGAACGGTAACATGTGGAGTCTACTCTCTCTTTTGCAGGCTAAGATGATTTTCAAATCACCTCTATATTCATAAAACTTTTTGTAGGGATATAACGGATGTATATGAATCCATTTGGCATAAAGCACATATGTAGCATTTATAATCTTTAAACAAAAATTTATCGAAGTAGATAACTTTGTAAGATTATCTACATTTGTAGTGCACAAAAATACTTTCCAACAATTACAAAAAAAAAATATTTAATATTCCTACACTTGGATGAAATAATTTATAAAACTAATTTACATGATAAATTACAAAGAAATTTATTTTAAACTTCTTTACAAAAGAAAATTTAAAGTTGTTTAACAGAAATAAATTTTGAAACAACTTCATGATTCTCTCAGTAACTTATGATTGAAGATAATTTTAAAAATTATTGGATTTCACGATAGAGTTACTTGGTATATTTTTAGATTTTTTGAAAAGTAATGATGTGTCCTGAAAATTTAGATAAGCTTCAAAAATAGCCTATTTTGGTCATTTTAATTTCGAAGTTTTAAAAGCTACATATGTGTTTTTTGTGCAAAATGGATTCATCTTCATTCATTACTCCTTCCATCCCAAGATACAAGGCGCATACGTAATTCAAGATTCAACCTTTAAAAACTTTGACCTACAATTAATCTTGTATAATAAAAACTTTGTCTTATAACAATCATATCGTTGTATTCATATTTAAAATTATTTTGATATAACTATAATTTTGTTGTTATAAACATTATATTATAGGAGATATTAATAGTCAAATATTATTATTGAAAACCGTACCAAGTTTAACCGTGCCTTATATATATCTTGGGATGGAGGGAGTATATCACTGCAAAAGTTTAGTGAATTTTTAGAGGTGATTTAATAATCGTTTTAACCTAGAATAGAGAGGGGAGAGTCTACATGTTATTGTGGCGTAATTGACAGAACTCAGTACTAAATAGGAAAGTTGAAAATTTTCAATATCATATTAGTAATTCTCAACTTTACCTGTGTCAAATAAGAAATTTTCTCAACAAGGTATGGGGCATGGAGCGAGCAAAGGAGTGACTCATGACAATAATAGCGAACATCGGACCATTGACAATCATGAAGCTTTTTTCTTTTTTATATTTAAAAAAAATCAAAATTTCAAAAATATATGTCCGTTTTGAAAAATATCAAAAATAACCCCGGTTGCCCCCCCATAGGGTGACAGGCCCTAAGTGTAATTTTTTTTTTCAAATTCGCAACGAGGTCCCTGGCCAAAAAACAATGCAAGGGGGCATGTCGCCCACCCCAGGGACGACAGGGGCCTGTCGCCCACCCCAGAGGCGACAGGGTCCCTCCCCCCTATATATAAGCCCTGGCCGCCATTCCCTTGTCATTTGAGCCTAAAAATTCAGGAAAAAAGAGAGGGTGAGGAGAAGAAAAGCGGCGAAGCTCTGCCGAATTTTGCACCTGTGATCTACCGGTAACTTCCGTATGAATCCGTTGATATTGTATAACAATTTTATTTAATTAGCGGATTAGCTGAATTAGATTTGGTGCTTTAGAACACGCGTTTAGTATTACAATTTGAGTACTATTACAGACTTGTTTTTAAATTAACTATGCATTAGAATAGAATTATGACAGTACCTTATTGATATTGCAGCATAAGACAATAGAATTATGACGGTACCTATATTTTCACACATCGATTTGGTATACGATATGTGCATTATTTAAATCATTGTTCGTCATTTGGCGCACCACACTATAGCGCCAATGTCTTCGTCAGGATCAACCTACATTCCGTGGAGCAAGTGTGTAGCCACCGTACCTGAAGGAATTGATGTGCCAATGTGCTTCTGCGGTTCGTTATGCAAGTTCATGCAATCTGAGGTTTTAGGAGATGATTACGACATGAGGTTCTTTATGTGTGAGAACTACGAATATGATCCACCTAAGCGATACGGCAAAGACCGGGCCAAGGTAGCAGGACAACATACACTATTTTTTCTTTGTGACCTAACATTGAGTTATGATTCTAACTTTTGTTGGACAAAGTCTCCTCCGCCTCTTTGTGATTTTATGCAGTTGTTCGACACCGTGCAGTCGCAGCAGGCAAAGGACTTTGTGGAACAACAAGCAAGGTGGGCTGCAGAACGTTGGCGCCGAATGAAGCACGAGGAACAGCAAGAGGAGAAGCGCAAGAAATAGCAAGAAGAGATCCGCAAGAAGATGGAGGAGGTGGATCGTAAGGCGGCGGCCGAACGTGAAGCTGACAGGGAGAGAAAGCGAGAGAGGGCACGCCGTGCGAAGGAAGCCAGCCCCGAAGCAATTAGGAAGGGCAAATATCATCGGTGCACTCAGTAGAGTAGTACCATGTAATCCCGGCATTTTACATTCCATAAGGCATGGTAGGTTTAGATGGAACAAGAAATTACCTTGTCGCATGCACATGCCACTGCAATTAGTTGTTTATATTTTCAGTTGAGAGCTTGACTCTGTGTGCTGTAACTTTTACCATTAATTTGCAGTTGTAGTCGGGAATCTATGAAATGTTTGAACTTGTTCTTAATATTTTCGTAGCTTTTCATGTCACTAGAATACTAAAAAGCACACATTTAATTAATATAACGATACAAAACTAGAATTCCCATAAATCACTTTCTACCTCCCAATTAACAAGAGACTGGACGGTGATCACATGTGTCAACGGATCAACACGAAACCCACGCTGCAGCCACTTACATATGGAACCAAAACTCCTTTCCAGAGGTTTATCTATGGCGCTAGATGTGCACTTAAAGGCAGAAAAATCTACTCCATTTGGTACATACAAAACATTGTAGTCACCATAAAATACTTGAAACTGCATCTTTCTCGACATATCTGTATATCACAGAATACTTATCGAGTTATACTCTTTACTTCACTATCTTATTCAATAATCCGTAAAAACTAAGAATGAAATTCAACTACAACGTATAAGTATTCATAACTACGTGATGACACTCAAATTCTATACTGCATATGCCAAATTCTATTCTAAATCGTAATTAATTTATAAACACATCTCTAATAGTAGTGCAATTGTAATAATAAATGCGTAGTACTAATTTTCTAAACTAATTTACTACTACGTAACTAAAAACTAAAGTATCATTAAACTCCTACTTAAATGGTTCTACTATAGCACTAATTAAATTAAATTACTCTACAATACCAATGGAAAAATACATAAACTAAATATACTAACCTGCAGATCACAAGTGCTGAATCCGGCAGGGCTTCGCCGCTTCCCTTCTCCTCACCCATCTCTTTTTTTCTGGATTTTTGGTGGAATTTTCGGGCTCAAATGATGAGGAAATGAGGGTCGGATGCTTATATAGGGGCGGGTACCCCGGTCGCCCGAGGGGGGGCGACAGGCCCCTTGTATTTTTTTTTGCCAGGGACCTCGTTGCAAATTTGAAAAAAATTACACTTAGGGCCTGTCGCCCTATGGAGCGACCGGGGGTATTTTTGATATTTTTGAAAATGGACATATATTTTTGAAATTTTAATTTTTTTAAATATAAAAAAGAAAAAAGCGCTAAAAGAGTAGCATGCATGCGCATGATCAATCTGCGTGCGCATGCATCTGCGCCTAAAGTGCTGTTAGAATGACACACTTGTTAGGCCCATAAATCCTTTCACGTGCCCACTGTTGGGTGCATGCTTTTTGGAAATTCAGGACGCTAGTGACAATAATGTGATGCCGTGATCTGCCCATTTTATCCAGCAAAGAAGATCGGCACTGCAAACAAACCAATAGATTGGATTGACGGGCTAACGATCATATACGGGCCAACAGATAGAACATTCAATGGGCCCACCTAAACAGAAACGCTTGCTCATCTCACACAAGTACACAACACAACATGTGCACAAATCTTCGGAAAATCACAGTTACAGAAATCGGAGTGAAGAAGGAACACAAAAACACCCGAGAGATGAATAGAAATTCTGTTCCAGTATCGAGCCCCCCCCCCCCCCCCCCCCCCCAAACCTGTCACACTAGCCCCATCCACCCCAAATTTTATACTAGTTCAACAAATCGGCACAAACGTGTAATCTAGTCAAATTTGTTTCAGAATAATTTTTCAAAAAAATTATTCCGGAACAAAAAAAATCTTCTGGAACAAAAAAAATTATTGGACCTTGTGTGATGGTTTGACTGCCAGTCACCCGAACTGACTCTTATTATTTGGGCCAGTATCTCCTTATTAGTTATTACTACTTTACTAGCTTCAGCTCTACCAAACTGCTGGCTGCAATTATGCTGTTGGGCCTCATCTGCCATCAAGGCCAAACATGGACCAGAGATGGCTGTCTCGTGACCCAGCCCGTAAAATGGAGCAGATGCCCTTCTCCCAGCCAGGAATTCATCTCTTGGGCTGAACTCCATGGCCTGCAACGCCGGTGGACCTAGCCCGCTAAGAGCTAAACTCTCGAAGCCACCAGAGTCCAAGATAAAAGGAATCCTAGTACAAAGCAAGCAGCTGCTTGTGCATTATCCTCGTTTTGTTCACAATCTTTTTTTAAGGCAAATAAAAACGTGAGGTCACATAGATTAGTGCATGATCATATGGATCCTGAGTATTCTTCGCTTTATAACCCGGATCTTAGCACCATCTATCCATAATCCATCTGGTCAGAGAACAAGGGATGATGTAAACCACGGTCATGGATCTAAAATGGATTGTAGCAAAATATCAATGTGGGCTAGCTTACCAAACGGTCTGAAAAAAAAAACTTGATCTGCGGGGTAAGACCGCCCCCACGGCATTATTTGAGAGGTAGAATGACCTTCTCACAGCAGGCCAAGAAAACTCCCGAACCCCTGCCCCACCCGTACACGAGGCCCGTCGCCTTGTAAGTTAGGCCAGGCTGCTTTGGACATGAGGCAGGCGAGGAATTTTTTTTTACCCACAGGCGGAAATTCATCCCGACTAGGAATCGAACCCACAATCTGCGGGGTGCCGCCGGACTGCCATAACCAATTGGTCCGACATCCTTTGGCGCTTACCAAACGGTCTGCCAGCTGCTCCTCCGGTTTCTTTCTGTTCCGGACCATCTCCAACCACCTGCCCTGCTGTTTGCTGACCGGTAATCTTATATATCTTCCGAAAGCTTCGTCACTTCTGCTTTAAGATCTGTGTACATATATGAATCCAATGGCAATAAATGGAGCGGGACCGCTGATAGGGGATTTGGAGAAAAAGACACATGCCCGCACCTGACTTGCAGCATGCTGGATGAATTACTTTATTCACCGGACATTCAACAATGACTTTCATACCATCCAATTTAAATTCTGTTTGAGCCTAGAAGCTGTTTGGAATTAATTCAACAAAATGATATCCAATTTGCATATGTTATTTACTTTCTAAAAACTCAGCAAATTATATGTACCATTTCAATATTTTATTTACACCATTTCAACATTATTACATAAAATGTTGAACTTGACTTATAAAAATGTTTAATCTATTATTTCACATTGGATGCATGCTGCATGCTATCATCTTTAGCAAAAAATAATGAATCACTAACATAGACGAAAAGGATAACATACATACTTATATAAAAGCGGCAGATAGGCCTGCAATTGCTAGTGCTCTGTTCTGCTGTTTCCACACGCCTGGACCATGGTGGGGCGAGGTAGGCCGTGGTGGGATGTACGATATTTGGCTTAGGCATCTTCCCAAAGGTATATAAGAGCTCCCTTTTGAGCTTCTCTCCGTTTCAAAAAATAAGTTACTCCAGAATTCAAATTTTGTCCCAAAAAAACCAGTCTTACTCTGTCGTAGCTCTAAGATGAGGGCCACAGTCGGGTGGCGTAGTGCACCCGCCTAATCCCTGAGGGTGGATACTCGGTAAAGTGCAAGCTATTCGACCGATCTACCCCTCCAACAAGAACACATGAACACTCGAGGATTTTAGAGTGGTTCGGGCCGTCGGAGCGTAATACCCTATGTCCACTGGGAGTAGTATTGTTCTTGAGTCTGCGGATGAGTCTATCATCTGCCTCTAGTCCTCCTTCGGACTTGAGTCCTTCTCTAACGGGCGTCTCCCTTTTATAGAGCAAGGAGGGCGCGTACACAGGTGTTGGACCCCGACAGGTGGGTCCAACAAGGATGTATACTATCCTAAATAGACACTAATGGAGCTATAGTGATGGAGAATCTCTTGCCGGATACACTTCATCGTCTTGTAGATTCTCTGACCGAGGGGGGCTTCTCCTGTCCCATCGGCGAGGCGCCCGTTGAGGTAGTGTAGGTTGCGGCGTAGACTGTTGGGTCTACCGCGTAGGCGTTATGATACTCCGCCGCCGAGTTGTCGTGTCTAACTGGCGTGGCAGACTAACGCGCGTGGCGTGAGTGGTGCCAGCGGCGGCACTGTGCATCTTGGTAACGCGCGACCAACAGTACAGCCTGGCTAAAGTCTCCTCGGGCTCTACCGTGGCAGAGCGCACTTAACGTCCCCTGCATTGAATGCGGTAGGTGGGCAAGTCTTCCCGAGGAAGCTTGGCAGCCGTGCGCGCGTACCTGCTGTAAGGATCGATGGACCAAGAGGGGGGTGAATTGGGTCTTTTTCAAATTTCTAAAACAATTAATGCAACCTTAACCTATGCAATGCTATTAAGGCTCAATTCACCAACCGGCTAACTAAGCAAACTATACAAGCTATCAAAGATACAACAACATAACAAACTAAGAAAGATAGAGCTAAGTTATGATCTCTAAGGTCAAGCACATGAATAATTGCATGAAAGTAAGTGCTTGAAAAGAAAGAGTGGGCAAGAGACAACCGGATTTTTTTCCCGTGGTGTCGATGTGTTGGCACACACCCCTAATCCACGTTGTGACACTCACTAAGAGTCTCCGTTCACCATCTCGGCGTGGTGGAGCTCAAGCCACGTACAAACTTCTTCGGGCTCCCACAATCCTTGGCAAGCTCTGGAAGAAACACCTTCAATCACCAAGATCGCCTAGGTGCTGCCAATCACCAAGAGTAACAAGCTAGGGCCTTCACTTGAGTAAGAACCGATCACCAAGAACGGATGCACACAAGCTTCTCTCTACTCAAGTCCTTAGTCTTGTTTCTTGAATGATTGAATGAACAAATGTGTGGAAGATGAAGCTCAAGGTGGCTCTCAACAATATATGAGTGTATGAATGTTGCCTGATGTCTAGAGAGAACAAAATGACCCATTGGAGGGGTATATATAGGCAGCTCACACGAATAGAGCCGTTGGAGAAAAGCTGCCAGAAAACCGCGTAGCGCCGGTTAATCCGATGAACCTCCAATAGCCAGCGTCGGTTTAACCGATGAATGTAAACTGCCCATTCTGAAAACTAGCCGTTACAACTTGGGCAGATTAACCGACGTATCATCGGTTTAACCGGCGAGGGAAGTTGTCCACTAATCAACTGAAAAACCAAGTCTCTGGACAACTGCACCGACGTTAACTCAAATCCATCGTCGGTTTAACCGGTGAGTACAACTTCTGAAATCCCTGGAAAAACCATCTCACTGGTCAATTGCACCGATGTTTCATTTCAAACATCGTCTGTTTAACCGGTGTATAGAACTTGAAATACCCTAGAAAAACTAACTCTGGACTAATGCACCGACGTTAAATTCAAACGCGTCGGTTTAACCGGTGTATAGAACATGTCCAGACTCTGATAACTTCGTTTGACCGACGTATAGAAAGGTTGAGTCGTCGGTTAAACCGGTGTATAGACTTTTTCTAATTTTGCCTTTTCTGATTTGAGTCTTGAATGAAATCCAAATATTCTTGAGATATAAGTTGAAAACGACTTATTTGAACTTCTAGAAACCTGAGTGACCATAGTGTGCATCCATTTTTGATTGATCATGTCCAAGCTCAAGTTACTTGACCTTAACCCCTCTTAATAGTGCGATCACTACAAAACTATAAAACCTATACTAACCTAAGTGTCATTCTCAACCTTACGACACTTAGGACTAGAAAGATCCTTAGTCTTGTTATATATTTGAGTTGAATACCGAGATCGCCTTTTTGAATAACGAAATTGAGGGGCCTCTTTAACAAATGACCAAATGAGTGATAATGTTTCATTAAGCTGCACAAACTCATTAGTCACAATAATGGTTGTCATTAATCACCGAAACATACCTAGAGGGCCTAGATGCTTACAATATCCCCCTTTTGGTGATTGATGACAACAAAAACAAATAACTTAAACGAGAGAGCGAGAAAAGATAAACAGGAAAACTCAAGCAAACTCGAAAAAGAACCAAAGAGCTCAACGGCTCAAACGGAATCCATAGATATGTCTCAACACACAGCATACTCAAGAGTCAAATGTACATATCCATGAACTAACATCAAATGAGATATAAATCATCAAAGTCCTGTAACTACGAGCTCTCTCTAACTCTACCCTCCCCCTGACTCCAACTCCCCCTGACTCTCTCCCCCTTTGGCATCAAAGCACCAAAAAGGCGAGCTACTGATCCGGCTGTCGCGGCACGCCGAGGAAGCGGTCCGGGTCGTCGTCGGACGGAGAGCCCTCGGTGATGGACGGGAGCTGAGGGTCTGAGCTGACTGGAGGTGTAGCTGTTGTGGAGGCTCTCGTGCTGGCACTGCCTGGAAGAGGGTCCGTAGAAGTGGTAGCCGGCTCAACAGAAGATGTGTCAACATCTGAAGTAGTAAGTGCTGAAGCTATCGGCTGTGTCGACTGCGGAACTATAGACTCCTCTCCTCCTCCCCCTAAAGGTAGTGTCTGTGGTACGACGGGGAGGGCGACTATCTGAACTGCCGACGGTGAGTCCTGGAAGAGTGTAGTCGCTGGCAGTGGTGAGAAGAGCGGATGACCGGCAGACCCAAGGAGTGCAGACATTGAGAACGTGGTCTCCGGTGTCGCCGAAGTAGCTGGAGCTGCAGTAGGGGCTGGAGCTGGAGTGACTGCAAGCTGAGGTGCTCCAACACCCTGAAGTCCTGGCTGTCCTGGCTGCTGCGGGGCGAGTTCGGTGTGAGTGTAAAGCTGTGTAATCATCCCGAACATCGCCATCATGCCCTGCTGGAACTGAGCGTCTGTCCTCTGTGAAACTTTGTCAATGAGCCCGACAAAACGCTCCTCGGCTGCAGCACGCTCTCGGGCAGCCTCCCTTTGAATGGCTGCGAGCTGAGCCTCATGGGCTCTCCTGGCCTTCTCCTGTGCTATCCGATCCTCTCTCTGCTGAGTGACCAGCTGCTGAAGAAGAGAAGTGAGCTTGGACGGCTGAGTCACCTGGGACTCTGTGACTGTAGCTGCTACTGGTGACTCTGGTGCTGGCTCTCTGGAGCCTCCTGCCTCGTGGTCGTGAGTAGCTGGGACTGCAGGAAAGTACTCGTCGTCCTCGGAGGAGTCTGACTCAAGCTCAGACCAGTGTATCTCATCATCTCCTCCGGGAAGCTGTGCCTCGGCAGCTAGCAGTGCCTCATCCTACAGTGCCACTCGGGCCTGTGCCTCAGGTGATAGCTGTGCCATAGCAGCTCTCTCTGCCTGTCTGCCCCTCCTCCGGTCCTGTGGAGCTGTCGGTCGGTAAACTGGGAACCGAGGAGCCTCATCCTGACGGTAGACACTGCTGACAGGTGACTCTGCTGGTACAATCATAGAACAAATATAGCTGATCCAGTGTGCATAAGGGAACTGCCTCACGACCCCCATCCCGTCAGTGATCACATCCTCGATCTCAGCTAAAATAAAGTCAACTATATCAAACGGCTCGTGAGTGAGGATGTGAAGTAGTAGCAGCTGCTACAAGCCAGTGAACCCCTCTGGGTAGCCACTCCTCGGTAACAGAGTCCTCCGGAGTGCCATGTGAATAGCGTATGCCTCTGGGGTCAGCAAGCTAGGGACTCTGGCGTACGACGCTGGAAACGGCTGGCGGAAGCACTGAGAGATCGCCTCATGAGAAGGTGCAATCCCGCCAATCATCGCTCTGCGCGGTGGATCTGCGTCTCCGTATACCATCTCGTGCAGGAAGACATCGACCAGATCGACTCCGAGAATCCCTGCAATCATCGCTCTCGACAAACCAAAGAACTGGCCTCCAAACACGAAGTGTACGGCTCTGCGCTCGGGAGCGATCCAGGCTGTGGCATAAAACACTCTGACCCAGTCCTTGATATACCTGTTCTGCTCTATCTGAAGTAACCTGGGCAGGCCTCTGAAGTGTGCAAAGTGCTCTCTGATGTCTGCTCCCCCTGCAGCTGTACTCAGTGAGACCCAGTCGAGCACCCTGTGTGGAAAGATCCTGTGCCCTCGCCTCTGGTAGGTCTCGTAGAAGCTGGCCTGAAGAAGTGTCCAGAATCTACGGTCGACCCTGCTGTCACGGGTCACGGGGAACCAGTCATCCTCTGACACACTCCACCTGAGCCTCTTGACCTTTGCCGCATTGGCCTTGGTCAAGTTCTGGAGAAGCACACCTGGCTCCAGACGCACAACAGTGTCCATACGGAACACTGCGCACTCGGCCTCTAGGGCCTCGGTGATGCGAGCTGTTGCTGCTGCAGCTGTGGACCTGCGAAGCTCCTGTGGCTGGTGACCTCCTCGCGTCCTCGGTCCAGTGCGACGCTCGGTCGCTGGCGAAGTCTCTGCTGCTGGGGACGTTTGCCGAGTGCGGCCAGACCGTCGTAGAGTCGGTGACCCCTGAGTACTCTGCCCCTGAGACTCCTGTGACTGCACTGCATCTGAATCTGCATCTGAAACTGAGCGATCTGACTCTACTGCTGCCTCAGTCGTGGCCCTGGTGGCCCAGGCACCTCGGACTCTGCCCATACCTCGGCCTCTGCCTCTGCCCCTGGCTGGCTGCTCCCTGATCGCGAACGGACGAGCACGGCCTGACGCCTGCTCCTCGGCGGCCTTGGCCACCATCTCGGCCCTCTCGGCCTCCCTCTCTGCACGAGTCCACTTGCGGACGGGCTTCTCAACCACAACTTCCTTTCCCTTCCTCTTCTCACGACCCATCTCGATCAGGCAATCTGTCGAACACTTGGTGAGCACGGAGCGCTGCGGCTGCGATGTAACAGGCGTGGAGGTGCGGCTGCGTGAGCGTCGGCGTGCACACAGTGGGCGAGAGGCGGAGTTGCGTGCGGGCGGCGCAGGCGGCAGTGGTGCACGGGTGGCGCTGGTGCACGGGCGGCGTGGACGCGCGCGGGTGGAGTGCGAGCGGCGGTGGCGCAGACTGCGCGCGGCGGCGGTTGTAGGTTGGCGGCGTGGATGGCGCATGGTGTGTGGAGCGTATGGGGCGCGGCGGCTGCGGTTGAGCGGTGACGGCGGCGTGTAGGCGAGTGCGGCGGCGGCTCGAGTCGGGTGCGGAGCGGCGGCGGCGTGAAAGGAGAAAGGAAAACAGGGGCCGTCGACGCGGGCAAGAAACATATATGATAGGTGGGCCCCGCGTTTTTCCTTAACGCCGGTTAAACCGATGCCTAGGTCTTGAGCGTCGGTTAATTGCATCGGTTCAGTTCACCCGAGACTCCAGCAGAAATTCATCTGAACGCCGGTTGATCCGACGATATGCAATTTGAACTCGCCGGTTCAACGCTGCTAACACCGGTTGGTTGCTGGGTCAGATCTGAGTTACGTTCACCGGTTGATCCGATGCTGTGACTTTTATATACGCCGGTTGAACGCCTGGTTTTGACCGAGCTGAGACAGAAACTAGTAACGTCGGTTAAACCGATGGGTATAGATCCATTGAGCGTCGGTTTAACCGGTGAACCCGAAAACCCTTCACTCAGCTCACTCTTCTACGCTAAGTCCAATAAACTTATAAGAATCAACTAAACTCAAGTTAATGAACTTGCATAGGCGGCTTTACCCCTCAAAATACTTAGGTTAGCACACTAGCTTAATAGTTTTTCTTTTTAACACAAGGAAAAGCCACAAAGAGAGACAAAGCGCCCAAAAAATGTATGAGCCTTGTCATAGGAATATTGAAGATAGAGAGCTTCAAACTCATCATAACATGACTCACTAGGTAATAATGCACCTAACACTTTGCTCTTTTCACTTTTCATGAATTAAGATCTTGTATGTGAAACAAGTCTCATTTTCATCAAGTGATCTTCTTTGTGACCCTTACGCATGCAATGATGGTGCAAGCTAAAACCACATGCGAAAGAAGACTAAATATGAAGTGCACATCTATATGACAAGAAAAATGCATAACAAGAATTTAAGTTCTACTTGTCAAGTTTGAACCCACGGGAAGCTTCTTCATGATGAGTCTAGAGGAAAACAAGTGGACCACCACCTCTAGCTAAACCCATGCTCATCACTATCTTACCATGGTTAGACAAGTGTCCTATATGTGTGCATTTTTTTATATGACATGGCAACTTACATGACGTTTGCCGCATCTAAAACATTAAGCTCATTCCTTAGCCTAACAAAAGTACTCTCGTCTAATGGTTTTGTGAATATATCCGCCAATTGCTCCTCGGATCTCACACCTTGAAGAGATATGTCTCCTTTAGCTTCGTGATCACGCAAGAAGTGATGGCGAATATCAATGTGCTATGTGCGAGAGTGTTGAACCGGATTTTTGGCAATTTTTACGGCACTTTTATTGTCACAAAGGAGTGGTATCCTATCTAGTTTCACACCAAAGTCCAAAAGGGTTTGCTTCATATATAGGATTTGGGCACAACATGTACCGGCCGCTATATATTCCGCTTCCGCGGTGGACAAAGCCACGGAATTTTGTTTCTTACTCGACCAAGACACTAGAGAACGCCCAAGCAAGTGGCAACCCCCGGAGGTACTCTTGCGATCCACACGGCTTCCGGCAAAATCCGAATCCGAGTATCCCAAGAGATCTAAGCTAGCGCATTTGGGGTACCACAAGCCTATGCTTGGAGTGTGCTTGAGATACCGAAGGATCCTATTCACAGCCGAAAGGTGTGATTCCTTTTGGTTTGCTTGAAAATGGGCACACAAGCACACACTAAACATTATATCGGGCCTAGAAGCGGTAAGGTAAAGCAAAGACCCTATCATAGAATGATAGAGAGATTGATCAACCGGTTTACCGTCCACATCCAAGTCGAGATGCCCATTGGTTGCCATGGGTGTCTTGATCGGCTTGCATTCATCCATCTTGAACTTCTTCAAGATATCTTTAGTATACTTTTCTTGATGGATGAATGTCCCTTCCTTCAATTGTTTGACTTGAAAACCAAGGAAGAAGGTCAATTCGCCGATCATGGACATCTCGAATTCCCTAGACATCATGGTAGCAAACTCATGGCTTAGTAAGTCATTAGTTGAGCCAAAGATAATATCGTCAACATAAATTTGACAAATGAAAAGATTCCCGTTGACGTCTTTTGTGAACAATGTGGTGTCCACCCTCCCGATCTTGAAGCCTTGCATGATTAGGAAGTCACGAAGCCTCTCATACCAAGCCCTTGGAGCTTGTTTGAGCCCATAGAGTGCCTTGTGCAACCTATAAACATGGTTAGGATTCCTCGGATCTTCAAACCCGGAAGGTTGCTCAACATAAACAAGTTCGTTAATAACGCCATTTAAAAATGCACTTTTCACATCCATTTGATATAACTTGATATTATGATGTGAAGAGTAAGCAAGAAGGATGCGGATAGCTTCAAGTCTTGCGACCGGAGCAAAAGTTTCACCAAAATCCAAATCTTCGACTTGAGAAAACCCTTTTGCCACAAGTCTTGCTTTGTTGCGTATCACCACCCCATGTTCATCTTGCTTGTTTGGAAGACCCACTTGGTGCCGATAATGTTCTTGTTTTTCGGAGGAGCTTCGAGGACCCAAACTTCATTGCAGGTGAAGTTGTTCAATTCTTCTTGCATGGCCATCACCCAATCCGAGTCCTCAAGTGCTTCCTCTATGCTAGTGGGTTCAATACAAGAAACAAACGAGTAATGTTCGCAAAATGAAGCATGCTTAGAGCGAGTTCTTACTTCCTTGGAAGGACTACACATGATTTGATCAATTGGATGATCTTTGGAGATACGACCATGCTTCACTAGCGGTTCATGCGTGGATGTTCGTTGGGGTGGATCATGGGTGACTTGTGCTTGTGGTGGAACATTTTGCTCTTCTTGTTCTTAGACTTGGGGTGTTGGCATTGGCACATTCTCTTGAGGTTGTGGATCATTTTTTTCTTGATCTTCATCCACTTGGGGTGCCGTGGAGGTGCTTGGTGTAGATGAGGAAGGTCCTCCCCCTTGATCATTTCCTTCATGCACCTCTTCTGGCTTGATATCCCCAATGGACATCTTCTTCAAACCTTCATCAATCTCCTCATCACCTACATTGTCATAGCCAACAACCTCCTCTTGGGAGCCATTAGATTCATTAAACTCCACATCACATGTTTCTTCAACTAACCCGGAGGTTTGATGGAATACTCTATATGCTTTGAAGCTTGATGCATAACCAAGAAAGAAACCTTCATCACATCTACTCTCAAACTTACCGAGCCTTTTCTCCTTATAAATGAAGCATTTGCAACCAAAGACTCGAAAGTGGGATATATTTGGTTTCTTCCCGGTGATGAGCTCATATGGTGTTTTCCTGAGGAGTCGGTGGGGATACACTTGGTTTGATGCATGGCACGCCGTATTGATTGCTTCCGCCCAAAATTTCTCGGACGTGCCATAGTCATCCAACATTGCTCTTGCTAGAGTGATGAGTGTCTTGTTCTTTCTTTCCACCACTCCATTTTGTTGAGGCGTGTAGGTGGCGGAGAACTCATGCTTGATGTCCTCTTCATCGCACCATTCTTCAATCTTCATATTTTTGAACTCGGTGCCGTTGTCACTCCGGATCTTCACAATTGGGGAGTTGTACTCCCTTTGCGCTCTTCTTGCAAATGTCTTGAAGACTTCCGGAGTTTCACCCTTATCGCCTAGAAACATGACCCAAGTATAACGTGAAAAATCATCAACGATTACTAGGCAATAGAGGTTACCACCAATGCTCTTGTATGTAGTTGGACCAAAAAGATCCATGTGTATTAGCTCGAGCGGCTTGGATGTAGACAACATCGTCTTGATGGGATGATGTGTTGCAACTTGCTTTTCGGCTTGACATGCTTTACATAACTTGTTCTTGTCAAATGTGACGTCCTTCAAGCCGGTGATCATCCCTATCTTGTGGGCTTTCTTGTGGTTGCTCGTACCAATATGAGCAATTCTTCTATGCCAAAGCCACCCAAGAGACGACTTGGTGAAGAGGCATGTCATAGAGCTTGTTTACTTTGAAGAGAAATCCACCAAGTAAATGTTGCCATGCCTAAACCCCGTGAATACCAATGACTTGTCTTCTTCAAGAGTTACTACAACACCATTCTTTTCAAAGGTACACGTTAGTCCAAGATCACATAATTGAGCAATTGATATAAGATTAAAACTAAGTGCTTCTACAAACAAGACATTAGAAATAGATAAATCTTTTAAAATTGCTATTCTACCCAAACCTAAAACCTTTCCCCTTGAGTTATCACCATAGGTGACATGTTCATGATCGCCGGGGTCTTCAAGAGAGGTGAACATGCTATCATTGCCAGTCATGTGTGGAGAGCAACCGCTATCAAGTACCTAATGTTTTCCACCGGCTTTGTAGTTCACCTTTGTGTTACCTTTTGCCATGAGGCACATGGGAGGTGGAGGTAGCGGTGGTTCTTCATTGGTGAGGGCGATGGTGACGATGTCTTCTTCATCACTTGAATCTTCACTTGATGAGACATCGGTCACCCATTCTTGTTTCTCCACCAGAAAGCTTCTCTTGGTGTGACCTTTCTTCTTTGGGAAGAGCTTGGTCTTCTTGTCATGGCTCTTTTTCTTCCCAAGTTTCTTGTTCTTGTTCTTCTTTTCATCTTCTTCATCATCGCTTGAATCATGGCGATGGTTGCTCTTGTTGTCCTTCTTTCTCTTGTCCGGCTTAGGGCAATTTAGAGAGATGTGACATTTTTCTCCACAATTGTAGCAAGTTTTGTTTTTGATGTCTTCCCTTGGCCGGAACATTCTTTTTTTTGGGTCAAAGTTGTAACCCTTCTTGTTTATCTTGTCGCTCAAGCGTGTGAACTTTCTCATCATGAGAGCAAGTTCTCCATCTTCTTCATCATCGGTTGAGCTTTCATGATGATCTTCTTCTTCATTGCTTGAGCTTGATTCTTGCTTGATCATCTTGAGCTTGCGGGGCTTGTTTGCCTTGGTTTTGAGAGCGATTGACTTGCTTGTAGTTGGCTCTTCGGACATACCAAGGATACCCATTTCATGAGCGCGAATTTCGCCCACAAGCTCTCCCACTTCCATCGTATCAAGATTCTCCTTTTGAAGCATAGCATTGATGATGTTGTACTTGGGCTTCGGAAGGAGCATGAGAATCTTGCGGTTGATGGAGCCACTGTCAATTTTAGAAACTTCAAGAGCATTAATGTCCTTGATAATGACATTCAAGCGAGAATATATATCATTGCAATTTTCATGAGTTAGCATCTTAAAAGAATCATACTTAGCTCTAAACAAGTGATATTTTTGTTCACGAACTTTTGTGGAGCCTTCATGAATTTCAATTAGCTCTTTCCAAATATCACTTGCTAAGTCCATGCCATTTACTCTAGCAAAGACTTCCTCACTAATGGCTTCGAAAATTGCATTTCTAGCCTTTGCATTCCACTTTAGTTGTTCCGAGGTGGGAGTTCCGGTGAACCCGGTCTTTGTTGCCAACCACACTTCGGAGGCAATCGCATCAAGGTATGCGGCCATGCAAACTTTCCAATAGGCGAAGTTCTTGCCCTCGAAGTGAGACGGCGAACCACCCATCTTAGCCATAGCTCTAGGCGGTGGAGCCTAATGATCCAAATGAGCAACGAGGCTCTGATAACAATTGTAAGGATCGATGGACCAAGAGGAGGGGTGAATTGGGCCTTTTTCAAAATTTTAAAACAATTAAAGCAACCTTAACCTATGCAATGCTAGTAAGGCTCAATTCACCAACCGGCTCACTAAGCAAACTACACAAACTATCAAAGATACAACAAGATAACAAACTAAGCAAGGTAGACCTAAGTTATGATCTCTAAGGTTAAGCACATAAATAATTACATGAAAGTAAGTGCTTGAAAAGAAAGAGTGGGCAAGAGACAACCGGATTTTTTTCCCGTGGTGTCGATGTGTTGGCACACACCCCTAATCCACGTTGTGACACTCACTAAGAGTCTTGTCACCTCCCATGTCACCGAGACTTGGGCGCTCACTAAGAGTCTCCGTTCACCATCCCGGCGTGGTGGAGCTTAAGCCACGTACAAACTTCTTCGGGCTCCCACAATCCTTGGCAAGCTCCGGAAGAAACACCTTCAATCACCAAGATCGCCTAGGTGCTGCCAATCACCAAGAGTAACAAGATAGGACCTTCACTTGAGCAAGAACCGATCACCAAGAACGGATGCACACAAGTTTCTCTCTACTCAAGTCCTTTGTCTTGTTTCTTGAATGATTGAATGAACAAATGTGTGGAAGATGAAGCTCAAGGTGGCTCTCAACAATATATGAGTGTATGAATGTTGCCTGATGTCTAGAGAGAGCAAAATGACCCATTGGAGGGTTATATATAGGCAGCTCACACGAATAGAGCCGTTGGAGAAAAGCTGCGAAAAAACCGCGTAGCGCCGGTTAATCCGACGAACCTCCAATAGCCAGCGTCGGTTTAACCGATGAATGTAAACTGCCCATTCTGAAAACTAGCCGTTACAACTTGGGCAGATTAACTGACGTATCATTGGTTTAACCGGTGAGGGAAGTTGTCCACTGATCAACTGAAAAACCAAGTCTCTGGACAACTTCACCGACGTTAACTCAAATCCATCGTCGGTTTAACCGGTGAGTACAATTTCTGAAATCCCTGGAAAAACCATCTCACTGGTCAATTGCACCGACGTTTCATTTCAAACATCGTCGGTTTAACCGGTGTATAGAACTTGAAATACCCTGGAAAAACCAACTCTGGACTAATGCACTGACGTTAAATTCAAACGCGTCGGTTTAACTGGTGTATAGAACCTGTCCAGACTCTGATAACTTCGTTTAACCGACGTATAGAAAGGTTGAGTCGTCGGTTAAACCGGTGTATAGACTTTTTTTGATTTTGCCTTTTCTGATTTGAGTCTTGAATGAAATCCAAATATTCTTGAGATATAAGTTGAAAACGACTTATTTGAACTTCTAGAAACCTGAGTGACCATAGTGTGCATCCATTTTTGATTGATATAGTCCATGATCAAGTTACTTGACCTTAACCCCTCTTAATAGTGTGATCACTACAAAACTATAAAACCTATACTAACCTAAGTGTCCTTCTCAACCTTACAACACTTAGGACTAGAAAGATCCTTAGTCTTGTTATATATTTGAGTTGAATACCGAGATCGCCTTTTTGAATAACGAAATTGAGGGGCCTCTTTAACAAATGACCAAATGAGTGATAATGTTTCATTAAGCTGCACAAACTCATTAGTCACAATAATGGTTGTCATTAATCACCGAAACATACCTGGAGGGCCTAGATGCTTACACCTGCGCCTGCAGACACGTGGCAGCTCCGGACCCCCCCCAGGCTGGGTGTCTATTCCCTCCCTGCTGAGGGGTCCGGATAGTATATGGGGGTCCGGGACCCCGTGGGAGGTTCGGGGCCCCCGGTTGTTTTTGACTGAGTGCTCCCTTCTTTGGGACACGTGGCGTCACCAGACCCGTCCCAGAGCTGGGAGCGGGTCCGGGGCCGTTGGTTCGGTAAGATGGAGTCGGACCCCTGGGGTTCAGCTGCTCAGCTCTTTTGGGCGTAGTTACGGTTAACTACACGAATCTTGACAGAGCAAGAGGGGGTACCCTAGTCCGGAGGTACCGCAGTGGCCCCCGGGCCCACCTTCGGGAGAGGTACGAACCCGCAGGTGGGGCCATTATCGTGACGCAATGATGACTTGTGTTGGCGTGCTCATGTCGAGAGCGGGTGCTCCGGACCCCTTTAAGGCCGTAGCACTTGTTGCCAGGTCCAAGTACTAGAGCGCTCTCTGCAGGGCGGCGAAGGTGCAGGCTTAGGGTACAGAACCGAGCTAAGCGGCTGCACGGACCTTGAACCGCCCAGGGAGCAAGCACTACTTCCCCGGACCCAGCTCCAGGCGACCGTGGCTAATGGTCTCCGCCGGAGCGGGCCACCGGAGTGGACTTGAGTCGACCGTGGCGAGCGGTCTCCGCCGGAGCGGGCCACCGGAGTGGACTTGAGTCGACCATGGCGAGCGGTCTCCGCCGGAGCGGATATGGAGCGTTGCTGACGATCCCATGAATTACGCCACTGGACCTTGCAGCAAGGTGTAGGAAACTAGGCCTTATACTAGAAAGGAGCCCGGGACCTCTAGGGACAGCAGTCTCGGTTACTAGGGGACTCGTAACAGGGCAGTGGAGTACGTAGGCTTAGGATACATTACCAGGCTAAGCTACGCGGAGCTTCTCTACCCCAGGATACGGGCACCACTTCTCCTGAGCAGGTCCTTAGAGGTCCAAACTGCCTTCCAGCTAGAAGGGGTGTCCCCACCTGACCACAAGCCAGCAACTCAATTTGGATCGTTAGCAACAAAAGAAAAGACTTCGTACGGAAGAAAGAAAACATGCAAGCTGAACGGACAAGTGCTATCAGGTTAATGTAAAGATAGGATTGAGAAAGTAAATCTCCTTCATTGCTTGATTCGTGGTGTACATCAGAGGTCGGGATTACGAGGGCGGACCTCTACCGCTCTGGACCACTTGCTGGTGTCGCATGTTTATGCGATGAAGCCAGAGGTCGGGTTTACAAGGGCGGACCTTTACCGCTCTGGACCACACGAAGGCACCAAATCATTACAAAGGAGAAACACACTCAATCCTACTCAATCCTATCTAGTGATAACCTACAGCCGCTGCCCCGTAAGGCGTGCACGTTGCTAGCCGTAGTGGAGCTGGCACCTTGGTGGCTCTTCTGAGTCGTTGGGGGTGAAGGTGACCTGGACGTGCTTGTTCAGCATAATCCAGCATCACCTCAGGAGCTTGCAGGGTTCTTCTCAGCACAAGAACTGTCACACGCTCAGATAGCGTGGGAACAAATTCTTTGGCTTTGAATGGGAGTGCCCCTGCCATTGCCAGCTACCGACGGAAGCCAGCCCGATGGCCGCTCATAGTGAGCTGAAGCCAGCTCGACGCCCTGGCGCAGAGGAAGGACGGATGCTCATTTGGACAAGCACGGAGCATGGAGAAGGGCGGTCATTCGCCGGCTCCGCCTTGGTGCTAGCACAGGGCCCCCGCGCCTTGCGGTGGAGGCTGACGCCTGTCTGCAACAGCTCCAAGGGGGGCTTGAGCCAGGCGAGGGAGAAGGCGACGGACGTCCTTCCGGCTCCAGGCTCCATCTTGAGAGGAAACCTTGAGCCGACGCCGCGCCGCCGCAGGAGACCCCCGGTGGTTGCTTGAGAGAAAACCTTGAGCCGACGCTAGGGTGTCGCAGGGTGACGCGCTGCAGGCGTCGACCCTGCGCGCCTCCGTGCCGGCTCTGAGGTGTCGTAGTGGCGACGCACAGCAGGCGCCGCTGCCGTGCGCCACCGCACCGAGGACGCTGCCGCCTCAGTGTCAGGGCATGCGGCGTAGGTGACGCCGTGCCATTCTTCATCTTCACGTCGTCGTTGCAGAGGACGAGCTCAACCTCAGAAGCCAGGAGGACAGCGAAGATCTGGCCAACGCTTGTGCGATCCCCACGGACGGCGCCAGATGTCGTGGCTCTAAGAGGAGGGCCACAGCCGGGTGGCGTAGTGCACCCGCCTAATCCTTGAGGGTGGATACTCGGGAAAGTGCAAGCTATTCGACCGATCTACCCCTCCAGCAAAAACACATGAACACTCGAGGATTTTAGAGTGGTTCGGGCCGCCGGAGCGTAATACCCTACGTCCACTGGGAGTAGTATTGTTCTTGAGTCTGCGGATGAGTCTATCCTCTGCCTCTAGTCCCCCTTCGGACTTGAGTCCTTCTCTAACGGGCGTCTACCTTTTATAGAGCATGGAGAGCGCGTACACAGGTGTTGGACCCCGACAGGTGGGTCCAATAAGGATGTATAATATACTAAATAGACACTAATGGAGCTACAGTGATGGAGAATCTCTTGCCGGATACACTTCATCGTCTTGTAGACTCTCTGACCGAGGGGGGTCTTCTCCTGTCCCATCGGCGAGGCGCCCATCGGCGTAGTGTAGGTTGCGGCGTAGACTGTTGGGTCTACCGCGTAGGCGTTATGATACTCCGCCGCCGAGTTGTCGTGTCTAACTGGCGTGGCAGACTAGCGCGCGTGGCGTGAGTGGTGCCAGCGGCTGTACTGTGCACCTTGGTAACGCGCGACCAACAGTACAGCCTGGCTAAAGTCTCCTCGGGCTCTGCCGTGGCAGAGCGCACTTAACGTCCCCTGCATTGAATGCGGTAGGTGGGCAAGTCTTCCCGAGGAAGCTTGGCTGCCGTGCGCGCGTACCTGCGCCTGCGGACACGTGGCAGCTCCGGACCCCCCAGGCTGGGTGTCTGTTCTCTCCCTGCTGAGGGGTCCGGATAGTATATGGGGTCCGGGACCCCGTGGGAGGTCCGGGGCCCCCGGTTGTTTTTGGCTGAGTGCTCCCTTCTCTGGGACACGTGGCGTCACCGGACCCGTCCCAGAGCTCGGAGCGGGTCCGGGGCCATTGGTCCGGTGAGATGAAGTCGAACCCCTGGGGTTCGGCTGCTCGGCTCTTTTGGGCGTAGTTACGGATAACTACACGAATCTTGACAGAGCAAGAGGGGTACCCTAGTCCAGAGGTACCGACATACTCTATTTAGAAAGTTTACCTGGATGCAAGAATCAACTAGTGGCAATTATAGATAATAAATAATAATAAATATAGTTATTTACTTTCTTATTAATTTGTCCTAAAATTTTTAGGGCGACTTTTTTGAACGACGGAGGGAGTAGCTACGGAAAATAAAAAGAACTGTCGGGAGCCAATTCACTGGATATAGGGATGCTTCCCGACCACTCGTTGCAGCGGGTTGTTTTCGAGATTAGGGAGAACCGACTTCAATTTCTCATTTTCTTTTATTAATATACACAACAGTTTTTAAAACCCACATACAGCACCATACAGACCCACCGAGATAGCCTTACCCTGCATCCTCTGGATTCCTATCTAGAGCTTGATCAAAGTTAGTTAAGTTTGACTTATGACAAATCTAATACGACGTGTAAATAAATTTGGAGGGAGTAGGTGTGTCTATGGTTGCGGAAACTGTGCAGCAAATAATTTGAGCGTCCTTGTAAGAAATGTGCATAATTGTTTACCAATTTAATGTAATTTTTTTCTTGTTAGCACATAAACGTGTGTAACCTCATTTTTCTGGAACGCTTTCAAGAATTTTATTGTGTTGCCAAAATCCATCTGTGCATTGTGCAAGATGAAATCTTGAGAGGACACTGAAATATGAAAAGATAGTGGCGGTCCTTTTTTTACTACTCCACCGGTAAAGTAGATTACAAAGCCATTTCGATTTTATTCACACGCCTGTCCATTATCTCAATCCTTCGTGTAGTATGCATCTCACGTGGACATCAGGGTGGCAACGGGGCCGGGGACATGCCCCCTGTCCCCGCCCCGACCACGACAATCAATTCGGGGCAAGAATTGCCCCCGTCCCCGGCGCCGATGGATCCCCGTTCCCCGTCAGGGCTCCGTGGAGAACTCAAGCGCAAGAAAAAAAAAAGACTGGACTTCTCAAGGATCAAATTCAGAACATAACATCACAGCTCAGGAATTCCAAAAGAAGCCACTTCGAAGTTCACAGATTACAGTTCAAGAACTAGTGGTTCGAATCAGTTAAGCAAAGCATTAGTCAACACTCAACACTCAACAGGCTAGCTTAGCAAGAGAACAGGGCAAAGAGCCAAGGTGATAACCAAATAGCGGACAGTAACTTTACTAGCAAAAGCGCGAGGATTCAGATAATCCTTGTTGCTTCATGGAGAATGGTGCCTGTTGACGGACGCCGGCCAAATCTAGCTCGTGGCAACAACACCCTTGCTGGCGTCCATGCATCAACTAACTGTCGTTGTGGTGGCTGCAGGAACCGATGGGAATATGGGGGCTGGGGGGGGGGGGGGGGGGGCAGCCCGGCCTTCCGCCGGCGTTGGAGATAAAGGCGTCGCCATGGGGGCCAACGATGCGGGCGTGCGGTGTGCGATGGGGGCGAGATGCGACGCGAGCGACAGAGCGGGTGGCGGCCGCCGCTTGACCGAGAGGATCAGGAAACAGGGGTAAGGTCTAGGGTAGAGTATATTATGGGCTATTGGGCCTAATTATTTTTTTGTTGGGTCATGGCGAAGAGATTTTTTACTGAAACTTACATTGTTATCGGGTCCCCATGGAGACCCGCAGGGCAAAAATCGCCCCCGCCCCTGCCCCGATAGAAATTCGGGGCCCCGCCCCGACGTCCCCGCGGGGGAATATCATCCCCCATCCCCGCCCCAATCAGGTCGAGTCCCCACGGGGATCCATCCCGTGGGGAAATTTATCACCTGACGTGGACATCTCTGAAGCATTTTCGGTCTGCCAAAATTATTATTTAACCACTCGTTTCTTTATACCACAATACTAGTATTGTGACGAACTATGTACACACATCCCGCGTCTTGCCACTTATCGACCTCAACACCGTCACACTCTTTAGAGAAATATCTGGTTGAGTATGAACGATGGACACACTCCTTTAGAGAAATGGCAAGCAAAAATTAGAAGATTGCATCAATATTTAAAGGGTTGGGCTAAAATGTAAGTGGTGCATATAAAAAGGAGAAGAAAATATTGCTAGATAAGCTGGACGAGTTAGTTAAAAAAGCTGAAACAATGTTGCTAACATCTCAGGAGGTCAAGTTGAAACATGTACTGAATGAGAGACTAGCAGAGCTTCTAAGGGAAGAAGAACTAAAATGGTACCAGCGAGCAAAAACTCGGGACCTTTTAGAAGGTGATGCAAACACTAAATATTTTCAGTTAGTGGCTAGCGGAAAATATAGGAAAATAAGGATTTTCCAGCTTGGTCAGGAGGAAGGTGTGATATCCGGTGATACTGAGTTAAAAAAGTATATCACTAAATATTACAATAATCTTTTTGGACCTTTCGGGGGGGACCTTGCCGATGGACGAGTCACGTCATGATGACATCCCACAAGTCTCAAGTGAGAAAAATGAATTACTAACACAAAAATTCTCCGAAGTAGAGGTGAAGGAAGCAATCTTCCGGATGGAGCATAATAAGGCTCCGGGTCCGAATGGTTTCCCTACTGAGTTCTATCAAGTTTCTTGACATGTTATCAAAGATGACTTGATGCCTTTGTTCAATGATTTTCATAATGGTACATTGCCTCTCTATAGCCTAAACTTCGGGACAATAATACTGCTGCCTAAAAACAATGATGCGAAACAAATTCAACAATACAGGCCTATCTATTTGTTGAATGTTAGTTTCAAAATATTTATAATAGTAGCCATGAATAGGATTGCGAAAGTAGCCCAAAAAGTTATTAGGCCTTCACAAACAATATTCTTACCAGGAAGAAATATAATGGAAGAGGCTATTGTCCTACATAAGACTTTACATGAATTACATAGAAAAAAACAAGATAGGATTTTTTTAAGATTGATTTTAAAAAAGCTTATGATAAAGTGAAATGAGATTTCTTACAAAAAAATCTAATAATGAAAGAATTCTATGATGTTTGGTGCAATGGATAGAAGCATTAACAAAAGGAGGGAATGTGGGGAGATAAAGGTGAATGATCAAATAGTCTCGTATTTCCAAACTAAAACGCTTCGACAAGAGGATCCACTATCGCCAACACTATTTAATATTGTGGTCGATATGCTGACTATCATCATTGTTAGAGCTAAGAAAGATGGGCAAGTGAAAGGGGTTATCTATCTTTCAATACACACATAATACAATCATTTTTTTACCATGATATTAACAAAGCAAAGAACATCAAACTCCTGTTACGTATCTTTGAACAATTATCTAACCTTAAAATAAACTTTCATAAAAGTGTGATATTTTTCTTTGGTGAAGCAAAACAACACGAATTAATATACTCAAAGTTTGTTCGGTTGCAAGCTTGGCTCATATCCCTTTCGCTATCAAGGAATTCCGATGCATTTTCGAAAGCTTAGCAGCAATGACTGAAAGAAAAATAGGAAAGGATCGAGAAAAGGCTGAGTAGTTAGAAAGGCAAGCTCTTATTTGTAGGTGGTAGGTTGGTATTGATTAGTTCTGTGTTGTCCAATTTACCTGTGTTTATGCTATCTTTTTTTTTGTTTCAAGAGGAGTCCTTACGAAAATTGAGAAGGTTTTTCTGGTAAAACAATCAACATAAGAAAAAGTACAGATTAGTTAAGTGGCCTTTGATGTGCCAACCAAAAGAACAAGGTAGTTTGGGAATAAAAAATTTAGATATTCAAAATAAATGTCTGCTTAGTAAATGGTTGTTTAGACTATACAATGAAAAAGATATTTGGCAAGAATTGTTGTGGAATAAATATCTAAAGAATAAAACTCTAGAGGAAGTCAATAAGAAGCCGGGAGATTCTTATTTTTGGACTAGCCTAATGGGTGTGAAGGATAAGTTTCTTAGCTTGGGATGTTTTTCGCTTAAAGATGGTTCACAGATAAGGTTTTGAGAAGATATATGGCTAGGAAACCAGACACTGAAATCCCAATTTCCACCTTTGTTTAGCATTGTTTGTCGATGACATGCTACGATGAACTGTTTAGCACACCACTAAATATCCTTTAGGAGAGTCTGGGGGATAAATTACAGGACGGACTCCATATGGTGGATATGTTGTTGAATATTAATTTATAAGAGGGGAGGGATACCTTCACGTGGACCCTACAGGCTAATGGCTGCTTCACCGTACACTCTATGTATAAAAATCTTGTTAATAGTGGTATAAAGGTTACACAAGATATTTGACAGGCAAAGATACTTTTAAAGATTAAAATCTTTATGTGGTACTTGAAAAGGGGTGTATTACTTACAAAGGATAATTTAGCTAGGCAAATTAGTTAATTTAGCTATGCCATTAGGCGCAGTTGCAGCACAGTGAGGATAAAAAAGAGAGGATAATTCAGGCATGTCGTTGCTGGAGATGTCGGCTTTTTGTTTCTTCACATTCCATGGATGTTTTTTTAATTTACGGATTGGCTTTCAATAACAATGATGTATGCTTTAAATTTATTGTGACAACATGGTGTGATTGCTGCTGCGTGAAATAAGGTTGGTCTGATCACTCTCGATGATAAGAGGAGGGTGAACTAATTGTTCAAAAAAAATAGAAGAGGAGGGTGAAACCGGATATTCTTTATCCCGGGCGTGATTACTATCACAGGCGGTCACTTAACCGGGACCGCCGCGCAGGGGGGCAAAATCCGCTCCCGCCCTAGCCGGGACCTGTCCAGCCAAACAACACGGGAAGCAAGCGCACGATTTAGGAGTACCTACTAGTAGTAGCTGGTGCCACGTACATCCTGGTCCAGGATGAACCTGGACGGCTAGCCCGACCCGGTGCGTGATCCTGTGGACCCATCACCTCCCCTCCTTCCGTAATCTTGCCTCGATTTTCCACTCGGCCTTCGCACCGCAAGAATCCATCCTTTCTTTCATCGGGTAGGGAGACCAGACCAGACCAGACCACCGTGCGTCCGTGCGTCCTACACACACTGTCGTCGGCTCGTGCCTCGGGCAGCGAAGGGCACGAGGAGCCTCTTTCCTTGTAACCATGTGGAAGCAGAATAGCATCGCCGCAAAAATCACTCAAGTTCGCCAACAGGAATTTCCATTTTAAAAAAATCTGCATATTACTCCTTCCGTTCTACTCCCGTTTTCTCTTTTTTTTTTAAACTCCATCCTTTCTAGTTTATAAGGCACACACGCATATCAAGATTCAAACATTTCTATCTTTGACCAATAGTTTGACTATTAATTTTTTATTTTATAATATAAATTTTATACAATTGTATTTGTAATCAAATATAGTTTACAGTGATTATAAATTTATAATCATAAGTGATATAATATATAATAAATAAATGGTCAAAGTATCGTTTAGAAGACCGTGTCATGTTCCATTGTGCCTTATAAACAAGGAAGGAGAGAGTAAATTATAATTTGTTTGACTTTTTTAATTTCAAATTTGATCACTTGTCTTATTTAAAAATGTATAAAAATAACACTTGAGCTGTTCTAGCTTTGTTTATTACTAAATGACTTAGATTTGATTACGTTTGCATAATTTTTTTAATAAAACAAGTGAACAAACGAATTATAATTAGAACGGATGGAGTAACAATGTTGTGGTTTGGCAGAGAGGCGTGGTAATACGCGGACACCATAAGATGCTCAATTCATAAAGAAATTAAGAATGAACCCGTTGCTACTTCTCCATCTCAAACTATTAGTTGTTTTAGTTTTTTTATATTTTTTGATATATATATATTATGTCTAGGTGTATAGTAAAATCTATAATTTTTAAAATTTAAAATAATTTATAATTTATAATAATTTGGAGCAGAGAAAATACTATATAAAATTTTCTTTTAAATACCATTATAAATGGATTTAAATGCGATGGAGGCAGGAACGGCTCGGGGACAGCAACCTCGTTGCAGGACACGTCAGCCGGCGTGGCCAAAACCGGCAGGCACGGCATACCTTCCAAGCAAAGAGAGGCGAGGCCGTCCATGGAGGCCACGATCTTGCTGCCCCGTAGGTGTACCCGGACCAGACAGAGGAACAGACACCCGGATGATGGGACGGCGCCATCACCAAGCACGCGTGCTGTTGCAACAGACTTCGAGTTCCTCCCCTCCTCCTCAAACCATTTTCTTACTCCGTTTCTACTATTTGTTAATTATTAGGACCAAGAATAAAGTTTGTACTTGAAGCACTCTTTTTAGTATTATATGCCATCGATCCACCCAAAATCTCTGTGGATTTTGCAGATAAATATACTAGGATGTCAGAATATACTAGTACCTGCTACCTCGCAAAAAAAACTAGTATCTGCTAGTATTCCTTTACCATTTACCAATATACTCTCATGTCATGACCCAACGGCTAGCTCTTTGTTCTAGACATACTCTACGTGCTATCCAACTCCCAGGTTGGTAGTGTGAATTACAAAAAAAAAAAGAGTTGGCGATGGGAACCGTCAGCTGGAAGATGTCGCCATGGCCACGCATCAGCTGTTTACCGCTGGACCAGCTTGTCTGTTTGTCCCTGACGCGAATCCGACACCACATGAGCACATGCGTGGCTTCCTGCTCGTTTTTTTTTTTTCATTCTACTAATAGGCTCCTAACTTGCCAAGCAAATTAATCTGCAGCTGAATTACTGTATCTTACTACAAACCTTAAAAATCATGGCCACTGTTAAAACTGTAATCCTTTCCAAGTTTTTGATAGTTTTTTTTCTGAAAGGATCAAGTTTTTGATAGTCCACTCTAGCCTTTTCCTTTCCCCTCAAAATGTGATTTTGCACGCCTTTATTACCTTCTAAAAATCTATTTTGAAACGAAACCTTTTACAAATCTAGCCCCGTAATGTTACAATTCCTTAAAATTATAAACTAGTACATTTGAAAGTTGTGTGTGAGAGAGAGGATCAGATTAGTTTCTTTTTTACTACCAATTTGTCACCTTTGAGATGGAGGTGCGGCTGCTAGTGGTTGGGATATGCGTGAGAATGCGCAAGCCTTTCTTGGTGTCCACTCTGTATTCTTCCAGACCACCGCATCTCTGACTTTTTTTTATTTTCTGTTTGGACCTACGTTTGCCTACTGCTTCCTGACAAACAAAAAAAATAAATTTAGAATTCTCATCAGGCCTCTTTTGCTTCCTTTTTTTTCTAAAATAATGGAAAAGTGATACACCGAGGAAAGGCTCATGTAGAGGCTGAAAGTTTGAATAAATAAGTCTATAGCACCAACCACATCAATCAAGGAGAGAAAATAGTGGAAAGAATCCCCATCCCTTTCGCCGCTGGAGATAGGCGAGAAGCATGAAGACGCTCCGAGCCTACAAGAGCTTTCATTTTGCTCCCATGCTCATGGAAAACGCTTGGAAAATGATACTTTTTCTTGTGAAGACTTTTCCAAGGACAACCAAATCAAGCACCCAAAAACATTCATTGTGACGTCGTCGTTTTTCTGTCGTACGTTAACCTTCTTTATCCTTCCATTTTTTTTGCGGTAACTTCCAATTTTTTTAATCCTCATTTCGAACACAAGAACCCTGCACAAATTAATGTGTCATATTACTATGCATTTTGAAACAAACATGGAATGCTTGTGTTCGAAGCTAGTAATGCCTAATGGCCAGCAGAGCACATGATCCATTTAGCCCAGCGTTTTTCAAGCCAGAGGATTGCTGACCTCCACTTAAGTACTTTGAGTGTACTGTTTTCTTGCAGTCCATCAGTTTCAGAAGCGGACAATGACACAAATATTTTTACATTACTGTCTCACCGTTCCAGCTACACACAAGTGTGAAGAAAAATTGGGGAGAAACAAAATCTTTTCCCTTGAAATTCGGCAACCACCATCTCATCAAGCCATCCACAAATTTCCCTATGCCAAAAAAAAGATAAAAATAAATATCTCCTCATGGAACCAGTGGCAGTAGGTGGGGTGAGAAATTTATTTTCCATTTCAGGTTGAGGCTGAGGCATACGGGCTGATAGCCCGGTGGTGTGGTCGCCCGGCTGGGAACCCACCCGCCCGCGTTCGAATCCCATCGGGATCCACCGGGTGCTGCGCCGGGGTTTATCCCCAGTGGAGACTGAGCAGTGTGTGTGCGTGTGTTTAGGTGGGTTAGGGAGTGAGTTGCTCAGTAGGCGCGTTCTAGACAGCTGGACAGCTTCACCTGTGTTCGAGCGTGCGGTCGGCGTGGGTGCTCATTGTCGAGTCTTATATGATGGGCCAGTGCTCCTGGCATAGTTCAAAAAACAAAGTTGAGGCTGAGAAATTCCTACGAGACACAAGAAATGGAAAAAATATTTTTTTGAGATAATAAAGAAATGGACAATGCTCCCAACGGAAAAGAAAAGGACAGAGAAATAGGTGAGGTGGGCCCCGCATCATGGGGGATTGGTGCCCGTGGGGTTGGTGAGGGACGGCTACCGCCCAGCGGGTGGCTCCTCCCCCGGCCGTGGGGCCCGCCGGTCAGTGTCCGCCCGCGGCGCCCTCACGTGCGCGCCTGCCCACCCGCAAAAATACTTCCCGCACCGCACCCCGGGCGGGCCCACCGGCCTCCCCGGATCCAGCGCGGCTATAAATGGCGGCCCCCCGAGCATTCCCGAGACCCCGTGCCACACATCCCTTCCCCGCCTCTTCTCCCTCCGGCCGGGTCCCCGAATAAAGAGCAGCAGCGCAAGGTGAGCGCCCACCTCGCCCCGCCGCTTCTCTCTCGTTCGATCGCCGTGCTTCTCGCTCGCTAGGTCCGTGCTCCTGTGTCTGGGGGTGTGTGGGATGCTGGGAAGTTGTGGGTCGTTCCTCTCTCTCTCGGTGGCTACCCATTTCTTTGGGGGTGGTGCTGGATCTGTGGTGCGGGATCCGGTGGTTGGGCTTGTAGCGGCTGTGCGGATCTCGTTTGCTGGTTTCTGTTGATTGTTAGTAGGCCAACGGATCATTTCGAGGGGATTAGGGGCACCAGTAAGCATCAGGATTGGAGCAGAAATTGGGGGTAAAAAAAACTGAATTTTCTGAATGGAGAAAAAATCTTAGGCAGCAATGGAGAAAAATTGGGATTTCTTTTCTGCTGAATTTTCTGGTGTTTCGGTGGGGTGTCGTCTGGGTTCTCGTTGAGGGAGAGAGCTCTTCGCTTATTTAGATCTTGCATCCTCTGCATGCTGTGCTGTCTGTTGCGCGATAATTTTTAGATCTGAAGCCATCGATTTTACTGTCTGTCCGTCATTCAATTCGAGCTATGTGCAGTGGATTTGGGGATAGATATGCAGATTCTGATTCCTTGATTGTTCCCCTTCCGCAGAGGTTGGTGGAGTAATTTACCCCAGAACAACAAGGCAGCAGCGGCAATGGCGGCGGAGAGCTTCCTCTTCACCTCCGAGTCCGTGAACGAGGGGCACCCCGACAAGCTGTGCGACCAGGTCTCGGACGCCGTCCTGGACGCGTGCCTGGCGCAGGACCCCGACAGCAAGGTGGCCTGCGAGACCTGCACCAAGACCAACATGGTGATGGTGTTCGGCGAGATCACCACCAAGGCCACCGTCGACTACGAGAAGATCGTGCGCGACACCTGCCGCGAGATCGGCTTCACCTCCGACGACGTGGGCCTCGACGCCGACCGCTGCAAGGTGCTCGTCAACATCGAGCAGCAGTCCCCCGACATCGCGCAGGGCGTGCACGGCCACTTCACCAAGCGCCCCGAGGAGATCGGCGCCGGCGACCAGGGCCACATGTTCGGCTACGCCACCGACGAGACCCCCGAGCTCATGCCGCTCAGCCACGTGCTCGCCACCAAGCTTGGCGCGCGCCTCACCGAGGTCCGCAAGAACGGCACCTGCGCCTGGCTCCGCCCCGACGGCAAGACCCAGGTCACCGTCGAGTACCTCAACCAGGGCGGCGCCATGGTCCCCGTCCGCGTCCACACCGTCCTCATCTCCACCCAGCACGACGAGACCGTCACCAACGACGAGATCGCCGCCGACCTCAAGGAGCACGTCATCAAGCCCGTCATCCCGGACAAGTACCTCGACGAGAAGACCATCTTCCACCTCAACCCGTCGGGCCGCTTCGTCATCGGAGGGCCCCACGGCGACGCCGGCCTCACCGGCCGCAAGATCATCATCGACACCTACGGCGGCTGGGGCGCCCACGGCGGCGGCGCCTTCTCCGGCAAGGACCCCACCAAGGTCGACCGCAGCGGCGCCTACATCGCCAGGCAGGCGGCCAAGAGCATCGTGGCCAGCGGCCTCGCCCGCCGCTGCCTCGTGCAGGTGTCCTATGCCATCGGCGTGCCCGAGCCCCTGTCCGTGTTCGTCGAATCGTACGGCACCGGCACCATCCCCGACAAGGAGATCCTCAAGATCGTCAAGGAGAACTTCGACTTCAGGCCCGGGATGATCACCATCAACCTCGACCTCAAGAAGGGCGGCAACCGGTTCATCAAGACCGCCGCCTATGGCCACTTCGGGCGTGACGACGCCGACTTCACCTGGGAGGTGGTGAAGCCCCTCAAGTTCGAAAAGGCATCAGCTTAGAGAAGAAGAGGACGTTGACCAGTGTCTGTCTCCGTGCTTTCATCTACTACCTCTTGCTGTTGATGTTACCTGCAAGCATTGCTGCTGCTGCTCCTGCTCCTGGATGTGTATCTGATCAGTGACTGGCTGCTTCCTTAGAAGAAGATGCAGATCGAGAAGATGAAGAAGGCTTTAATTTGGCAATCGCCGCAGCAAGCCATCTCGCCGGCGGCGGCTTAGTGATTGGGTATAATTTGGTGTGGCAGCCAGGATTACGCGCTGATCTTTACCTTTACTAGTTTGGTCGTCCGGTATCTTTTTTTCATCCTTTCTCCTCCCCGCCCCTTTTCGAGTCTGTACTGAAACTGCTGAGAGATTTGCAGTTTTGATCTGTCATAATTCGTATGTTTACTGTACTTCTTTGGTGCCCCCCCCCCCCCCCCCCCCCCCTCTCCCGTGCAAGCATTGGTAATACTGACTGTCTTAATTTTTTGTTCAAGAATATATTTTATTAAGAGGCAGAAGATAAGTGTCCAGTACAATTAGAGCCAAAGAGGAGAGGTTCAAGGCTCAAACACCAACTACAGAAATAAACAACCAAATTACATTACTACAGCCGGTGACCTAAAGGAACTCCAAAAGAAGCAGGGAAAAGGACCAATTTGCTTGAAACCCGCGAGCAACCAGACTTGAGCCTCTTCCTTGATGTGAGAGAGGAGCTCGGCGACAGATTGTTGCTTGTTATTAAAAAAAAAATCAAATCATCCACGATGTGAGAAGTCTGTCTTAATTTCAAAAAAAAAATCTCTGTTTCGATGTCAATCAAATGACCATAGGTGATCCTTTTTTTCATGAAATAAAGTCATATACTAGCCATGCGGCACATATTCTCTAACTTGCTTAAGGAAAGTCGGGTGATTTTTTTTCCCTCTTGGATGCCGTCCATTGCTCATCCCACGGATGCTGAAGCTATCAGCATTTTCAATCCATAACACGTTAAGCCTGCTGTAGTTATCAGCTAAAATAAAGACCACTCCAGGAGTCACATAAAAAAACTCTACCGGGGTGAAACGACCCCACCGTTTTTTCATTAAGAGGAAGCCTAACCGGCTTACCCGGGTAGAGAAACCCTCCGAACTCTGGTCCATGCCCATGAGGGCCAAGCCTTGCGGCGAGCACAGCGAGAGGTTTTTTCTGATGAGAATCGAACTCAGGACCTGCTGAGAGCGCGACGCTACCGGGCCCGGGCTAGCCAACTGGCCGCCGGACCTTTCGCGACTCCAGGAGTCACATAAGAAACGGTATATGACAAGGACATTTCTTTTACTAAATGAATAATTATCTTTCAAAAGGATAATTGAAGAATTAAACTAGGATTTTAGTTAATTGTTTTTTCAAACAGTTAAATAATCTGAAAACCGAAGTAACCTCAGCAATAGAGTTTAGTGCCTATGATTCTCCACAAATAGCACACGAGTTTGCAATATTCGTTGCAACAGAATCTCCAAAAAAACCATCAATTAGCTGTGTAAAATTTATGGCTAGTATAAACCCACCTGATGTAGTATCCTTGGTGCGGATTATTTTGTTATTAGGATTATGGAACTATGTAACTACTCCAACAAAGGTAAAAAAAAAGGTAAAAAAAGATTCATATGGCCTCTGGCCACTGTGAAAGGCTGAAAGGTAAACAGTTGATACTGCAATTGGCAACAGAAGGCACAGGCTGGATCTTTGCATGTTTCCACAAGTAGCCAACTTGATTACTTGAACCAGTGCCCACTGTCCAGTGGTGATTGTCCTGACTGAAGCAAACAAACTACGAGTAGCAAAGATGGGCACCAAAACCTGCTGCGCAGTGAAATCTGTGGACCTCCTAATGGACAGACCCTACGGTGCTGGCCTCAATCAGGAGCAGCCGCAGAACGCCGATCGTTGGTGGCATCAGATCAGGCCATCAGGGCCGAGGCAAAGCAGCAGTTTCTGCCTGCAGAGGGCATGGTGTGGAAAATGTGGCCGCGGCCGCCCGCTGAGCCGGGCGGCCGCCGGCGACGATCGGGGGCCCGGTGGCGGTGGGCGGTGGGCGGAGGCGCGGAGCTTGCCTGGCCGCGGATCTGGATGCGAGTGCGAGCACGCCACGCGAGACGTGACCGTAGCGGCAGGTGGAGCAACCCGGCATGGAGCCGGCGTCCAGCCACACGCCGGCGGCGACGGGCAGGCTTGGCCGTTTCCGCGATCCGATCCTGCCGGGTGGCCCCGGGGACGGGGCTCGCCCGGAGCAGCGTGGCCGTGCACGTGTTTGACCGAGCGAAGCAAATGCCAAAAAAAGGGAAACGCACACAAGTGTGTGAGATGGCAAACTCTTTGTCTCGCACTACTACACTGGTTTTGTGAGATGCCAAAAAAAAGGGACACTTTTTTTTTCTTCTTTTTTTTTAAAAAAACCATGAGACTCGCTAGGGGCACGGACACTCTTTGTTTTTTTTTAATTATGATGAAGAGGCAATCATGATTTAGTACTGGCATCCATTCGAAAACCAAAACAGTTGACACTGACAGCCATGAACGGGTTAGCGAGAATTCCTTCAACTATTGACAGCCAACTTAACATCACCGGCCACATGGAGCCGGCGTGCAGCCACACGCCGCCCGCCCGTCCGCGACCCGACACCGTGTTGGTAATCCCGACAGCCGGAGCTCCGGCGATCGCCGGAACGGCGTAGCCAATGCCACACACGTGTTTGGCCGGCTATTTTCGCCGTAACCTGAGCAAAGCAGCAACGCCAAAAATGGGAGGGAGGGAGAGAGAAAAAAACAAACAAACGCGCCCAAGTGTGAGATGGCAATCCTTTTGCCCTTGTAGTGCATTGGTTTTTCAGTGAAAATAGACTGAAAAATGTCAGATCACACCATCTGGCTGGTGAGAAATCGTGAATGCAGAAGGGATACCTCGGACTCAGGTTTGGATATTTACTCGATACATAAGATAACATTTAGCTATTTTCTTTATTAATAGTCTTAGAATACAAAATCGTTATACATGTGCAAACTAAAAGTGTAACAATATAACAAAGATAGATTGTCTAAAATAGCTTATTTGTCCACAAATATTTTCATAAATAAATACATAAAGAATAAAACTAGAACTAAAAAGATATTTCAATAAATATATAAATAGTGTTATTAATATATAAATAAAAAATATAAAAGTAATTTCAAAAATAAATAGATGAAACAAGAATATTTAAAAGGAAACTGAATCTTCTTATAATTTTATTACAAAAATTAATAATATTGGTTACATGCAATGAATATGATTTTTTAAATAGTTTTAATGGAAACAAATATGGATATTGTCGAATACAGATGTGGGATCGAACAGAACTCGAATGTATCCACTTTACTACCATATTAAATTTAAATATGAATTCGGATATTCATATTGATATTTAACACAGCGTCTAGGTAATATGGGATTTTTTATACTAATATCAGATATTTTGGACATCCATATTCACATTTGCATCCTTCCAGCAGGCCTACACAGCGCCATTGGGTTCCTTTTCGGGCCGTGCTCGGGATAACAAGGAGCAGCGAGCACAAAATTGGGGTGTGGACGGCTGCTGTGTATACTTTAATAATGAGAAACATCATTTGTTCATTCATCAGATATTAAAGGTTTTAATAGAATATTGTTATCCTGACATTTGTATTTCTCTGTCACTCTTCATTCCCCTTTCATTTATGAGGGGTAAATACTAAAAACCTTCCAATCAGAAGCCTTCCGAACTCGCAGGAACAAAGTTTAACAGACTTGCGGGAACAAAGTTTAACAGACTATAATAATGATAGTTACTAATAGGACTAAAACTAGACTACAGTACTATAGTTTGTGAAAAGGCAGTGACTACTTGAGCTGCTGAAGAATTATTGTGATTATGTCTCGTGTCATCCCAAGTTCCTAATAGGACAATTGCCACTTGATAGTTGTAACCTTATGGATATTCTGTATTAGGAGAGACTTCCCAATCGCACTGGATCAGGGTGAGAGGATACGATGATTTGAGAAAACTAGGGCTCTTGAGAGGGGAGTGGTTCAGTAGGAGGGCCATGTTCCTATCATTTTTTTCATTTTGATTTTATGAATAATTTACTGATGCATTGAGTAGCGGCGGATGGAAGGTAAATAAGTCGATTTCAGTGGCAAGTTTGCAATTCTTCGTTTATAATTGCAAATTCGAGCCAATGGGCCAAATTAGTGCAAACTTGCAATTTCCATATTATTTACTACTTTGGTTAACATTATGCGAAACATGAACTGTATTATTCATGTTCTGAAAAGGAATTCCAGGCGAGTATGCTAAGGGGGAACAAAAAATATGTTCTTTTCTTTTCCTCTTGATGAGGACCAGTGTTTGTTATCCATGAAACGTGAAAATAATCTGCCCATGGTGTTTATTGTTGCATCAAAATTATCGAGTGTAAGAAAACAATCTGAAACCTAATTCTTGGTTAGCCCGATTATGATCTTCATAGTTAGTACGCATTTACTATAGGTTTTTTTGGATTCCTGCCATTACAATTTTCTGACATTGGAAGAATGCCATTACTATTCACGTTATTGGAAACTTGCCATTACAATTCTTTACTTCTTTGAACCGTGCCATTTTATACGTCTTTGATGTCCTTGGACCCACTTGCAGACCCGCATATTTTTGTATGGCCCAAAATACCCCTGCTGTTTCTCTCCCATCCACTCACTGACGTGTGGGGTCCACACGTCAGCTTCTCCTTCAACCTCCTTCCTCCTCTCCACCACGCGCTGCTCCTCCCCCTTGCCGCCGTCGGCCTGCTCCCCGTCGGGAGGGCCCTACCGCTGGATTCGGCCTCCGCCGGCCGTCTGCCCCTTCTCATCGCCGTCCGCCCCAACATAGCACCGGATCCAGCCATGCCTCCTCCTGCACCGCTCGCCGGCGGCAAAGAATCAGGGGAGGGTGTAAGCATCTAGGCCCTCAAGGTATGTTTCGGTGATTAATGACAACCATTATTGTGACTAATGAGTTTGTGCAGCTTAATAGATCATTATCGCTCATTTGGTCATGTGTCAAAAGAGGCCCCTCAATTTCGGTTATTCTAAAAGGCGATCTCGGTTTTCAACTTATATATGTCAAGGCTAAGGATCTTTCTAGTCCTAAGTGTCACAAGGTTGAGAAGGACACTTAGGTTAGTATAGGTTTTATAGTTTTGTAGTGATCGCACTATTAAGAGGGGTTAAGGCTTAGTAACTTGAGCATGGACATGGTCATTTGAAAATGGATGCACACTATGGTCACTCAGGTTTCTAGAAGTTCAAATAAGTGGTTCTCAAACTATATCTCAAGAATATTTGGATTTCATTCAAGACTCAAATCAGAAAAGACAAAATCAGAAAAAGTCTATACACCGGTTTAACCGACGCTCTCAATTTTCTATACGTCGGTTAAACGAAGTCAGCAGAGTCTGGACAAATTCAATACACCGGTTAAACCGACGTGTTTGAATTTAACGTCGGTGCATTAGTCCAGAGTTGGTTTTTCCAGGGCAATTCAAGTTCTATTCATCGGATTAACCAACGCTGTTTGAATCAAGACGTCGGTGCAATTGACCAGTGAGATGGTTTTTCAGTGGATTTCAAAAGTTGTACTCACCGGTTAAACCGACGATAGGTTTGAGTTAACGTCGGTGCAGTTGTCCAGAGACTTGGTTTTTCAGTTGATCAGTGGACAACTACACTCACCGGTTAAACCGATGATACGTCGGTCAATCTGCCCAAGTTGTAACGGCTAGTTTCCAGAAGAGGCAGTTTACATTCACCGGTTAAACCGACGATGACAAATGGAGGGACGCCGGATTAACCGGCGCTACGCAGTTTTCTGGCAGCTTTTCTCCAACGGCTCTATTTGTGTGAGCTGCCTATATATACCCCTCCAATGGGTCATTTTGCCCACTCTTGACACCAGGCAACATCCAAACACTCATACCATAGTCAAGAGCCACATTGAGCTTCATCATTCACATACTTGTGCATTCAATCAATCAAAAAGCAAGATTAAGGACTTGAGTAGAGAGAAGCTAGTGTGCATCCGTTCTTGGTGATCGGTTCTTGCTCAAGTGAAGGCCTTAGCTTGTTACTCTTGGTGATTGACATCACCTAGGCGATCTTGGTGATCGAGGTGTTTTCTCGCGGAGCTTGCCAAGGATTGTGGGAGCCCGGAGAAGAAGATTGTACGTGGCTTGATCTCCACCACGCCGGGATGGTGAACGGAGACTCTTAGTGAGCGCCCTCGTCTCGGTGACTTGGGAGGTGACAAGACTCTTTGAGAGTGTCACAACGTGGATTAGGGGTGTGTGCCAACACATCGATACCACGGGAAAAAATCCGGTCGTCTCTTGTCCACTCTCTTTATTCAAGCATTTTCTTTCATGCAATTTACTCATGTGCTTGACTTAGAGATCATAACTTAGCTCTACCTTGCTAGGCTTTACTTTGTTTTTATCTCTCTTAGCTTGTGTAGGTAGCTTAGTTATCCGGTTGGTGAATTGGTGCCCTACTAGTATTGCATAGGTTAAGGTTGCTTTACCTTGTTTTAGAAATTGAAAAAGGCCCAATTCACCTCCCTCTTGGTCCATCGATCCTTACAATTGGTATCAGAGCTTCGTTGCTCATTTGGATCATTAGGCTTCACCGCCTAGAGCTATGGCCAAGATGGGTGGTTCGCCGCCTCACTTCGAGGGCAAGAACTTTGCTTATTGGAAAGTTCGCATGGCCGCATACCTTGATGCGATTGCCCCCGAAGTGTGGTTGGCCACTAAGACCGGATTCACCGGAACTCCCACCGCCGAACAATTAAAATGGAATGCCAAGGCTAGAAATGCAATTTTCGAAGCCATTAGTGAGGAAGTCTTTGCTAGAGTTAATGGCATGGACTTAGCAAGTGATATTTGGAAGGAGCTCATTGAAATTCATGAAGGCTCCACTAAAGTTCGTGAGCAAAAATATCACTTGTTTAGAGCTAAGTATGATTCTTTTAAAATGCTAGCTCATGAAAATTGTAATGATATGTACTCTCGCTTGAATGTCATTGTCAAGGACATTAATGCACTTGAAATATCCAAAATTGACAGTGCCTCCATCAATCGCAAGATTCTCATGCTCCTCCCGAAGCCCAAGTATAACATCATCAATGCTATGCTTCAAAAGGAGAATCTTGACACAATGGAAGTAGGAGAACTTGTGGGCGAAATTCGCGCTCATGAGATGAGTATTCTTGGTATGTCCGAAGAGCCAACTTCAAGCAAATCAATTGCTCTAAAGACCAAGACAAACAAAGCCCGCAAGCTCAAGATGATCAAGCAAGATTCAAGCTCAAGCAATGAAGAAGATGATCATCATGAAAGCTCATCCGATGTTGAAGATGATGGAGAGCTTGCTCTCATGATGAGGAAGTTCACCCACTTGAATGACAAGATCAACAAGAAGGGTTTCAACTTTGACTCAAAAAGGGGAATGTTCCGGGCAATGGATGTCAAGAACAAAATTTGCTACAATTGTGGAGAAAAAGGTCACATCCGTCCAAATTGCCCTAAGCCGGACAAAAGAAACAAGGACAACAAGAGCAAGCATCGCCATGATTCAAGCGATGATGAAGAAAAAGAAAGGAAAAACAAGAACAAGAGACTTGGGAAGAAAAAGAGCCATGACAAGAAGACCAAGCTCTTCCCAAAGAAGAAAGGGCACACCAAGAGAAGCTTCTTGGTGGAAAAACAAGAGTGAGTGACCGATGTCTCATCAAGCGAAGATTCAAGTGATGAAGAAGACATAGTCACCATCGCCCTCACAAATGAAGAACCATCACTACCTCCACCTCCAATGTGCCTCATGGCCAAAGGTAACTCTAAGGTATGTGAGAGTGAAGATGATAGTGATGATGAGCTTGACCCTAATGAGTTTGCTAACCTCATTAATGAGTATACATCCGTTATCAAGAGGGAAAAGGGCAAAGTCAAGGTTCTTGAGAGCACTCGTGCCAAGTTAGAGCTTGCCCACTCCGATTTGCTTGGCAAGTACAATGACTTGCTTGAAAAGCACAATGAGTCACTTGTACTTGCTAAGCAAGTTGAAGAGAGCCACAAAAAGCTTAAACAAGAGCATAGGGAGTTGGCTCACAAGTATCAAGAACTTGAATTTGCCTATGAAGCAATTGACCCAAGTCTTGAGAACTTTGCTCATGAAACTATTGAGAAGGTCAATGCTTCTACTTCATGTGATGACCTACTCATTAATGCAAATGCTACTAATGTTTTGCCCGAGCTTGCACCTTCTAGGGAAAATGAATTGATGGATCAAGTTGCAAGCCTCAAGAGTAGTGTGGAGAAACTCTCAAGAGGAGAATACATCCACAAAGAGATTCTCTTCAACAATGCCCGTGACTATGGCAAAAGAGGTCTTGGTTCATTTCCGGAGCCAAACATAGCCACTACTCCTTCTCTGGAGATAAAGATTAGCTTCATCAAGGAAGTTGGATCATATTGCCAACATTGCCAAGTCACCGGGAACCACACTAGGGAGTGCACTTTACCATCACGTCCTCTTCCTAAATTACCCAAGAATTATTCTTCAATGTTTCAAAATAACCATTTTCTCTTGAGTAAAGTGAAGGGCAAGGTGAAGGCCAAATTCATTGGCAAACTCACTAAGGAGTCAAAGAAAAACCTCCCCAAGCAACTTTGGGTCCCAAAAGCTCTTGTCACACATGTGCAAGGCCCAAAGCTTGTTTGGGTTCCTAAAACTCAAAAGTGAATTCTCATGTGTGTAGGTGAACTACAAAGCCGGTGGAAAACATTGGGTACTAGATAGCGGTTGCTTTCAACATATGACCGGCAATGATAGCATGTTCACCTCCCTTGAAGACCCCGGCGATCATTGTGGCAGAACCGCCTAAATTATCCCGGCTCAAGTGCGTAAACCATCACCATAAAGGCAACATTAGCTTAAACGCACTTCAAACGGAACAATTTTTGGTCTGTCGGGTAACGTCCCGATACAACCACCGATTCTCGGATCGAACAAGCATACCTCGCACGAAGGCGAGTCCAGAGATATTACAACCACAAATTTTACAACACAGGCAAGTTCAGTAGTGATTACCAAATAGTTCAAACCATTATTACAAAACCAACTTAAGTAAAACAGTTCTACAAAACATAATTATAAGTTCAGAGTCTAAACAGCGGAAGATGAAATACGATTTCTACAACACGTCGCCAAAAGTATACCAAGCTAGCCCAAGCCGGGTATCACTCGTCATAGTCATTGCCGGCCGAAGACGTATCCCATTCTACGGACCAGCCAGGAGGCAAAGCGCAAGGATAGGTCAAGCTAGCGATCTGATCCTCAAAACTCATACCTGAAAAAGGATTTCAACAGCAAGGCTGAGTATTCTAATACTCAGTAAGACTTAACCGACAACGGGTATAAGTAGCCCACATTAGCTAGACTATGCAAGGCATTTGTAAGGCTCTGGTTTTCCTTTGCTGAAAAGCAATAAAGAGTAGGTCCTTGCTTTCAAGTTTTAGCTTCAAGATTCTAGTTGATTAACCATTCTATGTAAGCATCTACTAACCAAACATGGTGGAACTTCTAAGCAAGCATCAAGATTAATAAGAATATTGTTGCTCTTATTACTCTGTGTGGCAAAGAGATCAAGCAGTCTCATTTCATCGTGAGAGGCGGACGATTCTGAATCGAAATTCAACCTTGCAAGGGTAACCTAGCACACACGTCTGGAATACCGTCGGGTCATTCCCAAACAACCGTTAACCTTTCTTTCCGGCTTGTGGATAGTGCCACTCTCCCCGACTACAGGGCTCCAAGGCCGAACCTTGTCCCTAGAAGTCGTAGTGTTGCGCAACATAAAATAAAACCTATCCCTACTGAGAGAGTGGGAGGTATATCCACTCCCCGGTCCAATCGGCTACTAGGCTTGCCGCGTACCATATTTACGGCATGTGACTAGTACTTTCAAAAACTTAACCAGCACTACCACACACCGCGACCTTAGCAAGTTCATCAACACAGACGGGGTCTCACATAGGACATAATATCGAACACAACCCCGTCCGTCGTCCTTATATTGATAACAGAAAGTAAACAAGCAATTCCTATAAAGCTCGCGAGTGACAGGCAATCACTCGACTTTTACCGGTCCTATAAGCTTAGCAATTATTCGAACTCAAGTCTAGTGTTCAGTACATAGGTTCCTAGGATCATGCATCTAGGGTTTTCAATTCAAATCCTAAGAACTGTAAATGCACAAGTAAGTAACAACAGTAAATGATAATAATTTGAAAAATAGGTTATGCCCGGGGCTTGCCTTCTCGGTAATTGCTAACTATTTCAGCGCTAGGCTCTTCCGAACTTTGGTTCGGGGCTTCAGTTAGTTCCGCAGTGTTCACTTGAGCTTCGAGATCACCTCCGTCAGACTCCGGAATCAACTCGTACGTCCCGTCTGACAAAGTAGTCGTATCTATATGTAATGCGAGAACAACATTATAAACAAACATGGGCAATCGTTTATAGAGTAGTTAAATAACAAATTTAACTACACAAGGCATCATGATCAACAGCACAAAAGAAGTTAACTAACTTCGTGAAATGAGTGGTGGTGATTTCCTATACAATTAAGTCATGGTTTGTAAATAAATCATCAAAACAGAGTACAAAAAGTAATAAATTATACCAAAATTACACTAAACAGAACATGAACAAAGTAATCTACCCTTCAAAAATCATATCAATACATGTAATCATTTAATCACAATAAATCATTTATGCAGGCAACACCTAGTACAAGCTTGAATTATACAGACTAAAATATTGCAAAGTAGAAGCTCAAAATTTAACAGGAGATTTACAAAGGTAAGATCTAGCTACAGTGAATTTTTCATGATTTTATCTACACAGAATTAACTCTGAGAAAATAACTAAAACAAACAACAGATTAGCAAGATTTATTTTTAGCCCCTAATCTAGCCATGAACTAAGGCTCAAACTTCCTGGACAAGCTAATATACTCCAGAAGAACACTCAGGAATATTTTCAGGATTTAAAAAGAACAGAAACTATTTATCATAAATAAAGTATACTAAACAAGGATTAAATCAAATAAATAGCTACACAAGAGAACTGATCATGAAATTTTTATAGCAAAGCTAGTGTAACATGAGTAAACTACCACAAAAATTTCAGAGCAAGACCAGCTTTCAAGCATTAGATAAGAAAAAGACTAAACATCTAGTATTTATTTACCTAGTGACACAAAACCATTTATACGGCAAAAACTTGCAACTAAAGCCTAACATATTATGGTTCTACTGCATAGAGCTCTTCAAGAGGATTCCAAAACATCAAAATTTTCTAATTTACGAATTTTCTACGAATTGATCTAGAATTTCAAAGTTCACTGAAAATATTACAAAGCAGCCCCTACTGGCACTATTCATCTGAGTCTAGGCCTATGCAAATAACCCCCTGGGTTTTCTTTCCTTTCAACCCGAGGTCCCTGGGCCGGGTCAGAGAGGGGAGGCGGCGGTTGACCGGCCGTTTCCCGGCGAGGGGCTCACCGGCGGCGAGAGGGGAGGGGTGCGTGAGCTTCACGGGTGCAAGGCGCACCTCTGGGTGGCCTAGGGTTGCGCGGAGGGGCTCGGAATCGGCGGCTCGGCGGAGCAGGGCGGGTCGGCGGCGGAGGCAAGCGACGGCGAGGGTGCTCCGGTGAGGTTCAGGCGAGGGGAAGTGGCCTGGGAGCTGCGCGAGGTCGAGGCGGTGCTAAAGGTGGGGGCTGTAGGGGTAGATCGGGTCTGGGGTGGCGGCTCCGCGGCGGGGTGAAGCTCGCCGGCGTTCGGGGTGAGCGGCGGCGGCGTTCTGGGGCGTGGGGTTAGGGAACTGGCGAAAAGAGGAGGGGAATAGAGCACGGGGCTTCTTGTAGTGCTCAGGCGCGCGAAAGATCGAGAGCTGGGCCTCGGGTTTGGGCTCTCCACGGCGGCGTCGCGGTGGCGGCCGCCGGGGAGGTTCTGGGCGCGGCGGGGCGGCGTGGCGAGGGGTGAAGGCGCCAGCGCGAGGCAACAGGCGGGGGAGGAGCTCGTCCGCGACGCGTGGGCGCCAGCGCACGGCGAATTGATGGCCGGGAAGGCCGGGAAATCGTCGGCGGGCGGCGCTGTCGGTGGCCGGCGGCGAGAAGCAGAGCAGAGAGGGGGAGATGGTCATAAGGGCAATTTTGCAATTTCCAAAAGTTCCAGGGACCTTTCTGTAAACAAGCAATAACTTTTAAATCAAAGCTCAAATGGAAAAGTGCCCAACATGAAAGTTGTTCAAAATTTCAAGATCTACAACTTTGATGTTGTGCAAAAATTTATTTGGCCAAAGCTTCAAGAGCTAAAATTAAAACTGTTGAAGGGATTTTGAATTCCAGGAAATTTGTCTTTTTCAAAGCAATTTCATTTCAAATGTAGACCTTCAAGCAAAAATTGATGCCATGCAATAAATGCACTGAAATTTTGCACAAACACCCTCCACAAAAGCTATATTCAGAAATAACTATATAAAGGACCTTGCAAAAAATCATAATTACACATATAGCCTTTCATAATTACAAAAAGATCCTTTTTAAGTAATTCTAGCACATGATGCATAGCAAACCTACCCAATTACTGTGCAGACACTTAATTAATTACTGTGTAAACACCCGGGGTGTTACAATCATGAACATGTCACCTATGGTGATAACTCAAGGGGAAAAGTTTTAGGTTTGGGTAGAATAGCTATCTCTAAAGATTTATCCATTTCTAATGTCTTGTTTGTAGAAGCACTTAGTTTTAATCTTATTTCTATTGCTCAATTGTGTGATCTTGGACTAACGTGTACCTTTGACAAGAATGGTGTTGTAGTAACTCTTGAAGAAGACAAGTCAATGGTATTCACGGGGTTTAGGCATGGCAACATCTATTTAGTGGACTTCTCTTCAAAGCAAACAAGTACCATGACATGCCTCTTCACCAAGTCTTCTCTTGGGTGGCTTTGGCATAGAAGAATTGCTCATATTGGCATGAGCAACCTCAAGAAAGCCCACAAGAGAGGGATGATCACCGGCTTGAAGGATGTCACGTTTGACAAGAACAAGCTATGTAAAGCATGTCAAGCCGGGAAGCAAGTTGCAACACATCATCCCATCAAGACGATGTTGTCTACCTCCAAGCCGCTCGAGCTACTTCACATGGATCTCTTTGGTCCAACTACATGCAAGAGCATTGGTGGTAACCTCTATTGCCTAGTAATTGTTGATGATTTTTCACGTTACACTTGGGTTATGTTTCTAGGCGATAAGGGTGAAACTCCGGAAATCTTCAAGACCTTTGCAAGAAGAGCTCAAAGGGAGTACAACTCCTCAATTGTGAAGATCCGGAGTGACAACGGCACCGAGTTCAAAAATATGAAGATTGAAGAATGGTGCGATGAAGAGGGCATCAAGCATGAGTTTTCCGCCACCTACACGCCTCAACAAAATGGAGTGGTGGAAAGAAAGAACAAGACACTCATCACCCTAGCTAGAGCAATGTTGGAAGATTATGGCACGTCCGAGAAGTTTTGGGCGGAAGCAATCAACACGGCGTGTCATGCATCCAACCGAGTATATCCTCACCGACTCCTCAAGAAAACTCCATATGAGCTCATCACCGGGAAGAAACCAAATATATCATACTTTCGAGTCTTTGGTTGCAAATGCTTCATCTACAAGAAGAAAAGGCTCGGTAAGTTTGAAAGTAGATGTGATGAAGGTTTCTTTCTTGGTTATGCATCAAACTCCAAAGCATATAGAGTATTCAATCAAACCTCCGGGTTAGTTGAAGAAACATGTGATGTGGAGTTTGATGAATCTAATGGCTCCCAAGAGGAGGTTGTTGGCTATGAAAATGTAGGTGATGAGGAGATTGATAAAGCTTTGAAGAAGATGTCCATTGGGGAAATCAAGCCGGAAGAGGTGCATGAAGGCAATGATCAAGGGGGAGGACCTTCCTCATCTACACCAAGCACCTCCACGGCGCCCCAAATGGATGAAGATCAAGAAAAAGATGATACACAACCTCAAGAAGATGTGCCAATGCCAACACCCCAAGTTCAAGAACAAGAAGAGCAAAGTGTTCCACCACAAGCACAAGTCACCCATGATCCACCCCAACAAGCATCCACGCAAGTACCGCTAGTGAAGCATGGTCGCATCTCCAAGGATCATCCAATTGGTCAAATCATTGGTAGTCCATCAAAGGGAGTAAGAACTCGCTCTAAACATGCTTCATTTTGCGAATATCACTCGTTTGTTTCTTGTATTGAACCCACTAGCATAGAGGAAGCGCTTGAGGACTCGGATTGGGTGATGGCCATGCAAGATGAGTTGAACAACTTCACCCGCAATGAAGTTTGGGTCCTCGAAGCTCCTCCGAAAGACAAGAACATCATCGGCACCAAGTGGGTCTTTCGAAACAAGCAAGATGAACATGGGGTGGTGATACGCAACAAAGCAAGACTTGTGGCAAAAGGGTTTTCTCAAGTCGAAGGTTTGGATTTTGGTGAAATTTTTGCTCCGGTCGCAAGACTTGAAGCTATCCGCATCCTTCTTGCTTACTCTTCACATCATAACATTAAGTTGTATCAAATGGATGTGAAAAGTGCATTCTTAAATGGCGTTATTAACGAACTTGTTTATGTTGAGCAACCTCCCGGGTTTGAAGATCCGAGGAATCCTAACCATGTTTATAGGTTGCACAAGGTACTCTATGGGCTCAAACAAGCTCCAAGGGCTTGGTATGAGAGGCTTCGTGACTTCCTAATCATGCAAGGCTTCAAGATCGGGAGGGTGGACACCACGTTGTTCACAAAAGACGTCAACGGGGATCTTTTCATTTGTCAAATTTATGTTGACGATATTATCTTTGGCTCAACTAATGATTTACTAAGCCATGAGTTTGCTACCATGATGTCTAGGGAATTCGAGATGTCCATGATTGGCGAATTGACCTTCTTCCTTGGTTTTCAAGTCAAACAAATGAAGGAAGGGACATTCATCCATCAAGAAAAGTATACTAAAGATATCTTGAAGAAGTTCAAGATGGATGAGTGCAAGCCAATCAAGACACCCATGGCAACCAATGGGCATCTCGACTTGGATGTGGACGGTAAACCGGTTGATCAATCCCTCTATCGTTCTATGATAGGGTCTTTGCTTTACCTTACCGCATCTAGGCCCGATATAATGTTTAGTGTGTGCTTGTGTGCCCGCTTTCAAGCTAACCCAAAGGAGTCACACGTTTCGGCTGTGAATAGGATCCTTCGGTATCTCAAGCACACTCCTAGCATAGGCTTGTGGTACCCCAAAGGCGCTAGTTTAGATCTCTTGGGATACTCGGATTCGGATTTTGCCGGAAGCCGTGTGGATCGCAAGAGTACCTCCGGGGGTTGCCACTTGCTTGGGCGTTCTCTAGTTTCTTGGTCGAGTAAGAAGCAAAATTCCGTGGCTTTGTCCACCGCGGAAGCGGAATATATAGCGGCCGGTGCATGTTGTGCCCAAATCCTATATATGAAGCAAACCCTTTTGGACTTTGGTGTGAAACTAGATAGGATCCCACTCCTTTGTGACAATGAAAGTGCCGTAAAAATTGCCAAGAATCCGGTTCAACACTCTCGCACAAAGCACATTGATATTCGCCATCACTTCTTGCGTGATCACGAAGCCAAAGGAGACATATCTCTTCAAGGTGTGAGATCCGAGGAGCAATTGGCGGATATCTTCACAAAACCTTTAGACGAGAGTACCTTTGTTAGGCTAAGGAATGAGCTTAATGTGTTAGATGCGGCAAACGTCATGTAAGTTGCCATGTCATATAGAAAAATGCATACATATAGGGCACTTGTCTAACCATGGTAAGATAGTGATGAGCAAGGGTTTAGCTAGAGGTGGTGGTCCACTTGTTTTCCTCTAGGCTTGTAGAAAGGCTCATCATGAAGAAGCTTCCCGTGGGTTCAAACTTGACAAGTAGATCTTAATTTCTTGTTATGCATTTCTTGTCATATAGATGTGCACTTCATGTTTACTTTACTTTCGCATGTGGTTGTAGTTTGCATCATCATTGCATGCGTAAGGGTCACAAAGGAGATCATTTGATGAAAATGAGACTTGTTTCATATACAAGATCTTAATTCATGAAAAGTGAAAAGAGCAAAGTGTTAGGTGCGTTCTTGCCTAGTGAGTCATGTCATAATGAGTTTGAAGCTCTCTATCTTCAATATTCCTATGACAAGGCTCATACATTTTATTTGACGCTTTGTCTCTCTTGCGGCTTTTCCTTGTGTTTGAAAAGAAATTTATTTAAGCAAGTGTGCTATCCTATTTATTTTGAGGGGTAAAGTCGCCTATGCAAGTCCATTAACTTGAGTTTATTTGAATCTTATAAGTTTATTGGACTTAGCATAGAAGAGTGAGCTGAGTGGGGGTTTTTGGCTTCACCGGTTAAACCGACGTTCAAAGGATCTATACCCATCGGATTAACCGGCGTTACTAAAGTTTGTCTCAGCTCAGTCAAGTTTCAGGCGTTCAACCGGCGTATACAAAAGTCAGAGCATCGGATTAACCGGTGATAGTAAATGCAAATCAGACCTAGCAATCAACCGGTGTTTTGATCAATCAACCGACGAGGACACTCTTGACAGCATCGGTTCAACCGGCGTTCAGTTTCAGATATGCAGAAGCCTCGGGTGAACTGCACCAACGCAATCAACCGGCGTTCAAACCCTACGCGTCGGATCGACCGGTGTTAAAGAAAATCGCGGGACCCACCTGTCATATATGTGTCTTGTGCGGGCCGCGGTTTCTTCTTCCTCTCTGTTTTCGCCCGACTCCAGCCGCCGCCGCTTGACCTCGTTCTCGCGCCGCCTCTCGCCTCCGCGCCGCCACCACTCGCCGCCGCTCGCCTGCACGTCGAGCCGCCGCCGCCGCGCCCTCGCGCTCGCCCAGCGCCGCCCGTGCGCGCCTGCGCCGCCCGCGCAACCGCTCTGCGCCGCCGCCTGTGCGCGTAGCCGCCGCCGCCGCACCACGTCCTCACCGCCGCACGTGCCTCCATCGCCAAGCACCACTGTACTCCACGCCATCCACGCCGCAGCCGCAGCCTCCACGTCTCCAAGCATCCACGCCATTCACGCCGCAGCCGCAGCCCATCAGTGCTCGCCAAGTGCTCGACATATTGCCTGTTCGAGATGGGTCGCGAGAAGAGGAAGGGTAAGGAAGTTGTGGTCGAGAAGCCCGCTCGCAAGCGGACTCGTGCAGAGAAGGAGGCCGAGAGGGCCGAGATGGTGGCCAAGGCCGCCGAGGAGCAGGCATCAGGCCGTGCTCGTCCGTTCCAGATCAGGGAGGACCCCAGAGGCAGAGGCAGAGGCAGGGGTATGGGCAGAGTGAGAGGTGCCAGGGCCACCAGAGCCGCGACAGCAGCAGCAGCAGCAGCAGAGTCAGATCAGTCAGATACAGCTGCAGATTCTGACTCAGAGGTAGCACAGTCAGAGGGGCAGAGTTCTCCACAGCGGTCGTCTGAGAGAGGTTCCCCGGCAGCGACAGAGCGTCGCACTGGACCGAGGACTCGGGGAGGACACCAGCCACAGGAGCCCCGCAGGTCAGCAGCAGCAGCAGCTCGCAGAGCCGAGGCCCTAGAGGCCGAGCGCGCAGTGTTCCGTATGGACACTGTTGTGCGTCTGGAGCCAGGTGTGATGCTCCAGAACTTGACCCGAGCCAATGCGGCCAAGGTCAAGAGGCTCAGGTGGAGTGTTGACGAGGAGGTCTGGTTCCCAGTGACCCGAGACAGCAGAGTCGACAGGAGGTTCTGGACTTTGCTACAGGCCAGCTTCTACGAGACTTTCCAGCGGAGGGGCCACCAGATTTTTCAGCACAGGGTTCTTGACTGGGTCTCACTGAGGACAGCCGCAGGGGGAGCAGATGTGAGAGCACACTTTGCTCACTTCAGAGGTCTGCCCAGACTGCTAGAGATGGAGCAGAACCGTTATATCGAGGACTGGGTCAGAGTGTTCTACGCTACAGCTTGGATAGCCCCCGAGCGCAGAGCCGTGCACTTCATGTTTGGAGGGCAGGACTTTGGTTTGTCAAGGGCAACCATTGCTGGTATTCTTGGAGTTGACCTGGTCGACGTCTCGCTGCACGAGAGGGTTTACGGGGACTCAGATCCACCCCGCTGGGCGATGGTTGGCGGGATTGCTCCTTCCCACGAGGCGATCACTCAGTGCTTCCGCCAGCCGTTCCCAGCCTCTTACGCCAGAGTGCCGAGCTTGCTCACTGCAGAGGCTTACGCTGTTCACATGGCACTCCGGAGGACTCTGTTACCGAGGAGTGGCTACCCAGAGGGGTTCACAGGTTTGCAGCAGCTCTTGCTTCTACACATCCTCACTCACGAGCCATTTGATATAGTTGACTTTATTCTGGCTGAGATCGAGGATGTGATCACTGATGGGATGGGTGTGGTGCGACAGTTTCCCTATGCGCACTGGATCAGTTACATATGCTCTATGATAGTGCCAGCAGAGTCACCCATCAGCGCCCCTTACCGTCACGACGAGGCTCCCAGGTTCCCTGTCTACCGACCCACAGCTCCACAGGACAGGAGGAGGGGCAGACACGCAGATAGAGCAGCGATGGCTCGACTGTCACCAGAGGTTCAGGCACGAGTGGCAGAGGAGGATGAGGCACTCCTAGCAGCAGAGGCACAGCTTCCCGAGGGAGATGATGAGATTCACTGGTCTGAGCTTGAGTCAGACTCCTCCGACGACGTTGAGTACTTTCCTTCAGCTGCCCCAGCCGTGATCACGAGGCAGGAGGTTCAGGAGAGCCAGCTCCTCCGACTTCAGCAGCTGCTACAGTCTCTGAGTCTCAGGTGACTCAGCCGTCCGAGCTCACTTCACTACTACAGCAGCTCGTGACCCAGCAGAGGGAGGATAGACTTGCTCAGGAGGAGGCCAGGAGAGCCCATGAGGCTCAGATTGCTGCTATTCAGAGAGAGGCCGCCCGAGAGCGGGCTGCGACCGAGGAGCGTTTTGTCGGGCTTATCGACAGAGTTTCACAGAGGACAGACGCTCAGTTTCAGCAGATGCAGCAGGGGATGATGGCGATGTTCGGGATGATCTCACAGCTTTACTCTCACACTGGACTCGCCCCGCAGCAGCCAGGACAGCCAGGCCTTCAGGGTGTTGGAGCACCTCAGCTTGCCGTTACACCAGCTCCAGCCCCTACTGCAGCTCCAGCTACCTCAGCGACACTGGAGACCACGTTCTCGATGTCCGCATTACTTGGGTCTGCCGGTCGTCCACTGTTCTCTCCACTGCCAGCGACCACACTCTTTCAGGACTCACCGTCAGCGGTTCAGTCGGTCGCCCTCCCTTCCTCACTTCAGGCAGCACCTTCAGGGGGAGGAGCAGTAGAGGAGTCCCTGCTTCCACAGTCGACGCAGCCGGCAGCTTCAGCGGTCACTTCTTCGGATATTGATACTTCTTCCGCTGGCCCGGTTACGACTTCTACGGATCCTCTACCAGGCAGTGCCAGCACGAGAGCCTCCACGACAGTCACCCCCCCAGTGAGCTCAGACCCAGACCAGCAGCTTCCGTCTGTCACCGAGGGTGAGAGCTCTCCGTCCGACGACGACGACGACCCGGACCGCTTCCTCGCCGTACCACGACAGCACGACCCGTAGCTCGCCTTTTGGTGCTTTGATGCCAAAGGGGGAGAGGTGTTAGGGGGAGCCACAGAGTTAGGGGGAGGGTAGAGCTAGAGAGAGCTCGTAGTTATCAGGACTTTGATTCTTTGTATCACATTTGGTGTTAATTCATGGATATGTACATTTGTCGCTTGAGTATGCCGTTCTTTGAGACATATCTATGGATTTCGTTTGAGCCGTTGAGCTCTTTGGTCCTGCTTTCGAGTTTGCTTGTGTTTATCCTGCTTTATCTTTCTCGCTCTCTCGTTATTTATGTTTGTGTTGTCATCAATCACCAAAAAGGGGGAGATTGTAAGCATCTAGGCCCTCAAGGTATGTTTCGGTGATTAATGACAACCATTATTGTGATTAATGAGTTTGTGCAGCTTAATAGATCATTATCGCTCATTTGGTCATATGTCAAAAGAGGCCCCTCAATTTTGGTTATTCTAAAAGGCGATCTCGGTTTTCAACTTATATATGTCAAGGCTAAGGATCTTTCTAGTCCTAAGTGTCACAAGGTTGAGAAGGACACTTAGGTTAGTATAGGTTTTATAGTTTTGTAGTGATCGCACTATTAAGAGGGGTTAAGGCTTAGTAACTTGAGCATGGACATGGTCATTTGAAAATGGATGCACACTATGGTCACTCAGGTTTCTAGAAGTTCAAATAAGTGGTTCTCAAACTATATCTCAAGAATATTTGGATTTCATTCAAGACTCAAATCAGAAAAGACAAAATCAGAAAAAGTCTATACACCGGTTTAACCGACGCTCTCAATTTTCTATACGTCGGTTAAACGAAGTCAGCAGAGTCTGGACAAATTCAATACACCGGTTAAACCGACGTGTTTGAATTTAACGTCGGTGCATTAGTCCAGAGTTGGTTTTTCCAGGGCAATTCAAGTTCTATTCATCGGATTAACCGACGCTGTTTGAATCAAGACGTCGGTGCAATTGACCAGTGAGATGGTTTTTCAGTGGATTTCAAAAGTTGTACTCACCGGTTAAACCGACGATAGGTTTGAGTTAACGTCGGTGCAGTTGTCCAGAGACTTGGTTTTTCAGTTGATCAGTGGACAACTACACTCACCGGTTAAACCGATGATACGTCGGTCAATCTGCCCAAGTTGTAACGGCTAGTTTCCAGAAGAGGCAGTTTACATTCACCGGTTAAACCGACGATGACAAATGGAGGGACGTCGGATTAACCGGCGCTACGCAGTTTTCTGGCAGCTTTTCTCCAACGGCTCTATTTGTGTGAGCTGCCTATATATACCCCTCCAATGGGTCATTTCGCCCACTCTTGACACCAGGCAACATCCAAACACTCATACCATAGTCAAGAGCCACATTGAGCTTCATCATTCACATACTTGTGCATTCAATCAATCAAGAAGCAAGATTAAGGACTTGAGTAGAGAGAAGCTAGTGTGCATCCGTTCTTGGTGATCGGTTCTTGCTCAAGTGAAGGCCTTAGCTTGTTACTCTTGGTGATTGGCATCACCTAGGCGATCTTGGTGATCGAGGTGTTTTCTCGCGGAGCTTGCCAAGGATTGTGGGAGCCCGGAGAAGAAGATTGTACGTGGCTTGATCTCCACCACGCCGGGATGGTGAACGGAGACTCTTAGTGAGCGCCCTCGTCTCGGTGACTTGGGAGGTGACAAGACTCTTTGAGAGTGTCACAACGTGGATTAGGGGTGTGTGCCAACATCGATACCACGGGAAAAAATCCGGTCGTCTCTTGTCCACTCTCTTTATTCAAGCATTTTCTTTCATGCAATTTACTCATGTGCTTGACTTAGAGATCATAACTTAGCTCTACCTTGCTAGGCTTTACTTTGTTTTTATCTCTCTTAGCTTGTGTAGGTAGCTTAGTTATCCGGTTGGTGAATTGGTGCCCTACTAGTATTGCATAGGTTAAGGTTGCTTTACCTTGTTTTAGAAATTGAAAAAGGCCCAATTCACCCCCCTCTTGGTCCATCGATCCTTACAGAGGGGCGCGCCGCCGCCGCCGCCATGGACCTGCGTGGGCCTCCACCTCCGCCTGGATCTGGCGAGGGAGGGAGGACAGAGGAGCGGATGAGCAGCGGCCGGCGTGGGACGAGCCGCCGCCACCACCTGGATGCAGCTTGGGAGCAGACGAGAGATAGGGAGGGAGAGAGCCGAGGTCCAGCAGTGCCGGGATCCGGCCGCCAGGATCTGTCGGCGTTGCAGGGGAGGCCCGACCGCCACTGCGGCACCTAGCCCCGACCGCCGCCGCCGCAGCTTGCCCCACCCGCAACACAGGGGAGGCGGTGGAGCTGCGGGAGGACGAGAAGGCGCGGCGGTGGCGTCGGCGAGCCCGTGCGAAGGTGCGGCGCGATTGGCCCTCCCGACAGGGAGCAGGCCGGCGGCGGCAGGGGGGAGGTGAGCAGCGCGTGGTGGAGAGGAGGAAGGAGGTTGAAGGAGAAGCTGATGTGTGGGCCCCACACGTCAGTGAGTGGATGGGAGAGAAACAGCAGGGGTATTTTGGGCCATACGAAAATACGCGGGTCTGCGAGTGGGTCCAAGGGCATCAAAGACTTTTAAAATGGCACGGTTCAAAGAAGTGAAGAATTGTAATGGCAAGTTTCCAATAACGTGAATAGTAATGGCATTCTTCCAAAGTTAGAAAATTGTGATGGCAGAAATCCAAAAAACCCTTTACTATACGAATACATAAAAATGTCAGATGTAAGCATATTGGGTCATAAGTATATTAGCTTTATTTGCAACATCTTAGTTCCTTGTTTCATGTTGCCTCGGTGCAGTCAAGGAGGGAATATGAACAGCAGGTGGCCAATGAAGAAGCGGAACAACTGCGCAGTTTCCATGTGAGTAACATTTAAATGTAGTAGCATAGAACAGCACATTGTGGAGCTTCTAGATGCTCCATAGTGCTACTTCTTAGTTTTATCTTAAGCTACTTCCTCTGATCTCAAATATAAGTCCATTATAGTCTCCAATACGACACTTTGACTAACAATATCTAAGAAACATATTATTCTAAGTAGAAAGAGTTGTATATTATGAAATATGTACCGTGATTAATCTAGTAATGTCAATGCATATGATCTCTTTTAGAAATTGTGGTCAAAGCCAAAAGCTTGACTTAGGGCAATCCTAAATAGACTTGTATTTGGGATGCAAAGTAGTAGTAAATTTCAGTAATTGTTTGTATACTACGAGACTATTCACATCTGTTCTCATATGCCAAGCACAGGTCACATTACTGACTTATAAGTGTTTTTCTTTTCAGGAGGCTGTGGCTGCCCGATCCAATATTGTCCATGAACTTGAGACTCCTACAGTCTCTAGACCAGAGGTATGTTGGAATATATAAATGCAAAAGTAGAAGTGTTACTTGCGATCTTGTCATAGTTTTAAGATGAGATGAACAAAATATACATGTAATGCACTGTGCTCCTCTCCTCTCTGTGCAAGTTTTTTAGCTACATTCCTCATCATGTTGATATAAATGGAGCATCATGATATGTGTTTCACAAATCTGTCCTGCTGAGCCTGAGCTATGCATGTGACTACCCCTCTTTAGGAGAGCAGGCCTAAGCCACCTACGAAGAGGAGCCAGCCTGCGCTCCTGAAAAATGTAATAATTTCTGTGAAGCCGCAAGCCAAGAAAGCAAAGGTTGATGCGGAAGCTAAGCCTGCACCCGAGGAGCAGCAGCCTTCAAATGGTCACGACGCGGACCAAAAGCCACCATCGGATGCCACCAAGGCCACGCTGGGCTCTCTGGTGGCTTACGATGATGACGAAAGTGGCGACGACCAAGATTGACAGCGTTTGTCTAGAAATCAGGTATGGATACCGCAAGCTCATAGGAAGAGGAGATGCAATGGACGTGTGGAGCTGCAGCAGCCTGTGAGGTTTGCTCGACCAGAGGCCAAATGGGCTTCTCAGGTTGTCCCTATTCACAGGAAGGATCTGCTGAAATTTTCTTGTACGAAGGTTGCAGACAGTTTGATTTGGATATGTGCTGACTAATGAATTCTGTAGCATAGGATCTCTGTTTTTGTAAAACGAACTTTGTAGCAAGTAGTTGCATTTATTTGGTCAGCCAGCATTTTCTCCATGGATTGGTGATTAATTAGGTTAAGCTAACTAATTCAGTGGTTGAGTAGATCAACTAGATCAGAACACGTATTGGAACATGTAGCAAGAAGAAAAAAAGAAAGATGTATTTTTTTGGCACCTCTATATATATCTCCGGTGAAAACGGTGCCTCGTTTTGGAACCAAGTTGACGAAAATGACAGAAACGAACCAAGTTGACGAAAATGACAGAAACGAACCAAGTTGACGAAAATGACAGAAATCGGACTCCTGATGGGTGAAGCTACATTTTCAACCCATGCGGTTTCCCTGATCGTGATGGTCCCTTTGATAAGCGGGGGAAAGGTGGGTGTACTACATGGCCTGCTGCCGCTGGACGTACGAGCAGGACAAGTCGAGCAAGCAGGGCAAGCCGAGTCGTCTCGTGATCTCGTCTGGGAGGTTGGTGAGCTGCTGGGTGTGTGCAGTACGCCAGTACGCGTTGTACTGACGAAGCGAGGCCAGGTCCGGCCGCGCCCACTGTGGTGTGTACTCCACTCCAGAGCTCCAGGCGCGCGTTGTTGTACTGACGAGCGCCGCGCCGCCGGCACCTTATGCTTATCATTGGAATTGCAAGACTAGCAAGCAGTACTGTACTGCACCTACACTGCACCGAGACGGGAAGCCAGCCCAGCCAGTGTCCCGCTGTGTATATATAGATCTCCAATGTTCCATGGAGATGACGGAGATTAGGGTTCTCATTGGCGTCGGCGGTTGCAGCAGGTTGCCAGGTTTGGACGTTTGGTTTGGTGTGCAGGTTTTATGAGCACAAGGGGAGAGGGGGGTGGTCTGGATTGGAGACAGGGATGAGGCAGAGCATGGGATGGGGCCATCAACAAAAAAAAAAAAAACCGTTTCTTCCACTGCGAAAGAAGAGGGGTTCTTCATCAGGCACAGAAAAGATTGAGAGCTCCGCTGGTGTTGTTGCTCCCTCCCCTGCACTGCCTCTTCCCTGGCTCCCCCATCATACCCGGCCCATCATCCCTCCCTCTATCGATGCCCTTTTGTTTTTTTTGCCTGCTTATTATTATCTTTTCATAGTACAAGTAGCAATTTTGGTTTTTTTTCTTGGCATTCTTTCTGGTATAGAGAATACTAGCTGCAACATTTCATATTGAACTGGCCTATCACATTTGTTATTTGTACTACCCCTCTAGCCTCTAAGTAGCCCGAATATTTTTTAACTCAAATCTACTTTCCACTTTCTTCCTCCCGTGGATGTTGAGACAAAACCTATGACTTCGTGTGTTCTTATAGTGGACTCTATTTACTTGTACTTGAAGCTATTTTTAGTACAGATCAGGGGGACGCCACTCCGACGGATGCAGTGGCGGAGCCACCACTAGGGCGAGCCCGGGCGGCCGCCCTAGGTGCTTCTAGACGAGATCTAGAGCATACTGTTAACAACAAAGGTAGCGGAGAACAAGAAGTAGGATGGATCTGAGGAACATAAGAAGAACAAAGGAGAACAAGGAATTAACTTTCAAAGGACAAATTACTTGAGTAAAGAGTAAGAGTTCATATAAGTTGTTCGATACTCCTCCTCGTATGCACTCAGTATTTTAACCAGCGACTCTCTTGCATTTATATGGGTTGGGCTTGATACGTGCGCGCAGGCACATCTAGCGAACCCATTCGCTGCCACCAAAACTAATACTAGTCTTTCTGGTGGGGCTGTCCATAGTGGTAGATGCTTCCTCCGGTTCGTGGGTGCTGACAATATCCCCCGTTCTCAACTCCGATCGGGGCTCATGACGGTGCGATGACGCCCCCCTCCCCCGAACGTGAGGACGACGGTCATCTACTGCCAAGAGTTGCGAGACTCAGATTGGGCCAATGGAGCACTACAAGAGAGGACTTCGTGATCTCGTGGACCATCCGGTCGAGTGGGCTGTAGCCTCTTAAGAGGTTCAGCCTAGCCCCAGCCCAACGCTGCGTCTTCTTGCCACCAGACGCTGCTGGCGATTTTGGCAGTTCACCATCCACCCCCCTTCCTGCAGTCCCGCTCAGGCACTCACGCCGACGCATTGCTATCGTTGCATGATGGCGCTCCGCGTCCGTCCGTCCGTCCTGCAACCCCAACTCGACACCCGCCAGCCGCGTCAGCGGATCCCGTGCACCGCTGCCGCGGGCGCTTACAACCGGGCAGCAATCTTCGGCGCATCACTTTGGCCGTGCGAAAATTTTGATGTTGAACTCCGCCCTAGGTCATTTTTTGGGCTGACTTCGCCACTGGACGGATGGAAGGAAAGGCAACAGCTGAAGATTCAAGATTGCTCTGAACAAGGCCATTGGAAATGCCTATTAGATGCCAATTCATAGTTACATTTCCATATTTGTTTTTCATGTATCAGTTTCTTCTGTATATACATATTGTATATACATATGTAATCTAGTAAAGAATAGGTTTTGGAGGAGCCAAGTCCCATGGTGCTTCGTCGGCGAGCTCTGCATCCGGCATGGTCGCGTAGCAGCTACTGGTTTGGGGCTCCATGGGGTGGCTGTCTTACTGCGGCGTGAAGGTTTGGGTGTGGAAGTTGTAGGCGAAAGCTATGCTGGGTTCTTCAACTTGTGGCAACGGCGACGTCTGCGGACGTCTCAAAATGACTTTGAATTTTTTTTGATAGTGCGTTGCTTGAGAGAAACACAAGCGCACGAGAGAAACACAAAACGCACGGCCTGACGAACTACCAATAGATTTGGAAGACAACAATCATTTTTTGGTCATTTGGGGCCTAGTGCAGTCGGCCCACTTGCACTTGGCCATATACACTCGCCTGCCATCCGCGTCGCAAGATCATCATCGACACCTACGGCGGCTGGGGCGCCCACAGCTGCGGCGCCTTCTCAGATGGCAGCAATAGAGTTTACGTGCCTATGATTCTCCACAAATAGCACACGAGTTTGCAATTTTCGTTGCAACAGAATCTCCAAAAAAAACCATCAATTAGCTGTGTAAAATTTATGGCTAGTATAAACCCACCTGATGTAGTATCCTTGGTGCGGATTATTTTGTTATTAGGATTATGGAACTATGTAACTACTCCAACAAAGGTATAAAAAAAAGGTAAAAAAAGATTCATATGGCCTCTGGCCACTGTGAAAGGCTGAAAGGTAAACAGTTGATACTGCAATTGGCAACAGAGGGCACAGGCTGGATCTTTGCATGTTTCCACAAGTAGCCAACTTGATTACTTGAACCAGTGCCCACTGTCCAGTGGTGATTGTCCTGACTGAAGCAAACAAACTACGAGTAGCAAAGATGGGCACCAAAACCTGCTGCGCAGTGAAATCTGTGGACCTCCTAATGGACAGACCCTACGGTGCTGGCCTCAATCAGGAGCAGCCGCAGAACGCCGATCGTTGCTGGCATCAGATCAGGCCATCAGGGCCGAGGCAAAGGCAGCAGTTTCGGCTGCTCGCTGCTGCTGCTCGCTGCTGCCTGCAGAGGGCATGGTGTGCAAAATGTGGCCGCGGCCGCCCGCTGAGCCGGGCGGCCGCCGGCGACGATCGGGCCCGGTGGCGGTGGGCGGGGGCGGAGGCGGAGGCGGAGGCGCGGAGCTTGCCTGGCCGCGGATCTGGATGCGAGTGCGAGCACGCCACGCGAGACGTGACCGTAGCGGCAGGTGGAGCAACCTGGCATGGAGCCGGCGTCCAGCCACACGCCGGCGGCGACGGGCAGGCTTGACCGTTTCCGCGATCCGACCCTGCCGGTGGCCCCGGCGACGGGGCTCGCCCGGAGCAGCGCGGCCGCGCACATGTTTGACCGAGCGAAGCAAATGCCAAAAAAAGGGAAACGGACACAAGTGTGTGTGAGATGGCAAACTTTTTGTCTTGCACTACTACACTGGTTTTGTGAGATGCCAAAAAAAAGGGTCACTTTTTTCTTCTTTTTTTTTTTAAAAAAAAACCATGAGACTCGCTAGGGGCACGGACACTCTTTGTTTTTTTTAATTATGATGAAGACGCAATCATGATTTAGTACTGGCATCCATTCGAAAACCAAAACAGTTGACACTGACAGCCATGAACGGGTTAGCGAGAATTCCTTCAACTATTGGCAGTCAACTTGACATCACCGGCCACATGGAGCCGGCGTGCAGCCACACGCCGCCTGCCCGTCCGCGACCCGACACCGTGTTGGTAATCCCGACAGCCGGAGCTCCGGCGATCGCCGGAACGGCGCAGCCAATGCCACGCACGTGTTTGGCCGGCTATTTTCGCCGTAACCTGAGCAAAGCAGCAACGCCAAAAATGGGAGGGAGAGAAAAAAAAACCAAACAAACACGCCCAAGTGTGAGATGGCATACCTTTTGCTTTGTAGTGCATTGGTTTTTCAGTGAAAATAGACTGAAAAATGTCAGATCACACCATCTGGCTGATGAGAAATCGTCGGCGTGTCGTCTGGCCGCGACGCCTGCCGGCCTTTCAGGGCTAGTTTGGCGGCGGGTGATAATTAAACCAGGGAAGATAGCCCTTCACGGGAATTTCCTTCGACGACGGGATCCCCCTCCATCCATAGGGACAATACTCCCTGCAGGGGAGATTACCCTGCCGCCGTTTGGAAGCTGCTTAAATCACCTGTCTGTCGGCACTTGCATGCTTTATATTCATTGGTGTATTGCAATAGAGAAGCAGTAGGCATTATGGTTTTACTAGTCCATGTAAGCAATATTTTATCTAAAGATAAGCGAATACAAAATACAAAGTGCGAGAAGTTATAATAGTCCATACAAGCTTAATCTATATATTATGAAGATATCATCCAAAATAGCAGAATTGTTACGGTATGGTCCTTGGGGTAACAAGCATATTCCATATAAGCTTAATCCATCTCGACTAGCATCAACGTAATCCTGACGACAAGACATGGCCAAAATGATTCACACCATGCAAATCCTATATTACAAACTACTTTGACCAAATAGTGAATTACATACCATGGAGATAAATTACTAGCTAGGTAGTAGTTTCTTCCAGGAAAACCAAAGAAAAATCACGTGGATCAATAAAAGCAGAAGCAACATGTGAGCTACTTGTGTGTTTAATTCACAGCAACACAATAATAAACTGTAAGCCGCACTTGCGCCATTCCTATCACAAAAATTATTTTAGCTTCTATGTATTTCTTCCACCAAGTGCTCTGCAAGCAACATGAAAAAAAAACCCTCATAAGCTGAATGCTAAATATTGAATGCATTGCAGGGACCAAATAAACTCAAGAGGCTATAGAATGCTGAATTCTGAGCTAAAAAAACCAATAATACAAAATACATATATCATGCTGAATGCTAACAGATGCGGAACCAAAACTAATTGTTAAGCTAGAAAATATTTTATTTGAGAAGCTTCCAGACATTGAGTTAATAACATATTGTATTTTTCAACTACCAGATTTTATTTTATCATGCAATAGATCAATACTACTATTAGAACACTCAATCCATGCCTGCTTAATGCAACAGCACCAAAAAAACATGATAACCAATAGTAAATAGCTACAGCTAAAGGGTTGGCAAAATATTATCTCTAGAACAATTATTGTTGACAATCTACTCTAGAAAAGCATATCGACAGTCAAATTTCAAGTGCAAGACCAAAAATAGAAAAGTATTTCAGGGAACATATACTGAGCACTCTGCAGGTAGCACAAATTGACACATGACTTAGTTTAGATACTCATCTTTTGTAACTGTACTTATTTTTCTAGTCAGATCTGATCAGACAAGTTTTAACTAAGTACACTGAGCATATTCAAAGAGACATACCTGATTTTTTTTAGCCAAATTAGTCGAACATCAGGATTTGTATGATAATTCAAACTGTACTATCAAATGTGAACTTATATGAGCCAAAGTCTGTCATATGACAAGCAACAACAAAAAATGCAGATACAAAATAATTCATAAACTTAAAAATAATTACTGCTATATATAATAATCATGCTCCTTTTATAGTATCTAACTATCTGAGAGAAAACTGACGGGAAGAAATGTTCAGCTCAGTAAAATAACATTGGTCAAATTCTCAAGCCAGCGCTAGAAACAATAGGAAAACACTCGACAAGATTATTTTGTCATGCACACTAACATGTGGACCCATTGACATCTACACAGCGGCAATTGCCAAATAAAATGTGAAACGCTAAGCAATTGACTCTATAAAAAAAAGGACTCAATATTTTTTTTGGATATGATGTCTCCACTGTCGTAAGCACTTATGTTTCAGAGCAAGGATGCCACCAACTATACTCATGAGGCAGGGAAAAGGATAATATTCTGGGCCTCTTGATATAATAAAGACAGGAACTAGGTAGGAACCAGGAAGTATCACAATAATAATCCGATGACAAAATTGAAACACGCTATAATCGGTGAACTATTGTCTGCGGTTGACAGTATGAAGCAGCATAAATCCACAAAAAAAGAATGATGATAAACTAGTAGAGAAAAAAATCTAAAATTGATGCAAGAAGCTGGATCCGCTTGCTTTTATTATCTAGAACAAGAGGACGACCTAGGAAGGGCCAGGGAGAGGAAGAGGAGCATGTGATCCGCTCACTGCATTCAGCAGCCAAGGTCCGGGTCTAGCTTGCTCTGCTTCAACAGGATCTACAAGAAAAAGGTGTGGGGAGAAGAGAGGAGAAACAACCCTAGCGGGAGCACAGGAGAGGGGGTGGGGAGGGGGATCCACCTGATGCGAAGGAAGAAGTCGTTGTAGAGAAGCCTGTGGAGGAGACGCTACAGGCGCGAGGTCGTCGGAGTAGGTCGGCAGGCGGCGACGGCGGTGCTCTTCTGTTCGACTCCGCGAGTCGAAGATTGCGAGACGAGAGACGGGGAGTGCTCCCCGGTGTCTAAAGCTCGGGCGGTATTCCCGGTGGAAATTGGGCTCACCCGGGCCGGGAAACCCCAAGCTACGAGCTTCCAAAGGCGTCCGCTGGACTCCGCATGGGAGAATCCCGCGTGGGCTGCTAGCCCGGGGAAACGACGAGGATTCTGGCAGGGAAGAGGGCTTCCAAACTAGACCTCAGGGTGCCGTCGGGGTGGTTTCGCTGATCGGTGGCCGGATACCGGCCATCACCGCACCACAATTGAGCCCACAATAGCCACATGGTTTACTATCTTATATAAAATGCATTCATCGCGTGCACCGACGGTCTTCTAGCTCCGGAGAAAATATCTATAAAAAAAGCGTTGTGCTTGCTCCTTTTTAAGTATATACATGTGATTTTAATATTAATTAAGATGAACTAATTAGGTCATTCTAAATGGATGAAATGTCTAGCTTGTCAATTCCCGTTTATTGTGCGTGAGACAGCGAGAGCCTGTACAAAGGGGGGGGGGGGAAATAAAATGGAAACCGACTTGAAAGTGGAAACCAGACACTCTATCCCCTTGGCGTGATCACGACGTATAATTATATTGGATCACAGTTGTTCTTCATAAAGGGACTTATGTGCTGAAGAGTTTTACTGACTTTAATGACGACTCAACTCTGCTAACTAGAGAGCTCGCGGGCATTTATTTACTAATTTGCTTCTTAGTGTACACGAAGTTTGTTTTTTCTTTCTCTATCCGAGTGATTAAGCGTACGTGAACCAAAACAGCTTACAAGGGTCAGCTAGAATTCAACTGCTGCTATACTGGACTTGTTGAAAATAAAGTACACAAACTTTCCTTCAAGTTTCCCCCAACTATTTATCCCACGTCTTCGCTGTTCTCCTTGTACATGTTTTTAGTTTCGAATTCTGTGAGATGAAAGTTAACATCAGATACTGTGTTGCAAAATGAATAAGAATATTTCTACTGTCGTTTTTCACCTATCTTTCTCTGCTGTACTATTTTTGACCGTCGAATATGACAAACATGATGATATGATGGGGCAGAGGCAGGATCCGGTTTGGCGTGTAGCGCGTTTGGCCAAGAAACAAACTTTGCCAGTGGGCGGTGGTGGCTTGTTGGTTCCATTGAGCTGTGGACGGTGGACCCATACCGGCCATCACAACCATACGAGCCCCATTTACATACAATTGCTATCGTTTACATGCGGTTGTAGGTCCATGTCCACCAGCTAAAGCTCATAATTCGCAGCATCCATGAAGGCACATGCATGGAGCCTGCTACCCTTGCCATTTTTTTTATTGTGAAAACGCAAGCATAATTAATATCATGCATAGTACGTGAAGCATCAAAGCAGCAAATATCCGATCGCCAGGGAAATAATATCTTGGTTTCCATGGCGGAAAGAAAACATCATGTGGGTGCATATATTATTTTATCTTTTCTAAATATATAGTTTTCTATATATTTAGACATTATATATATATATGGAGTAGGTGCGTAGTGTAGCAAAAACGATGTATTTAGACAAACAAAACAACTTATAATTTAGGACAGATGGAGACCTTACAAAGAGAGATATCATTTGAGAATGGAAAAATCAACCCATAAATTTAGCATAAAGATTTGTTTGGAGGTTGGAAGTGTAGATTCTCATTAACAGCCGATTTATGGACCTCTAATCAAAATACTGGATATATGGTAATCACTTGTCATTACATTGATGAAGATTGGAAAGTTCAGAAGAGAATCATTAAATTTTTTGTGGTCAAAACACCACATGATGAGTTCAATCTTTATATTGTAATGCCGAAAGCCATCCGATATTACAATATTGAGGACAAACTTTTTAGCATTACATTGCATAATATGCAAGTGCTAACAAATCGATGATGGATTTGTTACAGGAAAATCTATTAGCGAAATATATGCTGCATTGCAATGAAGATCTATTTCATGCCCGTTGTGCAGCTCATGTCCTTAATCTAATTGTAAAAGATGGCTTGGAAGTGATAGATGGAGTAATCAATGATATAAGAGAGAGCGTGAAGTAGGGTTCCATATCTAGAAAGGAGAAATTTGAGGAGATAATAGTAGAGATAGGCATAGGTTGTGGGAGTCGTTCTACACTAGATGTGCCGACACGTTGAAACTCTATTTGTGATATGTTGGAGTCAGCTTTGCCATTTAGAGAGGCTTTTATGAGTTAGGAAGGCAGGACTCCAACTATATATACTCCCCGTCACTTGAAGAGTGGCAAAGAGCTAAAGTGGTCTGCAATTTGTTAAAGGTATTCAAGAAAACGACAAATGTTGTTTCTAGTTCAAAATACCCCATCTCTAATCTTTATTTTCATGAAATATGGAGTGTGAACGAAGTATTGGACAAGGAAACATCAAGTCAAAACCCAATTATTGCATCTATGGTGACAGAAATGAAGATGAAGTTTGAGAAATATTAGAAAAACTCATACTTATCAAATTGCATACCAGTTATACTTGATCCTCGATTCAAGTTTGGATTTGTTGAGTTTCGCTTAAACAAGGCTTTTGGAGAGACAGCTAGTGTTCACATTGATAAAGTTGATAAAGCTATAAGAAGTTTGTACAATGGATACTCATTTGAAATGGGAGAGTCCTTTAACTCTGCTGCTCAAGAAGGTGAGATTGCAAGTTCAGGAAAAGTTCACTTGTGGTCTGACTGGAGTCAACACATGAGTTGTCGGAGTAACCAAGTGACAGGAGAACTTGATAGATACTATCTTGATGATTTATTCCCGTGTGATGATGATAGCTTTGACATTTTACACTGGTGGATTGTGCATGGAGTGCAGCCACTACTATGCGTCTTGATGCCTCTTGTGAGCATCAATCAACACAGTCAGCCAAGAAGCAGCAGAAGCAGAAGAGGAAGAGAGCCTTCTCTGAATTGGATATTGTCGATAAAGAATCTTTATTCTGCTGAATGGCATCGAGTTGCATCTTGTTCTGATGTACACTTTTGTCGTTGTTAGCTTTTGATGTGTGCTAAGGCCTTGTTTAGTTCTTTACATGTAAACGCAAAAAAGCCGTAAACGCATTAAAGTGAAAAGGAATCTTGCTAATTTGAAGTACTAAATAAAGTCTATTTACAAAACTTTTTTGCATGGTTGGGCTGTAAATCGCGAGACGAATCTAATGAGCCTACTTAATCCATGAGTTGCAACAGTGATGCTACAGTAACCATCCGCTAATTATTGATTAAACATAGATTAATTAGTATCATTAGATTCGTCTCGCGATTTACAACTCATCTATGCTAAAAGTTTTGCAAATATACTTCATTTAGTACTTCAAATGACCAAGATTCTTTTGAAATTTTTTTTGCAAAATGAACTAAACAGACCCTAAGTCGATTGGAACTGTGTAAGGTGTGGGCTATACTGAGTTTAGTTCACATGTGCTCATTTGAATTATGTTGTGAATGCTGGCTTCTTGAACTGGGCTGGAGGGGGCGTTTTGAGATGTAACTAGGCTGGCAGATGTCGGCAGGTGCCTGCAGCCTGCTTAATATTTACCGCAAAAACCCAATAGGAGATTGCAGGTTCCTCAGCTAACTTTGGCGGGCTCTGCATAGCGTAGTGCTGCAGGCGATGTGGGTGGCCCTGCAGGCTTCTGCAGACGGGCCCGCCTGCATCTTGACTCGAAATCAAGTGGTTCGCCTCTGCACTTGTGTCAGCTAGCTTTTGATATTTTGGGAGGTATTCGCCATCACTCCAATAATGTTGGAGCATATATATAGATATCATTTTGAAAAAAATCACCCGCTGAAAATGAGAACCCAGTTGGATGGATGGTCGGTAGAGCTGGTTATACACCATGACCTTTCGCGTTCGCGCGCGGGAGCAAGTAGACCAACCACGGCACAAGAGGGGGAAAAAATTCCCGGTGGTGGCGACCATCCATCTGCTGCCGATCGAGATCCCTTTTCCTCGTTGGAGGAGCACTTGTCTCTGAGTGCTCAACTTGGACTGCAACTTTTCTTTTCCTAGTCAAACCTCCTGTGGTGAGGCACCGGGAAAACGACGGCCGCCACGCCCACGCACCACGACGGCGGCGGCGGCGGCGACGACGATGAAGTAGGCAGGCAGCTGGAGCTGTGGGAAATTAATTGAAGCCAAGTGCGCTGTTGCCGGTTGGTAGTAGTGGTGCGTTGGTGTTGCTGAACTAACAACCTGCGGAGGCGGCCTTGGGCCAACACATGCACACGCGGGTAGGGTGGGACGAGCTGGCCACCGGCCTTGACTTGACCAAGAGCTGGCGTGGCTCAGCTCCAGCGGCGCTGACTCGCCTCGCCTGTCTTCTCTTCTCCAGCTGCACCTAATTAGGGATGTAAATGGTAGTATTCGAATTTGATTCGGCTTGGAAGGGAAGTTATATTTCTATGATGTCGATATCCATTATAATCTTATTCGACAAAAACTAATACTATCCGTATTCGACTCCATATTCGAACACAAATATGAAAACAAATATGATATCAGTAGTATCCATCCGTATCCGATCCGTTTTCATCCCTACACCTAATACTAGTCTCTTCCTTTTCTTTCCTTTTTTTTCTTGTCCTTCTCTGAACAGCGGGAGCCTGGCTATGTAACACGTCAAGTTACCAAGCACGACCAAGTTTTTTTTTTTTTTTGCGAGCAAGTTAAAACTCCATGAAACAACGCCTATGTATTTCCTTTCTTTTGCTACAAAAAAAAAGTAGCATACTCAGCGTCAGGGCCGGCCCAGGGGGCCTGCCAAATACCTAAACCATTCATTTAGCCCACCAGAACAGAAACAACTTGGGAAATGAGGTGCAAAGGCCCAGACTTTAGCATGCAAATTACTTTAGTAGTGGGCTCCCTTCTCCACCGTGAGCCCAGCCCACCAGGATGAGTCATTTCAGCCGTTAGAGCGTTTGCAGAATTCAAACTTTTTTCCTTTCTGCTACGCATGCCCATGGCGTACAACTGGGCTAACTGCGCACCAACGCGCGACCAATGAGGACATAATCTGATTTATCTTTTTGACGGCATAATAGTCTAATTTAATTTTGACCGACGTGCGTCGTCTCATACAATTTGCCACGTCCCCCACCAGACCTGCCATGACACAATTTCACAGTCCCGACAACCACAGATTGATCATTCACCGATGGTGCAAAGGTGATGGTGGTAGGTTCAGGCATCAGGCCACTTCTTTACAAATGGTGCATAAGTACATTCACATGCTGCAGTCAGTTTCTTTACATCATGTTTGCTGGCAAATCCCTGGAGATTCACAGATATCGCGACCGCCAGGATGCGGTTGGAGCACAGAATGGATACACAATGCAAGAATGCGATCAGATAATCAGCAGTTAAGCCCCACAACGTGCTGAACTACTGTTACAATTCAGTCACTGTTCAGCTGCTCTATCATAGTGTCGATCGGCAGCGATCCTAATGGCAATGACGACTCCAGGCGCTCGAGCATGTCGAGTTCAAAGTGTTCGTCGTTGCTGAGATCAGGTGATTGATCAAGCTGGTCCTCTTGGTTTCCGGCAACAATGCTCGTTTCAGACTCATCGTTTATGTACTCGGCACTTGTACATTTGGTGTCCACCTCGTTGTGATTGGCCACAACCAGAGCTGGAAATGAGTGCTCCACTGCCTGAGATGTGATGCTGAACTCCTCAACCCTCGTCAGGAGTGAATCGGGTGTGAGAACGTTTGCTTCGGCATCATCCAGCAGCAATGCCAGAGACGAGTCCACTGCACTCTTCCACAATTTAAATATTTTGGGCCTTAATACTTCTCTTACCATGACTTGAGCGCTGACATCGGTGGCTTCATCGGTATCTACAAACAGTTGGCCTTATTATATTAATTCCATGAGTACAAGTTGACAATATTAATAGCTGGAGACACTAAATGTTTTTTCCAGTGACGAAAAGAATGGGCAGATCATTTTTTCATGCCACAAATCTGAGTGTAAGTTTGAATAAAAAGCATGGAGCATCTGATAAAATGTGTGCAGGAAGAGATGCAAAATGAAGAGACCTCATAAAAATCAATGACCAAAATGCTATTCTAAAGAAAATGAACATGGATATCATATAAGCAAGACCAAGATAATCACTGAAGGTTATGTATGCATACCTGAACCACTCACATCAGTTGACACTGTCGTATAATTCTTTGGAACTTTTGGAATGAGAGTCAGAGGCTTCGAGTATCTGGATTTCCATTCTTTGCCTCGGTACATTAATATCTGTTCATTATCAAATGATAAAAGAACACAAGGAACAAGATCCTGCATATATATAGACATGTCAACGATTTCAGCTAAGGGGTCGGAAAGAGGGTATACACAAGATTCATTTCCACTATAGGTAATCAATGAAACTCAGAAAATCATGTGGATGAATCGGACCCTTAGTTTTGCTCCTATCTTTTTGTAGTCACTTGGATTCAAACCCTCACAATCAATCTTCACTAGGTCATTTCCTTCAAAAGCATCTCGCACATCCTTGACAAGAGTGATATATATTCCATTTTTTGCTGCAAGATGCAGAATACAAGATAAGATGGTACAAAATCTTGAGAGCAAATGTGAAAAGAAAAATCAGGAACCATATGCTAGAGACTATTCACAATTAGGTTTGTATTACGGCACTTGGATATGCTAAAAATGTAATATAGTATGTGGTGTGGAACAGGAATCAGGTTCCTGCTGTGGGTAGGCATCCCCATACTGCTTCTCATGTCAGAAGCATGAAACTAGTAAAAGACAGAACAAACCAAATAGGAAGGTCATCTGGTTTTGCAACAAGTACGGCGTGGTTATGCCAGGTAACCCTGGTTCTTAGAATCTGAACACACAGTTATCCATAAGAATCAAGTTGGCCCGTAAATTAATACCTAATTTACAAATTGGTGGCAGATCACACCCTTTTCTTCTCATTTCATCTGCTTCTTCTTTTGTAAGCCCTTCTGGGACTTCCTTGATGAGTTTTGGATATACAGGAGTAGCAGGTTTCCAGAGCATTAGGGGATAGCGAGGACGAGTCCGTGGGTCATAATGTCTCCCTCGATATAGAAAAACAACGCCACCTACTCTGTGAATAACCTTTCCACCTGACTTTTCCTGGAACATAATAGATGTTACTATAATACTATGTATGATAGTGCACTATAATAAAGTCCAGATGCTTGTATTGTTCTATTGGAAAAATACATAAGCATGCATACATGACAATTGAGGAATTGTTCCATGAGAAGCCAACAAGTATACATCCCTAACAATATGCAAGGTCTTCTTAGTCATCAACTCATACACTGGTCTAATCAAAATATGTGTAAGTATAGTTCACTACTATACTCATGTCGTTTTATAGGTTGTTCGAGAATAAGTGAATCACCTACCTTTCCCCAAAGGCCTGAACTGGTTAGTGCATACAACTCAATAAAGGTATTTGTATGGCTACTTTGGTCCTACTTTCTTACATTATTTCTTACCAAATAAAAAAAGGAGAATAATGTATAGTCCAAACAACAAGGCAAAATATTAGCAAGCTAAATTTATTTGTCGCTATGATCCTAAAATCCTACCCAACTCTATGCACAAGTATCATTTGAGTCCTCATGCAAGTTTGAACAGAAATAAAATAGAACATGCTACCATTCTTTTGAAATCTTAAAAAACACTCTAGTGTACCCGATATCATATTTTTGCACTGAAGTACAAATTACAAATTTTAGTCTACCTTGTGCAAGGGGAAATAGTTTTGCACCACATAATGGCATCCCAAGATGTCTGGGATGCAGGATCACATACTCATGTGCACAATTGCACATTTATATATAGTAGCAAACTGAGAATAGATACCTCAAGGTAATAACAGAGATTGTTCATATCGACAGTTGGAACACCTCGGCATCTAACTTTACAGATTTCCTGCCGCCTCCAATGACAATGTATCATTTCCAACATATTGTGAGTCAAGCCATCTCTTCCTACAGGAAATTGATCAGGAAATGCATACTCAAATCTACACTCCATCAGCAATAACATTTAAATCTGCAATAAGCCTATCATATCTGGTTGATCTAGTGGAAGAAATGAGCATTTGGAAGGTAGCAAGTGAGGATGGGTTTACATGTAGGGGAAAAATCTATCTATGGTCAAAACTTCGGATGATTGAAATTTGTCCCTCGTCTGCAATATACGCAAAACTTGCCCAACTCTGAAAACTAGTTCGAACACATCCCTCCCACTAGCGAAAGACGGTTAATTCCAATTCTGGTTCACATGACGCACCATGTTGTCTCCAGACGGCTAAACAACTCTCACTGGCTAAATAAAGCTAATAATAATGTGTTTCAACATCCGCTTATAATATATGTTGTATGTACTGTTCCCTCACCAAGAACCAGCCTCAGTGCTGGAAAACTGCCGCCTTATCACCCTGATATTCTTTCTCTAGAACCACTAAACCAAAGCACTGTCGATGACCGCCTACAATACGAGCCTAGGGACATGGCTACAGATTTTGTATAAGAGTTGAGAAGCCAGAAATTGAGTTGTTCTTGTTTTAAGTATGAAAAATATTGCCGCAGTTTCACTATTTCCTAACAATTGACTGAGTGAATAGGTTGAGATCATTGTAGTTCATGGGTGAAAAGTTTTTGGGTGTCACATCGGATGTTTGACCGGAGGTTGGAAGGGATTTTTGTACACTAATAAAAAAACTAATTTCATAACTAGCTTCGAAACGTTGAGATAAATCTGTTGAGCCTAATTAATCCATCATTAGCACACGTGGGTTACTGTAGCACTTTATGGCTAATCATGGACTAATTAGGTTCAAAAGATTAATTTACACGCAAATTATACGCGAATTGTGCAATTGATTTTTTATTTAACCACATTTAATACTTCATGCATGTCCAAACATTCGATGTGACTTTTTTGGCCAAAATTTTTTTGGAACTAAACAAGGATGGGCCTTGTAGTCAGTTGTTACCAATATTGAGCTGTCGGTTGTGCGAGATGTGAGGCTTGACGAGCTCGCGCACCTCGGCGCGAGTGAGCGGCTCGCCGAGCACCTCATCCCTGGTCCTGCCGTCGCCGGGGCTCACCCTGGCCAGGTCCCTCTGCCTCCTCCCCCTAACCTCCATCATGATCCCGTGCGGGCTCACCGTCTGCGGCGACTCCTGCCCGAGCGGCGTGTGCAGCCGCACGCCCCGGCGGCGCGCCTTCTCCTCCTTGGTGAGCAGCGGCGCCTTGCCCGTCCAGGGCCGCGGCATGGTCGGCGGCGCGAAGGGCAGGAACGCGGGCTCCCGGATGGCGAGCGGCGGCGCGCGGGGCGCCTCGGAGTAGCTGAACTGGAAGTCGAACGGCGCGCCGGGGAGGCGGAAGGAGAGGCCCGAGGGCCCCACGACGACGGCGCGGCCCGAGGCAGCGTCGGCCGGGTCGGCGGCGAGGAGAGCCTCGCCATCGCCGGCGGCCGCGACCGGGGGCACGGGCTTGCGGTACGCGGTGCGGAGGTGCGCCGCGCGGAAGGCGGGGCTGTCGTTGCTGGTGGTCGCTCTCGGACCGCCGTCTGCTGGTTCCTGCTGTTCTTGGGAACGCTGCTCGGGATGGTTCCTGGGGTGGCGGCGGCGAGGGGGGAGTGGCGGGAGGGGAAGGGACCGGTGCTGCGGGTAGCGGCGGTTGGAGAGGGGAGGCGGCGGGGCGGAGAAGAGGTTCGCGCGGCCGGCGCGGGAGGGAGCCGGCCGCTGCGGCGGCGGTGGCGGCATGGCGGGAAGCGGTGGCGGGGGACGAAAGGAGAAGACGAGGAAGGAGATAGCGAGAAGATTTTTTTGTTTTCCCTCGCTCTCTCCGAAAACACCAAACCACATGCCCATGTGATCGCCGGGGCTATCCTGGCCGTTGATCGGAGCTGTGGGCCCGCACTAATTGGGGGACCGTTGTGTTCTGGTGGAGAGCTGTGTTCGGCGTTGACAAGGGCATTCTCGGAACTCGCCTATGGCCATTAGGGTGAAAAAGTTTTTATGAAAGGCCATATTTGGTTTATAAGGTGAAAAAAAATTCAAAAAAAACAAATGCATGCATAGAGTACTAAACGAAATTTATTTGTGAAACCTTTTCACGGATGAGTATAATTTTTTCAAGACGAATCTAATGAGTCAAGTCCACCATAATTGGCTATAGTGATGCTACAATAACTGCACCTAATCATTCTCCAATCATGCAGTCAAAGACTTTATTAGCTACAGCACATACTATAGTATCATAATTGTGAAGGTTGTTTTGTAATTAGATTTCATTTAATACCTCTAATTAGTGGTCAAAGGGGCGAAATTTTTTTCACTCCTAACCAAACACGGCCAAAACTTTTCGCCCCTTTGATCATTAATTAGAAGTATTAAATGAAGTCTAATCACAAAATAATCTTCAAAATCATGGTACTGTAGTATGTGATGTAGCTAATACGGCCTATGACCGCATGATTAGGGACGGTTACTGTAGCATCACAGTAGCCAATCATGATGAAACTTGGCTCATTAAATTTGGCTTGAAAAATTACACCCATTCGTAAAAAAAGTTTCACAAATAAATTTCGTTTAATACTTCATGCCCATTCGTCCTTTTGTGAAATGAATTTCGCGGGGAAATCAAACATGGAGTATGTTGTTCTCTCTCCCACGCTCCTTCCTGCAGACACCTGCTGCTTCTCTCTCTCACGCTCCTTCCTTTGTACGTTACCTGCTGCTTCTTCCTTCGTTCCTCTCTTCTCTGAAAGCTACTTGCTAGTTCTCTTCCCGTTGCCATTCTCTCCTTCCTTTGTTCCGCCCATATCTTGGTACGATTTCTTCTTCGAAGGAGGATCCGGGGCCTTTCTCGATGCTGAGAGTACGTGCAGAGGTTGTGACTGCGGCAGATCGAAAAGATTCCGCCATCGACTTCGCAGTTGAAGGCGATGATGTTCTCAGCCGCGATTTGATGGATTTGAGCTTGGGTTCCGAGGAGAAGGTGCTTCCTCTTCTTTGCTCGTGTATTATCTTGAGTTCTGGTCGTATGAATTAGAAAGATTTGTATTGTTGTGCCACTTTTTATGGCCTGTCCACCATTGATTTGTTAGATCTGTAGTATTAAAAGTTGCATTTCCTGTGTAGTTTATAGTATTTGAAGACCTGTGTTCCGAATATAGGTCCTTTTTTTATTTTAACACATATTCTTAACTGACTTTTTTGTACAGAATAAAACTAGTGTTCGGGAGTTGGCTAATCGTGCGGATGCAAGTGGTTCCTTCTTTTCGTTTGCTGCTTCTGCACGGGTACTATTGCTCTCACGGCAATGTTTGTTTTGCTGATCCAATTTGATAAACAAACATTAATGTGGAATAAAATTTGTCTTCTGTACTGTGTCCCTAAATCTCTGTACTTTGCTTTTCGTGGGCTCTATTTGCCTTTACAACTAAACCAATCCTGCCATGTGATTAAATCTGTGAAGTTATGGACTATGGTATGCTTAATTTTCGTATTGAACCAAGGTTTTTGTTAGTTTAAGTATGGACACTTTATAGCTCGTGGTGTGTACTCCTTTTTCATAGTAAACCTTACTTTTTCATCGGATTAAATTTGTCAATGCTGTATATAGTGTGTGCTATAGTCAATTTTATTACTAAACAAAGTTTGCTTTGTGGTTAAATTAGTGCACTTTGTTTAATGTGGTTTAGGGCTATTTTTGCATAGTAAACAACTCCTGCTATGTTACTAAAGCTGTGAATTTTCGTATTGTGGTATGTACTTAATTTACCTACTCAACCAACCTTGTTGTGTTACTAAATCTATGAACTTTATAGTTCGTGCTCTGTCAATAATTTTGCTAGTGCTATGTGATTAAATCCTTGCAGTTTATACTGTGTGGTCTGTAGTAACTTTTATTTGGAAATCAAGCTTTGCTCTGTGACTAAATCTGTTCAAAGATTGAAGTGTGTACTGTACTTAACTTTGCTAATAAACAAAGTTAATCATGTTAGTAAATTTGTTTACTTCAAATTGTGTGGGCAGCATTAATTATGTCTGTGAGTCAAATTTAGGGTTTTAGGAATTAGGCGTAACGGTTCACGGTTTAGTGTTAGGGGTTTTATGGTTAGGTGGTAATGGGTTTGGGGTTTAGCTTTTTAGTGTTTAGGGTTTAGGGACCTAGAGTTTAGGGTTCAGAGTTTTTAGCATTTAGTTGTTTAGTGTTTAGGGATTTAGTTTTAGGATTTATGGTTTGGGCTTTAGGGTTTCGGGTTTTAGTGTGTAGGGTTTAGGTTTAGTGTTTGGGGTTTATGGTTTTAATGTTTAGTGTTTCAGGGTTTAGGGGGTTTAGGGTTTAGGGGTTTTAGTGTTTAGGGATTTATGGTTTAGAGTTTAGGGTTTTGGATTTTAGTGTGTAGGGTTCAGGTTTAGTGTTTGGGGTTTATGGCTTTAATGTTTAGTGTTTTATAGTTTAGGATTTAGGGTTCTAGGGTTTAGCGTTTTGGTTTCATGCGTTCGTTATTAGTCGTTTCTATTTGTTTGCATTAAAAATGTCCATCATTTGCTTGGGAAAAAATATTGGCTGGTGTCTCCTTTTCAATGAGTGAAAGTGATCTGTCCTCTTTCAATACATCCAAGTCTGCTTATTTCTTTGACCTTTACAAGCAGGTGAGACTTTTTGGTTTGGTTGGCATGTACCAAAGCTTCTTTTTTTTAAATCCATGGTTTTTCCCATTTTATGATTTTAAGCACCATGAAATTTTTGACAGGGAATAAAACAGAAACTAAAGATATCTCCAAGGATGGTTCTTCTGAATGTTCTCAAATCTGTTAGCATTGTGGACCCTGTCTTTACATCCGTTGAGTTTTCTGGTTCATTTCAATGCATTATTCAATTTGAAACTGATCTGCCCTGTGCTCGGCTACCTCGGATTAGCATATTGTAGAACTCAACTGCCTCTTTGTTCCAAACCCAACCTCCCATGAATGCATATTGTAGAACTCAACTGCCTCTTCTTCACAATCAAATGACAAGCCAACATATTCCTGGAAAATGTACCTTGGGTTCAGCCCAGCTTCTTTTGATTCACAGTATTTTCTTATTGACATTTCAGCTGCACCCATCCCTGTTGGTTTGCGGTAAGCTGCACAATCGACACCGTCCTTGACTCTCCTCCTGTATTAGAAGCATGGATATATCATCATTTATGAATACAATCTAGTTTTTTTTTCTAATATGTATTGCAATTCATTGTTCTGGAAAAACAAATACTGACCTTTTTTCCATGGAACTGCAGTGGAGTCGCGAGATGCCAGAGCCTCATTATTATCTTGGACAGGGCTTGCAAAACAGTTAATTTGAGCATCTAAAGCATCCATTGTCTTATTTTTGTTTCCCTCCCCTTTTCTAACCAGTTCACCCGTTGAGTAGAATATATCCCAATCAACTTGCTGAAGATCTTCTTCATTAGCTATTGGTAATGTTGACTTGTCTACAACAATCAAATCTTCAGGTTCATCAACTTCCTGAATATTTTCTTCTTGGGTACTTTCAGACATGTCCCTGTCACTCTCCAGTGCACAGCTTGTACTATCCAACAACAACAACAACAACATAGCCTTTTTTCCCAAGCAAGTTGGGGTAGGCTACAGCTTGTACTATCCAACTGATAAATATTTATCCCACTATCAGACGTGTCTTCAGAATCTGCTGATTCTTTATTTGTTTCGCAAACTACTAGCATTTGCTCCTGTGTTCCACTGCTGGTAGAAGGCATCGTTGCCATTGTCACTCCATATAGTAGTTGCTGGTAAGAACCCAGGACTGCTGACAAGAAAAAAAATTATGTTCTTTTTCCTCTTTATTAGAGCACAAACGCATAAATAGAAATCAATTACTCCTAAAACGAAATCATATTATATCTTTTCACCTTGTTTGACTTATCTTGTTTGTGTACTTTTTCTATAACCAAAGGAATAACATTGTAGTACCAAGTTTACTAAAGAAAATGCAACAACAGCTAGCTAGACATATTTTTGCTTTTCGCAGGTTTAAATAATTGGCATCGATCCATTTACCTTGATAGTTGTAGGGTGTTACACCTGACTGTCGGGTATCACAATTAGAGACACCTTAATCGGGGTACTAAGACCGCTTTTAAAAACACAAACACCTGTTAAGGCAACGAGGCCCACGGCCTCCTTCCAATCTGAAAGAAAGGAAATGACTCAATGAAGTCCAGCACGCGGCCCATTCACATCCCCCTCGAACCCGCGGAACGATCTCCGTCTCGCTCGAGGGTCCCTCTCGGGCCTGCTGGACAATCTCCGCCTCGCTCGAGGGTAGCGGATCTACCCTCGAGCGGGTGACTTATTTTCCGTCTCGATCGAGGGCTCCCTTCGGGACCCTCGATCACGCAACGCACCTCCGCCTCGCTCGAGGGTAGCGGATCTACCCTCGAGCGGTGGCTCATCTCCGCCTCGCTCGAGGCCGTCTCTCAGCACAAGGGACAAACAGCCCCGCCGCCCAACCGCTCGCCGTACGAAGGCATTGAAAGCCAGCCACTCTGCCACGGCTCAAAGGACAGGCGGCGTCAGGCCACCACTCCCACAGTAGATGTGACTCAAGATGCACAGCTGACGCGAGACAAATGAAAGATGAGTTGGAGAAAAAGCACAATGATTTGGGTTCTGTTGAAAAGGAGGCAGACGAGTTTTTGAAGGTACTTTTCGTATTTGTTTTGTTCAATACTAAAGATGTATAGCACATTCACACTCATAATTTAAATGAAATTCTATTTGATTTGGTAGAATTCGGAGAAGAAGCTCCAAGATGCAATACTCAAAGATGATGAAGAAACACAGGCAACTGCGAGGGAATTGCTGGAACTTGTTGATTCCATTGCTGAGCATAAAGAGTTCATGGAAGCATCAATTGCTCAGAGGCGGAAGGAGCTGGATGAAGCTGCAGATTTTATAGCATCTTTAGCATCTGAATGATAAATTGTGATTCCCCTTCTGATACTTCCTTGAGGTCTTAAGGTTATCACTATGGCCTATGTCAAGTTCATTCGACCTGAAGAAGCTAAGTACCTAAATGTTTAGTTCTCATTATTACTTGGTCCTTGCTGTGGCTGTATATATCTCATTGTGGCGTACATGAGAGCTTTGATCTCATTATGTTTTAGTATTGCCGAACAACATATCCCATGCTTATTACAACCTTAGCGATAACTTCCTCGTTCATTTATCATGTGAGTGCCTAATTTCTGCATTTATCCTGATATGGCTGTATGGCATTCCTGCAACTGCAACTACTATCATGCTAAGTGTAGAATTGGAGATGATTCTTTTGTAATTTCGATCATGCTAAAGTGTAGAATTGGAGATCATTCTTTTGTAATTTTGATGCAATAGATCTTTGATGGCAACGTATCCTGTAGCCAGTACATTGGTTGCAATGTTGCCATACAGCCGTCCAGAACCATCAAGCTCGTCAGATTTAAGTGCTGTGTTGCTAAGCGTGTAAAATCCAGGGTGGTGTGAATTGCATTCAGGTATATCTTCCATTCGGCAGATGTCTCAAGTTCTGGATCTAGGCTCTGGCACTTCGCTGTTAGTTTGACAAATTGTTTTAGGTTGACGATGGAAAAATATTCTGATGCTGATGCCATGACCTGTCACATTGATGCTAGGCAAGCACAGTAGGGAGGGGGGTTCCGTGGGTCCCGGAGGGAGGTGGCGTGGTGGACCCAGTTCGCCGGGCGGTGTGGACACGGAGGGAAGGGGGGCGCCCCACTGGCCACTACTGCCGCAGCGAGGGGAAATGGGCACGAGGCAAAGGGGAACTCGTAAGCTTATATAGTGGGGGAAGACAATGCTTGGTAGTGTAATATTTGAATTCGATAACCATTTTCTAAAAATGTTATTGTCAACTTTGAAACTTTGATGTCTCAGAAAATATACTCTCATTTAGTACAGTCTAAAAATGTTACTGTCAACTTTGAAACCATAATAAATATACTATAACAAAAGTACATTGTTCGAAACTACACTTTATAGGCTACGTGTTATTCTCCAGAACATTAAGTATTTGTGATTAGCAGTAGAAATTTAAATTTAATTACTCAAATGTTAACTCATAGAAGGACTTACCAATTGCTATGAAAACAATCCAGATTTAGAGGATCTATCAAATATTCTCGACATATATACGAATCCATCATAAATTGCTCCAGTAGACCAGTAGTTTTGACATAGGACAAAATATCGCAGAATGCTACCTCAACTGTTTATTTGAGTTCGTTTCCCGTTATAGTGGACAAATTTTAATTTGAAGTCATCAGCTCCACAAATGGTCATCTAAAAGGATACAAAAATTGCTATAAGAGGTAATTTGCAAGGCCAGAAAAAACGACTCATATGCTTATTTGCCAAAAAAAAAGTGCCACTGTGTGTGGATAGCATGTGTATTTCCTTTTTTATTTTTCATTTTTGTTTTTAACAGATTATGAATGCTGGTTTGTTCATGACCATCGTAGATGGTTCATGAGCCAACAAATGATATTCTATCACATCAATTGCAGCAGCTACATCTAATGACTGAAGTTAATACAATATCATGCATATATGGTTCGTAGCATTAGTGTGGTATCGATCACCATCACATCTAAGAACCACATAGTACACATAACCAAGATTTTTTTTTTGTAACCTACGCTAAGTTTGTGCACTTTGCAATTTTGTTTGGTGAGATCGCACTGTTCATGCAGAGTAGCAATCCTGGGTGTACCATTAAGACAAGGTTAGTTTAGAGCCTACGACAAATATTCTTCGTCGTGTCTCTCCATCATCCAGCAATTTTAACTTGCAAGGAAAGGCCACCTGTGTTGGCTGTTGCCATCCAGTACTGCAACCACGTCTATGCGGAATGCAAAGCGAAGCAACCAAAACCTGACGGATGCAGACCTGCAGTACTAGACACCAAACCTGCATACCCATCTGGCACAGGCGGCATTCAATTAATCTGTTGCTGATTGGTCTTGGTCGTACGTGGCTGCCACTTGGCAACAGAAACGGCACGGGAGTTGTGCATTTCCTTCTTATTGCGAGTGTGCTCTGAAACATTTCAAAAACAAAAAAAAGGTGTGCACTGAACATCAGTAGACAGGGTTCATGATGGTGTATCTAGCAATAATCAAGTCGATCAGGTATCACTGCAAGATGCATGAACAAAGAAAGAAATAAGAATTTGCCAACGCTACTAATAATATGCGCACTAGTTGAACATGGTACATGTACATGGTAGGATACATGGATAAATGCTCCCTCCGTGCACGTTTATAAGGCGCACACACTTATCAAGATTCAAATTTTATTATCTTTGACCAATAATTTTACTATTAATTTTTTACTTTTGGAATGTAAACTTTATATGATTGAATTCGTAATTAAATATATTTTACCATGATTATAAGTTTATAACCATCAATAATATATAATAAATAAATAGTCAATGAGTTATTTAGAAGACCATGCCATTTATAGTATGCCTTATAAACGTGGAAGGAGGGCATCGTATAAAATTGTTTCTTTCCTTTCCTCTTGATCGGGAAAAATATCTTTTCTAAAAGATGTGATCGCCCCAGCAACTCCACCGTTGAAACTTCAGCTTAAAAAAATATGGTGGTAACAAACTATTTCCACGCAAACAAATTGTTAAAATTACAAGAAGATTTACTATAAATAATTTAGAACTATTAAAATAAACACATAACAGATGTTGGTTGTCCAAAAGTAAGCGGTTTGATTACTTATAACTTTTTCTAAAAAACTTGAAATTAGATTCATCGAAGTAACATGACAGTTTTCTATTTCTTCACGAGTCAACGTGGACCGTTTCTCCTGTCCTCCTTTCTTTACCATTATTATAATCCAGGACGTCAAGAAATTAACAAACCTAGCTAAAAGGTACGAACAAATCTGCATCAACTTTGCTGGAGCACATAAATCAATATCTAGGACATCCAGCTGCTGCGTTGAAGATCCATTTCTCGTCCTTCTAAGAATATGAAATCTGCTATCTGGTGCTGCACCGGTACGAATAGCAATGCTTGCATTTGTTTCAAGAAAAGATTAGAAGCAGGACATCCATGGTATAGTTTATTTTCAACCGAGCAAATTAATCAGTAATTATGTAATAGTAACAAGCAAGGGATCAAGACATTTGGTCTTCCCAAGGAATAAAATCATTACTGTGATATTTTTCATAAATGAACGTTTAGGAGGGAGATTTAGTGGCCATGTCTTCTATGAATTTCATATAAATAGACCTTCTTCCATATATTATCAGTTCAATGAAAAGAGGATGGGTGAACTGAGCGTAGCTCAGCTAGTAAGATTCCTTATGGTGGAACCTGTTCATTCTAGTTTGAGTTCTTGACATGAGATAAAAAATGCTCATATTTTTCTGGATTAATTTTAGAATTTAACCGATGCTATTTTTTCTAGTGGTAGATGATGTGCCCATCAACAGTGAGATGCATGCGTGACTTCATCAATCTTGAGGATTTGATAGCCCAATCTCTCGGAGGTACTCATATGGGTAGAAATTGTGTGTGTATTTATAGAGATAAGTGTGCATGCGCGTATGCGGTGTCTGCATTTGTACTATGTTCGCAAAAAATGAAAAGAGGATGGGTAACTGAATGCACATTGGTCAAATTTATTAGAGGATCGTATAGAATTAAGTATGAAAAAAATGCACAACTTACAAGTGTACTCTATGTAACAAGCCTCACCCAATTATGTGGAAACATATTGAAAAGAACGAAAGATCAAGAAAACTTCAGTGGTGTGGATGTTAGTCATGCTTAAAAACAACTTTAGAAGTCTCAAGAAAAGCAAGTATATATGTAATCTTACCCCTCCAAAATATGCAAAAATAACTAGCTTTATATAACAATTAAGATCAAGATGGTTATATTTCAACAATACTCCCTCCATCATAAAAGGACCGTTCTTTTAGAAAATTTCAAACACATTGCTAATTGTGAGAAATCGGTTCCATACACTTCTCTATATAATTTTTTCTTGGTTGATATTGTTTTAGTTAGATGGATCTCACTACAAGCTAAAAGGACACACTTTGTAGAACCAAATTTGAATGCTAAACATGTACTTATTTTGTGACGGAGACATGACTTAAGAAAAAAAAAACTTGGTACAATGAAGACAAGTGAAGGTGGAACAAGGCATGGGAAAAATATGGAGTTGCTACGGGAAGTGGAGCTAAATTTGGTTCAAGCCCTAACCGGATATTATGGTGGAGTACCTATATATCTTCACGTTTTGCATCTGATGGTCCTAGCCACCTTGTTTTCATGCTCATCGCTGCTACCAATCCAGCCTCCCTACGCAGAGAGGTGGTAATGGATCATGGTTCTTATGCCATCTTCACAATCCAATTAGTCCTTAATCATTCTTAGAAAAAAACATATACTAGAAGTCCAAAGTCGTCTTTAAGCTTAATCCTCAATTTTATTTTTTTATTTTTTTTGAGTTATGGTAGTACATGGACGCCAGCCAGCCAGTGAGGCGCCAGATCAGGCGCAGTAAACCTTTGCATGTACAGATGTGTAGGGATGGCAAGAATAGCAAGCAAGCCGAGGAGGTCAGGTGTTTGCGTTCCAATTGGCGAGCGGTGGTGGTGGGGAGGCGCACACAAATGAGAGCGGAAACGGCCGAAGCGGAGGCAACAAGTAAAAAACCATCCGGAGGCCAGGCCAGGCCAGGGCCAGACAGCAACCACCAGGGGAGAGAAGGGGAAGGGCGGCGAGGGAGGCCTCCGTCTCGTGTCCCTTCCTCCTCCTCCTCTCCTCTCTCTCCGATTCTCCATCCATCTATTCCCCTCGCGCGGTCGCATTGTTCTTGATCCGATCCGGTTCCGGCCTCGCCGAAGAACAAGGTTGGAAGGAAAAGAAAAATAAAGGTGAATAATTCTCTATCTCTCTCTCTTTCGCTCTCGTAATATTGTTTTAATCACGCATGCCAACTCGTGAACTCCGCCGGATTTTATCCCCTCGTACCAAGATTTTGGTTTGTCTTCGTGGGATTCTGTCGCCGTCGGCCTGGGTGGCCGATCCTCGATCTCGCCGGAAAAGTGGATGATAACCGTCGGGTTCTTCAAACGGTGATACGGCTCGCTTTTCACTCATCGTTTTCCTGGTACGGTGATGCTGATAAAAAAAATCATGAGCCAATTCATCATGTGGCAAATTCCGTCTGTGTATTCACGCACGTCATAGTTGGGGGCCGATCTTCTCTTGTTTTCTCTAAGATCTTGTCTAAATCTCTTTATCTTCTCGTTTCTTCCTGCGACAAATGTCGAATCTTTGCCTGCAGACGTTCTGAAACACAGGACAGTTTTTTTTTGTTAAAGAAAATCAAGATGCAGATAGTTTTGAATAAAGACGTGAGATGCAAATGTTTTATGCATTTTGATTCGATACATACAGGAGTGATCTGAATATCTGTTTGTACAATTCAAGGCTAGGGATCCATGGGATGCTTTTCATGCTGCTCCGTGGCAGACGACGATGTTGGCAGGAGGAAGAAAGACGATGACTATGTCCCTATCCCTGCTCAAGGTTGCCACTTGTTTTGCACTTTTCTTTTTACTATCACTTTCTTTCACCGTGGTTGCAATGATCTTTTTGACAAATTCTGTAGATAGAATGATAGGTTGTCATACAACCAAGACAGTGGTTTCACAAATTGCTGTGCTATTTCATTCTCTGAGTGAATAATGCATAGCAATTGTCTAGTCTATGTCTTCTGACGATTACTTGTTCGTCGTCTAATTAATTGTATAATTGCAGAAAATTCTTTGGCATAACAAATGCGATTATCTGCTCCTCGTTAGCTTGCTTAGCTTTCTCCCTTTATATTATAAAGAAATGGGGAATGGTAATAAATATCAGGCATGCTGCTTGGTCGTCCACCTAATAATTTTTTGTACAAAGGCCTGGTGATCCTTTCATATTACTTTAGCTGTCTAATAGGTTGCACAGAATTCTAAACTCGGAGGAAGTCAAATTCTGCCTAACACCTGCGTTGACTGCTTTATGGATGTAGTTGAGTAAAAAAAATCTTCTGGTGTGTGTTACGGGCAGGCGAATCACAATGATAGGAATAGAAGGGGACCAGGATATTAGCTTGATTTCTTTTTTAAAAAGAAAATAGATAGTAGCTTTATTTCTTTTCTTGCTTGCCTTTGATTATATATCTCCTCTCTTTATATATAGAGGTTTACTGACCCCTAAAAAAGATATTTAATTTTATCTCTAACCCTAGCCCTAATGGAACTAGCCTGTAAAGCCCGGTCAGCCCAGTTGACTTGCCCATGACAGTGTGCCAACTGGTGTTTAAGAAAATCTATGTGAAATGATGATTTCTGATAGAACCAGCCTGTTGTACTGAATAATTCTGCAATGTCATTGCCAACTATATTGATTGTGGCACTTAGAGTTTACTAGTTCCCTATGGTGCAAAAATCTTGTGCCCCTAAACACACAAGAACAAGATGTTGACTTCTTTTACAGGTATCATTTGATTTAAGGCAAACCTAAATGATGCATGAATGCACCTTATTTGGGACCTTATTTGGTAAACTAACACTGAAAGACAACATATTTCTTAAGCACTTAACATATTGTAATCTTTATTTCAAAAAATTTCCCAATGCAGTCAGTAACAATGGACCTAGCCGTCCCCCAGCCCCAACCTATGCCACCCCCACAGGAAGAGCTCAGCCAATTGCAGTGCCGGCCATTCCCCTGGAAGAGATGAAGGAAATCACAAAGAACTTCAGCAATGATGCTCTTATCGGAGAGGGCTCGTACGCCAGAGTCTACTTTGGGGTTCTCAAAGACGGCACAAAATCTGCAGTGAAGAAGCTTGACTCCAGCAAACAGCCTGATCAAGAATTCCTTGTGCAGGTTCTGGTTCCTTTCCTTTATCCTCAGGTAATATATTTTCTCATTCATATGCCCCAGTTTTCACTTCCGTTTCTTTTGCAGGTTTCAGCCGTCTCAAGACTGAAGCATGAGAATGTTCTTCAACTTGTCGGATTCTGTGCTGAAGGAAACATCCGAGTTCTTGCTTACGAGTATGCAACAAGGGGCTCATTGCATGATATCCTCCATGGTATGGAAAATAAACCTTCTATTTATTTTCATAAGCTGTATTTCATTGTGATTGCTTATGCAAACTCTACTCATGTAACATTACATTACACATTTATTCATGATTATCCTGTCCCTGATGCGGGAGCCAATCAAACTTGCTTAATTTGGCTGCTATGCGGGTGATCCATAATCACAGGGAAAAAGGGTGTCAAGGGAGCCCAGCCAGGGCCACCCCTGTCATGGATGCAGCGGGTGAGGATTGCCGTGAGTGCCGCTCGAGGGCTGGAGTTCCTCCATGAGAAGGCGGAACCACGTGTGGTCCACCGCGACATCAAGTCCAGCAACATACTGCTCTTCGACAATGATGTCGCCAAGCTCGGAGACTTTGATGTCTCCAACCAATCCCCTGACATGGCTGCGCGCCTTCACTCCACTCGTGTTCTTGGCACCTTTGGTTACCATGCACCGGAGTACGCCATGACTGGACAGCTTAGCACAAAGAGCGACGTCTACAGCTTTGGAGTTGTGCTTCTAGAGCTTTTAACCGGTCGCAAGCCAGTTGATCATACGCTGCCACGCGGCCAGCAGAGCCTTGTGACATGGGTATGTGCCTTTAAATTCTTTTGCAATGATGAAAAGATTTGAAGCTAACGAAGTAACAAATCGTTTGTTACATGAAGGCTACACCAAGGCTTAGTGAAGACAAGGTGAGGCAATGCGTTGATCCAAGGCTTGATGGAGAATACCCTCCAAAGGCTGTTGCCAAGGTATAAAAGAAAACTTACCAAGATATTCTTCTTAAGAAATTAGTGTTATTACGGTGCAAAACTGAAACTGAAAAATTCACAGCACAGCAGACAGCACACTGCAAAACAGTACTATGGTCGGAGAACTCTGTTTCTTCTTCTTGATCATCTTATTTTGCAGTATGCCGCTTTGCTATCGCAACAAATTTATATGCTATTATTCTTACCATATCACCTATGTTTTCTTTTTCACCAGATGGCCGCTGTGGCTGCCCTGTGCGTGCAGTACGAGGGCGACTTCCGCCCCAACATGAGTATCGTCGTCAAGGCCCTGAGCCCCTTGCTGCACAGCCGGTCAGGCAACCGCCCCTCGGCCTCCTCGGCATCCTTATCCACCGTTGCAGAGCGTTCAGGACTGTGAATTCGTCGCCGCCAGCGATCGCCACGGATAAGGAGCTCCGGCAAGGGTTCAGGAAGGAGACCATCTTGTGGAGCGGGGCGCGTTGGCGTTTGCTGTGCGTCCTGACTCGGAGTCTTGGCGCCGGGAAGAGTCTCTGCGGCTTGTGCCGTGAATTGTTGCCAGCGATCGGTCCCCTGCTTTGTGTGTGTGCCTTGTCATCATACATGTTGTAGAAAAACGGTGAGCGATGGATGGATGATGCATATACTGTTTGGTCTCCTTTGGAATACAAAACAAAAATCCGGCACTTGGCCTCATTTGTGCAGTTTCTCCTTGCTCTGTTACTGCAACTGCAAAGTGTTGCTATGCATGAGGCCGGCCAGTAAATGTAGCATCTAGGGGCATATAGTGTAATCGAAAAGCATGCAAACAGGTCAGGTGCAGGTCAAGGACCAATGTCCCTATAACAAGTAGCATCAAGAGAGAACCCAACTGAATGCCATTTCAATTAGCTAACATATCGATTTGCATGTTGCAACGCAAAATAAAATCTTCTCTCAGACAAAACCGCAGGGCGGTCAAAGCAGTGCTAGATATATATAGAGCCTGCATATTTGATTCACTCTAGGGACATCTCATCTGAGTTAAGAAGAGTACTTGACAGCACCGGTGTCAAGAGGTGATTCAGATGGTGGTGCCATGTCCTCCCCAAGCATGCTCAGCACACAGCAGGTCATCCAGCGAATGCTCCCTATCCGGAGCCTCCACCATATGAGTTCCTCATCAGATCCCGTCCGCACATCGAATTCCTCGTGATCAGATTGTTTTAGCGCCAAAGATATTTAGGCCTTGTTTAGATGCATAAAGTTTTGGGTGTAAAACATTGTAGCACTTTCGTTTGTATTTGGTAATTATTGTCCCGCCATGGATTAACTAAGCTTAAAAGATTCGTCTCGCAAATTATAGACAAACTGTGTAATTAGCTATTTTATTTAACTATATTTAATACTTTATGCATGCGTTAAAAAATTCAATGTGACGGAAAATTTTGTAAAATTTTGGAATTTTGAAGGGAACTAAACAAAGCCTCATTACTGACTATTGTACAGTACTGCCCTACTGTGACTTGTTTGGTATTTTTTTTTATCTTTTTGTGCTGTTTTGGGTAAAAATGGCAATACATTGCTGGCTCACATGGGAGGGGGGACTTTCAATTGAAACATTATCATTACAAATATTACGGGGTTTCCGCCAGTATTCATGATACTAAGCCTGTACACACTGTTAAAAACTTACAGCAGCAATTGTCAAGATCACTGGTAAGTACATATAAATCGATAAGAAAAAAAATACCTTCTCTACAAATAAATGATAAACCGTTACAGCAAAAAAAAAAGAAAAAAAAAGAAAGGTAGATCTTCTTTCTTGAGCTCTTGTGTATTCAAGCTTCAGAGCCTTCAGTTACCAATTCGTCAGCAATGTAAAATGGAAGTAGTCTGATCCATGCAATGTACCAAAGAATGTAATACGAGAAATGCAAGCATGCTCATTTTGACGATGATGCTCTGCTCTTGCTTGGTTTGGAATCTGGATCACTCTTCTCCGTGTCGGAGTTGTTGTCCCTTTGTGAATCCATTTCTGTGCTCCCTCCACGGTGGTGCTTAGATCTTCTGTCCTGCTTGTGAGAATTTATATTTCAGTATGATAAGAATCAAAGGTCAACTAATATTATATATGAAGATTGAAGTGAGTATAAAATCAAAGCAAGCATTATACGAACTATGAACTAACAAGGAAAATTTCCCCTTTTCTGATAGTACATACCCCTCGAGGAATTGGATCATCTGATTCCAACATCCGGACAACTTGACCCATCTTCGGCCTCTTCTCTGAATCTGGATCCACACACCTCAGAGCGGTCAACAGTGCACGTTTGAGAGCTCTCGTCGAAGGCCGTGTCTCTATGGTGGGATCAACTACCTCCTCTGACCGCCTGCTAGCAACCATCATTTTTAGCCAGTCAACCAGATTCACCTGCAAATGGCAAAAGTATCATGTTCAGTTAGAAAAATAAAAGATACGATTTCATGTTTTCATGAAACAAACTGAACTATAGAGGGAAAATATGGCCTTCGTCCATTACTCGATTGTAAGTTTTTACTGATGTTGTGAAGAACACTTTAGCCTGGATGTGCTATTAATTTATGACCTCTAAATGTCAAAGTAAAATCTTCATTAAGAATGGTTACTGGTACTAGTATATGGAAACGTACTCATTTAAGCTGCTTTTATCAAGAAAATAGTTGGTATTAGTTGGCTCTTGAGACTTGACACATTATATTATACCTAGCTACCGTGATCTGGTACACTAACACATCAATCTATAACATTGCTAGTAGTTTTCCAATTCTAGGATAGCCAACCACTACCTCTACAAAATAAGTTAAGATGCCAATTCAGTGGCAAAGCTAGCAGTTACGAATGGCACAATGCATGATATCTACACGACCATCCACAAAATGTAGTGTTAGAAAAAAAATCTTAAAGCAACATCCATTTCAGCAATAAGCTCTAGCTTGTCTTCTATGTCATGCATTTCTTTGAATGTTACGGGCTTTATTAAATAAAAAAAATAGAGGAAGATGACCAAAGGTTCAGATGAACAAAACAACAAATAGAGTCTAGTTAACATCACAGCTTCAGGTGCCAATGATATAAAAATTATGTTCTGCCATGAATCATGAGAAAGATCAATACAAAGTTACAAATTGAATTGTGTAGGAATAACTGCATGTACAGAACAATTTCTTAGCCTACACAAAGCATTCCAGTGTTAAAAGAAACAAAACTGAACTTTGAGTATCACTCAATTTGGTGGGATAAGAAGCAGCCGAACGCTTCAATCCTAATCATACCTAATAATTTAAGCTAGTTCTAATGTATAGATTAACTCTAAAGCAAAGGATATTGACCAACTTATCACACCTCATTTGCTGGGCGACCATAGTCAACAGGATCCCTTCCTGTAATCGCTTCTAGGAGAACTACTCCGAAGCTGTAAATGTCACTCTTCTCGTTCAGGAGTCCAGTATTTGCATACTCTGGCGCCACGTACCTGTAATCATTCAATGCAGACCATCATGACCAAGTACTAACATACTTTCATTGAAATCTTGTTCAAGTGTTATGCAACATACCCAAAGGTTCCCATAACCCTAGTGGTGACATGACTCTTTCCAGCACCGAGAAGCTTGGCTAAACCAAAATCTGATACTTTGGACTCAAACTCATCATCAATCAAAATATTGCTGGATTTGATATCGCGGTGCACAACTTTAGGTTCAATCGCCTCATGCAAGTAAGCAAGCCTGCGACAGATACGAACAATCTTATTGTCATTTCAAACATTCACACATGAAAACACAGAATGGAGAAAATGTTTTGCTTTCTGAACCGACGAGAGGAGGAAAACACATTAACCAAGGTTGACAACAAATGAGGAAATGGAGATCGAATTTGGAAATTTGTAACTTCATCTCAGTACACTTAATAATATTAAGGGATGTTATGATATAATGTAATTACTATGACAAAATTAACTCTAGGTAGAAAGATATTGTTATTTGGAACCTTTGCAAAGAGATTATCCTGAGTTGCCACTGAAAATACAATGCAAACGATATAAAAGTAGCAGAGTTGCCATCGAAAATACAATGCAAATGATATAAAAGTAGCAAGAAGTTAAAGAGAAATTTGAACTAACGCTTTAGCAGTTCCAAGAAGAATCTTTATTCGGGCCTCCCATGTAAGGGAGCCACGCTGACTCATAGCTCCATGAAGCCATTGCTCTAGGTTACCATTGTTCACATACTCATAGACAAGCATCCTGAAAATTCAATTGGGGCTTAGGAATGATGCCATAGAACACCACACAATTATTACATTGAAACAGATTCAAAATTGTCAAGAGAGAGAGAGAAAAGGCATGGGGATTTGTTTCTGGGAAGACACATAACGGGGATATATGAAAAATGTCAATGGTAGTTGTAAGACAACACAAAACTAAATTACAAGATATTACCTTTGAGTACCCTCCACACAATAACCCAGAAGCCGGACCAAATTCTTGTGGCGAACATGACCAATAGCCTCAACTTCTACTCTGAATTCCTTCTCAGCTTGACCTCTATAAATTCACAAAACATCATTTGGAGAAACTTAATGAACTACTGAAGCAGGACGATAGCTAAGTAAGACAAGATGCGGGCAGAATAAACAGAGCCATCGAACTGACAACTAAGATCAGATAAGCAGGCTTACAGGTTATTGAGAAGCTTTTTGACAGCGACAGGAGAACCATTGATTAGCTGGCCACGATAAACTACACCATATCCACCCTCGCCGATAATGTTGTCCTTTGAAAAGCGATTGGTAGCAAGTTCCAGATCCCTCAGTGTGAACCAATGACCCCAACCAAGGTATGAGAACTCCGGCAGACCAACCAGAGGTGAAGGGGCGGTTATTGCATGAGCTGAAGCCTGACGAAACGTCCCTGAGCCTCCTTCCTCAGCTGATTGGAACCCTGCATCCTTGTCCATGTAGCGGAACGACCCTGAGTGGCTCTCATCACCACGCCTCGATTTGCTAACACCCAGATGGGCCATAACCTTGTCTGAATCCCGGTCGCTAGACTTGTCTTGGATCGTCATGAGGACCCCATCATGGGCTGCAAAGTCGCTTGCTGGCACTTGCTCCACCCTCACCTCCTTGATTTCCTTAGAAATGGCCGGAATTTGGGTGATTGGGATATTCGCGGAGGCCCGTCTTACCCTTTTCTTACTCCGGATTGTAAGCCACACAGCGACAAAGAAGACGACCACCATGAAAACTCCCAGGGCAATGCATACGACTTCCCATACTTTGAGATGCAAGGGGCCTGTGGGCGCAGAGAGATGATCCTTCAGAGTAGGGGAGGCCGTAGGTGACGACATGGCAGGATGCCAGCTTCCTGCTCCTGCAGGCAAAACAAATTCAGACAAACAAGTTAGCTGCCCAACCAGCCAAACAAATCACATCACAGAACGCAGGAAACTCTAACGAGCTTACGGCCCTCCTAGGATCGAAATGCAAATGCAGGCATCCGCCGCAATCCACGGAACATGAATATAGGAAGGACAGCTCCCCTTCCTGGAGTGGACTATATGGGAGCAGTTAAGACGGGCAGTACAAGGGGAGTACACAATCGTGGGCTGGAAGGGAAGCCCAGAAGGTGTTTACTGCAGCTGTGCTCCAATCCAACCCAATGGTGCACAGGGGATAATAAATTCCCGCGATGGCCATCACAGTACGGGTCGTGTACCGGCACACGCAAGGAGCAACAGCTAGCACATTTAGTTCCCCATCGCGTTTGCGGCTCTGGCGGCAGTGGGGAAGCCATCACAAGGGGGAAAAAAGATATTTTTCTTTTCTTTCCGAGCACAAGATGCACTTGCAACTCAATTTGGTGGCAAGAAGCCGAATGGCATCACCTACTGCCGATCTTGAACGCCGAGGAAGAAGCAGAAGAACCTAATCGAACCACAGATGGAGCCCGCGCAGCGCCAAACTCCACAGCAAACTGAATGGGGACAGAGTGAGGGAGGGGAGGGACGAGAGATTTGGATCTGCCTGAGAACAAGAACTGCTCTACAGAGCAAAGGAACAATCCGCCCAAGATTCCAACAAGGAAGGCCAGCCAGCTTACCAGCAGAACTAGAGCCCAGCCGACGCCCGAGAGGCCGGATCTCCGCTCCAGAAGACGGCGAGACGCCGGAGGATCCAGCGGAGACACACCTCCCGGCGGCGGCCTGTCCTGGCGCTGTGCGGCGAGGGAGGGGAGAAAGGGAAACGCGGGGAGGGAGATAAGCTTTCCGGCCGGTGGATGGACGGATTGGAGGAGCGGTAGGTGAGTGGTATCTGTGGAGTATTTCGGCGCCCGCTTGGCTTGCTTGCCTTTTCCTCCAAAGAAATCCGCAAATGGCGATGGCACCGCAACGCGGTCGGCGAGGAAGCGGAGGGTGGTGGTGGTGGTGGGGAGCAGCGGCGCAGGAGCGGCCGCAGGGGTAGTTGGTGCTGGCTGCTCCCTCTTTGCTGCTGTTTTTTTCTCGGAAGCATAAAGAAATGCTAAAAAGGGGGTGGATTAGTGGGGGATTAGATTAGGGAAGGGGTTAAAAGAGGCAGGTGGATTAGTGGAGCTCGAGCGTGTGTGACGTGGAGTTTCGGGGTCGGTGAACGGACCCCTCCGGACAGCTAATATACACGTGGCGTGGAGGAGTGGGCCCGCAGCCAGCAGGATGCGTGAGATGGCGCGGCGCTCGCTGTCTTTTCACGCCGCCTCCCAAAGCGGAAATGCTAGGTGGTGGTGGTTGGGTACAGGAAAATGAAGAGCGGGATAGGGATATACTCCCTCTATTTTAAATTATAGGTTATTTGATTTTTTTAACATTAAATTTGGCGACTCATCTTATTCAAAAAATTTATGCAAACATAGTCAAATTTAAACCATTCTTCGAGAACTTATATTAATAAAGCAAGCCACAACAAAAGAATTGATGTTTTGCACAAATTTTTGAATAAGACGAGTGGTCAAACTTGAGGTTGAAAAGGTCAAACGACCTATAATATAATTTAGAACGGAGGGAGTACGATGTTCTCTAGGCTTTGGCGTGGCTGGTGCTGATTTGTTGTGAGAAAAAAGTACTGCTGGGTGGCTGGTGCTGGTTTGGTGTGAGAGAAAAACAATATTAGCTGATTGCAGTGAACAGAGTGGATGGTTTCTATAAATCTTTTCCATCATTTGATTTGAATTCTTTTTTTTAAAACTATTGATTTGAATTCTAGGTTTGGGAAAAGAAGGGGCTACAGTCAGAATCCTAGGCAGAAAAGTGATAAGGTGAACTATGGCAGGGTGTTTGGGTTATAATGTCTGAAATTACGAAATTGCACTCCTACCAAATGAACTCATGCACATTAGAAAAAGGGTACTTTAGTCATTTTTTAATCATTTTGCAAATCCAATCCATAACATACAAACATGGGAATGGAACAAATTCTTTATTACCCGATCCTAACCCACATAATCATAACCGAATGTTATATCCTTACCCCTCTAATTCCACCCTGCATCCAAACGCCACATGGTGTAAACACACGTACAACAGGCTTAAGACAAGAGCATGTCAATTGATCATCTAGTGCAAAAACACTTTCCTGCATATGATTTTTTTTCAGCTATTGGATCAACATCCAAAGCCTCATGTGCTTCTTCTACCACTAGTAGAAAAGAAACCATCGATCTACCTTAAAAGTACTAGAACCAAAGTGACCCAGTACTAATTCTAGCATTAGTATCGGGTCATATTCATTCTGGTACTTTTGAGGTGGATGGAAAGGTTCAAGACCCTTTAGTACTTCTCTACCTACGAACCCTGAACCCTAAACAATAATCTCGATGAAGACCACACCAGAGTCGAATAAGAAAACACTCAATGTGGACTTGCTGTAGTTTCTCATAAATTGAATAGATGGTTCTAAATCAGTCGATTCATCTTTAGGTCAAACAACCGATTTAGGAAAATATCAATTGACAAAATTATCCTTCAGATATATATGGTCACAGGTACATCTCTCGTTGCTCATCTCCTAAACTTGTGGCGAAGAATCTTCATGACTAGGTGGCCAGGGCCATACCTTGTTTCGTAATTAGGCCCTGTTTGGGACCGAGTCCTCAAAACGCATGCCGCGTTTAAGCGGTAAGCGGCCGACGGCTCGCTTCTCGCTTTTTTCCCCACCCACGTTCATTCACTCGATTATTGCATGGCTGGCGATGCCCCAACGCGCGACGGACGCAAGGTGTTTGGCGGGTTTTTTCTGCGTTTTCCGCGGAAACGCAGCGCCAACGCCGTCCCAAACACGCCCTTAGTACACTCCATTTTTCTCCATATACCCTTGTTTACTTATATGGTATAAACTCCTAATTTCTCTGTAAGCCGGACTTTACTCTAACTACAGGATGAACGGACTACCGACTTTGGAAGCAACCTATTCGTTTCCGGAGGTAGCGGGCACAACTCCAACAACCCTCATATGCCGTGAGACATGCCTTCTTTGCTGGACATCCTATTGCCGTGACATATGTAGCTTGTGTTATGATTTGGAGAGCTGCTATGGAGTTTGTAGTTAAATTATGTGAAATTATGTGAATGATGTGTGATAAAACTTTCTCCTGTTGTCTTGTACTGTTTCTAGACTGTTATCTATTGCTGTTACTGCTTATCTGTTGTTTATATGTTGATGATATCAACAAAATCGGGTAAGTTTAGACCTGAAAAACCCTTAATTTTCGGCGGCCAAAGAAGCTGCCGAAAATTAAACCTGGACAATTTTCGGCGGCCATAAGTCAACCGCCGAAAGTTAAGCGCCGTACGTTAATTTTCGGCGGTTTCTGTAGTGCCATTGGGAAGCAAAGCTTTACAGATCCATAAATTCCGCCAAAACAGTAATTCTTGGCAAAAAAAACTTGCATATTTACTTGCAGAAGGTATATTTCACCATTTAATTAAGAAAACCAGGCGTTTTAGCCAACTATTATCAAGATACGATATTTCATATTTTCCTTCTTGTGCTTCTGCTAGGCCCACCTTTTATTCATATCACTAACAGAACTGTCTAATAAATTTGATGCCAAAATTTCTATTGCTAAATAATAATCCAATTTGTTTTTCAGGACTCAGGATGTCCTTCAAAATGGAGTAATAGATTCTAGACCACTGGCCTAACTAAATAAACACTCGCTTGGGAGCTATATATATAGAAACATCACAATGATTGAACAATTAACTTTAACTGGGCTTTCTCCATTTACATATGCATTTGTACAATTGTGTGGATCAGAGAGGAATACCATATTGAAGTTTATTGGATGAATTTGTGGTGGATTTGGGATTGGAAATGGAGAGGAACAGGACTATGAAGATCAATGAATAGAAAATTTTGGATAGGATACCCTCTCGATCCTTCTCTAATTATATCTATTTGGGATTGAAACTTTATATTTTAGTCCCTATAGAACATCTATTTACAAATATATACCAACAATGCTCCCAAGATTCCTTAAATAAAAACGGTAAAGCTTCTCCTCTGTACTAAACTAAGGACGGGATGGATGCGCACCATATGACTTTTCGAACAAACCATGTAGAAAAAAGAAACACACACACGCACACACACGGCACTTTAATCTATCATTTTCCTTAGGAAATGAACTGAAACAATTAAGACAAGCACAGCTCCAACTTTCTTTAAGGATGTTGAACATTTCCAGCGATCCTTTGAAGTACGGATGAAAACGGATCGGATACGGACGGATATCACTAATATCATATTTTTCCATATTTGTGTTCGAATATGGAGTCGGATACATATAGTGTTAGTTTTTGTCGGATAAGATTGTAATGGATATCAACATCGTAAAAATATAACTTTTGAGCATTCGAATATGGATCGGTTACGGATACTAGATACTCGGAATCGGATACAGACGGATAAATACCCTTCTAGACCGGATCGAATTCGAATACGATCGGAAAATATCCGTACCATTTACATCCCTACTTTGAAGCATCTTTTTCCTATTTGTTTAGTACTAAACAAAACTGTTTATTTTTAAGTCTAATCTTCTTTATTGAACTAATAATATATTTTTTCCTTAAATCATTTAGCAGGCTTCTTTTCAAGTAGGTCCTTATTGTATATCATAAATACTAGAGCAGTTCGTCCTATGCAACTAAATCTGGAAACTCCTGATCTCTACCATCTTGAGCACTGTTGCTCTCATGAAACTAGTACATTTTTTTTTGAATACTAGCCCATTTAACCTCTAATTTTGTGTAAATTTTAGAGAGAAAATTACCAAGAAACCACATTCTGCCTCCCATCTGACATGCATGTTGCTTGCAGCTCCCTTGGTATCGTTTGGTCTCCAATGTTTCTAAAAGCGTACTCATATAGTAAGAGTTTGCAATTAAGAGTCACGTACTAGTATTAACAGATTTTTTTATGAGCAAAGAAAAACAATACTTGTTTATGTAAGAACAGTTCTTTTTTTTAGATAATGGGAAAAGAGTACCGAGCCTTCGTCTATAATCATTAAATATATAGGAGCCCATATTCTTTGTATTACAAATGTATAGGAGGAAATAAATGAATATTAGAAAAATGCTGAGGAAGCCCATCTTTTTTAGTCAGGACTTGTTGAAAGCACGGACAAGAAGGAAGAGAGCGCACCTTTTGGCTTTTCCGAACAAAATTAAAACGTATTGAAAACGAAAACACACATACCACACCCAACGCCTAGATCTATCATCTATGTCCTAGGAGAATTGCATTGAATTGAAATGAAATAAAGAGACAAGAACAGCTCCATCTTTCTTTGAGGACAGCGAGCACTTCCCCTTTGTGTACCTGTTGCTTGGATCAGTGGTGAAAACGACAAACTTTCCTGCCAGAGTCAAAAAGGGTCCCATCCCATGCGGGGGGTCATGCTCGCAGCCAACCAGAATCATCGTTGCAGATAGCAAACGTTTTCAGCTAGGGTTTAATTGTAGTTCAATACACAATCTGCAGGTGACCGGTCATGATGATCCGAGCTAGGTGATTAATATAATTTGCATTGTTTTCTCACCTTCTTTTTTGTTTTTGTAAGCTAATAACATGTGTTGCTTCCTTAGGGAGACAGGTTTGAAGCCTTGTGCAAAACGAGATGTATATATAGATGCTTGAGAGAATCTACTACCGATCGATCTGCCAACATCACATGATGGTGGCGCGTTTGATCAGCCCGAACTAACTGCGCACTATCATGTTGGTTAGCCTGTCCGGTCGCTAAAAGGGCGCAGGGTGGTCGAGCTGGGATATGGTGGTGGCATCATCACATCTTCTGGTCCAGAAGAGACGAGGCACCACAAACTTTTGCTTAACGTAGTACGTGATCCTAATGAACTGTACTACCTTTCTGCGGCCTTCTTCGTTCCTAAGACTCATCCACTATGGGCTTCTCTATTGCGCTCCTCGTCCCCTCCTATCCACTTTGTACACTGCCTATATATATGTTTTTTTTTGTGGTGGTGCGGAAAAAAATGGGGTGCGCCCCGGGTGCAAAACAAGCATTCGTCCGCGGCCGTTAGTACCGGCCGTCTTTCACCCGGTACTAATACATGCATTTAGTACCGGTTCTACAGTACAGTACCCACAGAAGATATTTAGTACCAGCTAGAGCCACCTGCCAGTACTAAAGAGCATCACCAACATCGGGAGGTAACTACTGAAAGTGATCTAGGCCCCTAAGTGGGTTTTGGTGGTTAACGAGAAAACACATGTACATTTAATTGTGTATTTGAGCATCTATGCAGGTCATGAGTTAGAACAGGTGAATCAAGTAACGATGCATGACCCCTCAAAAAGGAAATAAAAAGGCGGTATTTAAACGTACTCAAAAAATTAGTTTTTATATTTGAAATTTGAGTATAGAAACGCTGTACTATCAAGAGGGACTTGGTTCAAGAGTTTTGATTTGGAACTAGTGCTCAAGAGAACCTAGACAAACATTTGTGAGCCACAAATACCATTCAAAAGAGCCATACATGAGTCGTTCTCCTGCCAAACCCGGATACTCCGGGTATAGGGCCGGAATCTCCGGATTTCGGTGCCCGGAGTGTCCAGACCTTTTATCCAGAGCGTTGAGCCTGTTTGGTCCGGAGTCTCTGAGTAACCCTGTCCCAATGGCTATATTCTGAGTGGAGGGGTACACCTCTTCAGCCCCTCTCTCTTGCCACTTAGACGAGCTGAACTCAAACCTAAGCCAAGAAAAGCTCTCTCACTCCCCTTTCTCCATTCTTGAGTGATTCCTTTAAGAGATTTGAGTGAGAGCGAAGCAAGAGTAAGGATTCGTGCTAGTGAGCCCCATTCCCACCTCTTGAGCACTTGGTTTTGGTCAAGCCTGTGGATTCAAGTTTGTTACTCTTAGAGCCTTGTGCTCCTAGATGGCTAGGCGTGCTTGTGATTGCTCGGCCTCGATTGTGAGCAGCACAAGAAGTTTGTAAACTTCATACCTCTCGAGGAATCCATAGTAAGTGACCTTGGGCTTGAGAGGTGATCTCACCCTTGGGAGAGGAGTATAGGGGTTTTTGAGCACCGTCTCTTGAATCCTTCCTTAATGGAGACGTAGCACCTTTGGGTGTGAATTTTAGGAAACAAATCCTTGTCTCTCTTGTGTTGTTTTACTTGATTTCGTTACTATTTGCTTGTGAGACCTTGTTTCTAGGGTTTGACCTCGATCTACTCGTATACAAGTTTCTAGTGAAAATCAACCTTTGGAACTTCACCCCTAGGAACCCCTGGTACTTATACTCTTACTCGATCTACTTTTCTTGCATAGATTCCTGCAGTTTACTTACCGAAATTTCATACCCAGAGTCTCTGGGAAAGAGCTCTGGATACTCCGGACACAAAACCCGGAGTTTCCGGGCGTATACCCGGAGTTTCTAGGATTGTCTGTGACTGACAGGATTTTTAAGTGTTTTTAATTGCAGATTGCCTATTTACCCCCCTCTAGGTATCTTAAGGTCCTTTCAACTATTGATAACTATTTAATACTGGTTGGAACCATCGGCCGGTACTAAATGCCACCCAGAATATTTAGTACCGCGTAGAGTCTACACCAGGTACAAAAAAATGCCCTGTTAGTAACGGTGGAGCCTCCGCTTGGTACATGAACACGCAAAAAAATCTACCACCGACGGGACGAGTGGCCAGCAGGGTCCTTTATCTGTTCACCCTCTTTCCCTTATCTCTTCTCTCTTTCCTTCTCCTTTCTCTCCTCACTCAAGCAGCCGAAGCAGGCGAGTAGCCGCTTGGGTTGTGAGCTCCTCCGGCGCGGCGCCCCCCGGCCGGTCGCGGCGATGCGCGCGGGCAGGCGCACCTCGGCCACAGTGGCAGAACCGCCTAAATTATCCCGGCTCAAGTGCGCAGGCCATCACCATAAAGGCAACATCAGCACAAACGCACTTCAAACGGAACAATTTTTGGTCTGTCGGGTAACGTCCCGAGCACAGCCTAAATTATCCCGGCTCAAGTGCGCAGGCCATCACCATAAAGGCAACATCAGCACAAACGCACTTCAAGCGGAACAATTCTTGGTCTGTCGGGTAACGTCCCGATACAACCACCGGTTCTCGGATCGAACAAGCATACCCCGCACGAAGGCGAGTCCAGAGATATTACAACCACAATTTTTACATCACAGACATAAACGTTATTACAAACTGGTTCTAAAACATTAATACAAGACCAAACGTAGTAAAACAGTTATACAAACCATAACTTAAGTTCAGAGTTTAAAACAGCGGAAGATAAAACACGACGGCTACAACACGTCGCAAAAGGACACCAGGCTAGCCCAAGCATGGTATCACTCGTCAAGGTCATTGCCGGTCGAAGACGTATCCCATTCTACGGACCAGCCAGGAGGCAACGAGCAAGGGTAGGTCAAGCTAGCGATCTGATCCTCAAAACTCATACCTGAAAAAGGGTTTCAACAGCAAGGCTGAGTATTCTAAAACTCAGCAAGACTTAACCGCCAACGGGTATAAGTATCCCACTTTAGCTAGACTATGCAAGGTTTTGTGAGGCTCTGGTTTTCCTTTTGCTGAAAAGCAATAAAGAGTATGTCCTTACTTTCAAGTTTTAGCTTTCAAGATTCTAGTTGATTAACCATTCTATGTAAGCAACTATTCAATCATTGTAGAACTTTAAGCAAACATCAAGATTGATCATAATATTATCGCTCTTCTTACTCTGTGTGGCAAAGAGATCAAGCAGTCTCATTTCATCGTGAGAGGCGGATGATTCTGAATCGAAATTCAACCTTGCAAGGATAAACCTAGCACACACGTCTGGAACACCGTTGGGTCATTCCCAAACAACCGTTGACCTTTCTTTCCGGCTTGTGGATAGGAACACTCTCCCCGACTACAGGGCTCCAAGGTCCACCCTTGTCCCTAGAAGTCGCAGTGTTGCGCAACATAAAAATAAAACCTACCCCTAAGAGAGAGTGTCAGGTATATCCACTCCTCGGTCCAATCGGCTACTAGGCTTGCCGCGTACCATATTGACGGCATGTGGCTAGTACTTTCAAAGACTTAACCAACGCTATCACACACCGCGACCTTAGCAAGTTCATTAACACAGACGGGGTCTCACATGAAGTTATGATATCGATCACAACCCCGTCCGTCGTCCTTATATTGTTAACAGAAAGTAAACAGGCAATTCCTATAAAGCTCGCGAGTGACAGGCAATCACTCGACTTTTACCGGTCCTATAAGCTTAGCAAGTAGTCGAACTCAAGTCTAGTGTTCAGTACATAGGTTCCTAGTATCATGCATCTAGGGTTTCAATTCAAATCCTAAGAACTGTAAATGCACGAGTAAGTAATACAGTAAATGATATTAATTTGAAGTATAGGTTATGTCCGGGGCTTGCCTTCTCGGTAGTTGCTAACTATTTCAGCCCTAGGCTCTTCCGAACTTTGGTCCGGGGCTTCAGTTAGTTCAGCAGTGTTTACTTGAGCTTCGAGATCACCTCCGTCAGACTCCGGGATCAGCTCGTACGTCCCGTCCGATAAGGCAGTCGTGTCTACATGTAATGCAAGAACAGTATTATAAGCACACATGGGCAATCGTTTATAGAGTAGTTAAATAACAAAACTAACTACACAAGGCATCATGATCAACAGCACAAAAAAAGTTGACTAACTTCATAAACAAGTGGGGGTGGTTTTCTTATAACAAATAAAACATAGTTTGCTAACAAATCAACTATTCAAAGTACAAACAGTAATAAAATCTGCAAAAATTACACTAAACTGAACATGAACAAAGCAATTTACCCTGTAAAAATCATGCCAAGACATGTAGCCATTTAATCACAACAAATCATTCATGCAGGCAACACCTAGCACAAGATTGAATTATACAGGTCAAACTAGAGTAAAATAGAAGCTCAAAATTTAACAGGAGGTTGACACAGAAAACAACTAGAAACTGTGAATTTTTCATGATTTTATCTATAGAGAAATAAATATGAGAAAATAAACAAAACAGAAACTAGATTAAAAAGATTCATTTTTAGCTCCTGTAATATTCATGAATTGAAGCTCAACTTTCCTAGACAAGCTAAGATACTCCAGATGAATACTCAGGAATATTTTCAGGATTTAAAAAGAATAGAAACTATTCAACATAAATAAAGTCTATTAAACAAGGATTAAATCAAAGGAAAAGCTACACATAAGAACTGAGCACGAAATTTTTATAGAAACACCATATACATATGAGTAAACCACCATAAAAATCTCATTGCAAGATCAGGCTTCACACAGTAGATAAGAAAAAAATAAAATCAGTCAACATTTATGCACTAGTAACACAAATTAAAATCTACAGCAAAAACTTGCAACCAAAACCTAATATATTATGGTTCTACTGCATAGATCTCTTCAATAGGATTCCAAAACATCAAGATTTGCTATTTTACGAATTTTATACGAATTGATATTGAATTTCAAAGATCACTGAAAATCATCACAAAGAAGTCCCTAAGGCACTATTCATCTGAGTCTAGGCCTATTCAAATAACCCCCCGGGTTCTCTGGAATTTCAAACCCGAAGTCCTTGGGTCGGGTCAGAGGGGGAGCGCGGGTTTGACCGGCGGTTTCCCGGCGAGGGGCTCACCGGCGGCGAGGGTGGAGGGGTGCGTGAGCTTCACGGGTTCAAGACGCACCTCTAGGTGGTCTAGGGTTGCGGGGAGGGGCTCGAAGGCGGCGGCTCGACGGAGCAGGGCGGCTCGGCGGCGGAGGCAAGCGACGGCGAGGGTGCTCCGGTGAGGATTGGGCGAAGGGAAGGGGTCTACTAGTTGCGCGAGGGCGAGACGGATCTAGTGGAGGGGTTGGATTGAGCGGAGGAGGTCCGGGGCTAGGAGCTCCATGGTGAGCAGGCGGCGGTGGAGCTTTGCGTGGCGGCGGAGCTCGACGGCTAGGGGTTCTGGTGGAGGATAGGCGACGAGAAGTAGCCCGTGAGCTGCGCGAGAGGGAGGCAAAGCTATTTGCGTGGTCTATTTGGGTGGAGCGGCTCTGGAATGGCGAGGCGACGGCGGGTTTGAGCTCGCCGGCGTTCGGTGGAGCGGCGGCGGCGTTCCAGGGTGTCTGGGCAGGGAAAGAGCGAGAGGGCGAGGGGAAAAGATCAAGGAGAGCTCCCTGGTTCTGATGCGCGCGAGAGAAAAGAGAGGCGGGCTCTGCAGCGGGCGTTCCACCGCGACGGCGAGGTGGCGGCGGTGCGGGTGCTTCTGGACTCGGCGGCGCGCGTGGCACGGCCGGGGAGCTCCAGCGCGAGGCAACAGGAGGGGGAGAAGCTCCGGGGCGACGCGTGGGTGACAGTGCGAGGCGAAGTAATGGCCGGGATGGCCGGGAAGGCGCTCCACGGCGCCGGTGGTCGGCGCTGTCGGCGGCGGCGAGAAAACAGAGCAGGGGGGTTGGGGAAAAAGGAAAAGGACCCAAACGCAATTCCAAAAACTCCAGGGACCCCACTGTAAAACAGCGATAACTTTTAAACCAAAGCTCAAATGGAAAAGTGCCCAACATGAAAGTTGTTCAACTTTTCAAGATCTACAACTTTGATGTTGTGCAAAAATTTATTTGACCCAAGATTCTAGAGCTAAAATTAAAATCATTGAAGGGATTTTGAATTCTAGGAATTTTGTCTTTTTCAAAGCAAATTCACTTCAAACATAGACTTAAAAGTAAAATTTGCTGCCATGCATTAAATGCACTGAAATTTTGCAAAAACACCCTCCATAAAAGCTATAATCAGAAATAACTAAAGAAAGGACCCTGCATAAAATCATAATTACACATCTAGCCTTTTATAATTACAAAAAGATCCTTTTCAAGCAATTCAAGCACATGATGCATAGCAAACATACAAATTACTATGCAGACACCTTTTTAATTACTGTGCAGACACCTTTTAAATTACTGTGCAGACACCCGGGGTGTTACAGCCTTCCCCCCTAAAAGGAATCTCGTCCCGAGATTACAGGAAGAAAAGGATGCAAAGACTTGGTACCTGGATTGGTTCTAAGGAAGTCGGGAAAGTTTCGTTGGAGAAAATTTTCAGTCTCCCAAGTAGCTTCTTCTACAGTATGCTGATTCCACTGGATTTTGTACATTTTAACTTTCTCCCTTCTAGTACTTCTTTCTTTGGTATCAAGAATCTTGATTGGATACTCCGTATAAGATAGATCGGATTCAATCTCAATATCTTGTGGTTCAATGATCTCAGTAGGTACCCTGGTACACTTCCGGAGTTGCGATACATGGAAGACATCATGAATGGCAGCCAACTGAGATGGAAGACGAAGTCGGTAGGCAACGGGTCCACAAGTTTCGATAATTTCAAATGGTCCGATGTATCGGGGTGCTAATTTCCCTTTTACGCCAAAGCGTTGAACACCTTTAGTAGGAGATACTCGCAAATATACGAAGTCCCCTACCTCGAATTGTAAAGGATCTCTTCTTTTGTCTGCATAATTTTTCTGTCTTGATTGAGCCGCTTTAAGATTAACCTGGATAACTTTGACTTTCTCCTCTGCCTCAGAGACTAAATCTGGCCCAAATATTTTGCGTTCTCCAGCTTGTGACCAATTCAAAGGAGTTCGACACCTTCGACCGTATAATGCTTCAAATGGTGCCATTTGCAAGCTGGATTGATAATTGTTATTATATGAAAACTCTGCCAGTGCTAGGCATTTAACCCAGTTATTGCCATATCGAATAGTACATGCCCTCAACATGTCTTCAAAGATTTGATTGATTCGTTCAGTTTGCCCATCTGTTTGTGGATGATAAGCTGAACTATGAATCAGTTTTGTTCCAAGGGATTCTTGCATTTGCTCCCAGAAACATGCAATAAACTGAGGCCCACGATCAGAAATAATTGTCTTAGGAATTCCATGCAAACGAACAATCTGATCGAGATAAATTTCTGCATATCTCTTGGCAGAATAAGTTGTGTGTACGGGAATAAAATGAGCGGTCTTGGTGAGTCTATCAACGATTACCCAAACAGAATCATGCTTATGAGGAGTAATGGGTAGGCCAACGATAAAATCCATACTGATGTCCTCCCATTTCCAGGATGGAATGGGTAAAGGTTGGAGAGTACCAGCTACTTTCAAGTGACTAGCCTTAACTCTTTGACAAATATCACATTCAGACACATATCTGGCGATCTCTCTTTTCATTCGAGTCCACCAGAAATTTTGTTTAAGATCGTGGTACATCTTGGTACCCCCAGGATGAATCGAAAACTTTGATAGATGTGCTTCATCAAGAATTTGCTTTCTAAGCTGATGATCCTTGGGTACAACCAGTCGCGATTCAAACCATAGAACTCCTCTATGATCCACTTGGAAACATTTGTACTTTGCTTCTCCTTGTGATAACTTTTACTTGATGATCTTGATACCTTCATCATGTAATTGTGCCATGATGATGCTATCATGAAGTGTAGGCTCAAGGGATATATGGTTCAAACTTCCTTGAGGTACCATTTCTAGGTTTAACTTCATCATTTCCTGGCATAGAGTTTCATTGAATGGTTCTACAGATAGACAATGGCATTGTGACTTGCGGCTGAGTGCATCCGCAACCACATTAGCCTTCCCTAGATGATAGTGCACTTTTAGATCATAATCCTTTATCAACTCTAGCCAGCGTCTCTGTCTCATGTTGAGATCAGCTTGAGTGAAGATATATTTGAGGCTCTTATGGTCAGTGTAAATATTACAGTGAGTTCCCATAAGATGATGTCTCCAAATCTTAAGAGCGTGAATGACAGCTGCTAACTCTAGATCATGTGTTGGATAATTCTTTTCATGATTCCGGAGAGCTCTTGATGCATAAGCAATAACCCGGTTATCTTGCATAAGCACACAACCAAATCCCGTACCAGAAGCATCACAATAGACATCAAAAGGTTTGGTACTGTCCGGTGTAGCCAATACTGGAGCAGTAGTTAATCGTGCTTTGAGAGTTTGGAAGGCTTCTTCACACTTATCATTCCAAACAAACTTCACTCCCTTCTTCAATAACTCCGTCAAAGGCTTGGCTATTCTAGAGAAATCAGTAATGAATCGACGATAATATCCAGCTAAACCAAGAAAACTGCGAATTTGATGAACTGAAATAGGAGATTCCCAATCCATCACTTCTTGTACTTTAGTTGGATCAACAGATATACCATCACTGGAGATAGTGTGGCCTAAGAATTTCACACTGTCTAACCAAAAGTCACATTTGGAGAATTTGGCATAAAGATGGTGATCTCGTAATCGTTGAAGAACGATACGCAAATGCTCAGCATAATCTTCTTCATTCTTGGAGTAGATCAAAATATCGTCAATGAATACCATGACGAATTTATCCAGCTCCGGCATGAAGACTGAATTCATCAAGTACATAAAATATGCTGGGGCGTTGGTAAGACCAAAAGACATGACCAGATACTCATAGAGTCCATATCTGGTCGAGAAAGCAGTCTTTGGAATATCACAAGGCCTGATCTTTATTTGGTGGTAGCCAGAACGAAGATCGATTTTAGAGAAAACCTTGGCTCCAGCTAACTGATCAAACAGTATATCGATGCGGGGAAGAGGATACTTGTTTTTAATAGTGACCGCATTGAGTGGTCGATAATCAACACATAGCCTCAAGCTGTTGTCCTTCTTTTTCACAAACAGGGCTGGACATCCCCAGGGTGAAGAACTTGGACGTATAAAGCCCTTGTCAAGAAGGTCTTGGAGTTGGACTTTCAATTCTGCTAACTCATTTGGAGGCATTCGGTACGACCTCTTAGATATAGGGGCGGTACCGGGTTGAAGCTCAATAACAAACTCAATATCTCTATCAGGGGGCATTCCAGGCAAATCATCTGAAAATACATCCGCATACTCCCACACAATAGGGATATCTTCAAGTTTAATTTCTTTTATGGCATAGGCACAAGAGTTGAAGCACTCTCGTTGTGGTAGATAGAGTATGGTGGCTCCTTGATGTGGTGAATCTATCTCGATAGCTCGGAAAGAGATATCTAACAGTACTTTATGCTTAGTCATCCAATCCATACCCAAAATAACATCCATGCCTTCTAAATTCAACAAAATCAAATATGTCTTTATCACTTTACTACCCAACTTAAGGGGTACATGTGTAGTGATTTGATTGGAAGCTATCTTCCCACCAGGAGTTGTTATCATAAAAGATCTCTTAGTATGACAAAAGTCCAATCCTATTCTGGCTCCAAATTTGGCACTTATAAAACTATGCGTTGCACCAGAATCAAATAATATGACTGCGGGTTTATTGTGGATAGAGAAAGTACCCGTCATTACTGGTGCTCCTTCTGGAAGGTCTGCAAGAGTAGTGAAGTTAACTCGCCCTTGCCGGACTTGCACCATTTTCCTCTTGCCTTTGCCCTTGTTGTTGTTCTGGTTGGAGTTTTGCCCTAGATTATTCCTTCTGGGTTGCGGACAATTCTTGGCAAAGTGAGAAGTACTGCCGCAGTTGAAACATCAATTATTACTATTCCCACTATTGAACTGTGGGGCATTCGGCCATGGGCTGAATTACTGCTGCTGCTGCTGTTGCTGAGGCACTGGAGGTCTGAATCCTCCTTGTTGCTGAGGTGGCCTAAAGACAAACCTGCCCACTGGGGCATTTCTTTGTGGAGGCCTGTGTGGAGTATTCTGCACTAGACGATACCTCGGTGGCTGGGCACTCGAGGGTCCTGTGGGTGCCTTCCGCTTCTTCTCAGCACGATGGGCAGTAATACAGTCCTCCTGTGTAATGGCCAGGTTGACCAGCTCATTGTAGGTGTTGGGCTGAACAAGGTTCAGGCGTTCCTTGAGCTTGGTATTGAGGCCACGACGGAAACGATCACGTTTCTTGGCATCAGTATCAGCATGATGGCCCACATACTGGCACAGATGATTGAAGGTCTGTGCATATTGTAGAACAGTGCGGGTTCCCAGATCTAGAGCCAAGAACTCATTCAATTTTCTTTCAATTAGACCCTCAGGAATATGATGTGATCTGAAGGCAGTTCTGAATTTCTCCCAGGATATAATATGTTCAGCAGGCTGCATTGCACAATAATTATCCCACCATATACGTGCAGGACCACGAAGTTGCTGAGCGGCAAAGTGGGCCTTACTTGCATCAACACACGGTACTGCTAACAAAGCAAATTTGGAATTGATTGTACGGAGCCAAGCATCGGCGTCCAGTGGGTCATCAGCTTTGATAAAAAGCGGAGGTTGGGTACCAAAGAATTCCTGGTAACCCGCTGGTTGTGCCTCCCGTCCTCCATACTATTGGCATGGCTGATTTTGTTGCCCTTGGACTAGTTGGCGAAGTAATTCTGTTTGCATGGCCATTAACTCGGCCAGATTCGACGGGGGTGGCGGTGGCTACTGAGATCCACTGCCAGCTTCACAACCGAAGCCATCAGGCGTTCCACGAGTATGACCTACCATCTGTAATTATGGAAGACATCCATTAGATACATATGTCTTGCTTCCAAAATCAATGGTACATGCAATGATCATACATTGGATATCAAAATAAAATCAGCAGAATTTAACTAAATGCGGTGTAGCACAATATGCATAACACATATTTGTGCAACCCATAATACTCAGAATAGGTCAGCTGTCAGATAGCTTCATGCTCCATCGTTTTGGATACTTAATGCTGAGAGCAAAAGGGTAAAGAAGATAACCTAGCAATTCATTCTTTATCGCTATGTGCTATACTGTTAATCAACGGAGATCATAGAAGTGATTGGACTAAAAATTTAGTCTCACAAATTCAATAGGCTAAATTTGATGAGCACCCATGCCACAAAACTTGCAACATCTTTAGTATTCATCAAACAGCCTAGAAATGTACAAACGAAGAGAATTGGTAAACAGGAAGATCATGTTTTCCAAACTGGCAGCCGCTACTTATATTACATCCAAAGTAGCATTTTTCTTACAACCTAACATCACTCACCCTTACCACATATAATACAACAAGTGGTACTCCTCCCTAGGGCTATTTTACAACATCTCTTCCCTATGTACATAAGCTACAACAAGAGAAAACACGAACTACCTAGGACTAGTCTAAGGCGCCTAGAAGTCGTCGAGGTTGCCCACAGATGAGGCACTGCCGGAAGAAGAGTCATCCGGCTGAGGGTTAGGCTCAGCAAGTGCGTGCTCTGAATCTAAATCAGATACTCCCTCAATCTCCTCTGGGTCCTCTTCTGCTGCTGCAGGCTCGGCTGGGGCATCTAGTTGCTCCTGGAGCATACCAACATGTGCTAAAGCATCAGCCCAATCTGCTTGAAGCTCATTCACCTGCCCCTGAAGAAAACCAATAACTATGTTGCGCTGCTCTATCTCAGCACCATGCTCCATAGCCTGATGCTCAAACTGTGCAATGGCCAGATCTCTCCCAGCAACGGCATCCTGAAGTCCCTGAATCTGAGTATCCCTCAAACGAAGGCCTCGTTGAAAACTCTGGGCCAAGTCTATCACCTGGTCCATGTGTCGCTGCTGGAGTATCTGGTAGTGAGACTGAGCATTCATATATCTGACTACTGCCTCAATAGTCTCATCCGCTACATCTCCAATTAAGTGCCCGAAGTGTGTGACCCTGAAGAGCCACTCTGCATTGCCAGCACTGACTGCTGGAAACAAACCGATAGGGTATGCAGCTACCTCCTCGGGATGGCGCTCACAAAAAGTAGTAATTGCTTTGAGAGCTGCTGTCTCAAAAGCATCAACAAGACGGTACCCAATCACCTCAATCTCAATCGGTGGCCACTCCAAGGTGGGGTGCTGAGGAATGGTCATTGTAACTCTGTTCTTCTTAATTCCCTCCTCAGAAAACTGGCGTCCCGTGTACTGGGGTGGATCTGGGTAGTGGAAGATACGAAGTGAATCCCAAAGAATCCTTGGGAAACCCTCCCAGTACAGACAGTCGGTATGAGCATTCCCCTCCTCATCCCAAAAGATCTGGGAACAAGTCGCCATCTGAATCAAAAAGGATTCAAATGTGAGTAATACAATTATCTCAAGACTTCTCAAATAAAGCTTTAAGAAGACTGCGGTAAAACAAATGTGATTCTAATTCACAAGATGATATAGTTCCAAACTCAGAAAATAATAAACCACAATCGGTACTGGTTCATCATTTGAGATTCAAAGGAATGAAAAGATCCTTATAACAACAAGATGGGGCTTAGAATGAACACACGACTCGAAACCACCTTTTTCAACCAAGAATATCTAAGTATTGCAACAAACATGCTCTCTAAATTCAAAATTAACTTACTTATGGCTTAAGCACACTAACACTTATCTATGAGGATTCATACTAGAAATTCCTTAAAAAGATCATGTAACAACTTCAAAGACTAGGAATCAATTAGAACATCAACCAAATATGCATGCACGTCCTCACCAGATAAACAATTGCCAACTATTGTTGGGTTTACGTGGTTAGCACGGTGGCATACATAGATACGGCTCTCCCTATATAACTAGTCGATACACTCTAACCGTTCTTAACTTATCAAATCGCGGTTAGTGTACCTGCAGAAGATTGACAGAATATATATATATCCAATGAACCTTTCACGCCAGCACACATGAAAGCGTCCACAAACATTACCGCTCACTATAGGAGCGGCAGCCATACAATTCCCGCCGTATGGCCAACGTTATCATACGCTACTTAGAGGCGTATTCACAAGTTCCTTTACTCCCAATATAGTCGACCGAGGTCGGTATATTGGTAGCAGCTCAAGTAGGTCACTGCTTGAGCGCAGCGTTCGGTTCGCATCGCCGACGGGAAGGTCAGACTCCCTCAGCTGACTGAGAACACTTTACTTCCAATATAGTCAACTAATCGTCGATATATTGGAAGCACCTCAAGTAAGCCACTGCTTGAGGGCAGCGTTCGGCTCGCATCACCGACGGGAAGGTCAGACTCCCTCAGCTGACTGAGGATCCTTACCATCTTACCTCAACGTAGGTGCGTCGTTACAAGAATTAAGAGTTGCTTGTGAGTATGGTTTGACAAAAATGTAAAGTGCTGGGAGTCAGATAACATAAACCATACACAATTAGCCACCTAGTAATTCCCGTAAATCCCCTAGGACTTTACGTTCTAGGAACAACCCTTAACGATTCCAACGTAGTTTTCCGAAATACCTTGTTGTTCCAATTTTATACGGAAAGCGATTTTTAGGGTTCCAACACCTCTGGTGTATGCTTGCAGCTCTGATACCAGCTGTGGCAGAACCGCCTAAATTATCCCGGCTCAAGTGCGCAGGCCATCACCATAAAGGCAACATCAGCACAAACGCACTTCAAACGGAACAATTCTTGGTCTGTCGGGTAACGTCCCGAGCACAGCCTAAATTATCCCGGCTCAAGTGCGCAGGCCATCACCATAAAGACAACATCAGCACAAACACACTTCAAACGGAACAATTCTTGGTCTGTCGGGTAACGTCCCGATACAACCACCGGTTCTCGGATCGAACAAGCATACCCCGCACGAAGGCGAGTCCAGAGATATTACAACCACAATTTTTACATCACAGACATAAACGTTATTACAAACTGGTTCTAAAACATTAATACAAGACCAAACGTAGTAAAACAGTTATACAAACCATAACTTAAGTTCAGAGTTTAAAACAGCGGAAGATAAAACACGACGGCTACAACACGTCGCAAAAGGACACCAGGCTAGCCCAAGCATGGTATCACTCGTCAAGGTCATTGCCGGTCGAAGATGTATCCCATTCTACGGACCAGCCAGGAGGCAACGAGCAAGGGTAGGTCAAGCTAGCGATCTGATCCTCAAAACTCATACCTGAAAAAGGGTTTCAACAGCAAGGCTGAGTATTCTAAAACTCAGCAAGACTTAACCGCCAACGGGTATAAGTATCCCACTTTAGCTAGACTATGCAAGGTTTTGTGAGGCTCTGGTTTTCCTTTTGCTGAAAAGCAATAAAGAGTATGTCCTTACTTTCAAGTTTTAGCTTTCAAGATTCTAGTTGATTAACCATTCTATGTAAGCAACTATTCAATCATTGTAGAACTTTAAGCAAACATCAAGATTGATCATAATATTATTGCTCTTCTTACTCTGTGTGGCAAAGAGATCAAGCAGTCTCATTTCATCGTGAGAGGCGGACGATTCTGAATCGAAATTCAACCTTGCAAGGATAAACCTAGCACACACGTCTGGAACACCGTCGGGTCATTCCCAAACAACCGTTGACCTTTCTTTCCGGCTTGTGGATAGGAACACTCTCCCCGACTACATTGCTCCAAGGTCCACCCTTCTACGAGGTCCACCCTTGTCCCTAGAAGTCGCAGTGTTGCGCAACATAAAAATAAAACCTACCCCTAAGAGAGAGTGTTAGGTATATCCACTCCCCGGTCCAATCGGCTACTAGGCTTGCCGCGTACCATATTGACGGCATGTGGCTAGTACTTTCAAAGACTTAACCAACGCTATCACACACCGCGACCTTAGCAAGTTCATTAACACAGACGGGGTCTCACATGAAGTTATGATATCGATCACAACCCCGTCCGTCGTCCTTATATTGTTAACAGAAAGTAAACAGGCAATTCCTATAAAGCTCACGAGTGACAGGCAATCACTCGACTTTTACCGGTCCTATAAGCTTAGCAAGTAGTCAAACTCAAGTCTAGTGTTCAGTACATAGGTTCCTAGGATCATGCATCTAGGGTTTCAATTCAAATCCTAAGAACTGTAAATGCACGAGTAAGTAATACAGTAAATGATATTAATTTGAAGTATAGGTTATGTCCGGGGCTTGCCTTCTCGGTAGTTGCTAACTATTTCAGCCCTAGACTCTTCCGAACTTTGGTCCGGGGCTTCAGTTAGGTCAGCAGTGTTTACTTGAGCTTCGAGATCACCTCCGTCAGACTCCGGTATCAGCTCGTACGTCCCGTCCGATAAGGCAGTCGTGTCTACATGTAATGCAAGAACAGTATTATAAGCACACATGGGCAATCATTTATAGAGTAGTTAAATAACAAAACTAATTACACAAGGCATCATGATCAACAGCACAAAAATAGTTGACTAACTTCATAAACAAGTGGGGGTGGTTTTCTTATAATAAATAAAACATAGTTTGCTAACAAATCAACTACTCAAAGTACAAACAGTAATAAAATCTGAAAAAATTACACTAAACTGAAAATGAACAAAGAAATCTACCCTGTAAAAATCATGCCAAGACATGTAGCCATTTAATCACAACAAATCATTCATGCAGGCAATACCTAGCACAAGATTGAATTATACAGGTCAAACTAGAGCAAAATAGAATTTCCAAATTTAACAGGAGCTTGACACAGAAAACATCTAGCAACTGTGAATTTTTCATGATTTTATCTATAGAGAAATAAATATGAGAAAATAAACAAAACAGAAACTAGATTAAAAAGATTCATTTTTAGCTCCTGTTATATTCATGAACTGAAGCTCAAACTTCCTGGACAAGCTAAGATACTCCAGATGAATACTCAGGAATATTTTCAGTATTTAAAAAGAAAAGAAACTATTCAACATAAATAAAGTCTATTAAACAAGGATTAAATCAAAGGAAAAGCTACACATAAGAACTGAGCACGAAATTTTTATAGAAACACCATATACATATGAGTAAACCACCATAAAAATGTCATTACAATATCAGGCATCACACAGTAGATAAGAAAAAAATAAAATCAGTCAATATTTATGCACTAGTAACACAAATTAAAATCTACAGCAAAAACTTGCAACCAAAGCCTAACATATTATGGTTCTACTGCATAGAGATCTTCAAGAGGATTCCAAAACATCAAGATTTGCTATTTTACGAATTTTATACGAATTGATATTGAATTTCAAAGATCACTGAAAATCATCACAAAGAAGTCCCTAAGGCACTATTCATCTGAGTCTAGGCCTATTCAAATAACCCCCCCGGGTTCTCTGGAATTTCAAACCCGAAGTCCTCGGGTCGGGTCAGAGGGGGATCGCGGGTTTGACCGGCGGTTTCCCGGCGAGGGGCTCACCGGCGGCGAGGGTGGAGGGGTGCGTGAGCTTCACGGGTTCAAGGCGCACCTCTAGGTGGTCTAGGGTTGCGGGGAGGGGCTCGGAGGCGGCGGCTCGACGGAGCAGGGCGGCTCGGCGGCGGAGGCAAGCGACGGCGAGGGTGCTCCGGTGAGGATTGGGCGAAGGGAAGGGGTCTACTAGTTGCGCGAGGGCGAGACGGATCTAGTGGAGGGGTTGGATTGAACGGAGGAGGTCCGGGGCTAGGAGCTCCATGGTGAGCAGGCGGCGGCGGAGCTTTGCGTGGCGGCGGAGCTCGACGGCTAGGGGTTCTGGTGGAGGATAGGCGACGAGAAGTAGCCCGTGAGCTGCGCGAGAGGGAGGCAAAGCTATTTGCGTGGTCTATTTGGGTGGAGCGGCTCTGGAATGGCGAGGCGACGGCGGGTTTGAGCTCGCCGGCATTTGGTGGAGCGGCGGCGGCGTTCCAGGGTGTCTGGGCAGGGAAAGAGCGAGAGGGCGAGGGGAAAAGATCAAGGAGAGCTCCCTGGTTCTGATGCGCGCGAGAGAAAAGAGAGGCGGGCTCTGCAGCGGGCGTTCCACCGCGACGGCGAGGTGGCGGCGGCGCGGGTGCTTCTGGACTCGGCGGCGCGCGTGGCACGGCCGGGGAGCTCCAGCGCGAGGCAACAGGAGGGGGAGAAGCTCCGGGGCGACGCGTGGGTGACAGCGCGAGGCGAAGTAATGGCCGGGATGGCCGGGAAGGCGCTCCACGGCGCCGGCGGGCGGCGCTGTCGGCGGCGGCGAGAAAACAGAGCGGGGGGTTGGGGAAAAAGGAAAAGGACCCAAACGCAATTCCAAAAACTCCAGGGACCCCACTGTAAAATAGCGATAACTTTTAAACTAAAGCTCAAATGGAAAAGTGCCCAACATGAAAGTTGTTCAACGTTTTAAGATCTACAACTTTGATGTTGTGCAAAAATTTATTTGACCAAAGATTCAAGAGCTAAAATTAAAATCATTGAAGGAATTTTGAATTCTAGGAATTTTGTCTTTTTCAAAGCAAATTCACTTCAAACATAGACTTAAAAGTAAAATTTGCTGCCATGCATTAAATGCACTGAAATTTTGCAAAAACACCCTCCACAAAAGCTATAATCAGAAATAACTAAAGAAAGGACCCTGCATAAAATCATAATTACTCATCTAGCCTTTTATAATTACAAAAAGATCCTTTTCAAGCAATTCAAGGACATGATGCATAGCAAACATACAAATTACTGTGCAGACACCTTTTTAATTACTGTGCAGACACCTTTTTAATTACTGTACAGACACCCGGGGTGTTACAGCCACGGCGGCGGGAACGCGCACGGGCGGGCTGGCGCGGCTGGGGGGCGGCTGGGACGCGCGCGCGGGGTGCGGCCAGGCGGCAGTGGCGGCGGGGACGAGCTCCCGCGCGGCTGGGCAATGGCGGCGAGGACGAGTGCCCGCAGGGACGCGCACAGTCGGCCATGCGGCGGCGGAGGAGATGCGCGCCCCGTGGTTGAGGTGGACGTGGGCACGGGAAGCCCTGGCGGCAAAGGCGGTTGTGGAGATGTGCACAATTTTTTTCATTTTCAGATATTTTGTTGAATCTTTTGTTGTTTTTAGATATGTATTTGTTTAATATTTTCCTGTTAAATCTCTGCTGCTGTACAATTTTTCTTGCAATTTTGGGTCTTTGTTGTCTTGGCTTTAATGTGTTGTAATCTAAGTGAAGCTTTTTCGGCTCCTCACTCCTTTCTTTCTGCTCTTAGTTTTCTTTCCACCGCCACTTGCTCATCTTTTTCTCTGTTCTTGAAGAACAGGGGAGAAAGATGAAGTTGACGATGACAGTGGTACAAAGAAAAATGAGAGGAGAGAGAAAGGGGTGAGGAGCGGAAAAAGCAATTTAATTTTTGTGTGTGCAAATTTTTTAGTACCGGCCAGTATTCCTGACCGGTACTAAATGTATGATTTAGTACCGGTCAGCTCAACCGGTACTAAATGCGCTTGCATTTAGTACTGATTCAATGGTACCGGGCTGGGAACCGATATTAACATGGGGTTCCCGCCCGGTACTAATACCTACTTTTCTAGCAGCGCCCCCACCCCTGATCCTCGCCTCCTGTTCCAGATCCGTATCCGATGATTTCTATCAAGCATGCATGAGGCGATCAGGGGCTGTGTGGTTGGTTCATAGATGGAAGTAGACATTCAATGGAGAGAAAAATTAGGCGCAGGAACCGTTAGATGCAGATCTGGGACAGGTGGCGAGAATCAGGGGTGGGTGCCCGTAGGCCCCCGTGCACCAGTGGCACACCCCTTTTTTTGGGGGGGGGGGCACAGCTAAAATTAGCTGGGTATTTATTTTTTCTGATTTTCTTTTGTACCTCCACTCTTATTGATGGTAAATTCGTATACCGCTGATCTAGAATTTAGCATAATTACGAAAAGTTAGTTAGGAACGATTGCTGTTGTAAATGAGTAATTTTAACTTAATCATCCGTTTACTAGATGCCATTAATTAATCCAAATTATATTTCCTTATTGCAATGCATCATACAAAACAGGAAGACTACAGGAGATCTTCACCGGTGGTGCTACAGCTTGTAATAACATGAAAACCTTCACCTCATATGTGAAAAGAAAAATTGAAATGGTATGTTATGTAGGATGATTATTATGATACTATTTATACAAGGAAAAAAACTCCATTATTGTGTTAATGATGCTAAACAGAGTTCGGCCAAGTTCTAACATGATCAAGAAGCTAGCTGTTTGGTAGATGGGTTTACTGGCTCACTGAAGCCAAATAGAAAGTACTCCGATCCTATCCTAACCAGAGACGATCATGCCTGCTTGGCAGTTGGCACTCGTACTGTCGTAAGTCCATGCATGATCTAGACCGATCAGACGAGCCGGCCCTAGCATGTGCCCTTGTTGTGGCTAACTGATGAGACGGTTCCTAGCTGAGTTAGCTAGCTATTGGCTATCTAGGTAGTGACAGATCGATCGATCGTCATGACCTCTCGTCCCCGTCGTTCGGATGATGGATGGTAATTAACCAAAACATCTGGCAGTTAATCAAGGCATTTATATTATATCGACCGAGATAATTAAGCACGAAGTGGATTATTACTAAATTAGCCATTCTATCTAGTACTGATGACTGATCTGGTGGGGAAGAAGCAGTAATTCAGGTGATGGGTAAGCAACACCGTACCACGGCCGGCCTAGCTACCGGCACCAGCTGGGGGACTTTGCAGGCGTTGCCTTGCCTGCTGCGTGGCAGACTGGCAGTGGCACTGGTGGTAGCTGCGCCGCGGCGGCGGCCAGCGTTGGTGGTGGCCGACCGCCGCCGGAGCGCTTGTCCGCAAGCCAAGGAAGACCGGGGGCGGTCGGCGACGGGTGCAGCTGGACTTGTGGTGCGGCCGGTGCAGGTGGCATAAGAGACTTGGGGCCCGGCCGGCGGATGGGGAGGTGGCACCGGAAGACGAAAGCTACGTGCCTTGTTACTTCGCCTTTGTCCTCCGTCCTCGTCCGTCCATCTCCCAGTTCAGTCTCCTCGCAGCCAGGCTGGGGTCAGGATGGATATGGATAGCTGAACATCCCAATTATTCGTATTTATATTTGCTTAAAACGCTAATATGGATTATCCGTGTTCGTATCTGATTTCAACATCATGGATGTTATGTGGATGTATCCGAATATGATTTTCAGAAATTTTCTCTATTTGATTTCATATCCGTATTCGAAATAAACGTGAAATATCCTACCAAATTCGCATCCGCAGAGAAAAAGTGACTAGTGAAACCATCTTAAACTTATCTCTACAGCTAATTAATTAATGATGTACACCACTTAAATTATTTAAAAAGCTAGATGACTAATTTATTCCTATTTCTAAAGTGAGTAGAATTCCACCTCGACTTTTGGTTTGGTCCGTCTTGTGTTATTGACATGTGGGCCTTAGTCCACCCCATATGCAAATCGAACTAGTAATGTTGATACCAATATTATTAATGATACAAAAATTAAGTTTAACTATTCTAATGTATTTATTTAGTAACAACATTATTTTATATGAATAAAATTACTTATTTATTTAACGGTGAAATATTTTATATATCTTAATTATTAAGTATCTAAATATTTATTGAATATTTGTTTACTTGCATTTAAAATTAAATTTTATATATTTAATTATAAAAGCTATACATAGATAAGTATGTTATTTTTTATTAGCTATCTTCTAATCCGTTTCTTCCTACTTGTATAATGATTATGATCTACTACAAAATCGATAACAAAGTAAATTGATACTAGCAATGATGATATGTTTCAAATCGACAAGGTATCCGGATTTGAATCCGAATTCAAACCATCCATTTTGTATTCGTGTCCAATAAAATTCGTATTCGCATTCGTATCCGAATTAAAATATGGTAAAAGATGACATCTGGATCTGATTTCATCTGTACCCTATTCGGATCCATCCTTAGGCCAATCTCTGCTGATGTTTGTAGCAGATCTGCTACCGTCTCTAGCTTAGGGATGGCAGCGGGGCGGGTTCGGGGCGGATATCCGTGGATTTCGGGTTTGCGGGTTTTGGGTTCGGATTCTGGTTTTCGCCTGCGGATTTGCTGGTTTGGATACCCGAAATACTTCGGGTTTGGGGCAGATTCTAAAATTCACCCGCGGATATCTGTTGGGCCTCCGAAACATTAAGCCCACTAGAAGCCCACCTAGCAACCCTAAGTATATAAGCCTAAAAATCTTATCCCCACCTTCAACCCCGGCTCCCCTCACCCCGTCACCCCCACGGGGCTCGGCCAGAGCCGCCCGCCAGTGGCCAGCCCCGCCCAGCCTCGCCGCACAGGAGCCGCCAGCCCGTCCCGCCCACGCCGTCCGCCCCCGCCGGCGCCAGGAGCCGCGCGCCCGCTCGCTCCGGCGCCAGGTGCCGCCCGCCCCGTCCGCTCGCTATGGCCGTCCGGCACCAGGAGCCGCACGTCCCGCCCGCCCCGCCTGCTCTCGTTTGCGCCCGTGCCACGCACGCAAGAGCAGGGCGGTCCGGCGCGGAGGCGCCCCACACGGCTGTCTCCCTGGCCTCGGTCGCTCGGCAAACCTTGGTGCTGGAACCAATTGTTTGTAAAACAAATTCGGGTTTCGGAGTATCCGTTGGGTTTCGGGTATCCGCGGATTTTGGTTTTGGGGTTGGATTTTGACCCGAATTGGAGTTCGGGGCGGGTTCAGGTTTTAAGTTCGGGTTTCGGTTTTGGGTGCCCAGACACTCCACCCGAGCCGAACCCGACCCGTTTCCATTCTTACTCTAGCTAGCTGCATATGCGTAGAGTGCTTGCTTACTGAGGCCCTGTTTGGTTTGAGGGACTTTTGTAGAAGTCCCTAGGACTTTAGGGATTTTTAACCCAAACATGGTGGGACTTTTAGGGACTTTTTTGGGGGTAAAGACTTTTTTTTTGGAGAAAACCCTCTTGAGGAGCTTTTTTGAGGCTTTTGGGCTATATTCCCACCTACTGCCCCTACCATACCCCCGGTCTGCCCCTCCCCCACCCCGACGCGCCCTCCCCCATCCACATCCTCTGGCTCTCTCGCCCTCTCCCCTACTCGTGCCCTTCTCCGCCGCCCTAGATCTTCGCCGCCGCCGCCACCCCCGCCGCCCGCTGTAGCCCCCACCGGCGGCGCAGCGCATCCCTCCGCCGCCCGCGCGTTCCTAGGCCGCCCGCTCTAGCCCCCGCCGGCGCCCGCGCAAGGCCCCGCCGCCGCCTGCGCATCCCCCGCCTGGTCCGACCATGAAGCTGCCGAGCTCGGCGTTGCAGAGGCCCAGCGCCGCGCGGAACACGCCGTTGACGACGTCCTCCTTGTGCCTCTCCACCTCTTGTGCCGCGCGCGGCGCTCACGGCAACAAGGACGCGCGCGGCGGCGGAGATGCGACGGCGGAGAGGCGGCCGTGGGGTTGGTCGAACGGGAGGGAAGGGAGCGGGGGCGGAGGGGACGACGAGTTGCGGTCGTCGTGGTCCGCGAGCGCCGCGCGCACACCCGTCGGCCGCCGCCGACGAGAGCAGGTGCAGCGCGAAGCGGGCGTGGAGGCGCTCGAGGCGCGCGTTGACGGCGTTCTGGGCATCGAGGAGTGCAACGCCGGCGGGTGTACCGCGACGGCGGCCGCGTCCCCATTGCCGGCGAGCTCGAGGAGGTCAGCGAGCCGCGCGAGCGCCGCGAGCAAGGAGTAGGCGCCGGACCCGGCAACAGGCCTTGGAGGCGCGCGGCCAGCAAATGCCCTTCATTTACTGTGCATGCAAGGGTATTTTTGTACTTTGTCAACTTATTAAATGACCTTTAGTCCCTCTAGTCTCTAAAACCAAACAGGGTGCGACTTAAGTTTAGCTCCAAAGACTTTTGGAGAGTCTAGAGACTTTTGGAAACCAAACAGGGTCTGAGGAGCGAGGACTTTGGGTACGGTATCCAATATCCCATACTTGTGCTTCGAAGAATTCATATGATCCACTTTTTTAGCATATATGTATAAATGTACTTAAGTTGCTATGTTAATTTTTGGAACAAAAATGGGATGTCCTTTTGCCAACTCTATTTGGAGCGTGTGTATATTCATAGAGGTATATATGCGCATGTGTATATTCATAGCAGGTGTGCGCGCGCGTGTGTGTATATGAGTGCATTCATCTGTACTGTGTTGTGGCAAAAAAATCACAATAATACTATTCGGCAACGGACAACATCAACAAATGTTTTTATAGCCTCTTTCTACAACTTTGTGTAGTGCCACATTTGTAGACCTAGGAAATTTTGGGGCCAAATTGGGGGGGGGGGGGGGGGGGGGGGGGAAGGCACGGCTAGTTTCGAGCCTAAAATTCCTGCCTAGTCGCGTACTATGGATAATTTCAGATCAATTCTGATCCTTAGGGTTACCACCTTTTTATAGTTAGAAAATAATTAATCAAAATTGTCAGGCCGGAGTTGGAGCGGCCCGAAATTTTTTTCAAGAATGATTGAAAGAAATGAGAGTTGTCCATCCGACAGAATCGTACGGTGATCAAGATAGAAAGTATCTGTAACTACCAAGACTAAAATATCTGGTGGTACAAAAATGTGTGACCAAGTACCAAAAAGAGTGGGACCGAATACTAATTTAATTTAATTTTTCATAGTTCAACGGCTAGAAAAATTAAAGGAAAAAGACCTGGAAGTACCATATGATACTTTACAATCATTGTAACATAGCTCAATTCTCTTTTTTCAAATCTAATTTTCTCCAACCAAAAGTTAGATCTAAATATTAGTAATGTTGTACTCATGGTATATTTGGGGTGCTCTAGGTACAAGTCTTAAAAATCTTGTGCTGATCGAATAGTCCGAGCACAAAAGACAAGCTATGGCAAGTATTGGCAACTAGAGCTTGCACTGTTCATACGCCAATGCTCAATGCACGTAACGTCAGATGTCACGCGCATAGCCATTGCGGGAGCTAGCAGTGAGGAGTATTGGAGTTGATCGTTGAAGTGTAGGTTTCAAAGGTGCTCCACTCGGAAAGAGCAGATGCTAAAGGCCCCAGGAAGAAACAAGGTCCATACTACACCCATACTCATGTAGCAGTAGGTTGTTGCAGCGTGGTTTTCGCCATCCTGCTGGACGGTCGGCATGGTTGAGGGCGGCGGCGGGTGTTTATACGTGGTTGGCGATCGTACGCGAGCACATTGGTGATCGCGCTCGTCGTGGAGGCTTGCGGATATCATCGCGGAGTCAAGCGTACGTGTGGGCATCAACTCGATGTGTCCATGGACCAGTTCCGGTCCTGAGATTTCAAGGGCCCATGGCGAGACTTAAACTAGGGGCTAGTAGTAGTAATAAATAAATAAATAATGTATGTGCAAAATAGTACCATCAAACATTTGAATTGCATAAAAACTTAAGAGAAAATATTATATAAAGCAATCTGTATACATTACCTCAAAAGTTTCGTCTAACAATTTTTGAAGAGCTAGTATGGTAATCAAGGGATCCTCTCTATGATTTGATAAACTCATCTGTTTGTTTCCTCCTCTTCCTTTTCTCAGTGCCGGAAGCCAAAGATATAGTTGAAATATACAGGCGACGGTGAAAAAGGCAGTAATTAACAAGCACAATGAAAATTTAATCCTTCTTCAGTAGTGTTGACAAAAAAAATTGAAGCTAACTATTTCAAGAAAGATGGAAGTAAATGCATCTCTTCATTTTTCACATTCCGACATGCATCATGGAGCACATGGAATTTATTACTTCGTAATATAACAAGTGACAATATCTCATAAGCCATCAGTATGATGGAAGGGACTAATGCTCAATAAATCTCGTAGAAGGTGAACATGGAATACATTTTCTGGCATAAAACGAGTGATTTCTTTTGGTGAGAAAGTAGTGTTTGGGAAAAAAATTACTCGTTGCAATGACAATACATACCACTGATTAGGTACAGAATTATCTGAGCACTGGTGTTAAGTATGGGCCACAGCGAAGGACAAATGACCACAGCTGGATATATTGTTACCAAATCAATTCCATTGTCCTTTGAGAAGTTCCATGCAGCTTGCTGTTACCAAATCAATTCCATTGTCCTTTGAGAACTTCCATGCAGCTTGCTCAGTTAGGGTCTTTGACAGTACGTACCATTCCTGATACAAACAGCGAGTTCACAAAAATTTTAATGTGAAGGTAAGATTGAACAAGTAAACATGACACCATGATACAAACAGTACTTAGAGCTTCATTCGTGAGGGAATAATTATACACATTTTGATACTGAAGTAAAATAACTTAAACATTTAACAAGTGAAGATGGTTTGTTACAAATAAAGAAAATAAAAAGGCAACTTAACAGAACTAACAGTCATAGACAGTAGGCAGGTTCAGAATTCATATTGCTATAGCACTACAGTTATGGTATAAATTAGATAACCCACTTAATTGGGGAGACACATTTCTCATGAAACCCTCACAATTTTGAAGTGCATAGTACTTGTGATAATGGAAGTATCTTTTAGTTATCCATCTGATACAGAGCCTGATAGGCGCAAGCACTTTTTTTCCAGTAGTGGTTACGTCTCCATTCAGGCGTCTCACAGTTAGTCTGTGGCATAGCAAGCAGCAATGTCAGAATCGTACATCATTTCATAGCGGACTGCAAAAATGAAAACAGGAGAAAGATGGCGTTGAATGGCCCCAACTCATGCTCCATCCTATATATCCTGCAACCATGGGGTACAAGTCCAACAGCGACAGATACCAACAAGACTAAGCAAGCTCACCTGACAATGTGGTTGCATGCCCAATCATGTGGACATAGACATCAGTGATCAGTGGTCAAATAACGGTTCGACTGGTTCTAGATATGTTGCATGATAAATCAGTGCAAAAATTATCCTTCCATCAGTTTGAATTATTACCATTTCGTCATAACAAGACATGTACAGAAGCAGGGTCACCTGCACTCTGCAGATAAATGCTATAGCATTGGTATGATATTGACAAATCTCAATGAAATGCACAAAGCCTCTAGCTTGTACAGTGAGTTTGAAGTAAATGGACTATGTGAAATACAAAAGTAAAGTTGCTGCTCATCACCACAAATCAATCATGGATCACAAATAAGGGGTCCATTCGATATAGTGGTTACAATTTCAGAGTCCATAATCCATATGAGAACAATAGAACAGTATTTTTTGGCTCGACTGACAATGGGAAGTTCGGAAGATCAAATGTTATGTCATTCTTCAAAAGACCAAGTTCCAGAATATGCAAGTAGTGCTTAGCCTTATGCTAAAAAGATATATTAGCATCTGCTTGGCAGTTCAGCTTCAAAGCCAGGAGAAGAAGGTTTCTCTAGGTTCTAGATCCAACACTACATACTAACAAACAGATATGGTTCTACTTATTGTTAAACGAGTCTAGTGTTAAACATTTTACATGGCCAGTAAAATATGAAAATTTTCTGCAAACATCTATATAATGATGTGGTACAGTTTACAAATGTAAGGCACTCCAGCGGGTTTGTAGCCATGTGGAAAGCAGTATGCTCCAATCGAAATTGATAGATAGTGACATCTGCAGAAATTTAAGATGAGTCCAAAACGAATGGAAAAATGCACTTAGCTTTTAGTAGTCTAATGACACATCAGTCACCCTAACCTTATCAACTTATCCTGAGGATTCATGAAACAGGTGGGGGTGGGGTGTGACTATCGTTGAAGTTTTTGGTTAAGTGTACATGCTTAAGTAGTTCACTAACCCAACATGCATTAAGCGTACTGGCCCCGCTCCAATGAAGTGTTGTTCAGTAGTTAGGCCTAATGAACTGAGGAAGGAGATGTACAGGTGTGATGTCCTCACGTGTGTGCTAGCTTATACGGTCTTGGTCCTCTACTCCTCTCTGGCTCTCTCCCAAACCTAATCACCTATCCCAGTCACTATTCACTAATTGCTATATATTTTAGGTATAATGATCAGATGATGAGTTACGATATATCTAATTCTCTCTATCTCTATATTGTTTCCAAGTGTAGTGCTTAGCCAAGATGAAGAGTAAAAGAATAATTGATCAGTTTCTTTATTGAGGTTCAGTAGGTATAATAATAGAATTGCTCCACCAAGATGAAGAGTAAAAGAATAGTTAATTTCTTTGTTAAATCAGCTGTTTCAAGCTCCCAAACCTAGTGTTGAATCAATGAACTTCAATCATTTTTCAGTCAGTGCACGCATTATCATTAGCTACTGTCTACAGTAATATTGCTTATGCTAATTCAGAACTTTGTAAAATGAGTTTGTGAGACAAGTGTTACAACAGCAAATTGCTATACGGTAGCACAAAAATTTGCATAAGCTGCAACCATTAGTGAGCACATAAGCATCACCTATAATTCTGCATTCATTTAATTTTGCGCCAATGGACAATGGTATCTGGCCAGGCCACTTCTTTTTGTTGAATGGGTGGGTTTGGGAGGGGATTCTTTTGGGAGAGGCTAACCTACTCTTCTTGCATGGTGGGGAGAATCTAAATGTCAAATAAGACTTTAGTTGTGAGGCAAAAAAATCAAGATTTATTGTTGCTCGTTGCTATATTGTATAAATGTGACAAAAATGAACCCTCCGTAATTTCTCAAGCAAAAAGAAAATGTAGAGGCGACAACAAGGGTAAACTGGAACGTTTTGGGAATGTTTGTCTCAAGTCCTTGTATCTGAGAACAAAATTTTGGTCAGTGTCAAGTACTTGAAAAGCAACGGCAGTAAAAATATTATGTCCAATTTAATTTCCCTTTCATTAAGTGGGACAAGTTTATAGGACAGACGCCCACAATGAAGCAAAAGCAAGTCCTAGTTCAAATGTGCTGACGTAAACCTCTTGGTGCCAAACAATCAAGCTGGAAATGGTAATCTAAATTATGAGTTACAGGTGGAAAAAATTACACTTAATGATATCCACTGACTCTGATGCAAGTATGTTTGACCCTACCTTACAGAAACATCATAAAGGAACAATATCAAATGACAGTGAATGGAGCCATTAGGGTAACAGCTATGAAAATGAAGAAACAATGGGATCAATAACTATGAACAAAGGCTTATTCCGCGCAAATGGAACGTTTAATTTTCTTTGATCTTTGTTAGTTTGAATACATTACATACCTTCTTGTGAAGGAAAGTAATAATGCAAACATGATAATCTGCATAAAGATATTAATATGCTTAGTTTATTTTTATCAAAAAGCAAACTTTCTTCATAAACTCACGATATTATATTGATTTTGTCACATTTCCAAGAAAATACAACTTAGCCGATGGCTAGAAATTGTTTTAGTGATCAGAAGTACAGAATACTCACACTGCTTCCACCAATTGCTAGGGCTACTACAAATGTATATTGCATGCCCAAACAGCGTGTAACTGTGAAATGATCCAATCGCTTCAGACATTTTAAGAACAAAAAGAATTCCTCAACCACGCAAAGGGGTTTTCCTTAATGTATCTAACTTCAAAGCCATCTCTTGTGCCAAACTAATTCTTCCTCCTTCAACAAGAGCTTCCTTCAAATTACTAAACAGCTGACCAGGTGGCCTTATTCCTTTGTCCAACATCTCTTGGAAATATATACAAGCTTCTTCGAGCCTGTTCTCAAAGCATAACCCATTGATCAATGCTGAAAACATATGCATACATGGGAGGACACCTTTCTCCTTCATTTGCTTCCACACCTTTAATGCCATATCAACTCTTTCATTACTGCAGAACATGCCAACCATCATTGTATATGTATTGAGCTGAGGCTCACAGCCGTCCGACCCCATCCTCTGGAATACATCATATGCCTCTTCGAATTTCTGCGATTTTATAAGATGATGAAGAATTATATCATAAGTCCGGGAATTGGGTCCAATTTTACACTTTCTCATCTCATCAACCATCTTGAAAGCATGCTGAAACTTTGAGGCTCTGCAGTAAGCTCCAACAACCGCATTGCATGTAGGCAGCTCCATGGGGAACCCACTTTCCTTATAAAGTTCAAAGTACTTCAAAGCTTCATCCAGTCTCTTCTCAGAACCAAGCCCACTGATAAGCATGCAGTACACATGAGGGCTCGGCATACAACCACTAACTTCCATCTCGTGGAACACCTTGACGGCCTCATCACATTTGCCAGACTTGCAAAAGGCACTGATCAGCATTCCATACGCCACAACATCAGGCCTAACGCCTGCATCCAGCATTTCTTGGTACACTGTTTTGACCATCAACAGATCTTTCTCATGGCCCCAGCCTTCCATGAGGACCGTGTAGGTCTTCAAATCAGGAATGAACCTGCCCTTCCTCTTCATCTCCTTGTAGATGGCGTGTCCCTTCTTCACTTGTTTGGATTTGCTTAATGAATCAATCAACCAATTGTAATCCGATAACTCAGTTTTGAGGCCAAAACTGCTCATCTTCTCGAACGTCTCCACAGCCTCCTTGACCTTCCTCGCCCGGGCATACCTCCGGACAATAAGCTTGAACGTGTCCTTAGAGAGCAAGCACCGGCACCGCATGGTCTCCACCAAGCTCCACACCAGCTTAAACTGCTTGATCTTGCCAAGTGCCTCGATCAGATTGTGGAAGTTCTCGGCCGTGTACCTGAAGCCCTCTTGCCTCTCTGCCCACCTGAAGAAGGCAAGCGCTAGCATGCCGGCATTGCTCAGGTTTTTTAGCACCTCGGCCACAAGCTCTGGCGACACCGCCACCCTAAGCGCATCAAGCGCTGGCGCAATCCCCAGTTCTGGCCGCGTTGACACGACGCGGCAAACCCTCTCGGAAGCCTCTGACATGCCCGCGCCCGCACCTGCGCCCGGACCATCTATGGCAGTGTCACCCGGTACCACTGTGAACCGCGGTGGCTCTGTGCCAGCTTGGTCATCCGCAGAACGCCGAGCCGCGTTGCAGAACCCCAAGGCGTGCGTTCCGCCGAGCACCTGTTGGGCATGGGCAAACGGCGTGCGGCGAGGCAGTGCTGGTGACGCGGGAAGCGGAGGAGGCATTTCGTCGAACACCCTTGGGGCGTCCGTGGAGAGAGCGCTGGGAGCGCCCCTCGCGGAGCTTCTGGGCAGGCGGGAGGCTGGGTGGGCGAGGCGTCGCATCCTCGAATCGAGGTTCTGGGCGCCGCCGGGGTGCGAGCTGCCGGAGCGGGGACGGGGACGGCCGGACGGGAGTCGGAGATCGACGCGGTGCGCCACCGGCCGTGGAGGCGGGGGAGGAGTGGAGGAGTATTGCAGGCAGTGGCTTGCGGAGCGGAGCGGAGTGGCCGAGTGGGCGGCGGCTCTGCACCTCTCGGCGGAGCGCGGAGTCAGAGACCGGGGAGCGGAGGCTGCCGGGCCTGTAGGTGGAAACGTGGAGGCCGGCTGGACTGCAGGAGTGCTGGGCTGAGGCGTTGGGCCTCCAATCCGGTTGAAAAATCGAAGTGCTAAAATTTGCTTTTGGTCAAATTAGTGGGTAGTCCTCGGCCTGGACTAGCCACTGGATCCGGTGGCGCGAATCCTACATATTTTTCAAAGATTTTTTCACCTTTCACTATTTGATTCGTGCAAACAATTATAGCTTCTCAAATTTTAACTTCCTCTCTCCTCAAACATCTCTCGCCCCGCCACCGCCATCGGACCCAACCCCCTGCGGCCACCGCTGCACCGCCTGTGCCCGCGCCGCCGCTCAGCTGCGCACCGCCTCGCCCACCTCCTCCACATGCCACCCCGTGCCACGCGCCGCGACACCACCTGGCTGCCGTGAGGACCGTGACACGGAGAAGGTGGAGCATAGGAGGGGGGCAGAAGGAAGGAATTGAAATGGGCTGGGTTGGGCGCGCGTGCTGGACAAAGGGGGTTCGCGTCGGGCGCAGGAACGAGAGCTGACGTGGATCCTAGCTGGACCGATGTGCTGGCGTCCAGGGGGCAAAAGTGATAAAAATATAAAGATTTTCTCTCTCCCATGTTAATTTTATAGTGCCAAAAATAAAGATGCTATTTTAGAAGATGCTCATCATTACAATGGTATAAAGTTAAATTCCCAAGTACGAGGTGTTCTTGGTCCCCGTCGTTCCCCGCTGGGCCAATCCAGACCGCGAGCTGCAGGAGCCGGAATGGCCACCATCGTTGCTCCAGGCACACGTCTTCTCGTCGAGAACGGGCCGCTGGGAGGACGAGAAGGAGAACCTGCAGGAGGCACCATGGCCGACATGCAACGGGCTAGGGTGGGCCCAGGGGCGGATATGGGCCTAGGGCCATGGCCCTAGGCGTGGCCTAATAATTCCCATGGTCCAACAACCATTCTTGTGCAGCGGCCCGAGTCATCAGCTGGCCTTCCCGCCAAAACTGCCAGCAACTTTGTGGTCTGATCCTTGGATACCACGTGATATGTCGAGGAGACCGATGTCACGGGCCGACTGGACCGCGCGGGTTACTGTAGCGCACGGCTACTATAGCGCCGTGGCACAACTCCTTTAGTCCCAGACTAGAAACTGAATGGGAGTTGAACCAACTTAAATAGCCGGTCCCTGAGAAGCTAGTAACTCCGGTTCGAACTTTTTGCGCGAAGCGAGGACGAAAGCGCAAGAGAGTTATTTAGCAGGTGTGGTTTACTCAAAGTGTAAAGTAGATCTTAGCCATTATCCCGGACCGGGTCATTACAGGGGTATCAGAGCCATACTCTCGCGGTTTCACGCCACGTACGGGCAGAAGTGCGCATACATGAGTATGTCGGCGCGTGGGGCGCGTGGAAACACAGATGCCAACAGCATGTGGAAGGACACATATGGGCTGCTGACAGTGAACCCACGGACGTGGCACATGGGATCGTAGCACTAGACACGTATGGGACGTGGCCCAAGAGAGGGGATCCTGCTCCTTTGTCCCATAGCCGACTGGGCCGCGCGGCTACTGTAGCGCCGCGGCACAACTCCTTTAGTCCCAGACTGGAAACGGAATGGGAATTGAACCAACTTAAATAGTCGGTCCCTGGGAAGCTAGTAACTCCGGTTCGAATCTTTTGCGCGAAGCGAGGACAAAAGCGCAAGAGAGTTATTTAGCAGGTGTGGTTTACTCGAAGTGTAGAGTAGATCTTAACTATTATCCCGGGCCGGGTCGTTACAACCGATCACGCCGAGAGGAACTGTGTTATTGAGGGAAATTAGTGTTCAAACCTTTTGCGCGAAGCGAGGACGAAAGCGCAAGAGAGTTATTTAGCAGGTGTGGTTTACTCAAAGTGTAGAGTAGATCTTAGCCATTATTCCGGACCGGGTCATTACAACCGATCACGCCGAGAGGAACTGTGTTATTGAGGGAAATTAGTGAATTGATAGATCCAGCTACTGGCGGTTGGGATGCTACTCTAGTACGTGATATTTTCTGGGAGGAGGATGCCAAGGTTATTCTGTCCATCCCGGTCCATGCTGGTAGGGAGAATATAATAGCCTGGCATTTTGACAAGAAAGGAGTATTCTCGGTAAAAAGTGCATACAAGGTCTTCCGAAAAGAGCAAATAACTAAGAGTAGAAAAGATGGTGCGTCGGCCTCCACACCTGATCAGGGTCTTGAGTTGGTTTGGGGAAAGATTTGGGATGTACAATGTGCCGGAAAGATCAAACACTTCCTCTGGAGGTTTTGTCATAATAGTCACCCCCTCAGGATGAATCTGAGAAGACGGGGCATGAGTATTGATACTCGATGTGTGACATGTAGCAGGTTTGATGAGGATGGAGCCCACCTATTTTTCAAATGCAAAACCATGAGAGATCTGTGGAGCATGCTGGGGCTAGATCGTGAGAGAGAAATCCTATCCTTGAAAAGAAGTGCACGGGAAGTAGTAGAATCAGTGATGAAGCTGAAAGAAGAAGAGAAGATTAAATGCTGCTATGCACTTTGGATATGCTGGTATGAACGCAACAGGGTTCGTGAAGGGGAGCCCAGGAGGGATGCCTGCTGGCTTTTTCATAGTGTGCAAACACAGATGGAGCAATGGAAGAAAACGGCTGTGTCGAGAGAGGCACAGGCAAGACGTCCACCTTGTAGTTGGGAGAAACCTGATGCGGGCAGGCTAAAGGTTAACTGTGACGCTGCTTTTGATAGTGCAACGGGCAATGGTGGTTGGGGCTGTATCGTCCGTGATGATGAGGGTGATATTGTCTCAGTTAGGCGTGGAAGAGTGGAGTCCCTGATGAGCGCTTTCCATGGCGAGTTGATCGCCGTCATCCAGGGTGCGCAAGCTGCGACCGATGAAGGAATTGGGCATATTATCGTTGAGACTGATGCGGCAGAAATTGTGCAGGCGGTGTATTCGCAGGCTTATGATCTCAGCCCTATGACCTTTTTGGTGGAGACCTTTTTGGTGGAGGAGTTGCGCGGTATTTTAGAAATGAATTTTATTTCTGGTGCGTCCAACAACGCCCTCGTTCCTGTAATAGAGTTGCACATGAGTTAGCAATTTTAGGGAGTACTTGTGAGCCGGATGCGGATGTTGTTGTGGCACCCATCCCGGACTTCATTGCTTGTATTATCGCTGATGATTCAGCATCATCTGATTAATAGAGTGAAAGTTCCCATCAAAAAAAAAAACTGCCAGCAACTCTCGCTCGCGTCTGCCGGAAGCTCAGCTTGCTTGTGTCCTCTTTCAGCTGAGATGGGCGGGCTGGGTATTGAGCCGGCTTGGCTCGGCTCGGCTCGAGCTGGCTCGGCTCGGCTCGTTACCAAGCCGAGCTAAAAGGCAGGCTCGGGTCGGCTTGTTTTCCAGCTCGAGCCGGCTCGTTTGGCAAGCGAGCCGGCTTGAAAAAACAACAGCCAACTATTAGAGTAAGCCACCAGCTAGCAAAATGAATGTATGAATATATGTAGCAATATAAATTTCAAATATGCAACAATCGCTGAGCAAACCAGCCAAATATTAAGTGTCCAACACACATACAACACATGCCTTATACATAGCCAATACATATGAGCATAAAAGATTAACAATTCAAGTTCAAATGAGCGGCTCGTTTCGGCTCGCGAGCCGGCTCGAGCTGGCTCGATAACAGACCGAGCTAAAATCTGGGCTCGGCTCGTTAATATTTTTCAATGAGTCGAGCCGAGCTAAGCCACTAATGAGCTGAGCCGAGCCGAGCGAGTTAACGAGCCACGAGTTTTTTATCTAGCCTCAGCTCGTCCCGTGGCCATCACTCCTCTTTCAGACTGTCGGTGTCTCGGCTTCTATACCCAGTGGCGGAGCCTCGTAGAGGTGAAACTGGGCTCTGGCCCCCCTTGCCTCGGCGTCCCCGACAAAATGCTTCACCACGACGGTCTCCCCCATCCACTGCGCCTCCTTGAGGTGGCCGCCCAGGCGCCGCCGCACGCTGTAGTCGCCGCCCCCGAGCAGGACGGACGCCGGGTGCAGCTTCCCCCGCGGCGCGGCCAGGACGTCGGCGAGCCGCTGCTCGCTCTTGGTCCTGTGGCGAAGCCACAGCTTGCCATTGGGTCAGCTGACCCCGATGAAAGTCCGGCAATACCATATAAATTCACTGTTCATCACTGTTTTTTATGTTAATGACCCCATTGCAAAAAACTAAAGACCCCGGTGACCATCGTCGCTGGCTTCGCCCTGGTCAGAGGCTTCGGCGCCACCTGTCCTCCTGGGTCACCAGGTATAGCTTGCCGTACGCGCTCTGGAACACCCCAGGCTCCACCGTGTCCCTATCGTACTTCCTGGCGAGCAGCGCCCGTCTCCGCGCGCGATCTTGTCGGCGTCGGAGCCTAGTAGAGGCGAAATCGGCCCCCTACAATTAGCCCCACCCTCGGCCACTGTCTATACCGAATGGGCAGGCGGCAACACCTCTGCGCTTGGAGGCCGGTGCGGTCAAGCGGCAGCTCCTGCGGGCTGGGAGGCTGGAACGTGGAGGCTCGTTCTAGACTGCGTGCAAGCACAAGAGCAGAAGCAAAGGTCAGTTAATGAGTTTGGATTCCCAATCCGGCGAGGCGATCCCCCATTTTTTGCTCAGATTATATTATCAGACTATTTATGCCCCATTTTGTAGATTGGAATTACTCGATGAAGAGGTTGAGATTTTGAAATCGTTTCATTATCCTGCTCCTACACGGCTACACCTTCTCAGCTATGAAAATCATCGAGACGGAATTGAGAAATAAGATGAGGAATAATTTATTTGGAGGATGATTGGTTCTATCACCGGCCCGATGATATGCTATATTAAGCGAGCTGTTTTTGCTAGAGATTGCCGTATATTTAGACTTGGAAATTGAGGATATATACTCTAAATCATGCAATTTAAGCACTTTTAGACTATCGCTATTATAGTTATAGGTGTATGCACTAGTTCGATTGTTTTTAGGGCAAGTACACCAGTTTAGATGGCTGCTGTCTTTTTATCACACAGACAGCTAAACAGACAGTTTGTACAGTTGTTATCTTTTTAGCTGTCTATAAGTTATTTAATTCATCCTTAGACTAATAAATCATGGTGATTTATTACATAGTTTGATCTTTGTAGTCACTTCGTGGTTACATGAGAGAATGCACGATATATTCAATAATTTGTATGAGATGATTTTAAATGGCAGAGTAGAGCCAGGCATAAGAGCATCTCCAAGAAAATAGTTAAAAATTCTAACTAAATGACTAGGTTAAAAACTAAATAGAAAATAAAAATATAGCTAAATGGTTAAGTAAATCAATATACTAGCCATCGTCTTGCAGCGCTGCTTTGCCGCTTTGCTTGCGTGCTCTGCTCTCCCGTCGTGCTTTGCTGTTTCGCTTGCGTGCTCTGCTCTCCCGTCGTTGCTCTTGCAGCGCCGTCGCCGAGCGAGCTCACCAACGCTGTACCCCCACCTCGGCGTGCACTCGCGTCCCTACGCCAGCCGCGCGCGCCTCGCCGTAGCCGAGACGAGCTCCAGACCTCTCCGCTGTCATGGCCGACCTCGACGACCCGTCTGCCCCCTTAAAATTAGTTCAAATCCTCCAACCAAAATCCAATTCCTGGCCTGAGGAGTAACATCGTGACCCCCTCTACCAATCCCCCACCTCGCCCCGACGCGCCGCTCGCTGGAGCCGGCCACCGCGAGCTCGACCGATCGCTCCGTGGCGCAGAGGAGGATTAGGCCGGAGGGGTCCGCGACGGCTATGTAGAGATAGCTGTGGAGGCAGGGCAGGGCAAAGAGGAGACGCAGAGCGGTATCCTCGCAGAGGCGGGCGGGGTCTCGTCGCAGGCGACGGAGCGACGGAGATATCGGCGCCCAGCGGAAAGATGAGCTTCGCGTCCTTGTCCTTCACGAGGAGGAGGAGACGAGCACTCGCGCCGCCGCCGCCGCCGCTTGGAGGGGGATTTGGGGGTCTGCAGTGGCGCGAGATTTGCTGCGCGCATCGGATCCGCAACGCCGACGGCGAAAGGAAGCAGGTCGTTTTTTAGGTAAAAGTCCGTTTTCAACTCTGAACTATCACACTAGTCTGATTTTGCCTCTTGAACTACAAAACCGGATATCCTACACCTCCAACTAACGAAACTGTTTGAAAAACAATCCTGGCTCAGCCAAAGGCGGTTTTGCTACAGTAAAATTTCCGAATTTCTGGAATTTCACACCTCTCTCAATTAAATAATAAAGAAATCATAGTTAATATTGTCTAAAAATCATGATATTTTTTTGGGAGGTAGATCAAAAGACAAGGAATCTATTTTGGCTAGATGTGCTACAATATTCTACCTATTTTTAAAATTTTATAATTCAAATTTCATTATGTTTAATGTATCACATCTAGCCAAAATAAATTCCTTGTCTTTTTATCTACCTCCCAAAAAATATCATGATTTTTAGACAATATTAACTATGCTTTCTTTCTTATTTAATTGAGAGAGGTGTGAAATTTCATAAATTCGAAAATGTTACTGTAGCAAAACCGCCCTCAAAACATCTTGCTACAGTGCTCGAGGGGGTGATTCGGACGGTTTTGCCAATTCGAAAGCCTAGGTTACCCGATTTCATAGTTGGAGGTTGAAAAATGTACTTCTTGACTAGTTCGAAGTTGTAAAATAGACTTATCTTTTTTTTTAAAGAGGCTTGGAGCTTTGGCAGGTGAGCCACCCGTGCGACCGCGCGCTAAACACGAACGGGCCACCTAGCCCTAGCTAAGAGCCTAAGTGCCCAACTGAGCCCCAGGCTCAGCAGCCCGCTCGGTGCGGTACCGGGAATCGAACCCCGGTCGGCAGCTCCCAGACTAGAATGACTAGAAGCAGGTCGTACAACGCGCGGGTGGAGCCGTCGATTTGCGTTGGAGCACACATAGCTGCCGTAGTCGAACGAGACGTCGGCTTCGCTCTCTCTCCGTAATTAATGACTAAACCTCATCACATCGAATGTTTCGATATATGTATAGAGTATTAAATGAAGTCTATTTACAAAATTTTTTATATAGATGGTCTATAAATCGCGAGACGAATCTGATGAGCCTACTTAATCCATATTTTGCAACAGTGATGCTACAGTAACCATCCGCTGATTATTGATTAATCATGGATTAATTAGCATAATTAGATTCGTCTCGCGATTTATAACCCATCTGTGAAAAAAGTTTTGTAAATAGACTTTATTTAGTACTTCAAATTAGTAAGATTCCAATACAAAAATTTTTTGCGTTGCATCTAAACAGACCCTTACGTGCATGGCCAAAATGATTTCTTCTGTAGAATGTCAACATCAGATATTCAGATGGTAAGTACCAAGTAATTAAGCCCCCCAAGGGCATGGAACCCAACGAAAATCCAGACCTTTATCTCGGAAGATCAGAGAACGTTGTTTACTGTGTCGTGGTCCACCTTAACTTCAGACTTCGGGTTTGGATCCTCGAGGAATCTTCTGGCCATATGGAGTGGCAGCTGAAGCATCAAAGCAACCCTCAGCAGGCCCTAGAGAGTTCAGAATACATTCAACAAGACAGTGGGCCATAATGACCCCCCCCCCCCCCCCCCCCCCCGCTGCGGGCGTCGCCCCTCCCTGGCGACTCGAGGGCCATACCGCCCCCTCCTCTGGCTGTGCCTGCCTCTTCCTTTCCTCCCACTCTCTCTCCTTCCCCACCCTCCAAACCATGGTCGCCGTCGTCCGACCCGTCCCCCACCGCCGGGGACCGGATCCACGCCCTCCATGGCCAGATATGCTCGTGGCCCCCCTCCCTTGGCCGGTGGTGTCGGGTCCCGGCGTGCTCCTGTGGGCTGCCGCCGCCGCGGGGCACGGCCACGTGCAGCCCCGGCGCGCTTGGCCCCCTGGGTCCCCTCGTCGGTGTTCGCCCAGGGGTGGCCGCCCCTGGCCTGTGCCGCGGTTGTCTCGCCCTTTGCGTCGGCGCCGGTGGTGAGTTCGCCGGCTTGTCGTGCGCGGGTTGTGGCCGCGTCGCGCGTGCCTTTGGCCATCGGCTCCGTCAGTCCTTCCCGGCATGGCGTTGTGGCCTCCGGGCCCGGGCTCGCCGCTAGTGGCTGCGTTGGCCCAGGGGGCTCCGCTCGCTGCCGCGGGTTGGTGGTATGGGCGTTTCCCTTAGCCGCTGGCCGGGGGGCCGCTGCCCGTGGTCGCCGTGGGTCGTGGGCGCCTGTCCCGATTGGGGCACCGTCCGTTGGTGCTGTCGGCTTGTGGCATGCGGCCATCGCGCTGCCGGCTTGTGGCATGCGGCCATCGCCTCGTTCTCACGATCTTCGGGAGAAAGCTCTGTGCAGTACTGTGCTGGGCCAACAACGACGGCGCTTGCGTGCGTCGTTCCCCTCCCTGGAGGCGTTGTTTGTGTTGTCTTGGGAGTCGTCGTGGTGGGTTGTCGTCGCTAGTGGCGGGTGCTCTGGGGTGGAGCTGAGGCGAAAGCCTTTGTCTGTCTGCAGGCCGATGATGGCGACGCCTGCGGGCGCTGTTTCCCTCCTTGGAGGCATCATTCGTTCGCTCCTATCCCCTCCGTGCTTCTGTGGCTGGTCGCCTGGTCGATGATTCATCCTGTGTACCTGCCTTGCTTCATTTTACACACTGTCGTCATGGAGGCCTAGGCTGTGGCGGTTTGCTTGCAGATGGTGGTTCGTTGGCCCGCCGGATGCTTTGCCGCCGTGATCGTGTTGTTTGGTGGATGCTTTGCCACCTGTGGTTACTTCGAGTTTGGCGGATGCTTTACCACTGTTTCTCTACTCTGGCGGATGCTTTGCCGCCGTGGTCGTGCTATTCGGTCGATGCTTCGCCACCGTCTCGTGCTTCGTGCTGCTCTTCCTTGGCATCTTTGGCGATAGTTTTTTGTGCTGGTCCTGCTCTTCGGGTGGCCTTTGTCTGGGTGGCTTGTTTGGAGTGTCCTCCTCCTCTGTGTTTCTTCTGCTATCCACATGTTGTGTTAGTGGCTACGACCGTTTTGTGTGTTCGTCTGTACTTTTTTTTAGTGTTTCTTTATTCTTAGTCCTTTGTGTTCTTATGGTGGCCAAGTCTTGTTTGGCTACAACAAGTTTGTGTCTTTAACTGCTTTCTTCTTAATAAAAAACGTGCTCAGGCACGGTCGCGAAAAACAAGATAGTGGGCCCTGGATCTTTGAGGATATTAACTATTACACGGATTATTACCATGGAGATCGCAACGAAGAGCCAGTACCCTTGCAGCAATCAAATAAGCTCGTAGAACACTCGTATGTTACTTTACTTGGATTTCACCCATTCAAAAAGATTGTGTTCTTGAACAGCACGATGACGAGAGGAGTTGCCTATGACCTGAACAGCTCCAAAGCACAGGACTTGGGTAACATGCTTCCCATGTACTACGATTCCATTGCAGGACATAGCAGATATGTAGAAGCATCTTTTCCATACACGCCTTGTTGGATGGAAGATCCACTACCAACACGCTTGGATCTAAAAGCTACGAGCAGAACACAATAGCATGTATTATTAGGTCATGTTTGGATCTAAGTGCTAATGTATAAAAGTGCTAAACTTTAGCACTAACCCATCCAAATGGCAGTGCAAGTGGGGTGGGCGCTAAACTTTAGCTAGGTCTAAAAAACTTTAGCATGTGTATGAGTACTAATATGTGCTAAAATTTAGCTCTCAACTATAGCTCATCCAAACTTTAGCAAACTGTTTTTTAGATTAAGGAAAGTTCCGGCCTTGACCATTCAAAGGCGAATGACTACAGCCAATTAGCAAACTGTTGTTAAACAATCGGACTCAAATTCCAGAAGGAAGGAGAGCAAGAAGTCTTAACTAAGATACACTCAATAGTCTATAGAGAAAATTCGTTATTTGACACTAGAAGATGACTAAATCCTTTCTTGACCCTGTAAATTTTTTTGTCCCTTACTTAACATTGCATTCTAACTTTCTTCCCTTATTTGACATTTTTGTTACTTTAATTTCGTCGGTTAAGTCGAGTGAAACGACCACCAAATAATCTCCATAATTCATGAAACATTTTCTGGTCATAGAACAAATGAAGATGGTCATGAAACATTTTCTGGTCATAGAACAAATGAAGATGGTCATGAAACATTTTCTGGTCATAGAACAAATGAAGATGGACCCATTATGCTTAAAAACATACATATATCTTTACAATTTTAAAACTAAAATTCATAAAATTAAACTACCTTCAAAACTTATATGAATTTTTATTGCTCCAAATTACTTTCAAAACATCAAGGGAAAATAACTAACATTCCTCACATGGGATGCAGTAATTTATAAAATTCTTTTCATGTCGTGAATTACATAGAAAATTATGAGGTTTTTATAAAATTTTCCAAATACTCCATTCTTCATATTTCCCTACGTAACTTGAGCTATAAAATAAAATAATAAATTTATTTCATCAAATGCAAGGAATAATAGTTGTGTTCCATAATTTTGTAGAAGTATTTTGGTGCCATAAAATTCATATAAGTTCAAAAAGTACCCTAATTTTGTGAATTTTATTTTAAAAATTACAATGGTACATGTGTGTTTTTAAAAAATGATGGGTTTATCTTCATTTGTTTTATCACTTAAAAAATTTAATGATTTTTAAAGTGATTTAGAGGTTGTTATGCCCAATTTAGCTCAGAGAAGTGACAAAAATGTTAAATAAGGAATCAAAATTAGAACTTGATGTCATATTGTGAAGTGGAATTTTTTTAGAGTGAAAGAAGGAACCGAGTTATCTTTTGAGGTCAAATAAATAATTTCCTCTAGTCTATACCGATATAACGGCAACATAACTCACTGGTAGGCACTTGGAATTATGCAAGGAGCGAGCTAAAATGAATCAAATAGTTGAGAATTTGAGGACAAATTCTTTGTCCCCCGATGCACGTGCTTTGAAAAATTGGAAGTTTGACCAAGAAGTGTCACGGGAAGCAATGGTTAATTTTATAGTATTGCAGGAGTTACCTTTTAGCTTAGTTGAGCATGCACCGTTTCAAAGATTCATTGCTACTTTAAACCCATAGTTTACCATTGTTTCTAGAACAACGGTCGTCGAGGATGTCATAAAGTCATATGAGAATCGAAGGTCAGCACTTAGGGAGACTATCAGGGACTCGGATTCAAGGGTTTACTTTACAGCTGATATATGGACTTCAAAACAAAACCTTGGCTACCTTTGTGTTACTTGAAACTTTATTAACAAGGATTGGAAACTGCAAAAAATAATAATTAGTTTCAATCTTGTAGCTTCACCTCATGATGGTCTTACAATGTTTACTGCATTGTTGAAGTGTTTAAAGGATTGGCATTTGAAACATAAGGTTTTCAGTATTACTTTGGACAATGCAAAGAATAATAACAAGATGGTTGGTTATTTGAAGACAAATCATTCAGAAAGGCATATTCTTCTTGGAAATGGAGGTCTGCTTCACATGCGTTGCGGAGCCCATGTTTTGAACCTCATTGTCAAAGAAGGAATCAAGATAATTGATACCGCTACTACTCACATTAGAGAGAGTGTCAAGTACATTCAGAGTTCTCAAACTCGTAAGCAAAGATTTGAGGAGATAATTGTACAAGTTGGTATATCATGTTACAAAAAGTCACCCCTTGATATTCCGACCCGTTGGAATTCAATGTACCTTATGCTTGAGTGCTCGGTGCAGTATAGGACAACTTTTGAAGCTTTGGACTCACAAGATCTTAGTTATGTGGACATACCTTCTGCATATGAATGGAAAATGGCAGATCTTCTCTGCAAAATATTCAAGCCTTTCTATGATGCCACAAATGTGATTTCAGGTTCATTGTACCCGACTGCCCACCTATATTATCATGTTCTCTGGACAGTAAAAGAAAAGATAGAAAAGGAGTCTTAAAATAAAGATTATTCTATTGCAGGAATGGCAGTTAAAATGCAAGAGCAATTTCAGAAATATTGGGACTCATCATTTCTGCAGATTTCTGTGCCTGTTGTTCTAGATCCTAGATTCAAGTTCAATTTTATAGCCTTTCGCTTGGAGGCAGGATTTGGCAACAAAGGTCCCTCATACGCTGCAAAAGTGAAGTCAAAATTAGAGGATTTGTTTATTGTATATTCATCACAAACACCTTGTCGGTACCCTGCAGCTGGGGTACCAACTCCTACTGTGCCAAGACTCGTGTAGTTATCCGTAACTACGCCCTAAGGAGCTGAGCAGCCGGACCCCTGGGGTCCGGCTCCATCTCACCGGACCAATGGTCCCGGACCCGCTTCCCGCTCTGGGACGGGTCCGGTGTCACCACGTGTCCCAGAGGTGGAAAAGCCCAGCACCTGTGGCCGCGGACCTGGACCCCCGCAGGTGGGTCCGGGACCTCCACTTGCCTATCCGGACCCCCGTGAGCGCTCGGCTCAGCTAGCTGCTCGGGAGGGGTCCGGGGCCGCCACGTGTCACGCAGACGCGGACGCGGGCGCAAGCCTTCCGCTGGAAGCTCCCGCACCCACCCGCATTAAGTGCGAGTGGTTGAGGCGGGTTCTGCTGCCTCTGGCCACGGGGCAGCTTTCGTCAGTCCACACTGTGGATCGCCAGGTACCGAGGCGGCTCGTCAGTTACCAAGGCAAGCATTAAAGACTCAGCGCCGCGCGCATGGGCGACGAGTCATGATGACCAGCTACTGACTGGAGCACCAGTGCACGCTGCTACAGTGGACTGAGTCAGTAGTTCGGCGCTTCATCATGACCTCGACGCGCGGCTGCAGAGGCTAGACTCTACTCCGACAGGACAGCTCAAGACCATCCCTGGTCAGAAGCTACGCACGAAAGCCGACGACAAGATCTCCGGATCTGAGGCATTAAAGGCCAAAGTGTATTTTATAATACATCGCCGGGTCCACATGTCGGGGCCTCGCTCAGTGTACGTGCTCCCCTTGGACATATAAAAGGGAGAGCACGCCCGCTAGAACACATATACACACAGGCCGAGACTCTCGAGGGCCAGACACGCTGGACTCGGCACTAGACACAAGCTCTCTCAGACTCTCTCGAGACTAAGGGAACACAAGCAATACAACACATAGTGGACGTAGGGTATTACGCTCCGGCGGGCCGAACCACTCTAAACGGGTTGTGTTCATCGTGTTCTTCCAGCGATATAGAACTAGTCCTAGCTAACCCCCGAGTACTCACCCTCTGAGCTTAGGCGGGTGCATTACGCCACCCGGCTGTGGGTTTGCACACCACGACACACCAGATTCAAGCAACAACTTTCAGCCACAATCTAATGATGAGATTATTGATGAAAATGACCCCTGGGCAGACTAGGAGCAACACCTTACAACACAAAAAAAGAGTGCAAAGAAAAATGAGCTAGAAATATATTTGCAAGATGATATTTTTCCTCAGTAAAAGGACTTGGGCATTCTGCAATGGTGGATGATGCACTGTACTAAATACCCTATACTATCGCGTATGGTAAGAGATTTATTAGCAGCACCTGCATCAACAGTAGCTTCAGAGTCTGCATTCTCTACTAGTGGGAGAGTTAATAGCGACTATAGAAGCCGGTTGATAAGCAAGAATGTAGAAGCATTAATTTGCCTCCAGGACTAGTTGAGAGCAGAAGGTAACCTTTTGCTAACTGTTTTTAATAACATGTTTGATCAAGATTGCAATTCTAAAATATATGTTCAAGATTGTTCACCTCTTCGTCTTATTTTAGGCCATACCAACTGTGACAGACCCGCCGAGTTAAAACGCTTAATTAAGTGTAACCGCCATCATTGAACGCATCAGGCGCATTAGCTTAATTAAGTGTAATTTGACAGGCTGTTTCCAACCCACAGGCCGATCGAAATACACCAGAAGTCTCGCACGACGGCGAGCGCAGATGGTACCAGCATGATATAATCTTACAAAAATAGCAAGTAATATTAAGGCTTTTACAAAACAGCTTTAAATTTAAAACTTACAAAAGAAAAGATAACAATGGAAGAGAACCTAACTTGTAGAGTATTTTTATTAGAGAATAAATAAAACAAACTAAATAAGTCGAGAACTACCGAGACCTGAAGACAAGGCGCCACATCGAGCCCACCGATGTGAAACCTAGTTAGCTCCTATACTTGAAACAGGGTAAACAACAAACCCTGAGCAACTAATACTCAGCAAGACTTACCCGATTATTGGGTATATTTAGCTCACATATCTAGACATGCAAGGAATTTGGCTGGTGGTTTATTTTGCAGAAAAGCGTCTAAAAGTGGATCCTTATTTTCAACATTTTAGCTCAAAGTTTCTTTTTAGCCTAACCATCATCTAATATTTGCATGACAACTAGAGCAAACATGGTAGAACAATAAATAATAATTCAAAGCAATCAACATCGTATATAATTCATGTTCCATCTTATTACTATGATGCGAGAAAGAGATCAAGGTTCTCATAACCGCGAGACACGGCGAATCGATCCGATTTAACCTTGCAAGGTGGACCTAACCAACACGGCACACATAAGCCCCGTCGGACCACACGTACCAACACTTCCCCTCCCCGCCTCGAACTACAAAACCGCCCCACCTACATATAGTCAGTCGAGCTCAATGAGAGACCACCAAAAGTAAATACATGTATCCCCCAATTCTCTGTGACTACTCGACTCGCCCTAAGGGGTGGTGATGAAGTTCTGTACTTCCGAAGCGATGCAGTACTAGGCTTACCGGTTTCGACTACCTCCTACTCCCGGCATGCGGTTAGTACAATTCAATCCTCGATCAGCACTGCCGACAACGGCCGGTCCTTAATCGACACAGACGGGGCTAGTGTGACACCCTAGGTGATTAAATCGCTAAATCAACATCATGCATACAACATCATGCATAATTGTCAGTAGGTTTCGAAATCATGTTTTCTTGCATATGTGTATGTGCATGTGTGTATAGGTGTGTACATATAAGACTATTTCATAATATGATTGTAATATTTCATGCTCAACTTGTCATTAAAAATATTTAATAGAAATACACTCATAATTTAGTGCCTTGCAAGTCTACATGAAATAAGTAAGAATTCAAAATCTTAGTTGTGTTAGATTTAAAATAACTTTCAAACCGTGGCTTAATTGAACATTTTTCCTGAAATAAAACTTGTAGAGTTTTAAATGTTGAACCACTTCCATGTTGATGGTTTTTTTCCGAGTGCCACCCAAAAATGGAAGAAAATTTTGAATTCCGAGTCAAACAGGACCAAGTTCAAATACACTAAAGATTAAAAAATTAACTTTTGAATGAAGTCTCAATCGAATTGGTGCCTGAAACGAAAAGTGTAGAATTCGAAATTCTCTACAACTTTCATATTCAAAGTTTTCCATCTTTCAAAAGAAATTTTTGAGAAAAATGCGAGTCAAACTCGTTGACCTCTCATTCTCTCTCTACTCTCTCTTATCTCCGTCATTCTCCCCTGTTCCGTGCCCGGCCGAGCAGAGGCCGCCGGCCACGCGCCGCCTCCCCGACCAGACCGCCTCCCCACCACCGGGTTCGCCCAAACCGGCCCCCTCCAATCCGCTCGGCCTCGCCACGCGGCACCGCCCCCTGCGCACACGCCGAGGATGGCCGCCGAAGCGCCACGGCGACGCCGTGCCGAGCCGGCCGACCCTGTCTCACCCCTTCTCGCGCCCTTGACCGCCTAGACCCTTCCCGCGAGCTCAGAGACGTCTTCACCCTCTCCTTCTCCCCTCCTGAGCTCGGGAGCCAAGCCCCGCGTGCCCCCTTTGCCGGGAACGGCCATCGCCGCCCGCTATTAGCGCCGCCGCTCGCCGGTCTCTCGCGGAGCCCCCTCTTCCGCCTTTCCTCGCGCCCAAAGGACCCCGCAGCAAGCTTCCTTGCCCTCCACTGGTGCTCCCCGACCCGCTCATCGTCGCCCACGACCGCCGGACGGTCGCCGCCGCCGTTCATCGCCGCCGCCGGAGCCTCTGCTCCGCGGAAGAGCCGCCTCCGGCCATCCCGAGCCCCACCCAAGCCACCCCTAGGTCCCTCTCGCTCTCCTCTTGCCTTTCCACACCGGGCCCTCGCTGCCGGCCGCCACAGGCGCCGGATTCCGACCGCTCGCCGCCTCCCCTGCTCCCAAGTCCGGCCAGGGGATTATCTGCGAGGAAGTTAATTCATCCAGGGGCCTCTGTGCAAAAAGAGATCTTTTCCTTTTTGTTTTCCAAAGTAGTGAATTTATAAAATCGATATAAATTCGTAGAAAAATCGAAAAAATGCAAACTCAATTGATCTGAGTTCGTTGTTACTATATCTACAACCTTCATTACATGCACATATTTATTTTCTGTCTATATTTTAATCTAGGAAAAAGATTATATTACATAGACTATAATTATTCTAATAGTTCTACTCAGCATGTATGGGTGATTTTTGGCTGGTAGCTACTTCATGCCATGCTTAATTTTGTGTAAAAATTTGAGCACTAGTTGACTCTTGTAACTAGATGAAACCCTAGTCTTGGCTAGATCTAGTAGAATAATATATTCTTTTATTTCTGGATGTTCTAGTATAGAAATATGTATGAAACTTTTTATGTGTACTTAAAATACTAGATTAAGACCACTGTCCAAGTTTTGTTATTTTTAGATTTGTGTAGCTAGCTCTGTGAATTAATCCTTAAAAATGGTGCTATATTGTGATAAATAGTTGTTGCATCTGGAAAACTCTACAAATGTTACCATTACTTAGTATTCAGAATATAAGCTGTCATACAAACTTTGAGAGCCAAAAACACTTTGTAACTCTCTGTACTAATTAGTCTTGTTATATGTGAGTTAAATTTGTCAATTTTATTACTCCTATTTTATGTCTAGAAAAATTCTGATAAATTTAAAGTGTGTTTAGGATAATATGTAGACTCCTCTGTAAAAATTTGAGATTCAAAAATATTGTAGTTTAATCTGTGTAAATTCATCTTGATCCTAGCATGTGCTGTTTTTTAGTATGTTTCATGCATCCATGCTTTATTGTTTTTGCCTGAAATTTTTACTGCAAGTTTCTGATCTGATGTACTACCTTGTGTAAATGTTGTAGTTGCTGAAACTATTTCTAACTTATGAAGTGTTGAAACTCAACCCTAGATTCTTTTATAAACTAAAACATATTAGATTTTACTCTATATACGATTGCCCAGTAAAATATGAATGAAAGTGTTTCACTCTTTAACTTCGGGTTTTGTTTGAATTACAACTTTATAGTGAAGCAAATTATAAATTATTACCATCACAACAACTCACCCATGTGCATCTCATATAGATACTACTACTCTCGTTGACGGAACATACGAGCTAGTGCCCGAGTCCGAGAGTGAGCAGCGTGAAGCTCAAGTGAATCTAACTGAAGCTACTGAAGACCCGAACCCGATTTCGGAAGAGCCCAGAACTAGTTACGCCCAGGAAGGCAAGCCCCGGAGCATGTCCTTCTATTTTAAATTTATGCAACTTATTATTGTTCCTATCTATTTGTGCATTTAAGTTACAGGAGTTGACTGTAACCTTAGTTGCATGATCCTAGGTACCGATGCTTGAACACTAGTATGTGTAGGTCGCTAATTGGCTATGCTATTGGTTCGGTAGAAGTCGAGTGATTTCCAATCACTCGCGAGAAATTATAGGAGTTGGGTGTTTACTACTTGTTACAACTATAAGGTCTACGGGCGGGGTGGTGATACTTGGGATGCCCCGTCTGTTTAGTGAAAAGTGATAAGGCCGCAGTGTGTGGTAGTGGTGGTTAAGCGTTTGAATGTACTAGACACATGCCGAGAATATGGTAATCGGTAATCTTAAGTACTGGATTGAACCGAGGCCGGAACATACCTTCCCACTGTCTTGACATCGGTCTCATCTAGCTAATGACGGGTGCAGAGCCGGGCTCTGTAGTCGAGGGCGGTAGGCCTGTTCTGTGAAGCGGGAATGGAAGGGAAAAGTTGCACGTGTGACTCTGGGAGTAACCACGTGACATGTGTTTAGGTCTGCCTGGCCAAGTTAACAAATTCGATTCGAATGGTCCGTTTCTCACCGGTTATTGAGACTTCTTGATCCTTTTACCACATAGAGTAATAAGTGGAATATATATGATGACGAATATTGTTGGATGATGAAAGATAATTGTTTTCCACCATGTATGCTATTGGATAGATGCTAATGTAGAATGGTTAATTGAACTAGAACTTGAAAGCAAAAATATGAAAATAAGGACTTACTCTTTGTGGCTTTTCAGCAAAAATAAACCCCCACAAGCTAAAAGCCTTGCATGTCTAGTTAGAGTACTAAGTATATCCTAGTCGGGTAAGCCTTGCTGAGTATTAGTATACTCAGCCTTACTTGTGGCTCAATTTTATTTCAGGAGATACTTTTGAAGACATGTTTGCCAGTCTGACCTGGCTTTGCACTCTCCCTCCTGGTTGGTCCGTGGAGTGGGATACGTCCCCGGCCAACGATGACAAGAACGAGTGATGTCATGAATTGGGCTTCATCGTGACATCCATATCATCGTTAGTTCTTATGTTTACTTTCCGCTAAAATAAAGGACTCTGGTGAACTTCTTTTATGTTGGCTTTACAAAGCACTTTGTTAAGTGTGGAACTTGGTTTGTAATCCTAAAGTTATGTAAAACTTTCTGTGTTGTAAAATATGGTGTAGTGTTGTAATCTCTGGACTCGCCTTCGCGTGAGTTATGCTGCTTTGCTCGATCCAGGTTTAAGTGGTTTCATCAGGATTTTACCCGACGGGCTGCCGATGTGCTCCGTCTAATGTGCGAGTTAAACCTAATTGTCCTTGCAATGATGGTTAGCACACTTAAGCCGGTTTATGTCGGACGGTTCTGCCACAACTAGACACCAGGAACCCTATCCTGTGGTCATACCTACATCTCATCATCTCAAATTTTCTTCCTTTCCTTATTGCATTCCATATCTCATTTTCTGAATATAAAGATACCTCTATATCTCGCGAGTGACAAGAAATCACTCGACTTTTACCGAGACCTATTAAGCATAGCATTGCTATTGACTTATATATACTAATATAAACTCGAGGGAACCTGGGGATCATGCAACTAGGGTTCCAAACAATTTCTGAAACGTAATGCACAAGTAATAAATATATAGTGAGTCATAATTTAAAATAGTAGGTCATGCGCTGGGGCTTGCTTGAGGGTAACACTAAGTTAGTGTTAATATTAACAAGGCCTTGGGCCCTTCCGACCATTGGGCCGGGTCTTCACGGGTTCCTTCCCAATCTTGCTTCACTGATCCTGGGCTTCACGATCCATTCGTGGATGATGTTCTCACCATGGGTTCTATACGAATGCCTATGAAATGACAATTAATGCACATGAAATATGTAATGCAAATATAATTTTACAATTACAAAATAACTATCGACCGAGTATAAATACTACGATTTACATACAACTATGCCTGTCAGCCCTAATACTACCGGTCAGACCAATATACCAAACCGGTCAGATCGGTCCTACATTGATTGATACTAGCTACACCACCGATCAGACCGGTTCCTCCAACCGATCAGACCGGTCCTAACCGAGCCATGTCCTAAGTTTATATATTGCAAGCTACACCTACTAAATTCTTTTCTTTTTTTACTTATAATCGGGTTCTAGGTGAATTTAAAGAAGAAACACCCTAACACGGGAATAATGGATTAACACACTAACAATGTTTTCTAGGCTTGTAAAATATGCAGTGAATTACACATCCCTAGAACAGGCTACTGCCTAAACTTTACAATTTTTAGACTAATATATTGGCCTAAACTACTCAAACGAGCTTAAGCACAACTTAAATTCTAAGAGGCTCAAAAAGGACATTTCGCAAGAATAAATATTTTTTTCCTTGTACATATAAGCGTAACCAATCTAACAAAACTGATTTTGTATTTTTAGGATTTTTTCTTAACTTATTAGGCAATCTACAAACTTTCATCAAATGAATAAAAGGGCTCCCACCGGTCGGACCGGTATATACAACCGGTTAGACCGGTCAGAGACGACAGCCATGGCACAGGGCCATAGCCGGCGGCGCGGCGAGGGGCTCTCGCCGGCGGCGAGGCTAGCCAGTAGCAGGGTAGGGCGGCGCAACGGCCGGGGCAGCGGGGCGGAGCCGGCGCACACAGCAACGTGGTGCAGGGATGCGCACGTGCAGCTCGCGACAAGCAACAGCATGGCGACGGCGGCGACCCTATGAATCGAGAGTGGAAACTCGTGGAACATGCAAGAACGAGGAGAGCACGAGCATTAGTGCCTCACCTAGCTTCGATTGGAGCCGCTGGGCGAAGAAAATGGTGGCCGGAGCTAGGAGTTCGACGTCGAGGTGGATCTCGATGGCCATGGATGGCCGGCGGCCAGAGGATCCACGATTCTCGGCTGTCCGATGGCTGGAGCTCAGGTCCGAGGGGATGGGGAGGGAGCTAGGGAGGTGAGGTAGCCATGGTTGGCGGCGATTTGAAGACGGTGGGGTGAAGGCCGGGGATTTGGCCGGCGGGAGAGCTACTCGAGCTCGGCTTGCCACTGGCACGAGGAAGAAGAAGAAGGAAGCAGGGAGAGGAAAGAGAGGGCGCTGGCTTGGAGAAGCTTCGGGAGAGGGCTAAGGACGCGGCTTTGGCGTCGAGGATGGCCGGCACGTGGCCACGGCGCGCTCACCGGCGAGGATGCTCGACGCATGCCACAGCAGGCACAACCAGTCTGACCGGCCGGTCGGACCGGTCGGAACCTGGGATGCTACACCAACTTCAAGATTGCAGAAGGTGATATCAGTGATGATGAGGGTCAGTTAGATTAAAAGCTGACATGTATTTTTCTTCCTGAATCACACTCTTGTCATTTACTTTTACTTTCAAGAAGCATTTCAGATTTACTTATGATTACTCTTAGGAATAGAATCAGCTGATTAGTACTCCACATGGACAATGATGGAAACAGTGTGCATGCAGCTTAAAAGTTTTCATGCTACCAGCTGATTCCAGCTCAAAATAGCATCTCAATTTTCTACTATCTTTGTTCTGATGCATTTCCTACATGCTTGTAGATAATAGTAGGAGCTCTGAACTATGATAAGAGTTTGTTTATAATGTATATTCTTCCACTTTTGTTCACTTTTTTTTTTGTTGAAACAGAGCTCTGATCTCTGAATAACAATGCAGTTGTAATCAGACTTTTGCTTTTTTCCTTTTTAACTTACCAGATTTGAAGAAAGAATGGAGGAGAACTTGGAGTATGAAGATTCATAATTTTACTTGATGCCATTGTTAGTGTCAAAATAGTCAGATTACAAGCTTTTATCAAGATCATTATCCCGAATTTGATTAGTATTCAGAAAGTCTATGACATATAAGTGTTGAGCTGCTGGTGTTTATCTCAGTTACTATAATCAATATATGTTTGGTGTACAGAATAAGTCAGTTCTATTTGGTATTATGCTATTGGTGAGCCATTGATCGATTCGTAGCCTCAGCACTGCAGTGGTCTCTATTCACAATATTACTTTTATTTTTATTGTATTTGTTTTAAGAGTAAAGTCTATTTTTGGCCATCCAACTCTTGCCTCGGTTTGGTTTTGGCAATTAAACTCAAAAACCGGGTATGCTTGACCATCTAACTCTCAAAATCGTTCACATTTGACCATCCTGGTGGTTTTGGGTGTGGTTTTGCTGACGTGGCTGCCACATGTCGGTGGGACCCACCTGTCATTTTTTTATCTCTCATATTTCTCTCTTTCCTCCCCTCTCTCTCCTATTTCTCTCTCCGGCGCGGGGCCACGCCGCCCCCTCCCCTGCTCCCTCGGCCGGTGGCCTGCGCGGCGCGGGCGCGGAGGCCGATGCGGGCAGGTGGCGCGGCCACAGCCGAGCGCGGCCTTCCACGCCGGCTCTGTGGCGGCGGCGGCCTTACTCCTCCCACGCCGGCCTTTCTCCTCCAGGAAGAGGACGTCGCGGCGGCGCGTGGCCATGGCGCGGAGCTCGAGCGCGCCGGATCCGGCGGCCATGGCCCCTGCTCCCTGCGGCCGTGCGACGCGGCGCGCGGGCGGCCGCCCGTCGCTGCCCTGACGGAGCGGTGAGGCAGCGCGTCGAGCTCGCCGGCCTCCCTACCTCCAGCGGCGCTCGCGGCCCTTGCGCGTGGCACGGCCGGCGCGGCCCCTGTGCGGTAGGGCGGAGCGGGGCGGGCTAGCGCGCGGCGGCGAGGCCCGCGTGCGGCGTCACGGCCTGCGCGCGGCGGCGAAGCCCGAGCACAGTGTAGAAGCCGGAGTCCGCCATCGGGATAACAACGTCGGCGCCCGGGGCCGGAGAATCCTCGGCGAGAACGCGGTCGAACGCGGTGCGGCGGTGGCAGGCGTGTGCGCGGTTGAGCCGGCGCATTGCAGCAGCGGCGGCGGCAGCGGCGGCGGTGGGCGCGCACGTGCCGTCCTCTTCCTCCGGCCTCGAGCTGGATCTGCACGCGGCTCGGCGGCCTGTGCGAGCCACAGCCCCCTCCTCTCCATTGGGCGGCGCGAGCTCGGCCGCCATGCAGAGCTGCCATGGCGTGGGGGCGGGGCCGGGCGAGGTGCGCGAGCATGAGCGCCTTGAGCGCCACTGCCTAGCACCGCGTCCGCCCCGCCCGGCTGCAGCTCCATCCTCCTTCCTCCGGCGAGGCCCAAGGCAGCGGCGGCGGCCTGCGCGGAGGCCAGCTGCGGCGGCGGCTCCGTCCCCGGCCGGCTTCTCCCTCCCCTGTTGTCCTCGAGCAGCACGTCAGCAAAAAAAAAGATGGCTTGTGGGTCCCACCGATATGTGGCAGCCACGTCAGCAAAACCACACCCCAAATCACCAGGATGGCCAAATATGAACGGTTTTGAGAGTTAGATGGTCAAAGATACCCGGTTTTGGAGTTCGATGGCCAAAACCAAACTGAGGCAAGAGTTGGATGGCAAAAAATGGACTTTACTCTTGTTTTAACCACCGTGCTATACAAGTGCTTGCTTCTAGCAGCATGCAAGCGTCCTGCTTGCCTGTAGCAGCATGCAAGCAAGCCCCGTGCTCGCCTCTAGCAGCATGCAAGCAGGGATGCATGCGACATGCGGGCTTTGCGGGTCTGCCGCAAAGCCCACAAATTCTTATTGTCCACTAAATATGAGTTTGCGGCCAGCCGCGTAACGCCAAAATTAATAAGTGACACAGCATGTGGGTTTGCGGCTGCCCACAACCCGCCCCGCCTGCACTTTGTCACTTTGATAACTCAGAGTCACCGAATGATGGGCCTTACCTTTTCAGAAAAAGATGATGGGCCTAAAGAGAACTACAATTGGAGAGGGCTTTTTTCATTTCTATATTTAAAAAATAAAATTTCAAAAATATATGTCGAATAGGGAAATTTTCAAAAGTTGGCGACATGACCTAAATGTAAAAAAATTATATTTAGATACTGGCGCCCAAGGCGCATTAAACAGTGAACTTATAAAATTGATATAAAATAGTAGCAAAATCAGAAAAAATACAAACTCAACTGTTCTGGATTCTATGAAACAAGATCTACAACTTTTGTTACATAAAATTTTTCATTTGATCAATGTATATTGCTCTATTTTAAATACCAGTTTAATGCCCTTTTATTTAAATCTCAAGATCCATCCTTTGGATGCATGTCATCTTTGGCCAGAGTGTTGCATATGGTGAGCATAGGTTTGTACAAAATTGGTAGGCCCAGAAATCATTTCTAGAATAAGTTTTTAAATTAGATCTTGCAATATGTCTAGTTTAAATGGTTTATTTATCCATGCTGCTATACTGAGTATTAGAAGCCATAACTTTTACAGTACTATTATTTTATTTCCTAAGAGCTATAAAAAAAGTTTGGTAAATTTTAGATAAGCACAACTAGATCAAATGAATTATTTCAGATTTTTCTAGGTACAAGAACTATTTTTTTTTATTTAGATACATTGATTAAATAAAAAATTTTATGTAACAAAAGTTGTAGATCTTATTTCATAGAATCCAGAACAGTTGAGTTTGTATTTTTCTCATTTTTCTACGATTTTATATCGATTTTACAAGTCACTGTTTAATGCGCTCTAGGCGCCAGGACCTAAATGTAAATTTTGTTTTATATTTAGGTCCTATTGCCAACTGGATAGGCCATACCCAGGGGCACAGTCACCCATTTTTAAAAATTTTTCTATTCGACATATATTTTTAATTTTTTTTAAATATAAAAATGAAAAAAAGCAATTCGAGAGGCCCAGGAGACCGTGCGGTGTTGGCCCATCAGGCTTGGGCTTTAGCCAACAGCCTCCCCACTCTCCCCTCCGCCTCTCCTGTTCCTCTCCGGTAGGCTCTCCCGACCTCACCTGGTCCCGCAGAGCAGTCGCCGCCGCCGCCAGCTGAAGCAGAAGATGGCGTCGTCGGCGTCCACCCTCGAGATCGAGGCCCACGAGTACGTACAAACTCCTCTTTTCCCCTTTCTAATCGAAGCCTCCTTTTGCACTAGCGAAACCACGAAAGAAGCAACCCGAGAAATTCCTAAACCCTACTAGGGTCCTTTCGCTTGTTTCTTCAATCCGTCCGTTCGCGCATGAAACTCGTTGTGTGCCAATCCGGCCTCCCATCCAGTACCTTCCAGTATAGCAAGAAATCGAACAAATTTTGAACTGCGAATTCCACACACACCGTCCTGAATCTATCCGAGAACCTGAAGACTCGCTGTAGCAATCGTGGAGTAAGGCGTAAAAAGGATTTAAGCTATGTTTTCTATTATTGTGCGCAGCGTGGTGAAGATAGTGTTGCAGTTCTGCAAGGAGAACTCACTGCAGCAGACGTTCCAGACGCTGCAAAATGAGTGCCAGGTCTCCCTCAACACTGTCGACAGCATCGACACCTTCATCGCCGACATCAATGCCGGGCGCTGGGACGCGGTGCTGCCCCAGGTCGCGCAGCTCAAGCTGCCGCGCAAGAAGCTCGAGGACCTCTATGAGCAGATTGTATTGGAGATGGCCGAGCTCCGGGAGCTTGACACGGCCCGCGCCATCCTCCGGCAGACACAGGTCATGGGCGTCATGAAGCAGGAGCAGCCTGAGCGCTACCTCCGCCTTGAACACCTCCTTGTGCGCACGTATTTCGACCCCAATGAGGTTGGCAACTTTCTCTTGCCATGTTGTTCTTGTTATGTTTATTTGTCCTCCCTTAGCTGTCTTATTTCTGAAATACTGGAGTATCCCAATGCTAACAGGCCTACCAAGAATCCACCAAGGAGAAGCGGCGAGCGCAGATCGCTCAAGGTGAGCTTGCTTATTATCTTACTTACATGTTGGGTCAAACTTGTAATGTACTCCCTCCATTCGAAATTATAGTTCGTTTTGGCTCAATGCACCTAGATATACACTATGTCTAGATACATAGCAAAAACTATGTATCTAGAAATGCCAAAACGACCTATAAATTGGAACAGAGGGAGTACCATATAATTCTTTTAGCACTTATCAACAAATTTCAAGTTTTAAAACTGAAAGAAAAATTATTAAGTAGCTAACCTGGACTTTAATAAGTTGGTCCTGGTAGGCTAGTAGCTAACCTGGAAATTTCTGTTCTGTACAATTCTAATTCTTAATCATTAGTTCTTATTCCTTTATTGTGCCAATTTTTCAGCTGTTGCTTCTGAAGTCTCAGTAGTCCCGCCATCTCGGCTTATGGCATTGATTGGTCAGGCTTTGAAATGGCAGCAACACCAAGGTACTCCTTGCTACGCAGTATTGGCTTCCACCATAATGATATCCTGTTGTAACTGTCATGATTTAGTCTTGAGATCCCCATCTTTTTTTCCTATTGCATAGGACTGTTGCCTCCTGGCACACAGTTTGATTTGTTCAGAGGAACTGCTGCTATGAAGCAAGATGAAGAAGAGACATACCCTACTACTTTGTCTCATCAAATAAAGGTGATTTTGCTTCTGTTTTATTTGTTTTTACCCTCTTATATTCCTTATCTTTACTTGATAATAAGGAGTATGTATTAACAGTGATTGCTACATTAGAGTAATGGGTAGGGTTTAACTTGTGATTATAGCTATACATTCTAACCACGGTCATCATAAAATGGAATAATTGAAGTAACGCAGACCACTGAACATAATCTGTATACTTGCTGGTTTTTATCATCCTTGATGAAGATGAACATTCTTTGGTTGGGTTCTGTCATGTTCACTAGAAGGAATAAAAACCATATGAATGTGCAAAGGGAGTTGCTCTTATCAGGATTTTGTTTACTACTCATAACCTCGAGCTGTCCTTGCAGTTTGGGAAGAAAACCCATCCCGAATGTGCTCGGTTTTCACCTGATGGTCAGTACCTTGTTTCATGCTCAGTGGATGGAATCATTGAAGTAAGTTGCTTTCTTGTCCACCTTTGCATATTAGCTTCTTTAATCTAGCTTGGCTGATTGTATTTCACTCAGTCGATGGAATCATTGAAGCAAGTTCACTAAAATTTTCAGGTCTGGGATTATATTAGCGGGAAGCTTAAAAAGGATCTTCAATATCAAGCTGATGTAAGGCCTTTTTAAGTTTAATAATTTCGTGGGAACTAAATATGCCCATTCCATTTAATTAGATATGGATAGGGATGCTAATCCTTTGCATGCTGTCTTTTGGATAAAAACTCCAGGAAAGTTTTATGATGCACGATGATGCTGTGCTATGTGTTGATTTTAGTAGAGATTCTGAAATGCTGGCATCCGGGTCACAGGATGGAAAGATTAAGGTTCACTTGCTACTCAGTCTTATGTTTTCTTTCGATTCAGGAAATATCGGCCATCACCAATCTATGTTGTATTCACATATTTTTTGCTCAGGCCATATTATAATAACTAGCAAGTTTATGTTTGTTACTCATAAATTTTCTTGTGAGTTTAATTTCAGACTGTTTACAGATATTTGCTGTATATCAAACTGCTTTTTTTAGTTCTGTTGTCGTTGCATTGGTATAGTATCATTTAATGCATTTCATAGATGACACTTGTTCAACAAAAGTTTCTTACAAGTATATGCTGTGATCATGTACGAGTGTCTACACTCATCTGGTAAAGCAAAAATTAGTTGGTCAATATCTCACCAGTCATTTAGTCTAGTATCTGCCTATTTTCTTGGTTCTTGTGTGTTAAACGAAATTACAATGAATTACTTCATCTCCGTATTAATCTCCCATTTATCCATTGCCAGGTTTGGCGAATACGAACTGGCCAGTGCTTGCGACGCCTTGAGCGCTCACATTCGAAAGGTGTTACAAGTGTGACATTCTCACGTGACGGAACCCAGATATTGAGTACATCCTTTGACACTACAGCGAGGTTTCATACAACCATAAACTACCAGCCTAAATTTATACTAATGAAATATCCTTATTCATATTTTGCATTTTTATTTTTAATTCTTTCAAAAAATAATGGTTCAAGATGGTAATCGCTAGTTCAAGGGCATGTATCTTGGTGCAGTATGATGCAATTATTATATGAGCCCTTCCTTAGATTACTTGAATGAAGCTACACCTTGGGTTCGGAACATTATTATGATTTTTATATCTTTAGCTACATGTTTAAGTAGTAGGCCCTTTTGATATGAGATAGCCTAAATCTAGAATAAAAGTTACCTGCTGTTAAAATTTTAAACATGTTAAATTCCCATCCTAACCTGGGAAAATGTATGCATGTCAACTGTGTCATGTTAAAATTTTAGAACGGCGTTTTACATTGTGCAACTTCCGTCTGCAGTCTTCACTCCATCTGCATAAATAAGTTCACTTAGCTATGATTCCAACTTAAACTAAAATCTGAATTTGAACTTTGGCATGGTGAATTTGCAAGGGTCTCCCTAAGTGTGTTTGAAGTAAGAGTGGTCAATTCAAGCATTGGAAATATGGGATGTCTATCTGTACTGAATTGTGTTTGCTTATATCAATGTCCTGCAGAGTTCCTTTTTTAGATCTCTTGTGCTTTCATTTCTTTCTTTTGGGTTGAGAATTTCAGTTTTACACATCCCAGTTCTAAGCAGTTTTACTTCCTAGACTTACTCTCCCCCCTCATTTTTTGCAGAGTACATGGCCTCAAGTCTGGAAAGATGCTGAAAGAGTTCCGAGGTCATAATTCCTACGTGAATTATGCCATCTTTACTGCTGATGGTAACCGCGTTATTACAGCTTCCAGTGATTGTACTGTTAAGGTACTGATCTCCTCATCGCATATACAGTTCAACTTTCTATTCTTAAACAGTTCATGGTTGTTTGCTTATTAATTTATTGTTTCTTAATGTAGGTCTGGGATGCAAAAACAACAGATTGCTTGCATACTTTCAAGCCACCACCTCCTTTGAGGGTACTGACTTCTCATGCTGTCCAAGTTCGACTCTTAAACATGCATAACCTTTAGTAATGCTTATTTATCCATATCTTTTCGTTCCCAGGGAGGAGATGCATCTGTTAATTCTGTCCATTTATTTCCCAAAAATACCGACCACATTGTTGTCTGTAGTAAGACTTCGGCAATATTCATCACGACTTTACAAGGACAGGTACTGTGAATACGCATCCTATGTTTTATTTGGCTTATGCTTGTCTGCCTGTAAAATGGAGGGCTCTATGGGAATCTAGTTAACCTCTATATTCTTCGGAAACATAATGTACTATCTCAGAACACCCTATTTTCTCATAGTATCATCCTCTGTTCATCTGTTGGCCCACCACTTACCTTTTTAATGGGAAATAGAAGGAGAGACCCCTACTGAAATTAAATTGAGCAAACTGTAAATGTTATGGTTTCATTTTCGTAAAAAATGCTGAAAGAAAAAGAGCAACACAAGGACATGTCAGCCATTTGAAATACTTTTTCTAGTGCATGGCCATAAATTGTCATTGACCTCAACTTTTCTTTTAGGTTGTAAAGACTTTCTCATCAGGTAAACGGGAAGGGGGAGACTTTGTTGCAGCTTCAGTTTCCCCAAAAGGAGAATGGCTATATTGTGTTGGTGAAGACATGTGAGGATATCACTATAAACATTCTTTTACTATCTAATGTTATGATGTGTGCTTCTTACATCGGTTTATAATGACAGCTAAATGAGAGTTGTTGTTTTCAGGAACATGTATTGCTTTAGCTACCAGTCTGGTAAACTGGATCATCTAATGAAGGTCTGTCAAGTGAAGTTTCTCACGTTTCAGCACAAATTTGTTGACCTGTTACATTTCTGATTATGCTGTATCAAAGTTATTCTAGTGATCTTTTTTTGTGGATGAAGTTATTCTTATGATAACACATTAACTTGCAGGTCCATGAGAAGGATGTCATAGGCATTACACACCATCCTCATAGGAATTTGGTTGCCACCTATGCGGAAGATTGTACGATGAAGATATGGAAGCCTTGATTTTTGTATACTTGTTTGTATTAATCCTGTATTTTTAGGCAACATGGTTATCCAGCTGTCTAAAGTGCTAATTAAATAGGCCGTATTTGATTTTGCAATTTAGAGATCTGAAAGGTATTTAATAGGTAATTATCGACTCCTTGGTGCATGTAGAACCAATGTGTTCCATTGTATCGTGTCCTAGTTTTAGTATCTCTGAATGGTTTACAAAGCTGATTATGATGGCTCTTTTCAGCATGCTCCGACTTAATTTCCTTGGCTAGAAAATTGGATGACGTCGCATCAATGAGCACAAAGCAGTTGAGAAACTGTGTTTTGCAATTGGTCAAACTGGAATGGACACAAATATTACAGTTCAGGGGTGTTTATTTTTTCTTATGAAGTTCACAGGAATTTCTTGTAGCAATTTCAAAATAGACTTAAGGTAAGATGTGCCATCGCAAATCTTTCGATTAAATGGTGTATCTTTTGGCAGAGTGAAAAAAATAGACATCTTTTGGCACAAATATCTCCCAACTCGTGATAGATATTGTTACCTTGTTATGTACATCAATCACAACAGCTCCGTTTATGTCCCGAATGTAAAAAAGAAAGAAATGAACGTATCTACTGCCATGTACACCTGGTGTCTCTACATGCCATATTTTACAGTACAACATTCACCCATGTCAAAAATGAAACCAAGATCCTCCGCAAACGCTACCGCTGTTCCGCCCCTGTTCCGATCCGCGCGGCGTCGGCTCTGCCTCGCGCCCAGTGGTCACGCGCCCGGCGCAGGTGGCGGCGGAACCGCGCCATGTCCAGCCGCACGTTCTGGCCGTCCAGGTAGACCCGCTTGGTGACCTGCCACCCCTTGGCGTTCACGGCGTCCGGGTCGGCCAGCACGGGGTCGCCCTCGGCGTACCGCCCGGAGAGCGAGCTCTCGGACGGCAGGATCCTGTAGGGCATGTAGCGCAGCCCCAGCCGCCGCGCCGGCTCGCCGTAGTACGCCTCGGCGGCCCAGTCCGTGCCGAGCGGCACCACCTGGATGAACACGGATCCGGGGCGCATGAACAGGAGGTGCGTCATGGCCGCGCCGTGCACGCCCACCATGACGTCCGACGCGTTCAGGGCGCGGTACAGCCTGGCGAGCTCCGTGTCCCTGCGCGGCCGGAGCACGGCGACGCGGAACCCGGCGCCCGCCGCGGCGCGCGCCAGCTCGGCCTCGTTCTCGATCGCGCGCGACCCGTTCCGGGAGACGATCACCAGCCGTGGCCGTGGGCTGCCGCCGTCGTCGTCGTCCTTGGCGCGTCGGGTCCTCTGGCTGCCGCGGCGTTGCTGCTTCCTCGCCAGCGCCGCCGGCGCAGCAGCGGCGGCGGCGGCGGCGGCGGCGGCGGCTTCCTTCTTCTCCTCATCGACGATTGCCTGGACGCGGCCACGGTGAGCGTCGTCGAGCATCTGGCGGAAATCCTGGATAGTCTGGTTGGGCGGCATCCGCGCGGCGTCGATGGCGAGCTCGCCGTGGATGCGCAGGCCGACGACGGCCTCCGGGAAGCAGTGCGTGCGGCGGTCGCCGGCGAAATCGACGGGAGGGTAGTCGGAGAGCTGCTCCACGATGTGGCCGTACTTGGTCATCCACCAGTCGTGGTACTCGAGCATGACGAAGACCACCTTCTTGTTGTAGCGGCGCGCGGTGATGTAGAGCGGGATGATGCCGTCGTTGAACTCGTGGTACACGTTGCCGGTGTAGCCGCCGGTGGAGAAGACGACGGCGGGGACGTCGTGGCGGACGTCGCAGCGGGCTGGCGCGGCGGCGTCGCCCCCCTCGGGCGCGGAGCGGAGGCGGAGCTCGTCGATGGTGCTCATGATGCTGGACTCCCACTTGCGCGTGTACGGCCGGATGCGCTCGTCGGCGGCGGCGGCGGCGGCGGACGCGTTCGGCGGCGCGAGCACGAAGAGTGAGTTGGAGGCGGCGTGGGTGCGGACGTCCCCGCGCATGACGCATACGTCGGCGCGGTGCGAGGAGCGGTCGCAGCAGACGGTGCCGTTGGCGGCGGCGGCGCACGGTGGGGGCGGGGGCGCCGCCGCCGCCCCCTGCTCCTGGTCGGGCCGCGTGGTCGTCCCGAGCTGCAGCAGCTCGTCCATGGCGCCGGAGACGGGGCTGCCCGGGAGCAGTAGCAGGAGGCAGGAGACGAGCGCGAAGCCCGCGAGCATGCGGAGCAGCGCGTCGTGGCCGTGCTTCCGGTGGTGGTGGCAGGCGTAGTCGGCCAGGCGGCCCCGGAGCTCCTTCATCCGGCCGCCGCCGCCCTCCGGGTCCTCTGCCGCCGCCTCGGCCTTGCGCTGCGGGGGCACCAGCAGGCTCGCCCGATGGTGGTGGACCATGTCGATCAGAATCAGGGAGGGAATGGGAAAAACAGGGCACGAGAGGAGAAGCAGAGCGAGTTGCTTGCTGGATTTGGGTTCTGGATGGCGTAGGCGCGCGTAGCGTCCTCCCTTTTAAATGTGGCGGAAACAAACCGCGTCTCTATTCCATTCTATGGCTTGCGGGGTAAGGGAATGCCATGGGAAGGCTGCGCGGCCGGCTGGAGATAGACTGGCAGCGAACGCCCGCAGCGGGGCGGGTGGTGGCACCGAACGAGCCAAGAACCTGCGTGGCGCGGTTGGCGGCGCGGGGCAGCCGGCAGCAGGTGCAGGATTGCTTTCGTGGCTTGCTGCCTAGCTAACGTTGGGAGCGTCCGTTTCTTTACGCCGGCGTGGGGAAGCGTGGTGGTATTAGCTGTACACAGATCGGACGGTGGAGTCGGGTTGGGTGCGCGCGCCTGGGGCTATACGCTGCCAACATGTGATTAGATCGGTTTGGTTAGCGCCTCCTTTCGGAGATGGAAAATTCAGCTGCATCTTTTCGCCAAGTGGTCACCTTCCATAATTCCATTTCTCGTGATTCTTTGTTTGACCCGCCGTTTCTTCTCGGAAATTCTTTCAGGTTAAAAAAAAAGGTTGATGCCAAAAATCTTTCTTTTGTTTTTTATTCATACTAGCGGAGATGTGCGTGTCACAGGCACGTATTGAATTTTCCTTCCATCAAGCAATGATGTCAATTTTTTTTCTTCCAAAAACAATACACGTCTCTCTTTTTCTTCCATAAAACAATAATGTCAATTATTATCCTTTCAAAACAAATAACGACGCGAATTATGGGTGAGTGCATGTGCAAAGAAAGGTAGAGTGTGCGCCAAAGAAAAGTAATATGTGGGTACAAGAGGTGGGTAGGTAAATGCTCGGTGTAAAAAAATATTAGGATTTTGGTGGAAATATTTTCCTTCTAGCAATTTCGTGGGGCTACACATTTTTTCGTCAAACCTTTGGCCTGACTAGGATCTCCGTGAGGGGTACGATAGGCCTAATCTTGGTGGGAAAGGATTTCAATTGTTTCAACTTGAGATAGATAGATTATGCAACGTGTACAAAAATTGAATATATATTATTGTGGAAATGAAAAAAAAGGTATCTATGAGTATTCCGAGGCAAAGTTGGAACTTGGGATCCATTTGCTTGCTCAAATACGGACATAGTAGCGCTCAAAATGAATTGGGAATAAAGAGGAACATTCCATGAGGTATAGATTATTAGTCATTAGGTGACCATGCGTTTGATTACGGCGTCATTGAATGAAAGAATACATGTGGCCATCATGCCAGAATAAAACGCACGTCTTGCATACTATTAAACTAGCGCAGCATCAACGTCACGCCGTTTGCCTGCACTGCACAACTTGCCAATACCACCAACCGATGTTGAAAGGACTACTCCAGGAGTGATGGCTACCGTCTTCTAGATAGAGAAGGGAAGCATGTGATTATAAGCTTCATAAAGAAAATGAGTGAATGAAATATGTGGTTCTTAGTTCTTAGTCAAATGAGGGAAGGAGAAAACAACTTGTACGTACTGAAAAAGTTTGACCGCGACTCTGTTCGATTGCTGTGGCTGGTACTGATTCGTTGTGAAAGAAAAGTACTGTTGGTTGGCTGGTGCTGATTTGGTGTAAGAAAAATAATGTTGCCTAGTTGTAGCCGAACCACGTAAGTTTTTGTCAGTACAGCCTGCGCGTGCACGCTTGCTTCAGGCCATGTTTGGTTAGGAGTCACATCACAATTTCACAAAAAGACGAATATCCGCATGGAGTACTAAATGAAGTCTATTTGCAAAATCTTTTTAGGAATGAGTGTAATTTTTCGAGATGAATCTAATGACTCAAGTTTCATCATGATTGGCTACAGTGATGCTACAGTGACCGCGCTCAATTATTCACTAATCGTACGGTCAAATGCCTCATTAGTTAGAGTAACTACTACAGTATCATAGTTGTGGAGTTAATTTTATAATTAGACTTTATTTAATACTCTTAATTAGTGGTCAAAGCATCATTTCTCTCTCATGAAAACGTTTTCACGCCTAAACCAAACATGGCCTCAGCTGCGGGGTTTGGTGTGCAAGTTTTTTTTTTGAGCAACGTGTGCAAGTTAAAAGGTAGAGATGAGAAGGCGACGCCCAACTGGAGACGAAAGGAAGCTTGCAATGGAGACTGTTTCATCCTCCCTTCAAAAAATGGAGACTGGTTCCATCCATGTGGTACGTGGTGCGATCGTTTTCCCGGACCGTCGATCCGGCCGCCCGCCTGCGGGTGCTTCAAGACCGGTGGCTCTCCTAGGCGGATGGACGGCGGACCTGCACCTGGCGAACGCGTGCGCGCGACCGTTCTTTCCGTGTGCCGTGGCTTTCCTCCGCGGAACAGGTCCACCCGCCTCGGGCGCTGGCCGCCAGCGCCCGTGGGCGGCAGAGAGCCAGAGAGGATGCGCGTAGATATGGTGGGGCCACGTGCTGGAGGGCGGGCGGGCCCGGGCGGCAGGCAAAACGCGCGGGCGCGGCCCGCGTTGGAGGATCCTTCCTCATCCAATGTTATGTGCCGAGCAAGCAACGCAAGAAACACCTGTCAGACCATGCCACGATTCCGAGAAGCCCATGGCACACTAGTTTTTTACTACGCAATACATACAGAGAGCTTCGATCCACTGGCTGTGTTCGTCTCCCCAAATTCCTCCAAACTTTCCAAATTTTCCGTCACATCGAAATCACATCGAAACATTAAATATATGAAATGATCTATGCATGGAGTACTAAATGTAGGTAAACATAAAAAAACTAATTGTATAGTTTTGATGTACGTTGCGAGACGAATCTTTTGAGCCTAGTTAGGTCATGGTAGGACAATATTATCACAAACAAACGAAAAGTGCTACAGTGTTCGATGTGACTTTTTCTACTCCCTCCGTTTCAAATTATAAGTCGTTTGACTTTTTTGATATTAAATTTGACCATTTGTCTTATTCAAAAAATTTATTTAAATATAGTCAAATTTAAACCATTCTTCGAGAATTTGTATTAATAAAGCAAGCCACAACAAAAGAAGTGATGTTTTATACAAATTTTTGAATAAGACGAGTGGTCAAACTTGAGATTAAAAAAATCAAACGACCTATAATTTGAAACGGAGAGAATACCTGCTTTTCGCGGATCTAAACACACCCACTGTGTCTTTGGGGCCGCGTTTTCAATTCGCTTTCGAGGCCTCATGCGTACGGTGATCGATCCGCACTCCACGCGCTAACGTGTGATTTGACTTGGTGAGCACTCATGGCTTACTTCACGCTGATCGATGGGATTTGGAGAGCTCACCTGCCTCTTCTTTACTAATGAAATAAGTATAATCTCAGTACCCGTTCTTTAAAAAAAAATTTAAAAAGAGGAAGAGCTTACCTGCAGCTGCTAGTTGAAGTTCTCTTAGTGGCTATACGAGCGAACGAAGAGCACTTCGGGTGAGATTGAGCTGCGCCAACAGTTATTAGTTGGTTCAGTGGTGATGTTGATACGCGCGCGCGAGGATTACTTTATTTTCTAATTGTATACAATGGATCAATCGAGTAAGGAAAACTCGAGGCTGGCAAGATATGCTTTTGGGTGGTTGATGGTGCTAAAAGCAAAGATTATGACAGGATCATAAGGTAAAGGTAATCTGGCAGATACCTTTTTCCAAGCGCTAAGCTTGTAGGCTGGCCCCAGTCTCTCCGTGAGACTATTCAGACTATCAGGTACTTTGGTTCAGGTCATCAGGAAAGCTCCAACTTAGGATTAAGGCAGGCGTGAATTTGTAGATTTTTCTGTCAAGCGAGTGATAATGTAAAAAAGTTGAAATCAATGGAGCTTTCGCGGGAAGCCGTAGTTCTGGTCAAATAAGGTGCGTGCGTGCGTGTGTGTATGTCAATTGAGCAGCCAAATTTACTCCAAGCGGTGGTTAGGAGACAGGCATGGCTATGACAATGCCTCGTCACTCCTGGTAGAGGTCGAAGATGCAGACTCTTTCTATTAGAAAGTCTTGCTGTATTGCTAAGATGTTGTCTGCTTGAAATTTTATAGCCTATACAATCATCTGGACAGCCATAAACAGAGCATGCAGTATGTTTACAAAGTAAAGTTGACAAGTTACACTTGAAGCAAGAACAGTGCTGACAAGCTAGCATCCAACAGGCAACAACACTCCTAAGGATTTGTACTAAGGATAAAATATTGAGTAGAGATCAAGAGCAATTATAATAAAGTTAGAAAGATAATTCTATTGTTACATGATGAAAATAAAAGGTAATTGTCTCATAGTGAAAAAAAGCAACATATAGTAGCAGCACCTCAGGTTTACATGGTGAACAAAAATAAAATAAAATCACATTAATTGTGAGCCTTAGAATTTTTTTCAAGTTTGTTTGGCTCATAGTGATAATCATATGGTAGGTTGCATAGAAGTTGCAGGTGTTGCCAGGAAGCTGTTGGTGACACTGTAAAATTAGAATTACAGTAATTAGTTACCAGGTAGCAATATTCATAAAACATTTAGACAATAAACATGACAACCAGCACAAGGTAAATTAGATGATAAGCAGCAAGGTCAATTTCCAAACCAATCTGTTGCTGTGCAAACTGAAGCATAAAAAGGTTAAGGACAAGAACACAAATAGTACTACAAAAGGCCACACCTTGACACACAATTGTTAGTTTTTTCTCTTTTAAACTCTATGGCATACAAAATAGTTCTAATTTATGTATGCAGCAAAACACACACAGTAGTATAACATGCAAAGTAAATATCATGCTCAGTTTGCTGAACACTCCAAAGCAACTAATCATTCAGCTCATGCCAAGAGCCTATTTATGATTGTTATACCCACTAGGGGCTTCGAGGTAAATTGCCAACCATACCTCCTCTATATAAAGGACCCAAGAGGTCATGGGGAGGGGACTCACTTGAACACTCCATAGTTGGCTCTTTTGTTTTGGTTCCTTCATCCCTCTTATTTGTCACCTTCCATATACCCCTCTCTCTCTCTCTCTCTCTCTCTCTCTCTCTCTCTCTCTCTCTCTCTCTCTCTCTCTCTCTCTCTCTCTCACCCCTAACACCCAATAGATGTGATTCTTCCAATATGTCAGTAGCTAATTGTAGTTGTAATTCACGAGTAAAATACTTTGTATGCAAATAATATCGTAACTTCAAATTTCTTGCAAATTTCTCTTACCATGACATTATTATCACCAAAGAATTGTAGCATTAGTTCATAGATTTGTTTAAAAACTAGAGTTAGGAAGAAATAATGAAAGGGTTGTAAATAAATAGAGGAGATAATGATCAAGAGGGGGCGGATGTCGGAGCGCAGCATGGTCGTGGCTCTTTAGATCAACTGCGACGCAAAGCGAGATGCAGAGAGGATGAGGGGAACAAGAAATGGAATCAATCAGATCGGAGGAGACAACACACAATGCTTTATTAATTATGCTATTGAAGGAAGATCATTATATATATTACTATGATCAAACAACGGTAAAAATTGAGTGAAAACAAAAGCAGTTATTAGGCATTGGATCAACACATGAGAAGAGGATGATCGGGTGTTCAAGTTGCAGGCAGCAGATCAAGATTTTACCGTGGAGTGGCCGGGGCGTTCCGGACAGAGAAAGAGGCAACCCCGGCGATGATGACTGCAGCGGAGAAGGCAAGGATCTAGTGCTGGCTAGCTGCTGACCTGATTGTGGCGAGATGCGTCGTACCGTATTGATCTGGCGCAGCGCTTGGGCGGCGGTTACGCGCAGTAGGGAGGGTGGCACGGCTCGCCTCCCTCGATCTGTATTTGTACCCGAGGGGTGACGCGGATGGCAGCCGAGTGTATATGGCCGAGTGCAAGTGGGCCGACTGCACTAGGCCCCAAATGACCAAAAATTGATTGTTGTCTTCCAAATCTATCGGTAGTTCGTCAGGCCGTGCGTTTTGTGTTTCTCTCGTGCGCTTGTGTTTCTCTCAAGCAACGCACTATCAAAAAAAAATTCAAAGTCATTTTGAGACGTCCGCAGACGTCGCCGTTGCCACAAGTTGAAGAACCCAGCATAGCTTTCGCCTACAACTTCCGCACCCAAACCTTCACGCCACAGTAAGATAGCCACCCCATGGAGCCCCAAACCAGTAGCTGCTACGCGACCATGCCGGATGCAGAGCTCGCCGACGAAGCACCATGGGACTTGGCTCCTCCAAAACCTATTCTTTACTAGATTACATATGTATATACAATATGTATATACAGAAAAAAAACTGATACATGAAAAACAAATTTGGAAATGTAACTATGAATTGGCATCTAATAGGCATTTCTTTGTCCTTGCCCAATGGCCTTGTTCAGAGCAATCTTGAATCTTCAGCTGTTGCCTTTCCTTCCATCCGTCGGAGTGGCGTCCCCCCTGATCTGTACTAAAAATAGCTTCAAGTACAAGTAAATAGAGTCCACTATAAGAACACACGAAGTCATAGGTTTTGTCTCAACATCCACGGGAGGAAGAAAGTGGAAAGTAGATTTGAGTTAAAAAATATTCGGGCTACTTAGAGGCTAGAGGGGTAGTACAAATAACAAATGTGATAGGCCAGTTCAATATGAAATGTTGCAGCTAGTATTCTCTATACCAGAAAGAATGCCAAGAAAAAAAACCAAAATTGCTACTTGTACTATGAAAAGATAATAATAAGCAGGCAAAAAAAACAAATGGGCATCGATAGAGAGGGAGGGATGATGGGCCGGATATGATGGGGGAGCCAGGGAAGAGGCAGTGCAGGGGAGGGAGCAACAACACCAGCGGAGCTCTCAATCTTTTCTGTGCCTGATGAAGAACCTCACACAAACTCCCTCTCCCTCTTCTTTCGCAGTGGAAGAAACGGTTTTTCTTTTTTTTTCTTTTTTTTTTGTTGTTGATGGCCCCATCCCATGCTCTGCCTCATCCCTGTCTCCAATCCAGACCACCCCTCCCCCCTTGTGCTCATAAAACCTGCACACCAAACCAAACGTCCAAACCTGGCAACCTGCTGCAACTGCCGACGCCAATGAGAACCCTAATCTCCGTCATCTCCATGGAACATTGGAGATCTATATATACACAGCGGGACACTGGCTGGGCTGGCTTCCCGTCTCGGTGCAGTGTAGGTGCAGTACAGTACTGCTTGCTAGTCTTGCAATTCCAATGATAAGCATAAGGTGCCGGCGGCGCGGCGCTCGTCAGTACAACAACGCGCGCCTGGAGCTCTGGAGTGGAGTACACACCACAGCGGGCGCGGCCGGACCTGGCCTCGCTTCGTCAGTACAACGCGTACTGGCGTACTGCACAGTGCACACACCCAGCAGCTCACCAACCTCCCAGACGACTCGACTTGCCCTGCTTGCTCGACTTGTCCTGCTCGTACGTCCAGCGGCAGCAGGCCATGTAGTACACCCACCTTTCCCCCGCTTATCAAAGGGACCATCACGATCAGGGAAACCGCATGGGTTGAAAATGTAGCTTCACCCATCAGGAGTCCGATTTCTGTCATTTTCGTCAACTTGGTTCGTTTCTGTCATTTTCGTCAACTTGGTTCCAAAACGAGGCACCGTTTTCACCGGGGATATATATAGAGGTGCCAAAAAAATACATCTTTCTTTTTTCTTCTTGCTACATGTTCCAATACGTGTTCTGATCTAGTTTATCTACTCAACCACTGAATTAGTTAGCTTAACCTAATTAATCACCAATCCATGGAGAAAATGCTGGCTGACCAAATAAATGCAACTACTTGCTACAAAGTTCGTTTTACAAAAACAGTGATCCTATGCTACAGAATTCATTAGTCAGCACATATCCAAATCAAACTGTCTGCAACCTTCGTACAAGAAAATTTCAGCAGATCCTTCCTGTGAATAGGGACAACCTGAGAAGCCCATTTGGCCTCTGGTCGAGCAAACCTCACAGGCTGCTGCAGCTCCACACGTCCATTGCATCTCCTCTTCCTATGAGCTTGCGGTATCCATACCTGATTTCTAGACAAACGCTGTCAATCTTGGTCGTCGCCACTTTCGTCATCATCGTAAGCCACCAGAGAGCCCAGCGTGGCCTTGGTGGCATCCGATGGTGGCTTTTGGTCCGCGTCGTGACCATTTGAAGGCTGCTGCTCCTCGGGTGCAGGCTTAGCTTCCGCATCAACCTTTGCTTTCTTGGCTTGCGGCTTCACAGAAATTATTACATTTTTCAGGAGCGCAGGCTGGCTCCTCTTCGTAGGTGGCTTAGGCCTGCTCTCCTAAAGAGGGGTAGTCACATGCATAGCTCAGGCTCAGCAGGACAGATTTGTGAAACACATATCATGATGCTCCATTTATATCAACATGATGAGGAATGTAGCTAAAAAACTTGCACAGAGAGGAGAGGAGCACAGTGCATTACATGTATATTTTGTTCATCTCATCTTAAAACTATGACAAGATCGCAAGTAACACTTCTACTTTTGCATTTATATATTCCAACATACCTCTGGTCTAGAGACTGTAGGAGTCTCAAGTTCATGGACAATATTGGATCGGGCAGCCACAGCCTCCTGAAAAGAAAAACACTTATAAGTCAGTAATGTGACCTGTGCTTGGCATATGAGAACAGATGTGAATAGTCTCGTAGTATACAAACAATTACTGAAATTTACTACTACTTTGCATCCCAAATACAAGTCTATTTAGGATTGCCCTAAGTCAAGCTTTTGGCTTTGACCACAATTTCTAAAAGAGATCATATGCATTGACATTACTAGATTAATCACGGTACATATTTCATAATATACAACTCTTTCTACTTAGAATAATATGTTTCTTAGATATTGTTAGTCAAAGTGTCGTATTGGAGACTATAATGGACTTATATTTGAGATCAGAGGAAGTAGCTTAAGATAAAACTAAGAAGTAGCACTATGGAGCATCTAGAAGCTCCACAATGTGCTGTTCTATGCTACTACATTTAAATGTTACTCACATGGAAACTGCGCAGTTGTTCCGCTTCTTCATTGGCCACCTGCTGTTCATATTCCCTCCTTGACTGCACCGAGGCAACATGAAACAAGGAACTAAGATGTTGCAAATAAAGCTAATATACTTATGACCCAATATGCTTACATCTGACATTTTTATGTATTCGTATAGTAAAGGGTTTTTTGGATTTCTGCCATCACAATTTTCTAACTTTGGAAGAATGCCATTACTATTCACGTTATTGGAAACTTGCCATTACAATTCTTCACTTCTTTGAACCGTGCCATTTTATACGTCTTTGATGCCCTTGGACCCACTCGCAGACCCGCGTATTTTCGTATGGCCCAAAATACCCCTGCTGTTTCTCTCCCATCCACTCACTGACGTGTGGGGCCCACACATCAGCTTCTCCTTCAACCTCCTTCCTCCTCTCCACCACGCGCTGCTCACCTCCCCCCTGCTGCCGTCGGCCTGCTCCCCGTCGGGAGGGCCAATCGCGCCGCACCTTCGCACGGGCTCACCGACGCCACCGCCGCGCCTTCCCGTCCTCCCGCAGCTCCACCGCCTCCCCTGCGTTGCGGGTGGGGCAAGCTGCAGCGGCGGCGGTCGGGGCTAGGTGCTGCGGCGGCGGTCAGGCCTCCCCTGCAACACCGACGGATCCTGGCGGCCGGATCCCGGCGCTGCTGGACCTCAGCTCTCTCCCTCCCTCCCTCTCGTCTGCTCCCAAGCTGCATCCAGGCGGTGGCGGCGGCGCGTCCCACGCCGGCCGCTGCTCATCCGCTCCTCTGCCCTCCCTCCCTCGCCAGATCCAGGCGGAGGCCCGCGCAGGTCCATGGCGGCGGCAGCGCGCCCCTCCCCTTATTCTTTGCCGCCGGCGAGCGGCGCAGGAGGAGGCGTGGCCGGATCCGGTGCTATGTTGGGGCGGACGGCGATGAGAAGGGGCGGACGGCCGGCGGAGGCCGAATCCAGCGGCAGGGCCCTCCCGACGGGGAGCAGGCCGACGGCGGCAGGGGGAGGTGAGCAGCGCGTGGTGGAGAGGAGGAAGGAGGTTGAAGGAGAAGCTGATGTGTGGGCCCCACACGTCAGTGAGTGGATGGGAGAGAAACAGCAGGGGTATTTTGGGCCATACAAAAATATGCGGGTCTGCAAGTGGGTCTAAGGGCATCAAAGATGTATAAAATGGCACGGTTCAAAGAAGTGAAGAATTGTAATGGCAAGTTTCCAATAACGTGAATAGTAATGGCATTCTTCCAAAGTCAGAAAATTGTAATGGCAGGAATCCAAAAAACCCTATAGTAATTGCGTACTAACTATGAAGATCATAATCGGGCTAACCAAGAGGTCCAAGAATTAGGTTTCAGATTGTTTTCTTACACTCGATAATTTTGATGCAACAATAAACACCATGGGCAGATTATTTTCACGTTTCATGGATAACAAACACTAGTCCTCATCAAGAGGAAAAGAAAAGAACATAATTTTTGTTCCCCCTTAGCATACTCGCCTGGAATTCCTTTTCAGAACATGAATAATACAGTTCATGTTTCGCATAATGTTAACCAAAGTAGTAAATAATATGGAAATTGCAAGTTTGCACTAATTTGGCCCATTGGCTCGAATTTGCAATTATAAACGAAGAATTGCAAATTTGCCACTGAAATCGACTTATTTACCTTCCATCCGCCGCTACTCAATGCATCAGTAAATTATTCATAAAATCAAAATGAAAAAAATGATAGGAACATGGCCCTCCTACTGAACCACTCCCCTCTCAAGAGCCCTAGTTTTCTCAAATCCTCGTATCCTCTCACCCTGATCCAGTGCGATTGGGAAGTCTCTCCTAATACAGAATATCCATAAGGTTACAACTATCAAGTGGCAATTGTCCTATTAGGAACTTGGGATGACACGAGACATAATCAAAATAATTCTTCAGCAGCTCAAGTAGTCACTGCCTTTTCACAAACTATAGTACTGTAGTCTAGTTTTAGTCCTATTAGTAACTATCATTATTATAGTATGTTAAACTTTGTTCCTGCAAGTTCGGAAGGCTTCTGATTTGAAGGTTTTTAGTATTTACCCCTCATAAATGAAAGGGGAATGAAGAGTGACAGAGAAATACAAATGTCAGGATAACAATATTCTATTAAAACCTTTAATATCTGATGAATGAACAAATGATGTTTCTCATTATTAAAGTATACACAGCAGCCGTCCACACCCCAATTTTGTGCTCCTAGTAGGTGGCAATAAGGGCTGGGGAAAGTTCCCTTAAGCAGGTGTACACATAAAAATACATCAGGAAGCATGGAAAATACAATTCTACTGTTGTTAAATATTTCAGCTATACAATCCTACTGCTGTTAAATATTTCAGCTATACAATTCAACTGTTGTTTAATATTTCAGCTTAGTGATATGTAGACAACCATACAGATAGGTAGAAACATGCAGTTTTCTTTTGGAGCTTCAACTGAATTTCTAATAAATCTATATTACATTAAATGCTTACCGATGCCAATTTTTCAAGAAACTCTGTCTCGTCCTCATCCAAAGCTTTTGGAGGTCCTGGGTAGAATAGATAGCGAGAATCTCAAAACAAGAGACAACTCTCAATCAACCTCGAAAATTTTAGTGTACCTGTTCCCTACAGTTCACTCATTTTACCCAGGCAGGAATGGAATAGCAATGGACAGGTGGATACCAGGTTAGAAAAGTTAAGCAGAGCTGCAAACTTTCTTCCAATTAATCCCCACTAGAACAAGGACATAATCCTCTGTTACTTAAGTCAAGACAAACAGTTGAGCTGCAGATGTTTAGTCATACTACTTAACCAGTAAGCATTTTGGCTCCTACAGGTCATGTTTTAGCTGTGACATAGCATGGCAGAATCACACGTAATTGTCCAATTTCTTGGTGACTACATTCTCATGAAGATTGTAGCTAACAAACTCCACCTAAATCCAAATGACAGAAACTGTGTCCACATTGCGCAAACACAGACAGATTATAAGATAGTATATCAAGGCATTTGAGTGGCAGACATACTGTGTTTGAAGCGCTCGTTGAACTCCGCATCCTTCTTCTCCTTGTTCTCCTGTAGGATCTGCGAAGGAGAGACACGGGAAGTCGTGAAGCCGCATCCGCATTAGCTGCAAAACAACGGGTGTGTCTAAAGGGTTGTGCGACCTCACCTGGAAGAGGGGTTTGTCCCGCTGCGCGGTGCCGTCCTCCACCCGCTCCCCTCGCGTCCGCTTCACCTCATCGAGCTGCGATTTTCCAAAACCACCAAATCTCAGCGCTCCCCCACACGAATTTCACCGAGATTTCTTCCTAGGTTTTGTGAATTGCTATTCTACTTGCTAGGGCTGGCGGTAGGCGCGCGGGGAGCGAGAGGGGCGAGGACGGCGAAGGGAGTGGTCGGTGCCTTGCCTGGTCCTCGGAGATGAAGTTGACGAGGCGGATGGTCGCCGGCGCCGCCGCTGCTTTCGAGCTCGGTGTCGTCTCCTGCCCGGACATTGCTCCGCCGCGTTGTGCACAGTCTCCGTGTCGCTGCTCCTTGTTATCCCGAGCACGGCCCGACAAGGAACCAAATGGCGCTGTGTAGGCCCGCTGGAAGGATGCAAATGTGAACATGGATATCCAAAATATCCGATATTAGTATAAAAAAATCCCATATTACCTAGACGCTGTGTTAAATATCAATATGAATATCCGTATTCGTATTTAAATTTAATATGGTAGTAAAATGGATACATTCGAGTTCTGTTCGATTCCACATCTGTATTCGACAATATCCATATTTGTTTCCATTAAAACTATTTTAAAAATCATATTCGTTGCATATAACCAATATTATTAATTTTTATAATAAAAGTATAAGAAGATTCAGTTTCCTTTTAAATATTCTTGTTTTATCTATTTATTTTTGAAATTACTTTTATATTTTTTATTTATATATTAATAACACTATTTATATATTTATTGAAATATCTTTTTAGTTCTAGTTTTATTCTTTATGTATTTATTTATGAAAATATTTGTGGATAAATAAGCTATTTTAGACAATCTATCTTTGTTATATTGTTACACTTTTAGTTTGCACATGTATAACGATTTTGTATTCTAAGACTATTAATAAAGAAAATAGCTAAATGTTATCTTATGTATCGAGTAAATATCCAAACCTGAGTCCAAGGTATCCCTTCTGCAATCGTATTCGAGAATATCTGAATCTATATATGTATTCGAGTTAAAATATGATAAAAAGTGTTATCTGAATTCGATTCCATGCGACCATCCTTACAATGGATGGGGTAGTGATATACTAATACTATCACCCTCAGCCATCACCCTTTCTGCCTTTTTATTTTGCTTTTTCGCGAGTAATCACCCTTTGTTTCTCTTATCAAAACAAAATCATCCTTTTTGTTTCCAATCCAAGCTATCACACTTTGATTGGCACTAGTTGTCGGGTGCCACAATTAGGGACACCATAATTGAGGTACTAAAACCACTTTCAAAAACACAAACATATGTTAAGGCAACTGGGCCCACGAAGGCCCACGGCCTATTTCTCCCTCAGAGGAAAGGAAAGGACTCAAAGAAGTTCAGCATGTGGCCCAGCCACATCCCCCTCGGGCAGGTGGCCAATCTCCGCCTCGCTCGAGGGCCCCTCTCAGGCCCACCAAACAAACTCCGCCCCGCTCGAGGGTAGCGGATCTACCCTCAGGCGGGTCACTCATCTCCGCCTCGCTCGAGGGCTCCCCTCGGGACCCTCGACCGCGCAATCGCATTTCCTCCTCGCTCGAGGGCAGCGGACCTGCCCTCGAGCGGGTGGCCAATCTCCGCCTCGCTCGAGGACAGCGGACCTGCCCTCGAGCGGGTGGCCAATCTCCGCCTCGCTCGAGGACAGCGGACCTGCCCTCGAGCGGGTGGCCAATCTCCGCCTCGCTCGAGGCCATCTCTCGGCACAAGAGACAAATGGCCCCGCCGCCCAACCGACCGCCGTACGAAGGCATTAAAAGCCAGCCACTCCACCACGGCTCAAAGGGTAGGCGGCGTCAGACTGCCACTCCCGCAGTGGATGTGACCGGCGTCCCGTCCACCGACCCCGGTCACCGCTCTGCCACCCCAGTCGCTGTAGCAGTACTGTGGGCATTCAATGCGGCACGAGGCAAGTTGGCGCCGCCCCCGTTACTGTTCTGCCGACATCCATCGCCGGACCCATCTCCCGCTGGGGAAGGGGTCCGACGATGTCACGTGTCCTGCCAAGAGGGGCACTCAGCACGCACGGGCGCGACCCCGGACCTCCCCCTCGTGGGGCCCGGGACTTCTACGCGCTCCCGGACCTTCTAATGTGCACACCCGCACTCCGGCCAGGGGGTCCGGGACCGTCCCACGCCATTACTACCACTGGTACACTGCAGGACGGCCGCCGCCATCTCCACGGGACCAAGGACGAAAATCCAGGACGATAGCGACACGCGCCGCCTTCCCACAGTACACTTTCTACAGTGTTCGACCACTGTACCCCGCGATTCAAGGGAGAACGACGACTTCCGCGCCCCTACACTCATGTACACCGCCTCTCCTTACAACTATAAAAGGAGAGGATGGGCTTCCTTTTGTAAAAGAGGGACGGATCTCTCCAATCGAAGGGTGGAAGCAGGCTCCCTGAACTTCCCCTTTCAGAACTTTCAGCACGATTGAGTACTCATCTCAACTAACTCCACTTCTAGCAGAGACTTGGGAGCTTTCCTCCCACTCTCGCCCCGCTTGTATCCCCTACTGCAAGCACCCCGGGTGCAAGATAATACAGTGCCCTCGCACACCCCCTCTGCTGGACGTACGGCCCCACGGCCGGAACCAGGATAAACTGTGCGTTATTGTGATTGCCTCTTGCACCATCATCTGGGACGAGGAAACACGCAGCATTTACTAGTTGGGATCCAGGCCCCCGGGTCGGGACACCGACACTAGTTTTCTATAAGAATTTACAAAAGGTAGCTATTGCACTTAAGTGAACACCAATAACTAGTTTCTTATCAAACTAGCCAAATGTTGTTAAAGCTTCACCAATTTAGGGTGCCGCCTATGACAGTGAACAACAATTAAATAATGAAAAACTAGATAGAAAATAAGATGTAGAAGTTAATAGTTGTGATGAAATAGTTTCCATCTTCACTATTTGACTTTTTCAATATTTCTCACTTTAATATCTAGGGTTTTCAAAAATTTATGTCCTTAATAATTTTTGAAGTATTCATCAATGATAGCTACCATCATCTTATGATAATGATAACTCTTATATTTGGACTACCAATTGAGTGAATCATTTGTTTCAATCATCCCGCAAAAGCTTCATCATGGTTAACTCCATATGTGATTGGATCTCATCTTGTTGTTAGTTTATGTGTTTCTTTCCAATAAAATTAGCAAAAATATCTATACGCGACCTTGTTAATATTTCACAAGTTATAAAACTACTAAATTTGACTGTCAAAGAATATATTTTGTGGATATGGAGCTTTGAATCTACCGCAGCTAGAACTATTCAAAGAGACAGACCATTTTGGTGCTTGCTGTTCTCACCAATATTTTTAACTTATTAGTAGATAAAAGTGCAAAGACGATAATGATGTATTATAGTCTTCATATAATTTTGAGATGATTACTCAGTCTTATTGTGACTCAAATTCTACTTGGTTTTGTAGACTAATGAAATTAAGAAAAAAAAACCAATACACGATCATCTTGTTTAGTTAGATTTAGTTTAACGGATAAATATTTCGAAGCAGCTACTTCTTTTGCTCGCTCCTCAATATTTTTTAAAATAACAATCTAATTATAAGATGAATACAAATAAGATTTTCTTTTCCTAGTAATTTGAAGAAATATAATATCTACATGTAAAAAATATGGTAATAATTTGCTAGAGTAGAGACGTCATGACGTGCCGGCACGACACGACATGGTTGCTAACCGTGCCCAACCATGTCGTGCCTAATCCGAGCTCAAACTAGTGTCGTTCTTGTCCGCCCATCTGACTATCTATATTTGATGGTACTATATTTTTTTAATACGGTTGGGTTTGTTTTCAAGTTCACAGTGCTTGAGACTTATGCTGCGTATCATAATGATAACAACGAATAGTCTTATGAGATACATTAGAGTTTTGGATGAAAAGTTATTATTTATGTTTATGTTTCATAGCATTTTGGTGTTATTAAGAATAAAATCGAAATGATAATATTGCCTACGGTGGGCGTACTAATGGGCTGGCAACCTCTCTGGCCCTGTTCGGCTGATCTGATCTACCAGTCGGCTTGGCTTATTTCGACTTATTTTCTCTCACATAATATTATTCATTTTACCAGCCGAGTACTATTTATTCTACCAGCCAAACAGGCTCTCTAACCCTGCATTGCACGCAGAAAGTAAAGGTGACCGTTGACTTGAGTTGACCCATCTTCTCCACCCGCAAACGGTAGGAAACTAGGGACGCTCGCAGGCCGGCAGCAAGCGGCCAAGCGCTAATGCGCTATGCTCTACTCCTACTCGTAAACCAGGGAACCCGCGAACCCCGACCAATAGCGAGCCGAGATCCAGCCGCAGTGACGTCGATTCCATTCGATTCGATTAACCCGAGCCAGGGGGCAAATCCGATCTCCGCAGCCCATCTCCCACCTCTCCTCGTCGCATTCGTCGTCCGGATCCCCCCAATTCTCCGAGCCCAGGCGCGCTCCCCGCGGTCCCCCTCCCTCGCCACCCTCCAGATCCGCGCGCCGCCACCGATCCCCGGCGGCGCGGCCGCGGCGTTCGGCATGGAGGAGACGCCGCCGGGGCAGCGGCCGCAGCCGCAGCCGCAGCCGGCGCACGCGTCTCCTCCCTTCCCCGCGGCGCCCTTCACCCCGCCGCCGCGCGTCTTCTCGCCCGCCCTCGCCGCGCGGGGCACCCCCAGCCCCGGCTCCGGTCCCGGCCATGCGCCGGCGCACCTTAGCACGCCCCCCGGCCCGCCCGTCTTCTCCTCGCCGCTGCGCCCCGCGGCCGTGCCCTTCGCCGCCGCGGGGGGCGGCTACTCCTCGTCCTCCTCCGCCACCGCCACCGCCTCCCTCCCCACCTCGTCGGCGCCGCACTTCCTCAACGGCGCCGCCACACCGCACGGGGACCTCGCCCCCGCGCCGTCGCCGCTCCAGGGCGACGGCCTCGACAACCCCTACGTCCAGTTCTCCGCGAACAAGGTACCGCTCGGCTCTCTGCCCCCTCGCTGCAGTGATGAATGCCCTTCTCCTAGAGCTCATCTTAATGGGGCACATAATCACGGTACCATTTGGATCGAGAACTGGACATAAAGCTGGAACAAATCCTCGTTCATGGATAAAATTATACAATCCATCCCCTGCATTATACGCTCACTCTCAAGGTCTTGTAATCTTTGCTGATCGTGATGCACCTTTTTGTAATTGTAGGTGCTGAAGCAGAAGAAGCTGCTCAATGCCCCTAGCTTGGGGTTCGGAGCTCTGGTTTCTCTAGGGAAGGAGGTGGCGCCTGGGCCAGAGGTTGTGGAGCGTGACCCCCGGCGATGCCTGAACTGCGGGGCCTATGTCAATTTATACTGTGACGTCTTGATCGCCTCTGGGCAATGGCAGTGCATCATTTGCAAGAAGCTCAATGGCAGTGAAGGGGAATTCGTTGTCTCCAGCAAGCAGGACCTGCTCCATTGGCCGGAGCTAGCATCAACGACTGTGGATTACGTTCAGGTGGGGAACAGGCGGCCAGGCTTTGTCCCTGTGTCTGACTCAAGGGTATCCGGCCCCATTTTCATCCTCATAGATGAGTGCCTCGATGAGGCGCACCTGCAGCATCTTCAGGGCTCCTTGCATGCTTTTGTGGATTCGCTCCCTCCGACAGCAAAGATAGGAATAATCACCTATGGCCGAACCGTCTCAGTGTATGATTTCTCGGAGGGGGCAGCGGTGTCAGCGGATGTCCTACCTGGAAATAAGTCGCCTACACATGAGGCTTTGAAGGGGCTAATCTATGGGACAGGTGTTTACCTGTCTCCTATACATGCTTCGCTGCCTGTTGCGCACACAATATTCTCATCATTGAGACCCTATCAACTGAATGTGCCAGAAGTGTCAAGGGACCGGTGCCTTGGCGCAGCCGTAGAGGTCGCCCTTGGTATTATTCAAGGTCCATCAGTGGAGTTGTCTCGTGGAATTATCAAGAGATCCGGAGGCAACTGCAGGATCTTGGTGTGTGCTGGTGGCCCTTGCACCTTTGGACCAGGATCTGTGCCTCATTCAGTTAAACATCCGAACTATGCTTACCTGGAGAAGACAGCTATGAAGTCAATGGAGAGTCTTGGGCATGAAGCACAAAGACACAGTACTGTCATTGATATCTTTTGTGCCGGACAGTGTCCTGTAAGAGTTCCTGTTCTGCAACCATTAGCAAAGTGTTCTGGAGGTGTGCTTTTACTTCATGATGACTTTGGAGAGGCCTTTGGGGTCAACTTGCAAAGGGCATCAACTAGAGCAGCTGGTTCCCATGGCTTATTTGAGATCAGGTGTTCAGATAACATGCTTGTTACCCAAGTTATTGGCCCGGGTGAAGAGGCGTCTCCTGATTCTCATGAAACATTCAAGTATGATAGTTCATTTTGTATCCAGATGCATAGTGTTGAGGAGACACAAAGTTTTTCTGTGTCTATGGAGACAAAGGGTGACATCAAGAGTGATTTTGTTTTCTTTCAGTTTGCAGTCCGTTATTCCAATATGTATCAAGCAGAAATCACTCGGGTGATCACTATGAGACTGCAGACTGTTGATGGTTTGTCTGCGTATCTGGCAAGTGTGCAGGAGGATGTGGCGTCAGTTATCATCGGTAAAAGAACTGTCTTGCGTGCCAGAACTGCCTCTGATGCTACTGATATGAGGCTCTCAATTGATGAAAGGGTAAACGACATAGCTTTCAAATTTGGTACTCAGGCCCCAAAATCAAAACTTTATCGCTTCCCAAAAGAACTAGCATCACTCCCAGAGTGCTTATTTCATCTGAAAAGGGGGCCACTTTTAGGTAGCATAATCGGACATGAAGATGAAAGATCTGTACTTAGAAATCTATTCTTGAATGCTTCATTTGACCTTTCACTCCGTATGCTGGCACCTCGGTGCATAATGCATCGTGAAGGTGGTACATTTGAGGAGTTGCCAGTATACGATCTTGTCATGCAATCTAATGCTGCAGTGGTGCTGGACCATGGAACCGATATTTTCATTTGGTTGGTATGTTACTCCTGATCCATCTCCTGTATCATTATCTCAACCTTGTAATTTGATGTTTACCTTACTTCTTTCACTGTTGCCTTCAACCACTCTACATGGTTATCATTTATGAATCTTGATGATAGGTTTTGATCACCAAACACTAGTATTGAGCTGCAGGTGGTACATTTTTGACCTGCATGCACTGTATCTGTTAGGAATTAGGATGCCTTTATTCTTGATTGTCATATTTGAACCATCTACATGGTCTGCACAAATAAAGGACATGGTCTGCACAAATAAAGGGCCACGGTGCCACATAGCAGTGTGATTTCTTAATTGATTGTTCACTACTTCACTTTGTGCTCCTGTAAGGTGAACAGAGATGGGTGGAAACTTCTGCCAGGGTTATGGGTTTATGTAACGAGTACTGAAGAATTTGAACCACATAATGAATGTAATGTGAAGATGAAAGAACTGAAATTATTAAACTATCACTGATAGATACCCACAAAATAGGACACTAGTCCACGCTTATTTAAACTGAAAAGCATGCATGAGTACATCCTGAGACTAGAATGCACGGAGATCTATTTTTGAATCTGTTTAGGCATTCATCTGCTGACCATCATTGCTACATATTTTCAGGGTGCTGAGCTAGCAGCCCAAGAAGGACAAAGTGCAGCAACTTTAGCTGCATGCCGTACACTGGCAGAAGAGCTCAGCGAGCAACGCTTTCCAGCTCCCAGGATACTTTCATTCAAAGTCAGTTTGCTTGTTCTCATTCTTCACTGTTACTTCTAGCTGCTTTCTTGTCGTGATATCTGAGCAAATTCCTGCGAGCACACTTTATGGTGTCCTGTACCAGAATTCATCTAATATCGCCACTGTCTTAACTAGTCTGGGCCATGTCTGTTGTTTTGCAACTTATTGATTCTAAATTTTGGTGCTACAATATCATTACATTTGTTCACTCCAATGTAAACCTTTCCTTTGCCTTGTAGTGCTTCTTCGCTTTTACTACGATGTGCTTTATAGTTAATATGGCATTTGACCGAAGATAACTGTGGCATGGGATGTTTTGGTGCATCAGCATGGACATTTTTTTCAAATCGTTGTCTTTTAATACTTGGTTAATTAACTAAACTAGTGTGAAAGATTGCTTACAAAAAAGCACAGCATGCTTTTCTTTTATAATTGACTTTTCTTTCTTATATTTTGCCACAGCAAGGAAGCTCCCAGGCTAGATATTTTGTGTCACGCCTGATCCCAGCTCACAAGGACCCTACTTATGAGCAGGTATGTGTTTCTGCTAACCTTGCAATTTGGTTCACCCGAATTCATTGCTCCGGTTGTTTCACAGATATTTATAAACATGTTTTAGCTATGTAGTCCTTGATAAAGTAAACCGAAATGAGCAGTCCTGCTGCAGCTCAGTTTGTTAACAGGATAACTTTTGCTTGTTTCAGGAGTCAAGGTTTCCGCAATTATGGACACTTACCCCTGAGCAAAGGGCTAGGCTAAAGAGCAGCTTCATCCACTTCGACGACCATAGTTTCTGTGAGTGGATGCGCAGCCTCAAATTGGTCCCGCCAGAGCCAAGCTAACACAAATAACTGGAGCAGTACACTTGGAAATGGCTTTTGACAGAGTTGCCCAAACAATAGCTGAGATCTTTGTGAGCTAAATTGTGCTGTAGCGAGGCATGCCTGAGCCAATCACATGTTTGGTTTGGTGAAGCTCCATTTAGGGTGCGGTGGAAATTGTATGATTTTGCCTGATTCTTTTACCCCACTTTTGACCCTGATGTGGTAGCGTAAGTTCATAAATAGTCCCTTGTCATACAGGTTGAGAAATTTACACAATAAGAGCGTCGCAGATGTTACATGTATACAACCTTTTGGCGGATGGTGTCATTATTCTTTGAAATGCATTCATTTACTGGGGGAAGCGGCCGCTCTTGACTTTCTGGGAGGATCAAAGATTGCAGTATAACTTCGCTGTTAGTGTTTACATTTAGGAATAAGGAGCTTGTTTACTCTATTGTCTATTTATTCAATGGTCGGCTTTGTGGAAAGCGGGAAGTACCAAGGAAATATTGGATTGTCAATTTATCACAAAATGTGGGGCCATACTGGATTCTGCTTTTCCAGTTTGAATTTTTTTTCCTATTCTCGCATGGTTCGTCCAGGTTTTCTTCGTATCAGATAAATTCAAAATTCTAAATCTGAATTCCATGGTCACGGGCAATTACGTGATTTGGCGGGTGCATTCAAGTTTAAAGCTTAGCTTCGGGGTAGGCCTGGGGCTTGGGCCTAGGAAGAGCAAAGCGTCTTCGTAAATGGTAAATCCTAGCAGGTCTAGCCGAGTCCACGTATACATACCAGAGCCTTTTTTTTCATTTTTATATTAAAAAAATAAAATTTCAAAAATATATGTCAAATAGGGAAATTTTCAAAAATGGGTGCCTGTCGCCCCCCTAATTTTGTACAAGCCTATGTTCACCATATGCAACACTCTGGCCAAAGGTGACATGCATCCAAAGAATGGATCTTGAGATTTAAATAAAAGTGCATTAAACTGGTATTTAAAATAGAGCAATATACATTGATCAAATGAAAAACTTTATTTAACAAAAGTTGTAGATCTTGTTTCATAGAATCCAGAACAGTTGATTTTGTATTTTTTTTATTTTTCTACGATTTTATATCGATTTTACAAATTCACTGTTTAATACGTCCTGTGCGCCAGGACCTAAATGTATTTTTTTTACATTTAGGTCCTGTCGCACACTGGATGGGCGACAGTCAACCTGTCGTCTCGCACCCATTTTTTAAATTTTTTTTATTCGGCATATATTTTTGAAATTTTGTTTTTTAAAATATAGAAATGAAAAAAGCGCCATACTACCAGATGGGCTCAACTGACGATGGGCTTGGCCCACGGCCCGCCCACTTCCTTATCCATCGTCCGCTTCACCTCCGTCCACACTCCACAGCCACCGCCACAGCCGTTGCCCACCACCCAGAGCACGCGGCGGCTTGTCGCCGTGGCGCGCCACCACCACCACACGAAGCCGCCGGAGAGAAGCCATCCAGCGTGCGCCACGGCCATGGCGCCTCACGCCTCGGCGGCCGCCACCCCCTCACTGCGCTTTCCCCACCCTCCGTCTGCCACCGGCCTCGCCTCGCCTCTCGCTGGGGGCTGCGGCGGGTTTCGGGTCCGGTTCCACCCCAGCCGGCGGGGCTGGGGTATGCAGGGGCGCCGGGATGCTGGCTCCCACGTGCCGCGCGTGGGGAGTTTTCTGGGCGGCGTATTCGGCGGCGGTGGCCGCGACGACGGGGAGGCGACGCGGAAGAAGTACGCCGACACCGTGGCGCGCATCAACGCCATGGAGCCCGAGGTCTCCGCGCTTTCCGACGCCGACCTGCGAGCGCGCACTGCCGCGCTCCAGGAGCGGGCGCGCGCCGGAGAGTCCCTTGACTCCCTCCTCCCCGTACGTACCCAAACGCTGCGGACTCTCGCATCGAATGCTTTCAGTATAGTGTCAGAATTGACATCAAATTGACCACATTGCCATATTTGCAGCCTGCGGTCATGTGTACAATGTTTTAAATTGCGATGTTGCAGAATGCACTATGCAATCATGAATATAATATTTTAAAGAGGAACCGGAAAAACCATACATCTGTTGGCTAAGAGCAACAAAATTAGCTCGACTTTCTGAGTCACTGAAGTATATTAGCACTGAAAGCTTTGCCTTCAATTTATTCTCGAATCAATTAGAGAGATAAGTAAGCATGAAGTGAAATTCTTCATTGGCGATTATGTATTTAAGCTGCAATATTCAAAGAGATAAGTAAATAGAGTAGCTCGCTGTTCCTTTTCATTGGCCACTATAACATGATCTAAGACATGTTAAGCATGGCAACTCCTGTAAAATGATATCTCAAGATGCAGTTTTCTTTATTGTTTCTGTAGGAAGCATTTGCTGTTGTGAGGGAGGCTTCCAAGAGAGTTCTAGGCCTTCGTCCTTTTGATGTTCAGTTGATTGGTGGCATGGTTCTTCACAAGGGGGAGATTGCAGAAATGAAGACGGGAGAGGGGAAGACGCTTGTGGCTATTCTGCCAGCATACTTAAATGCTTTGAGTGGGAAGGGAGTGCATGTTGTCACTGTAAATGATTATCTTGCAAGACGTGATTGTGAGTGGGTTGGTCAAGTTCCCCGATTTCTAGGACTGCAGGTTGGCTTAATTCAACGTATGTCATCACACCACATTGTTCATTACTGCTGTTTATGCCATCTCCAATTGCCCATATAGTTCAGTAACTTCATTTTCCACCTTAATATTGAAAACATAAGTTAAGGATGCCTCTTTACCAAGCTTATTAAAACGATAAAACGACGAAACGAATAGAGGGTAGATTTTAACGAAACGATGGACGTTTTAACGTTTAAACGGACGTTTTAATGTTTAAACGGACGTTTCACAAGGACGTTTTCTCGTGAAAACGTCGTTTTCACGTCGTGAAAACGTCGTTTTAATAACAGGGCTCTTTACCAATATGAGCTCTAGCAGGTGAAAGGTTGATGGAAGTACCAGCATGTATCTTTTTTTTTCTTAAAAAAAAATGAAATTGCACAAGCCAAGATGATGGCTTGTCTGAACCATGAATGTTCAACTTGGTTATTATCATTCTGAGTTATAGCATGTGCTTTCATGCACTATCATGTGCCTTTATATGTCCTAGCCGAACTAGCATTTCGATTACGTTTTTCTTTCTTATCGAGGCGTCATATATTGGTTCTGTTTCTTTGTTTGCTAGTGATGCTTTCTTGAACAGAGTCTCACTCTTTAATTTGACAGAGAACATGACACCTGAGCAGAGGAGGGAAAATTATTCATGTGATATTACTTACGTCACAAACAGTGAGCTTGGCTTTGATTATCTAAGAGATAACCTTGCAATGGTATGTGTTTTCCTCTGTTGGGAATTGTTTGTTATTCATTAGTGTAGATCATATGTGCATGTTTGCATCTTAAGGGGTGGAAGTGTCCACTTCCTTTATCCATGAAGGAACATGGATTACCAGATCTATCTGTAATTAACTGAGTTTTTATTATTGCAGACTGTAGATGAGCTTGTCTTGAGGAACTTCAATTACTGTGTGATAGATGAAGTTGATTCAATTCTTATCGATGAAGCAAGAACCCCACTTATAATATCAGGTCTAGCTGAAAAGCCAAGTGATCGGTATTACAAAGCGGCAAAGATAGCTGAAGCTTTTGAGCGAGACATTCATTACACTGTGAGCAATAAACTAATTTTAACCCTGTTAAACCACTTCTGGACGGATATTCAATCATCTTTGGATTGATTATGTAACGTTACATGGCTTCACACTTGATATTTTTTAAGTCCTATGTGATCTAGCTTGATTTCTGAAACTTTTATTTTCCCTTCCTATTTGAAGTTAGAAATGTGCATGCTTGAATTTTCTAGTGCCATTTTTCTATACGCATAAAACATATATTGATTGCATATGTCCATTACCTTGCCCTTATTTTTGTTTATTCCTAATTTACTAGAATATGATTTTCCCTCTTATAAATGATTATTTCTTCAGGTTGATGAAAAGCAGAGAAACGTTTTACTTACAGAGCAAGGCTATGCTGACGCTGAAGAAATACTGGACATAAATGATCTATACGATCCTCGTGAACAGTGGGCTTCATACGTTCTAAATGCAATCAAAGCTAAGGAGCTTTTTCTTAAAGATGTCAATTACATAGTTCGTAGCAAGGAAGTGCTTATTGTGGATGAGTTCACTGGCAGAGTTATGGCGGTGAGTGTCCATATGACTTAAACCAATGAGTGCGTAGTGTTTTATTATAGTAACTTCATCAGACTGTGCTCAGTCTATTCATGTTCAGGTCTCAAGCAATTCTTTGATACCTATAGATAAGTTTTTATTTCTTTACTTGCTATATTCTTTGGTGGAACACCTTGACTATTATATCAGGGTCCAACTAAAAGAACTTTCCTTTGAACTAGCATTACACCATGTGAGTTGACTCCTGCTGAGGTACACACGTACCATACAAACTTAAGAAGAGGGGGAGGGTAGGGGAATTGGGTAGGCAAGTGTGAGTTTTGCATAAATGCCATCACATTTTATGCTCTGGGTGCAAGGTTTCTCTGCCTAAGTTTATTTATAACATGTGAATATAGATGTTTCAAGATTAATCTCACTAGTTTGCTATCCTGCATGTTCGAGAAAAATAGCTCATCAGTCTAGCTTTCACATTTGAGGTTTTGTATTTTTGGCAGGGTAGGCGATGGAGTGACGGTCTCCATCAAGCAATTGAAGCAAAAGAAGGTGTACCTATACAAAATGAAACAATAACTCTGGCATCAATAAGTTACCAAAACTTCTTTCTTCAGGCAAGTGACAATTCATTTGATTGAAACCTTTAATTTTAAACATCTACATGGGAAAATAAACTCATCCACCAACAGATTCGTTTATAATACCGTTTTAACTCTGATGACCACTACCGTTTCTGGGCCTTTATTTTGTAGTGCTTTCAGTGTGGTGGATGAATAACTTCCACCTTTTCTTTTCTTTATTCTATGTTGAATCTGTTACTTTCTCAAGAAACTAACATACTGTTGTGACAGTTTCCCAAACTCTGTGGCATGACTGGAACTGCAGCTACAGAGAGCCAGGAGTTCGAGAGCATCTATAAACTAAAAGTTACTGTCGTTCCAACAAACAAGCCAATGATACGGAAGGTATTTGCACTTTATTATTGTGATGATCATTTAAATCACTGTAAAAAGTTAAGGATCTGTCTTAGTTCATTTCCTTTGAACCTCATTTTCTGTGAAAGGTTGACTTTACTTCTTTCGTTGCAGGACGACTCAGATGTTGTTTTTAGAGCAACAAATGGAAAATGGCGTGCTGTTCTTGTGGAGATATCGAGAATGAATAAAGTTGGGCGTCCTGTGCTTGTTGGTACCACTAGTGTTGAGCAAAGTGAATCTTTATCGGAACAATTGCGTGAAGCTGGGATTCCTCATGAGGTATTCCTGTTAGTTTCATTAACAATAGTAAATCCTTTGGTTTCCATTCAGGAATGCTGTCCTTGGTGCTCAGTGCTCACAGAAAATTTTCTTTTCATAATAATTGACCTAAGTTCTAGTCTAGTGTGGAATGACTATATATCATCTTTTAACACATTGTTGTGTACATAACTATATGGAAACAGAACAAAACTAACTCAGAAAAAATGACTTTCTGAATTAATACAAAACAGAACTTCAATTTCTGTCTTCCTTGACTCCATTAGATAATAATCTAGAATGCTACTCTATTATGCACTTGTAGCAGTAATTATTTTATGGCAAATTTATCTGCTTGATGCTACAGCTTTGCAGCTAAAGAAGATTTATACCTTTTGACCCTGAAATATTTCACTCAAGTTCTTGAATAAATTGATTTCCATCTTTCACAGGAAGGCAATGAATAAAAGGAAACTATTTTAAAGAAAACTATCTGTAACTTTTAACATGCTTTAAATTTTTATCCTAAGGTGTCCAAAGCCATCTAATATTTTCTTGTCGGTGCAATTTCTATCGAAGGTCCTGAATGCTAAGCCAGAGAATGTTGAGAGGGAGGCAGAGATCGTCGCTCAGAGTGGACGCCTTGGTGCTGTGACAATTGCCACCAACATGGCAGGACGTGGAACTGATATTATCCTTGGTGGCAATGCAGAATTCATGGCCAGGTTGAAGTTGCGTGAGATCCTTATGCCAAGGTATTGATATTCTTTGTCAGAATCCAATAGTATTCTGCAGTTATTCCAATACATGGCTTTAGTGCATATTTGATCCATTAGCTGAGTTCCTTATGTGCCTGTTATTTGCAATGAATTAGGAGAAGGTACATATTAGTAGATTGATATATATAAGTTGTCCATTCGTTTGTTGACAATGGTTTATTGGAATGTATGGAACCAAAATATGAAGATTTTGACCTATAGAACACAAGGGGAAGCTATACTGTATTATATACTTGCTTGACATTTCTCTTGTGATGACTTACTCTAAGCCTTACAACATACTGCCATCTAGTTACAGGACCCTGTAGTTGTTATCTGCAGTGGAACTGTGCTCCTGAGCAACAAAACTTGGTTCTGTAGCTGTGGTACTGTATGAACTTCTAAAAGTTAGCCTATGTTTATTTCTAAATAAGTTTGTCACTATATTTGTAAAGAGAAATTGAGTTGTGATTTACACCTATAATCTTACAGATATGTTTCTTTTTTTGAGAGAGAGATGGAGGGCTGTCTCTCTTTCAATCAAGCAATGACGAAGAATTAATCTCATCTCATCTCTAGTCTATTCTCTTACCCATAGACCAAAGCAGCCGCTGCAACCCAGCCACCCTCCTGTATGTGTTTGCTTCTATTATAGTCTTGGCAAAGGTTCTCATTTCTATACCATTTTAAAGTTCAAAACCATAGCTAGACAGATTTCATTACCTTGAATTAGAAGCTACCATGGAACTATACCATGTCTTTGCAAGAGACTTTTTTGGGAAGCCTATGCTCCTATAAGCACACATTATTCCAGCATACATGTGTAATTGAATATAACCCTCAGAGTTTTATTTAAGAGTTAGGTTTTCTTATGCACTCTTTTGATTCTGAATACTGCAGAGTTGTCAATCCAATAGATGGTGTCATTGTATCAAAGAAGCAGATGCCACCAAGAAAGACATGGAAGGTAGACTGAGCTATACGTTCTGTAGTAACATGAGCCAGCATATGCTGTTCTCGATATTCTGTGACTTTTGCATCCGATAGTTGTATTATGAACTAATTTGTTACAAAATTGAACAAAGACTTATTGCACATATTTTCATCAGACAAATGAAAGCTTGTTCCCATGTGAACTTTCAAAAGAAACATTATCATCTGTCAAAGATGCTGTTGAAGTGGCTGTCAAAGAATGGGGAGAGAAATCATTATCTGAACTGGAAGCAGAAGAGCGGTTGTCCTACTCATGTGAGAAGGTAGGCCTATTTAAACAATCGTAAAAAGTTGAACCTTTGTTCGTGTTTATTGAATTCGGTAAGGAATGTCAAATGTTTAAGCAACATTTGATCTGATTCCTTAGTATCAACCCCAGATTATCCTCTTGAGGCACGATTTAAAAAAAAAAATTGGGTAACACCATCTGATTTTCTGCATGCGATATATTGTATATCTGCCTGTGTGTTGGTGATATATAACAATATCAGATATCTGAAAATCTTGTCATATTTACGGTATAGTTTATTATCATTCTTCCTTGAGTCTCTTATGTTTTTTAAGGCGTACCTTGTAACTCATAAGTACATTGACCTGTTTGAATCCTGTAGTCAGTTCTTACCGCACAAATGTTAGAAACTTCAGAGTTTTAGCTGCAGTGCTATTCAGATTTTAAAATATCAGCCTTCACAGCACATTGGAATGTCAACATTACATGTCCAGAAATGTGAATGATTGGAGGCAACAAAGAAAATAGTTCCTGATCCTGAAATAAAGACTGGAATAAACATATATGAATGTTACAATAGCTTCCAGCTTATTTTAAGAATCTGTTCAAGCTGCAGGATGCTCTTATATGGCATGATTAGCACTATTCAACCCTCTAAATTGGTATATAAATAGTGAAACTGTTTTTGACTAATATACATTTTAGTGAAGGTACTCTATTAAAACCTTTTGTCTCTTCGGTGAGTTAACTGTGTTTCTTTATATGTCAGGGACCAACACGTGATGACATAATAGCAAATTTGAGAAATGCATTTATGAAGATAGCAGATGAATATAAAGTCTACACAGAGGAGGAAAAGAAGAAGGTTATATTGCATATTAAGAAAATATTCGCTTTATCTGTTGCTATTGAATAATGCATATTGCTCATGCGATCATTATTGTTTTTAATTCAGGTCATTACAGCAGGTGGGCTTCATGTAGTAGGGACAGAGCGCCATGAATCACGCAGAATTGACAATCAGGTAATATGATATTGAAGCTATTGCTGTTAATATGTAGGGTAGGGATTGCTAGTGTATTTATCCCAAGCTAGATGTAACCAGTTACCAGTCAGCCTTACAATGATGTTGTAATTTATAAAAAGAAAAATGCAATGGTGTTATCTTTCATGGCAAAGCCCAATGATACATGTTTTTAGTTTGTGCAAAGCTTATATCAAATTAAATATCTGTTTGTTACAATCATGGCTGAGAATGTGAGCATGATTGGAGATTAAATTGCTTTCTCTTTCTGGTTTAGCTCCGAGGTCGAAGTGGCAGGCAAGGAGATCCTGGAAGCTCTCGCTTCTTTCTTAGTCTTGAGGATAATATCTTTAGGATCTTTGGAGGTGACAGGATACAGGTTGTGTATTTCTCTAGTTCTATACCTGGTTTGCATGAGAAATAATATCAGTGGCTGCACTGTGCAAAAGTACATTAGTACAATATTGCATTCAAAAGCCCTTCCTTTAATATTCCCATCTTTATGGTGATATTGATTGCACTTTACAAAATGCTTCTGACAAAGTTGAATGCCTGTATTCAGTTGCATGTCATATTTTTGGACAATTATGGATACTTTATACATAACCTTGGAATGGAATATACTCAAATCCATTCACTGCCAAAATTTTTGAAGGATAGAATGTGATAATCACATAATTTTAGTAGTACCAATCATGGTCCAAGTGTGTTTTGCTCCAGATCCTACTACCAACTATAAACTGGCTACTTTGTAGCAAAAATACTCCTACAAATATTGTAATTCACTAATTCACCTGTGTAAGCCTGCATGAGTGTGTCTCTTGTAGCCAAAATTACTGTTTTCCTTGCTACCAATTGCTTGCTGCTTTGAGATGTACTCTTGGCATGACTTGTCATATTTTTCAACATTTCTTGAGAGACAATAATAAATCTAAATAACATTCAATTTTCGTTTAGGGTCTGATGCAAGCCTTCAGAGTTGAGGATCTTCCTATTGAATCAAAAATGTTAACAAGGGCCCTAGATGAAGCTCAGAGGAAAGTTGAGAACTACTTTTTTGACATCAGGAAGCAATTATTTGAGTATGACGAGGTCTTGAATAGCCAGAGAGATCGTGTATATGCAGAAAGAAGACGTGCCCTTGCTTCTGATAGTCTTGAGTCGCTTATTGTGGAATATGCTGAATTAACAATGGACGACATATTAGAGGTTAGTTATGAAATCTGACAGTTATATTCAAATATTACAACTGAGCTTTATACATTTTTATTACCTGACTTCCTAATGCTAGAAAATTCTTCTCTCTTGTTGGCAGGCAAATATAGGCCCTGATACTCTAAAGGAAAATTGGGACCTCAGCAAGCTTATAGCTAAGCTACAGCAGTGAGTTTTTCAGCTAGTACATATGCTCATAAGTCATAATGCATATGTATTTGATGAATTAAATCTTTGGGCTCTATTGACCGGTGTACTGCCACGTCCTTTACAATGTTATCTATTTCTTTTCTGCTAGGTATTGCTATCTTTTGGATGACTTGACACCAGAATTGTTGGAGAGCAAAACTTCAAGCTATGAGGATTTGCGGGGGTATCTTCGTAAGCGAGGACGTGAAGCATACTTCCAAAAAGCTGTTAGTTGTTTGTCTTCTGGCTTTCATGAGAAGTGCTATCACTTGGTTGAAAGATTATCGGAGTCTTAATTCGAAATATTTCATTCAAACAAAGTGAAAGTTTAAGCAGGAATTGCATTTAATACATTCTGAATTACTCGTATCAATTTACCTATGCTTCTTATTAGTAGGGGTAAAACCAAATCTCAGCAGAAAACATAGCTAGATCTAACAACAGTAGATAATCTAATGACACCAAGTCTTCTGTTTTTGAAATGTAAATTCTTGTTTAGAACAAGTGCAGCTTATGAGCATGAAAGTAGTTTGAACTTTTTTGAGCTATACCTTTCCTTTCTGGACAGTCTATTCACGTGTCTAAATGTCCAAGTGTGTTTCAATCTCTCAAACTGTGTAAAACTCTTCAGTTCAAAAGCTATTTTCTCTGAAATGATGTTCGGGACTATTAACAGATTTAGTGAGCTACTAACCAGTTATATCAGGAGTGCGGAGAATAGTGACATGTCATTCCTCATTCCATAAATTTTGTGCTTTGTGTCAGGAAATTGTGGAGAAGCAAGCTCCTGGCTTAATGAAAGAAGCTGAGCGCTTCCTAATTTTAAGCAATATTGATAGGCTCTGGAAAGAACACCTGCAGGCACTAAAGTTTGTGCAACAAGCTGTTGGTTTAAGGGGTTATGCCCAACGAGATCCCCTTATTGAGTACAAACTTGAGGGATACAACCTCTTCTTGGATATGATGGCTCAAATCCGGAGAAATGTTATTTATTCAGTATATCAGGTTTCTTCATCCACCCTCCCAAAAAATATCCTCTCTTTGATTATGCTATATTTTGATCACTTTAAGTAACATTTCAACCAGTTAGTTAGGAGTCGTGTGATTACAGCTCCCTTGCATGATGTTTTCTTGGGTTTAATCAACAGACCCTCTTTACTGTCAACTAGATCGACAAACTGTTGAGATTTGGGGAATTTTCTTGTGTGTTGCCTCTACAGCACACTCTATTAGTCTATTTTATCTCATACTCTTACAAATAGGTCCTTTACATTTGTAACATTTACACCAACACAATAAGTAATGTGATGTTTTAGCTAGTGGACCATCTTGTACTGTGAAGTATCATGATTTTGCCTGATCGCATACTTTTTTGCACATGCAATCCACATTTATTTATCTTTCACATGGCTATTTTTTGTATACCTAGCAGGCTCTGGTATGATTAACTTTTACTCTTCAATATACTTGCCCAGATACCTTATGGTTCTATTCATTCTTTCTTTCTTTTGCAACAGTTCAAACCAGTGGTGAAGAACCAAGAAGAGGAAAAAACCCAGAATAAGGGTTCCAAAAAGAAAGTGGACAAAGGTGCTAATAAACTTGGTGCTGCCCAAGCTGCGTCATGATCGACCTGTGAGAAATGTTGCGTTGTGCAAAGTTGCACTTCATGGTGGCAATCTCCATGTGTATACCCTCCCTTACACTGTATCACCCTATGTGATGATTGACATTTCAGTGCAGGAGAAATGTGAAGAGCAATTCATGATACAAATGAGATGTGGCGGCTTCTACTGGGACACAGCTTCAATATGTAGCTTTTTACTTGAATTGTGGGTCCTGCAGGCAAATTTTGCACGGCAACCGAGCACACTGTTCCTAGTATGAATAGCATCACAATTTAGTAGTTGTACATAAATAGAATTTGCCGTAGGAAGAGTTTTTGTTCCTGTATCCACGGTTTTGTATAATACTATAATGTTGTAATCCATTCTTGCTGGCAGAAATCACATAATTCTCCTTTACAAGTTTTTGCAGGGTTATCATGAGCAGCCAGAAAGAATTCTAATCTAGATACCATTTGCTGGTAGTATGGCATCTGGCAAGAATGATGGATAGCGACTATGGGGTCCACAAGATTCCACGTTGTATTCCATTGAATGGATCTGCATGTGTCTGTTTTTGAATCAACTGAAGGAAATCTGGACTCTACTTTAGAATCCCAATGTCTTCATTTCTTTTTCTTCTCAAATCAATGTGGTATACCCTATCGAGAACCCATATGCTGGGCGCACTGCAAAACTGAAAGGTGGATCTTCTCACATGATGTGGTGGCAAGTTTTGTCGCATGGATAGCGGCAATCGATCGCCTTCACTTCAGCTCGATTGTAGTACCAGTCACCGACTGATTTCGCAATCCCCTGTTGCACCAGCATGATGAACATGAATTCTTGTATCCCCCTTTAAATTCATCTTCTAATTAGATATTTTCTTATGAATATGATGCGTTGTCACTAGTTACCTTGTTTTGAATGGTGGGGGAGCCACCTGGAACATTGTTCCAGGTGCCCAGCTGCTCTGACTGGCAGTGGGCAAAGCAGGAGCTTATGAACAACCCGTTGCTCCTGGATTGGGAGAAGCCCTGCACAGATGATACCATCTGGTCCCTGAAACCTACACTTTGTCGCGGTATTCTCAGTTCATAGCATTCAGATCACTGCTGCATGAAGTTTAACTTACAGTAAGGTGAGTGCAGATACAGATTACAGTTCAACCTTGCAGGATGTTCATCTGGGACGCATTGCAGGCTGAACGGTTGGACTTGCAGGCTCGCCAAGAGCCGCTGGGATCAGCTCTATCCGGAGCCAGGCTCAGCGAAATCTGACCCATCGATCGCATTTGCAGCATGTGAGACAACACATCAACTAGGGAGAATGTTTGCTCCATACAAGTTAAAGCTTACCTGAATGACGTCGTATGCTGCATTTAGGATGAACATCGGAGTCTTCAAGTCGTTGATTATGTTTTGGGGGAAGAAGCACTGCATCATTTAGCTTTCCATGTTCAGAGAACTCATTCAGCAGCTTCAACGAATGTGTTTGTGTATGTGATCATCCAGATTTCTATCAAAATTTGTAGTTCTTTACTCTTTTTTTTTTATAACAATCAAAATTTGTAGTTGCTTGCTCTATTTGCAGGGCCAAAAATTTGTGAGAGAGGAGAGGAGCAGCAGCACAAACTGATGTGGCGTCCAGACGGGCGGTGCAAGACCCCGGCAGGCTCTGAGGTATCCCCTGCAAGGCCACGATGTCGCCGAAGTAGGACCTCAAGCTGCGGCCTCCGGAGATATCCATGCTGCAGCAATGCGAAACCTGCTGTTAAACCTCCATTTGATCGCAGAAGGAAGGTTAAGCCACACGCACGCGTCGAGGTAGAGGCCGCCGTCGGAGAGGCACTTGACGGTGGTTTGCCGGCTGCCGGCGGCGGGTGGGAAGAAGGCGCGGAGCTGGTCGCAGTGCAGTATCACCGCCAGCCCACCCGAGGAGCAGCCGGTGAGCAGCACCTGTTTGGTTGATCGGCATCCACACAAGTTGGATGGATTGAGCTGGAGGATCGGAGGCGATTAGTAGATTGAGAAAGAGAGGGGTACCTGATCTGCAGAGGCCATCCCAATGGAGAGGAGGTGCTTGATGACAGCGTTCCAGATTCGCTGGCCCCGGAAATAAATCCCAGCCTCCTGTAATCAACTCAAGCAAATCGATTAGTGCTTATTAAGCTGAAGCTTAACTTTATGGCCTATGATATTTTACTAGGTGAATTTGAGAATGGAAATAGACTCATGGAATAGGAGTCAAATAGTAGATGAGTAGATCGTGGCTTGGATGGGTTGTATGCTAGTTTTATGATATCTTTGTACTAAATGGTTGTGCGAAATTGGATGGTAACTTAGATTTCCCTGAACTTTTAGATAAACAAGGTCTTTGTTTTGAACATAGTTTTCGAACACGGTTTTTTACTAGAAATGGTACACAAGGGATCAGAAATCTTCGCAAGGTAGGGAAGCTTGTTCACCTTGTTGTAGGCATCGCCGGCAAAAGATCCACCGTCGCAGTAGCGAATCTTCACCCGGTTCCAGTTGTAGAAATCTGCAGGTATGCATTTGTTTATCAGGAGTTCAGGATTAGAGATTTAGTATCGATGAACAATGGACGGAGACGGAGACGATGCAGGAGCAGGAGAAGGGCAAAAAAAAAAGGAACAAACCTGGATTGACGGCTCGGCTACTGCTCATGATGCCGGTGAAGGCGATCTCCTTGTCCATGTGGTCTGACGAGCCCCGGCCGGTCCCCTTGCTGAGCCGGCACGTCTTGACGCTGTTGCACCAAGCGCCTCCCTGCGCAGCTTCCATGGTCAGGCATGTGCACATACGCAAGCATCAGTGTATTTGGGGACATGGGGTTACTTCAGTCACAAACTAGAGACGATCAATAGAATGAAGAAGGGAATGGATGTGTGCATGCCTGCACGGTGATGGTGTAATGTTATGAGAAGAAGAATGAGACTCATAGGTGTTTAAGCAGAGGGCAAAGATGAAAAGTGTCCAAGAAAAAGAAAATCCTAGCTTGCTTACATTAGGAATGTGCATGGATCAAATTTTGAATGGGGAAAGTGTATATATTAGGTAACTGACCTCTAGGTTCAGAATCCAGCTTCTGCTCCCTGCTCCAGAGCCAGGATCCAAGTTGTAAGCTGGTGGTGTTCCATCCATGCACACTGCATATAGATACATGTAGATGTACTATTCAGTACTCTAGTGAAGTATCTTTGATCCACGACCAGTTCCTTTCCGTCGATGGAATCCTACATTATTTGGCTGCCCATTAATTAATTAATCGCGGCCAGCAACTCTTTGCCGAACATCACTAGCTGCTAGCTTCCATCGTCGACCCGGTCGGAAAAGAAATCGACCTAGTAGAATAAATACACCAGTAGCAATGCTATGCTGAATCGTAATTTGAAACCCCAGTTAGAGAATCAGTCTTCGGACGATTCAAATTACTAGCTCCAGACAGCTCCCAACCGTAACTGCTACCACCTAGAAAAAAAAAACCTTCCGCTGGAGGCTGGAGCCTTGATTTCACCGCGATCTCGATCTCAAGCCAAACCTGTCTCGATCCTCAATGAAAGTTAAAGGAGTAATGCAGCATACTAGGCGGCACGTACCGGCGCCCTCGCTGACGGCGGAGTTGAGGATGGTGATGGGCACCATCACCGACGCCACGCGCCGCCGCCTCCCCCCACCGCCGCTCACCTCGTCCTCCGGCGACGCCGAGGTCTCCGCGCGGCAGCAGCAGCTGGCCACGAGGACGAGGACGGCAACAAGAGCAGGGAGCGACGGCCGCCGCCCCCTCATCATCCTTGATCGATCGATGTCGATCACCGGGCAGCTGCGAGCGATCAAGCTTGAGACACCGAAGCGGGCAGCTGCTGGCTCATCAGGAGCTTGTTAGCTCAGAAGCTAATTAATTGGCGCACGCGAAGCAAGGGGATTGATTAGCTTAGGTAGAGGGCGCAGAGCACTAGGCCGCGAATCAGATAACAAGTCAACAAGCTGAACAACAGGCTTCGATCCCTGCTGCACCCACGAGAAAGAATAAAGAAGAAAATATACTGAGGCGCCGCTGCAGAGGAACGTGCAGGCCATCTCACTTTGTCAGCGCAGGGATCGACTAGATAAATGCCCGCAGCGACAGATAGAGTAACATGATCCGACCAAAAGATAATCGAATAAAAAAGCTCTAAAAAAAGATAAACGAATAAAAAATAGGAGCTTCTACAGTTGTTCACACCGTTTTTTGACACGTGTCAAGAAAGGTGATTTTAATGAAAGAAAAGTTGCCGATTTGGAAGAAAGCAAAAGATGTACAGGATTGGAATCGGCCGTTGGGGTCCGTCCGATAGACTAGAGGAATATGCTTTGAAGATACTGATCCGCTCGCTCTGGTGCTCGGCCGATAAAGAGTTGCCGATGAATCAAGAAGATGAAAGAAGTCTGAATTCTATGAAGATTCTGATGATTCGGTTGTAATATTTTAATATAATTTAAATTAGGAATTCTTTTCTTTTTAGTCAAGTAATGTTTGCCGTAATCGGGTAGGACTTGATAGCGCTAGGCTATATATATCAGTTGTAAGGGACCGGAAAAACTCGATACACATCCAATACAACAAAACTTTACAATTTCCTTGTACTTTTTCGGCGACTTCACCTTTTTCTTTTTCTTTTCGGCGAGTTCTTTCAAGTTGATCAAGTATGTCTCACATTCGAGCGACTTAGTTTGCTGGTGAGCTTTCGTTTTACCGAGTATATTTGAGCTTTAGCTATCGGGCGCATCGTTGTGGCTTCGTTCAGATCTATTCAAAAGTTATCGAGTTTATCTGGGTTTTGATCTCGGACGCATCGTTGTTTTATCGTCTAGATTTATTCACAATTTATCGATATCTGCTAGATTTGTAGGTTTTTCCTATACTTTTTGGTCATTATCACACCTATCTGCTAGAAACATATTAGATCGGCTTTAGATTTTGCAGTAACACTTTGTTATTTCAAAAGCCGGTTTATATCTGTTTTAAGTTTTGTATCATCTGAGTTACACATTCGTAGCTTAGATCTTGTTATACACGTGCAATCGGCTATCCTAGACTGATTTTGTCGTTTGATCTTGCCGACGCGCTCATTTATTATACGCTCGCATTAAATATCTTTGTGTCGTCTTCTGTATCGGCAAAGCCTGCCGATACGCCTGTGTGAGAGATATTCGGAATCCCAGCTGATACGCTCTCGAATTTGACTTTGTTTTATCCTTTGTCAATTACAGGTCAAATTGACTGGCGCGCTTAGTTGACTTTCCGGAGTTTGGCGAACACTTGCCCTCGAATTCTAGTGTGTTGATTTTTGCGCCAACAACAGTTCTACTGTTCTGTATCTACGCGGCCTCGGAGCGAAAGGTTAGCGTAGGGTCGGCTTCTTTGTTTTCAACTTATTCCAACTTATTCTCTTTCACATATTTGTAACACCTGACTCGCGGACAGTCCGCTCGAGGTTGGCGGACAGTCCGCGAGGCATCGCCAGATATTTATCTGGACGGATGTGGGACCCGCTGGTCAGATCTCCCTTCCTCCTCATTTCGTCCAGAACCGAGCGACGCTAGACCGCTCGCCTCGACGTCGCCCTCTCCCCTCGATCTCCCTTCTCCGGCCATCCTAACTCGATTCCTTGCGTGAGTACCTTCCCTAGCCCCTCCTCCACTTTCCCAAACCTCCAGACCGGCTCCTCACGGCCGGAATCCTTCCCACCACCGCCGGACGCCATTGGAGGTGTTGAAGCTCAGTTCCACCGCCGATCCGCCTCTCCGGTCGCCCTCCACTCGAACCGACCGCGGGAATGGATTCGTGGTGAGTTTCTTATGCTTCACAGCCTTTTCCCCCTTCCATGGCGTGTCGCCGGCGCCGGAGCACGGCCTCCGCCGTCGTCGCCGCCCTTGCTGCCGCCTAGGGCGATGGTCAGAAATTAGTTATCGCGGACGGTCCGCCTGGGAGGCGCGGACGGTCCGCCGGTCAGGTTAATTTTTGTCCAGAGGCGATGTTGCCTCTGGTTGTCTTGCAGGATTGATTGCGGACGGTCCGCTATAAGGGAGCGGACGGTCCGCCGTTGAGGCTTGAAATTTTTCCAGAGACGATGTCGTCTCTGGGGGTTCGCAGGGGTGAACTGCGGACGGTCCGCCACTTGGGCGCGGACAGTCCGCAGTAGAGTCTAGGAAATTGTCCAGAGACGTTTTCGTCTCTGGTGGGTTGAGTACTTGAACTGCGGACGGTCCGCCAGGGGTGGCCGGACAGTCCGCAGGTAAAATGGGAAAAAGTTCCAGAGACGTTGTTGCCTCTGCTGGGTTGGTAGGATAGTGCGGCGGACAGTCCGCCACTCGGGCGCGGATAGTCCGCAGGGTATTTCAGTTAAAGTAAACTAGTTACATTCTTGGGCTGCACTCATTTAATTCATATGCATACGTGTAGCATCCGCATCTGAGGGAGCCGTCTTTGAGGTGATCGCGGCACCACAAGAGCAACCGACGCAAGCCCAAGAGGAGAGGTGTGAGCACCCGGCCCAAGGCCCGTCTGACCCCAGTGTTGAGCAGCAGGCGCAAGGCAAGCCCCGGTGCACATCCTAGTATTTTTAAATTATGACACCTATGTATGTTTCTACTACTTGTGCATTAAGTTCAGGAATTGTTTGGAACCCTAGTTGCATGATCCATAGGATTCCCTAAGTTATACTAGCATGTATAGGACGATAGAAGTGCTAAGCTTAATGTTACCGGTAGAAGACGAGTGGTCTCCTGCACTCGCGAGATGTAGGATGTTAGGAGCCGAGTAATTTCCGGTTACTCGCGAGATACATTTTTATCTTTATGTATTCAGTATGTGAGATTTGTTTCGGAATGAATATGGAAATGTGAGACCGGGCGGGGATGATGGATAGGTATGGCATCAGGACAGGGTTCCTGAGTGTCTTAGCCCCGTCTGTGTCGATTAAGGACCGGTGGATGTGGCAGTGCTGATCGGGGATTGAACTGTACTAACCGCATGCCGGGAGTAGGAGGTAGTCGAAACCGGTAAGCCGAGTACTGCTTTGCTTCGAAAGTACAGGAACCCGCACCCAACTCCTGGGGCGAGTCGAGTAGTCGCGGAGAATTGGGATGTATGTGTTTACTTTTGGTGGTCTCACGTTGAGCTCGGCTGACCATATGTCGTTGGGCTGGTTCCTGTAGTTCGAGGCGGGGAGGGGAATGGTTGGTATGTATAGTCCGACGGGGCAAATACGTGCCGTGTTGGTTAGGTCCACCTTGCAAGGTTAAATCGGATCGATTCGCCGTGTCTCGCGGTTATGAGGGCCTTGGTCTCTTTGTCACACCGTAGCAAAAATGTAGAATGTGAGTTAGGTATGTTTATATAAAATATTGAGCTCATCGAATTATTTTGCTTGCATCACCATGATTGCTATAGTAGGTCTTTGCGAATATGAGATGAGAGTTAATTTATATAGAATCTGAAGCTAAAATAATGAAAGTAAGGAATTACTTTAGTTGCTTTTTCTGCAAAATAACCACCAGCCAAGAGTCTTGCATGTCTAGATATGTGGGCTAAGTTATACCCACTGGTCGGGTAAGCCTTGCTGAGTATTAGTATACTCAGGGTTTGTTGCCACAATATTTTCAGGGCACGCAGACGTAGACTTCTGTCCCTGCTGCGCCAAGTTCATCCGCCGGGATGCAGAGGGATGGGTGGTCGTGGAGCCGGACGTTTAGTTAGGGATCTCTCTAGGGCTCACTTTTGGTAGCTGTAGGCCCCGTTCCTCTAGACGAACCAGGATTTCAGTATTGTAAAGTTTGCGAATTATGTATTTATTCAAACTCGGTTTGTAAAACTTAAGGTCAAGTGCTATGTATATTTGTTGTATATTCAAATATGTGTCGTGCTTGTACCATCTGCGCCCACCTTCGCGTGGGACTATCGGTGATGTTTCGATCGAGACGTGGGTTGAGAAAGGATCGCCAAATTAAGCCATTAAGCTAATGAGCCCGATGTGTTCAAATGACGGCCATTACGCTTAATTAGAGTTTTAATTTGGCGGTTCCGTCACAGCTGGTATCAGAGCCGAAACTCACCGAGGGTGGTACAGGCATGACTAAATTTCGAGTTTTTCTAAAAATATAAAAATGGGTTTTGAGCGTAGGGCGAGCTTGCATCTCATTTTTGTAGGGTTTCTGGGGTTTTTCCGTGGGAATTGATGGGGGTGATTAGAAGGAAGCTCACCGAGTTCTTGGCCCTGAAGCAGGGAAATAACAGTGTACTACAGTACTCCCAAGCATTCAACACTCTCTCACAGTATGCTGGGTACCATGTGGACACTGACGAGAAGAAGCAGGCCTGTTTCAGGCAGGGGCTCAGTACCAAACTCCAGGATCGCTTGGCGATGGTCAGGTTCGACAGTTTCAGTGAGCTAGTCAACGGGGCTATCATACAGGAGGATGCCCACCTAGCTCACAAGGCAGAAAAGAAGAGAAAGGCGCCGGCAGCGGGATCCTCTAGCAGTGCCCCTCAGAGGTTTCGCTTGGTGCAGTCGGGCCCACAGCGAGCCCCCTTTCAGCACCAGCCACAGCAGCAGTGGGGATACAGGCCCCCTCAGTACACTCAGCCACAGGGGACGGTCAGGCCTCCTGCTCCTCAGCAGAATGAGCAGAAGGTCTGGGTGCAGCAGCCGGGGGTGCGCCCCAATCTGTTTCCGTGCTACAACTGCGGGCAGCCGGGTCACTTTGCACGGAATTGCCCAATGCCACCCAAGCAAGGCCAGCAGTCGAGCCAGCAGGGTCAGAAGCAGCAAGTGGTCCACTTCAAGCCGGGGCAAGTGCACTACACCACCCTCGAGGGTATTCCTGAGGGAGCTCCAGTGTTGGCGGGTACGTTCTCAGTAAATGAACAACCCGTTACAGTATTATTTGATTCAGGGGCGTCTCATACCTTTATTAGCAAGGGG